>NC_134354.1:528713749-529913749 GCF_048569485.1 Anomaloglossus baeobatrachus
AAAAATACTGTGCCCTAGGGATAGGTAAAAATTAAATAGTTACCTGTAAAACAATGATCATGGTGAAAAATAAATATACTGCAGAAAGAAGTGGCTTCACATAATTCCCATCGCTCCCGAGGACATCAAACACTGGTCTCTTCTCTCCATACTGCCATACCCAGAGTGCATGACCTAAGGGGATTAGAAGAGTTTTCATTGGACCTTTCAACGCTTAAATACTGTGTGCTATCTCAAGGGTTGGACACTATGCAGAAGGCTATATTAATTGATCATAAGAAGAAAACAATCACATTTTGGTTTAAGGTGAATAATTTACAGGTCTAATCCATAAATCCGGTCATAACATTTTACATTACAGTGATACCTCGGTTTTCGTTGATAAACTGTCTGAATACAATCAATTAAAACCAAAACCAACTAAAACCAAAGCAATATTTTCCATAGGAATCAATGTAAATCCAATTAATCTGTTTTAGACACACTAAAATACATACAAAAGCACATTTTATAGGGAACAAAGATAGTGATTAATACTAAAAGCAATAAGAAATTAATATAAAAGGAATATTAAATGAATATAAAATACTGATGTAAAGAATAAATACATTTTAAAACTGACAAGCGGGGTGATACACAATGCCACACAGCCGGAGAATGAATGCATGCATCACCCTTTGATGTTGCAAAAATAGCAGCGCAGTCACATGGGCATATAGACAAAAAGAGAAAAACTGAGGCAAATTTTTAATGGAAAAAAATCAACGAAAACTGAAACCAACGATAACAGATCAACGAAAACCGAGGTACCACTGTATATTGTTAGCCGTGTGTGCTCTGAGGAAAAGTAGGATGCAGTGAATGTATAAAAAACCATCAAGCGGTTCAGGCCCGTTATTTTTCATGGGTGCCTAACGTGGGATATTGTGTACAAGTCTATGTTCCTCTCTAACCTTTGACTATGTTCACACAGGTCTTGTATGATCGGCTCAACTCAAAATTCTTATCAAAAACGCTTCTTATGCATTTCCAGTAGAAATCCACCTTGCACATGATTTTTTTTGGATGTTTTCTTTTTCCTGAAGAAGTTTTGAAATATTCCTACTATGGTAGAAGAAAAATGCACATCCCTTGTTTGGAGCGAATCTAGATGAAATCCACTCCAAGCGAGGTAAACGTTAAAAAAAAAAACAAAAAAAAACAACCTTCTCAAAGAACAGCCCTCCCACTCCAAATAAAAAAAACAACAAAACATTGAAGTGGTTTCGGCTTAAAACGTCTTCTTGAACACCTCAAACAAAAGATTGTGTGAACATAGTTTTTTTTTATGTGTTTTTTCCAAAAAAGCGCTAGGGTTATTTTTGGAGTAGGTCTTATTCTTGAAGAAACATGGTTGGGGTAAGTTTACACCCCCAAAAAAAAAAAAAAAAAAAAAAAAGAATCAGACACTCCCCTACCCAGGAGACTCATACCAGACTCCGGACGGCTACGTGGCTCCCAGTTCCTCCCTGTAATCTTCGTCGGGCCCTCTCAGCAAGTATGCTGCACGCCGTGCTATCCTGCTTCTGGCCAACACACTCACATACATCAGATCGCACACACATCAGAAATCTCACTCACTATATCCAGCGGTACAGAAAGCCTCCGGCCACAGGGAT
The DNA here is from genome assembly GCF_048569485.1 of Anomaloglossus baeobatrachus. Classification (NCBI taxonomy): domain Eukaryota; kingdom Metazoa; phylum Chordata; class Amphibia; order Anura; family Aromobatidae; genus Anomaloglossus; species Anomaloglossus baeobatrachus. The sequence goes on from NC_134354.1 coordinate 528,715,408, forward strand.
AGGAGAAAGTCACATGTCGCTGGTCCTGTAAGCAAGCATTTCATCCGTAGGTCCTTGCGCTCCACCGCCCTATGTCTTTACATCGATATCGCTGAATGAGGGGGTTGTGTGTGTGATCTGATGTGTGTGGGTGTGCAATCACTGCAGATCCTCCCGCTCGGCGTGTGGTGAGTGCGATTGTGGGGTGTTCACTGTCGATAATGAAGTGTACTCCAGTATTCTTTAACTTTTTAGCTGCGTGGACACTTCATTACTGAACCTCGACTACGGCTTATTTTCGGGGTAGGGCTTATATTTAAACCTTGCTTCGAAAATGCTGAAAAACACTGCTAGGCCTTATTTTTGGAAAAACATCATACTGGTATATAGACATATATAGAAGGAGAACTAGAAAGCAACACCTTCAAGGGTCTGTCGTTTCAGGGAAAGTAAAATATCTGTGTTAGCCTCTACCGCCTCCATTTGATTTTATGGCCATCAACCATCTATCTCAGTAAATGGTTCACACTTAAGTGAATGCAGACTTTGAGAGTGAAGGGTCAATCAAGGAGGATAAAGAAGCAGATTTCTCAGATATATTACAATGTATCTTTTTTATGTGCACTGTTGATTTATGGAGAAAACGGAATTAAAATGACTAGTACTCTTTAAAAGTTATTATACAAAATTGTTAAGTCTCCAACTGGAAAATCTCAAAGAATTAGAATTTCAAAACATTAGAATATGTATTTATTTATTTAGAAGTCCAGAAAGAAAGCAAATAGAGAGTGAAGCATCTGGTAGTTCTAGAGAAATTTTAAATAAAAATAATATGATACGTGAATGGTGAAACATGTTAGGGCAGGGAGAACAGTACCAATGACTTCATATATCAAACACCTGCACAGACCTGGCCATACCCAGGAACTCATGGAACATGAATGCCAGACTACACGTGTGCATGAAAACCATAGCACGTTCACAAAACACGGAGCGCTCGGTGACTAATACCGGAGCCTTCAGATAAACAACTCAAGATTGAGAGCATCATCTGGATCCTGAAGGATATTTTCATTAGGAGACACCGGCTTGAATAATGAATGCTCAATGAATATTCTTGGAAATAATATTTTCATTTTGACGTCCATGAGTCGGAAAGCTATACATCCACATTCCCGAGGCTGAGTCAATGCTAGTGCATGCCATGGTTTCAGACAGCAAAGAATAATATAGGAAGTGCCAGACTGGAATGATTCAAACTCATCCAGGACTGAATTTGTTAAAAATCAGCACTTTCTCTGTCAATAGCCGGACACTCGCAGGCACAGGCGGACACAGGCAGAAGAGGCTCATGCACAAAAACAGTATATGGGCCCTTTGCAGTGGAAAAGCTCATCATAATGCACAATTCCACTTGTCTTGGAGCTAGAAATGGGCCCCCTTGGATAGAATACAACCAAAGATACAATTGTCTGGAACAAGCCCTTAAAGTACTATTGGACAGAAACATTATTTATTTATTTATTTTTTAACGATGGCAATTGACGAGCTAATAGTTAGGGGTGCTTCACACACAGCGAGCTCACTGCCGAGATCGCTGCTGAGTCACGCTTTTTGTGACGCAGCAGTGACCTCATTAGCGATCTCGCTGTGTGTGACACTGAGCAGCGATCTGGCCCCTGCTGCGAGATCGCTGCTCGTTACACATAGCCCTGGTTCGTTTTCTTCAAAGGCGCTCTCCCGCTGTGACACACAGATCGCTGTGTGTGACAGCGAGAGAGCGACAAATGAAGCGAGCAGGGAGCAGGAGCCGGCGTCTGACAGCTGAGGTAAGCTTGTAACCAAGATAAACATCGGGTAACCAAGGTGGTTACCCGATATTTACCTTAGTTACCAGCCTCTGCAGCTCTCACGCTGCCTGTGCTGCCGGCTCCGGCTCTCTGCACATGTAGCGGCTGTACACATCGGGTTAATTAACCCGATGTGTACAGCAGCTAGGAGAGCAAGGAGCCAGCGCTAAGCAGTGTGCGTGGCTCCCTGCTCTCTGCACATGTAGCTGCATTACACATCGGGTTAATTAACCCGATGTGTACTGTAGCTAGGAGAGCAAGGAGCCAGCGCTCAGTGTGCGCGGCTCCCTGCTCCCTGCACACACAGCTAAGCGGTGTGCGCTGGTAACTAATGTAAACATCGGGTAACCATACCCGATAGTTACCAGTCTCCGCAGCTTCCAGACGGCGGCTCCGTGCAAGCGCAGCGTCGCTTGCACGTCGCTGCTGGCTGGGGGCTGGTCAGTGGTCGCTGGTGAGATCTGCCTGTTTGACAGCTCACCAGCGACCATGTAGCGATGCAGCAGCGATCCTGACCAGGTCAGATCGCTGGTCGGATCGCTGCTGCATCGCTAAGTGTGAAGGTACCCTTAGTTATCACATGGTTGTCATGCGTACAAGATCATTATTACACAAGCAAATGTTCGCTTGAAAGACCTGTGTTATAGACTGTGCAAAGACTTAAGGCCCTGTCACACACAGAGATAAATCTGTGGCAGATCTGTGGTTGCAGTGAAATTGTGGACAATCAGTGCCAGGTTTGTGGCTGTGTACAAATGGAACAATATGTCCATGATTTCACTGCAACCACAGATCTGCCAAAGATTTATCTCTGTGTGTGACGGGGCCTTTAGGTCATTCATAAAAGCATGTATTACAGCTTAAGATTAGACACAGTTAAGATGCACACCCGCAAAGATGAATCCACTCCTTTAGTGTGATGTGTTGATGAGGTGGTAGTGACTTATTACACGGTGAAATTTTATGCCAAGAAGCGATTTTCAGTTTTAAGCAAGTTGTAAGATCTGGTTTTGAGAGACTCAACCGATATTACAATGGCGGGCAGCTATTAAACACTGCAAACGGCGCTCAGTTTCGAACTTCATTGCTATTTTATTATCGATTTTTGCCCCGTCTAAGGCTAGGTTCACACACTGCGGTTTTTTTACGCTGCGTTTGTGCGTTTTTGCAGGAAAAAAAACGCACAAAAACGCACCCACAGCAAAAAAACGCAGGTGCGTTTTACCACGATTTGGTGCGTTTTTACTGACTGCGGTTTTATGCGTTTATTATCAGTGAACAATGCCATTAAAGATTGTTGAAGAAAAAAAAGTCTGATGTCATTTCCTTTTTCAATATGTTCTTCATTTTCCACTAGTGTATGCAGGAGAGCAGACAGCTGCAGAACTACAAGGCTCAGCATGCTCCATCCAGGACTGTATGCTGGAGGGAGAGGCAGGGCGTTCAGAACTACAAGGCTCAGCATACTCCATCCAATAGTGTATGCAGAAGAGCAGACAGCAGAACTACAAGGATCAGCATCCTCCATTCAGGACTGTATGCAGGAGTGTTTTGCCCCCCAAAAAAATGACATGGGCTTCGCCATATTTTTGTATGCTAGCCAGGTACAGCAGGCAGGTACGGGCTGCCCCCAACCCCCAGCTGCCTATTTGTACCCGGCTGGGAACCAAAAATATAGGGAAGCCCTTTTTTTTTTTATTTATTTCATGAATTTCATGAAATAAAAAAAAAAAAAAAAAAAAAAGGACATGGGCTTCGCCCAATTTTTCAGTCCAGCCAGGTACAACTAGGCAGCTGTGGATTGGAATCCGCAGTGCAGGGTGCCCATGCTTTCTGGGCACCCCCGCTGCGAATTGCAGTCCGCAGCCACCCCAGAAAATGGCGATTTCATAGAAGCGCTATCTTCTGGCGCTGTATCCAACTCTTCCAGCTGCCCTGGTGACAGGTGGCTCGCTAGGTAATAATGGGGTTAGGGCTAGCTTTATATTATCAGCTAGCCCTAAGCCCGAAATTCATGGTGTCACGCCAATATTAGACATGGCCACCATGAATTTCTAGTAAAGATAAAAAAAACCACAACACACAGAAAAATATTTTCATTAGAAATAAAACACAACACAATTAGTGACTCCATCTTTATTGAAATAAAGAAGTCCCCTCCGCAGTAATCCTGGGTCAAGGGTCCCGCGCTGTCCAATCCGGATCCAATATCATCTGATCGGTTTGCTGGAAGGCAAAGCGATCAGATGATGTGTCAGGATCAAGGATGTGAATCACATGACACAGCAGCTGATTGTATAAAAGCCATTTATACAATCAGCTGAAGCATCCGTGCAAAAAAAACCAAAAAAAATAAATACTTATGTGCTGATTACCGGCAGCTCCTGGAGCGATTGGACAGGAGTCTGATCCTGTCTGATCGCTGCAGGAGCTGCCAGTAATCAGTGATGAAGTCATCTAACGGCATCAGTTGATAGGTGAAGCCGGCCGGGCGCCGGCGTCACCGCAAGACTTACGATCAGCTGACGCGTCAGGTGACCGCATCAGGTGATCCATCGCCAGGTACTACAGCCATCGGACGTGCCCGGGGACACTGCACACAGCCGCAGCGGCAGTACCGGGAGAGGAGCCGGGAGCGGACATAGCACCGGGAGTCTGCAGACAGGTGAGTATGACTTTTTTTTTTCCTGCTGTTCACTTTTGGTTTCACAGCTGCCTCCATCTCCTGCCCGTACATGGCGCCGCACGGGAGCAGACATGCACAGGACGGGAGGTTGACGCAGCAGTGGCGATACCGGGAGGATTCACACTTCTGTGTTTACTGACAGAAAGAATCCTCTTCCTGTACATGTCACTTTACTACCCACCCCTGGGGTTTATAGCTGCGTTTTTAGTCATAGAAACGCACTAAAACGCAGCTATATTTGCAATTTGCGTTTTTCATTGCATTTTTGAACACCTCATTGAACTCAATGGGTGGAAAACGCAGTGAAGAACGCAAAAATAATTGACATGCTGCGTTTGTGTACAGCACAAAAATGCAGCTAAAAAAAGACTGTGTGCAGACAGCAAAAATGAAAACTCAGACTTTGCTGGGGAAGCAATGTCACAGCGTTTTCTGAGCAAAAACGCACCCGAAAAACGCGCAAAAACGCCGTGAAAAACACACTGTGTGAACTTACCCTAATAGGGGCTTTTTGCTCACTGCTGCCTACCCTGATAGGCAATGCTAGACAATGCTCTTTAGACAATGATAAAATTATGGGTCTTTACACCCTTGTGCTTTTGGTACACACTCGGAAGGAAGTTTATTTTAAATGGACACTTTAGTCACCATCAGAAACCAAACTTGTAAAACAGTGTGAGAAGAAACAGCATTAGTATATGACAGTGATGCCATCTTGTCACTTGTTAAGGGCAGAGCAAAGTACTCCCAGACCATGCACAATACAGTACTATTCTCTGCTCGGAGCAGGGAAGAGCCTGCACAGGAGCACGATTCGGGAACAAGGTGTGGATGATGTCGGATGTGTCAGCCACATGAAGAAAGCAGGAAAGCGATTGCAAAGAGAAGAGGCGCCGAAGCAAGACTCAGTCCACCCATTGGACTGGACCGCACTGTATGGAGTATAATGAAAGGTATTTTTGTGCTAAGCAGGGAAGATTGGATATAACTTACTAAAATACTATAAAAGAGAAATTAAAGGCAATTTGTCAGGAGGTTTTCGCTACCTTGTCAGGAGGTTTTCGCTACCTGAGAGCATATTGTAAGGATAGTCCTGGGAGTGGACCCACTGGACCATGCACCGGACTCCCCTGCGATGCCGCCTCGAGCAAACCCCTATACAGGGACTGTCGGACGTAACTGCAGAGGGCCTAGATGCACGGAAGCTGGGATCAGCAAGAGTCACTGGATGCAAGAGCCGATCTGGACCAGGTACAGGTTAACTGGATCAGGCAGAAGTCCAGAACTGAGACTGGTGCAGGTTAACGGGATCAGGCTGGAGTGTGTGCTCAGAACGGTACTCGGGATCTGCAAGCAGAGACAGAGTTACACCAAGCACAGGCATAGAGGGACCTGAACAACTAGTACAAGAGACAAGCTACAGGGACACGTTGAACAAGCACTGGCCAAGGGGATTGGCAAGTCTTAAATACCCAATGTTACTTATTAGTGATATTCCAGACAGCTGTGCTGGCCCTTTAAGTCAAGGAGAGTGCACGCGCATGCCCCCTAGTGTGCATGTGTGAGAGCTGCAACCTGGAATCAGAGCCGAGACCACATGAGGAGAGGCAGGACGCTGGGGCGCAGGTGGCTGCAGTGAGTGAGTGTCGCGATGCCGTGACCGACAGGGAAAAGGTATGGACGGGGAAGCAGGAGAGCGGGCTAGGCGGGGAGCGGGGACCCTAGGGGTTGGAGCGACGGGTGGTGAGCAGCGCGGTCAGACCGGGAGCGTGACACATAGGAATCTATAGTTACAAGAAAGAGTCCAATAACTACCTTAGTGAAAACCAATATAGAATTTTGTTCAAATCACAGTTTAATTATTATTTTAAGTAATTACAACATAGAGAAAAAAAAACAACATTCCAAGCTCAGATATAATACCATTCAAATATTGGTAAGTTGAAACACTTGTTTCACAGAATAATGCCATGAACGAACATCTTGGAATCAGAATAATCACATTTGGAATAAAAACCAAGAAATCCGGCCTAACCAGGCCAAATAGCAATAAAGGCTTGGATCAGTAAATATGTACAGTATGACTGAAGTAAATATACTTAAAGGAAAGAACTATGAAAGAGAAAAATCTAGGTTAGGCACGAGAACAAAAAAGAAGATTATGGAAGAATATAGAAGAAAGAACTTAAGAGAAGAGAAAAGGTCCTGCAAGGGTAGTCCGACTCCCAACCCGACCTGGTATTCCGTATTAGTCTAACTGAGTCATGCCACAATCCAGAGTCCAAATTCCATATAGTCCCTAAATAGTATCCAAGCGGTCCAGACGTCCATTACCCTCTCCGAGGTATCTGTCGCCTGGGCTATCAGTTCCTCCATCCTAAATATCTCATTGAGTTCTGTTACAAGGTCAGATCTAGAGGGGGCTTTCTTTTGTTTCCATAGTCTAGGGATCAACTTCCGAGCAGCAACCAGGAAGGTCTCTAAAGGAGGCTCCTCTTGTATCTAGCTATAGAGAACTCGCTTAGGGACAAAAGGGCAAGCTCAGAGGAAGGCTGAACCCCTGACCCAGAAACCTTACTAAATAGATCGAACACATCTGCCCAGAATGTTCTGATAGGATGGCTTTGCCACCAGATGTGTAAATAAGAGCCCCTCTCTCTCTCTCAAACATCCCCAGCAGGTGTCAGACGCTGCAGGAAACATTGCCTTAATGGTCATCGGGCATCTATATCATCTTATCAGGATTTTGTAGCTCCTGTCCTGAGTCAGAGAGCATACTGAAGAATGCTTCGTAAATAGCAGTATCTTGGCACGTTCCTCCTCGGAAATAGGTGTCCCCAAGTCCCCCTCCCACTTAGAGAAAAAGTTAAGCAGAATACTTCTAGTTGTGACACTTTCTAGGAACAGGCCGTCCAACAATGAGACCGTATGGGTCGGTGGAACATCACCCCAACAATATTGTTCATTGTTGCTGTGTGGTGACAGGGATCTAATGTAACTCAACCTAGTCATATAGAAACCATGCTAGTGGAGGTACAGATGTCTCAGGAAAAAAGGATGAGAGTGGCCTCACTTCTGAGGTGGCGATATAGTCGTGGACAATTGGGTGGTCCGGTTTCCGCTTGTGTAGAATGGTGTGGCTATGCAAACCTGCCGGGAAATTGGGGTTCCCACATAGTGGTGTAAGTATGCCCGGTATTGTAGTAAGATGGACTGTTTTGAGATTCTGCCTGACCCAATGGGATAAGTTCTGGACCAAAAGAGATAGTTCCCGAGGGGAGGTTTGAGAAGTGTCTGGTGACCAGATCTCAACTAATGGCCCAATGTCTGACTTGGCAAACTCAATATTCACCCACCGCTTGTTACCCCTGCGGTGGAACAGGTCCAAGAGACAAGTGCCTAATGAAGCATAAATGTATAGGCGAAAGTCAGGTAAACCAGTTCCCCCCCCCTCTCTCTTGGTTCTGTATAGAATCTGGTAGGAGATGCGGGGTCTTTTATTGGCCCAGGAAAATTCACCTATCCACGCCTTAAGTCGAGAGAAGAAGGATGTCAGGAGACAAATGGGAATAGGTTGAAAAAAAAATAGATGGGGCAAGAGGTCCATTTTGACAGTATTGATCATGCCAAACCATGACAGGTTCAATTTGCTCCATTTAGTTATGTCATGTTCTATGCTATGTAGTATCTTATAGAGTTTCGAGTGAGGGAGACTGGTCAGATTCGCAGATATTTTGATGCCTCAATATGTAAGAGAATCTGTGGTCCATTTATAAGGTAGAGAGGTACGTAGCTGTGTCACCAACTGAGGAGGCAAAGATACATTAAGAATTTCCGACTTATGACAATTGATCTTAAAGTTGCTAAGATGTCCAAACCTAGAGAATTCTAAGATCAAATTCGGAATACTGGTAACCTGGGATGTAATATAGAGAAGCAAATCATCTGCGAAGAGGGCCAACTTATGCTCATCTTTTCCGACGGTCACCCCTCTTATGGATAGGTTAGATCTGATCGCCTCAGATAGGAACTCTATGGTCAGGACATACAGCAATGGGGAGAGAGGGCACCCCTGTCTGGTTCCATTAAGGATGCAGAAAGGGCGTGACAAGGCACAATTTATTTTTACCTGTGCAGTTGGCATGGCATATAGAGCGGAGATTCTGTTTAGCATACGGTTTCCTAACCCCACACTTTTTAGGGCCATAAATTCCAAACGCACCCTGTCGAAGGCCTTTTCGGCATATATCGACAGGGCGCACATAGGAATGCCCCTCTTTTTTGCCCAATCCACCAAGGAAACCGTCTTAATAATGTTATCTCTTGCTTCCCTGCCTGATACGAAACCCACCTGGTCTAGACTAATGAGCATTGGAAGAAGGGATTGCAGTCTATTCGCTATCAGTTTAGCATAGAGTTTGATGTCAGTATTGATAAGAGAGATCGGCTGGTAGCTACAGCAAAGGAGGGGGATCTTTCCCAGGTTTATGGATTAATGTTATGTGTGCCCTGAGTGCCTGCAGCGGGAACAAGCCTCCAGAGGATATGTAGTTACACATAGTAAGGAATATTGGGCTTAAAAGATCCAAAAATCCTTTATAATAGCTAGCGGTAAAGCCGTCCGGATCTTGCCCTTTTTTTGCATCTTTTATGACTGATCACCTCCTCCAAAGTAAAGCTTTTCTCCAAGTCAGACAACGCCTCCGCGAACAATGGGGGAAGTCTGTGCGACTGGAGGAATGCAACAATTTTTTGCCTCATCTGATGAGCTGTAAGATCAGCATAATGTCCCTTTATGTTATATAAGGATTCGTAATATGAAGTAAAACTGGACATAATCTCTTGTGTGTTGTGCACCTTGGTGCCTCTAGCATTATTAACACATAGGATGTATGTAGTGGCAATCCTTGGGTGGAGTGCTCTCGACAATAATTTACTGCTTCTATCCCCCATATGGTAAAACCTACTCTTTATTCTGTCCCGTAGGGATCTGGATCTCTGGTCTAGGATGCCCATTAATTTCTGATGCTCCGTGGATATCTGGCTATATGTCGAGGGTGACAGGTGTTGTTTTTCCAAACTGGCTATGAATGATAGCAGGTTTTTTATATCTTCCTCTCTCTCTTAATAGGGGCCCCATGGGAGATAAACATCCCTCTTATTACACATTTTAATGCCTCCCATTTAGTCGATGGCGAAGAGGAATCGTCCTCATGGTCTACTGTGAAATTCTGTATGGCTTGAGAAACCTCCGCCTAACACAAAGGGTCATGCAGCAGGTTCTCGTTCAGACGCCAGGTTAGAATTGGTGTTCCCTGGGAGCCAAGATTTATGCTCAGATATACAGGAGCGTGGTCAGACCACAGGATAGACCATATCTCCCCCTCTATCTGAAGGTCCAACAAGGAATGGGAGATAAAGAAATAATCTATTCTACTGTATGTCTGATGGACCGAAGAAAAAAGGTGTAATCCTTGAGTTCAGAGGCGAAGTATCCTCCACCAATCTCATGCTGTGCGCCAGTGCCTTAAGATTCGTACTAATGGATAAGGGGGCATGAGGACCTACCCGAGGAGAAGTCCAGACAGGGATTTAGTGTAACATTGAAGTCCCCTCCCATAATTACAGGAGAAGAGTCGGCAAACTCCTCAAGAAAGTGCAAGCAGTCCATATGGAACTTCTTCTGGTTTTGATTTGGACTGTAGATATTTGCGATCACGAATCTGGAATTCTTCCATGACACCTGGAGGAAGATGTAGCAGCCTGCAGAATCAATGAGATTTCAGAACTTCAGGAACAAAAGATCTGTGGAAAGCTACTGAGACACCCCTGGACTTAGACTCTGGATTCGTGCTATGAAACCACGTCGGGTAGTTTCTTGTAACCAACTCTGGGACTGAATCCGCCCGAAAAGGAGTTTGCTGTAGCAATAAAATCGCTACTTTTTGCTGATGACTTGAGAAGATTAATTTGACATCTCTTCTCGGGCACATTCAGACACTTCACGTTGTATGAGCAGATTTTTAACTTATCCATAGTCTGAGGGAAAACAAGCGGGACCAGGATAAGTAGGAGCCAGCCTCCACATGCAGGAATAAGACAGTAAAAACAAATCAAAGAGAGAGCAGACATGTTAAAAAAAGGATTAGAGAAGGACTAAGAAAGAAACAACAAGCCCTGTAAGTCATAAGTGCTAGGATAATATGGCGTATGGCCACTTGTTGCACCAAGAGGGGGACGATTGAAGCCAAAAGGAGAAGAAGCCTCCGCCGCACCCCCTCCCCAAGAGTAATAAAATTATGTTGAATTTTAGAAAAAGTCTCCGCTATGTCAAGGAGAGTAAGGGAAAAAGAACATATAACAACATTGACAAATAGGTCTCATGTGCTCAAAATATATCCACGATCAGACACGGTCCTTTAGATTTATCAAATCTTGCATGTCCCAGGAATCTCAAGTGTCCTCTGAGGTGCAATCTGAGGCCTTGTTCTTCTTGGCATGATGGCAGTGATCCATCTTGGACGAGAGATAGGGAGTCTAGGAGCAGAGGTCCACTCTGGTAAGTCCACTATAGGAATTTCAAATATTCCAAGGAAGTTGGCAAGGTCCCCTAGGGAACGGAAGCTAGCGGATTTCCCACCCTTGTGGGTTGTCAGTTGAATTGGAAACCCCCACTGGTAGGGAATGTCTCTTTCCTTGAGTTGGAGCAAGAGGGGTCTTAGGGCTCTTCTCTACAGTAAGGTACGCCTTGCTAAGTCTGGGAGTAAGATGATCTGGGCGTCCATAAAGGTGACCGGAGCCTTCCCACGTGCTGCCTGCATGATTGACTCATTTATTTTAAAGAAGTGTATCCTGCAAATTACATCACGGGGTCTGGTATCTGAAGCCGGTCTTGGGACAAGAGCCTGGTGTATCCTGTCCAGCCAGTTCCACTGGGTCGGGGCCTCCTTCCCCTACTAACTGCTTGAAGAGATTCTGGGCGGCCTGCTCCAGGTCTGCATTGCTCGCTGCCTCCAGCAGTCCACTAATGAGTATATTATTTCGCCAATTGCGGTTTTGGAGTAACTGCGGTACTGGAGTTATTGAGTATGATCTTTCTTGGAGCCTGGAACTTTCTTGGAGCCTGGAGCTCACTTAACATAGCTTCTTGCGACTTTTCTACCTCCTCCACTCTGGCGGTGAATGCAGCTGTGAGAGATTGCAGCTCCTTCCTGTGTGCGGCCTCCAGCCTGCCAATGCAGCCCTCCAGAACTGCCTTTGTAGAAAGTGATTTCCATACTATCTCCCCGGGTCACCTCTGAATGAGCTCTGCTGGATCCTCACCAGCGTGGGCGGCTGGCGCACTCTTGGATTTCACTGACCTGGGAGGGGGGGGGTTGTAAGGATGGATGTGTTCCCCGAGGTATACATACCCCCATTCCCAATTTCCTCCTAAATGGCGTCCAACATAGCGTAGGCAGCCGCGTCGGCCAGAAGCCACGTCAGCACTCCAGCGACATAGCCCAAGGAGAGAAATCCCTTACAGACGTCATTCTCGGCCTATCGTTAAGAGGAGGCGTCAGTAGCAAGCAGACCACGCATGTGCGCAACGTCACCAGAGGAAAAAACACCCATCAGCGCCACCATGGGAAGGTCAAGACCAGAAGAATCCAGGATGACGGACGCCATGATGGGAAGGTCAGAAATACAATATCATAAAAACAGTAAAGTGCTAAATATTCTAACACACAACATGAATAAAAAACATGTATGTAAATAGCATATGTGTGAGCAAACATAATAAGTTAGTCAATGTCCACAGAACTATAAATGTACAATAAAGGGAACCAATCAGGATTAGGTTTTGAAATTCAAAAAAAGTGAGCTGCTTGTTGAGTAACAATTGCAATGGAGCAGATCATATATTCAAACTTATCCTCTTCCCCTGTTAGAATTAGCATAAGTATTATACAAACGATTCACTTTGTCTGTGGAAGGACCTGTGGTGAGGTCATACCCATGTGACCTGGTATCCAGCTTTAGTGGCTGAGGCCCCACCCCTTCTGGTCACATGGGTATGACCTCACACAGGTCCTGCAACAGACAAGCAGCTCATTTTATAATCTTTGCTTTTTTTTATTTCAAACCTAAACATCCGAGCTGACCACTACAGGTATGTATAGAATCAGTCGGATAGTGCCAGTATAGCACTGGTTTTAGGTTATATATGTAAATCCTGGTGATTGCTTCCCTTTAATTACAAACATATCTTAGAAAGCGCCAATATAATACAAAAATGTTGTAAAATGACATGGCATGTTTAGAGAATTGACAATCTATTTGCACAGATACAGGGGGTACGGAAAGTATTCAGCCCCCTTTAAATTTTTCACTCTTTCATTGCAGCTATTTGGTAAATTCAAAAAAAGTTCATTTTTTTCCTCGTTAATGTACACTCTGCACCCAATCTTGACAGAAAAAAACAAATGTAGAAATGTTTGCAAATTTATTAATCAAGAAAAACTGAAATATCTCATGGTCATAAGTACCTTTGCTCAGACACTCATATTTAAGTCACATGCTGTCCATTTCCCTGTGATCCTCCTTGAGATGGTTCTACTCCATTAGAGTCCAGCTGTGTTTAATTAAACTGATATGACTTGATTTGGAAAGGCACACACCTGTCTATATAAGACCTCACAGCTCACCGTGCATGACAGACCCAATGAGAATCATGAGGTCAAAAAGAACTGCCTAAGGAGCTCAGAGACAGAAGAGACAGAATTGTGGCAAGGCACAGATCTGGCCAAGGTTACAAAATAATTCTAAGCTGTATGTGTGGAGAAAACCAGGCACTGCTCATCACTTGCCCAATACAATCCTAACAGTGAAACATGGTGGTGCAAGTATCATGCTATGGGGGGTTTTCAGCTGCAGTGACAGGACGACTGGTTGCAATTGAAGGAAAGATGAATGCGGCCAACTACAGAGATATCTGGGAAGAAAACCAGCGTGCTATGGACCTCAGACTTGGAGAAAAAGGTTCACCTTCCAACAAGACAACCACACTAAGCACACAGCTAAAATAACAAAAAGGAGTGGCTTCAGAAGAACTCTGGATCATTCTTGACTGGCCCAGCCAGAGCCCTGATCTAAACCCAATTGAGCATATCTGTAGAGACCTGAAAATGGCTGTCCACCAACATTCACCATCCAACCTGACGGAACTGGAGATGATCTGCAAGGAAGAATGACAAAGGATCCCCAAATCCAGGTTTGAAAAACTTGTTGCATCATTCCCAAGACGACTCATGGCTGTACTAGCTCAAAAGGGTGCTTCTACTCAATACTGAGCAAAGGGTCTGAATACTTATGACCATGTGGTATCTCAGTTTTTCTTGTTTAATAAATTTGCGAAAATGTCTACATTTGTTTCTTTTCTGTCAAGATGGGATGCAGAGTGTACATTAATGAGAAAAGAAATGAACTTTGTTGAATTTACCAATTGGCTGCAATGAAACAAAGAGTGAAAATTTTAAAGGGGTCTGAATAATTTCCGTACCCACTGTATATACGATAGCACAAGGTAAATATATATTTCCCTTTTTTTAAACTTGTTTCTTAGTGCTGTTTTTGCCTTTCACTGGATCATCCATTCCCATACAATATTATTGATATACTATATTCTGTGTACCTGTGATTTTCAGTACCAGTTAGTATATATCACCCATCTAATTCCTATTATGTTTAGCACCTTCTATATATAATCTTTTTGCAAGATGTAATATATACTTTGCATGTGCTATATATCTGTGCAAATAGGTTGTCAATTCTCTGCACATGCCATGTAATTTTATGACATTTTTGTATTATATTGGCACTTTCTAAGATACGTTTGTGCTTAATGTGAATTTATAATTTTGTGGACATTGAGTAACTTATTATGTTTTCTCACACATGAAATTTACATGTTTTTCATTCATATTGTGTGTTAGAATATTTAGCACTTTGCTGTTATATATTGTATTTCTGACCTTTCATGGCGTCCGTCATCCTGGATTCTTCTGGTCTTGACCTTCCCATGATGGCTCTGATGGGTGTTTTCTCCTCTGGTGTTGCTACATGTATGTGTGGTCTGCCTGTGGCGGCCGTGTGCCGCTGACTGCTCCGCTTAGCAACGGGCCGAGAATGACGTCTGTAGGGGTTTTCCCTCTTCGGGCTATGTCGCTGGAGTGCTGACGCGGCTTCCGGCCGGCACTGCGGCCTACCGCGTATGCACCTTGTTGGACTCCATTTAGGAGCAAATTGGGAAGTGGGGCATATATACCTCGGGGAGCACATCCATCCTTACGACCCCCCCTGCCCCTGAAGAAGCCCACGCGAAACGTGCATTGGGGTCCTGGAGGTACATCCCCTTGCTGACTAGGAGGTATGGGTGAATGTCTCTCTTATTTTAGCCGCTTTGTGTGGAGTTAACTTTGCAATTTCACCTTATTAGGGGTGGTCACCGGTATCCCTGTACTGCTTACAACTTTGCGGTTACTGCAAAAGAGCACTTTTTTTGTGGGCCACACTCCCCCCATTATATTTAAACACCAAAGCTGCTATTTTGCATAGGCACTTTACACCCAGCTCCTCACTATTATTTTGTCAGCGTCCGGGTGCCTTCCTTTTTTGTATCCTCATTAGCACTTGGGTCTCTATTATAGACAGTATGTTTTTTTGGTGTTTTTATGATTGATTCATGAATAAAATTATATATTGGTTTGCACTTAGGTAGTTCTTAAACTCTTTCTTGAAATTATAAGTAAATATTACTAGTTGGGTCACTACCAGATATTTTCATATTATAGTCCTTGTGTGAGGTTCATTGTGGTCCACCATTTAGGCCATTATTTATGTTCCCCTTTATATGTGTTCAGATGTTTTTGACTCATCAACAGCCGTTCTGACACAATCCGAAATTTTAGCTTTAGTCATGTAGCAGAGCCTAAGGAGCTGTCCCCATCCACACCAGTCTCTCTATAGAGATTGTACATTGAGAGTGAGGTATCAGAGGAGAGGGTGTGCTGGACTGCCATGCACCAGGACAAGCTAGACCTAGCAGTGATAATCACCAAGTGATAAAGCCTTTAGTTTAAGTAAACAACATCAAGGAGCCTTATCCCATAGGCATAGTTGATTTTTTTTTTTTTAAACCCCTACAACATGCTGGCCTCAGCTTACATACTGAAAACCTCCCAACAGATTCCCCTGAAAAGGTGGTAGCTGTACTTTAGGTGGAACCTGTCACCAGGTATTCCTGATATAAATGTAATAAAAAGTTGCCATTCAATCTCAAAATAAAGAATTTCCTATTTATGAAAAGGACAATACATTAGAATTTTCTCTTTTATGCATTTAGTTTTTGTCCCTCAAAACAATCCTTGAAGCATGACACAATGTGACGTACCGGAATAAATCTAACACAGACAATCACAGAAATTCCCAAGAGGTATTTGTGTGCAGGTTACAAAGAATTCACAAGTAAACAATGATGAACATGCCACTCAGCTTAATTGCTCAATGACATATTTATTTTTCATGTACATTAGGGAGACTCCTAAAGTCTACATACATAATCACACACACACACACACACACACACAATGTACTCACTGGGTGAAATAGGTATTGACCACATCACAAATCTCCTAGGTGAATTTCTCACCAAATATCGTTAACAACCCATCCAATCCACATGGGCAAAGAAATCAAACCACAAATGCCCATAAATTAAGTTTTGTGTAAAAATTAGTGATGGGCGAGCCGGAACTGTAAAGTTCGGTGTTCGTACCGGACAGCATTAGACTGGCTACCGGAGGAACTGCAGTGATACCAGTCCTGGCCGCGGTTAACTGCACTGAACTCCGGAGCTCTCAGCTGAGCTCCGGAGTGCAACCCGGCCTGTTCGCAGTTGAATGCAGGTTACCACAGCCAGGACTGTTATTACCGGAAACCGCCGGTAATACCAGTCCTGGCTGCGGTTACCTGCATTGAACTCCAGAGCACTCACCTGAGCTGCAGAATGCAGCCTGGCCTCTCCGCAGCTGTCATCGACTGAACTGTGATAGCTGGGGAATCAGTCAGCGCTCGTGGTTCAGTCCTGCAAACCCGCAGCTCAGTCCAGGCTTCAATCCGGAGCTCAGGTGAGAGCACCGGAGTTCAGTGGAGGTAACTGTGGCCAGGACTGGTATTACTTCAGTTCCTCCGGCCAGTCCAATGCTGGTACCGGACACCTGGTGTTCGTGCACGGAGCCCAAAGTTCTCAGGGAAGTCAGCGCTACTGTACGGATTCGCCACAAGGACAATGATAGATATTTATCTAAAAAAAAAAAACAAAGATAATAAGGAATAAAGCAGGACCGTTCCACTCTCCGACCTTCCTAGCAACTGTAACACTACTTCCAGGTCCACTCATTAACGCTCATAGGTATTCACTGCTTCCCCCGCCCACAGTGAGTCCTGGCATCTGTGATTGGTTGCAGTAAGACTGCGCCCCCACCCTGTGTGACAGCATCTATTATTGGATGGAATCACACTGTCTGTCTGCGTCCCTACAGTGGTGTAAAAATAAATAAAAAAAAAAAAAAAATTGAGCAGGGTCCACCAAATACTGTGATACTCAGCGCAGATAAAGCAGACGGCTGTAGGCTGCTGCCCCCGGCCAAGTGCTTATGTTGGCTGTGTATCAAAATAAGGAGGGAGACTATGCGGCTTTTTTAAAAAAAATAATAAAAAATAAATATTTAAATAAATTTTAAAACACCGGTGTGCTATTCTGCCACTTCCCAATTTTGATACCCAGCCATGATAAAGCCAACAGCTGGGGGCTGGTATTTTCAGGCTGGAGAGGCACATGGTGATTGGTCCCCTCAGACTAAAAATATGAGCCCACAGCGGCGCCAAAATTGTCGCATCCATTAGAAGAGACAATTTTGGTGCTTTACCCGGCTTATACTGATTAACCTGGTGCGGTAGCAATCGGGGTAATATAAGGGGTTAATGACAGCTTACAGCTACTACTAAGTCCTGGATTAGCAATTGGTAGGGTCTATATGAACCCCTCCCCCATTACTAATCCTGTAAGTGAAAAGAAACAAATACCAAAAAAAAATAAAAAAATCTTTATTTGAAATAAAAATATAAAAAATACAAAAAAAACCCCACCCTCTTTCTCCAATTTATTAACCCCTCAAACACCCAGGTCCAACGTAATCCATATTAGTTCCCACGATGATCCTGGTTTTGCTACATACTGAAGTCACAGCACACAGGCACATTAGAGAACATGACCACTGGCTGCGGCTTCAGACAGACACTGACTGAGCCGCAGCTGTGAGCGGCGACAGCACTGAGTTTACCTGCAGTCACAGCTGGAGGTTCCCATGATACCCCATCTGCGAACGTAGGAAAACTAACCTAAGATGAACTCACTGAAATCAGTGTCCTTACCTCAGGTAAACTCATCGAGTTCAATGAAACCTGCATCTCCTGGCAGAAAATTGCATTTATTTTTTTTGCCATGAGATACAGATTTGGTGCATAAATTCCAGCACTAAATCTGCATCTCCTGGCAGAAAACAGCACCTAAACTGCATTTTATTTTTTTGCCATGAGATGCAGATTTTTGTTCTGAAATGTACACTAAATATACATTATTATTAGTGATGAGCGAGTATGCTTGTTACTACTCGGTACTCGCACGAGTATCAATGTACTCGGGCTACTCGGCGGGGACCGAGTAATCTCGCGATACTCGTGCTGTACTCGTGGACTTCATGTTGGCGCTCTTTTTACAGCCATCCCTTATGCAGGGATTGGCTGGCAGACCACTGCAATGCCACAGCCCTGTTGTGGAATTGCAGTGATTGGCCAGCCCGCACAGCGTGACCGTGCCTTTAGCCCGACACTTCCCCGCTCGGCTACGGCCCCTCCCGCACTCCACTCCGCGTGTATATATATATGCACGCTTACACACACACGCACGTTTTTTTTTTTTAATTTACAGTTTTCTGGTTTCTACATGCTGCCGGGGGTGATTTCACAAAAATACTCGGGTCTCCCATAGGATAACATTGGGCTCGGTGCTCTGGCCGAGTACACGAGTATCTTGGGATGCTCGGCCCGAGCCTCGAGCACCCGAGCTTTTTGGTACTCGCTCATCACTAATTATTATTAGTGATGAGCGAGTATCAAAAAGCTCGGGTGCTCGAGGCTCGGGCCGAGCATCCCAAGATACTCGTGTACTCGGCCCGAGCACCTAGCCCAATGTTATCCTATGGGAGACCCGAGTATTTTTGTGAAATCACCCCCGGCAGCATGTAGAAACCAGAAAACTGTAAATTAAAAAAAAAAACGTGCGTGTGTGTGTAAGCGTGCATATATATATATACACGCGGAGTGGAGTGCGGGAGGGGCCGTAGCCGAGCGGGGAAGTGTCGGGCTAAAGGCACGGTCACGCTGTGCGGGCTGGCCAATCACTGCAATTCCACAACAGGGCTGTGGCATTGCAGTGGTCTGCCAGCCAATCCCTGCATAAGGGATGGCTGTAAAAAGAGCGCCAACATGAAGTCCACGAGTACAGCACGAGTATCGCGAGATTACTCGGTCCCCGCCGAGTAGCCCGAGTACATTGATACTCGTGCGAGTACCGAGTAGTAACAAGCATACTCGCTCATCACTAATTATTATTGGTAGTCTGATCACTTGTATAATGCATTGCTATATACAAGCATGGCAATGCATTACTCCTGTCTGTGTGACACCGACAGAATGCCTATTAGCCAGCATGGTCTAAGAGGCCATCGTATCCAGCAAACCTGGAGCTTATTTGTTAACTTCGAGTTGCCATGGAAACAATCACGTCATAGGTGGGTTCTGATGGGGTAGGAGAGGGAGTGCACTCCCTCTGTTTCCTAAATGCTGTGATCGCTATGGATTGTGGAATTTAGGGGATTAAGCATTGGGGGCACTGTCCCTGGATGTCACTTATGTAGAGCTCCCGGTGGCGATCGTGCAGACAGAGCTCCTGTGCCCCATGATTGTCATGACGTGCCCATACATCATAGTTTGGAAACTCCTTCCAGACCATGACGTATTACTATATCAAAAGTTAAAAGGGGTTAAGCAGTGCCCATCCTTGTCCCTGTCCTGGAGTAATGTGTTCATCCATATTTCCATCCTGTAGCAATGTGCCCATCCTTGTCCCCGTCCTGCAGTAATGTGCCCCATCCTGGTTCCCATCCTGTAGTAATGTCCCCATCTTGTAGTAATGTGCCCCATCCTGGTTTCCATCCTGTAGTAATGTGCCCATCTTGTAGTAATGTGCCCCATCCTGGTTCCCATACTGTAGTAATGTCCCCATCTTGTAGTAATGTGCCCCATCCTGGTTCCCATCCTGTAGTAATGTCCCCATTTTGTAGTAATGTGCCAGATTTTGGTTCCCATCCTGTAGTAATGTGCCCATCCTTGTCTCATCCTGAAGTAATATGCCTCATCCTTTGTGCAAATGCTGTTGGAATGTGTCCATCCTGTGCAACACATGCGCGCACACACACACACACACACACACCAAAACTTTCTTCTCCCCTGTCCTCCGTTCCCTCGGTGTCCTCTTTCTTGCTTCATGAGGCAGACAGGCACATGGACCTGGAAACAATCGCAGCCACTGTCAGCGCTTCATTTAAAATTCAGATTAATGTTTTCCCGGCGCAGTGCAAAGTCAAGTTCTCTCTGTATAATTATTACAATAGCAGCCGATGGCCAATCAGAGACAAGCAACTGAGGTCATACAAGATAGTTGCTTGCCTCTGATTGGCAAGCAGCGCCCATTGACTTGTGCAGTGAGCGAGCTTGACTCTGCAACGGCGGCAAAATATTCATATGAAATAAAGTGCTGACGGCTGCGTCCCATGTACTGGCTATGATCATTACCAGGTCCACGGGCCGCAAGAAGCAGCCTGAGGGGCCGCATGCTGGAGACCTCTGGACTAGAGGAACGTATTCGCTTTCTTCTCTGCATAAGAGATATTGGCATTGTGGTTATGAATAACACGTGGTTTTATTCTACCACTGTTTCTATACTGTGTGTATGTACAAGTTATTCCTCAGATATGTACAAGCCGTATTGTAACCACTTGTGTTGGTATTGTTGTTGGAAAAATCTTAGTAAAATGTTACTTTTAAATAAAAAAAAAAAATGAAAAGTGATAGAACTTTTTCTTTGACATCAGTCTGACCAGGCAGAAGCCAGCAGTGATTACTGGATACTGTAAAGTTCAATGAATATTATCCAAATAGCAAACAAAGAAATAATGATTCTTTAGGTTTATAACCCAATTTAAGAAAAATTTATTATAATTGAAAATTGTCATACAAAGTGTGGAATGGTACAAACTTTAAGTGCTGGTCCGGTTTTAAATCAGGGGCTACAAATGGTTTTACAGGGTTCTTGCGGTGATCCTCAACTTACAGGGTGCAGAAAAAGAAGAAATGATTCCCGTTTGCTAAAGGTTACCTGTGTCCGATTTATGCCACGTTTGATGGGGGCACCAATATCGGAGATCGGCAGATTGGCAGTATAGGGAACTTTTATTCCCATTAAAATGAATTGGCAGTGCACGTCTGACCTAGTCTCCCTTCATTCTCTACGGGATCGTCGATTGCTGTGCCCAATCTGGTGCATGTCCCTGCAGTGGACCACCCACAGATCAGCAAGTTATCACGCAGAAAATGCGTGATAATTTGTTTTTACTGTACAACCCGTTTAATGGGCTATTCTGATTATTTTGTGTCGTAATTTTTTTTGCCATTTTCAAATTTAAAAATATATTTTTGAATTTATTTATTTTTTTAAAAAAAGGGGGAGAAGGGGCAGCAGCGTTGCAGAGATTTTCAAGAAAAATTTTTACAATCTAGTAATAGCCAACAGTAAATACTGAAAAATACTGTTTCATGTAATGTTAAGATTTGCAAGTACTCCACCAACTGATGTTGCAAGTATTTTATCAATTCTTACCAATGGCTGAAAACAGACACATAACTAGGAGGATCAGCACACACCAGAAGACATCAGTATTCATCTGTCTTTCCAGCTTACTTCGTTTGTAACGAGGTCCATTATTATTTAACAATGCTTTGGTCTCATGGCCTATAGGAATAAAAAAAGACATCATATATATCTAATACTACATAACATTATACGTACTATTAAAGCACCAGTCCAGCGTTTATTTACACTTGTTTCACCGCTGGAGTGGTCTCACTTATCAAAGTTCTTTGCACCTAGTAATATACTCACCAGCACCGCTCCGGTAGCATTCCATGATCTTGTAACTATAGCTCTTGACTGACCGGATGTCAGAGCTAATGCTCACAAGCTCTTAAAATCTATGAAAGCCTTGATCTGGCTCTCATAGACTTACATTGAGAAGTGACCTCTGGCTCGACCAGCAAACACTGGAGCAGCCAGCAGATTATAAACAGCTGAAGACAACTAACGGCGCCAAGAACAGAAGATGGCAGTTGATTAAAATATTACTAGGGGCGAGAGAAACACACATTAGTGTAACCACTCCAGAAATGAAAAAAATAAAAACACACCAGAGTCGTGCTAGGAAAGGCACTCACAATCACAGAAGCAAAGGCAGCTAAAGTATCTTATGTGCATAGGGGCACGCCAACTCTGGCTCCAAAAAGACATCAGGTTTAATGGATTTCTGCAAAAATCCTTTGTTCACATCCGAGATAAGACCTTGTACAAGATGTGACAATGGCTCCCTCTCTCCTTATTATAGGGATTCTGTCACTAAGGGGTGCTTCACACACAGCGAGCTCGCTGCCGAGATCGCTGCTGAGTCACGCTTTTTGTGACGCAGCAGTGACCTCATTAGCGATCTCGCTGTGTGTGACAATGAGCAGCGATCTGGCCCCTGCTGCGAGATCGCTGCTCGTTACACACAGCCCTGGTTCGTTTTCTTCAAAGCCGCTCTCCTGCTGTGACACACAGATCGCTGTGTGTGACAGCAAGAGAGCGACAAATGAAGCGAGCAGGGAGCAGGAGCCGGCGTCTGACAGCTGAGGTAAGCTGTATCCAAGATAAACATCGGGTAACCAAGGTGGTTACCCGATATTTACCTTAGTTACCAGCCTCTGCAGCTCTCACGCTGCCTGTGCTGCCGGCTCCGGCTCTCTGCACATGTAGCTGCTGTACACATCGGGTTAATTAACCCGATGTGTACAGCAGCTAGGAGAGCAAGGAGCCAGCGCTAAGCAGTGTGCGCGGCTCCCTGCTCTCTGCACATGTAGCTGCATTACACATCGGGTTAATTAACCCGATGTGTACTGTAGCTATGGTAGGAGAGCAAGGAGCCAGCGCTCAGTGTGCGCGGCTCCCTGCTCCCTGCACACACAGCTGTGCGCTGGTAACTAATGTAAACATCGGGTAACCATACCCGATGTTTACCTTAGTTACCAGTCTCCGCAGCTTCCAGACGGCAGCTCCGTGCAAGCGCAGCGTCGCTTGCACGTCGCTGCTGGCTGGGGGCTGTTCACTGGTCGCTGGTGAGATCTGCCTGTTTGACAGCTCACCAGCGACCATGTAGCGATGCAGCAGCGATCCTGACCAGGTCAGATCGCTGGTCGGATCGCTTCTGCATCGCTAAGTGTGAAGGTACCCTAAGACAATTGTTGTCCAATCTGCAGGCACCATACTATAGAGCAGGGGGAGGAGAGTAGATTAATATACAGTGTGTCCAACCATATCCTGTCCACCGCCATTAACTTGAGAACGGCGGCAGCTATAGGCATAGAAGTGATGTCTAGGTATAGTAAAGTATCCATGCGCTACGCAATGAAACCACCTATAGCACCATCTGATGGAAAACAACGGAGTTAGCATTTTTATCTCGAAAACGGAACGAAAAAAGTGAATTACAAAGTTGTAGGGCATCATCAATTCAATACGAATCGACACCTTGCATACAGAAATGCTATGATTAGAACGTGTAAAACTCACAAGGCTGCGGACGTTAAGCGATACCTTATGGAGACATTCCTACAAGTCATTGGGTATGGTGGCTGTATGGAGTGGCCTCCACGCTCACCTGACCTGACCCCATTGGACTTCTTTCTGTGAGCTCACATCAAACAGCAGGTGTATGCGACCCCTCCACCAACATTGCAGGACCTACAATGACATATCACAGATGCTTGTGCAAACGTGTCACCTACCATATTGCACAACGTGCAGCAAGATACAGTCTGCTGTCAAGAGTCCAGATGTGCATTGCAGCTGACGGGGCCCACTTTGGGCATCAAAGTTAAATGAGCACCATATGTGTGACCAGCATTCAATGTTTTTCCAGCATTCAATGTTTTTTGGGGGGGGGGGGGGGTCATGGGTTTCATATTATAGCATTTCTGTATGCAAGGTGTCAATTCGTATTGAATTGATGATGCCCTACAATTTTTTAATTCACTTTTTTTCCTCTATCTCGTTCAGTTTTCGAGATAATAATGCTAACTCCGTTGTTTTCCACCAGGTGGCGCTATAGGTGGTTTCATTGCGTAGCGCATGGATACTTTACTATACCTAGACACCACTTCTATGCCTATAGCTGCCGCCATTCTCTAGTTAATGGCGGTGGACAGGACAGGACAGGACATGGGTGGACACACTGTATAGTATTAGGAGAAAAGATTAGTAGAACCCTTGCTTTATTCATTTGAACCTCTGCTCCTTTTAGGATTTTTGGTCCAATGAGTGGTTCTATCAGTGATTGACAGCCTTCCGTGGATAAGTGTGCATACAGAGATATCTATCAGTCACTGATAGGACCGCCGACTGGACCGAAAATCTCAGAAGAAGCAGATGTAAAAATGAATAAAACTAAGTCAGTCAGTGACAATGTTGGAAGACATCAGTACCTGCATAAACAACTATCCCAGAGACAACTTCAGTATTTCTAAGAGTACATCCTCGTAACAGGAGATTTTCTTTGTAAAGACCTGATTTTTTTCCATTTTTATGAATCCTGCAACAAAAAATAAAAAAGTTTGCATATGATAATCAAAATAGCACTTATGCCTATCCGCTATACACTTTGTAATTAAATTTCAGTTAACAAATTCACAGAAAAATAGTACAATTTAAGTAAATGGGTTGTCCTTGCAGCAATGCGGGAGGAGGAATGGAGTTGCAGTGTGAGTGGTCATTGTGAGTTAGTGTTTGTTACATCCTACACTCCAAAAGGTATTGGGACCATAGTGGGTATGGATCGAGAGTGCTGTATGTAACATACCCTGCAGCTCTGCTCCTCTCCCAGAGAGGCACTTGGTCTGGTCATAGCTTCCCTCTCCCACTCTCTGACCAGAACCTTTGCTCCTTTATGAATGAGAATGCTCATCCTTCTCAGGAATTACTACATATTACCACCACACAAATCCATCCAGCATTGACACCGATTAAGTGATGTATACTGTACAGCCACTGTTGACACCGATTTCTTCCCACTCCTATTATTCTAGTTGCCCAATATCACACACACACACACACACACACACACACACACACACACACACACACACACACACAAATAAATGATCTCACTATAAGTCTCAAATTACTTTATTCCTTGATCAGTCCCAAAGTGCTTTAATCAGTGATCTCAGTGCTGAAAGCTTGGCTATTTATTTGAAAGGGAAAATTGACAACCTCTAGCAGGAAATTATCTCCCAGTAGCATTTATTCTCTTCCTGTCCATACTTAATACTGTTTAATTTCATCCTTTGACCGAGTGATTGAAGTAATCGTACAGGATACTAATGTTTTCACCCTACTACCTGTATAAGTGACCCTTTTGCTTAACATCTCACCCGGTTCCATTTCCTGGCCATCTCTCGTCTTCTAACTACAATATGTAAGCTCAGCCTTTCTTGTGGTATTATGCCTCTGCTTTTAAGTATGCAGCCATAACTTACTTAGGAAAAAAAAGCTTAATCTAGCCTTGCCTGCAGCTCACTCTGATGGCAACTATTATTAGATTCTTTTCTTTACAGCATTCACAACACAGACTAGAGACTACCAACTCCATATGCTCCGTTCTGGTTTTCAAGTTGTTTGTTTTACTAAACTTGTAAGTTGTCCTCTATCCAAAGAGATAGAAGAGAACGTATTGATCACTGGGAGTTCAACCAACGGGCCGTCCCACTCATTCAGAGTACAGCGCTTAGCCATCTCCAGCCATCCCTACAGGCAATAAATGAACCAGAGATGAGCGTGCTTGAACATCACTACAGCTAGACACTTCCAACTGTGGAGCACCGTTCATGGGACTGGTGGGGTTCAGGAGCCAGAGACCCAGTAATTAGCAAGATTGCACCTATACAGTGAATTAGGGATAAGATACACACTTGGTAAAATCCTTCTCTAATGGCGCTCGTCGGGAGCGAGCTCAGCAGCCTAGCCCACACACACCATACCCGGCAGACTACTGATTTTTCAGTAATGTAAAAATATTTTATATATATATATATAAATAAATAAATAAATAAATAAATGCACATAAACCTCAAATCAACCCCACCTTTGCAACTTAAAAAAAGTACATTAAATAAAAATCTCTATATATTTTAAAAATATAAACCTGTAAACTGACATGCATTTGTATTCAGCCCCCCTTATTCAATACTTTGTGGGAACACTTTTTACTGCAATTATTGCTGCTAGTCTTTGGGGGAGGTCTCTACTAGCTTTGTACATCTAGCGGCGTAATTTTTTGTCCATTCTTCTTTGCAAAATAGCTCTTAGTGAGATTGGATGGAGGCGTCTGTCAACAGCAATTGTCAAGTCATGCCAACAGGCCCGGACTGACAGGCGGGAGGGGCGGGACTTCTCCCGGTGGGCTGGCCGGTGGCCGGCGTCAGCAGTGCACGCGGCATACCTGGGCAAATGCCGGGGCCCTGGAGAGCCGGGGGGGCCCACTCGGCCTCATCAGTTCTGGTGCCCCTTGGCCGGGGCCCCCTCGCCTTAGTTCTGCTGCCCCCGGGCCGAGTTCCGGGGGTCCGCAGTCCTCGCCAGGAATCTGCAGCGCCGTCCCTTTAAGGCGCGCAGACTTCCTGGTTTGAACTTCACCTGTGGGCGGAGCTACCAACCGGCCTGCTCAGTCCCACAGATGAAGGAGTTGCAGTGCCAGCCAGCGACCCCCAGCGCTGTGTGGGCCCCCTCTCCACCGTGACCTGAGCGGTATGTGCCATCCCCGTTCCCCCCCCCCCCCCCGGTGTTGTATGTGCTGGCCCCTGGAGCTGTGTGTGGGCCCCCCAGAGCCGCGTGTGTGGGCCCCTCAGAGCCACGTGTGCGTCTGTATGTAGCAGAGCTATGTGTGTATGTATGTAGCAGAGCTATGTGTGCATGTATGTAGCAGAGCTATGCGTGTATGTATGTAGCAGAGCTATGCGTGTATGTAGCAGAGCTATGCGTGTATGTAGCAGAGCTATGTGTGTATGTATGTAGCAGAGCTATGTGTGTATGTATGTAGCAGAGCTATGTGTATGTATGTAGCAGATTTATGTATGTAGCAGAGCTATGTGTGTATGTATGTAGCAGAGCTATGTGTGTATGTATGTAGCAGAGCTATGTATGTAGCAGAGCTATGTATGTAGCAGAGCTATGTGTGTATGTATGTATCAGAGTTATGTGTGTATGTATGCAGCAGAGCTATGTGTGTATGTGTGTATGTATGTAGCAGAGCTATGTATGTAGCAGAGCTATGTGTGTATGTATGTAGCAGAGCTGTGTGTATGTATGTAGCAGAGCTATGTATGTAGCAGAGCTATGTGTGTATGTATGTAGCATAGCTATGTGTGTATGTATGCAGCAGAGCTATGTGTGTATGTATGCAGCAGAGCTGTGTGTGTCTGTATGCATGTATGATGTGTATCTATGTATGTCAGTGTATATGACTGTATAGATGTGTCAGTTCTATATGTATTTTTGTGAGTTTGTCTTTAAATATGTATATATACCGTGTTTCCCCGATAGTAAGACACCCCTGATAGTAAGACGTAGTGGGGGTTTTGGGGGGGTCGGCTAATGTAAGACGTACCCCGAAAGTAAGACGTAGTAAAAATTTATTTATTTTTTTTTCTTCTTTACAGTACAGTTATAGCGGCCGAGCGCTCAGCTGAGAGCCCTGACATGCCGCAGGCATGTGACAGCTTTCAGCTGAGCGCCCTGACATGCCGGCGGCAAAGCTCTCAGCTGAGCGCCCTGACATGCCGGCGGCAAAGCGCTCAGCTGAGCGCCCTGACATGTCGGCGGCCGAGCGCTCAGCTGAGCGCCCTGACTTGCCGCCGGCATGTGACAGCTCTCAGCTGAGAGCCCTGACATGCCGGCGGCAAAGCGCTCAGCTGAGCGCCCTGACATGCTGCCGGCATGTGACAGCTCTCAGCTGAGAGCCCTGACATGCCGGCGGCAAAGCGCTCAGCTGAGCGCCCTGACATGCTGCCGGCATGTGACAGCTCTCAGCTGAGAGCCCTGATATGCCGGCGGCAAAGCGCTCAGCTGAGCGCCCTAACATGCCGGCGGCCGAGCGCTCAGCTGAGCGCCCTGACATGCCGCCGGCATGTGACAGCTCTCAGCTGAGAGCCCTGAAATGCCGGCGGCAAAGCGCTCAGCTGAGCGCCCTGACATGCCGGCGGCTTAGCGCTCAGCTGAGAGCTGACACATGCCGGCGGTCGGCGCTCAGCTGAGCGCCCTGACATGCCGGCGGCTGAGCGCTCAGCTGAGAGCTGACACATGCCGGCGGTCGGGCGCTCAGCTGAACGCTCGGCTACCGAATGTTGAAATGTTGCAGTAATGTTGTCCGTGGTCCATCAGGACCATGGACAACATACAAAATCACACAGCCTCAGTGCCCTCATGTGCAGCCGCTGGTGGTTAAGTTTCCTTAACTTGCGGTACACTTAGGGCACAATCGCGGCAAGTCCCCATACGGTACATTGCATAGAGACTTGCTGCGATTGCTGTGGATTTTTTTCCAATATAAGACATACCCCGAAAGTAAGACATAGTGGCACTTTTGGGAGTAAAAAGAATGTAAGACACTGTCTTACTTTCGGGGAAACACGGTATGTGTACGTATGTGTGTGTCTGCGTGTGGATGGGGCCCACTGGGACTCTTCCGCCCGGGGCCCACAAAAACCTGGAGCCGGCCCTGCCCGCACTGCCTGCTGTTTAAAATTATTTTGTGGCTGCCGCCACCCGCCGGCCGCCACTATAGCGGCGGGGTCCGGTGAGCGGCCCGATTTTTGCATGTGGGCTGCTTTGGTTTGAGTTCCAGGGCTGAATTTCAGTCCCAGTCCGGCCCTGCATGCCACAGATTCAGGTCTGGACTGTGACTGAACCATTCATACACATGAACATCCATTGTAGCTATAGCAGTATGATTAGGGTCGTTTTCCTGCTGGAAGGTGAATCTACAGCCCAGTATTAAGTCTTTTGCTGCCTCTAAGGGGCACTTTGCACACTACGACATCGCAGGTGCGATGTCGGAGGGGTCATGTCGAAAGTGACGCACATCCGGCGTTGCACTCGACATCGTAGTGTGTAAATCCTAGATGATACGATTAACGAGTGCAAAATCGTCGTAACCGTATCATCGGTGTAGTGTCTGGGAATTCCATAATTACGCGACTGCGACAGGTACGATGTTGTTCCTCATTCCTGCGGCAGCACACATCGCTGTGTATGAAGCCGCAGGAGCGAGGAACATCTCCTACCTGTGTCCTGCAGCTCATGCCGGCTATGCGGAAGGACAGAGGTGGGCGGGATGTTTACTTCCCGCTCATCTCCGCCCCTCCGCTTCTATTGGCCGCCTGCCGTGTGACGTCGCTATGACGCCGCACGACCCGCCCCCTTAATAAGGAGGCGGGTCGCCGGCCAGATCGCCGTCGCAAGGCAGGTGAGTCCATGTGAAGCTGCCGTAGCAATAATGTTCGCTACGCCAGCTATCACCATGATATCGCAGCTGCGACGGGGGCGGGGACTATCGTGCTCGGCATCGCAAGCATCGGCTTGCGATGTCGTTGTGTGCAAAGTGCCCCTTAGGGTACGTTCCCACGATCCGTGTCCTCAGCGTTTTGGACGCTGTGTTTTTGCTGCGTTGTACAATAAATGGTCAGGGGATGGGATTTATAAAAATCCCCTGCCCACTGTGCTTCTTTTTCCGCAGCTTTTTCGGCTTTCCGATCTGCAGCATGTCAATTTATACTTGCGGAGACGTGAGTGTTCTCAGCGGGGAGAACACAGAGAAAGTCCGAAGTGCCCAGAACCCTGACCGTGGACACAAACCTCTGCATTCCCCTGCGGAGAACACTTGGATATGTGCAGGAGGGAAGATACTGCCTCTCTTACAAATACGGCAGCCCCATGGCATAGGAGACTGTGGTTTGTATTCAAAACAATCTCCTACACTAGGACTTCTTCTAATGAGACCTTGGCTTGCCTCCAGATCATAGCTTCGGGGGGGACCAAGTGCAATTTTGTTGAAGTCCAAAGTTGTTCTGTGAGCTACAATTTGCCTGTTGCTGTAAGCCAGGGGTGGGATAACCTTTTATGAGGCCCCCGGGCAGATTCCCGAGGGCTGCAGTGATGGATCTGCTGCTGATATCTTGTAGGCTGCTGGCCCTTTAAATCACCACATGCGCCGCTATCTAGTGTCCGCGTGCTCAGCGGTGTGTGTGCCCACCCCTCTGCTTTCCGGAGCGATGTGCCCGGCGCCTGCACTCACGCCGCTGTGTGCCCGGCGCCTGCACTCACGCCGCTGTGCGCCGTCCCAGTGATGTGTATCACCCCTAGTGTTGTGTTCCCCCAGTTATGCCTGTGCTCTGAAAGTGCACCCATTGATGTCTGTGCCCCCAGCCCCTCTTGTAGTATGTGTGCCCCCAGCCCCGCTTGCGATGTGTGCGCCCCCAACCCCTCCAGTGATGTCTCTGCCCCCCCAGTGATGTCTCTGCCCCCCCAGTGATGTCTCTGCCCCCCCAGTGATGTCTCTGCCCCTCCAGTGATGTCTCTGCCCCTCCAGTGATGTCTCTGCCCCTCCAGTGATGTCTCTGCCCCTCCAGTGATGTCTCTGCCCCTCCAGTGATGTCTGTGCCCCTCCAGTGATGTCTGTGCCCCTCCAGTGATGTCTGTGCCCCTCCAGTGATGTCTGTGCCCCGGCCCCCTTGTGATGTCTGTGCCCCCAACCCCTCGTGTTGTGTATGCACACCCAGCCCCTCGTGTTGTCTGTGCCCTTCAGTGATGTCTGTGCCCCAAGCCCCTCTTGTGATGTCTGTGCCCCCAGCCCCTATTGTGATGTCTGTGCCCCCAGCCCCTATTGTGATGTCTGTGCCCCCAGCCCCTATTGTGATGTCTGTGCTACCAGCTCCTCTTGCGTTGTGTATGCCCCCCCCAGCCTGTCATGCATTGTGTATGCCTCCCTAGCCCCTCTTACGTTGTTTACGCTCCCCAGCCCCTCTTGCATTGTTTACGCCCCCCAGCCCCTCTTGCGTTGTGTACGCCCCCCAGCCCCTCTTGCGTTGTGTACGCCCCCCAGCCCCTCTTGCGTTGTGTACGCCCCCCAGCCCCTCTTGCGTTGTGTACGCCCCCCCAGCCCCTCGTGTTGTGTATGCCCCCCAGCCCCTCATGAGTTGTGTATGCCCCCCAGCCCCTCATGAGTTGTGTATGCCCCCCAGCCCCTCATGAGTTGTGTATGCCCCCCAGCACCTCTTGCATTGTGTATGCCCGCAGCATCTCCTGTGAGGTGTATGCCCCCCAACCCCTCTTGTGTTGTGTTTGCCTCCTGCATCTCCTGTGATGTGTATGCCCCAGCGTCTCCTGTGACTTATACATCACATTGGAGATGCTGGGGGAATATACATCATAGGAAGTGCTGCGGGCATACACATCACAGGATATGCTGGGGACATTCCTAACACAGAAGGGGCTGGGGGCATTTACATTACAGGAGAGGCTGGGGGCATTTACATCAGAGGGGGCATATATATGCCCCCAGTGTCTCCTGTGATGTATATACAGCAGTCCCAGCGTCTCCTATCTGATGTGTTCACGTCAGCCCCAGAGTCTCCTATGTGATGTATATGCCCCCAGCGTCTCCTGTGATGTATACACAAAGAGTTGACTGCGCTACAGACTGAGACAAACCTGGAAAAGTAGTTTTCAGAAACAACATGATTTGTATCATCAAACATCACAGCCACACCAAAGAGAAGCAGCTGCAGCTACCACAGTAAGGGTGAGTTAATTAATTGTTTGAACAAATATAGCAGGGCTGGTAAAAATTGTCAAATGGCCCTTGGCAGTTAAAAGGTTCCCTGCCCCTGCTGTAAGCAGTAACAGGAGGTGAGATGTGGCTAACAATGAGCAGCGCATCTGGGTGTTGAACAGTGTTTGGCAGCCTGACATTGTACTTGTGTCAGACTACCGAGCTGTTCTCTCACGAGAGAGAGGAACAGAGCGCGCGAGAGAGGAACAGAGCGCGCGAGAGAGGAACAGAGCGCGCGAGAGAGGAACAGAGCGCGCGAGAGAGGAACAGAGCGCGCGAGAGAGGAACAGAGCGCGCGAGAGAGGAACAGAGCGCTAATCAGGTGACCGCTAATCAGTACACGGCACACAAAGCCGCGGCATGACAATGAAGTCGGGTGAAGTTCACCCGAGTTCATTCTCATCGCGCTACTCTGTCTGCTATCTGCCGACAGTTTTCACGGTTTTCACGGATGTGTGTTTTAGGCCTGACAACGTCCCCAATGACTAGCTAGGTCGTTCTGCAGGTCCGGATCGCTGTTGCGTCGTTGGCCAGGTCTGCCTGTTTGACAGCTCACCAGAGACTTTGTAGCGATCCCGGCCAGGTTGGGATCGCTAGAAAGTCTCAGTGTGTAAAGGGGCCTTAAGAGACCGTCTCTCCTTGACTGTCCTGTATGTATTACTGGTGGGGGATGGTTTGTTCTTCTCAGCATGGGACTTCTCCAGTCAGCAACTTGGTAAACAAGAAAGAGCCAGGAGTCTAAAGTCCATTCGTGTATCAAATGCCATCAAATGTCCGGGCGGAGTTGGGCCCACCTTAGGGGCTGATCCCAGGAGAGAAGAACAATGAGACCCATGTTAGGTTACTTAGTTGGATCTCGGCTGGAGAAAGGCGAGGATCTGTGCTGAAGGCAGGTCCTTGTGCCTTTGTATGGACTATGGGACATTGAAGATCAGCTGCTATTTGGGATTGTGTTGTCTCCGCCACGCTATTGGATTTAAGGAACACATCAAAGGACTGTTGTTGCATTTTCCTTGGCATTGGATTGCTGTGTGGCGCCCAGGAGCTGTTTTCCTTGTGTGGACTCATTGTGGACTCTAAAGTACCATTTGGATATTGGATGTTTTATGTTCCCTGCCTCATTAAATCTTCTTGGATTGTTCATCGGTCTGGTGTCCCTTACTGCTCTGTCGTATACCCAGTCACACAGGTCTCCGGAGCAGAAGACGACCGGGAGAAGACCGCGTTCACAACACCAATGGGCATGTGTAAGTTTAACAGCATGCCATTCAGACTCTGCAATGCACCCGTAACGTTCCAAAGACTGATGGAGTGTTGCCTGGTGCACCGAAACTTTGAGACCGTACTACTATACCGGTATGATGTTATAGTGTACTCTAAGACCTATGAAGAACATTGACACATCTAGCTGAGGTATTTGAAGCATTGTCAAAGTTCGGGATGAAGCTAAAGCCATTGAAATGCCATTTGCTGAAGCCAAGGGTTCAGTATCTTGGGCATGTGGTCAGCGCAAAAGGAGTGGCACCAGACAGACAAGCTCACCGTCATTAAGGACTGGCCGAGACCGACCACCGTCAAAGAGGTACATCAGTTCTTGGGGCTGGTAGGATACTACAGGAGATTCATAAAGGGCTATATGAAGATGGCGGCACCTTTGCAAGATCTCCTGGTAGGCCAGGCAAAGAAGGGCAAGACCTCTGGTCCTCCATTTGAATGGGGTGAAAAAGAAGTGAACTCCTTCAAGCAGATGAGGTAGGCACTGACTGGTGAGGAAATCCTGGCCTATCCTGATAACTTACCATTCGCGTTATCTACTGATGCCAGCAACTTGGGATTGGGAGCAGTGATATCGCAGGTGCAGAAGGGCAAAGAACGAGAGACTGCTTAGGCAAGCAGGAAGCTCCGTCCTACCGAGAGGAACCCAGAAAACTACAGCTTGTTCAAGCGAGAGTTCCTAGCCTTAGTCTGGGCTATCACTGAACGGTTCAAGCACTACCTGGTGGCTGCGAAGTTCACTGTCTTTAAGGATAATAATCCCCTCACCCACCTGGATTCCGCAAAGTTAGGTGCACTGGAGCAACGCTGGGTGGCTCAGTTGTCAAACTATGACTTTACCATCAAGTACCAGGCTGGTCGTAAGAACGCCACTGCAGATGTACTGTCAAGGATGCCTCATTTATAAGCTGTGGTAGAAGACGTGGATGAGCTAGAAGAAATAGAGCTACCAGCCTTTCACCGCCATAGAGCATCCCAGTGTCAATAAACTTGTACCAAACGTCAAGAAACTATGCTGAACCCGTTACCACACCATGGGTGGAAGGAGACGCAAGACAGTGACCCGACTGTTAGCTTAGTCAAAGAACTGATAACCCAACCAGACTCTCATCTTCGACCATATGCTCCACTTGAGGCGCAACACTTGTGGAAGGAGAGGAGCAGGTTGTTTATCTATCAGGGTAAGCTGTGTAGATGTTTTATCAATCCTAGAACCTACGAGATGGTGTGGCAGATAGTGGTACCAAAGAGATGTCCAGATGGTGTTGGATTTTTATAGGAGAAAAGGGATTTTTGCCACGCTCACATGATATATTTATGTTTTTTCTTGTCTTGCTGTGAGGATTTCATCAGATGGTGTTGGAGGCATACCACAATGGAGCAGGATACTTCGGATGGAAAAAGCTCGAGATACTGTTACGTGAGAGATTCTATTGGGTTGGTATGAGAATCACTATGGAGAATTGGTGTAGAAACTGTGGCCAATGCAACCTAAGAAAAAAAGACCGTGACAGCCAAAAAGCACCCTTGCAACCAATTATCCCCAAGCAGCCATTAGAACTCGCAGACCTGGATCATGTAAAATTAACACCCAGTGGAACAGGCTATACGTATGCCCTTACAATGGTGGACCATTATTCCAGGTTCCTAGTGGTAGCCCCAGTAAAGGACTTAAATCAAAAACTGCAGTAAGAACCTTTCAAGCCTACTTCTGTAGACAACACTGGTATCCGGAATGGGTGTTAACAGACAAAGGTCCTGCATTTGAAGCTAAAGAGTTACTAGAGTTTTGCCATTTATATGAATGCAAGAAAATCAGTACTACGCCTTATCTACAAACCAACGGCATGTGCGAGAAAATGAATCAGATAGTCATAGACCTGTTGAAAACTTTGCCCTTGGAGGAAAGAAACCTGTAGCTGGAAAAGGTACCTGACTTAGTGGACATGTATAATAATATCCCTGTAAGTTCCACCAATTGTACACCAGCATATCTAATGAGAGCAAGACCTGGAAGATTGCCAGTTGATCTGGAAATAGGGATTGTAGTTCCTGTAACCAACGTACCAGATGCTGATTGGGACTCTAATCGCCAAGCACAATATAAAATAGTACAAGAGTGTGTAGAGAGAAATTTAAATTAGAGTAGAGAAAAACAAGAAAAAGATAACAAAAATGCACAAGCTGTTCCCTTGACACCCGGGAAAATGGTTCTCAGAAGAAAGAGGAGAGTTCATAAACTTGATGACCAATGGGAAGCAGAACCTTACACTGTACTATCCTTTAATTTTAATAATAAAACTACTTGCTTGATTAGTAAAGATGAAGGAAAAACATCAGCAACAGTCTCTAGAGACCATCTAAAGAAGTGCCTGGAACAATTGAAACCCAAAGAAGAGATTACTTATACACCTCAATTAAAGGAAAAGAAAGAGAAAGTGATACATACGGTACTTTGAGACTTTCCTGAGAATTGGCCTCAGTACAATGGAGCCATAGTAGTGCTATTGATCACTTTTCCGCAACCAGTAGAAGTACTAGAAAGACTGGAAGCACCCGTCCAAGTTCCAGAAGAACCACCTATTGTAGCAGAATCAGAGGAGCCTGCAATTGGTGAACCTGACAATTCTACAGTAAGACTAAGGAGTCGAGGACAATTACCCAGTCTACCTATAACACCAGACACTAGAGTACAGCAAGGACAAGCTGCGGCACTTAAACTAGGTAGGTCAAGTCGTAGCAACTTTGGTCAGCCCCCGTCACGGTACAAAGAGTGGGTGTAAAAAAATTAAAAGTGTAAAAAGGTGTCCTTATGTAAATAGATTGTAAATAGTGGTGTACAGAATGGAGATAGAAACCAGAACTCCTATAGGAAGCTATAGAGAAATAGGAAAATGTAAGGGTTTATGTATTTTCAATCTTTATTGTAACTAAAAAGGAAAGAAACCCAGTAACCATCAAGCGTATTGAGCCTACAGAGACTAAACTGTAAGAACTGTTTGCATTAGGACTAGTTGTGGTGAAAACTGGTATAATTAGTATTTAACAGCCTGTGGTGGAAGGACTAGCGCCGTAGAGACTGCACTTTCATATTATTCCCTTTCCATCAGTTTTATTGTTTTTTTGTAAATTTTTTAGTTCTTTTTAAAGACTCTGATGTAATAATTGTCATAGTCATTGTTTGAAAATTAGATGTCTCAGTCCAGGAGTACTGAAATTAACTAGGGGGCAATGTGGCACCCTTCGGTTATGTAGCCACAGTAATATCTGGTTGGTGC
The DNA here is from genome assembly GCF_048569485.1 of Anomaloglossus baeobatrachus. Classification (NCBI taxonomy): domain Eukaryota; kingdom Metazoa; phylum Chordata; class Amphibia; order Anura; family Aromobatidae; genus Anomaloglossus; species Anomaloglossus baeobatrachus. The sequence continues at coordinate 528,751,820 of NC_134354.1, forward strand.
AGTAAGGGATTTCCACATTGGGAGTACTCACATACAACACTTTCCACCCCAGGCTTGAAGGTGGCGCTCTACTTAACTGACGTCAAGCGTACTGGCTGATGTCAATTGAAGTCTCCTAGAAATTAAAATGCTGGGGGCTGAGAGAGGCAGCTGAAACTGGTCGGGTCCAGTGTAGGACTGACAAAGGAAGTAACCTGAAAAGGGTGCTGTGTTGGGCCAGTACCAGGGAGAAAAGCTCAGCAGCGTGAGGAATCCTGAGTGAGGGTCGGAGGCAAGGCGAGACAGAGAAGGAATAAAGAGACCAGTTCAGTACACCCCAGAAGAAACAACCCGGACACCGGAGTCCGAGTTTGCACGGGTTCAGTCAGGCCCAGCAGAAAAGTCCGGAAGGCGAGCGGAACTTCAGTCTCCCAGCAGAGAAGGACTTGTAGCACAGCCATCAACAGAGCCAGGGACCACAGCAGAGTTAGTGGTGCCCACCAGAACGGTTCATTACGCCTGCTATACAAGTGAGAGATACAGGAAAGTTCAGGGCCAGGTTTGAAACCCAGCCCAGGACTTAAACACACAGCAATAACGAGGCCTCATAACTCACAGATGTGGAAATACCAACTGCCACCTGACCGCCCGGACTGCACTTTTGAGATAACCCTGCTGAAATCAGTAAAGGTACAGAAAGAAAGACTCGGTGTGTGTGTGTGTGTGTGTGTGTGTGTGTGTGTGTGTGTGTGTGTGTGTGTGTGTGTGTGACAGTTATTGCAATCCAAGGTCCTGCTTTCACTACAAACTGTGTTTGCCTGAACATGGGGCCGCATATCTGTGGCCTTGATGAGACCGATATCAAGACTTGTATGGTAAGCTGTCTCCCTGTGTGTGAAATCTCAATACTTTTCCAAAGGTCCCGGTGTCCCGCTCCACCTGTGGGGAGCCATAATACCTCAGCTGCGCCATCACCACCTGCCCCGGGAAACCCGCAGCGCAGAGGCAGTCCACATAGCTGCCAAACCACAAGTGGCATCACGAACTTTATTCCACTGTAAATATAATCATCATCTCCTTTATTTAAAAACACTGCCAGGGTCACGGAGTCTGGCCCCGCCACTGTTGACATCCCCGGACTAGTACAGCCCAGTTCTGAGTATCGCCTAAGGACCTGGGGCGGCTGCCGTCACCACAGATGTACAGTACCTCAGCCAGAGGTGTGGTATCCCATCCCGGGTAAGCTAGAGGGGGTCAATACCGGTTCACAGACAAAACCTGCACACACCGGGTCAGGGTTTTAGGCAAGTACTGCATTAATGCTCGAAAGCAGCAACCAGTATACCTGGTTATGGAGAAATTCACTGTCCTGGAGGGGTGGAGCCTGGCCAGAGGGGAGTGTAGGGTTAGTGTGAAAACCAGTTAGAATGAGTCAGTGTGAGGTGACTGTTGGAGGTGACAGTGGAGTGAAGGGGTTTCAGAGTGCCATGGATGTGCGGGAGGCATCCGTGGGCTTGTTCCATCAAGGACACAGGGTGGAGGAATCTGGCCGCGACAACGGGGACGGTCCCCAGGCTAAAGGAAGAATGACATTTCATTTTAGCAATCCGCACATTTAGCCTCAGATTCCTCAATTTCCATGATTCCGATTCCATGACTCCTGCTTACATGACTCCTGTCTGTGATAAAATTACTGTAGAAAAAGGTTATCATCAGGCTTTTAATCAATATTATGATGCAATAATCAAGCTTTTTAGATAGAACATAAAATATATTTACTGGAATACAAGTATAGAAGACAAAAAAGTTTACTAAATTGTAAATATGAAGAAAAACAAAGAGCCAGCACAAAATGTGCACTTCAGCGCTAAAAATTCCAAACTGTACTTATAAAAATTTGAGATTTTTGGAAAAAAAATTGCAATTTCTTGAGCTAACCCGTCACGTCACGACAAATCTCTTTGGGGCAGTCCTACACTAAAATATTTTTATAAAACGTGCCAGATGGCCTCACATATGAAATAGTAGAACTGCTCTTAGCAGCACCTACTTGGTCTTTTTCAATCCTGTACCCAAGACTGAGTCTTGGCTGTGGGCGGCACAGGTTCAAGCAAATGCTGCATGAAGTAAATAGCCTGTGGACAGGGCCTGACTTAGGACTGCCCCGTGTGTCTAATCCCAGCGAGCGATACAGCCCATGTGTTGCCAGCCATCCTCAGGGACACTGTCCACATTTTGGTATCACTTTGCAGTAACCAAGAAAATGTTTCTGCACTGTGGTCCTAAACGTCATCCTCCCTTATCCTTTTGCAAACAACCACAAGGGGAGGGGAAGAGTGACATCAGGCACAAGTGATCACATCCTGCACATTTTTACAGCAGTCATAATGTGAGCTAGTGGTACACTAGATTTTCATGGCAAATTTCAGCAGATGCTCACCCTAGTGTTTAAAAGTGGAAAATATAACTTTTTTTTTTTCTTAAACGATAACTGTGACTGGCTAATAAATTTATACATATTTAGATTCTAAAACATAGCTGGGCCATATATAAACCATGCACTTTTGTCATCACTATTTCCCTACAAATAGTAAGCTTGCGAGCAGAGCTGCCACTCATTTTAAAAACGAGGAGTACAGTAATTGGACAAGCCATTCTTAAAGAGAAAGTGCAGCGGTTTTTAATTTTTGTATTAATAAATGATTATGGAATCAATTATTTTAAATAAAAAAATTAAATTCATTGTTTATTTAGTTTTTATGTAATCCTATTTTTACTCAAAACACTGGGGGCTGCCATCTTGGATTTGCTGTGTGCAATGACAGTTAGCTCAAATACGACAGTCCCTGTGCATAAGAGATAGTAGTCGGAGTCCAACCCCATCTCCTGCAATGTCTACTACATCTTTCTGTGAGCTGGACACGCCGCCTGGGCTGTCCAGATCACAGTTCTGGGAGGAGACCGCCGCCATGTCTGTGGAGCCCACAGTGTCTACTGTGTTGTTGTGTGCTCTACTATCCACGTGAGCGCAGTGACAGTGATGGTGATCTGCGGCTGATCCTGGTGTGCTGTGGAACAAAAAGAAAAGAAAATATGAAGGCTCAGCTGCACTGGAGCCTTCAGATTTTTTCTTATATTTTTGTATAATCAATAACATTTCTTATTTTTAATTAATTTTTGGGTTATAAACTCTTTTATTAGAGTTATATTACATTGATGATATCATGAATTCACAGTGCATTTTTTTCAATAATGATCCAAAACACAAATCTGTTGCATTTCTGAGGCCCTGTGCGCACACTGCGTTTTTACCCGCCTTTTTTTGCGTTTTGCTGCAGAAAATTCTTGAAAAAATAGTCGTAACCTTTCTGCAGACATTCTCCAGCAAAACATATGGAAAAAAAAATACCTGTGCGCACTGCGGTTTTTTTTTCAAGAACATTCTTTCTGCAGAATTTCTTGAGAAAAAAGAATGAGCATGTCACGTCTTTTCTGCAGGTAGCTGCCTTTTTTGCCATAGATAATGGTAAAAAAATGCAGGGATCAACCTGCTGACAAAAAGCATGAAAAACACAAGCGTTTTTTGGTGCATTGTTTTGAATGCAAGTGCGCTAATCTTTCAGACTCAAGAAACTTGCGAAAAATCCTTTTCCTAGTGTGAACAGAGCCTAAAGAAGAGAGTGAAAGTGATTTAGCGAACAAGTTTGTCTCCTGACATGAACCCAATCAAACACCTATGGAGGATTCTGAAGAGACAAGTTGAGCATCACCCTACATGCAGCATCCAGGCGCTATAAAGAGGTCTTTCTCGAACAACAGAAAAAAGTAGATGTAGCAATAAGTCACCAAAGTGTTCAATCCACGCAGAGAAGCCTTCGTATTTTCCTTAAATTATTTAGGTCATACCAAATACTAGATGCAGTAGATTTCGATGTGGTGTTATTCATTTTTTGCATCAACTAGTAACAAAAATTACATCAATGTATCATTAATAGAGATGAGCGAAGCAGGAGATGTTTTTTTTAAAAGAAAAGTCTGGTTCGGGACTGGACTTGAACTCCAACATCTTCCCGTACGCCAAAACCCATATAAGTCTATGGGGAACCGAACATTGTGCTGCAAAATGGTGGCAGAAAGGGCTAGGGAGATTAGTGCAGGACAGTTCTAGTTACTGAGTCTCCCATGTGGCTGTCACATTGCTTCCGGGTCCGCTCATTAACACTCATGCATATTCATTGCTACCCCCACCCACCCACTGAGACGGCGTCTGATTGGTTGCAGTCAGACTGCCAGAGTCTGCAATTGGTAGTCGAGTGTAAAAATAAATAATTGGGAAAAATGATGTAGGGTCCCCTGTATTTTGATACTCAGCACAGACACACCAGACAGCTGGAGGCTGCAGCCCCTAGCTGTGTGCATAACTTGGCTGTGTATCAAGATACAAGGAACCTCATGCAGTGTGTTTTTTTTTAAATATTTAAATAAATAATTTTAAAAACCAACGAGCGGACCCACCCCAATATAGATACTCAGCCAAGATAAAGCTAACAGCTGGGGGCTGGTATTCTCAGGCTGGGGAGGCCCATGGTTATTGGCCCCACCTAAGCCTAAAAATAGCAGACTGCAGCCGCCCTGGAATTGACGCATCCATTAGGTGCGTCAATCAGGCACTTTAACAGATTCATCCAAATTGCCCTGTAACGGTGGCAATCGGGGTAATATAAGGTGTTAATGATAGCTGTGAAATGTAAAAAAAATTAAATAAAAAAAAAAATATATATATATATATATATATATATATATATATATATATATATATATATATATATAAAATAAATAAATAAATAATATATTATATATATATATATATATATATATATATTATATTATATTATATTATATTATATATTATATATATATCCCACAGCTGCCATCAAGACAGAGCTTAGCTACATCTGAGGTTGCATGTGTTTTGATGCTTTTTTTTTTTTGCCAGGAGATGCAGATTTGGTGCAGAAATGTCTGCACCCAAATACTCGATGTGCACAGATTGCCTAACCCGGGAATCTAGGATTGAGATTAGGTAAGGTCACTGAATTCACCTGAGATCACATCTGGGGTGCCGTGGGAACCTCCAACAGTGACCTCAGGTAAAATCTGCGACATCAGCGCTCACACCTGCGGCTCTGTTAGTGTGTCTCAAAACCACAGTGAGTGGTAATGTTTTTTTAATATCTCCACACACTGTGACCTCAAATGTAGCAGAGTTAGGATGGTCGTGGGACATTATGTGGATTACGTTGGACCTCCAGGGGCGTTTTTTGTTGTTAAATAAGAGAATGTGTGTGTTTTACATTTAAAATAAAGGATTTTTGTGTGTTGGGGGTTTTACTTTTACTTACAGATTAGTGATGAGGGTCTTATAGACCCCTCCCCATTAACCCCTTCAGCCCCCGGGCACTTTCTGTTTTGCGTTTTTGTTTTTTGCTCCCCTTCTTCCGAGAGGCGTAACTTTTTTATGTTTCCATCAATCTTGCCATATGAGGGCTTGTTTTTTGCGGGACGAGTTGTACTTTTAAATGAAACCATAAGTTTTACCATATAGTGTACTGGAAAACGGCAAACAAAAACCAAGTGCGGAAAAATTGCAAAAAAAGTGTGATCGTACAATAGTTTTTGGGATATTTTATTCACTGTGTTCACTATATGGTAAAACTGAGATATCTATGTGATGCCTCAGGTCAGTGCGAGTTTGTAGACACCAAACATGTATAGGTTTACTTGTATCTAAGGGGTTAAAAAAATTCACAAGCTTGTCCAAAAAACGTGGCGCACGTTTTGCGCCATTTTCCAAAATCCGTAGCGTTCTCATTTTTTAGGATCTGAGGCTCAGTGATTGCTTATTTTTTGCGTCTCGACCTGACGTTTTTAACGGTACCATTTTTGCACAGATGCTACGTTTTGATCGCCTGTTATTGCATTTTGCGCAAAATTTGCGGCAACCAAAAAACGTAACTTTGGCGTTTGGAATTTTTTTGCTGCTACGCAGTTTACTGATTAGATTCATTGATTTTATATTTTGATAGATCGGGCATTTCTGAACGCGGCGATACCAAATATGTGTATATTTTGTATTTTTTTAACCCTTTAATTTTCAATGGGGTGAAAGGGGGGTGATTTGAACTTTTAGGGGTTTTTTTATTTTTTTTAAAACTTTTTTTACTTTTTTTTTATTTTACTAGTCCCCCTAGGGGGCTATAGCGATCAGCAATCCGATCGCTCTGCACTATCTGCAGATCTCAGCTACACAGCTGAGAACTGCAGATTTGCTGCTTTACTTTCAATGCCGGCTGTATTCCGGCATTGAGAGGAAGTGAGTCATGTTAGCTACAGGCGTCATCACATGACCCTGTGCTACCATGGCAACCACCGAAAGGCACGTGATCATGTCACGTGACTTCCGGCGAGGGCGGGGTAAGTGACTGTCATGGCGGCGCCCATATACATATCACTGCCAGATTTTGCCAGCGAAATGTGAGGGGTTAATGGCCGCGGGAGGAAGCGATTCCACCCGCGGCTAGCAGGCACACATGTCAGCTGTTGAAAACAGCTGATATGTGCGTGGATCGCGGCCGCCTGCCGGCGGCAGGGGGCGGGGCTTACCGTCACACGATCCATGACGTACCCAGTACGTCATGGGTCGTTAAGGGGTTAATAACCTTGAGCTTGATGACAACTCTGATTTTTTGACAAATCACAGCTGTCATTAACCCCTTACATTACTCAGATTGCCACTGCACTAGGGCAATTGGGATGAGCATGGTAAGGTGCCGGAACGGTCGCATCTAACCGATGCGACAATTCTGGGGTGTCTGCAAGCTTCGATTTTTAGGCTGGGGGGCACAATAACAATGGGCCTCAGCACCCTGAGAATACCAGCCCCCAGCTGTCCACTTTATCTTGACTGGTTATCAAAATTGGTGAGGACTGCACGCCATATTTTTTTGTTAAAAAATATCTAAATAACTTTAAAAAAAGCTGCATGGAGTCCTTGTATTTTGATACACAGCCAAGATAACACGCACAGCGGGGGCTGCAGCCTGCAGCAGTCAGCTTTATCTGTGCTGAATATCAGTAAACAGAGGACCCCAAATCATTTTTTTTTTCCAATTATTTATTTATTTTTACACTCCACAACCAAATCACAGAAACTGTCCGATAGAGTCGGCTGGCGAAGCAGTGAGAGAGAATGATCTGCCCCAGAAGCAGTGTGACAGCTGCGCTGGTGACTCTGGAAGTATAATTCTCCTGCTTCAATCTCTATTTTGTTTTCTTTTAAACATATTTTTTTTGGAGGGGGCTGGGGGGGGTGGAGCTTAAACTGTTACACTAGATCTCTGGTACAGACCCTGAACTTTACAGTTCAGCTTCACCCATCACCGTTTATTAATCTTACTTTCATGTTATGGGTAAAAAAAAAGTTCCATGAAACTGAGTCTTGGCAACATTTTGGCAATAGTGCTTGTATTTAGTGAGATATTGATACAAATCTGTTTTCTAAAGTGGTGTAATCATTTACATTGAATGCTACTAAATATTACACACACAAAAACACTATTTACATATATCTACACACACACACAGTAAGGCTATGTGCGCACGTTGCGTACAAGCCCTGCAGAAATTTCTGCAGCGATCTGAAGAGCACATGTGCGCTTTAGATCGCTGCAGAAATGTCCGTAGTGAGCGCCGATTCCATGCGCTCTGCCTGCAGCTCCTGCCATAGACAGAGCAGGAGCTGCCGGCAAAGCGCAGGAAAGAAGTGACATGTCACTTCTTTTTGCGCAGCGCTTCGGCAGTAGCCGAAGCGCTGCGCTCTTAAACGCCACGTGCGCACGGCCCCTGCACAGTCTCCATAGACTGTGCAGGGGACGCAGGACGCATGCAGTTACGCTGCGCTACAAAGCGCAGCGTAACTGCATGTTTTTACGCGACGTGCGCACATAGCCTAAGGCTGTGATTTTACTAAAGAAGAGCAGAAAAATGATACTTTAGAATTAATGATCTTGTTGATGTTTGTTATTGCTGCCAGAGCCCCTAAAATTAATTCCATCTCGAAGGGACGGGCTGGAAAAGGGGCAATTGTTGATAAAGCCACTGGGTGGGGCAGCACGTATTTAATGATTGAGCGATTGCTTGAGGTGAAACCCTTTCTTGTAGCTATGGCCAATCCTCAGGTAACACTAAATGAAAGTTAATGGACATAGGTGGCTGAATTGAAGGAATTGCTTCAACACCCCTTTACAGTGACTAAATAATTCCAAGCTTATTGCCAGAGTTACCTCCTGGTATTTTCATAAGGGAGTGAATAACCTTGCTGTTCCAAAGAGATTTAATTGTACATGGCATTGCTGCTTCAATGAAACAGCTGGCTATCTGGCTATTTTCTGTGTTGACACTCCTAACAGAGGCTCCACGGACCTTTTTTGATTTGCATACTTCCCAGGGGGCAATGCACCTAGGATTTCACTGTGTGGAGCGCCTTTGCTGGCTGCCGGCAGTGTTGTCTCTGGCTGGTCTCCCCGAGATCAGTGATTGTTTTGTCTTGCAGGAAAGTCAGAAACACAGATTTGGGCCACAATCTGCACAAAATCTGCATTAAAAAATGCACTGTGTGCACAAGGCCTAGCTTTCTTCCACTCGATTAAAGCAGCATATAACTAATCAGAAACAAAATGTCACTGAGTTTTTGCCCCAGCATAAGCATCAACGTATTCATCTTTGGTAAGGACTAACAATTGCTGATATTTATACATTACTTTATAATTAGTTTAATTCATTAATGTAATTAGTGGCTTAATTCCAATACTTCTTTGCAGCATATATTCAAAGCCAAAGACTTCCAAGAATAAAATACAAATGAATTGCCATTCAGATGCTATTAATTAAGTTGTTATGGTTCAAGTTTTTGCACTTTTAGTCTCTATGCAGTTAAGCCATCCAAAGTTCAAGCTTGATTTTATGCATATCCATAGCACTTTTCCCAGAACTAGCATTGCTATACTTGTGAATGGTGGGTGTAATCACAAACATATTTTGTTTCCAACAATACTGATATTTTGTGCTGGTCCTCGAACCAAGCTGCACAATAACTTTACAATCTCCGCTTGTAATGCAATTGTTCTAGTGGCTATAATGCTAAGCACAGTGTGTAAAACATCTGGACCCGGGACAAGAACATTTGAGGCTTCTTGGGCTGGGTGTGACCTATCACTAGCAAAGGCTTCCTTCTGCAGCAAGCTCGACATGATCGTACCCAAATGTCAGTGAAGAGAACACCCATCTGATAGAATTCATATGTGCACCTTGGAAGGCGGAAATGAAACAACCGGAAAACTAAGAATTTACTCACTGGAAGGGATGATCACAGGGTCATCTGTTCAAATAGTTCTACTGCTCTTAATCTTAAAAAAGGAGTCTGTCAGCAGATTTTCTACCCCATCTGATAGCGGAATGATAGGGGCAGAGACTCAAGTATAGTGAAGTGTCACTCACTAGGACGGATGCGGTCATTTTGATAAAAAAAAAAAAAATACTGTTTAATCTACAGGAGGTCTAGCAGTTCTCTAAATGTTGAGCTCTCTATAACCACACTCCCACCACTGATTGAGAGCTGTGTACACTGTTCATAGGGAGAAAACTGCCAATCAGTGGTTCAGATGGGGATATACAGAGCTCATGAATATGGTGGACTACCAGGCTGCAGTTTTACTAGTCCTCTAGTAAAAAGTATCAAAACTACAGAAAGCAGCCCAGTTAGTGCCATCACTAGAATCAAAGCCTCTGTCTCTACATTTTGCGGTTCTTAGATTAAATGGCAAAAACCGGGTCACATATTCCCTTTATGAAACTTAATCTTGAAAGAAGTCCTGTTGTGATTCAAGCTAGCAGCATGCTCATCATATTGTGGATAGGCCGCAGATTGTGGTGCTATCGCCACATTACTCCGCATTGTCTGGGATGCAACACATTGGAGATTAGGAGGAAAAAGATGTGGCAGCAGCAAGACAGCCCATAGAGCACAAATGTCAGCGATCACATTCTTTTAAACTCCCAGCATGCATAGCGGAGATTCTTCCAGAACTTAAACAAGAGATAGAAATTCTGAATTAGGGTAGGATTCCACTTGCGAGAAACTCGAGCGTATCTCGCATCGCATCTTCTGGGAAGGCCTACCTCTTTCCTAACGGGAGCGTCTCAGCTGCATAGAAATAGATGCAGCTGACCTGCTCCTGTTGGGAGAGAGGCAGGCCGTCCCAGGCGATGCAATGTGAGATACGCTCGAGTCTCTCGCAAGTGGAATCCTAGCCTTAAACTGGAGGTAGGCATGGATATCTGAGGAACGGGTGGGAGTTTCAAGTGTCAATTATAAACATTCATCAATGCATTTCCGCCAGTTTTTTGGTGAGAGTACCTCTCAGTAACTTTTTGATTTGCAGCAAATTAATAAAATGCTTGGTGCCTTTCTTTAAAGTGGTCTTGTTTAGGTTTCAGACTGTTACATCAATGTGGCTTTTCAAGATGTTTTAGACTGATTCATCAAATGCAACCTTTTTTTTTAAAAAGTGACAAGATCTGGTGCCACTACTCAAGGCGTTCTTGGAGTGATTTTATGCATGTCATGTTTTGTGCCATTTCAGCAAAATGTGAGACTTTTTAAGTTAAAAGTTGCAAAACTAATCAGAGACAAAAAAGCAATTAGTTGTGCTAAATTCATGAAGCACATGGGCCACATCGAAGAATTTGGCAAAAAAAAAAGCCCACAAAAACCACAAGGCAAAACGAAAACATTAAAGGGAACCTGTCACATAGAATATGCGTTCTGAGCTATCAGCAGACGCATGTTTGCCCTAATTACACCTCCCTACCCATCCTTGTGTTAAAAAATTGTATAATATGAAAGTAATAAAAAACGTGGGCGTGATACCATGGAGTCACATGAGCGACGTCACCGTTGCTCTTTCTTTCCTGCGCGCGTTTACACTTACTATTGCGGCAGGCTTCTCTTCAGAGTTCTCCTTGTCAGTTTCAGATGCGCACCCGGAGACAAAGCCTGCCACAATGCACGCAGGATAGAATGAATGAGCGATGGTGACGTTGCTCATGTGACTCCATGGTATAACGCCCACAGGGGCGTGATACCACGGAAAGTATGCAGGGCAAGGCGCCGCCCCTGTGACCATATTCCCTGCTATTTACATAGGAAATATGAAGGTAATAAAACGTTTTTTATTACTTTCATATTATACAATTTTATAACACAAGGATGGATAGGGAGGTGTAATTAGGGCACATATGCGTCTGCTGATAGCTCAGAACGCATATTCTAGGCGACAGGTTCCCTTTAAGCTAGTTTGGTATTGGACAACCTTATTAAGGCTGTGTGCCCACACTGCGTTTCTTTCTTGCATATCTTTAATCAATATTGCAAAAAAAAAAAAAAAACATCCCCACAAAAATCTATGAGAATCCTGACTTGTGCACATGTTGCAGATTTTAGTGCAGAAAAAAATCTGCAGCATGTCAATTCTTTCTGAGTTTTTTTTTCCTGCATCTGATCACTGATTCACTACAGTGGATTAGATCTGTCAATGCTGCACTCGCAGCACTGACACTTCACCTCACACGCCATGTATTTGGCATTGTGTGTGAGGCTTTCCGTAGCTCAGTAAGGCGGTGTCATCATGGTGACGACCTAGGGTTGCCATGGCAGCGATCAGGTCACTGTGGTCGCACTAAAGGGACCCGATCGCCAGGGAGAAGTAAGCGATCCCTCTCCCTGCCTTCTGAATGCTGCTATTGCATTGATCAAAGGTGGTTAAACTGCCAGGAGTGGTGTGGTTACTGAGAGCTGGGTCTCAGCTGTAACATCAAATGGAGACTCGGAGGCGATCGCGGGAGTACAGCACAATCCCCCGCAATCGCCATGACTTAAAAAAGAAAAAAAAAAATGCGAAAAAGCAATAAAAAAAACAAGGTTTTTTCTGCTATGTTTTTCCTGCCAAAACAGGCAGCAATCTGCACACAAATCTGCTACATGGGCACATACCCTAAATGTACAGTCGTGAAGTTTGCAGCACAATTAACGAGAGATTTGACAGACTGAAAAACTAAAATTAGATAAAATCAATTTCGTGGTAACAAAAAATCCCTTTTGTTTTAGTAGATGCAGTGTAGCAACCACCATGAATGCTTGAATGATTCCCCTGGATACTGCCAAAAAAAACAAAGAAAACACAACACCAGTTGGTAAAACATTAAAATACATTGTCAACAAGGAAAAAATAAAGTGATTTTGGAAGAAAATGAAATACTTAAACTTACCGTATTTTTCGGACCATAAGACGCACTTTTTTCCCCCCAAATGTTTGGGGAAAGTTGGGGGTGCGTCTTATGGTCTGACTGTGGCTGCGGGGAATGAGGTGCTGCGGTGGAGCGGGTCATCGGGGGCACGAGCAGGCTGTAGCAGCCTGCTGTGACCACGTGTGCCCCCTCATTACATATGCACGCCCATCCTCCCGCCCATTTCTCAGCGCAGAAGCCGGCGCTGACAGGTGGGCAGGAGGACGAGCGGGGCGCGCGCATAGTAAAGAGCCGGTCCACATGATCACCCCTGCCAATTACAGCCTGGAGTGATCATGTGCGGCTGTATTCACTGCCCCCCGCGCGTCATCATCAGCGCGGGGTGCAGTGAATCAGTACACTCACCCGTCCCAGTGTGTGGAGCCGTTCCCCCGCAGCACGCGATGTGTTCCTGTCTGTGCCGGTCAGCTGATCGGCACAGAACACACACACACACACACACACACACACACACACACACACACACACACACACACAGGTCAGTGGTGCAGAGAGGAAGATGATCGGCTGCAGGGAGTGAGGAAAAGGTGAGTATAAACGTTTGTTTTTTTTTCTCTGTGCTATAGGATACAGGCCATATACCAGGATGGTATATGAGCACGATGGGGGCATACAGCAGGATGGGAGTATATGAGCAGGATGGATGGGGGGTATATGAACAGGATGGGGGTATATGAACAGGATGGGGGGTATATGAACAGGATGGGGGGTATATGAACAGGATGGGGGGTATATGAACAGGATGGGGGGTATATGAACAGGATGGGAGTATATGAGCAGGATGGATGGGGGGTATATGAACAGGATGGGAGTATATGAGCAGGATGGATGGGGGTATATGAACAGGATGGGGGTATATGAACAGGATGGGGGAATATGAACAGGATGGGGGTATATGAACAGGATGGGGGTATATGAACAGGATGGATGGGGGGTATATGAACAGGATGGGGTATATGAATAGGATGGGGGTATATGAGCAGGATGGATGGGGGTATATGAACAGGATGGGGGTATATGAACAGGATGGGGGAATATGAACAGGATGGGGGTATATGAACAGGATGGGGGTATATGAACAGGATGGATGGGGGGTATATGAACAGGATGGGGTATATGAATAGGATGGGGGTATATGAGCAGGATGGGGTATATGAACAGGATGGGGGTATATGAACAGGATGGGGGTATATGAACAGGATGGGAGTATATGAGCAGGATGGATGGGGGTATATGAACAGGATGGGGGTATATGAACAGGATGGGAGTATATGAGCAGGACAGATGGGGGTATATGAACAGGATGGGGGGTATATGAACAGGATGGGAGGTATATGAACAGGATGGGGGTATATGAACAGGATGGGGGAATATGAGCAGGATGCTGGTATATAAGCAGGATGGGGGTATATGAGCAGGATGGGGGTTTATAGCAGGATCATATACAAGGCAGGAGGATCATTACCAGGATGGGGTACCTTAGTAGAGAATTTGGGGACATTACCCCCATAACAGTGTCAGCAGCAGATCCTCGCCCCATAACAGTGTGTCATGACCACATTGTTTTGCTTAAAGTTTCAATTTTCCTATTTTCCTCCTCTAAAACCAGGGTGCGTCTTATAGTCCGGTGCGTCTTATAGTCCGAAAAATACGGTAGGTGATTTTTGCATGGAAAATCTTCCACATTTATTATTAAAGTTAAAAATAATACTTACATGTAACCACGAAACCTGCTTAAATCATTATTTGGTTTCTCACATTCAATAACACTGTTAAACTTCATGGGATCAAGCTCAGATTCCTGAAAGAAAAGGACATATAAAGAACATAAATGTAGGTTCAGCAACTGAGGTGTAAAGTCATTGTGCGAATGTACAATCCGGTGATCTTGGAGAAGAGCAGCCTCGCTTCCCCATAACTACACTTTATTTTTATGCTCCTGGGTGCTTTGGTTCTTTGTTTCATTGCTATGTAAAGAAGAGGACCTGAAATAGAGACTGGCAGCAGGAAACCCCACTTGCAGAAAAGTGGCAGAATCCTCTACAATTACAGCAAGATCATAACCACAGATCGTCAAGGTAATTCTTCTAGTTCGGGTTTTCCATGAATGTATTTACTCTTTCCAACTTTCACTTTTTTCTTTTCTACATTACAGGATGCAACAGGTCACTCCTTTTCAGGCTACATAGTAAACATATCTAAAAGGATTATAAATAGCGATGGGCGAATAGTAACTATTCATGTTAGGATAATTCATAATGAATCCCAAAGTAATATTTTGGGATTTGTCAAGAATAACAAACCTAATGCAAGTGAATGGGGATGAATACTGGAGTAGTACTCGGTATTCGGATAGCTTTATTCGAACACAAATAGTTACCATTCGCCCATCACTAGTTATAATCACCCCAACGGAGGCCAAGAGTACTCAAAAAACCTCTGTCAGTTTACACACAACCAAAATGGAATAGCCTAGTTAACTAAAACAGTATGAATTATATCAAATGTATACTTTCGTTCACAATGCAAATTAGGGCGTTCATCAGGGGCATTTGTCCAAAATTGGTCCCCTCAAATACATCACACAAAAGCCATAAATGTAATGTGAATAGTCTTATGAGCATGTGGAGAATGCAATGCCACATGAAGATACTCAGCAGTAGCTGTATAATGGTGCATCAAAGAAGCTATTTCTCTCTTAGGCTACTTTCACACATCAGGTTTTTGCCATCAGGTACAATCCGGAAAAAAACAGGTAAATCGGATCCGGTACCGCATCCGGTTTATCCCCACAGACTTTCATTGTAACCGGATTGTACCTGATGGCTTTGCGTTGCATCCGGTTTTTTCCGGATGCGGCAAAATTTATGAAAGCGGCGGCCGGAGGCAACGTATCTTGCAACGTTTTTTTGTCCGGCAAAAAAACCGCATCGCGCCGGATCCGGCGCGATACGGCGTGTTTTACAATGAAAGCCTATGGACGCCGGATCCGGCGCAATGCGGTAAAAAATGGATGCGGCTACCGGATCCGTTTTTGTAAACTGCGCATGCACCAAATTAATTAAAAAAGCTGATCCTTCAAAAAAAAAAGGACAAACCGGATGCAAAAACGGATGCAAACCGTATCCACCGGATCCGGTTTTGTACGCATCCGGCATAACGGATCCGTTAAAAACCGGATCCGGTGGATACGGTTTGCATCCGTTTTTGCCGGATCCTTTGCATCAGGAAAAAAAAGGATTGTGCCTGAATGCAGAAAACTGATGGGTGAAAGTAGCCCAAGGCTGCTTTCACACCTCCGGTTTTTCCTGTGCGGCACAATCCGGCGCTTTTCAGAAAAAAAGCAACAGTTTTTTTTTTTTGCCGCGGGTTGCGCGTTTTTTTTTTGAATAGACTTACATTAGTGCCGTATTGTGCCGCATGGGCTTGTGTTCCGCCCGTTTTTTGTCGCATGCGGCAGATTTAGCCGATGCGGCGGCCGGATGGAACATTGCCTGGCACGTTTTTTGGTCCGGCAAAAAAAAAATTAAAAAAAAAAATGTAATCGCTCCGCATCCGGCGCGATTTGCAATGCATGCCTATGGACGCCGCATGCGTTGTCCTGCGACAAAAAATGCATCCGGCCGCCGCATGCGTTTTTTTCCACTGCGCATGCTCAGTAGCCTGCCGCAAGCGGCAAAAAACGGACGGGCCGCATGTAAAAAAAACGTATGCAAAGGATGTGGTATTGTCGCCGCATCCGCATATGTTTTAGAGCCGGATTGGCCAGCTCTGCTAAAACCGGAGGTGTGAAAGCAGCCTAAGAAAAACAACAAGGACAGACTGACATTCTGCAGAATGTACAGAAATTGGACTGGGGCAAAGTGATTTGCTATGACGCACCCTTCAGACGGTTTGGGACATCTGGAAGAATGGTTATCTGGAGAAAAGATGAGCTGTACCATGAGTCCTGTGTCATGCTAATGGTAAAGCTTCGGAGGCCACTCATGTGTGGGGTTACTTTTCATCTCTGGAGTGGGTCACTCACAACTTTATCTAAGAACACTGCCATGGATGGTATCTAAACATCCAAAAGCAACTTCTCCCAACGATCAAGCAGCAATCTGGTGATGAACAGTGTTTCTTCCAAGGCAAAGTGGTAAGTGACTTGGTGAATAAAAACATTTAAAATTTTGGGTCCATGGCCAGGATACTGCCCAGATCTCAATCCCACTGAGAACCTATGGTGAATTCTCAAGATGCGGGTGGACAAACAAACACACAGAAATTGTGATATCTCCAAGCAGTGATTAGACATGAAAGGTTGGTCATCAGAAATGAGCGAGCCCAAGCTGTGAAGTTCGGGATTCGTACAGAACAACGAGTGTCCGGGCCTCGGACTCTAACATGGACTTTTAAAATAAAATAAATAAATCAATAAAAAGAAACTCTGTATTCCAAGTTCAGGTACTGTTTGTATGTCAATAAAGTTTGTTGAAAAAGCCAGGTTTTTCGGCTTTGGGCACTTCCGCTGCTATAACAGCCATGCAGAGTACAGGCATGGCTGTGATTTGCTGGTGCACCAGGTGACCCGGCCTGTATAAAGACTGGATCTTGAGTTGCACCATGTTGAGAACTTCTGTGCCTGGTGCACACCGCTCTATTCCAGTGTGGCGCATACAAGCCTAATTCAGAGTTGTGCATCCATCCCCAAGAAAGCCTTGTGCATCCAGCCCTAATCCAACCTCGTGCATCCAGCCCTAATCCAACCTCGTGCATCCAGCCCTAATCCAACCTCGTGCATCCAGCCCTAATCCAACCTCGTGCATCCAGCCCTAATCCAACCTCGTGCATCCAGCCCTAATCCAACCTCGTGCATCCAGCCCTAATCCAACCTCGTGAATCCAGCCCTACTCCAACCTCGTGCATCCAGCCCTAATCCAACCTCGTGCATCCAGCCCTAATCCAACCTCGTGCATCCAGCCCTAATCCAACCTCGTGCATCCAGCCCTAATCCAACCTCGTGCATCCAGCCCTAATCCAACCTCGTGCATCCAGCCCTAATCCAACCTCGTGCATCCAGCCCTAATCCAACCTCGTGAATCCAGCCCTACTCCAACCTCGTGCATCCAGCCCTAATCCAACCTCGTGCATCCAGCCCTAATCCAACCTCGTGCATCCAGCCCTAATCCAACCTCGTGCATCCAGCCCTAATCCAACCTCGTGCATCCAGCCCTAATCCAACCTCGTGCATCCAGCCCTAATCCAACCTCGTGCATCCAGCCCTAATCCAACCTCGTGCATCCAGCCCTAATCCAACCTCGTGCATCCAGCCCTAATCAAACCTCGTGCATCCAGCCCTAATCAAACCTCGTGCATCCAGCCATAATCCAACCTTGTGCATCCAGCCATAATCCAACCTTGTGCATCCAGCCATAATCCAACCTTGTGCATCCAGCCATAATCCAACCTTGTGAATCCAGCTCTAATCCATCCTCATCCACTCAGTCCTAATCCATCCTCATCCACCCAGTCCTAATCCAACCTCGTCCATCCAGTCCTAATACAGCCTAGTACATACAAGTCTAATACAGCCTTGTGCATAGAGCCTGCTGCAGACTGCTCTAATAAAGCCTGCTGCAGGCTCCTATAATCCAGTGTGGTGGATCCATCCTTAATACAGACCTGTCTACTTGCTACTTTTTGGGGATGGTAAAAACATGAGATGAGATGAGATGAGATGAGATGGGAGATGAGCATCAAATAGGAGACGTGGCCATGGTGCCGACTGGAATGGTGGTGTAGCTGCTGCAGGGAGAGGATGTGATTGATCTGTGCCTGCTATGTTCTCAAATTAAAACATCTTCCTCTGGTGCATGCAGACCACAGGACGTTCTGGGTGATTTCGTAGGTCCGATTAACGTTGGACAAATGGCTGACAGTGCCTCCAGTTCCTTTACATTGTCTTCCACCAGCTCCTCTGCTGAAAGCGCAGAGTTGGGACCTGAGGACCATGGGCATCTTTGTTCTACCTCACCACTTTGCAAATCTGCAAAGCAATGTGAGCCCAAAGTTATGCAGCAGTTAATTCTGCTTTTCGAGAACTCTCCTGGCTGGGGCTCCATGGCCCATCCACCTTGCCCTAGAAGTGGAATAGTCTGATGCCCAACCACTTGTTATGTTGGAGAAGTACGTGGGAGGGCTAGTGCGCACGGTCAGCGAACCACCACAGCACATGTTTAAGGATGATGGCAAGTAGGTCCCAACTGTTGCGGCTTTCTAAAGTGTGCAGAACAGCAAGGAGGGAAGTGGAGAGGAGTGGGTGGAATATTATGCAGGGGATGACGAGCACCTGAATTTCAAGCACGAGCTGCAGTGGAGTACACATCTGAAAAATCAGGAAGGATCTAAGGGTATGTGCGCACGTTGCTTTTTACCTGCTTTTTACCTGATTTTTTGCTGCTTTTTCTTCTGTGCTGTTTAATGCCAAAATGAATGTGTTCTTCTATTCAAGCAAAGTCTATGGGAATTTGGGTTTCTTGTTCACACTATGTTGTTCAAAATGCTGCCTTTTTGTGGCAGAACTTTGGTCAAAAACTCAGCTTTTCAAAGAAGCAACATGTCAATTGTTTTTGCCATTTGGGTTTTGCACTGCAAAGCTGAGTTTTTGACCAAAGTTCTGCCACAAAAAGGCAGCATTTTGAACAACATAGTGTGAACAAGAAACCCAAATTCCCATAGACTTTGCTTGAATAGAAGAACACATCCATTTTGGCATTAAACAGCGCAGAAGAAAAAGCAGCAAAAAAGCAGGTAAAAAGCAGGTAAAAAGCAACGTGCGCACATACCCTAAGGCTCCTTTGGTTGTCTTAGGTGTCTACCTATTCCTCCCACTCATGAACAGGGCCACTTGCCTCCCTGCAAAGAAAGGGATGTAACAGCACCACCACCACCAGCAATGTCACCAAGCATCTCCACACCGTACCATTGAAGCATTCAGCTGTCCATCCCCCAAATCCTTGAGAGAACGAAGAAGTACCTCCCAGCCATTCACGAGCCCTGGTCCTAAATGATAGTATTTCAAAACTCCTGGCCTTTGAAATTCTGAAATTCCAGTTGGTGGATTTGGACAGTTAAAAAAAAACAAAAAAAAAAACAACAACTTCTCGTGGGAGCTGTCTTGCAGTACATGATTTCCAGCTGCCAATATTTTTCTAGGTGGGCCATCCCTGCCCAGCACGCATGTTGGGGACCAAATCAGGTGTGCAAAGCGCAACACCATCAGTGGAAGCTCCACATATCCACCGACATGTGGACCAGTTAGTATAGGCAGGGATGTTAAGTCTCAAACTGCCCAGTGGATAAATGTAGTGGTGGCTGGCCCAGACACTGAAGGCATTCTAGCACATGCCCTACCTTCACCAAGGATTGCTGCACATTCCTCTATCCATATTGCCACGTCCTCTGCTTTTTAAATCGCCTCCTCATCCAGTCGGACCTGCACCACGAACTTCAGCACAGCCAGTGGGAAATGACAGTAGGCTGTTCTGAAAATCATCCGTTTATGGGAAAAATCCCACACTGCGCAGAAGCTGTGTGTGGAGATCAAACGACACAGATGAGTGGTTGTTGCCGGTGAAACTCAAGCCCAGCCTGGTGTGCGATAACGGGCAAAATCTCATAGCAGCTCTGGGACTAGCTGGTTTCATACACATCTCTTGCCAGGCACATGTGCCGAATTTGGTGGTGCAGAACTTCCTTGAATATTATGCACATATGTCAGAGCTGCTGCTGAAAGTGCGGGCAGTGTGTGCACTCGCTCGGTGTTCTCAAACAGCTGTTGCTTGCCTGTCTGCGCTGCAACGTCCCTTCTGCCTTCCACTAACTGCCTCATATGTGAGGTACCAGCAATGTGGAACTCCACCTTGTATATGCTTCAGAAACTTTGCAAGTAGCAGCAGGCAATAGTGGAGTTTCAGCTGCAGCACGCACGGGTAAGTCGCTTTGGAGAACACCACCACTTCACCGAGTGGACCGCCATGCATGACGTATTGAGCTGTTTTGAACACTCCAACAAGCCAGCTCTGATAACGCCATCATCAGCTTTACTATCCCACTTCTATGTCTACTTGAAGAAACGCTTGAGGAGCTGATGGATGAAGTGGTGGAACAAGAGGAAGAGGCGTAGGAGGAACCGGGACAATTCACACCTTTATCAGGCCTGTCATCCACACATGGCTTGGAAGGTGGTTCCAGTACCAGCAGTGGCCAGGTACAAAAGTGTCCACCAGAGGACAAATTTGGAGGAGGACAAAGAAAAGCCATGTTCACAGCAGGGTGTCACTCAAAGAAGCTCACAGGCATCACTGGAGCTGGGGATACAGAGGACACAGACCACATCCCTGCCACTGAGGACAGCATTTTAACAGCAACAACTATAGTGTATGGTACTGGAGCTGAAATTTTAGTTCTGTGGGGGAACTGTGAAAACAGGCAGTGTAATAATATGATTGGCACTCTCGCTGTATACAGGCCATGTGATACTTATAATAATTGCACTGTTTTGGGGTGCAAAAAATGTGGAGAGCATCAAATAGGTTAGGTGGCCATGGTGCTGGGGGGAGAGGACATGATGGTCATGTGTGCCTGCAACGCGCCAAAATGAAACACCTTTCTCTGGTGCACGCAGGTGACAGGACACTCCTCAGCATGCCACAACATCTAGCACCACTATCTGATAAGTTCAGTATGAGCAGTAGATGGGTCTGATCCATTTAGTTCCCATTGCTTCACTTTGACTTCCATCGGTAACCCTCAATCATGGCCCCCAATATCGACAACAAACAAAAGAGAAACGGTGTCCTAGTCCATTATTCCTTAATGTAGTATTCAGCCCTGCCTGCCTGGTTTGAACAATATATTTTTTCAAATTTAACACTTTGGGCTGCTGGGACACAATCAACAGCATCAAGGGCAAAGGGAGAGGAGCTGGTGGTAGCAAGGCTGGATCACCGCCTGCTTGATAAAAAGCTTGTAATCAGATCTGTTAACTGCAGCAGCTGTAATGTACACTACTAAGGCTATGTGCGCACAGTGCGTTTTTCGCGGCGTTTTTGCGCATTTTTCGGGTGCGTTTTTGGCCTCAAAACTGCAGGACTTTGCTTCCCCAGCAAAGTCTATGAGTTTTCATTTTTGCTGTCCGCACACGTTTTTTTTTTACCTGCGTTTTTGAGTTTAAAAAAAAAAAATGGACATGTCAGTTCTTTCCTGCGTTTTTCTGAGTTTTCCCCCCATGCAATGCATTGGAAAAACGCAGCAAAACGCAGAGATCAAAAACGCAGCAAAACGCAGCCAAAAATGCACCAAATCGAGGCAAAAACGCATGCGTTTTTTGATGCGTTTTTTCGACGCAGGTGCGTTTTTGTGCGTTTTTAGCGGCCAAAAACGCACAAAAACGCAGCGTCAAAAAGACGCAGTGTGCGAACCTAGCCTAAAGCTGAAATTTAGGCTCTGTAGGCGGAACTGTGGAAAAAAAGGCTTTGTGGAAGCATGTGACGCCCTGGCAAAACCAGGTTGTCACAGAGACTGCACAAATCTTCCAGGTGCAGGACTCCATCCTCCTTGGCATACCAACACAAACCCACACCCAGGTACACAACATCACCCAGCAAAGCCTAGTCACCCCCCATGACAATAGGGACACACCAGTGGGCGGGGCTAAGCGAATGGTTACGCCCACCTAGGGGTTCTGAGGTGTCCTGGGAGGGAACAAGACAGTCTAAGTGAGTGTGTAGAGACACACAGTTGAGAGGGAAGTTAGTCTGGACAGTGGAAGTGAGAGGAGCGAAGTGGTAGTCGGGGGTTGTAGCTCCCGGACTACTGAAGCTGGCTAGGTGGCAGACGGCAGACAGGGCCACAGGCGACGGAGATACAGTCACAAGAAACCTTAAGTGGACAGAGGCAGGCTTGTAGCCCGCCGGTGCCGACAGCGGGAATCCGGTCCGGAGGCCGTGCATAGTCGGGCTTTCTGGACCCTAGGGCGAGGAAAGCTTCAAGCCCCTTGTCAATTAACCAGCCAGGGACAAGGTTCCAGGCCTTTTTCCACCAGTAAGCCCAGAGAGCGAGACGTAAGCCCAACGAGGAGGATAGGTCGTCCGCTACAGCCTGCTAAAATCCCAAGGGTCAGATCTTGTGGGCCACAGCTCCCAACAGAAAGAAACACCGGGAGTGGACTTCCCCATTCCAAGCAGAGTAGTCAAACCACAGACACAAACATTAAGTGCAAGAGGAAGGGACCCGAATACACCCGTCAGAGGTTACCGGTCACTGACAATTTGGTTTACCATTGGACTCTGTGTGGAATTCTCTGGAACTGTGAGTACACCAATACCACCCGGTCCCAACCCTGCAGAACCCGCTCCGCAGCATCATTCTCTCCCCGCACACCTGGGCCCCAGGACAACACCTCCCCTACACGTGGAGGGGATAACATCTTGCTGCCCTGCTCCATCAGCCCTGGGCGCCCCACACCAAGACAGCGGCGGTGCCACCAACCATCACCGCAACCCACGGGTGGAGTCACTGGCAAACATTTCCCCTGTAAGTACCCCTTTTTTATTTGATTGTTGTTGTGGGCAACGGGCCGCTGCGCGAGCCCCGGATCCGGTCGCCACTCGAGCCCCACCCACGATCCCGAATCCGAGCGCCTCGTGTAGCCCCCCTGACGTAGTCTGCGCCCCCGCCCGCGACAAGCACTCTTACAATATTGGCTTTGTGTGGGTCACCTGTGAAAATAGGCTTATTTGAGGCCTTTTTTGAAAATTGTTGCTTTGTTGGGGAACTCTGAAAGTAGTCTTTGTGGAGCAGTTAAAAGTTTTTAGTTTATTCATTTACTTCCTATGTAACCATGATTGCTATAGTGGCAGAACCCCTTTAAGTCAATTGCCTATCCACTTTTGTTTACAGGGTAACTGGCATGTGCATACCCCCCTTTAGGTTTCTTTTGCAGCCCCCTAGCCCATACTACAACCATTTTACAGGACCAAAGTTTGGGTCTCCATTGACTTGGATGGGGTTTGAGTTCCGTGGTCAAGTTCGAGGGCCGAACCATACATTTATCTAAAGTCTCACTGAACTCTGCCAACCTGAACATCCACAAGTCCACTCATCCCTAGTTGTCAGCCATCAAGGTTTGACATAAAAGCGAATATACAGCATGGGGGGAATGGGATTGCAAAAAAGTTTAGAGAAACAATAAATATTGAGTCTTTCCATAAACGTGATGCATTTGTCAATAAAAGTGTACACTTCTGAAATGCTTAGAAGGGTGGGTGCACACGATCAGTGTCTGCAGTGTTTTAGACGCAGCATGTTCTCCGTGCATCCAAACCGCTGCGTTGTACAGTAGAAGCACAGTGGATGGGATTTATAAAAAACCCATGCCCACTCTGCTTTTTTTCTTGGCAGCGTAAACTGACCTGTGAAGCAGCTTTCCGAGCCGCAGCATGTCAATTTATTGCTACGGAGCCGCAAGTGTTCTCCGCACGGAGGACAGCGAGAAAGACCGCAGCACCCAGAACCTTGATCGCGGACACAGGCAGCTGCGATCTCCTGTGGACAGCATTCACAGCCCCGCAGGAGAGGACACGCTGCATCCAGGATGCAGTGTGTCCTGATCGTGTGCACCCACCCTATCGGTACTTCAGCAACCACAGACAGCTTACTAAAAGATGTGAAAACACTGTAGCAGCAAAATGAAAACAAAACTGACAGTCTCAAAACTCTTGAATATCTACTGCACCGATATGGCCTATAGACAGGGGATTAGGTAGTTTATCCCCCAAACTTTAAACTACATAAGCAATATTTTACACTGATGAGAACTAACAAAATAAAAACCATGAACGTTAGATAAAATAGCTTTATACGCCTAGGTCTTATCTGTACAGTATTAATATAAAGTATAGGGGAGCTCCATTTGTAGACAAGTCTCGTGTTTCTTACTGTTCTAGCATTAAATAGGATTTGAGCCAATCACAATACAGAATTCATTTCTCTGCACATTACCATAAGGATACAATATTCTACAGAAAATAAGGCAGGCAAGAAAGATGCAACTTTTCAATTATGCTATCCGTACAGTAGAAAGTACTTGAAATGGCGCGCACGTCACATTTCATATAGACATAACGACATGAAATACTGAGGATAGATTTTCATTTGCTGCTGACGTTTGCAAAGTCATACTAGCGTTTCCAGAGGAGGCAGTTTATCTGATTTCTGAGTAACTGCTCATTTTACTAATAATTAGGACACAAAATGCTGATATGGCTGGTAGTACACCGAACCTGGATCCTGGGATTTACTCGGCAAAGACTTTCCCATGGCACAAAGTTACGCACATTAGTGCCAAGCTGTGGTGCGCTCACTACTTTTCCAAGAATTTTGCCTTTAATATCCATGTTTGTTTGTTAATCCAGTTTCAATGCTTTATTATTTGATCATGCACAAAAGACAGAAAATGTCTTAAGGTTTGAGATTTACAAGCATATTGTACTTAGAGCGCTGTTTAACCCCTTAGTGACCAGGTCACATTTTCTGACCTGTGTCCTTTTATGTGGCTGTAACATATCCCAGTGATTTTGAGATGGTTTTTCAGGACACATTATTCTTTAGGTTCATGGTAAATTTAGGTCGATATGTTTTGCGTTTAGTTATAAAAATATCAGAAAGTTTCTAAAATTTAGCATGGGGCAGTTACCATTAACTGATGTGTGATGTGTGATGTAATGTCCCAGAAGGGAGGGGGAGCAGCAAGGAGCAGCACCAGCAATACAATGAATGACAGGACTATGGACCTCATCTTTATACTTTTGGAGGGCAGGGCCAGTAGAAGAATATTTATCTCCCTGGAGAATCCCTTTAAGGTATTCATTCGGTGTCACTCAGAGGGCTCTATAGACCACCATGGCAAATCAATGACAAGCAGACTAAGGCCCTGTGCGCACTAGAAAAAAGGATTTTTCGCAAGAAATTTCTTGAGTCAGAAAGATTAGCACAGTTGCGTTAAAAAAAACGCACCAATAACGCACCAAAAACCGCATGCGTTTTTACTGCGTTTCTGGTGCGTTTTTTCCGCAGGTTAGTCTCTGCGTTTTTTTACCATTATCTATGGCAAATAACGCAGGTACCTGCAGGAAAGAAGTGACATGCACATTCTTTTTCTCAAGAAATTTCTGCAGAAAGAATGTTCTTGAGAAAAAAAAAACGCAGTGTGCGCACAGCTATTATTTTTTTCCATACGTTTTGCTGGGGAAACTCTGCAGAAAGGTTACAACCATTTTCTCAAGAAATTTCTGCAGCAAAAACGGAAAAAAACGAGTGTAAAAATGCAGTGTGCGCACAGGGTCTAAGATTATACAAGTCTTCTAGACACTGCTTAATGGAAGTTTGGTTTGTGTTGCCCAAATATCTCTTTAACCTATAAAATATATACCAAATCAAACGCGTACTAGTGGATATTATGTCTTAAACAATGGCATTACTATTGTTTCAAGATCTTAATTGGGGCTCACTCCCTTCCTTTAACAGACAAAGGAAATACAAGTAATACAAGGGAACGTCCTCAGATCGTAGACATCACATTTCCTCTTTGGAGAAGGTATTCTACGTCTGTTTTTAGAGTTTATAAGGAGACTGAATAAATTAAGAGGAAAGGTTCAACATTCCCTTGAGTACATATTATTTTTCCTGTGCACCAGAAGGCATCCGACTTTCCAGATTAAAATAGAAAATAAACCCAATAACAGAGGAATAATAAATAAAGCCATCCACATGCTCAAGGCTCTATTCTGACTTGGCGAGTTCTAAAAATATCTTAAAGGGTGTAATGCAGTTCAATCCTAGCGGCAGCATATATATACGGAGATAAAGCATATGCCACGAGGTAGCAGGACTGCCAGGCCGGAACATTAATGCAGTGCAGACAGTGCGCACATTCACCGGCTGCACTCAAGCTGAAGACTGGCTGGAGATATGAGCAGAACATTCCATATGCAGTAATGGGTGGGGTAGCAAAATACTCGCAATACAGAAAAGGCATTGAGGGCTCGCTCACAATGCAGGTCCTGTTTAATAGTTCAGTACACTCCAATTGACTGGAATGTAGCTAGGTGGGTCACAGAAAAACCTGATGTTTTGACAACGGCAGAAATCCTCTGCCCCCACTTGTTCTTTCCGTAGTCATTAAAAAGCGCTATCAAGAAATAAATGATGGCGCAGAGTCATATTAGAACATTACAGAGCTCGTAAAACTATTTCAGTTCACTTTTTCCACCATCCCAACATGTTTTGACTGCATGTTGAGCAAAGAAAAAAAAAAAATAATATGAATTCGGGTTATTAAAAAAAAGGCTAAAAATACAATGTCAGAATGATCTCTACCCAAGAGAAACGCATGCACAAGACAGTACATAACGGAGTATACAGGCAGTCCTCGGGTTACGACGTTCTCGAGTTACGTCGTTCCGTGGTTACAATGCTTTATGTGCAAGTACATGCAGCAGCGGAAGAATAGAGTCCAGTGCTGTACAGAGGAAAACAAGTCTTCTGCACGCCATAACACCCTTCATTATGGCTCCCAAACATAAGCCAGACTCATCTGATACCAGTGCATCAAAGAAAAGGTTAGAATAGGTGTAGGGATAGGCTAAGTGTTTGCAGTACTGTACTGTTATTATGGTACAGCACTGTATGAACGTATGGTCCGACTTACATCGAAATTCGGTTTACGACGCCGAGTAAGAACGGATCAACGTCGTAAATCGAGGACTACCTGTATAATCTCATGGAAAAGCCTCATTAATTTACTAGATTTCTAGTCAAATTGAAGCTTTTTTTCCATGTTGATGAAAGGTTGGGTCCTAAAAGGGGACCTTATATGATGGGGTGTGTACATGTATCTTCACTGTGACTGCGCTTGGTTGGACCCAACAGAAGAGTGCCATGGCCATTTACTGGGTGTGACTCGGCTGTCTGCACCGCACACATAGGAAGACCTTTCTGACTTCTTGAGGGTGTCTGGCTGAGGTGCTTTGCGATTAAGAAAGTAGCAAACATGATGTAATGTCCCAATTTATTCTTAATATTTACACTGCCCCAGAAAAAGTTCCAATTGGAAAGGTTTGTGGGTTTGATAGATTTATTTTTAAGAGTAACAGATTGTTCTTGTGTAATGTTAATGTGCAAGTCTTTTCCAAGTAATAATTCACAATACAAGTACTCATAAAGCTGATATTCTAGAGAGCATTAGTCTAGTTCCTGAAACATGCTCTTGGGCAATAAAACGAATTGGCGCTATTGTGTGCCAGTTACCGACACCTGCTGTGCACAGCCGGGATATGTTTAGTGTAACAGAGCAAACAGTAATGTCTACTCCCAAAAATCAGCAGGATGCAGTGATCAACATCCCAGCAGTTTCCATGTCTAATCGCTTATCACTTCTCTATATTCCACTACAAATGTATATCAACACTTATCAGTAAACGGCAGGAAAAACGAAAACATAACACAAAGTATCCAAAATACTAGCCAACAATGATTGTTAGTGAAAACCACCCCGCAAAGAAAAAGAAAAGAAAAAAAAAAAAAGAAGAAGACAACCAAACCCTGGTCCATAATCTGGAAGCTTCCATCCGAGCAGGGCTGTGGAGTCAGAGAGTCGGCGTCGTGGAGTCTGAGTCGGAGCTCATTTTGGTGGAGTAGGAGTCGGTATAAAATGCTCCGACTCCTAAAATATACAATAAATTGGGGACACTAGTGCAATGCAGAATGTGCTGAATATTTTACTAAATAATAACATTTAGTATAATGCTTATATTTAAGTGAAAAATGTATTTAGTACAATGTGAACATCAGACATTATTTTTAAGATACAATAATCAAGATATTTAGATAGAACATAAAATATATTTATTGGAATACAACTTTAGAACAAATTGTAAATTTGTAATGTAATTATATTATATACATATATATATACATATATACACACATATATACACACACGCACACACACACATGCACACAAGATATATATGTAATCTACTGTATATTACATAGTGTGTTACATATTTACAATTTATTAGTTTTTTGTGTTCTAAAGTTGTATCCAATAAATATATTTTATGTTCTATCCAAATATCTTGATTATTGTATCATAAAAATTATTAAATGTCTGATGTTCACATACACATGTTCATGTACTACAATAAATTTTTCACCTAACTATAAGCAATATATGTAGGAGTCGGAGTCGAAGGTTTGGTTTACCGACTCCACAGCCCTGCATCCGAGGTACAGTATGTGGTGGGAAATACTTCAGATACAAATATAGATCTATATTGCTAAATCTATATTTTGGATGGAAGCAGAAGACTGTATGTGAAGATTACAGTAACAGGTCATTTATTAACCATCAAGAAGTTACTTAAAACACGCCAATCACCAGGATTTTCCTATATAACCTAAAGCTAGTGCTATACTGACACTATCAGGCTGATTCTATACATACCTGTAGTGGTCAGCTCGGATGTTTAGGTTTTGAAATACAAGCAACTAGAGTTTGTAAAATCAGCAGCTTGCTGAGTGACAGCAGCTGATCGCTGGAGTGGGTATTCATAGTTATCCCCTTCCCTGTTACTTATGCTAATTCTGTTATACAATCGTTTTACTTTGTAACTAAAAGGACCTGTGCAGATATCACACCCATGTGACCAGAAGAGGCGGGGCCTCAGCCAACATAGCTTATACCAGGAAGCAACATTTTTCTGTTGGCTGAGGCCCCACCTCTTCTGGTCACATGGATATGACATCAGCAGAGGTCCTTTTAGTCACAAAGTAAATAGAATTACCATAAGTAACAGGGAGGGGGAGGAAAAAAAACAGGCAGGGGTGCGGGAATCACTATGAATACCCACCCCAGCTATTAGCTGATCCGCAGCTGCTGTCACTCAACTAGCTTCTGATTTTACAAACCTTACTTGCTTGTGTTTAGTAGAGATCAGCCATATTGGTATCATGTGAAATAAAAAAGGTTTTACTATTCAAAAGGATAAGTGCACAGGCATGCAGCAGAAGTGACCAGTGGCGCTTAGAAAATGTTACTGTACATGTGTCAAAAGTAATGGCTATGGAAGGCTTTTTACAAATTGGTACATCTTACCTTTGCACATTTTATATCATGGGGGTGTTTATTTCTATGCATTATGATTTATTAAGATCACACCTTGGTCTCATGTACTGCTCCAAGTATCATCAGTAATTGCGCATATCCATATGCCGTTATGCCCTCAGCACGCACTGAACATATGTTCATTCATTTTTGTTGCGCAAGTGCAAAGTTACTCGCCTATGCGCAGCTCAGACCACTTGGTTCTCCTGGTTTCAGAGTGCTGCCGTTGCATGACTCACATAGAGCAGGTTTTAGTGCATCTGTAAAGCGGACACGTGCCCATAAAAGGTTTACTTGCTTCTAACATACCTTAGACACATGCTCGGTAACATTTTTTTAAGCACCGACGAGTTCACTTTACCCTCTACTAGTGATGGGAGAACCCGAACTGCAAGGTTCTCAGGGAAGTATGTGTTACTGTTCGGATTCTGCCACCGAGAGAAAAAAAAAAAAAGGAAAAAATGGTGTTTAATCCCTTCATGGTCTAGGAGGTATATGTATGTCCTAGGTTTAGACCCCCCCCCCCTTCCCCGGTTACTGCGGCGAGCCCGCAGCAATCCCAGCACATGATCAGCCGACATGTGCAACTAACAGGCAAGCATGGATTGGAGATCCACCCACACCTGTTAATCCCCTAGATCAAGCTGTCAGAACTCTGATCTAACATGCTCCAGTGGGGATCACGCTGTCCCCAACCGCCATCAGTGGCTCCAGTGACATGATCACAGGGCTCCAATATATTGCCATGACAGATGATGACCCCTGTCGCTGTTGGGACTCACTCACGGTGAATGCCGGCAAAGCGCTGACACTCACAGGAACACAGCATTTCTGCTGAATGAAGTGATGTAGAACCATCGCTCTGATCAGCGGAAGCGATCAGACTGTACAGCCATAAAATCTTCTACGGGGACTATTAAAATCACTGTAAAAAAAAAAAAAAAAAAGTTCAAATCACCTCCTTTTTGCCCCATTGAGAATGAAACAAAAACAAGAAAAAAAAAACACATTTGGTTTTGCAGTGTTCAGAAATGCCCGATATATATCAAAATATAAAATCATTTAATGAGATTGTAATTTTTTTTTTCACGCAGTGTGCCAAGCGCCAAAATTAGAGGTTGTTTTTTTTTGGGTCGCTGCAATATTCCATTTACCGTATTTGTCGCTTTATAAGACGCACCTGATTATAAGACGCACCCCCAAATTTGGTGAAGGAAAAGAGAATTATTTTTTTTTAATGTTAAAATTGGGTCCATCTTATAATGCCAGTGTCCGTCTAACAAATCATATAGGGTATATGTCCCTTATAGCCCCCCCCCATCATAAAATTAGCTCCCCTTAATCTGGATATGGCCCCCCTTATATTGAATATAGCCCCCTTGTGCTGGGACACGTCCCCCCTGTGCTGCCCATGGCCCCTATAGATGGCACACCTCCCCTGTGTTAGATATGGCCCCCATACTGCTGCATAATAAAATAAAACACTCGATCCTTAAGGCCCCGTCACACTAAGCAACATCGCTAGCAACATCGCTAACGAACAACTTTTGTGACGTAGTAGCGATGTTGCTAGCGATGTTGCTGTGTGTGACATCCAGCAACAACCTGGCCCCTGCTGTGAGGTCGTTGGTTGTTACTGAATGTCCTGGGCCATTTTTTAGTTGTTGCTGTCCCGCTGTGAAGCACACATCGCTGTGTGTGACAGCGAGAGAGCAACAACTAAATGTGCAGGCAGCAGGAGCCGGCTTCTGCGGATTCTGGTAACCAATGTAAACATCGGGTAACCAAGAAGCCCTGTCCTTGGTTACCCGATATTTACCTTTGTTACCAGCCTCCGCAGACTACAGGTCTCAGAAAATAACAACAAAAACGTAATTTTTTTTTTGGACAAACTTCAGAATTTTGTTCACCACTTAAATAAAAGTAAAAACTATACATGTTTGGAGTCTACGTACTCGCACTGAATTGGGGAATCCTATTGCCAGGTCAGTTTCATCATGCAGTGAACATGGTAAATTAAAAAAAAATAAAAAAAAAAATTTTTGTACAATTGCACTTTTCTTTTGCAATTTCACTGCACTTGGAATTTTTTCCCATTTTTCAGTAGACTACATGGTAAAATTTATCGTTTCATTCAAATGTACAACTCATCCCGCAAAAAACAAGCCCTCATATGGCTACATTGTCGGAAAAAATAAAAAAAATTACGGTTCTTGGAAGGAGGAGGGGAAAAAATGAAAATCGCCAGGAGGAAGTGGTGTATTGGTTAAAGCAGGACAGTTATAATTGCAAATCTCCACACGGCTGGTCACACTGCTTCTGGGTACGCTCATTAAACCTCAAATATTCACTGCTTCCCCTGCCCACCCTTTGTGATAGTAAGTGATTGCTTGCAGTCAGACTGCTGGTGTCTAAAATTGGTTGCCCTCACATTAGCTGCCTGGGTCCAAGAAATTGAGTCCAAAAATAAATAAATAATTGGAAAAATGGTGTAGGGTTCCCCTGTATATTGATACCCAGCGCAGATAAAGAAGACAGATGGATGCTGCAGCCCCAGCTGTGTGTGTTCTCTTCGCTGTGAACCAAAATACATGGGCAGCTATTTAATTATTTAAATAATTAATTAAAAAAAAACGGTGTGCAGTGCCCCTCAATTTTGATACCCAGCAAAAGGTAAAGCAGAAAGGTGGGAGCTGGTATTCTCAGGCTGTGGAGGCCCATGGTTATTGGCACCTCCCCAGCCGCCCTAGAATTGATACATCCATTAGATGCACCAATTCTGGCGCTTACACGGCTCATCTCGATTTCCCTGGTGCGGTGGCAATTGGGGTAATATAAGGGGTTAATAACAGCTGTGATTTGTCAAAAAGAACTCAATGATGGATTCCCAAATTAAGCTATGTGCGCACATTGAATATTTCTTTGCAGACATTTCTGCACCTGCACTAAACGCTGCATCTCAGGTCATGAAATGCACCAAAACCGCATGTGTTTTTGTTGTGGTTTCGGTGAGTTTTTATTCCAGGATATGCAGATTTGGTTGCAGAACTGTGTGCAACCAAATAATATCGAACACAGCCTAATCCGGCATGGAGTTCAATGACTTCACGTGAGGGGAGATCACAGAGTTCACCTCAGGTTACTTCACTGGTACCTGGTAGCTGGGGTACCATAAAAATAGCCAGCTGCAACCTCAGGTGAACTCTGTGACATCCCACTCTCACAGCTGTGGCTCTGTTAGTGTGTCCTGCAGCCCACACTGATTGGTCACGTTTCTAAATTTGACAGCGCAATTTGACCTTCGATGTAGCAAAGCCGGTATTGTCGTGGTTTTCCTGGCAATAACAGCTGATCATAATTGGTATTGATATTTAGACTTCATCCGATAATTCAGAATATGGATAACTGGCCCACATACGGTAATTAATTCCTGACTTCATGACTAAATCTTATGACCATTATAAAACAATGAGCATTTTTGAGTGACATGAGGAGTAAAGAAGGTTTTCTTACCAGCTCTGAAAATTGCTTTACTACTTGTCTTTGTTTCAGGTTGGTTTCCCCATCCAGATTAGCAGTTTCTATGTGACACAGCCCATCTGGATCACTGGATGAGAGCAGAAGTATGTCAGCAGGGATGATCTCATTGCAGCGCAGCTGTATAAAGTCACCAACTTGCACTTCTTTCCAGAATCTTTCCACATATTTTCTTTCATTTCTAAAGAAGAAAAATGTACATATCTTTGATTATGTCATATAAATGAATAATATTTTTATTTTACTAATTCAATTTAATCCCAATTATGTAAGGTAAAATGTGCGAGTATGTTAAAAAAAAAAAAAAAAAAAAAAAAAAAATGGGTTGCTTTAAGTTATACAATGTTAGCAATTAGTAGTGTATGCAGCGGCTTATCTAGGTAGGGGCAGATGGGTCATTTGCCCCAGTCAAGCCGGAATTTGCCCCACTATACAGTTGTTCGGAGAAAGAGTGAGGGGAATGTACAGTACAGACCAAACGTTTGGACACACCTTCTCATTCAAAGAGTTTTTTTTATTTTCAGGACACTGAAAATTGTAGATTCACATTGAAGGCATCAAAACTATGAATTAAAACATGTGGAATGAAATACTTAAAAAGTGTGAAACAACTGAAAATATGTCTTATATTCTAGGTTCTTTAAAGTAGCCACCTTTTGCTTTCATTACTACTGTGCACACTCTTGGCATTCTCTTGATGAGCTTCAAGAGGTAGTCACCGGAAGTGGTCTTCCAACAGTCTTGAAGGAGTTCCCAGAGATGCTTAGCACTTGTTGGCCCTTTTGCCTTCACTCTGCGGTCCAGCTCACCCCAGACCATCTCGATTGTGTTCAGGTCTGGTGACTGTGGAGACCAGGTCATCTGGCGTAGCACCCAATCACTCTCCTTCTTAGTCAAATAGCTTTTACACAGCCTGGAGGTGTGTTTTGGGTCATTGTCCTGTTGAAAAATAAATGATGGTCTAACTAAACGCAAACCGGATGGAATAGCAAGCCGCTGCAAGATGCTGTGGTAGCCATGCTGGTTCAGTATGCCTTCAATTTTGAATAAATCCCCAACAGTGTCACCAGCAAAGCACCCCCATACTGTCACACCTCCTCCATGCTTCACGGTGGGAACCAGGCATGTAGAGTCCATCCATTCACCTTTTCTGCGTTGCACAAAGACACGGTGGTTACATCGAAAGATCTCAAATTTCAGACTAAAGCACAGGATTTCCACTGGTCTAATGTCCATTCCTTGTGTTCTTTAGCTCAAACAAGTCTCTTCTGCTTGTTGCCCGTCCTTAGCAGTGGTTTCCTAGCAGCTATTTTACCATGAAGGCCTGCTGCACAAAGTCTCTTCTTAACATTTCTACAGATGTCTGCTGCTAGAACTCTGTGTGGCATTGACCTGGTCTCTAATCTGAGCTGCTGTTAACCTGCGATTTCTGAGGTTGGTGACTTGGATAAACTTATCCTCCGCAGCAGAGGTGACTCTTTGTCTTCCTTTCCTGGGGCGGTCCTCATATGAGCCAGTTTCTTTGTAGCGTTTGATGGTTTTTGCCACTACACTTGGGGACACTTTTAAAGTTTTCCCAATTTTCGGCCTGACTGACCTTCATTTCTTATAGTAATAATGGCCACTCGTTTTTCTTTACTTAGCTGCTTTTTTCTTGCCATAATACAAAGTCTAACAGTCTATTCAGTAGGACTATCAGCTGTGTATCCACCAGCCTTCTGCACAACAGAACTGATGGTCCCAACCCCATTTATAAGGCAAGAAATCCCACTTATTAAACCTGACAGGGCAAACCTGTGAAGTGAGAACCATTTCTGGTGACTACCTCTTGAAGCTCATCAAGAGAATGCCAAGAGTGTGCAAATCAGTAATCAAAGCAAAAAGGTGGCTACTATGAAGAACCTAGAATATAAAAGACATATTTTCAGTTTCACACTTTTTTGTTAAGTATTTCATTCCACATGTGTTAATTCCTAGTTTTGATGCCTTCAATGTGAATCTACAATTTTCAGAGTCATGAAAATAAAGAAAACTCTTTGAATGAGAAGGTGTGTCACAACTTTTGGTCTGGACACTATGAGGAGCGAGGGGTAAATTTGAGGATACCGTAGAGGGAGGGAGAAAAATTTTTTAGAGCACACAGTATTGGAGAAGAGAGAGGGGAGGTGGGATTTGGGGAGCTAAGGGGTAAATTTGAGGACAGTATGGGGAGCAAGGAGGCAGGATGAGTGCAGACACAGTATGTAGAACGAGGGGTGCAGACACAGTATGGAGAGCTAGGGGTACAGATTTCCTGCATATAAAACTGCATCTTTTGGCAGGAAAACCGCTGTGGAAAAAACGCTTTTATTTTTTATTTATTTTTTTTAAGCATTGAAAATAGGGAAAATGCTGCGAAAAAAAAAACAAAATTGACATGTCAGTTGTTTGATGCAGGTTTACTTTTGCAACAAAATCTGCAAGGAAAAAATCTGCAATATTTGCACAGCACATCAGGATTCTCATCATAGACTTTGCTGTGATTCATTTCCCCTTGCACATTGATTAAAATCTGCAAGAAAAAAACGCATAAAAAAACGTGGAACAAAACAAAACAAACACAGTGTAGGCATATAGTGTCAAAAACTCATTGTGGAAACTTAACCTTTATGTTTTTGCTTTGAACAAAAAAAAAAAAAAAAAAAACCAAAACACAGCATCTTAAAGTTCCAAGAAAGTTGATGGGATTTCTAGAAATCACATTCCCACTGTGCTTGGTTACTGAGTGTAACGTGACCCGCGGTGCGCGTTTCAAATCCACAACATGTTAATTTCTCGTGTGTACGCTGAGTTTTCAGTGCAGATTTCCCTCAGACTTTCATTATATGCAGAAAATCCGCAGGAGAAAAAAAAAATTTAAAAAAAAAAAAAACAAAAACACACATGTAGTCTGACCCTAAGCATATCAAGGTTTTGTCAAAGCAATATACCAAGTAGTATCAAAAACAAAGCAGGTTTATTTAAAACATAACATCTCAAATAGAGGCCAAATCTGCAGTGTAAAAACGCATATTAAAAACCCCAAAAAACCTAATGAAAAAAAACACAAGTAACCCAATTCAAATAATCGGTACAGAAATTCAGCAACATCAAAAACTCTGTGAGATTGGAGCTTAGAGGGAACCTGTCAGCAGATTTGGGCCCTATAAGCAGCAACCACCACCAGTGAGCTCTTATATACAGCATTCTAACATGAGATATATTTATTTTGAGAGAGAGAGTGAGAGAGAGATATAGAGAGAGATATATGAGCCCAGGCTGCTGTGTAGAACATAAACACTTTATAATACTCACCTAGGAGGTCGGTGCGATCCAAACTGGTCAGATGGGTGGCGCTGTTCTCCAGAAATGGCGCCTCCTCTTTTGGCCATCTTAGTCCTCCTTCTGAAGCCTGGGTGCATGCGCGTCCTACATCATACACCCCCGCCGGCATTGAAGTCCCACGCAGGTGCACATTGATCTGTCCCAGGGCAGGGCAGATCAAAGTACTGCAGTGCGCCTGCGCAGGACCTCAATGCAAGCCTGTGTGCATGACGTAGAACGCTCTCATACACGCTGGCTTCAGAAGAAGGAGGACTAAGAAAGAGGAGGCGCCGGTCCCGGAGAACAGCGCCATCCATCTGACCAGTTTGCATCGCACCGACCCCCTAGGTGAGTATTATAAAGTGTTTTTTATGTTCTACACAGCGGCCTGGGCTCTTAAATACAGCATGTTAGAATGCTATATATAAGAGCCCACTGGTGGTGGCCGCAGCTTATAGGCTTCAAGATTGGTGACAGGTTCCCTTTAAGGCCAAGTGCACACAGTGAATATTTGGTGAGTTGTCCCCCCCCCAGTATTTATAAGCCAAAAAAAGTGGTAGAACAAATCAGAGGAAAAGTATAATAGAAACACATCTGTATTTTATACCCATTCCTGGTTTTGGCTTACAAATACTGAGGTGAAAATTCACCAAATACTCAACGTGTGCACATGGCCTAAATATTCTTTATATACAAATCATCCATGGGTTACTGAAACAAAAACTTAAAAAGGGAAGGTGTCGCGTTTTTTATTTTTGTATTAATAATGGTGATTATGAAATCAAGTATTTTTAATACAAAATTAAAGTCACTGTTTATTTCGCATTATTTAATTCTAGTTTTACTGAATCACTGGGGGCTGTTATCTTGGATTTGCTGTGTGTAACGACAGTTACTCACCGCATTTATGGCAACGCCCTGGGCATTCGATCTGATAGTCGCGTTCCACCCCCTATACTTAACACGGGGAGCTCCCCGCTGTGACCTGGACGCGCCCCCCAGGGCTGTCCAGATCACTGCAGAGGGAGGAGATCGGTGCCATCTTTGTGGAGCTCACAGCGTATGCTGCACTTTCCTCCTGTCACCTGGGATGTGTGCATACCGGTGCCGGACCGTCACTACCCTCCCCCCGCTCGTGTGCTCTCCTCAGGCCTCCGCTCCTCAGCTCAGCAGAACACAGTATACTGAGGAGCGCGGTATAGATGGGTGTGCGTGCAGCAGAGCATTGCGGGCATGCGTGCCTGCGGCAGAGCATTGCTGGACAAGGGCGTGCAGAGCGCTATGTGGAGAGCACTATGCAGCTGTCCTTGGTGACACTTTAGACATATTAGGATCACTTTGCGGTCACCAACAAAATGGCTCTGCACTGTGACCCTACACTTCATCTTCCCTTATCCTTTTGGAAGCACCCATATTGGGAGGGGGGAGCTGTAACATCACACATAGGAGAGCAGATTCCACCCACTTTTACTGCAGCTGTAATGTGAGCTAGTTCTACAGTAGGATTTTAGCAGCTGCTCCCCCCTAGTATTTAAGAGTGGAAAATAAACTTTTTTTTATATATTTTATTATTTTATTATATAATTATTATTTTTATTATTTTGCTTAATTAACAATAAATAATATTTAAACAAAACATTAATACTTTACATTTTTTCAGTTATTGAAATTTTTATTTTTTGGACGACATGTACCAAAAAAGTTGGATGAAATCTATACCATGTGAAAATGACCTTACAGAAACATAATGCTCTACTCGGCCATCTTCGTCAGTCCCAAAGACTGTAGATCGTGCAAGTTTGTGTGCCATCCCCTTTAAATATCTTCTCACTATAGACAATGAGTAATATGATGGGGAGGGTGACTCTGGTTCCCATTCAGTTATCAGTAGGGGCCAGAGAAATCAGATACTTAATCACCTAAATTTTGGCAGGAGACCGGGATCAGCCACCTGTGCCACTATAGTGATGGCTAAAGAATGAAGAACAAGTAGCACTAAAGCTGTAGTGCAACTACAAAACCCAGCATGCCCTGACTGTATAACGCTGTATGGGTTTGCCGGGAGTAGTACTTAACAACAGCTGGAGCGCCGTAGGTTATTGTCCCCGGGGATAGTGGGTAACTGTTTATTATGTGAATTCCCTTTTAAAGTACAGTTCTCGGAACTACAGTTCCCTATATCAGGTTTTGTATCAACCAAGTTTCAGTATTACAGAAATATATTTTAATAATTAAAATAAATTAACATCACAAGAAAGAATAGCCTATTTTCACATCAGCAGGCTCCCGGGGTTGGTCAGTCCCTAAAATGAATTTTCTATGACCTATATAGGGATACAGTGGGCTGGATTTTATACAGGCGGATACTGGTACATAAAGGCATTGGTGTTAGTATGAATCAGCCTTAAAGTGACTAATCTAATTTACATTGTGAAGAGAAAATAGAAGAGGGAGTTGCTAAATATAAAACTGTGTTTACTTTGGAGGAGTATTTTCCTCATAAACTCATGGAGGTGTAACAACATTGAATTCCAAACTCATAAGTAGAGAAGAGCAGACTGGTGGAAGTTCGGGTTTGGCGGGTTCAGCCAGACTCTAGCTAAAGTTCGGTTTTGAACCCGGAGTGGACCTGAACCCCATTGAAAGTCACGTTGTGGTCGTTGTTTTATGGACAAAACATCCGAGCACCCACGATAATTTGTCCAAACTCCGCGATTACGCGAGCACGCAGATGCTGGATTGCATAACATGCAGTTCCGAGCACGCTCGCTCGTCAGTGGTAAGCATTGGTAAAGCACCCGAATTCCAGCACAGATTTATTTGTAACAGCCATATTTGGTACGAACATTGAGCTTCACTGTTTGGGTTCACTCACCTAAACTTATTAGTCATTTCTCGGATATCAAAGAGGTTTTTTTTTTGTGGGGGGTTTTTTTGTGTTTTCTTTTTTTTTTTTTTTTTTTTTTTTTTTTAATAGAGGCAGCGATTTGTATTCAGTCGTAAGGGCGTTAGTCAGGTTGGCCACTGGTGATGGGTGACACTTGGCAATAATTGCTGAAAGTTTATTAATGTGAAAGAGCGGTAGAAACACACACACACACACACACACACACACACACCTTTATGTTATGTTCTTCTAAGCAATGCATTAAAATGGACTGTTTTAAATACCACTTGCAACAGTATATTATAAAAGTAAGTACACCACTCATTTTTTGGTAAATATTTTATTATTTTATTACATCTTTACATGGGACAACACTGAAGGTATCACACTATGATACAATGTAAAGTAGTCAGTGTGCAGCTTGTATAACAGTGTAAATTTGGTGTGCCCTCTAAAGAACTCAAACCACACAGCCATTAGTGTCTAAACCACTAGCAACAAAAGTGAGTACACCCATAAGTGAAAATGGCTACATTGTGCCCAATTAGCCATTTTCTCTCTCCGGTGTCATGTGACTCATTAGTGTTACAAGGTCTCAGGTGTGAATGGGGAGCAGGTATGTTAAATTTGGTGTTACAACTCTCACACTCACAAGTTCAACATGGCACCTCATAGCAAAGAGTTCTCTCATAGATTTAAAAAAAAAAAAAAAAATTATTGCTCCTCATAAAGATGGCTTAGGCTATAAGAAAATTGTCAACACCATGAAACTGAGCTGC
This sequence comes from Anomaloglossus baeobatrachus, assembly GCF_048569485.1. Taxonomy (NCBI): domain Eukaryota; kingdom Metazoa; phylum Chordata; class Amphibia; order Anura; family Aromobatidae; genus Anomaloglossus; species Anomaloglossus baeobatrachus. The sequence continues at coordinate 528,791,976 of NC_134354.1, forward strand.
AGAACACTGGCCAAGACCATACAGTGGTTTAACAAGACAGGTTCCACTCAGAGCAGGCCTCGCCATGGTCGACCAAAGAAGTTGAGTGCACGTGCTCAGTCATATCCAGAGGCTGTCTTTTCAAAACCGATGTATTGAGTGTTGCTAGCATTGCTGAAGAGGTTACAGGGGTGGGGGGGGGAGGAGTGTTGGGGGGTTCCAGCTTGTCAGTGCTCAGACCGAACTCCGCACACTGCATCAAATTGGTTTGTATGTGTGTCGTCCCAGAAGGAAGACTCTTTTAAAGCTGATGCACAAGAAAGCCCGAAAATGGTTTGCTGAAGTCAAACAGACTAAGGACATAGATTACTTGAACAATGTCCTGTAGTCTGATGAGACTAAGATAAAACTTATTTGGTTCAGATGATGTCAAGCGTGTGTGGCAGAAACCAGGTGGGGAGGACAAAGACAAGAGTTCTTGCTTACAGTCAAGCATGATGGTGAGGGTCATGGTTTGGTACTGCATGAGTGCTGCTGGTTGTGGGGAGCTACAGTTCATTGAGGGAATCATGAATGCTAACATGTACTGAGTATGATCCCCTCCCTTCAGAAACTGGGACGTAGAGTAGTATTACAAAATGAAATTACCTCAAACACCACTCCAAGACGACCACTGCCTTGCTAAAGAAGCTTAAGGGTAAGGTGCTGTCCTGGCCAAGCATGTCTCCAGACCTAAACTCTATAGCACATTGGTGGGGCATCCTGAAACGGAAGGTGGCGGTACAAAAGTTCTCTAACATCCACCGGCTCCATGATGTTGTCATGGAGGAGTGGAAGAGGATTCCAGTGGCTCCTGTGAAGCGCTAGTGAACTCCATGCCAAAGTGAGTTAAGGCAGTGCTTGTAAATACTTGTGGACACACAAAATATCGACACTTTGGGTACAATTTGGCCATTTTCAGTTAGGAGTGTACTCACTTCTGTTGCCAGCAGTTTAGACATTAACCCTTTCACGACCGGCCGATTTTTCGCTTTCCGTTTTTTTTTTTCGCCATTCTTTTTCTGAGAGACGTAACTTTTTTATTTTTCAGTCAATATGGTCATGTGAGGGCTCATTTTTTGCGGAACGAGCTGTACTTTTAAATGAAACCATCAGTTTTACCATATTATGTACTAGAAAATGGCAAAAAGATTCCAAATGCTGAAAAATTGCAAAAAAAGTGCGATAGCACTATGGTTTTTGAGATATTTTATTCACTGTGTTCACTATATGGTAAAACTGATGTGTGGGTGTGATGCCTCAGGTCAGTGCGAGTTCGTAGACACCAAACATGTATAGGTTTACTTTTATATAAGGGGTTAAAAAAAAATCGGAAGTTTGTCCGAAAAAAGTGGCGCACGTTTTACGCCATATTCCGTGACCCGTAGCGTTCTCATTTTTCGGGATCTTAGGCTCAATGACGGCTTATTTTTTCCGTCTCGAGCTGACGTTTTTAACGGTACCATTTTTGCGCAGATGCTACGTTTTGATCGCCTCTTATTGCATTTTGCGCAAAAGTTGTGGCGACAAAAAAACGTCGTTTTGGCGTTTGGAATTTTTTTGCCGCTACGCCGTTTACTGATCAGATTAATTGATTTTATATTTTGATAGATCGGGCGTTTCTGAACGCGGCGATACCAAATGTGTGTATATTTTTTATTTTTTTAACCCTTTAATTTTTAATGGGGCGAATGGGGGGTGATTTGAACTTTTAGGTTTTTTTGTTTTTTTTTAATTTTTTAAAACTTATTTTTTTACTTTTTTTTTTTATTTTACTAGTCCCCCTAGGGGGCTATTGCGATCAGCATTCCGATCGCTCTGCAGTATCTGCTGATCACAGCTGGAAGGCTGTAAACAGCAGATACGCTGTCTTTCTCTTTTGCTGTGCTCCGGGCACAGCGAAAGTGAAACCAATTCATGTGTAGTACAGGAGTCATCACATGACCCTGTACTACCATGGCAACTATCGGGAGTCACGTGATCGCGTCACGTGACTTCCGGTTTCGGCGGTAAGTAAAACTTTACCGCGATTGCGCTTATAATGGCGCTGTCATGTATTGACAGCGCCATTATAAGGGGTTAATCGGCACGAGCAGATAACGATTCTGCTCGTGCCTAGCAGGCACACATCTCAGCTGTGAAAATCAGCTGAGATGTGTGCCGATCGCGGCATGCTGCCGCCGGAGGACCGCGGGCAGTAAGATTATGTCATTTAGGACGTAATTTTACGGCCCGCGGTCGTTAAGGGGTTAATGACTGCGTGTTGAGTTATTTGGGAGTGCACACCAGATTTACACTGTTATACAAGCTGTACACTGACTACTTTACATTGTATCAAAAGTGTCATAGCTTCAGTTTTTATTGATAGATCTCAGTGAGAGAAACAAAAGTAAAATTTTGTAGTTGTGGTACCATGCCTGAGGAAGAGACCTGAGATGTCTCGAAAGCTTGCTTTATAACATCATATTTTATTTTTATTTTAGTTAGCCATTAAAAAGGTATCACAACTACAAAATTTTAATTTTGTTTCTCCCACTGAGCAATCAATCTTCAACTGGCTAACATGGTACCAAAACCTTTATTTTATCTTCAAGTTTTGTCCCATGAAAATATATATTTATAAAACTGTAAAGGGGGTATTCACTTTTGAGATATACTGTACTGTAAATGGAAGCCAGTTCCAACATACGTTTATGTCCATGTACCTGGCTGCTGGAAAAATGTAACACTTCTTGATTACAATTCAAAGTAATAGTTATCCAGGTAATGGTCAGGCAGAGCAAGAGGTACCCCTGATGTGGCATATAGAAGGGATCTCCACATAAGACAACACTTTAAAGATTTCCACTCACAAGAACCAAGTGACCAAGGTTAAACCATTAAAAACAGAAGTAAAGCACAGACAATACACAAATCTATATATATAATTGCCTTATTCTGTCTGTCTGTCTGTCTGTCTGTCTGTCATGCTCCAAAATTGTGTCCTTACGGTGACACTAAGTGTCCTTACGGTGACACAAAGCTGATTGGCCGCTGGGCTCGCCATGGCCCCGCCCCCCCGCACGGATTGGCCGCTCGCCTTGCCTCGGCTCCTCCCCCACATGGATTGGCCGCTTGCCTCGCCTCGGATCCGACCCCCTCGCACGGATTGGCCGCCACTCAGACTCAGACTCAGACTCAGACTCAGACTCAGACTCAGACTCAGACTCAGACTCAGACTCAGACTCAGACTCACACTCAGACTCACACTCAGACTCACACTCAGACTCAGACTCAGACGCACACTCAGACGCACACTCACACGCACACTCACACGCACACTCACACGCACACTCACACGCACACTCACACGCACACTCACACTCACACGCACACTCACACTCACACGCACACGCACACTCACACGCACACGCACACTCACACGCACACGCACACTCACACTCACACACTCACACTCGCACACTCACACTCGCACACTCAGACTCACATGCACACTCAGACTCAAACGCACACTCACACTCAGACTCAAACGCACACTCACACTCAGACTCACACGCGCACTCACACTCAGACTCACACGCGCACTCACACGCACACTCAGACTCACACGCACACTCAACGCAGCAGACACACAACACCCAACACACAAACACCGCGGCACACACAAATATACGCACATACCGCACAACACACACATTGCACAAAACATACCTCCCCCCAAAACACACACACACACACACAAACCGCGCAACACACATACACAACGATACAGACACACAGCGCTCCACAAATAACGACACACAACGCAACACACAAACAACACCGCTCTCACCCCCCGCTACACCCAGACAACACCCAGAACATGTACAGCCCCTACACAAACACTTGGTAACTACACACAACAACACATATATATATATATATATATAACAAAAATCATACATTAACTACACAATACGTAAATTCTAGAATACCCGATGCGTAGAATCGGGCCACCTTCTAGTACAAAATATTTTTGTAATTGGGTGAAGGGGGAAAAGAAAAAAAAAAAGGGAAAAAAATTGACAACAAGGGTAACAAGATGAAAATCATACAAATCGAATGCCTCACACAAAAATAAAATACTAGAACAGAAAACCACAGGCCAACTGCCACTTATGGATTCTTTACTAAATTACCGTATTCTTCGTTTTATAAGACGCACCGGATTATAAGACGCACCCCAAATTTAGACATTAAAAAGGTTAAAAAAAATAAAAATGGGGCCAGTCTTATACTCCGGCGTTGTCTTACCGGGGGGGGGGGGGAGGAGTGGTGGTGAACGGCGGGTCCATGGTGGCAGCAACGGCAGGTCAGCGGCGTCAGTAGTGGCAGCAGCAGCGGGTGAGTGGTGTCCGCGGTCTTGGTTCAAATGATGGCGCCTGGAGCAGCACATGCGCAGATGGAGCTCACATCTAAGAGCTCCATCTGCGCACGCGCTGACTCCCGGCGCAGTCATTTGAAACTGGGACCGCGGACACACTGGTCCTAGTGTGCCCGCCGCACAGCCACCCGCCCACCCGCACAGAGAGGCAACCGGCCTCGAGTACAGAGAGGCAGCCGGCATTGACAAGCACCCGGCTGCCTGCACGCAGCCACAGGCACCCGGCCTCCAGTATGCACTCGGTCGCACAGCACAGCCAGCCCCCTGGTAAGCTATATTAGGATTTGGGTTCCCTTGCCGGTTTCCCATGCTGGTACTAACCTGACTTCAAACTGGACTGGCAACACCTTTACAAATGTGAACAGGTGCATATCTGTACGGGATGTGAAATATATGCCGTGAAGGGGCACTGGGGGCTAGTATTACAATGGCCATTTTAATATTCTTAATACCTACAAAAATATTTATTAGGTAGAATTTATTGTGCTTCTTCACAGTGTGCAACTGTTGCTTTTTTATATACATCTCATATATGCTGGAATATATATAAATTATATATATATATATATATATATATATATATATATATATATATATATATATATATATATATATATATATATATATATATATATATATATATATATATATATATATATATATAAAGATTTTTTTCTGCCCCATGACAAGTATGTCAATTCCTTCATCCTGCTTTTCCATGAACTGACCTGCTATCCCCTTCTGTCTGCTGTGTGTTTTAATACATGGTATGTCAATTCCTTCATCCTGCTTTTCCAATATATCTGACCTGTTCCCTCTTTGCTTCAATATGTCCCTGGCATGCTCCAGCATCTGTGACCTCCCCCCATATTCCCCCACCTTCCTTTTATGACCTTTGTTTATTTTGCCTATGTGATGCTGTATCTGGCTTCTTTGATTGAGTGATCAAGGGGTTCTTGTTGCACCCCACCCCCTCACAGCTGAATGCACTTGTATGTGTATATAATGGGACAGCTCAAAGTCTGCCCAAAGACTTTGTGTGCCCCATGACAAGTATGCACCATATAAGTATGATGCATTGAATTAGGCCAGAATTGGGCCGGAAGTGACCGGAAGGTATTTGACCACATAGTCAATGTAAACAATGTTCGTGTGTCTATTAACTTTCACCTCTATAATACTTCACTTTCTACTGCCCCCTCTGATCCCTAAACCAAGTAATGAACTTTTCATCTCTCCTTCTATCCTCCCCACCCATCTCACCTTCCCCTCAGACATTTTCCTCAATATTACATCCAGTGTCTCCAGACACTCACGGCCACCTCATGGCCTCTCCTGCTCTCACCTACTAACACTCTCACTGCTTCTCCTCACTGCTGGGAATATTGCTCCAAATCCTGGTCCTCCTCACCACATCCCTATTGTCACTTCAAACCCACATACACAACCTAACACAAATTTCCGCACCCTCTCAAACCTCATACCCATCCACCCAACCCCCGCTCCCCCAGTCCCACTAACAGGAGCTCTATGGAACGCTCGCTCTGTCTGCAACAAACTATCCTACATTCATGATCTTTTCATCACTAATAAACTTTCCTTCCTCGCCATCACAGAAACCTGGCTCACCCCCTCTGACACTGCCTCTCCTGCTGCACTTTCTTATGGCGGTCTCCAACTCTCTCACACCACCCGCCTCAGTAACAAGCACGGTGGAGGAGTTGGTTTGCTCCTGTCCAACCAATGCTCCTTTACACCAATTCCACTACCACCCTCGGTTACTGTCCCATCTTTTGAGGTGCACTCCGTACGCATCTACGCCCCCTCCAACCTTCAACTGGCTGTCATTTACCGCCCTCCAGGGCCAGCCACCGCCTTTTTTGATCATTTCACCACCTGGCTACTACACTTCCTTTCCAACGACATCCCCACCATCATTATGGGTGATTTCAATATCCCCATTGACACTTCCCACTCATCTGTCTCCAAACTTCTAACACTCGCTGCCTCCTTCGGCCTCACCCAATGGTCTTCTGCAGCCACTCACAAAGATGGCCACACGCTGGACCTCAATCTTCACTCACCTCTATTCCCTATCTAACCTCTCTAACTCACCTCTCCCCCTGTCTGACCACAACCTACTCACATTCTCTTCCCTCTCTTCTCCAACTACGCAACCCCCCCTCCACAAACTTTCACACCCTCGCAGAAATATCAAACACCTTGATTTACACGCCCTTTCTCAGTCCCTTCTCCCTCTCACAGACATTGCATTTCTACACGATGCAGATGCTGCTGCAACTTTATACAACACTACAATCTCTGCAGCTCTCGAATCAGCCGCCCCCCTCACACACACCAAAACCCGCACAATCAATAGGCAACCCTGGCACACCAGTCAGACTAAAGAACTGAGACGGGCTTCCAGAATTGCTGAGCGCAGATGGAAGAGGTCTCATTCCACTGAGCACTTCATTGCATATAAAGAGTCCCTCACCACTTTCAAGTCCACACTCACTGCTGCAAAACAAACCTACTTCTCATCCCTCATATCCTCTCTCTCTCACAACCCTAAACAGCTATTCAACACTTTTAATTCTCTCCTCCGTCCTCCGGCACCACCTCCCTCTCCTCTCCTCTCAGATGAAGACTTTGCCTCTTTCTTCAAGCAGAAGGTTGACAACATCAGAGCAAGCTTTGGCCCACAATCACCACAGCCCCTCATCATAGCTACTCAGCCTTCTTCCTCCAAATCCAGCTTCTCCACCATGACAGAAAACAATCTTTCCACTCTACTTTCAAGATCACATCTAACAACCTGTGCACTGGACCCGCTCCCATCACACCTCATCCCCAACATCACCGCAGTCCTCATCCCAGCCTTAACCCATCTCTTCAACCTATCACTAACAACTGGTGTATTCCCTTCATGCTTTAAACATGCCTCTATTACACCCATCCTCAAAACGCCCTCCCTTGACCCATCCTCTGTGTCAAACTATCGCCCCATATCCCTTCTCCCCTATGCCTCAAAACTACTGGAACAGCATGTCCATCTTGAACTGTCCTCATACCTCTCCACCTGCTCTCTCTTTGACCAGCTACAATCTGGCTTCCGACCGCATCATTCCACTGAAACTGCCCTAACTAAAGTCACTAACGACCTACTAACCGCCAAAGCCAAGCGACACTACTCTGTCCTCCTCCTCCTGGACCTGTCCTCTGCATTCGACACAGTAGACCATTCCCTCCTACTACAGATTCTCTCATCTCTGGGCATCACAGACTTGGCCCTATCTTGGATATCCTCATACCTAACCGACCGAACTTTCAGCGTCTCCCATTCTCACACCACTTCCTCATCTCGCCCCCTATCTGTCGGTGTCCCCCAAGGCTCAGTTCTTGGACCCCTGCTGTTCTCCATCTACACCTTCGGCCTGGGACAGCTCATTGAGTCCTACGGCTTCCAGTATCATCTCTATGCCGATGACACACAGATCTACCTCTCTGGACCTGACATTACCTCTCTACTAACCAGAATCCCACAATGTCTGTCTGCTATTTCATCCTTCTTCTCTGCGCGATTCCTAAAACTTAACATGGACAAAACAGAATTCATTGTCTTTCCTCCTCCTCACTCATCTCCTCCAACAAGCCTTTCCATCAAACTCGATGGTTGCTTACTCTCCCCAGTCTCACAAGCTCGATGCCTTGGAGTGACCCTCGACTCTGCTCTATCCTTCAAGCCACACATCCAAGCCCTCTTCACCTCATGCCGATTACAACTCAAAAACATCTCCCGGATCCGTGCTTTCCTTAACCAAGAATCAGCAAAAACATTAGTGCATGCCCTCATCATCCCCCGCCTTGACTACTGCAACCTCCTGCTCTCTGGCCTCCCTTCCAACACTCTTGCACCCCTCCAATCTATCCTAAACTCTGCGGCCCGCTTAATCCACCTCTCCCCTCGCTCCTCCCCAGCCTCGCCACTCTGCCAATCCCTTCACTGGCTTCCCATCACCCAACGACTCCAGTTCAAAACACTAACCATGACATACAAAGCCATGCACAACCTGTCTCCTCCCTACATCTGTGACCTAGTCTCCCGGTACCTACCTGCACGCAACCTCAGATCCTCACAAGATCTCCTTCTCTGCTCCTCCCTTATCTCCTCTTCCCACAATCGCGTACAAGATTTCTCCCGTGCATCCCCCATACTCTGGAACGCTCTACCTCAGCACATCAGACTCTCCCCTACCGTGGAAAGCTTCAAGAGGAACCTCAAGACCCACCTCTTCCAACAAGCCTACAACCTACAATAGCCCTCATTCCAGTAGACCACTGCGCAACCAGCTCTGTCCTCACCTATTGTACCATCACCCATTCCCTGTAGACTGTAAGCCCTCGTGGTCAGGGTCCTCTCTCCTCCTGTACCAGTCTGTTATGTACTGTTAATGATTGTTGTACGTATACCCTTTCACTTGTAAAGCGCCATGGAATAAATGGCGCTATAATAATTATATATATATATATATATATATATATATATATATTATATATATATATATATACACATACACATATATATACATACACATACACACACACTGTACATAGAGAGACATACATACAATTTTGTTTTTGCTCCCAATTTTCATGAGCTGAATTCAAAGATCTAAGGCTACTTTCACATTTCCGTCATTTTCCCTCAGTCACAATCTGTCGTTTTAAGAAAAATCTTAATCCTGCAAAATTATTTGCAGGATTCAGTTATTTCCCATAGACTTGTATTAACGACGGATTGCGACTGATGGCCTTGTGTTGCATCCGTCACGTGACTGATCAGTCATGGAATGACTGACCATCGGGCGGAAGCAACGCACAATGTAACGTTTTTCCAAGCGTCGAAACGACGCACTGCGCAGAATTCAGTCAAGAGGGATAATGGTTGTCTACAGTGCTGGATTCCATTATTTTCTATTGAGCATGCCCAGTATGTACACAATCACATTGCAAATCTCCAAAGCTGGTACGACGGATCCGTTTTTAGTACCACAATCTGCGAATGATCCGTTGCATCAGTCACAAAACGGATTGTGACTGATGGAAAAAAAAAATGGTGTGAAAGTAGCCTTAGGGGTACTTCTCACATAGCGAGATCGCTGCTGAGTCATGGTTTTTGTGACGCAGCAGTGACCTCACCAGCGATCTCGCTGTGTGTGACACTGAGCAGCGATCTGGCCCCTGCTGTGAGATCGCTGATCGTTACACACCGTGCTGATTCATTTTTTGGACGTTGCTCTCCCATTGTGAAGCACACATCGCTGTGTTTGACAGCGAGAGAGGAACGATCTGAATGTGCAGGGAGCAGTGAGCCGGCTTCTGGCAGCCTGCGGTAAGCTGTAACCAAGGTAAATATCGGGTAACAAAGCGAAGGACTTTGCTTGGTTACCCGATATTTACCTTGGTTACTAGCATCCGCCGCTCTCAGGCTGTCAGTGCCGGCTCCCTGAACACATAGCCAGAGTACACATCGGGTAAATAAGCAAAGCGGTTTGCTTATTAACCCGATGTGTATTCTGGCTAGGAGTGCAGGGAGCCAGCACTAAGCGGTGTGCACTCGTAACAAAGGTAAATATCGGGTAACCAAGCGCTTGGTTACCTGATATTTACCTTAGTTACCAAGAGCAGCATCGCTTCCACGAGTCGCTGGGGGCTGGTCACTGGTGAGATCTGCCTGACTGACAGCTCACCAGCGACCATGTAGCGACGCACCAGCGATCCTGACCAGGTCAGATTTCTGGTGGGATCGCTGGAGCGTCACTAAAGTGTGACGGTACCCTTAACGTGGTGTCACACACAGCGACAATGACATCGCTGCTAAGTCGCCATTTTCTGTGACGTAGCAACAACCTCAACAGCGACGTTGCTGTGTGTGACACATAACAACGATCAGACACCTGCTGCGAAATTGCTGCTCGCTCCTGAATGTTCCAGGTCATTTTTTGATCGCTGCTATCCCGCTGTGCCATGATGATAAGCTCAGCATCCTTGTGTTTGACACCGCAGCAGCGTCGGTCGCGACGACACTGAAGGCAGTGACGTAGGACTGAAGGCAGGACAAGGGCGTGTTTTTGCAGTGTATTTTGCAATGCCCCTACAACTCAGATTGGTGGTTACAACAGCGTTCCGATTGGGTACGTTGCCGAAGGCGTTACAGTGATTTCATTCTTTAAGTTCCATTCTTTGTTCCACGTAGTAGATTCTCTGTCTGGTGTCGCTAGTGTCATTCTTTGTGGATCTGAATGAAATGAAATAAAATGAATGAAAGCACTACTGCGTCTTCCTTTGTTTGGCACAGTCACCCAATCAGGCTTCGCTGTAGTGATCACCTATCGGAATAGAGGGGCGTGAAGAGGCAACGCAAAACATGTCTAGGGGTAAACACCACGCCTCTATCAAGGTCTGAGTCGTCGCTCAGCGACGCGTGTGACACCGCACAACGACCATCGAGGTCGCTATGATCGCTGCTCTGTCGCTGCTTAAAATTACATGTTTGACAGCTTACTAGCGATCATTTAAGGTCGCTGTTACGTCACAGGAAATGGTGACTTAACAACAACGTCGTTGTCGTTGTGTGTGAACCCAGCTTTAAAAGGTACCGTCACACATAACGAGATCGCTAGCGAGATCGCAGCTGAGTCACGGTTTCTGTGACGCAGTAGCGATCCCGTTAGCGATCTTGTTATTTGTGACACCTACCAGCGATCAGGCCCCTGCTGTGAGATCTCTAGTGGTTGCAGAATGGTCCAGGCCATTTTCTTCAGAGGCGATGTCCTGCTGGGCAGGACACATCGCTGTGTTTGACACTGTGTGACAGGGTCACAGTGACTGCTGAGATCGTTATACAGGTCGCTAATGCGACCTGTATTGTTCCTGCATCGCTGGTAAGATCTGACTGTGTGACATCTCACCTGCGACCTCCCAGCGACTTACCTGCGATCCCTATCAGGTCGCATCGTTTTCAGGATCGCTGGTAAGTCGTTGTGTGTGACTGGGCCTTTAGACATTGTCTAAAAAACTTTTATTTTTCAAAGAGTCTCCACACATTTGTCTAAATCTGCTAGTGGGACCTTCTCCTTTGTTGAATTAATCCATCCACCTCAAAATATGTGACAATCAAGATGCTGATTAGATAGCATGATTATTGCACAGGTGTGACTTAAGGCCACTTTACACACAGACTTTCTAGCGATCCCACCAGCGATCTCAACCCGGCCGGGATCGCTGGAAAGTCTGACAGTCGCTGGTGAGCTGACAAACAGGCAGATCTGGCCAACAACGTAGCAGCGATATGGACCTGCAGAACGACCTCGCTGGAAAGGGAACGCTAGCACGCCTATGGGCTGGGTCGCTAACAATGTCGTTGTACTGGTGTCAAACACACCGATACATGCTGCGCAGTGGGAAACAAAAGGACCAAAGAATCGTCCTGAACGACTTGTGACTATCAGCGACCTCACAGCGGGGGCCAGGTCACTGATGCTTGTCACACACTGCAATGTCGCTGGGGAGGTCGCTATTACGTCACAAAACCGGTGACGTTACAGGGATATCGCTAGCGATGTTGCAGTGTGTAAAGGGGCCTTTAGACTGGCAAGAATAAAAGGCCACTCTAAATTGTGTAGTTTTATCACACAGCAGAATGCCACAAGTTTTGAGGGAGCGTCCGATTGGCATGCCAACTGCAGGAATGTCCACCAGAGCTATTGCCCATAAATTGAATCTTCACTTTTCTACCATAAGCCGGCCCAAAAGGTGTTTCAGAGAATTTTGCAGTACATCCAACTGGCCTCACAACCACAGACCAAGTGTGATCATACCAGCCCATGACTTCAGTATCCAGCATCTTCACTTCCAAGATGGTCTGCGGCCAGGTACCCGGGCAGCAGCTGCAACAATAAGTTTGCATAACTAAAAAATTTCTGCATAAGCTCTAAGAAACCATCTCAGGAAAGCTGATTACCATGCTCCTCGTCTTCATCGGGGTCTCCACCTGACTGTAGTTATTCTTCGTGATTGACTTGAGTGGGAAAATGCTCACATTTGATGGCGTCTGACACATTGGAGAGGTGTTCTCTTCATGGATGAATCCCACTTTTCATTGTACAGAGTAGATGGCAGACTGCATGTATAGCATCGTGTGGAGGAGTGGTTTGCTGATGTCAACGTTGTGAATTGAGTGGCCCATGGTGGCTGTGGGGTTCTGGTAAGGGCAGGTGTATGTTATGGACAATGAACACAGGTGCATGTTATTAATGCCATTTTGAATGCACAGAGATACTGTGATGAGATCCTGAGGCCATTGTTGTGCCATTCATCTACGACCATCACCTCATGTTACAGCATGATAAGACAAGGCCCCATGTCTCAAAGATCTGTACACAACTGGAAGCTGAAAATATCCGAGTCCATGGCTCGCATACTCATCGGACAGGTCACCCATTGGGCATGTTTTGAGATGCTCTGGATTGATATATACAAAATAATTTTCTAGTTTTTCTAGTTCCTGCTAATATTCAGCAACTTCATACAGCCATTGAAGAGGGGTGGACGAACCTTTCACAGGCTACAATCAACAACCTGATCAATTCTATGCGAAGGAGAGGTCTTAAACTGTGTGAGACAAATGGTGGTCACTGACTGGTTTTATGACCCCCACCCCCCAAAGAAACCCTTCAATACGGTTAAACTGCACATTTTAGGGTGGCCTTTTATTGTGGCCAGCCTAAGGCACACCTTTGCAATAAGCATGATAACTATTTAGCATCTTCATACGGCACACCTGTGAGGTGGATAAATTATCTCTGCAAAGGAGAAGTGCTCAGTAAGATTTAGACAATTTTGTGAACAATATCAGAGAGAAAAATGGCCTTTTGTGTACATAGAAAAAGTCTTAGGCTACTTTCACACTTGCGTTGAACGGTATCCGTTGCATTGCGTTGTGTAACGGATGCAACGGATGTGTTGCATATAGTGACACAACGGATGCAACGGATGCTGCAAAACAACGCAATTCGTTTTGATTTTTTTTTTTTTTTTTTCCCGGTTTTACCAGCGGCAGACTATAGTGAACGATCAGCTGATCGTTCCCTGCAGCCGGCCGCTGGGTGATCAGCTGATTGCTCCCAGTAGCCGGCCGCCGGGTGATCAGCTGATCGCTCCCGCCCGCCGGGTGATCAGCTGATCGCTCCCTGCAGCCGGCTGCCGGGTGATCAGCTGATCGCTCCCGGCCGCCGGGTGATCAGCTGATCGCTCCCGGCCGCCGGGTGATCAGCTGATCGCTCCCTGCAGCCGGCCGCCGGGTGATCAGCTGATCGCTCCCTGCAGCCGGCCGCCGGGTGATCAGCTGATCGCTCCCTGCAGCCGGCCGCCGGGTGATCAGCTGATCGCTCCCTGCAGCCGGCTGCCGGGTGATCAGCTGATCGCTCCCGGCCGCCGGGTGATCAGCTGATCGCTCCCGGCCGCCGGGTGATCAGCTGATCGCTCCCTGCAGCCGGCCGCCGGGTGATCAGCTGATCGCTCCCTGTAGCCGGCCGCCGGGTGATCAGCTGATCGCTCCCGGCCGCCGGGTGATCAGCTGATCGCTCCCTGCAGCCGGCCGCCGGGTGATCAGCTGATCGCTCCCTGCAGCCGGCCGCCGGGTGATCAGCTGATCGCTCCCTGCAGCCGGCCGCCGGGTGATCAGCTGATCGCTCCCTGCAGCCGGCCGCCGGGTGATCAGCTGATCGCTCCCTGCAGCCGGCCGCCGGGTGATCAGCTGATCGCTCCCTGCAGCCGGCCGCCGGGTGATCAGCTGATCGCTCCCTGCAGCCGGCCGCCGGGTGATCAGCTGATCGCTCCCTGCAGCCGGCCGCCGGGTGATCAGCTGATCGCTGTCACTTGCCGGCGCCCGGGCATGCCGGCGGGCGGGCGCTCAGCTGAGCGCTGTGACTTGCCGGCGGCCGGGCATGCTGGTGGCCGGTCATTCAGCTGAGCGCTGTCGCTTGCCGGCAGCCGGGCGCTCAGCTGAACGTTCGGCCACCGCGAGCCAAAATAAAGTTTGATTTAAAAAAAAAAAAAAAAAAAAAAAAAAAAAGAGCATGCGCAGTGAAATCCAGAGGATTCCGCTGCTCAAAATAACGTTACATGCTGCGTTGCTCCCGCTGGGCGGAAGCAACGGAGCGTCGCCCAGCGGAAGCAACGCAGCTCCTTTTGGTACAATCCGTCACCCATACAAGTCTATGGGAAACAGCGGAATCCGTTAACGGATTCCGCTGTTTCCCAAAAGGGCGGATTGTAACGGAAGGAAAATAACGCAAGTGTGAAAGTACCCTTAGATCTTTCAGTTCGCCTCATGAAAAATGGGAGCAAAAACAGAAGTGTTTTGGTTAGATTTTTGTTCAAGAATACATAAATATTTCTTGTATCTTTACAAAGAGTTAACCAGACAGGTAGTGTACAGCACCAGTGAGGTGGTAGAAAGATCAAACCACATGCAAAAAATAAGAAAATATTTATTTTAGACTATTGTGACATAAATTGGATATAGTTAATAAATATTTTCCAACAATTGGCGGAAAGATTAACAAATGTTGGCGTATTTACCATGGCTACAGATACGTGTTTTTGAACAATGAGTTTTACCTTCACGCTGCTGCTCCCTCCCAAAACACAGAAGTCAGATCAGAGTAAAAAGCAGATATTTCTTGCTGTGAGTCACAATAGGGTCAGGTCACAATCACGTATTGAGGGGGGCCGATAACAGCTGGAGTGGTTTGCGTGTGTTTTTTTACCTTGACATGCACAAGTTAGCTACATAGTGCACTGCAGACACATTGTGTGCTTTATTGAATTTAGGCCTTGTTCGCACGTAGCTGCTGAATATTCTGCAGCGATTTGACAGCACATGTACGCTTCAAATCGCTGCAGAAACACTGCGTAATGGATGCAGTTTTTCTGTAGAAAAAAAAGCCGATATCATGCGCTATGGCTGCTGCCCCCACCATAGACGGAGTGGGAGCTGCATCCATAGCGCACTAATTGACATGCTGCTTTTAGGAATGCAAGGATTTGGGTAAAAATGTGAGCACCCAAATCGCTGCGTTCAAAAAAGCAACGTGCACACGGATAATGCACAATCTGCTTAGATTGTGCAGGGGACAAAGGATGCATGCATTTACGCAATGTGCGCATGAGCCCTTAGAGTAGAGGTTCTTAACCTGGGAAAAAATTTTGGGTGGATGTGAAACTTTTGTTTTTTCAACTCATTAAGCTGAAATATCGAATTTTCTAAAACTCCAAAACACACAAACAAGCACACACACACACACACACACACACACACACACACACACACACATATACACACACACACGCTGCAGATCAGCAGCAGACCTAAGTACCAAGGACTCCTTGTATACACCATTGAGAAGACAAGGTTGATACAAGAAAGCTGCAACCAATAAGGCCACATAAAACACACTGAGTATTTCCACCCCCCCTCAGTGTTTGCAGCCAAACCCAGGATGGAACAAACAGAGGAAAAGTATAATAGAGGCAAGTCACCACTAATGTATTTTATACCCACTACTGGTTTTGGGTTCCAAATACTGAGGTAAAAACTCAACGTGTGCACGTGGCCAAAAAGTACAAATATCATTAAAACTACAAAACCATCACATACAACAGATAAAATGCTGAAGTCACTGCAGCAACAATTCAGCTGTTTTATAGCCCCATTAACCCTTTCGCCCATCTTGTTATACATGTATATCATGAAGAGATATTTACCTCACCAAGCCATACATGTATGTCACAATGATGGAGGCTTGGTAACAAATAGTACAATACTTGTTGTATTATCAATGCTGTCAAAGGATATAACTAGTGATGGGCGAACCTGAACTGTAAAGTTTGGGGGCCGTACAGGATACCTAGTATCCAGGCACGGATCCCAAACACGGTCTTCTCAGGGAAAACCATGTAACTGTTAGGATTAAAAAAATAAAGATTAAAGAAATAAAGCAGGAGTTATCTACTTACAGAGTTTCCTACGCAGCTGTAACACTGCTTCCGGGTCCGCTCATTACCCTCATACATATTCACTGCTTCCCCCACCCACCGGCAGTCCCGATGTGTGATTGGTTGCAGTCAGACCATGGCCTCACCCTGTGTAACAGCGTCTGTGATTGGTTGGACTCACACATGCGGTCTGTGTCTCTATAGTGGTATAAAAATAAAATACCATATTTTGTGGATTATAAGACGTACCCCAAACTTCTAGGAAGAAAATAGGGAAAAAATAATTTTTAAATACAAGAAAAAAGGGGGTCAGTCTTAAAATCCAGATATAGCTTACTGAGGGACACAGTGGTGCGGGGGTCGCAGCTGAAAGAAGGCGGTGGCAGCACTGCATGCTGCGGGCATGAGACTGGGAGAAGGGTGTGTTGTGGAGGCATGATACAGGAGTCATTGATCTCAGGTCAGTAGACACGGTGGGCTTCAGGATAACGGCTGTGGATGTAGTGCACGTGCAGACTGGGATCTCTGAGAGCAGAGATATCAATCTGTGCTGCTTTCTAAGCCAG
Organism: Anomaloglossus baeobatrachus; assembly: GCF_048569485.1. Lineage (NCBI taxonomy): Eukaryota > Metazoa > Chordata > Amphibia > Anura > Aromobatidae > Anomaloglossus > Anomaloglossus baeobatrachus. Next base: position 528,809,046 of record NC_134354.1, read on the forward strand.
CCATGTTCCTAAAGTCCATTGCGTCAAAAGTGGTGCACGCATAGATTGAGATCTCGGCTCTGAGATGTCAATCTGTGCATGAGCTGCATCCACAGCCAGTATCCTGTAGCCCACCACATCCACTAACAGAAGATCAATGGAGCCCGTATCACGCCACTGCAACACACCCTCCTCACAGCCTCAAGCCCCAGCATACTGTGACGCTTTATTTCAGCTGCGCCCCCTAGTAAGCTATATCCGGATTATATGAGGCAGCCCCCCAATCCATCCCCCGCATTCTCTGATAAAAAAAAAAAATTACATTTTTGTGTACTCACCGTAAAATGTCTTTCTTGGAGCCTTTCATTGGGGACACAGACAGTGGGTATTATGATGTCTCCAGGGAGGCGTGTCACTAGATTTGCAAAAGTGTTAGCTCCTCTCCCCCCACAGCATATAACCCCAGCTAGGCAGGAAACAAGCTCAGTTTGGTGTAAAAACAGTAGGAGAAGGACAACCAAAACCACAAGGGTGGAAGCTGTGTCCCCCAATGAAAGGCTCCAAGGAAGACATTTTACGGTGAGTACACAAAAATGTCCTTTCCTTTCTCGCCTTTTCATTGGGGGACACAGACAGTGGGACGTCCCAAAGCAGTCCCTGGGTGGGAACTGAACTAATAACAGTGTATAACATCAGACTAAGAGCTGACTAACAACTGCAACTGCAGTGAACACATATCAAAACACTGTCAAAAAACCGAGCAGTGGCCACTTATAAATGGGCCACTGCCGCCTGAAGGACTTGTCTTCCAAGAGCAGCATCCGCGGAAGCATGCGTATGCACTCTGTAGAATTTTGTAAACGTGTGCACACTGTACCAAGTAGCGGCCTTGCAAAGTTGGGCCGCCAAAGCCTGATGGCTGATAGCCCAGGAAGCACCCACTGCTCGCGTAGAGTGGGCCTGCACAGATTGAGGAGGAACAACACCTCGTGCTTTGTAAGCCTCACAGATGGCAGTCCTGATCCATCGAGAAATCGTGGATTTAGAAGCCTGATTGCCCTTTTTATGTCATTCTGAGAGGACGAAGAGGGCATCGGACTTGCGCAACGGCGCTGTTCTGGAGATGTAGATCCGCAGAGCCCTGACGAGATCTAGAGTGTGAAGGGCTTTTTCAAAAGAGTGGACCGAGATCGGGCAGAATGATGGTAGCACAATGTCCTCGTTTTAGTGGAAAGAAGATACGACCTTTAGGAGAAAGGCGGGGGAAGGCCGAAGAACCACCTTATCATGATGGAATATCAGGTATGGTGAGCGACAGGAAAGAGCCGCTAGTTCGGACACTCACCTGATAGAGGTAATGGCGACTAAAAAGGCAGCCTTCCAGGTCAGTCGTTGAAGAGAGATTTCTCTCAGAGGTTCGAAGGGAGGAAGCTGAAGAGCTCCGAGAACCAGATTCAGATCCCAGGGATCTAAGGGGTGGTGATAAGGAGGGACCAAATGCGCTACCCCTTGAAGAAAGGTACAGACCTGAGGGCGAGAAGCCAGCTGCTTCTGGAAAAATATTGACAAGGCAGAAACTTGTCCTTTAAGGGTACTGAGAGCCAGTCCCGTGTCCAGACCGTCTTGCAGAAAGGCAAGAACATTAGGGATTGAAAAGGCCAGGGGCGACAGATTATGACGGTCACACCAGGAAAGATAGGTCTTCCAGGTCCTGTGATAGATACTGGCGGAGGAGGGCTTCCGAGCATTAAGCATGGTATGAACTACCTTAGAAGAAAAACCTGATTTGGCTAGAATCAAGGATTCAAGCGTCACGCCGTCAAATGCAGCTGTGCTGTATTCTGGTGGAATATTGGACCTTGCGACAGAAGATCCGGGCGGTCGGGAAGACGCCAGGGAGTGTCGCCAAGAAGTTGGAGAAGCTCTGGGTACCAGGCTCTCCTGGGCCAGTCCGGGACCACGAGGATCACCGGGATTCCCTCCGCTTTGATTTTCTTGATTACTCTCGGAATGAAAAGAAACGGAGGGAAGATGTAGGGTAGGCGGAACTGCGCCCACGGAAAGACTAGACGCTAATGGGTCTCTCGACCGGGATATGAAGGGACGTATTTTGGTGTTCATCCGAGACGCCATGAGGTCCACATCTGGGAGCCCCCAACGAAGAGTGATCTGATGGAACACTTCGTCGTGGAGGGACCATTCCCCTGCCGCTAGACCTTGCCTGCTGAGAAAGTCTGCGGCCCAGTTATCTACCCCTGAAATATGGACAGCTGAAATAATGGGGATGTGCTTCTCTGCCCAAAGAAGAATCCTGGATACTTCCTTCATCGCTGCCTTGCTGCGAGTTCCTCCCTGACGGTTGATGTAAGCCACGGCCGTGGCATTGTCTGACTGGATCCGAACAGGGAGGCCCAATAGTAAGGGTTGAAAAATCTGAAGGGCAAAAAATATGGCTCTGATCTCCAGAACATTGATGTGCAGGGAGTGCTCGGAAGGAGACCAGCGTCCGTGAACAGTGTGTGGTGGAGAAACACCGCCCCCCAGCCTATCAGGCTGGCATTCGTCGTGACTACTTGCCAGTGGACCGGGCGGAAGGACTTCCCTTGAGATAGGGATGAGGCTTGAGTCCACCAGACGAGGGAGCTGAGCGCAGACCGAGATAGGCGGACTGACCGGTCTAGGGAAGCTGGATTCTTGTCCCAGGAGGATAGACGATCCAGTTGTAGAGGGCGCAGATGGAATTGGGCTTCTATGACCGCCACCATCTTGCCTAACACTCTCATTCCATTCCGAAGGGATGTGTGACGACGTGAGCGGAGGGATTGGGCGGCCCGGATCAGGGAAGACCTCTTGTCTTCTGGAAGAAAAACCCGGGACTGAGCCATGTCTATCAGCATACCTAAAAAGGTGATGCGCTGATGAGGAATGACTTGTTGAAGTTGATAAGCCACCCTAGCCTTGACAGCGTGTCTAGGCAAATCTGCACGCTTTCTGAGCAAACTTGAAGAGCGCTCCTTTTGACAAGAAGGTCGTCCAAATAGGGAACGACCAGGATGCCTCTGGGGTGTAAAATGGACATGACGGCCGCCATGACCTTTGTGAAGACACAAGGCGCAGTGGCCAGCCCAAAGGGGAGGGCCCCGAATTGGAAATCACGGTGTCCTACGGCAAAACGAAGGAACCGATGATGAGAGACACATATGGGAATGTGTAAATAAGCATCTTGAACGTCTATGGAAGCTAGGAATTCTCCAGGTTCCGTGGCGGCTAGCACTGCTCTCAATGATTCCATTCGGAAAGTTCGAATCCGTACGAATTTGTTCAGCCGTTTGAGGTCCAATATAGGGCGGACAGAGCCATCTTTTTTGGGAACGACAAAAAGGTTTGAATAGAAACCTTTGCCGCGCTGTTCCAGGGGCACTGGAATGATAACGTTTGCTTTCTGTAAAGAGGCTATGGCCTGAAATAAGGCCTGGCTTTGCGTTTTGGACTTTGGAAGACAAGAACGCAGAAACCTGTTGGCCGGCAGGGAATAGAAATCGATCTTGTAACCTGAGGTGACGATTTCTCAAACCCAAGCATCGTGAGTGTGGTCTAGCCAGATATCCCGAAAAAGCAGAAGCTGCCCTCCAACAGGAGTTGGATCTGAGGGATACCTGATGTCATGCTGAGGGAGCCTGTACAGAGCGAGGTCCTTTGGGTTTAGGTTGCTTGGAGTGGGAACGCCAGGAAGAGCCCCTTGAGGGACCGGATCCCCGATCTGAGCGTTGGGATGATCCTTGAGCTGATGGTTTTTGGGGGGGCAGGCCGAAAGGACTGCCTGCGCCAAGGAGATTTTTTAAAATTCCTGGATACAGGCCGCTTTTGAGGTAGAATGGTACTTTTACCACCCGTCGTCTCAGAGATGAGTTTGTCCAAGGATTCTCCAAACAGACGCAGGCCATGGAAGGGAAGTGTGGACAGTGATTTCTTGGAAGCACTGTCCGCATTCCATATTTTTAGCCAAAGGACTCTGCGGGCAAAGACAGCATTGGCCGCCGTTAGGGCTGACAAACTAGCTGCATCTAGGGTGCCGTGAAGAAAATAATTAGAGGCTTGAGAGAACAAATCAAGGATCTCAAAAGCCTCCGGAGGAATATTACAAGAGCGAAGCATCCTGCGCAGGTTCTTACTCCACACACCCATAGCTCTCAAGACCCATGTTAAGGCAAACAGGGGGCGAAGAGAGGAGCCCGAAGCCTAGAAAATAGATTTGACCGCAGCATCAACTGTGCAGTCGGACGAGTCTTTGAGAGACGCTTTGTCTGAAACAGACATGACCGTGTGTTTAGCCAGTCTGGATACTGGCGGATCCACAATGGGGGGTACTGACCAGGGCTTAACCATTTCAGAGGGAAAGGGATAAACGAGTGACGAGAAGGGTTTTTTATTAAACCTTCTATCAGGGTGATCCCACCGTTTAGATATAATTTGCTGAAAAACCGGATTCTGGGCAAAGGACTTAGGAGGCTTCTTGGCCCGCTTGATTGCCGACTGAGAAGTTGGGTCAGGAGGCTGATCAGAGATCGACAGAGAGTGATTGATAGCCGAAATTAGTGTGTCTTCTATATGCCTAGACTCAGAAAGGACATCTGAATCAGAGTCAGAGTCTTGAGAATCGTGACTACTAAAAGTCACGGAACCTCGGTCACACTGACTATCGTCCGAGTCGGATGAGGCGTAGAGGTCGCAATGGCGCCTTTTGGAAACAGCCTTTTTACGTTCTGGGGAAGAGGGACCAGACAAAGCAGGCGGGCTCCTCTGAGGGAGCTGGGCCGTAAGAAGGCTGTGGGAGCCTGAGGACGGCTGGGATATCTGAGCGGCAAGGTCATCTAACCTTTTACCTTTTAGACATTAGAAGAGCCCATGCAGGCGGGGGTGCTGCTTGGCCGGTGGCCGGAGCAGAGTCCAAAGACTGCATGGCATCCTGGTCCGGCAACGGGGTCTGTTGTGACACGGTAATCGGGGCATCGCAGCCCGGCATAGTGGATAGCTTCGGCCATTAGAAAACGAGCGTCCACAGGTGGTACAGGCATAGTACAGGTCCGTAGAGGACGTCTGGGAAGGTTTATCACCCTTGCGGTTACGCATGTCAGCAATAGAGTCCTATAGCCCTATAGGTGATAGAGTTATATGAGTGAGGAGCCACTAGCAGTATTATAAAGTGACTGCTATGCACAGCCGGTATATACCGATAGCAAATGGCATATACTGTCAAACAGTCGGAATATACCTGCAGGCAGAGCCAGTATATACTGCTAATAGCTGATATACACCGCTAACCAGCAGGCACACACCGCTAGAGAGACAGCGCTATACCGCTGAGCAGAGCGGTATATAGTGCTGCAGAAGTGCAGAGCCAAAGAGGCGATCTCACCCATATCTGCTCCCCACGTGGAAAATGGCGTCCAGCTTTCCTGGCAGCATGGAGGAGCGAGACGGCCCCCGGAGGCTGATTGGTCCCAGGGCTGGGACTAACGTGACGGCCAGAGGAGAGCCGCTGCGACTGAGGGAGCGGCTCCCAGACCAGTGAGAGGGGGCGTTGCTAAAATGCAGGCCGACGCCAGGGGCTAAATTAGTGAGGCTCCCCGGGATCACGGCCTGCATCGCCCCACCGGGGCCTTCTCAGGCGGCGGTGTGGATGCAGGGGACAGATGACTCGTCGTCTCCCTACCTGCTCCTGGCTCCGTCTGAAGACGCGTCAGTCCGGGGATCTCGGGGACGCATCTTGGGCTCAAGGCTGAAGCAGGTCCTCGGCTCCGCTTAGCCCTCGGGAGCTACCTTGGTGTGAGGTGCTTCCAGGGAGCCTGGAGGGGTACGCAGAACCGACCACTTGGGCGCGAGGGAAGACTGATGGCTTGTGCACGCCAGGTTTCCTCTGCCCGTACGCGGGGGAACGAGGGTGGCAAGGCACCCCGGTATTGCCCCATAATCAAAAATAGAATGATTAAGAAAAAACAAAAATAAAAAATAAAAACAAAATAAGCTGGCCTAAGGCACCTGTGTAGAGCTCAGGCCAGACATGTCAGCCTACCTGCTGACACTAGAAAAAACTGAGCTAGTTTCCTGCCTAGCTAGGGTATATGCTGTGGGGGGAGGAGCTAACACTTTTTCAATCTAGTGTCACGCCTCCCTGAAGACATCATAGTACCCACGGTCTTTGTCCCCCAATGAAAAGGCGAGAAAGGAAAACACATCTAAAAGCGATGAGGTTTTGATGCGATATTGATGTGGGTTTTTTTGCCAGAAGATGCACATTTGGTGTATAAATTTCCACACTAAGGCCTAAGCCACACGGCATGAAAATTGGTGTGAGTGGAGTGCGATTAAAAAAACAAAAAAAACATAATCACATTCCACTCGGACCAATATTAGCCTATGTGCCAACACCCATGAGCGATTATTTTCTCAGTCCTAATCGGACTGAGAAAACAAATCGCAGCATGCTGCTACTGTAATACGATCCTGTTTTCTCTCGCACCCATTCGCGTCTATGGGGCGAGAAAAAAAAAAAAAAAAATCGCACTGCCCTCGCAGTACACTGGTGTACCGCGAGTGCAGGGCGAGAATGGCAATAGCCGGCTACGGAAGAGAGAGGGAGATAAATACTCCCCTCCTCAGTGCTGGCCCGCCCCCCGCAGCTGAGGTCCGCTCGCATAATTGGACCTCAGTCGCAGGGACACTCGGCTCTGCTGTACTGCCAGCGTGAGCAGAGTGTCATGCGAGGGGATCGCAGCAATCCCCGTGTGGCCACAGCCTAAATCTGCATCTCTTGGTTGAAAAAAAAAAAAACAACACTAATGGTTTTGACCCCGTTGCACTGCGGTTATCTCCCAGGAGATGCAACTTTAAATTTGGTGCTAAAATGTATGTATCAGTTTTCTGCACGAAATTTGGACAAGACTGTTATTTTTTAGGCTGGGTATCAAAATATTAGAGGACCGCTTGCCGTTTAAAATTATTTATGTAAATAATTTCTTGTAAGAAAAAATAGCTGCATAGGCTCCCTCTTATTTTAATTACATAGCCAAGATAAGTACATGGCTCGGGGCTGCTTTATCTGCACTGGGTATCACAATCTGGGTTTACCCTATCCTAATTTATTTATTTTAAAAAGTATAGGGGCACAGACAGCATGTGATTCCCAGATGCTTCAGCATAGGATGGGAGTGCAGTTTGACTGCAACCAATCACAGACCGTGGGCAGAAGAAGCAGTGAATATGTATGAGGGTTAATGAGCGGACACGGAAGTAGTGTTACAGGCTTGCGAGAGACTCGGTAAATCCCCCTAACCCCTTCTACCACCATCTTACAGAACAATGTTAAGGTCCCCATAGATGCATATGGGGTTCGGCATCTGGGTAGTCGTTCGGATTAAAGCCTGGCTGCCAAACCAGATTTTATGTTTTATATTATAATGCCAATGTATTTAAAGCGCTGTGGAATTAATAGCACTATATAAATGAATAAAATTATTATTACTACTATAATATTATATCTATCTATCTATCTCACATATACATACATACATATACATATTATATATATATATATATATATATATATATATATATATATATATATATATATATATATATATATATATATATATAATATACACACACACACACACACATATACACACACACACAGTTTTATAAGGCGCACCGGATTATAGGACGCACCCCAAATTTAGAGCTAAAAAAAAAAAGGTAAAAAAAATGGGGTCAGTCTTATAATCCGGTGTTGTCTTACCGGAGGGGGGCAGCAGTGGTGGTGAAGCGGGGTCACAGGAGGCAGAGGTTGTGCTGGCAGCCGCGGCGGGTTAGTAGCGTTAGCCGCAGCGGGTCCGTGGCAGCAGGCACGGCGGCATCTGTGGTGGGAGCCATGGCGGGTCCATGGCGGCGGTGACAGGTGGAGCAGGCCGGTGAAGTAAGTGTCTCAGTGTGTCCATGGTCCCGATTCAAATGATGGCGCCTGGAGCGGCGCATGCACAGATGGAGCGCTCATCCAAGGGCTCCATCTGCGCTCGCGCTGACTCCTGTCGCCATCATTTGAAACAGGGACCGCGGACACACTAGGACACCTGCTGCACAGCCGCCCGACCGAAGCACACACGCACAGAGAGGCAGCTGACAGACAGGCATCCAGCTGCCTGCACACCCGCCCGCTATACGCACGCACAGAGAGGCAGCCGGCACCGATGAGCACCCGGCTGCCCGCCCGCACGCACGCAAAGAGGCAGCTGGCACCGACAGGCACCCGGCTGCCTGCACGCAGCCACAGGCACCCGGCTGTCAGAATTCACCCGGTCGTCTGGCTTGACTTGCTGAACATCTGTGAACTCATCTCTCTTGATATAAACCAAAAATACTAAATTTAAATAGTAAAAAGTGATTTAGAAAACAAAAAACACCACGGAAGAACAACACTTAAGCAAAAAAAAAAAACAAAGATCAAAAAGTTGCATGCAAAACATGCTATGAGAAAATAAAGAACTTGTATAGCCTGTAAACAAAATGGTGGCTCTGATTAACAGAGCTCATCTTGTAATCATCTCGTGAGAGCGGCGGAGGCTGGTAACGAAGGTAAATATCGGGTAACCAAGGTAAGGGCTTCTTGGTTACCCGATGTTTACATTGGTTACCAGCGTCCGCAGAAGCCGGCTCCTGCTGCCTGCACATTCAGTTGTTGCTCTATCGCTGTCACACACAGCGATGTGTGCTTCACAGCGGGACAGCAACAACTAAAAAATGGCCCAGGACATTCAGCAAAAACCAGCGACCTCACAGCAGGGGCCAGGTTGTTGCTGGATGTCACACACAGCAACATCGCTAGCAAGTTGTGCTTCAGCAGCGATGTTGCTAGCGATGTTGCTTAGTGTGACGGTACCTTGTCCCTCTATACACTGGCATAGATAAAGGGATCTTTAGAAAGGTATTTCTAAACATCGTATTATATGCTAATGAGCGAGGGAACTAGTACCAAGGGTGTTATATCCCCCAACTAGTCTGGCCTGTTAGTACACCCCTGTGGACGTACTAACATGCTATTCAATTCAGCATCACCAGCAGGGACGCGTGTACCTGTGTTCGCTGTGACCGCGCTTCTGAATGGCTAGTCTCAATGGCGGCTAGTTGGGGGATATAACACTTTTGGGACTAGTGCCTTCTCTCATTAGCATATGATAGAGAGATCTTTAGAAAAAGTATTTCTAAAGATGTTTTATCTATGCTAGTGTATACAGGGACGGTTAGGCAGGGATTAGCAATATGCACCCAGAACTGCTCGTGTATCTGGGAGCATATTGCACCTGACAGGTTCCCTTTGAAACTTTGGCCACGATTGTAAGTCAGCGTATTCTTACCTTACTTAGCTGCTGTTTGTGATTTCATAGGCTACATTTCCACTATGAACTTTTCATCAGTTTTTGACTCGATGTGTCGAAAATGCAGCACCTTACAGTTCCAGAAAAGCGGATGGGATTTATAGAAATCTTAACCGCTGTGCTTCTTTTATAAGCTGTGTAAACTGACTTGTGCACGTTTCAAATCCACAGCATGACAATTGCTCCTAATGGGACGCTAAATTTTCTGTGCAGATTTTCCCATAGACTTGCATTAGATACAGAAAAACCTCAAGTAAAAAACACACATGCAATTTTAGGGCATTTCCGTGATGGAAACGCAAAAAAAAAACCCCTCATGTAATACGCACATAAGAATGTAAATAAAGTTGTCAAAGCCAAATACCAGGAAGTTTCCAAAACAAAGCAGCTTTATTTAAAGCAGGACACACCAAAAAGAGGCAAAAAGTTGCAGTCAAAAACTAGATAAAAACGCACGTTAAAAAAAAAAAAAATGCACCCAATGAAAAAAAACTCAAGTATCTTAATTTACATATTCAAAATTTACAGATTTAGAAATTCTGCAGCATCAAAAACTAACCAAGACCTCATCATGTGAACGTAACCTTCGTGTTGGGAAAAGCATCCATTGCTAATATTTCCTACATATGTCTCCGTTTCTGAAAACAACTGAGTGGTAAAAACTGCATGTGGTTGCACAACAAAATGTAGTAAAACTACTGGCTAATGGCATCCCGCAACATATTCATGCACACCAGTCATCAGGTACATGCAGAATGCAATTAGTATGGCTGATCCTTTTTCTGGGCTGGAGATAAGCCCGTCAGGTAAGTCTGGCAGTGACCCATGCAGAGCACCGGAAGGCTCAGGAGTAGTGATGGGCGAACCCGAACTGTAAAGTTTATGAGTTCGTACTGAACACAGTGTTCATGCACACGATTTCGAACACGAGCTTTCCTGGGAAGCTCGTGTTACAGTTCAGGTCTATGGGCTGTAAAAAAACAAACAAAAACAAATCGCACTATTAAAAAACATTCAAACTCTGTCTCCCGGCCACTTCTGCTTCCGATCATTGCTGTGCCCCCAGAGAACCAATATATAAAGTGAAGGGAAATTTGAAGTGACAAATATATCTATAAACCCTTAAAACATCATTTTATTATAAAATCTAAAAACATCCAAAATACACACTATAGAACCTAAAGTGCACAGGTGGAGAAGGGAGGAGGGTAAAGGATAAAGTAACCCCTAAATATAAACCTCCCTCCTGTCCACTACCTCACGCGGGGGTTGGCACCCTAAAAGCACGATATGGCGCCCCCACTCACCGCCGGCTATCCTTAGCCTGCCCTAGTTAACCCTAGCGGCAGGTATGAAAGGTGCTCAAAAACTCATAAAGTGCATAAGTGCGGATAGCTAATGAGGTATAAAAAGAGGATCATGTAAATCAATTGGCCTTAGAGGTTAGGCGAGGATGCGCCAGAAAACGTGGAGGGGACCTTAATAACTGTCTCCTAACCACTCCCTACCTCAAGCGGGGGTCGGCACCCTGAATGCACGATAACATATGGCGCCCCCACACCACGAAGGCTGCCCCTAAAGAGTCCCTATTGCACCCTATCAGACAATATGCATACAAATATAAAGTGCCTGTGCTGTGGGCCTAAAGTGCATAGTGATAAATAACGATAAGGAGGCACTTATACTAGGATGCAATAATAAATTTACAGCAGCATTTTAAACCAGAAAGTGCATGTGCTTAATCAAAGATGCAGGGGACTAAGAAAAGGGGTGTACTCATCACTGATACATGATCCAATTGTCGCCTTTGGTTGCCTCAACGCGTTTCTCCCTCCAGGGTCATCAGGAGGCCTGATATTCAACGTGACAGACAGATGTAAAGATGAGCAGATGAGAAAAGGGGCCTGATGCCAGCAGCTCCCTTTTAAACTGAACCAGGCACCTCTGGGCCCACCCCCTCCCAGCCCCACCCCCCCATCCATCCACGCCCCATAGATATGGATAATATACCTAAATGTCCATGATTCACCCATCAGCATGCTTATCAACATTTGGTGCCACAAAGGCGTTACTCACACGCCTCGTGGTGACTAATGTAATCCTCCCTCCGGCCAATTCAGGCATGTGGAGGCCGTTTGCGTTCCAGGGTGAACCGCATCACATGACCGGGACCGCATCACATGACCGGAAGTGACGCTACGATATCCAGCATCAAACCGGAAGTGATGCGGTAACATCCGCGATCATGTGACCGGTGTTTGCCTTCCAGTCTGGAACGCACCACCATGTTAATAACTGGTGCAATAGGGGCTGAGAACCCCCCTTCTCTCCTCCAAACCACTGCTGAATATATAAACCATGGGCATCAGTCATCCCTCATCCATATAGACGACCATACAAGGACAATAGATAAACAAAGTATACAAATGTATACATAGATAGTTTCTGTCCCTTCATCACCCTTCATCAATTATTCCAATATTTCATTATGGTTTAATTATTTACTGATTAAAGTCTCAAACATGAGGCACTAATGTTCTTATGTTGAAAAAAATGCCATTTAATCATGTGGTCAAATAAAACAAAAAATACCCTTAATGAAACACAAGGGAAAAATATTGGTCGGGAGTAGGAAAAACAGGGGGGGGGGGAGGGGGAAGAGGGGAAGGGGGAAGGGGAGGGCCCGCCGTGCCAGGCATCACATATGAATGTCAAAAATGCACAAAAATGTCATTTAATGCAAAGTATTTACCTCCCAGTTGCGGGATACAGACCAGTATGACCATCCCAAACCAACAAAGTAGCATTCCTGGGCTTAAAGGAAAGAAACATACGATAATTGCTCATTAAGCCCCCCAGGGTGTACCGACTCCATCCTGAAGATCCACTCACACTCCTTTCTCAGGAGGATCCTGTCATGATCACCCCCCCTAGGGTTCTTTTTTACCACCTCTAGTACACGGAAGGATAACTGATGGATACGTAGTGGACTACGTTCAGGTGTCCGTCTGCAGAAACATATATGTGCAAAAAATGGCACAAAACAGAGCACACGCTAACGCAGTGCGCTCCATAAACAGTGAATGGCCCTGTCGGGCGCATGCGTCTGGAACACGCTTTGCAGAGTGGGGGAGGGGCGGTTCGGACAGATCCTCCGATGGGACCTTTGGACGTAGAGAAAAACGCAATGTGAAAGGAGCCTAAGCCAATGTCTGTACATGGCTATGACGTCATGGAAGGTCATGTTAACTTCCGAGGGTATTCATTGCACTGCTCGTCACTTGGCAGTCTTCGGCTGTATTCGGTCGTGTTCGCGGTGACGTAAGGGTCCACCTGAGTCCATGGCTTATGGACTGGATTGAACTTTAACTGTCCCTCTGCATTGTCACATCGCATCACCCGCCACGGCGCACATTCTCCCAACAGGAGCGGGTCGGCTGCATGCATTTCCATGCAGCTGAGCCGCCTCTGTCGGGAGAGTGTCAGGCCGTGCGGGGTGATGCAATGCGAGAATGCACGAGTCATAGGTAAGTGGAATCATACCCTCAGTGTCAGCCTGTTTCTCACTCTGTACAGACGCTTGTCTGTACAGAGTGATTAAGCAGAGCTGCCATGACTCTCCCTGCTTCTCTCTCTGTAGACACTTGTCTTTACAGAGTGATGAAGCAGAGCTGACATTGCTCTACCTGTGAACTACGTCGAACTAAGGATTTTTTTTTTATAATAAAGACTGAGTCTCTAAATGTTTTTTTTTGTTTCATTTGTAATAAAAAAAAAAATTCTACGGTGTTTTTTTTTTTTCTTTTACTGTTTACTAGAAATTTATGGTGGCTATGTCTAATTTGGCATGACACCATGAATTTTGGGCTTAGTACCAGCGGAGAATACAAAGCTGGTATTATCCCCTTTATTACCCAGCATGCCACCGCCATCAGGGCTGCTGGACGAGCCGGGTAAAGTGCCTGGAAATGGCGCTAAGAAACAATGCACCACTTCCAGGGGTGGCTGCGGGCTGTGGTTTTTAGCGTTGAGGGCCCAGAACGCTTGGGCCTTACCACACTGAGAATCACAGTCTCCAGCTGCCTGGCAATCAAAATACAGCGGGAGCTCACACATTTTTTTTATTATTTTTTTAAATAATAATAAAAAAAAAAAAAAATAATAATGGGCTTCCTCTATTGTGATTGCCAGCCAAGGTAAACCCAGGCAGATGGGGGTGGCAGCCCATAGCCGTTCGCTTTATCTGCGCTAAGAATCAAAAATACCGCGGAGTGCTACGTCATTTTTTTTAATTTTACACTACTACTATATGTGTGAGGGACCTAACAGCCAATCACAGACACTGTCACACAGAATGGGTGTCTGTGATTGGCTGTTGGAGTAACCTGGAATATGCCCATTCATTCTAGATGCTAGAATGTATGGACTGGTTTCAGGTTACTCCAGCATCCAATCACAGAAGTCCCTCTGTGACATCTTCAGCTCTGCTACATCTGACTTACAGGACCTTCCATGATGTCATAGCCATGTGACCAGTCTGTAACGCAATGTCTGTACAACATTCACACTAGACTGGTCACATGGCTATGACGTCATGGAAGGTCCTGTAACCCGGGGGCACAGCAATGATCGGACACGGAAGCAGAAGCGGCCAGGATACAGAGTCTGCAGGACGTATCGTGGGAGCAGTAAGTAGAATAACAATGTTTATTAATAACTATATTCTTTATTTTACAGCTCCCCCGCCCCGCCCCATCCCAGAACTGTAAAGTCAAAGTTCGGTATTCGGACGCAATTTCGCGTTCTCAGAACCCCGAACTCAATCTTTACAAAACGTTTGGGACAGGTTTCCGAACATCGGGGAGGTTCGCCCATCACTACTCAGGAGCTGAGCGTGTATGGCTGAAGATAATTGGGTGCCATTAGAGATACACTCTGCACCATACAGGGACATACCCTATACACATGGATCTGGTCTTAATCTCATCATAGCTGTTTGCGACTACATTTATTTGCCGTTAGATCACAAACAGATGTATTCTGTCTGTCATATACCGTATCACATTGGTATAACAGTATTTGCATAACTTGTTCTTCAGAACAGTAAAAGAAAATCCTAATTATTGTGCATTTTAGAAGGATTAGAAAATGATTTATAGCAGCTATTTTGTTACAGTACATGATAAACAAAGCATGATTTCTGGCAAAAAAAAAGATGTTAAAAACATTTCACACATCTGGAATGAGGAAAAAAAAAAAATAAAACTGAAAATGAAAAGATAAGCAACTCCCTGTCTCTAAGATGATGCAAGACCACCCATCACACAAAAAAGCATACAGTACATGGAAAACTGTGGATTTCCATACACTACTCCTAGGATTATCAGAGTATAAACAGGGACTAGAAGGCTTGTTGAGCAATTTTACCTGGTTAATAGAATTATTCTAAATCACAAGCCCAGCATTTGTTTTTCAATTACACCAAAGTGGTATCACTATTGCATGTTCCCTGCCCCTAGTAATGTACCGTATTTTTCGGACCATAAGACGCACCCTGGTTTTAGAGGAGGAAAATAGGAAAATAAAATTTTAAGCAAAAAATGTGGTCATGACACACTTATAGGGCGAGGATCTGCTGCTGACACTGTTATGGGGGTAATGTCCTCAAATTCTCTGCTAAGGTACCCCATCCTGGTAATGATCCTCCTGCCTTGTATATGTACCCCATCCTTGTATATATGTCCATCATCCTGCTATATATTCCCATCCTGCTATATACCCCCATCCATCCTGCTATATACACCCATCCTGCTATATACACCCATCCTGATAAATAACCCCATCCTGGTATATGGCATGTATTCTGTATAACACAAAAAAAAGCAACATTCTATATGACCACATTCAGAAATGTCTCATCAGAATATAAAATAGATCAAAAGGGTCGTAACTATCCCAAATTAGTATTAATAAAACAGCTCGTCATGCAAAAAACAAGCAAACACACCTTTTAAAAATCGATAATGAAATGACCTTTTCTTTTTACAATTCACCACTTGCATTTTTTCCTAGTTTTCCAGTACATTGAACATTAAAATGAACCGCATCATTCAGAACAACAACTTGTTCTACAAAAAAAAAAAAAAAAACAAGCTCTCATATGGCTAGGCAGACAAATATAAAAAAGTTAGCTTTTGGAAGAAAGGGGTAGAAGGAAAGCGCAAATCCTAAAATGGACTGAAGGGAAGGGGTAGGGTACGTGCACAAACAACCCTGGCCGGAGGGTGATCGCTTCGCTAGATGCCCAGAAAGCGTTCGATAGTGTTGAGTGGGGGTATCTGTGGAAAGTGTTGCAGCATATGGGTTTTGGCCCACGGTTTGTAAAGTGGGTGCAGCTGTTGTATAATAAGCCTACTGCTAAAGTTAGAGTTAACGGTATGACCTCCTCAGCGTTTGAGTTGCACCGGGGAACGAGGCAGGGCTGCCCACTATCGCCGCTCCTATTTGCTATTGCAATAGAGCCTCTGGCGGCGGCCATTAGGAAAACAAAGGAGATCCATGGATTTAAGTATGGGCATTTAGAGGAGAAAATAGCTCTTTATGCTGACGATTTATTACTTTTCTTGGGGGATCCATCAGCCTCATTGGATCATGCCATGCAGATAATAGAGAAATTTGGAGAAGTTTCGGGACTGACCATTAATTGGTCTAAATCGAGCCTCTTTAAAGTGGATGGGGAAGTAGCCTGGACAAATGAGGATACTGGGGCTAACAAATTGAAGAATGTGGACGAATTTAAATATCTAGGTATCCAGATATCTCTGCCAGTAGAAAAATACATACAGGTGAACTTATGGCCTCTCCTTAAAAAATTGAGAGCCAAGGTGGATGCCTGGAACAAGCTACATTTGTCAGTTGTTGGAAGGGTTAATTTGCTAAAGATGGTAGTAATGCCTAAACTCCTATACATACTGCACAATGCCCCTGTTTGTATTTCAAGGAAAAGATTTAAAGGGATAAACTCGCTGTTTAGGGACCTGGTGTGGGGTAAAAAGCAGCCTAGGGTGCGATTAGAGACTTTACAAAGGCCGAAAGATGAGGGGGGTCTAGCAATCCCAAATCCGGAATTGTATTATATGGCGGCGCAATGTCAACACCTCAGGGGTTGGTCTGATCGAGAGAAAGATGGGGGCATTAAAGAAGTACTGGAATACATAGTGGGTAGAAGTCCATTGGTAATGGGACTAGAGGATGGTGCGGTGGGGCTCCTGGGTAGAACATCTCCTACAATGGCACTTATAAATAAGACCTGGGATAGGCTGAAAAGGGTGAGAGGGGTGACCCGGTTAACTAAGTTTACACCTATCTGGGATAACAGTAATCTCCCGGAGATTCAGAAAATGGGGAATATTGAGGAGTGGAGACGCAAGAGTGTAATATACATGCATCAGATATTGGACGGAGGAATTCTGAAATCGTTCCCGCAGTTACAGAGTGAGTTTCAGTTACCAGCGTCCGGCTGGCTCCACTACAGACAATTAAAACATGCGATTGCAGCCCAAGCGGCTAAACGAAGTGTGGCCATACAGACTGACCTGGTACTGGAGTATGTGTGCAAGGGCGGAGGAAGCACTAAAGGGATCATTTCTGGCACGTATAAAGATATATTACATACCTTTCTTTTAGACTACCCAATTAAAGCTAAATCTAAATGGGAGCAGGAAGTTGGGCCGATAACGGAGGAGGTGTGGGAGAGTATCTTAGAGTATGTCCCTAAACTTTCCATGAGCGAACCAGCCAGACTGTCTCACCTATACGTGATTCACCGGGTATATAGGTCTCCTTTACTGTTGTTTAAAATGGGGTTGAAAAGGAATTCGGAGTATCCAAGGTGTCAGGGATCTGACGCAGGTATTTTTCACATGATGTGGTCTTGTCCGAGACTGGTCTCCTTTTGGACTAAGGTTATCCACAAGATAGGAAGAACATATGGGTGTGTCCTCCCCAGGGAACCAGTGATATGCCTATTGGGATATGTTGAGGAGCTTGGGGTGGAAAATACTATGAAAATTGTCATTGCTAGGCTGCTGTATGCGGCAAGAAAGCTAATCGCCAGGTCCTGGATTAAAAAAGACCCCCCCGACCAGGGGAGAGTACATTAAAAGGGTGAAATGTATTCTTCAGCTGGAACAGGGAGTGTATGAAAGAAGGGGGAATGTTAAAATGTTTGAGAAGCTGTGGTCTCCTTGGCTGCAATGCGAATAAGACGAGTGATGGACCAATAAACTGGTCTGGGACCGGGATGGCCGTCAGAGACCTCTGATGTGTGTGTTTTGTTTTATTTGTGTTACTAGTTGTTCCTCCTGCACAACGGGATGGTTGCTATACTACAGTTGGAGGGTATTATAAGTGTGTACTATATGGGATGTAGTATCGGGGAGAAGTGTTGCTGCCGGGGTGGGGGAGGGGGGCGGGAGGGGGAGTTAAAGGGGTAATAGATGTGATAAATTTAATTTGGATGCCGATTTGTTATTCTGTTGTATGTATTCTGTTTTAATAAAAAAAAGTATGTGATTTAAAAAAAGGGTACGTGCACAAAATCAGTGTTCACAGCGTTTTGGATACAGTATGCTTCAGCTGCGTCCGAAACCCTGTGATGTACAGTGGAAGCAGAGTCTATGAGATTTCTAGAAATCCTGCACCCACTGTGCTTGTTTTTTCCCACAGCAAACACTCACCTGTGGTGAGGCTTTCTGAGCCGCAGCATTTCAATTGTTTGCTGTGGAGTCGCAAGTGTCCTCCTAGGGAGAACACAAGTGAAAGACCGCAGTGCACTGAACCCTGATCGTGGGCATAGGCTGCTGCGGTCTCCTGCGGAGGAGACTCGTGGCCCCGCGGGTCAGGCAGGACCCAGTGAGTCCTGATAGTGTGCACGTACCCTTAAGAAAACAAACACTCGTTAAGGTGATAAAGTTTAGTAATATGGATTTAAAAATACTTTTATGCCCAAAAATAAAAAAAAAAAAAAAAAAAAAAAAAAAATTCTAGGAGTGAAACCTTTATTGTCTATGGATAGGGATCTAAGGGGTAAGTGTTCTCCTAAGGCCGGCGTCACACTTGCGAGCGATCCGATTCTCATGCCTGAGAATAGGATGAGCTATGTCCGAGTGTTGATCCGTGTGCAATGCAATTGCAATGCGAGTCTGTGATTTTTCTCAGGATAGTAGTCCGTGAGCAATCCGATTCATTCCGTATGTGATCCGTTTTTTCCTCAACAACGGTCATTACAGTCATGTACAGGAGCATATACAGTCTTCTCTGCAACATGATACAATTGTATTTAGAAAAACGGATGTCATTAGGATGGTCCGTGTGCCGTCAGTTTTTCTTTCGCAGCCATTGACTTGCATTGGAGAGACTGGCACGAGAAACTCTAGAAGTTACAGCATGCTGCGATTTTTTTCCTCCGTCCAATTTGAGCTGAGGAAAAAAATTAGCATATGGGAGCTGCCTCATTGATTAACATTGGTCCGAGTGCAAAGCGAGATTTTCTCACATTGCACTCGTGCGAGTCAATCGCAAGTGTGACGCCGGCCTTATGGAGAGAGGCATACCAGTATGAGGAGACATCTTACATGCTCCTCTGGGAAGTTAAATATGCAAATTGCCTCTTAAGAGATGAAGAGAACTCGAACTCTAATGCCACCTATATCCCAAGACACAGTGTCTTCAAATTGAGATTCTACAGTCATGGCCAAAGGTTTTGAGAATGCTACAAATATTAATTTTTACAAAGTCTACTGCTTAAGTTTTTCTAATGGCAATTTGCATACACTCCAGAATGTCATAAAGAGTGATCAGCTTAACAGCAATTACCTGCAAAGTCAATATTGGCTAAGAAAATGAACTTTAACCCCCAAAACACATTTCAACAGCATTGCATTCCTGCCTTAAAAGGAGCAGCTAACATTGTTTTAGTGATTGTTCCATTAACACAGGTGTGGGTGTTGATGAGGACAGGGCTGGAATGACACCACTGGACACTTTAAAAGGAGGCTGGTGCTTGGTATCATTGTTTCTCTTCAGTTAACCATGGTTATCTCTAAAGAAACACGTGCAGCCATCATTGCTCTGCACAAAAATGGCCTAACAGGGAAGAGTATCGCAGCTACAAAGATTGCACCTCAGTCAACTATCGCATCATCAAGAACTTCAAGGAGAGAGCTTCCATTGTTGCCAAAAAGGCTCCAGGGCGCCCAAGATAGACCAGCAAACGCCAGGACCGTATCTTTAAACGGTTTAAGCTGCGGGATCGGACTACCAGCAGTGCCGAGCTAGCTCAGCAATGGCAGCAGGCTGGTGTGAGTGCTTCTGCACGCACTGTGAGGCGGAGACTCTTTGAGCAAGGCCTGGTTTCAAGGAGGGCAGCAAAGAAGCCACTTCTCTCCAGAAAAAACATCAGGGACCGACTGATATTCTGCAAAAGGTACAGGGAGTGGACTGCTGAGGACTGGGGTAAAGTCATTTTCTCAGCCGAATCCCCTTTTCGATTGTTTGGGACATCTGGAAAACAGCTTATTAGGAGAAGAAGAGGTGAGCGCTACCACCAGTCTTGTCTCATGCCAACTGTTAAGCATCCTGAAACGATTCATGTGTGGGGTTGCGTCTCAGCCAAGGGAATCGGCTCACTCACAGTCTTGCCTAAAAACACAGCCATGAATAAAGAATGGTACCAGAATGTCCTCCAAGAGCAACTTCTCCCAACTGTCCAAGAGCAGTTTGGCGCCCAACAATGCCTTTTCCAGCATGATGGAGCACCTTGCCATAAAGCAAAGGTGGTCACTAAATGGCTCATGGAACAAAACAGAGATTTTGGGTCCATGGCCTGGAAACTCCCCAGATCTTAATCCCCATTGAGAACTTGTGGGCAATCATCAAGAGACAGGTGGACAAACACAAACCAACAAATTCTGGCAAAATGCAAGCATTACTTATGCAAGAATGGACAGCTATCAGTCAGGATTTGGTCCAGAAGTTGATTGAGAGCATGCCAGAGAGAATTGCAGAGGTCCTGAAGAAGAAGAGTCAACAATGCAAATATTGACTTGCTGCATTAACTCATTCTAACTGTCAATATAACCTTTTGGTACTCATAATATGATTGCAATTATATTTCTGTATGTGATGTAAACATCAGACAAACAATTAAAAACCAGAGGGCAACAGATCATGTGAAAAAATAATTTTGGTGTCATTCTCAAAACTTTTGGCCATGACTGTAGTTTGGCTTATATCTTAAGCCATATGACAAGGCTCGTTAAAGGGTCGATATTGACTTTTAGGCTATGTGCGCACGTTGCGTAGTCACTGCAGAAATTTCTGCAGCGATCTGAAGAGCACATGTGCGCTTTAAATCGCTGCAGAAATGTCCGTAGTGAAAAAAAAAAAAAAAAAGCAGATTCCATGCGCTCTGCCTGCAGCTCCTGCCATAGACAGAGCAGGAGCTGCCGGCAAAGCGCACGGAAGAAGTGACATGTCACTTCTTAGAACGCAGCGCTTCGGCAGCAGCCGAAGCGCTGCGCTCTAAAACGCCACGTGCGCACGGCCCCTGCACAATCTCCATAGACTGTGCAGGGGACGCAGGACGCATGCAGTTACGCTGCGCTACAAAGCGCAGCGTAACTGCATGTATTTACGCAACGTGCGCACATAGCCTTAGGATTGCTGCTTCTAATAGGTGGCACCACAGTTCATGTCCTCTTCTGTTACATCTCGTGGCTCTCCTGAGGCAAGGACTGAGGCAGTCTTCCATTCCTTGCCTGCCACGAGCACTCCTGCTCAGCAGCGCCGAAGGTCTGCCAGACTGCGCAGTGTGCAGGAGATACCTTCTCAGAGAGGCAGCAGAAGGGTGACACCTAGTGGTTCTCCTGTTACAAGGAGTGAAGCGGTCTCCCATTCCTGGCCTGCCGCAGACTCTCCTGCTCAGCGGCCCCGAAGGTCTGCGAGGCTGCGCAATGTGCAGAGGTTTACTGCTCAGGGAAGCAGTGAGATTCCCGTTATCTCTGCACATTGTGAGACCGAGGATCCCGCCTCTATTTCCCAGAGGCAGGAGGGTGAGCATGTGCAATGCGTGGTGGGTCCTGATTCGCTCACTGACGTCACACGGCTTGATGACAAGGCTGGTGACGTGGTGAATCCTGACTGGCCAGGCTGGGACGTCGTGGACCCTGATTGGGTCAAGTCCGTCATCTCCGCCTCGCGCCCGCCCTCGGGTGGAGCTGCACCTCCTTAAAAGCTCCCCCTGCCATCATGGCGGCGCGCGACCGTCCTTCTATGTTTGGATGTCTGGCAGCGTGCTGCCACGCCACTGCTCAGGCATTTCTGTCTCTTGTGGGCTTGGCCCTTGCTGCTCCGGCAGTACCTCGTTTGCAGGCCGTGTTCCTGCCTTGCTGCTCCGGCAGTACCCCCGTCAACAGGCCGTGTTCCTGTCCCAGGTGAGCTCCTCAAGTCTCCATTGGACTCACCTGGTTATTGAAAGCACACGTGCGTGGGCACCTCTGTGCTACCCTCGTGCCATATTCTCGTGACTTCCACTGGCACACGTGCGTGGGCACCTCTGTGCTTCCCCGTGCAACAGGTACACCGAGCCGTGAGATCTGTGCCATACAACCCTCAGGGGTTAGGGCAGATCGGTGTACATAGATCGTCTGTGACATTCCAGACGATCGCTAGCAGCAACCCGCTCACTCTTCACCCACCATAGCGGCGGTCCCTTACACCGCACAGTGGACCTTGACCGGCGGAAGCAGTCCATTTCCCATCTTGGCACGCTTCCCCGGGTCCCCCTCGTAACACTCTTCCCCTCTAAAGATGCAATTGGCTGTGGATAGAAAGACTAAATGTTTTATTAATTGAAATGAGTTAAGAGCTAAATGTAGAACCTTGTTTCATCATTTGGCAGTTGGATATAAATCAAAGCAAGGTGCAACTTCCATTTTTAATAATTAAGTGCCCTTCCTGAACCTGGCACGCACAGAAGAAATAGGTCAGAAAAGGGTCTGATTGCATTGGGAGGCTGTACATTGTGTCTTCAGCAGCATATGCAATAAAGAGATCATTAGTCCAAGGTATCTTGTAGGGATCAGCCAGGAAACAAGTGGACAAATGTCTGAGAATATTGGAAAGCTACCAATGTGAATCTGCAAGACAGGAGCAGTAGCCACTGATCTATTGTCATCTCGTAAGTATTTTGCCACAACTTCAATGACATGAGCAGCCACACTATCTGCAGGCATCGGCAGGACTGCGCTTCAAAGGAAGGCTTCATTACGAAGATATATCTATTGTTTTAATTTTTGTGCTACATTTATATAAAACAAAGACCCTCTTGTTTTTTTAATATCACAATATAAAACAATTATGATTTTGCAATTTTCACAATAGCCACTGGCGTTTTTTCTTTTTTTTCTTCTAGAATTACACTTGTCCTTTCTGAAAGAGGATCGGGTGCTTCACAGACAGCGAGATCGCTACTGAGATCGCTGCTGAGTCACGGTTTTGGTGACGCAGCAGTGACCTCATTAGCGATCTCGCTGTGTGTGACACTGAGCAGCGATCTGGCCCCTGCTGTGGGATCGCTGCTCGTTACACACAGCCCTGGTTTGTTTTTTTATTGTTGCTCTCCCGCTGTGACGCACAGATCGCTGTGTGTGACAGCGAGAGAGCGACGAAATGAAGTGAGCAGAGAGCAGGAGCCGGCATCTGGCAGCTGCGGTAAGCTGTAACCAGGGTAAACATCGGGTAACCAAGGTGGTTACCCGATATTTACCTTCGTTACCAGCCTCCGCCGCTCTCACGCTGCCTGTGCTGCCGGCCCCTGCTCTCTGCACATGTAGCTGTAGTACACATCGGGTTAATTAACCCGATGTGTACTGTAGCTAGGAGAGCAGGGAGCCAGCGCTAAGCAGGGTGCGCGGCTCTCTGCACATGTAGCGACGTTATGATCGCTGCTGCGTCTGCTGTGTTTGACAGCTAAGCAGCGATCATAACAGCGACTTACCAGGTCGCTGTTACGTCACAGAAAATGGTGACGTAACAGCGACGTCGTTGTCGCTGTCGCTATGTGTGAACCCAGCCTTACGAGAAACAGGATTACAATGACCTCTGTATACAGCTGATAACAGCAATCACAATAGGCAATGTCACAGCTGAGCCTGGTCCACCCTTTACAATGAACTTTGCACACGCTCATTAGTTGCTTCAATAGAGGAGGAGATAAGCACAAGCAACAGACTGTGACCGTATGTACATACGTATTTTCATATTTGCAACCTCTATAATTTTTCTTTTTAAAAGGGAACCTGTCAGGTCTCCTATGCCCTCCAACCAAGAAGTATTCATACCTGTATGGTCAAATTCCCTCCCTGACCAGCCCTGTAAAACGCTATTCACACTTTTTTTTTTATTTAAAAAAAAAACCGCAGGGGGGGGGGGGGACTTATCAACAGGGCTAAAGGGTGCTTTACACGCTGCGACATCGCTAGTGATGTGACACGCCAGATCGCAGATGCTATCTGCCGAGATCGCACATGTAAAGCACCCTTTAGAGTCCGAGTCGGTGTCCATTTTGTAGGAGTCATAGTCTGTAAAAAGTGGGCCGACACAAACTTCTAAAATATATAATAAATTGGGTACAGCAGTTCAATGCAGAATGTGCTGAATATTGTTTCATAAGAATTTGGGAAAGTTATGAAATGTCCTATAAATGTCTCTTTTGTTCCTGATCAAAGAATCCAGGCATTTAGTTGAGATGAATCTGTGCTGCACTTCAGCTACATGATATAAGTAGTGATGTTACCATTTTACTACAGTAAATTTAATCACAAATATCAGTCATATACAGTTGAAACCACCACTATCTAAAAAGACACACATTTTTCTCACTAAATGACATGAAATCAGAATAATCCCATTTTCGGTCAATTAGGAACCAAAATTATTCAGAAGAGAGAGAGAGACAGAGAGAGAGAGACAGAGAGAGACAGAGAGAGACAGAGAGAGACAGAGAGAGACAGAGAGAGACAGAGAGACAGAGAGAGAGACAGAGAGAGAGACAGACAGAGAGACAGACAGAGAGAGAGACAGAGAGAGAGAGAGAGAGACAGAGAGACAGAGAGACAGAGAGACAGAGAGACAGAGAGACAGAGAGACAGAGAGACAGAGAGACAGACAGAGAGAGTTTCTGCAAAGTCAAAAGTTCATATACACTAAGGCGGGCTTTGCACGTTGCGACATCGCAACCCGATGCTGCGATGTCGCACGCGATAGTCCCTGCCCCCGTCGCAGCAGCGATATCTTGTGATAGCTGGCGTAGCGAAAATTATCGCTAAGCCAGCTTCACATGCACTCACCTGCCCTGCAACCGTCGCTCTGGCCGGCGACCTGCCTCCTTCCTAAGGGGGCGGGTCGTGCGGCGTCATAGCGATGTCACACGGCAGGCGGCCAATAGCGGCGGAGGGGCGGAGATTAGCAGGATGTAAACATCCCGCCAACCTTCTTCCATCCGCATAGCAGCTGGCGGCAGGTAAGGTGATGTTCCTCGCTCCTGCGGACTCACACAGAGCGATGTGTGCAGCCGCAGGAGCGAGGAACTACATTGTACCGTCGCTGCAGCATAATTATGAAAAAGTCGGAGCCGGCAACGATGAAACGATAACGACGCTTTTGCGCTCGTTAATCGTATCATCTAGCATTTACACACTACGATCTCGAAAGTGACACCGGATGTGCGTCACTTTCGATTTGACCCCACCGACATCGCATGTGCGATGTTGAAACGTGCAAAGCCGCCCTAAGAGTACTATGAACCCATATGATGTCATGTCTTTGGAAGCCTCTGATTTATTGGCAACATCTGAGCTAATTAGAGGCACACCTGTGGATGTATTTAATGCACACCTGAAACACACTGCTTCTTTGTGTAGCATCATGGGAAAGTGAAAAGAAATCAGCCAAGGTCTCAGGAAGAGAACTGTGGACTTGCACATGTCTGGTTCATCCTTAGGTGCAATTTCAGATACCTGAAGGTTCCTTGTTCATCTGTACAAACAATTATATGCAAGTACAAACAAGATGGGAATGTCCAGCCATAATACCGCTCAGGAAGGAGACAGGTTCTGTGTAAAAGGGATGAACATGCTTTGGTTAGACATGTGCATATCAACCGAAGAACAAAAGCCAATGACCTTAAGTGAAGATGCTGGCGGAAGGTGGCAAGATTGCCTCATTATCCACAGTAAAGGCACCGTCACACATAACGAGATCGCTAGCGAGATCGCAGCTGAGTCACGGTTTCTGTGACGCCGTAGCGATCCCGTTAGCGATCTCGTTATGTGTGACACCTACCAGCGATCAGACCCCTGCTGTGAGATCTCTAGTCATTGCAGAATGGTCAAGGCCATTTTCTTCAGAGGCGATGTCCTGCTGGGCAGGACACATTGCTGTGTTTGACACTGTGTGACAGGGTCACAGTGACTGCTGAGATCGTTATACAGGTCGCTACTGCGACCTGTATTGTTCCTGCATCGCTGGTAAGATCTGACTGTGTGACATCTCACCTGCGACCTCCCAGCGACTTACCTGCGATCCCTATCAGGTCGCATCGTTTTCGGGATCGCTGGTAAGTCGTTGTGTGTGACTGGGCCTTAAAACGAGTACGGTATCAACATGGGCTGAAAGGCCACTCTGCCAGGAAGAAGCTATTACTCCAAAGTAAACATAAAAAAGCCATATTATGTTGGCAAATGCACACAGTAACAAAGACCTTAAGTTTTGGAGACATGTCCTGTGGTCTGGCGAAACTAAAATTGAATTGTTTGGCCATAATGACCATCGTTACGTTTGAAGGAAAAAGGGAGAAGATTTGAATCTTAAGAACGCCATCCCAAATGTGAAATATGGGGGTGGCAGCATTATGTTGGGGGCTTGATTTGCTGCAGGAGGGACTGGTGCACTTCACAAAATAGTTGGCATCATGAGTAAAGAAGATTACGTGGAAATACTGAAGAAACATCTTAAGACCTCAGCCAGAAACTTAAAGCTTGGGCGGAAATGGGTCTTCCAAATGGACAAAGACCCGAAGCATAATGACAAAATGGTTACAAAAGTGGCTTAAAGATAATAGTCGGTGTTGTGGAGCAGCCATCACAAAACCTTGATTGCTGATGTGTGTAAAGTGCTATGGAATTAATCTAATAAATAAAAAAAATATTATTAATATATATATATATATATGTGTGTGTGTTTGGGCGGGAAAATTTAACCCCATGCTTTCCAGTTACTCTACAAATATCCTGCAGCCATTAAACTGGATGGAGCTGGGAGCTGCAGGCTTTAAATAGCAACTGTCAGTGGTTACTATAGGAACAAAATAAACTGTTAGTATACGAAGCTTATGTCTGAGGTAAAAAGATGTTGGTGGGAGACTGATAGAGAGAGACAGCCCGGGCAAAGAGACAGACAGATACAGAGATTGAGACAGACAGACAGCGAGACAGACAGACAGCGAGACAGACAGACAGCGAGACAGACAGACAGCGAGACAGAC
Organism: Anomaloglossus baeobatrachus; assembly: GCF_048569485.1. Taxonomy (NCBI): domain Eukaryota; kingdom Metazoa; phylum Chordata; class Amphibia; order Anura; family Aromobatidae; genus Anomaloglossus; species Anomaloglossus baeobatrachus. The sequence goes on from NC_134354.1 coordinate 528,836,058, forward strand.
AGACAGCGAGACAGACAGACAGCGAGACAGACAGACAGAGACTGGGAGAGAATAGGCCCAAATTCCTACCAACCATTGTGAGAAGCTTGTGAAAGGAGATTCAAAACGTTTCTCTCAAGTCATACAATGTACGGGCAATGTTGCCAAATACTAATGAAATGGATGTAAACTTTTAACTTTGCAGAAAGTAATAAAAATGCCTTAAAACATTCTCTCTCTCATTTTTCTGGCATTTGGCAAATACAAATAATTTTGGTTCCTAATTGACCTAAAACGGGAAAGGTTTATTCTGATTTCATGTCAGATAGTAAGAAAAACATGCAGATGTGTCTTTTTAGATAGTGTATGTAAACTTCTGGTTTTATCTGTATGAGGGAGTCGGATTCAGGGAAATTGAGGAGTTGGAGTCAGAGGTTTGGCTTACTGACTCCACAGCCCTACAAACCTTGGTTTCCTTATGCTAATTAGGGCCTTGACTAGTCGCACAGGCATTAGCCTGTCTAATCGGCCGTTTTCATGTTATCAGACCACTTTGAACGTGATAGGATTTCCAGGAGCCAGCATCACCGCCACCTCCTGGAAATCTTGCGCATGCGCATGGCTCATTTCAGTCATGTCAGTGTACCTTTGAAGTTGGGTGTACACTTCCCGGCTTCATTAGCCGCACAACCAGAAGTTCAGAAGACGTGTACATGAGCAGTCTTCTGCACACGGATGTGGCTGCAATGAGCAGTGCATGCATGAGATTTACAGGTGCTCAGGTGACTCCAGCTCGTGAAAATCATATCAGACCCACAAGAGTATGATAACATGCAAAAAAAGCCAACTAGTCAGGCTTATAGTTTCCAGCCCCCTTAAACCATCTGCTTTCCTGCAGTCCCAGATAAGGAAGTATAGCCACGTCCCCTGATGTGTGATGTAAGTTCCCAGAAGGAAGGGGGAGGACCAAGGAGCAGCTCCAGCGTTACACTGAATTACAGGTGCTGTGAGGATGGGAAGCAGCACTATGAATTTTACCTTTAGTGTTTATGAGGGCATGGCCATTAGAGCAATTTTTTTTTTCTTATCTCCCCGGGGTACAACTGTAAAGAACACTCATATAATGATTTTCCAGGCAGCAGGTGCAGCTATTCTCTTGTTTTGTTCATTTGCACTTCAATAATCAGCATTAAGTTTCTGACTAAATTAACAGTTATTAAAATAAAATATTTCCTTTGTCTGGAAGCAAATAAAAAAAATAAATAAATAAAAAAAAAATGGCTGATTATTGCTAGCGTTTAAAAAATATATATATAAAATGTTAACTATGTTTCTACCAGCAACAAGGCCACCGTTTATAACAATATTTTTATATTTTGATGTTCCTGTGACAGATACAATGTAATATTTGTTTGCATAAAGTCATGTCAGACTGTGTGGCAGGAAACAGAAGGCGCAGAGGATCACCAGCCAAATACGTTATTCTCAGTCTGGAATGTAGAGGCTTCACAAGAAAACAATGTGGAATTGCTCAAATGGGTTGGACATTTTAAAATGTTACAGTAGGAATATATACGATTTATTTTTTTAATTAGTGTTTGTTTCAGGTGGAAACATTTTTTTGTTTACAAAAAATTCAGTATGTGCTTCAGAAATTAAAAGCGTCTGACAAGTACTAATCCAGAGTGCAAATCTCTGATCCCACTGAAACCAATGGTTTTAAGGCTATGTGTCCACGGTAGAAGGTACCTGCGGATTTTTCTGCCTGAAAATCCGCGACTTTCGCGGCAAATCCGCACCCGCGGATTTGCCGCGGATTTTGATGCGGATTTTTTTTTTTTTTTCCCCCATTCAAAACCAAAAATCCGCACCAAATCTGCACCAAACAATTGACATGCTGCAGATTTTTCCGGATCAAAATCCGTGGCAAATCCGCAGCGGAAAAATCCGCAGCATGGACACAGCATTTCCAAAATGCCATTGAAATGGCTTGGAAGTGCCGCTGCTGCAGATTTTCGGGAAATCCGCGGCAAATCCGCGGAAAAATCCGCGCAAAATCCGTGGTAAATCCGCAGCGTGGGCACATAGCCTAAGACTTATTTTTAGGGTAAATCAATGAATTTGGATAGTTAAAAGGTAACTTATTAGCAAGTTGTCATCTGACCTTTTTATTATATGCCCATTTCTTAATGTTCTAGTAATCCAATAGCAAAATGTTTTGGTTTTTTTTGCAAATAAGCTTGTAGGGGGCTTGGCCTGCCATTACAGCTCTCCGGATGTCCCTCACTCTCTCCACCCGCCTCTTGTCAGTGAGTGACATGGCACTGTTCTATGTGACCTACTCCCAGATCTAAGATCTCACGTTCACTGTCTCATTCCTGAAGGCGGCACATGCGCAGTAAGGTCCTTATGACGTTCCAAGAGTATCAAAATCCACATACGCCACTACTGGGAATAATGAATGGCATGTTAGTCGGGAAATGATCCCGGGCGGGGGAGCAAGTCACAAAGAAGAGCGACCATTGGCAGGCGGAGAAAGACGCCGGAAAGCTGGAAGTGTATGCTAAACCCCCTGAACTTGCAGCATCATTTAAATAAACATTCATAGACCGATCTCAAGAAAATGAGAGAAAATTAAAATATTAACAAAATATAAGCAAAAATTAACATTTCAGATACTTTACATAGATTAGCTTGGAGTCTATAAATCAATCCTCTTCCTTAATATTGCTACAGGTTAAAAAGGGGAACTTGTTTTTTATTTTTTTCCCCTATTGGACTACAAACATTGCAAGGAAGGTAGTTTTTTACTACCTGTCTTGTGGAGATCTCTTTTAGCATAGGTGGCGACTTTACTCATTCTTTTGACCTCATGCGCATTGACAAATGGATCCCCACAGCAAGGCCCTGTGCGCACGCTGCGGTTTTTGCCGCAGTTTTGCTGCATGTATTGCTACAGAAAATGTTCATAAACCTTTCTGCAGACATTCCCCAGCAAAACCTATGGTAAAAAAAAAAAAAAAAAAGAAATGCTGTGCGCACACTGCATTTTTCGCCCCTACAGGTTCTGCTGCAGAATTTCTGCAGCAAAAAGAAGGAGCATGTCACTTCTTTTGTGCAGGTACCTGCGGTTTTTGCCATTGATAATGATAAAAAAACGCAGGGACTAACCTGCAAAACCGCGGTAAAACCGCGGGTGCGGTATTCTGCCATAGGGTGCAGACTTTTCTTAAGAAACGTCCATTTCCTAGTGCGCACATAGCCTAAGGCAGTGGTAGCCGGCTGTCAATCAGCATGACGTCAGCAGAGGAATATAATAGACAGAGCAGAGCAGAAGAGAAGACACTGGTATGTCACTGGCGCCTCATGATCGCACGGTGATTCAGATGTAGCAGAGCTGGAATCATTGTGGGACCTCGTGTGGATTACGTCGGACCTGCAGGAGTGTTTTGCAAGTTAATAAAGTGGTAAAAGAAGGTGCTTTTTGTATTTTATTTCAAATAAAGGAATTTTTTTTGGGTGTTTGTGTTCATTTACAGATTAGTAATGGGGAGATCTCAGACGCCTCCCATTGCTAATCTAGGGCTTAGTGGCAGTCACATGCGGTTCCTCCTATTTTGATACACAGCCAAGTTAAGTGCACGGCTGGGAGCAGCAGCCTGTAGCTATGGGATTTATCTGTGCTGGGTATCAAAATATGGGGGGATTCTACATAATTTTTTTTTAATTTATTTTACTGTATAATATAGACCCGCCCACATGTGTGATTGGAAGCGTCAGATACGCTGTCACTCAGCGTGGGGGGGGAGCATCTGACTGCAACCAATCACAGACGCTGATGGGCAGGGGGGGGAAGCAGTGCATATGCAATGAAGTTAATGAGTGGCCTCAGGAGCATACAGCCGCACTGGTGACTAAGTATGGAGCATTTGTTCCTACCCCTTTGCGCTGGATTCGGGTCCCAAGACTTATATGGGGACTGGCATCTGGTCAGATACAGTGGATCAATTCTTTGCCAACCCAGAGTGGGCAGGGGATAGAACTGTGAGTCCTTCCATCAATAGTGAGAAAGACAGGGACAAAAAGCAAAGAGAAATGAAATGCTGCAGCTTTGTGGCAAAATCTCAGACATTACTGAGGAAGGAAAAGCATGCAGTTTTGTGCCATAAACTGAACAAAAAAAAAAAAAACAACACGACAAAAAACGCAGCGTCGCTTGAGGCCCAATGAAGGGCAGGATGGGTGGAGGGGGAGGGTGAAGTTCTGGACAATTACATCAATTCTTGTGACCTCCTGATCCACGAACGTCATGACCAGACACCAAAAGATAAAATCCCAAGTACAAATCCTAAAGCTAAAAAACATTTCATTTTATGTCCCATTTTAAATAAATCAGTGATGCAAGGACAAAATTGTTACCATCAGTTGTAGAAACGTAGCTGGAAATCCCCCAAGAAATGTACGGATATTAGTGGAAAGAAACTAGAAGAAAACAAAACACTAGAAGTTTCATTTCACAGCCAATACACATCTGCAGGATGAAGCAGAAACCCTATGACTCACATTCAATGCTAGGTTCACATCTGCGCAAATTCCATCAGAGTTTGGATTTTTCTAGTAAAATGACAGACACCATGACAAAAAGCCAATGAACCCTATTATCGTCAATCCAGTCTATCACCGATGTCTGTAATGTGATCAGTCTGCCTGTGCCATTATTTTCATTCCTCTGCCATCATTATTAGGCTATGTTCGCACGTTGCGTTTTTTACCGCGTTTCTGCAGCGTTTTTGGCAGCAGCGTTTTTGGGCAAAAAGGCATGCGTTTTTGATTTCCAGCAAAGTCTATGTTAAAAGCAGAAATCCTGTCTGCACTTTGCTTTTTTTTCAGCAGCGTTTAATTTGCATATTTGTGGTCAAAAACCATGCTGAAAAAGAAGCAGCATGTCAGTTGTTTTTGCCATTTCTGCAGCGTTTCCTTAACATTGGAGTCAACGAGAAATGGGAAAACGCATGTTGAAGTGAATAATCTGCGTTTAATGTGCGTTTTACATGCTTTTTACCAGCGTTTTCCAAACCAAAAACGCAGGTGCAGTAGGCAAATAAACCAGGCACAAACGTCATTACCTACATCACTTCCTTTGTACTATAAATACAGAGCTGAGTATGTTTCAGTGCCTGCTACTATTGTGATTCCTCATAATAGATACACTTTGATCTACTGAAATTTATAATGGCTTGGTTCCAGCGAATGAAGATCGATGTTGCAAAATTAATTGCTATGGTAAGTACCTGATTTATTTTTCATTATTTTGCTAACAAAATGTTATAATGATAATGCCAAGCTTTATAATCTTATAAATTTAGTAATCACTTCTTTACAAATTTGTAAAATTATGTTACAGGTTGAATCCATGCCATGCCTTTGGGATCCCACATGCCCTGAATACATGCAAAAAAACAAGAGAATGGACTGTTGGGGAACAATCTGTGCTGAACTGTTCCCACAATGGCATGAGGCTGATGCAGCCTTACAACATAAAATTGGTATATTTCTTGTTTAAATTAATTGTTTTTATACTGTTACTATACTTATTAAAATTAATTTTAATTTTGTTTTTTTTTGTTTCATTGCACAATTAAAATAGAGCTTGATGTGCGGAAAAGGTGGCGTTCAGTTAAGGACAGATTTCACAAGATAAGGAATGAGGGCATGAAAAGTGGCAGTTCCCCTAAAAAAACAAATTTCATCTATTATGATGAGCTGTCATTTCTATGCACAAGTCGGAAAACTAGAGAGTAAGTATTCATGTAACAGTATGTTAAAATTGTTTTATGACAATAATGTTATCATCACAATAAATTACATTGTATTTAATTGTTTTTAATTTTTTCTTTCACCTCAACAGAACTTCAGGAAATGTAGCAGCAGACACACCTGTTGATGATGAAGAGGGGCAAGAGAGCCTTCATCAACCACACCAGGAAGGGCCATCAGCCAATATAGATCAATTTTCATCTGAACATGAAGGGGATATAGAAATTGGTACTGTTCAAGATAAATCACCACCTAGACCTACAATAATTACCTCAGGTCCCACAAAATATATTAAGCCAAAAAACAAAAAAAAAACACCAAAAATATCCAATTAGAGGAGGACGTTATTTGTAACGAAACCTTAAAATTATTGAATACTAGTGCCAAAGAAGATGACATTGATCATTTTGGCATTAGTATTGCAGGTAGAATCAGAAAAATTAAAGATGAGAAGAAAAAAAATACATGCATGACAGCCATATGTGGGATGCTGACTTGCTATGAGGAAGAGGGTAGTTTCCCTTCCTCTGGCGCAATTATTTCTAAAATTGAACAAATTTTTGATGAAGTCAAAAACCCACCAGCCCAAAAGAATACAGCTACTATTGCCCAAAACCCAATCTACATACAAAAACCTTATTCTCTAAATACAAATACATATAATCAAAATGTGCCCCAACAATATTTGCATCCAGCCATACAAACTCAAAAACCACAATCTAGCCAAATGAATATACAACCCCCGTTAAATGTTAATTTGCATTCCCAACAACCACCACAAGGATATTTCAGCAGGCAATTATTTTCTGAACCTTAATTTCATAATGATCTATTCTTATGTTTCTGTTTTATTAAAAATTATGTATTTTTCCTAAATATCAATTATATGTAGCACATATGTTGAAATGTGCATAAAAATGGCTTTATGACGTAAATAAAGCTTTGTAAATAAATTAATTTATTTGTGACATCAAAATCTGTGTTTGTATACTTTAATTTTGCAACATATGAAGTGTTTTCATGTTCAATCTTGATGATTTTAGAGTTATCATTGCTTCAGGAAGTGACATCATAACAAATTAACATAAACAAGACAGGAAAGGCAGACATTTTTGTATTTGAATCATTTAACTTTATTTTTGAGTTCAATGACATGACAAACGCATATGCGTTTGTAAGAGGAAAAACGCATGTAAAAAGCGCTAAAAACGCAATAAAAACGCTAAAAAAACGCATGCGTTTTTAGCGCTAAAAAATGGTCAGAAGCCATTTGGTCAAAAACCAAGGGAAGGAAAACGTGCAAAATAAACTGCAGGTACACCGACGCAACGTGCGAACATAGCCTTACACTAAGAAAAATGGAAATGCAAAAGCAGTTAAGAATCTGGCCTTACCATCACAATTTGCCTGTTTCCATCACACCATGCAGTATAATGGAGTTCTAATTACTAGGGTATGGGCACTGACTTTTTCAGGGGGATTTTGCTTGGATCCCGGCTGAAAAAGCTCCGCAAGCCCCCAAAAATTAACATAGTGCACAGCAATGTAACGACTTTGCTGTGCACATGTTCAGTATTTGCTGTTACAAAAAAGTTGCATGTTCATTCCTCAAGCAGCCGCTCACTATCAATGACAAGTTACAGGGGAAAAAAAAATAAGACACTTGCAGCAGAGCAGCTGCAGAAACTTCGAAAAAACGCCAGCAAAAAAAAAATAATAATAATCGTTAACATTGCTTCAACCAACAGTTCACTCTCCCATCTCCTAAGGCCATTAAATGGAGCTCTCACTCTCAGGCCCCCTTCACACGTCCGAGTCTCCGGTATGTGTTTGGTCCATTTCCTTACGTGCCGAAGACACGAGCACACGTAGATCCATTAAATCAATGGGTCTGCGCTCACGTGAGTGTTTTGCCATGGACCGTGTGGCGCATACGTGTGCCCATGTGCTCCACACGTAGACATGTCCGTTTTACTCTGGCATCAAAGGGTGTCACACGAACCGCACAGATGTGATCCGTGTGACACGCACCAGAAAAAACACACGTGTCTGAATTAAAAGGAATTTCTGTACTCCCCTTCTCCAGCTCTACTGTCTCTGCCACTGCTGTCACTTGCTTCCAACCCTGCTCATTATGCTCATCACATATTCACTCCACTGCGGGTCGGAAGCAGCAGCAGCGGGGAGTCGGCAGGGCCGGAGTCCGCAGATGAGCACTACGGACAGCAACGCCAGGGACAGGTGAGGAGAATGTTCCTGTTCTCCGTGAGTTATCACGAATAGCACACGGAGAACACACGTGTGCCATAAACACAGCACACGGAGGGCAATACGCACCTTTGACACTTAGGTGAAAAACGTGCGTGATTTTCACGGATGTGTGAAGGGGGCCTTAGCCAAAAGATGCCTATCAATTCCACATCAGAATTGTTAGGGTCTGCCCTGGATTTCTCGCTCCATTTATTTCTTTTTTGCAAAATTTTGTAATGCTACAAAATATGAATTTTTTTTTTTTTTTAAATGTTCTATTTTCAACTTTTAAAACAGTGGAGGTCGCAGCTGCTCATATTTGACATTAAGGGTCTGTGCGCACTGGGAAAATGTGTTTCTTAAAAAAAACTATGCACCTTCTGGCAGAATTTCGCACCTGCGAAAAAAAAACCCCACCCAAAATCCGCATGCGGTTTTAGCACGGTTTGTTGCGGATTTTCCACAATATTGTCCCTGCGGTTTTTAACTATTCTTTAATGGCAAAACCGCAGGTACCTGCAGAAAAGAAGTGACACGCTGCTTTTTGCTGCAGAAATTCTGCAGCAAAATCTGTAGGGAAAAAACCGCAGTGTGCGCACAGCATTTTGGATTTCTCATAGATTTTGCTGGGGAAGGACTGCATGAACTTTATGAACAAAAAAACGCACCTTTTCTGCAGCAAAAAACACAGTGTGCGCACAGGGCCTTAAACCAGTTTGCATTACGACTGCAGTAAATGTGGGCAGGATCTGCTCAATGTGTCTGATGTCACTGGACAGGACAGCAGATGGGGCGGGTGAAGAAAGCAGGACCCGATCCACAAAGACCTGGCCCAAATGCACATGCTAATCAAACTGCAGTGCATGTCTGTAACTTTAATTATAGATATTTCAGCAACCAAGCATCGGATCTTTCTACAACAGGCATGCCTGGATTCAGCATCCTAGCGCCTGTATGGCACTGCCTTTACTTCATATAGTAAAATCCTGGTGGTTGGTTCCCTTTAACATTGAATAAGGATTGCTAATTATTTTTTTTATTATAAAATATTGGTTTGAGCCACACTTAGGAAAAAGGTAACATTTTTATTTTTCATCCATGAAGAGGTGTTAGGGCTCGTTTTTCTGTGGTGAACTGACATTTTTATTGACACTAATTTGGAGTACTTTCAAGGTTTTGATTTCATTTTAACCATTTTTTTTTAAAGAGGTGATTTACTAGTTAGTATTGATAGGCAAATTGATATGTTAAGAAACAAGGTTTCTCTGAAATACCTTGTGTTGCCAATAGTGCCTGTGAGCGGTGTTATTGTGCTCCACTCTTCCCTATCGTGTGACCCCGCCCCCACCCCCGGAATCCATGACCTCTGGGATCCGGTGATGTTACGTCAACTTCCTGTTAACCTAACATCACCGCGGCCCCCCAGTCTCCGTGAGTGACTGGGCTGTCCGGGCAGTTTCACTGCTAGTCGCAGCCCAGCATGTCCCTACTCCCTTCTCTGCAGAGCACGAGCGATGCTGGGCTGTGACGAGCTGTGAAACTCCGCCCACAGCCTAGTCACCTAGGGAGACTGGGGCCGGCCGCGGTGATGTCACATCAACAGGAAGTTGACGTGACATCACTGGATCCCATAGGTCACAGTCAGGGGGTCATGCGATGGGGAAGGGGAGCACAATAGTGTCGCTCACAGGCCCTATTGGCAACACAAAGTATTTGAGAGAAACCTTGTTTCTCAACATAGTATTCATAGGCACATTGATATTAAACTAGATAATTACCTCTTTAAAAGGAACATGAGAATCTAAATCCTGATTATGGTTTTTTAATGTATTAAACTTAGTGCAGGGGTTAATGTACCAATTGGAGCCGATGCTCGGCATCCCCTACACTTATTGAGCTCAGCTTTGTAAGGCTGTTTGCACACGCTGCATTTTTTATGCATTTTCACTTGCAGATTTTAATCAATCCGCAAGGAAAAACGCATCCCAGTAAAGTCAGAGAATCCTGAAGTGCTGTGCACGTTGCAGATTTTTTTTCCTTGCCGATTTTGGTGCAGAAAAAAACTGCAGCAAACAATCGACAGGTCAATTGTTTCTGCATTTTTTCCATTGTTTTTCCTATCTCAATGTAATAAAAAAAAAAATACAAAAACAGAAAAATGCATAGAAAAAACACGAGGCAAAAAAACATTTTTTCAGTAGCATTTTTACTGCCAAAGAGATGCAGTTTTGGGTGCAGAAAAACTGTAGAGTTAAGGCCACTTTACACGCAGCGACATCGCAAGCGATGTCGCTGCCGATCACACCCGCCCCCGTCGTTTGTGCATCACGGGCAAATCGTTACCCGTGGCGCACAATATCGCTAGTATCCGTCACACATACTTACTTTCCTAGCGACATCGCTGTGGCCGGCGAACAGCCTCTTTTCTAAGGGGGCAGTTCGTGCGGCATCATACGACAGGCGTCCAATAGAAGCGGAAGGGCGGAGAGCAGCCGCATGAAAGACACGCCCACCTCGTTGCCGGAGGACGCAGGTACGGTGTTGTTCGTCGTTCCTGGGGTGTCACACGTAGCGATGTGCGCTGCCTCAGGAACGACCAACAACCTGCGTCCTGCACGAGCAACGATTTTTTGAAAATGAACGACGTGTCAACAATTAGGTGAGTAATTCTGATCTTTAACACTCACTCATAGGTGTCACGTGCAGGGCTGTGGAGTCTGAGTCGGAGCTCTTTTTGGTGGAGTCGGAGTCGGTATAAAATGCACCGACTCCTAAAATAAATAATAAATTGGGGACAGTAGTTCAATGCAGAATATTTTTTCATAGGATTTTGGGAAAGTTATGAAATGTCCTATAAATTGCTGTTCTATTCCTGATCTAAGGCTACAGTCACACAGAATTTTTGCTGCGTATTTTGAGGATACGTTTGTCAGCTGCAAAAGCAGATCAGCTTTTTAACCCCTTCACGACCGGCCGATTTTTCGCTTTCCGTTTTTTTTTTTCGCCATTCTTTTTCTGAGAGACGTAACTTTTTTATTTTTCAGTCAATATGGTCATGTGAGGGCTCATTTTTTGCGGAACGAGCTGTACTTTTAAATGAAACCATCAGTTTTCCCATATAGTGTACTAGAAAATGGCAAAAAAATTCCAAATGCTGAAAAATTGCAAAAAAAGTGCGATAGCACTATGGTTTTTGAGATATTTTATTCACTGTGTTCACTATATGGTAAAACTGATGTGTGGGTGTGATGCCTCAGGTCAGTGCGAGTTCGTAGACACCAAACATGTATAGGTTTACTTTTATATAAGGGGTTAAAAAAAAATCGGAAGTTTGTCCGAAAAAAGTGGCGCACGTTTTACGCCATATTCCGTGACCCGTAGCGTTCTCATTTTTCGGGATCTTAGGCTCAATGACGGCTTATTTTTTGCGTCTCGAGCTGACGTTTTTAACGGTACCATTTTTGCGCAGATGCTACGTTTTGATCGCCTCTTATTGCATTTTGCGCAAAAGTTGTGGCGACAAAAAAACGTCGTTTTGGCGTTTGGAATTTTTTTGCCGCTACGCCGTTTACTGATCAGATTAATTGATTTTATATTTTGATAGATTGGGCGTTTCTGAACGCGGCGATACCAAATGTGTGTATATTTTTTATTTTTTTAACCCTTTAATTTTCAATGGGGCGAATGGGGGGTGATTTGAACTTTTAGGTTTTTTTGGTTTTTTTTAATTTTTTAAAACTTATTTTTTAACTTTTTTTTTTTATTTTACTAGTCCCCCTAGGGGGCTATTGCGATCAGCAATCCGATCGCTCTGCAGTATCTGCTGATCACAGCTGCAAGGCTGTAAACAGCAGATACGCTCTCTTTCTCTTTTGCTGTGCCCCGGGCACAGCGAAAGTGAAACTAAGTCAGGTGTACTACAGGAGTCATCACATGACCCTGTGCTACCATGACAACTATCGGGAGTCACGTGATCGCGTCACGTGACTTCCGGTTTCGGCGGTAAGTAAAAACTTTACCGCGATCGCGCTTATAATGGCGCTGTCATGTATTGACAGCGCCATATAAGGGGTTAATCGGCACGAGCAGATAACGATTCTGCTCGTGCCTAGCAGGCACACATCTCAGCTGTGAAAATCAGCTGAGATGTGTGCCGATCGCGGCATGCTGCCGCCGGAGGACCGCGGGCAGTAAGATTATGTCATTTAGGACGTAATTTTACGGCCAGCGGTCGTTAAGGGGTTAAAAAACCGCATCACCTGAAAGGTTTTTGAGCTCATAGATAATGTTTTCAATAGCAAAAGCAGATTATAAAAACGCCACACAAACTGACATGCTCATTCTTTGTGAGGATCTGCTTTTGAGCCCAAAAATGGATCCTCACGAAACGATGTGTCTGAATGTCCTATCTTGAAACCCATTGCCTTTGCTGGGATGCCCAGAGTCACTGCATTTCACTGAATTATTTTGCCATCAATGTTCAATATGTTTGTGACAAGAAATTGTTACCAAGACACTGGCAGTAAAAGATACTATGGCTCATCACACCAGCCAGTTTCTCCAGGCCTTAGTGGAAAAAGTTCTGCAAGATTACAAACTCAAAAAAGAACAGGTTCTTGCTATTGTAAAGGACAATGCTTCATACATAAAGTACAATTAAACTCATGAATAAAGGCCCAGTCACACATAACGACTTACCAGCGATCCCGAAAATGATGCGACCTGATAGGGATCGCAGGTAAGTCGCTGGGAGGTCGCAGGTGAGATGTCACACAGTCAGATCTTACCAGCGATGCAGGAACAATAAAGTTCGCAGTAGCGACCTGTATAATGATCTCAGCAGTCACTGTGACCCTGTCACACAGTGTCAAACACAGCGATGTGCTGGACATCGCCTTTAAAGAAAATGGCCTGGACCATTCTGCAACGACCGGCGATCTCACAGCAGGGGCCTGATCGCTGGTAGGTATCACACATAAGATCGCTAACGGGATCGTTACTGCGTCACGGAAACCGTGACTCAGCTGCGATCTCGCTAGCGATCTCGTTATGTGTGACGGTACCTTAAGAGTAATGAACAACAGCTAGAAGAAAATTTAGGATTCAGTATGTTAGAGATAGAAGGTCACAATGGTGTTCATGTAACTGAGAAACAAACAGATATTACAACAGAAGAACAGCAAAATGATACTTTAGGATTAGATCTTGTTGAAGCTGCTTCAAAACATTTTCAGATTCATCACATGCGCTGTGTTGTGCACACGCTGCAGCTGGCAATAAGAGATAGTCTGCAAGAGGGACATGCTGGAAATCTGTTTGGAAAAGTGAGGAAATTGGTTATTGCTGCCAGAACCCCTAAAATTGATTCCATCTTGAAGAGACGTGCTGGGAAAGGGGCAATTGTTTATCAAGCCACTCGGTGGTGGAGCACTTCTTTAATGATTGAGCGATTGCTTGAACTAAAATAGTTTTATAGATATGGTGAACCCTCAGGTAACCCTAAATGAAGGTCAATGGACACAGCTGGCTGAATTGAAGGAATTGCTTAATCACCCATTTACCGTGACTAAAAAATTACAAGCTGAGGATTTTACTCCTGGCATTTTCATAAGGGAGTGGAAGAACTTGCTATTTTGCCTGTCCCAAAGAGGTTTAATCGCAGATGGCATTTCTGCTTCAATGAAACGGAGAGAGACACAGCTATTGGAAAATAAAATTCTTCTGGCAGCGGTTTATGTGGACCCAAGTCATCATATACTGCTTGATGATCAACAGCTTACTAAAAGAAAAGAAGCTCTGACTGAGGTAGCAGTTAAGATAAGTGGCCTACAGGACTGCCAGGCGCAAGAGGACTTGGGTCCTGACAGTGCTACTGCTGCCATATTTTCATCCTCATCAGATGAGGAGTTTAACTTTGACAAGAATTTGGATGACATGGAGCAGGCAAAGCGTTGCCGCAAGGAAAAAGATTTCACACCGTCTCCTATAGCAGCAGATTGACCAGATTTCAGCAAAATTTTTCACTTGCTCTCAAAGAAATAGAAAAATTCAACAGTTCATCAAAACGGACTGTGCATGAGGCAATTCCTTTATACCCGGAAATTGTTAGAGATGTTACCCATGTGGTTACGGCTTTGCATCCAACCCAAGTTACTGTAGAGAGGTTGTTCTCTAGCCTTCACATTATTAGGTCAGATTTGAGGTCATCTGCGAAGGAGGATCTGATGGAGGCAATTCTATTTCTTACAACAAATTCATAGACTGCACAAATGTTATTTAGTATGTTTTTGTTGCAAACTGTTTGCCACTTATTATAGTTTATTACATAGTGTATTACATATTTACAAATTTATTACAGTTTGTGTTCTAATGTTGTATTCTAATAAATATATTTTATGTTCTATCTAAATATCATGATTATTGTATCATAACAATGATTAAATGTCTGATGTTCACATTGTACTACAATAAATTTTTCACTTAAATATAAGCAATATATGTTGGAGTCGGAGTCGTGGAGTCGGTGCAAGGGAAATTGAGGAGTCGGAGTCGAAGGTTTGGCTTACCGACTCCACAGCCCGACTCACGCGCAATGACAGCTCTAACGAGGCCGGATGTGCGTCACGAATTCCGTGACCCCAACGATATCTCATTAGCGATGTCGTTGCGTGTAAAGCCCCCTTAAGGCGCTGAGTTTTTATGTGGCATATTTGGTGCAGTTTGTTGCCAAAGTCTCCATGCCCATCATTCGGCCAGCAAAGTCAATGAGAATTCTAAGTGCTGTGCGCATGTTGCTTTTTTGTTTTTAAGCTGCTTTCACACATCTGGCTTTTGCCATCAAGCAAAATCAGGTCAGGCACAATCCGGCGAATACCGGATAAAACTGATTCGGCGCCGGATGAGTTTTTATCCTCATTGAATTGTATTAGCGCCGGATTGTGCCTGGTACCCTTGCATTTCATCAGGCAAAATTTCTGTGTCTGCCTGACAGAAAGGATGCACAAGGGAACGTTTTTTTGTCACCGGCAAGAACTGCACCACGCCGGATCCGGTGCCATGCGGCGTGTTGTAAAATGAAAGCCTATGGGCGCCGAATCCGTCATAATTCGTCAAAAAATGCATTCCATCGACGGATCAGTTTTTTTTAACTGAGCATGCTCAGATGTGTAAATTCCTTTCTGGTTAAAAAATCTCTCTCTGTCTGTCGGTCTGTCTCTCTCAGTCGGTCTCCCCCTCTCACATACTCATCAATCACCAGGGCAGTGCTGCACAGCTGTCACAAAGCACCCGCGGCTTCTCCTGCTTTTGAAAGTGCCGGCCGCTCATTATTCCATCTCGTATTCACTGCTTCCCCTGCCTATGATTGGTTGCAGTCAGATGAGCCCCCACGCTGAGTGACAGCTGTCTCACTGCAACCAAATCACAGCCGCCGGTGGGCGGGTCTATATCGTGCAGTAAAATAAATAACACCCCCCACCAATTTTGATACCAGCCAAAGTAAAGCCACATGGCTGAGTGCTGGTATTCTCAGGATGGGGAGCCCCCCAGCCTAAAAATAACAGTCAGCAGCCGCCCGGAAATGCTGCATCCATTAGATGCAACAGTCCCGGGCTCTACCTGTCTCATCCAGAATTGCATGGTGCGGTGGCAATCGGGTTAATAAGGAGTTAATGGCAGCCCATTGCTGCCACTAAGTCCTAGCTTAGTGATGGCAGGTGTCTATGAGACATCCACCATCACTAAACTGTAGTAAAAGTAAATAAACACACACACCCAAAATTCCTTTATCTGAAATAACAGACAAAAGAAAACACCCTCTTTCACCACTTTATTAAAATCCCCATATACCCCTCCAGGTCTTACGTAATCCACACGAGGTCCCACGACGCTTTCAGCTCTGCTACATCGGAAGCTGACAGGAACGGCCTTATGCAGGCGTCACCCGATACGATCTATCGTGCGATCACACGAGCGATCGTTCCCGCCCCCGTTGTTTGTGTGTCACGGGCAATTAGTTGCCCGTGGCGCACAAAGTCGTTAAACCCCCGTCACATGTACTTACCTGCTGAGCGACGTCGCTGTGGGCGGCAAACATCCACTTCCTGAAGGGGGAGGGACGTTCAGCGTCACAGCGACGTCACACAGCGGCCGGTCAATAGAAGCGGAGGGGCGGAGATGAGCGGGACGTAAACATCCCGCCCACCTCCTTCCTTCAGCATTGCCGGCGGGACGCAGGTAAGCTGTGTTCATCGTTCCCGGGGTGTCACACAGAGCAACATGTGCTGCCCCGGGAACGATGAACAACAGGACGTGCGATTTTTAGAAAATGTGCGACGTGTCAGCGATGAACGAGAAGGTGAGTACTTCTGCTCGTTCATAGCTGTCACACGCTACGATATATCAAGCGATGCCGGATGTGCGTCACTTACGACGTGACCCCGCCGACATATCGCACGATATATCGTCTCATGTGACGCCCGCATTAGAACACCGCCGCTCACTGTGAGCTCCACAGAGCAACTGAAGTGAGTCGGACGGTCAGCAGTGACATCACTCACGTTACCTGTGGCCACCGCTGGATCCTCCAGTCACTCGGGCGACTTGCTGTCACAGTTGAATTGAGCCACGTTATCAGCGGTGAAGTCACTCAGGTTACCTGCGGCCACAGCTGGATTCTCGGTACAAACTGCTACAACGGATCCGTTTTTTTTACCGGATCCATCGCATTAGTTTTACAGGATCAGCACCAGATCCATTGCATCAGGCACACACCGGATTGTGCCTGACGGCAAAAACCGGGTGTGTGATAGTAGCCTAACTTGCACTTTTGGGTGTAGAAAAAAAAATCTGCAGCATGTCAATTGTTTGTGCGGTTTTTTTTTTTACCCTTCCAGTCATTGATTTAACAAAGAAAACATTGATTAAGTTGCCGCTGCGCCCTTGTGCCCAACATGTCGACACCGCTATTTACAATGTGCAGAGTACTAGTCACCAGCTGCTGCACTCTGCACATTAAGTAGCAGCAGCCACTGACGATTTGACTGCTGAACTCTGAATAGTGACAGAGGGAAACTACAGCTCAAAGCATAGCGCTAGGCTAAAATAGCATGGCACAAGTCTCCACCTACTGCCGTGAACTGCACGTAACAGTGGGCGAGCACAGTGCACCACTAATGCAGCCACAGCATAGGGGATAAGGAACGAACAATGACCTTACTCTCTATAAAAGGTACTTGCTGTGACACGATGCACACAAGCAAATACAGATAGCATAGTTTGAACTGTAGGGGATTTTTAATGCAATCCTATTAGAAAATTAGTTTATATTACCACAATAAATAGAGATAAGGTTGAAATTTTGTTTAGCCTTCAGACCACCCCTTTAAATATAGTCCTGAATAAAAAGGCCAAAAATGTCTGGAATCATATAGTGGATTTTAGTAAAACTAAAAACAGCATAGGAAGGGGATAAGTCCTCTGGATGACTTCTTCAAGGAGGGATAATCAACGTCACATTGGTGGGGTCCAACAACCAGCAACCCCACCTATCATCCATTTTCAACTCTAGCAGCAGCCGGATATAGACAATGAACTGAGCCAAACAGCAGAGATCAGTAAACTCAGTTCACATCTTGCTACCACCGAAGCGCTAACAGACGGGGGTGCAGAGTGTCCTATCCTCACCGGTCTGACATTGATGATCAGTTGAACATTTCGAAGAATAGGAGAAACTTTGGAATGGAAACATATGTAGAAACCATTGATAAACACCCTGACCAAACGTTGGTCCAGTGACAGCACAGCTCCGTCAATTAAATATTGGCCTCACCAAGCATTCATTTGAATAGGCGCAGTTGTGAAGTACGCGGCCGCAGCCACAATGTATTTGACGAAGCTACGCTGTTGTTCTTTATTACAAAATAGATTTATTACCAGAGATGGGACAGCAGTAATATTATATATTTTTGACACAAGCCAAATTAAAGCAGACAGTTGCAGGCTGATATCAGGCTGGCAAGGCCCATGGTTATTTGGCCTTTCCCAGCCTAAAATAGCAGCTTGCTGCCGCCCCACACCATCCATTAGTTCAACCACTTCTGGGGCTTCGCAACGGCTCTTCCCTATTGCCTGGTGCAATGGCAATTGGGGTAATATTTTTGGTGGTTGATGGTCAGTTGTGAATTGCCAGCTGGCATCAATCCCAGGGGTTATTGATGGAGGGGTGTCTATCAGACATCCAATAAGTATAAAAAAATTAAACACAAAGAAAAAAAAAAAAAAGTTTAGTTGAATAAATATTCCCACACACTATCCTTCACTTCAATAAACAAAAACATAACACATACACACACACACAAAGATCCGACATAAATCATTGTGTAGTGTTCCCACAACATCCTATGGAGCCTCACTCAGAGAGCAAGGCTCCATAGTTCACTCCCAGTCAGCACCAAACCGGAATTTAATCATGCATGGTAACGTGAGTAACTCAGTGATGTCACCACACGTGATAAATTCCGCTCTGGCCCTGATGTGAAGTGACCTATGAAACCTCATTCTCTGAACATAAGGCACCATAGGTTGGAGTATGGGTTCAGCAGACATAATGGGAACACTACCCAATGAATTACAGCAGTCCTTCATGGGTTTTTTTTGTTTTTTTTTTTGTTTTTTTTTTTTTACACACAAATTGTTAACCCTGCTGTACTGTTCGGGTCAATATGACCTGAAATGATTTTTGAGACCCTGCAGAGTGTGTTATATATTAAAAAAAACAAACAAAAAAAAAACAAACCACTTCTGGGGTGTCAAAATATTACCTCAGATAATACAAAGGGTCAGACCCACACGATTCAAGTATCGAGCACTATATTGCTCGTTCATCACTAAATTACTCACCTCTGGTCAAGCCCATAAAAATCGGTACTGTAAGATTACTGCACTCGGACCACTGCAGCCTATATACTGGTCAAGGGACTGAAAAAGGACATCATCAACATCTGATGATGCACCGTTCCCCCCACCTAAGCAACGAAGCCAGCGGTATCCAAGCAGTGCAGTCATGCCTTTTTGAGAAAAATCGCTGACCTCCAGAGCAGCTTTTTTTTTTTTTTTTTTTAAAAAAAAAAACACTATGGGCCTAAAACAAATCTGAAGTTGGTTATCATCTACCTGCCTGTTTTGCGCCCCGCACTGATCTCTGCCGGCACATAGCAATCATGGACTGCTTCTGTTAGCAATTCACCTGCTAAACGTCAACAGAACAGCTCTTCCTCTACTGGGCTGCGCTGTCAATGGGTTGTAAACTTCCACGCCATGCTGATTGACAGCTGGCTCTAAGTAGTTAGGCAGTGGAGACCTGTCTGTCAATCAGAATGACATCGGCAGTCACACCGTGTCAGAGCAGAGCGGAAGAGAAGTTACTGCTGTTGATGTCACATCAGCAGAAGCTGCTGAATCATCAGCAGAACAGTCTGTTGCCGCTTTGTGCTAGTAGAAAAGCCAGTTAGTAACTGCAAGTCAATAAATTAGAATATCAAAAAGTTAATTTCAGTAATTTAAAACTTAAAAAGGGAAATACATATTATATATAGAGTCATTACAAACAGAGTATTCAATTTCTACTGTTTATTTCTGTCAATGTTGATGATTATGGCTTACAGCCAATGAAAACCCAAAAGTCATTATCTCAGAAAATTAGAATATTATATAAGACCAACTGAAAAAATTATGTTAAACTCAGAAATGTTGGTGTCTACTGAAAATTATGTACAGTAAATGCACTCAATACTTGGTCGGGATCCTTTTGCATGAATTACCGTACTGCATCAATGCGGCGTGGCGTGGAGGTGATCAGCCTGTGGCACTGCTGAGGTGTTTTGGAATCCCAGGTTGCTTTGATAGCAGCTTTCAGCTCATCTGCCTTGTTGGGTCTGGTGTCTATCATCTTCCTCTTGACAACACCTCATAGATTCTCTATGGGGTTTAGGTCAGGCGAATTTGATGGCCAATCAAGCACAGTGATACTGTGGTTATTAAACCAGGTATTGGTACTTTTGGCAGTGTGGACAGGTGCCAAGTCCTGCTGGAAAATGAAATTTCCATCTCCAAAAAGCTCATTGGCAGAGGGAAGCATGAAGTGCTCTAAAATTTCCTGGTAGACGACTGTGCTGACTTTCGTCTTGATAAAACACAGTGGATCTACACCAGTAGATGACATGTCTCCGCAAACCATCAATGATCGTGGAAATGTCATACTAGACCTCAAGCAGCTTGGATTGTGGTCTCTCCACTCTTCCTCCAGACTCTGGGACCTTGATTTCCAAATGAAATGCAACATTTATTTTCATCTGAAAACACTAGACCACTGAGCAACAATCCAGTTCTTTTTCTCCTTGGCCCAGGGAAGAAGCTTCTGGGGTTGTCTATATGTAATGAGTGGCGTGACACAAGGAATGCGACACTTGTAGCCAATGTCCTGGCTACGTCTGTGTGTGGTGGCTCTTGAAGCACTGACTCCAGCAGCAGTCCACTCCTTGTGAATCGCCCCCAGTTTTTGAGTGGCCTTTTCTTAACAATCCCATCAAGGCTGCGGTTATCCCGGTTGCTTGTGCACCTTTTTCTACCACACTTTTTCCTTCCACTTAACTTTCCATTAATATCCTTGGATGCAGCAATCTGAACAGCCAGCTTCTTTAGCAATGACCTTTTGTAGCTTACCCTCCTTGTGGAGGGTCAATGACTGCCTTCTGAACATCTGTCAAGTCAGCAGTCTTCACCATGATTTCGTAGCCTACTGAACCAGACTAAGGGACCATTTTAAATGCTAAGGAAGCCTTTGCAGGTGTTTTGTGGTAATTATTCTAATTTTCTGAGACAATGACTTTTGGGTTTTAATTGGTTGTAAGCCAAAATCAACAACATTAGCAGAAAAACACATGAAATAGATCAGTCTGTTTATGACTATATAATATATGTTTTCCTTTTTGTATTGAATTACTGAAATTAACTTTTTGATGCCATTCTAATTTATTGAGATGCACTTGTACCTGCCTGTTAGTTCTTAGCCACACACAGGTGAAAAAAAAAAACAAAAAAAAAAAACAAACATACTCCCGGATGACCCATTTAAGTAAATATATATCTATTCTGGCCTATTTATTTATATTACTTATTAAAGGGAGGCGTGTATGAATGGAAGGTCTTCTGAGATTTCCCAGGAAGGCACTATTATCTAAGAACATCAAGATTCCTATAACCCCACATTATTTCTATTTCTTTATAAACAGTTACCAGGAACGTACATTTCCTGATTTGGTTTGTGGAGTCAATCTTCTAGACACAGTGTAAAATTGTACAAAAGCGCAAAGTCAATTTTTGCAATTGCTTAATTGAAGGATAAATACACATTTACAACTCAGTTTACAAAGAATAAAAAAAAAATTAAAATTGTATCTTTAACAACAATTACATTTTTCTTTAGTATTGAATCAGACTAAAAAAGGGAACCGTTGACTAAATTCATGCTCCTGAAACTACAATCAGCTAGAATCTGAGCCTGGAGGTGTAATTTCAGCTAGGTAGGTCTTTCTGCCACAATTTAAAAATCCAAGGTGATGGAAATGTCTCTCACATGTGTGTAAAATAGGAAGAGACCTGTCAATCACCAGACCAGGGCATGGAGAAGGGGCTGGTAGCGATGCCGGACTAGTCACATCGATCCCCATGGTCTCCGTTCAGCTTTTCAAATTAGATTTCCTCTGAATTGCTGCAGGATTTCAGGGAGATATACTTGGCTACAATGGTGTAGCCAGGCTCTACTTCATGCTGCCCGTGGTGGATAGTCCCTTTTAAATCTTTCACTAAGGTCTCATAAGTGTTTAATTTCTGATTTTCATCAGTATTTAGTCAGGGTGTTTTTTCCATGAGACATTTTCTCCTGTGCAAAAAAATAAATATTGCAAAAGCTTCTTCTGCCTATTGCAATGTGAAAAACAGATAAGCAGTAGGATTGCATCAATGTCCTCTCTGGTTTTCACAGAGCTATAGGATTGAATGGGTGATTTTGAGACATGCCGCAAATGAAGAAAAAAAAAAAAGTTGATGTCTACATGATTTTCTATAGAGTTTGCAAACACACACACGTGAACAGCATGATCGACAATAACGGGTATGCGCTCTATCCATGAGAAACAGATCGAACACGTGAAAGACTGCCATATGGATGGGGTCGAACAGCAGACTTTCCATCCACAGTCACCTTTACTTAAAAAAAATATATATACGGTATATATTTTTTTTTATTTATTGTCAAAAGTCAAAATGACAGCAAAAATTTACAAGAACAATAAAGGCAATGCATTTAGAAAAATCGGATGTTGTACGGTTCATCCATATGGGATCTGTGTTTTGTTTTTTTTTTTCGGGAAAAGGGGGGGCAGTGGATTTGCTTACTCATACTACTTTCATAGAAGTACACTTCCAAAACACAGAAAAGGCTAGTGCATGCTGCAATTTTCCTCATGTGGACATTTGGTCCGTTATTATTACAATAATTTGAACTGTCCAATTGAACATTGAATAACATTGGTCTTCGTGCTGTTTTCGTCACGTGCAGACCTTTCCAAAAAAATAAATAAATAAATAAATAAATATACGGTTGTGTGAATGTAACCTTACTTGTACCATTTGAAATCCTGCACATCCACAGGTGCCACAGGGAATGTTTCATATATCCCATTATGTGTAATTTTCTTGTATATTTTATTTTCCTTCCTTAGCCCATGAGTAAATTAAATTGCATGAGTAAATTGCAAATTACCCTCACGTCAGTCGTTCAGTCAGGGCTGAAGCACTGGAAAGTGGGATTCAGGAGTATGCGCAGGGTGGGGGGGGGGGGGGCAAAGACTAATAAAGCATATACAGTCACTGTGTGCTGTCCAACATCAATTTCGACCATTTGAGATGGGCTCCAAGACACAGTCCCACACCTTATGGAGGCCATCTCAAATAGAAGGAAACTGCAGGAAATGTATGACGCAGTCTCCATCATTAAAGTCAATTGATGCAAATATCTGAAACCCATTTTCCAAAACCGCTACAGAACCACCTACAATACAATGTGATGTGAACCCTGCCTTCCTCATATTGCTCACCTTTTTATACACAGATCACCTGGTATATATTAAATAGATGCAATAATAGCTAATACTTATAAGCAGCCTCTTTTTCTCATAGGGCTACTTACAGTATTTAAAAATGGGATTATTCACACATCTTTCTGTACTTACATTGGACATGTTTATAAAGTCAAATATTTTTGGTAGAATATATTTCTCATATCTTTACATATACACGGTATAAAATGCCTTTAATCACTTATACTTTTGTTCTCTATAAATGTATTAATTTCAACACTTGTGCATCTTATATTCTTTAATCACAAAATTGGTGACATATCGGGTCACTTATCAGACCCTAATATCATCTCAGGAACTTCTCAGTACTAATTCACTTTATTTAGATTTATATACACCACTGGCCAAATCACCCCCAATTACCCAATCCTACACCAGGAACCCCCTTTGATCAGCTCTTTTCAGCATAGCAGCAAGATGTAAACAGTGAATGAAGCCTATCAAGGACTGCATTCTAAAGCCGGCCAGACACACTGAATGGCTGTTGACTAAAGGCCCTGTCACACACACGAGATCGCTAAAGCGGGCTTTACACGCTACGATATATCTAACGAGATGTCGGCGGGATCACGTCGTAATGATATTGTAGCGTGTGACAGCTATGAACGAGCTGAAATACTCACCTTCTCGTTCATCGTTGACACGTCGCTCATTTTCTAAAAATCGAACGTCCTGTTCATTGTTCTCGAGGCAGCACACATCGCTCCGTGTGACACCCCGGGAACGATGAACACAGCTTACCTGCGTCCTGCCGGCAACGCTGAAGGAAGGAGGTGGGTGGGATGTTACGTCCCGCTCATCTCCGCCCCTCCGCTTCTGTTGGCCGGCCGCTGTGTGACGTCGCTGTGATGCCAAACGTCCCTCCCCCTTCAGGAATTGGATGTTCGTCTCCCACAGCGAGGTCATTTGGAAGGTAAGTAGGTGTGACGGGGGTTACAACATTGTGTGACACAGGCAAGAAATTGCCCGTGCCACACGAACGATGGGGGCGGGTGCGATCGCACGACAAATTGCAATGTGTAAAGCAGGCTTAACGAGATCGTTGCTGAGTCACAGTTTCTGTGACGCAACAACGATCTCGCCAGCGATCTCGTTACGTGTGACACCTACCAGCGATCAGGCCCCTGCTGGGAGATCTCTAGTCGTTGCCGAATGGTCCGGACCATTTTCTTCAAAGGCGATGTCCTGCTGGGCAGGACACATCGCTGTGTTTGACGCCTACCAACAACCTCCTAACAGGGTCCCAACGCCCGCAGAGATCGTTATACAGGTCGCTGATTGTTACTGCGTCGTTGGTAAGATCTGACTGTGTGACATCTCACCAGCGACCTCCCAGCGACCGTTATCAGGTCGTATCGTTGTCGGGATCGCTGGTAAGTCGTTGTGTGTGACAGCGCCTAAAGGCCCACTCACACACAACGACTTACCAGCGATCCCGAAACCGATGCGACCTGATAGGGATCGCAGGTAAGTCGCTAGGAGGTCGCAGGTGAGATGTCACACAGTCAGATCTTACCAGCGATGCAGGAACAATACAGGTCGCAGTAGCGACCTGTATAACGATCTCGGCAGTCACTGTGACCCTGTCACACAGTGTCAAACATAGGGATGTGTCCTGCCCAGCAGGACATCGCCTTTGAAGAAAATGGCCTACACCATTCTGCAAGGACTAGAGATCTCACAGCAGGGGCCTGATCACTGGTAGGTGTCACACATAACAAGATCGCTAACGAGATCGCTACTGTGTCACAGAAACCGTGACTCAGCTGCGATCTCGCTAGCGATCTCGTTATGTGTGACGGTACCTTTAACTCTACTCAGTCTCCCATACACAGAGAAAACCACTGGCTGACATATTGGCTCACAGCTTATCTACAGGAGAACAATGCATTCAAGAGTTTAAACATCGGCATGCCAGATAGGCATCTCCCACCCCCCCCCCCACCCCCATCAATAGGTCAGCTGGTGCCCCCATACAGTCAATATGTCTGACAGTCTAATGTGTATGGGATTCTTTAGGACAGGTCATCAGAAGCTTATGGCCAGACAACCCCTTTAAAGGGCTGACCTTTTGTTATTCAGGAGATAAGCTGCTGGCAGGGCCAGCTGTCACCTGTTTTCTCCAATTCTGGTTTCAAAACAAGTGAAGGTTTAGGAGGAGCTCAATTTTCATGTATATGAAGACAGGGAAGATAGTTATAGGCCGAAAAAGCCATCAGCCAATATGTAAGCAAGGCCTTTATTATTAACTCAGTGATCAAGGTGTGCTTATCTAACTAGACACAGAAAATAACATATCTTTGTACTGTGTTATCTAACTGCAGACAGCCACCAATTACAGTTATCTGTTTCATGTCTTGCTTTAGGATAAGGAGGTTTGTTCAGGAGACAATAAGCAATTTACATAAAAATAGACAAGCAGTGTGTCTCCTCTCCTCAATCCAATGTGTCTCCACTCTTAACGGAATTGCAATCAATATAAGGGTAAGGGAAAGTTCACACAGTGCGTTTTTCGCGGCGTTTTTGCGCAGTTTTCGGGTGCGTTTTTGCTCAGAAAACTGCATGACTTTGCTTCCCCAGCAAAGTCTATGAGTTTTCATTTTTGCTGTCTGCACACAGCATTTTTTTTCAGCTGCGTTTTTGTGGTGCCACAAAAACGCAGCATGTCAATTATTCCCGCGTTTTTCACTGCGCTTTTCATCCATTGAGTGCAATCGGATGTTGAAAGACGCAATGAGAAACGCAAATAGCTGCGTTTTGGTGCATTTCTAAGACCAAAAACGCAGCTATAAACGCAGGAGGTGGGTAGTAAAGTGACATGTACAGGAAGAGGATTCCTTCTGTCAGTAAATACAGAAGCGTGAATCCTCCCGGTACCGTCACCGCCGCGTCCACCTCCCGTCCTGTGCATGTATGCTGCCGTGCGGCGCCATGTCTGGGCGGGAGGTGGAAGCGGCAATCAAAAGTGAACAGTAGAAGAAAAAAAAAAAAGTTATACTCACCTGTCTGCAGACTCCCGGTGCCATGCCCGCTCCCATCTCCTCTCACGGTATCGCCACCCCCGCTCCGGCTGTGTGCAGACGGCCGGGAAACCTCCGATAGATGCAGGACCTGGCGATGGATCACCTGATGCAGTCACCTGACGCATCAGGTGATCGTAAGTATCGCGGTGACGCGGGCGCCCGGCCGGTTTAAGCTATCAGCGGATGCGTCAGGAGACTTCATCCCTGATTACCGGCAGCTGCTGCAGCGATCAGACAGGATCAGACTCCCACCCCATCGCTCCAGGAGCTGCCGGTAATCAGCACATAAGTATTTTTTTTTTTTTTTGCACCGATGCATCTGCTGATTGTATAAACGGCTTTTATACAATCAGCTGATGTGTGATGTGCTTCAGCCCCTAGAACCTGACACATCATCTGATCGCTTTGCCTTCCAGCAAACGATCAGATGATATTGGATCCGGATTGGACGGCGCGGTACCCTTGACCCAGGATTACTGCGGAGGGGGGTTCTTTATTTCAATAAAGATGGAGTCACTAATTGTGTTGTGTTTTATTTCTAATAAAAATATTTTTCTGTGTGTTGTGTTTTTTTTTATCTTTACTAGAAATTCATGGTGGCCATGCCTAATATTGGCGTGACACCATGAATTTCGGGCTTAGGGCCAGCTGATAATATAAAGCTAGCCCTAACCCCATTATTACCCAGCGAGCCACCCGGCATCAGGGCAGCTGGAAGAGTTGGATACAGCGCCAGAAGATGGCGCTTCTATGAAAGCGCCATTTTCTGGGGTGGCTGCGGGACTGCAATTCACAGCGGGGGTGCCCAGAAAGCATGGGCACCCTGCACTGTGGATTCCAATCCCCAGCTGCCTAGTTGTACCCGGCTGGACTCAAAAATTGGGCGAAGCTCACGTCATTTTTTTTTTTAAATTATTTCATGAAATTCATGAAATAATTAAAAAAAAGGGCTTCCCTATATTTTTGGTTCCCAGCCGGGTACAAATAGGCAGCTGGGGGTTGGGGGCAGCCCGTACCTGCCTGCTGTACCCGGCTAGCATACAAAAATATGGCGAAGCCTTCGGCAAGGTACCCAATCGGAACGCTGTTATGACCACCAATCGGAGTCGTGAGGGCGTTGTAAAATACACCGCAAAAACACACCCTGGGTCCTGCCTTCAGTCCTACGTCACTGCCTTCAGCGTCGTCGCGACCGTCGCTGCTGCAGTGTCAAACACAAGGATGCATGTGGCGCAGTGGGATAGCAGCGAACAAAAAATGACCTGGAATATTCAAGAGCGAGCAGCGATCTCACAGCAGGGGTCTGATCGTTCTTATGTGTCACACACACACACAGACGTCGCTGTTGAGGTCGTTGCTACGTCACAGAAAATGGCGACTTAGCAGCGACGTCATTGTCGTCGTCGCTGTGTGTGACACCACCATAAGAGGAGAGACAGGACTTCTAGTATCCTCACACAATATGATGTAATCGGTTTTAAGATCATATGTCCATCAACCATTAGAAATGGATCAAGCAGCAATCAGTTATCTTACCAGGACAAAAATTATTATATTTCATCCATATTATATTATAATATTGTTTGTCCAGCCAAAAAAATGATGGCAACAGGATAGGTGTTTTTGTTTTGTTTTTTAACTTTTGAAGCCTATGAAAAATGGATCTGTTAAATACAGATTTCTTTTTCTTCCATTTTTTTTTATGCTTAGGCTAGTTTCACACTTGTGTTGAACGGCATCCATTGCGTTGTGTGACGGATGCAACGGATGTGTTGCATATAGTGGCACAACGGATGCAACGGATCGTACAAAACAACAGAATCTGCTTTTAAGTTTTACCGGCGGCAGACTATTGTGAACGATCAGCCGATCGCTCACAGCAGCCGGTCGCCGGGTGATCAGCCGATCGCTCACAGCAGCCGGTCGCCGGGTGATCAGCCGATCGCTCACAGCAGCCGGTCGCCGGGTGATCAGCCCATCCTTCGGCCGCCGAGAATGTGTGCGGGGGCGGAGTGTGGGGTGGGTGGAGCCGAGTGGGGCCATGGCGCTGAGGAAGTCAGTGCCACGGGAACTGCACGGCTGGGGACAAGAATATATATATATGTATGTATGTATGTATGTATGTATGTATGTATGTATGTATGTATGTATGTATGTATGTATATGTATGTGTGTGTGTGTATATATATTATATATATATATATATATATATATATATATATACACATACTCACATGCGGAGTGCGGGAGGGGGCGGAGCCGAGCGGAGAAGTGTCGGGCTCCCTGCACACGTAGCCAGGGTAAATAAATATCGGGTAACCAAGCGAAGAACTTTGCTTGGTTACCCGATATTTACCTTGGTTACCAGTGTACACCGCTTAGCGCTGGCTCCCTGCACACGTAGCCAGGGTAAATATCGAGTTACTAAGCAAAGCGCTTTGCTTAGTAACCCAATGTGTACCCTGGCTACGTGTGCAGGGAGCCAGAGAGAGCATGCGCAGCGAAATCCTAAGGATTCCGCTGCTCAAAAAACTTTACATGCTGCGTTGCTTCCGCCCGGCGGAAGCAACGCAGCGTCGGCAGGCGGAAGCAACGCTGGTCCATCTCTCGCAATCCGTTGTCCATACAAGTCTATGGGAAGCAGCAGAATCCGTTAATGGATTCCGCTGTTTTCCAAACGGCGGATTGCAACTGAAGGAAAACAACGCAAGTGTGAAAGTAACCTTATTAGATCAGTGTCAAATATGATTACTTGTCATGTGAACAGTCAAGTAATCATCCATATGAAAGTGAAACAGTAAGCAAAAGATGGATCTTCTTCAAACGGCAGAAAGACAGATCACGACTGGACATGTGAACTTAAGGCTGCTTTACACCTTACAATTTCGCATACGATATCGTATGCGATGTAACCCGCCCCAATCGTATGTGCGGCACGTTCAATTTGTTGACCATGTCGCACAAACGATTATTTCCCGTCACACATACTTACCTCCCATACGACCTCGATGTGAGCGGCGAACAACCACTTCCTGGAGTGGGAGGGACGTGTGGCATCACCGCGACGTCACGCGGCAGCCGGACATTAGAAGCGGAGGGGCGGAGATGAGCGGGACGTAAACATCCCGCCCACCTCCATCCTTCCGCATTGCCGGCGGTAACCGCGGGACGCAGGTAAGCTGTGTTCATCATTCCCGGGGTGTCAGCGATGTGTGCTGCCTCGGGAACATTGAACAACCTGACGTTCAATTTTTAGTAATTGAACGACGTGCATGCGATCAACGTTTTAACGTTCAATCGCATGGAGGTTTCACACGCTACAATGTAACTAACGATGCCGGATTTGCGTCACTTACGACGTGACCCCACCGACAAATCGTTAGATAAATTGAAGCGTGTAAAGCCCGCTTTAGCCTAATACATCAAGTTACCGTATTTTTCGGACTATAAGACGCACCCTGGTTTTAGAGAAGGATAATAGGAAAATAAAATTTTAAGCAAAAAATGTGGTCATGACACTGTTATGGAGCGAGGATCTGCTCCATAACAGTGACACTATTATGGGGGTAATATCCCCAAATTCTATACTAAGGTACCCCATCCTGGCAATGATCCTCCTGCCTTGTGTATATATTTATGTCCCTCATCCTGGTATGGCCCTATCTTGCTATATACTGCATCCTGGTATGCGCTCCCATCCTGCTCATATACGCCATCATCCTGCTCATATACGCCATCATCCTGCTCATATACCCCCATCATCCTGCTCATATACCCCCATCCTTCGGCACACACAAAAAAAAAAAAAAACGTTTACACTCGCCTTTCCTCGATCTACGCAGCGTCGCTCCTCCTCCTGTCTGTGCCGGCAGTGCTGTGTTGAGCCTGCCACGTTCCCTGCAGCACTGCGATGTATTGTCCTCCAGTCTGCCAGCAGACTGGAGGACATCGCGATGCTGCAAGGGAACGGTGAGTACATTGATTCACTGCACCCCGGGCTGATGATGATGATGCGCGGGGGGCAGTGAATACAGCCGAGCATGATCACTCTAGGCTGTAGTTGCCAGGGGTGATCACGGCCGGCTGTTACTTATGCGCGCGTCCCTGCCCATCATCCCGCCCACCTATCAGCCCCGGCTTCAGCGTTGAGAGATGGGCGAGAGGATGGGTGTGCATATGTAATGAGCGGGCCCACGTGGTCACGGCAGGTGCTGCTGCTGCCTGCTCGTGCCCCCGATGACCCGCACCACCGCAGCACCCTAATTCCCCGCAGCCATGCCCTACATTCAGCCCATTAGACGCACCCCCCACTTTCCCCCAACATTTGGGGGGGGGAGTGCGTCTTGTGGTCCGAAAAATACGGTACCTTAGGCTATTGCAGATTTGGTACAGAATTTTTTTTTGCATGAAATCTGCACCTTCTGGCAGAAAAAAACATTAATGGCAGATCTATCACAGGCTCCACAAACCAGTCAGGTAACAGCTCAGGTTATTCAGAAAATAGATGAAATCTCTTTAAAGGCCATTTTATACAACTGTTTTTTACTCATTTGTGTTAAGGCTGTGAATCGTCAGATTCGAACGAACAATCTCATATATGCTTAGGAGTCCATTAGTTTGGGTCATGAGACCCACAATGAGGCAGGTACTTGGAGCTACACAGAGACTTTGGCAGCATCAGGCATCGCATGACCAAAGTCTGCTTTGTGCCACTGCTCCTTCGCTGCACTATGAGGCTATGTGGCGCACACAGCGTTTTTTTTACGCTGCTTTTGTGCGTTTTTGGCCGCAAAAAAAACGCACAAGAAAACGCACGGAAAAAAACACACCAGTAAAAAATGCATGCGTTTTTACCGCGTTTCGTTGCGTTTTTTCCTGCGTTTTGCTGTGTTTTTTCAATAGATTCCATGGGTGAAAAACGCAGTAAAACGCAGGAAAGAATTGACATGTCCATTTTTTTTTAGCTCAGAAATGCAACAAAAAAAAAAAAAGTTGTGTGCTGACAGCAAAAATGAAAACTCAAACACTCTGCTGGGGAAGCAAAGTCATGCAGTTTTGAGCCCAAAAACGCACCCGAAAAATGCTCAGTGCACACAGCCTAAAGGTCAATGAGGTCACTTTGCGGCACATACCCTACTGTGACAAGCAAGTCAATGAGTAAGGCTAAGTTCACACTTCCGTGGTTTTGCATCAGTCACATGCGCATGTGACTGATGCGTTGTACAACGGATGACAACGGTGACAAAGAAAAGAATTTCTTTGTCGGACTCCGTTGTGTGTGGGGGGTGGAGTGAGTGTGTGTGTGTGTGTGTGTGTGTGTGTGTGTGTGTGTGTGTGTGTGTGTGTGTGTGTGTGTGTGTGTGTGTGTGTGTGTGTGTGTGTGTGTGTGTGTGTGTGTGTACATGCGGAGTGCGGGAGGGGGCGGAGCCGAGCGGAGCTGTGGAGCTGAGGACGTCAGAGCCGCAGGGACTGCAGGGCTGGGGACGAGTGTGTGTGTGTGTACACATGCGAAGTGCGGGAGGGGGCGGAGCCGAGTGGGGAAGTGTCGGCCTCCCTGCACACTATATCCAGGGTAAATATCGGGTAAAAGCAAAGCACTTTTTGCTTGGTTACCCAATATTTATCTTGGATACCAGCTTAGCGCGGGCTCCCTGCACCCGTAACCACTGTAAATATCGGGTAACTAACCAAAGCGCATTGCTTGGTTACCCGATATTTATCCTGGTTACGGGGGCGGGGAGCCAGAGAGCGCATGCGCAGCGAAATCCTACGGATCGCGCTGCTCAAAAAACGTTACATGCTGCGTTGCTCCCGCCCGGCGGTCAGTTAAAAAACGACTGACCGCGACGCAGCAGATGCAACGCAGCATCATCAGTCACAATCCGTCACTAATAGAAGCCTATGGGGAAAAACAGGATTCCTGCAAAATATTTTGCAGGATACCGTAATTCCTCAAGGCTACGGATTGTGACTGATGAAAAACAACGGAAGTGTGAACTTAGCCTAAGAAAATCAGACTGCTGGATTTTTTTAGATCTGTTTGTTGAGCAGATGTGCAATGTGAACCCATCATCTTCCATAGTGCCGGGATTTACCAGCGGCAATAAGTGAAGTTCGGTAGTGAGACAACTGATGATGATAAAGTCGCCGTGTTGCCCAGCTAAATAAAGACAAGAAGGTTCACCTGCTATACAGACATGATTAGCCCAAGACTTGTAAACATTCCATTTGGATGTGAAGTCTCAAGCAAGAATACATAAGTCACTAATCAGTCAGAAATCAATATAAGAAAAATGTATCCAAGAAAACATTACACAATGAATAGTCATAATGAACTACACATTACTTATTAGAAGCTAGTTAACACTTTGCACTTGGTAAGCTCACAGCTCAGAAATAATTTTCTTGATGCATTAAACACCACAGTTAGCAATGCTGGAAAATCTGTCTAAAATTGCCAAGTTTCATTTGGATCAAACAAGTGGAAACGGAATTTATAAGAGCTGGCGATCACAGAGCCTCTCCCAGGCACACTCACGTGGACAACATAATGGCTGCAGAACTAAATGTTCCATTGAAATACAGGACAGCGATGTAAAGCAGATGTCTGATGCTACTGTGAGGTCCCTGTATATCACACCGATTCCCACAGCAAGGAGTAAATACACAATAGGGAAGGTACGTTTGTTGTTATTACAGGGCTCAGAGCTGTGCCCTCAGGCTATAGGGTTTGCAGAGCGATGTATTGTCAGGACAGGATGGGAGTGACACAACACAATACCCTACACGTGCTGTGCTGCTGAGAACATGACTCCCACCAAAGGCCATGAATGATCCTCCCCAGCCAAAAAAACAAACATTGTCCCAGACTGGCACTTGGGATTGTGGGGTGAAAGAGGCGGCACTGCCCCGTGTCCCTCCCCTTCTCCTATGAATGGAAAGCACAGTACTTAGAGGCTCAAAACGTGGCAGACTCTACTAAGTAGCTTCTTGTTTCCATTTTCACATGGAGGCGGACTAGGGTGGGCTTCTATTTAACCCCCACACAGCTAAGCTCCACAATACATTGCATAACACTGAATGTCAGCTGAGAACCATGTGAGAAAGCATGAAAGGCTGGAATCTATGCAGTCCTGGGTAAGATACACACAGAGTCCACCGAAACTGATCCAGGAAACTTTATATACAATGGTTCTTAAAGTGGTTGATGCCCTTCAAACACCATTCCAGCATTTGTTTGTTTTTATTTCAGCGCTGGAGGGGTGCCCTCTGTCTTAAGGTGGTGTCACACACAGCGACGACGACAATGACATCGCTGCTAAGTCGCCATTTTCTGTGACGTAGCAATGACCTCAACAGCGACGTCGCTGTGTGTGACACATAACAACGATCAGACCCCTGCTGCGAAATCGCTGCTCGCTCCTGAATATTACAGGTCATTTTTTGATCGCTGCTATCCCGCTGCGCCATGATGATAAGCTCAGCATCCTTGTGTTTGACACCGCAGCAGCAACGGTCGCGACGACGCTGAAGGTAGGACAAGGGCGTGTTTTTGCAGTGTATTTTGCAATGCCCCTACGACTCAGATTGGTGGTTACAACAGCGTTCCGATTGGGTACGTTGCCGAAGGCGTTACAGTGATTTCATTCTTTGTTCCACATAGTAGATTCTCTGTCTGGTGTCGCTAGTGTCGTTCTTTGTGGATCTGAATGAAATGAAATAGAATGAATGAAAGCACTACTGCGTCTTCCTTTGTTTGGCACGGTCACCCAATCAGGCGCCGCTGTAGTGATCACCAATCGGAATAGAGGGGCGTGAAAAAAGGCAACGCAAAACATGTCTAGGGGTAAACACCACGCCTCTATCAAGGTCTGAGTCGTCGCATAGCGACGCGTGTGACACCGCACAACGACCGTCGAGGTCGCTATGATCGCTGCTCCGTCGCTGCTTAAAATTACATGTTTGACAGCTAACTAGCGATCATCTAAGGTCGCTGTTACGTCACAGGAAATGGTGACGTAACAGCGACGTCGTTGTGTGTGAACCCAGCTTTATACTCACCTGCCATCATCTTCAATCGCCAGAGCTCCGGTCGGTGTCTGGGAACTTGTGACCTGCCAGCAGCTCTAGCGTTTCATAGAGCACTCCTAATGTCACAACTCCATGTAACTATGAGAGAAAAATTGTATGAAAAATACCCTGAATATAAATAAATAAATTGCAAGTGCTTAATAACAGGGTACTTAGTGTATACATTTTTGCAAAAAGGTAAAAAGCTGTCTCACCTCGTCACGGTGTACCCATCTGAGACAGTCCCTAACCTACTGAAGTTAAAAACATTATCAATACCTGACTTGTGTCATGTCAAAACTCCAATATGGATGGTGGCAAGTGGTTAGCTGTGTCCCAGATAAAATACACAGCAAAGCGAGACGCAATCAGCTGTTCAGTCTCAGTACCAGGAGGGCTGCACCCCCAACCTGCAACCAAGCAAGAAAACATACAAAAAACACAAAAACCTGAGCTGAAACAATGTAAGGGTATTTTTCATACAATTTTTCTCCTTGGTTTTTTCTAGTCTTAAGGCTGCAATTCACATGCTTAATGTTGCATGTTTACTGAACATTGTTTCAGCTCAGGTTTTTGTGTTTTTTGTATGTTTTCTTGCTTGGTTGCAGGTTGGGGGTGCAGCCCTCCTGGTACTGAGACTGAACAGCTGATTGCGTCTCGCTTTGCTGTGTATTTTATCTGGGACACAGCTAACCACTTGCCACCATCCATATTGGAGTTTGACATGACACAAGTCAGGTATTGATAATGTTTTTAACTTCAGTAGGTTAGGGACTGTCTCAGATGGGTACACCGTGACGAGGTGAGACAGCTTTTTACCTTTTTGCAAAAATGTATACACTAAGTACCCTGTTATTAAGCACTTGCAATTTATTTATTTATATTCAGGGTATTTTTCATACAATTTTTCTCCTTGGTTTTTTCTAGTCTTAAGGCTGCAATTCACATGCTTAATGTTGCATGTTTACTGAACATTGTTTCAGCTCAGGTTTTTGTGTTTTTTGTATGTAACTATGAGAGCCTAGTTCTGGCTCTCACAGACTTGCACTGCGAACTTGTGAAGTAACTTCTGAATTTCGGACAGTCGTAAGTTACAGGTATAAGATGGCGCCGCAGGACACCGGTAAGACATCGAAAAACGAACCTGCTTGAGGGCTAGTAAAACAAGGAGGGGGGGTGAAGAGGGATTTCATTTAAAAGCACTACTGCAGCGGTGCTGGGGGAAAAACGCTGGAGTGGTACTTTAAAAGGGGTATTCCCTTTTCCAAGATCCTATCCCAATATGTAGTAGGTGTAATAATAATATTATTAGCAAACACCTCCAATTAGAAATGTAGTATAGTTCCCCTGATATAGCCATGTCTCTTAAGGGGGCTTTACACGCTACGACATCGCTAATGCAAACTCGTTGGGGGTCACAGAATTGGTGACGCACATCCGGTCGCATTAGCGATGCCGTTGCGTGTGACACCTATGAGCGATTTTGCATCGTTGCAAAAACGTGCAAAATCGCTCATCGGTGACATGGGGGTCCATTCTCAAAAATCGTTACTGCAGCAGTAACGAGGTTGTTCCTCGTTCCTGCGGCAGCACACATTGGTACGTGTGACACCGCAGGAACGAGGAACCTCTCCTTACCTGCCTCCCGGCCGCTATGCGGAAGGAAGGAGGTGGGCGGGATGTTACGTCCCGCTCATCTCCGCCCCTCCGCTTCTATTGGGCGGCGGTTCAGTGACGCAGCTGTGACGCTGAATAAACCGCCCCCTTAGAAAGGAGGCGGTTCGCCGGTCACAGCGACGTCGCCGGGCAGGTAAGTCTGTGTGACGGGTCCGGGCGATGTTGTGCGGCACAGTCAGCGATTTGCCCGTGTCGCACAACAGATGGGGGCGGGTACCCACGCTAGCGATATCAGAGCGTGTAAAGCGGCCTTTACTCAAATGTAGGGCTTTACAGCTTAGTTGCTTGTGGTCGTAACCATGTATACCTAACTATATAACTAATGCCCCTGTCACATTTAATGACTTACTAGCGACCCCGAAAACGATGTGACCCGATAAGGATCGCTGGTAAGTCGCTGGGAGGTCGCTGGTGAGATGTCACACACTCAGATCTTACCAACGAAGAGTAACGATCATTGACCTGTATAATGATCTCGGCGGCGTTGGGACTGTGTTAGGAGGTCGTTGGTAGGCGTCAAACACAGCGATGTGTCCTGCCCAGCAGGACATTGGCTTTGAAGAAAATGGTCCCAACCATTCAGCAACGACTAGCGATCTCACAGCAGGGGCCTGATCGCTGGTAGGTGTCACACATAACAAGATCGCTGCTGCGACGTAGCAACAATCTCGTTAGCGATCTCGTTGTGTGTGATGGGGCCTTAACTCTCACTACCTGAGTGGATGTAACAATGGATTCCTAAACTGCACATGAGGTTAGAGACTTGGCAATATCAGAACTATACTACATTTCTAATTGGAGGTATTTGCTAATATTCATATTACTACACCTTCTACAGATTAGGATAGGATCCTGAAGAAGAGAATACTCCTGTATAGCAAAGCTTTAAAAGGAGTTGTACCAAAACTTATTTTGTGAACTGATAGGTTATACGAGTATGGTCTCTTGGACCCCCAACAGTATTGAGGGCTAGGGATCCTATTCCCAGACAAAAAATTGGCTGCTTCACAGCCAAATGTGAGCTCATTTTTCAAATGAAAATGGGGAAGGGTGACAGAAGTGAGCGTAGCACAAAATGGACCACCATCTTACTTATGTGACCTAAAAGGACAGGTGATCGATACTGTTTTTCTTAGGAGCACACATTGCATTCAAAGGGAATTTGTCACCAGGTTTTTGCTCGCCCATCTGAGAGCAGCATAATGCAGAGATAGAGACCCCGATTTCAGCGATGTGTCACTTACTGAGCATTTTGCGCCATTTTGATAAAATCACTTTTCTCTGCTGCAGATCTAGCAGTTATACAGAGCTCATGAATATGCTGGACTACCTGCAGCACGACAAGTAGTCCTCTAATGATAATCTACTGCTGATTAATCAGTGATTTTATCAAAAACACACTAAGCAGCCTAGTAAGTGACACACCGCTGGAATCAGGATCATTGCCCCTACGTTATGCCGTTATGCTACTCTCAGATTACGGGCAAAAACCTAGTGACAGATTCGCTTTAAAGAAAACCTGCTCTTCATAGATTCTTAAAATGCATTTGTACACTGCACGATCATCGAGAACAAGCGATCCTAGCAACATGAATGTCTCAATAATCGCGCAATTTAAAAAGACTACCAAACGAGTAAACCACTCACTCGTCAGAAGTCCTCTTTTGCTGTTCCCAAAGATCCATCATTCTCAGCAGCACATTGTCTTGTGTAATCAGGACTTGTGCTGCCATGAACATTGCCAGATTATGGCACAGAACCATATAATAATGACTTGTCTGCCAGGCTATTGCTGTGGGCACATAAAATATAACAGCCCACCTAGTTTCTGAAATTCCCAACAACAGGAACTGTTTTTAGTTTGGATATAAAAAAATTAAGAACATCACACTGAAGTGTATTAGGAGCATTTAATTCTTATAAGGTCATTGACAAAATAGCCAG
The DNA here is from genome assembly GCF_048569485.1 of Anomaloglossus baeobatrachus. NCBI lineage: Eukaryota > Metazoa > Chordata > Amphibia > Anura > Aromobatidae > Anomaloglossus > Anomaloglossus baeobatrachus. The sequence goes on from NC_134354.1 coordinate 528,874,015, forward strand.
ATCATAGCACTTAATGGGAAGATAAACAAGTCCTATATGTTACAGCAAAAATGTACAAATCTCTGGGTCAGGAATTAATACTTTACACAGGATTTACACACACTGATGATAACTTCTGGTCAAGATGTTGACAATCAACATGTGATTGTGAAGAAATCATGAAGTATCACATCAGCATGATCACACAGCTCTTATCACTAATCAGCAGCAGACCACCAGCATCCAGCTCTTCTATAGAGGACCAGGTATCAGCCATCTCCCTCCATTCACCTCCAGTAGATCAGTAATACCATCATTATTCCCGCCAGTCACATCTGGTAAACCAGGACACCAGCATCATGATCATTATTCCCACCAGGAGACCAGTACCGCCACCATTATTCCCACCAGTCACCTCCTGGAGACCAGTACCACCATCATTTCCAGCGCTCATCCCGTTACACCGGTACCACCAATATTCTCAGCGCTCATCCCCTGTTAAACCGGTACCCCCATTACTCCCAGCGCTCATCCTCTATTAGACCGGTACCGCCATTACTCCCAGCGCTCATCCCATTAGACCAGTACCCCCATTTCTCCCAGCGCTCATCCCCATTAAGACCGGTACCGCCATTACTCCCAGTGCTCATCCCGTTAGACCATTCACCTCCAGTAGATTAGTATCACCATCATTATTCCCGCCAGTCACGTCTGGTAGACCAGGACACCAGCATCATGATCATTATTCCCACCAGGAGACTAGTACCGCCACCATTATTCACATCACCTCCTGTAGACCAGTACCAACATCATTCCCAGCGCTCATTCCGTTAGACCGGTACCGCCATTACTCCCAGCGCTCATCCCCTGTTAGACCTGTATCGCCATTACTCTCAGCGCTCATCCCCTGTTAAACCACTACCCCCATTACTCCCAGCGCTCATCCCCTGTTAGACCGGTACCCCCATTACTCCCAGCGCTCATCCCCTGTTAGACCGGTACCCCCATTACTCCCAGCGCTCATCCCGTTAGACCAGTAGCCCCATTACTCCCAGCGCTCATCCCCTGTTAGACCGGTACCCCCATTACTCCCAGCGCTCATCCCGTTAGACCAGTACCCCCATTACTCCCAGCGCTCATCCCATTAGACCGGTACCACCATTACTCCCAGCGCTCATCCCATTAGACCGGTACCCCCATTACTCCCAGCGCTCATCCCGTTAGACCGGTACCCCCATTACTCCCACCACTCAACTCCTGTTACACCAGTAACCCCATTACTCCCACCAGTCATCTCTTGTAGACCAGCACCACCATTATTCCCAGCAGCTCATCCCCAGTTAGACCGGTACCCCCATTACTCCCAGCGCTCATCCCGTTAGACCATTCACCTCCAGTAGATTAGTATCACCATCATTATTCCCGCCAGTCACGTCTGGTAGACCAGGACACCAGCATCATGATCATTATTCCCACCAGGAGACTAGTACCGCGACCATTATTCACATCACCTCCTGTAGACCAGTACCAACATCATTCCCAGCGCTCATTCTGTTAGCCGGGACCGCCATTACTCCCAGCGCTCATCCCATTAGACCGGTACTCCCATTACTCCCAGCGATCATCCCATTAGACCGGTACCCCCATTACTCCCAGCGATCATCCCATTAGACCGGTACCCCCATTACTCCCACCACTCACCTCCTGTTAGACCAGTAACCCCATTACTTCCACCAGTCATCTCTTGTAGACCAGTACCACCATTATTCCAATCACTCACCTCCTGTAGACCAGGCAGTCCATATGGTTGATCTCCTTGTCGGAGCGGTATCGCCGGTAATCCTCCCACAGGTCCTTGATGGCGGTGACGGCCAAGATGAAGAGCACCGGGGCCAGGGCCAGCTCCGGCTTGAAAGCGTTGACCGCGGGCACGAAGTTGAGCAGCGCGATGAACACGAAGTAGACATTGGCCAGACGGTGGAACTGCTCGAACAGGTTCTTGGGCAGGAAGGACAGCGCCGTGTATTTGGTGGTCTTGATGGAGTTGCCCGCATACTGCCGGTTGGGGTTCTCCGCCGCCGTCTTGCCAGTCGCCTCATACAGCAGACTGGAGCGGACCGTCCTCGCCTTGTTTTCCTTCTTGCTTTTCCTCCGCTTCTTCTTCCTCCTCACGGTGCCCTGCTCCTCTCTTGCCACCTGGCACTTAGGGTCTCCGTTGCCTCCGGCCGCCGCCTCCATCCCCGGGCAAGACTACGAGCACTCGGCAGGCAGAGAAGTCAGTGCTCCCTCATGTCCGGCTACAGGCCGGCCGGCTCTCATCCTCCCGCATGTGACGTGAGGGAACACAGCATCACCCGGTTTATTTTCTCCTCTGATATTTCGGGTTCCCGCTTTGAACTTTCGTCTCCAAACTTTTTTGAGTGTTGCTGTAAGTCCCGCCCTCATCCTCCCCGGGAGCGCGGCCTCGTCACCAATGGCAGCCAGCCGCACAGCTTCCGCTCCACCACAACACTGACTGGGAAGATGGGGGAGGTTGTCATATCTCTGGTGGAGCGGCCTCAGCGTTATCTCCCTCCCTGCGCCTCAGCGTTATCTCCCTCCTTGAGCCTCAGCGTTATCTCTGTTATCTCCCTCCTTGCACCTTATCTACCTCATTGCGCCTCAGCGTTATCTCCCTCCTTGCGCCGCAGCATTATCTCTGTCTGTTCGCCTCAGCGTTATGTTATCTCCCTCCCTGCGCCTCAGCATTATCTCCCTCCTTGGGCCTCAGCGTTATCTCCCTCCTTGGGCCTCAGCGTTATCTCCCTCCTTGGGCCTCAGCGTTATCTCCCTCCTTGCGCCTCAGCGTTATCTCCCTCCTTGCGCCTCACCATTATCTCTGTCTGTTCGCCTCAGCGTTATCTGTTATCTCCCTCCCTGCGCCTCAGCATTATCTCCCTCCTTGTGCCTCAGTGTTATCACTCTCTCCTTGCCCCTCAGCGTTATCTCTCTCCTTGCGCCTCAGCGTTATCTCTCTCCTTGGGCCTCAGCATTATCTCCCTCCCTGTGCCTCAACGTTATCTCCCTCCCTGCACCTCAACGTTATCTCCCTCCCTGCACCTCAGCTTTATCTCCCTCCCTGCACCTCAGCGTTATCTCCCTCCTTGTGCCTCAGCGTTATCTCCCTCCTTGTGCCTCAGCGTTATCTCTCTCCCTGCCCCTCAGCGTTATCTCCCTCCTTGAGCCTCAGCGTTATCTCTGTTATCTCCCTCCCTGCACCTCCGCGTTATCTCCGTCCCTGTGCCTCAGCGTTATCTCTGTCCCTGCTCCTCAGCGTTATCTCCCTCCTTGGGCCTCAGCGTTATCTCCCTCCTTGAGCCTCAGCGTTATCTCTGTTATCTCCCTCCTTGCGCCTCAGCATTATCTCTGTCTGTTCGCCTCAGGGTTATCTGTTATCTCCCTCCCTGCGCCTCAGCGTTATCTCCCTCCTTGCGCCTCAGTGTTATCTCTCTCCTTGCGGGTCAGCGTTATCTCTCTCCTTGCGCCTCAGCGTTATCTCTCTCCTTGCGCCTCAGCATTATCTCCCTCCTTGCGCCTCAGCATTATCTCCCTCCCTGTGCCTCAGCGTTATCGCCCTCCCTGCACCTCAGCGTTATCTCCCTCCCTGCACCTCAGCGTTATCTCCCTCCTTGTGCCTCAGCGTTATCTCCCTCCTTGAGCCTCAGCGTTATCTCTGTTATCTCCCTCCCTGCACCTCCGCGTTATCTCCGTCCCTGTGCCTCAGCGTTATCTCTGTCCCTGCTCCTCAGCGTTATCTCCCTCCTTGGGCCTCAGCGTTATCTCCCTCCTTGAGCCTCAGCGTTATCTGTTATCTCCCTCCTTGAGCCTCAGCGTTATCTCTGTTATCTCCCTCCTTGCGCCTCAGCATTATCTCTGTCTGTTCGCCTCAGGGTTATCTGTTATCTCCCTCCCTGCGCCTCAGCGTTATCTCCCTCCTTGTGCCTCAGTGTTATCTCTCTCCTTGCGCCTCAGCATTATCTCTCTGGTTGCGCCTCAGCGTTATCTCTCTCCTTGCGCCTCAGCATTATCTCCCTCCCTGTGCCTCAGCGTTATCTCCCTCCCTGCACCTCAGCGTTATCTCCCTCCTTGTGCCTCAGCGTTATCTCCCTCCTTGAGCCTCAGCGTTATCTCTGTTATCTCCCTCCCTGCACCTCCGCGTTATCTCCGTCCCTGTGCCTCAGCGTTATCTCTGTCCCTGCTCCTCAGCGTTATCTCCCTCCTTGGGCCTCAGCGTTATCTCCCTCCTTGAGCCTCAGCGTTATCTCTGTTATCTCCCTCCTTGCGCCTCAGCATTATCTCTGTCTGTTCGCCTCAGGGTTATCTGTTATCTCCCTCCCTGCGCCTCAGCGTTATCTCCCTCCTTGCGCCTCAGTGTTATCTCTCTCCTTGCGGGTCAGCGTTATCTCTCTCCTTGCGCCTCAGCGTTATCTCTCTCCTTGCGCCTCAGCATTATCTCCCTCCCTGTGCCTCAGCGTTATCTCCCTCCCTGCGCCTCAGCGTTATCTCCCTCCCTGCACCTCAGCGTTATCTCCCTCCTTGTGCCTCAGCGTTATCTCCCTCCTTGTGCCTCAGCGTTATCTCCCTCCTTGAGCCTCAGCGTTATCTCTGTTATCTCCCTCCCTGCACCTCCGCGTTATCTCCGTCCCTGTGCCTCAGCGTTATCTCTGTCCCTGCTCCTCAGCGTTATCTCCCTCCTTGGGCCTCAGCGTTATCTCCCTCCTTGAGCCTCAGCGTTATCTGTTATCTCCCTCCTTGAGCCTCAGCGTTATCTCTGTTATCTCCCTCCTTGTGCCTCAGCATTATCTCTGTCTGTTCGCCTCAGGGTTATCTGTTATCTCCCTCCCTGCGCCTCAGCGTTATCTCCCTCCTTGTGCCTCAGTGTTATCTCTCTCCTTGCGCCTCAGCATTATCTCTCTGGTTGCGCCTCAGCGTTATCTCTCTCCTTGTGCCTCAGCATTATCTCCCTCCCTGCACCTCAGCGTTATCTCCCTCCTTGTGCCTCAGCGTTATCTCCCTCCTTGAGCCTCAGCGTTATCTCCCTCCTTGAGCCTCAGCGTTATCTCTGTTATCTCCCTCCCTGCACCTCCGCGTTATCTCCGTCCCTGTGCCTCAGCGTTATCTCTGTCCCTGCTCCTCAGCGTTATCTCCCTCCTTGAGCCTCAGCCTTATGTTATCTCCCTCCTTGAGCCTCAGCGTTATCTCTGTTATCTCCCTCCTTGTGCCTCACCGATATCTCTGTCCATGCGCCTCAGAGTCATCTCCCTCCTTGCGCCTCAGCGTTATCTGTGTCCGCACTGCTTGTCAGTCACCGCGTGCCTCCAGCGCCATCTCCGTCCGTGCGGCTCCAGTGTCATCTCCGTCCGTGTGTCTCAGTGTCATCTCCGTCCACACAGCAGTCACCGTGCCCTTCTCCGTTATCCCCGTCCGTGCGCCTCAGTATTATTTATCTTTATGCACCTCAGTGTTATCTCTGTCCGTGCACTTCACTGTTATCTCTACCTGCTTCACACGGCGGTCACTGTGCACCAAAGCGTTATCTCCCATCGCACGGCGGATAACATGCTCCTCCGTGTTCTCACCATGCGCCTCAGTTATCTCTGTTCACACCACACAGCAGTCACTGTGTGCAGCAGTGTTCTGTCTGTCCGCAGCACACGGCAATCTCTGTGCGCAGCAGTGTTATCTCCATCCGCACTCTTTCACTATGCACAGCTGCCTTATCTCCGTGTGCATTATACAGCGGACACCGTACACTTCATTGCTGTTTCTGTCATCACGGCAGACACCGTGTGCCTTAGTGTTATCTCCATCCGCATTCAGTCACTGTGCGCAGCAGCCTTATCTCCGTCCACACCACAAGGTAGACACCTTGCACCTCAGTGTTATCTCCATCCACAGAACACAGCAGACACAGCTCACCAGCGTTATCTCTGTCTGTAAGGCATGGCAGTCACTGTGCACACCAGTGTTATCTCTGTCTGCAATTCACAGTGGTCACTGCACTTCAGTGTTATCTTCTTCCCCATGGTGGACACCTTGCACCTCATTCTTATCTCCATCATTGCACAACAGTGTTAGATCAGTCCATACCGGACGGCGGTCACTACGCAGCAGCGTTATCACCATCTGCAACCCACGGCGGTCAGTGTGCACTTCAGTGTTATCCCAGTCAACACCGCACAGTGGTCACTGTGCGCAGCAGTCATATCTCCGTCCGGACTTCACAGCAGTTACAACTTACCGTGCATCCCATTGTTATCTTCGTCCACACGGTAAACACCGTGTGCCTCAGTGTTATCTCCATCCGCACTCCAACACTGTGCACAGCAGCGTTATCTCTGTTCACACCACACAGCTGACACTGTACCTCAGTGTTATCTCCGTCCGCACTGCAGACATTGTGTGCCTCAGTGTTCCATCCATCCGCACCACACGGTGAACACCATTCACCTCAGTATTATCTCTATCCGCACCATATTGCAGACATCGTGGGCCTCAGCGTTATCTCCGTCTGCACCACACGGCGGTCACCGTGCTCAACACCATTTTCTCCGTTCACATGGCGGTCACTGTACGGAGCAGCGTTATCTCCGTCTGCACAGTGGACACCATGCGTCTCATTGCTATCTCCGTCATTGTGCATGTACACAACACCGTTCTCTCTTTTCGCACCACACAGCGATCACTGTGCACCTTGGTGTTATCTCCGTGTGTTCGGCGGATACCGTGTGCCTCAATGTTATCTCTGTCCGCACCACACGGTAGTCATCGTGCTTAGCAGCGTTATCTCCGTCAGCACAGCTCTGCAGAGCAGCATTATCTCCACCCACACGGCAGACACTGTGAGCCTCAGTGTAATCTCCATCAGTACTCCGTCACTGTGCACAGCAGCATTATTTTTGTCCGCAACGCACAGCGGTCACTGTGCCCAGCAGCGTTATCGCTATCCACTCGATGGTCCCCGTCCACTTCAGTGTGATTTCCATCTGTACTGCACGTCCGACACCGTTCGCAGCATTGTTCTCTCCATCTGCACCACACGGTGGTCATGTGCGCAGCAGCGTTACGTCCACATCGCACAGTGGTCACTGCGCAGTTGTGTTATCATCGTCAACGCTCTCCATGTCCGCACACTCTGAGTCTATGATGAGACTCAGCCATTTATGTCTAGGGGTGCATAAAAAAATTTAATCCAGCTGAGAACATCTGAGTGGCATCCAATTTTTACGGATAGATCTCCATTATAACCTGGGTAACTGTATTTGATCATGGACATTTTTTAATATAGATGTATGAAAACGAATCACACAAGGACCACATGGATGCCATGTGTACACAGTGTGCAGAATTATTAGGCAAGTTGTATTTTAGAGGATTTTTTTATTATTTATCAACAACTATGTTCTCAATCAACCCAAAAGACAAATATCAAAGCTTAATATTTTTGGAAGTTGGAGTGGGTGTTTTTTTAGATTTGGCTATCTTAGGAGGATATCTGTTTGTGCAGGTAATTATTACTGTGCAGAATTATTAGGCAACTTAATAAAAACCAAATATATTCCCATCTCACTTGTTTATTTTCACCAGGTAAACCAATATAACTACAAAATTTAGAAATAAACATTTCTGACATGCAAAAACAAAACCCCATAAAATTAGTGACCAATATAGCCACCTTTCTTTCTGATGACACTCAACAGGCTACCATCCATAGATTCTGTCAGTTGCTTGATTTGTTTATGATCCACATTGCGTGCAGCAACCACCACAGCCTCCCAGACACTGTTCCGAGGGGTATACTCTTTTTCCCTCCTTATAGATCTCACATTTTATGAGGGACCACAGGTTCTCTATGGGGTTCATATCAGGTGAACAAGGGGGCCATGTCATTATTTTTTCATCTTTTAGACCTTTTCTGGCCAGCCACGCTGTGGAGTACTTGGATGCATGTGATGGAGCATTGTCCTGCATGAAAATCATGTTTATCTTGAACGATACCGACTTCTTCCTGTACCACTGCTTAAATAAGTTGTCTTCCAGAAACTGGCAGTAGGTCTGGGAGTTGAGTTTCACTCCATCCTCAACCCCAAAAGGTCCCACAAGTTCATCTTTGATGATACCAGCTCATACCAGTACTAGAAATGAGCCACCACCCTAGTGTTTGAGTTCGGTTCGTCGAACGGCAGGTGTGTTCGTCAAACACTGTTCAACCCAATTGAAAACAATGGCAGGCAAATACAAACACATAGAAAAAACCTTTTAAGGTGTCCAAAAGGTGACAAACAACACAGAAGACACCACAAATACATGGAAAAGTGACAAGTATATATACTCATGCTGAAAGAAAAGAGATGGACGAGTAAAAGGAGGAGGAGACACAGATGTAGTAGTATCTCCAAATGAACATCGATGCCATGACTTGCTCATTTTGGGCTTCCAATCTGGAAAAATGTCCTGAGCTCGCCTCTTACGCTTGGAGATCTAGTCGTGTCTCGCAGCCAGCGTTCTCTCGGAATGTGTATTCAGTGCTGCTGGGGGTGTGCTGACATATAAGCGCACGCATCTGTCCAGTGACAATGTGGACAGACTAACATTCATCAAGATGAACAAATCATGGATCTGCAAGGACTTTTCTACACCTGTGTCATTCTGGGGAGAGTAAAGGCTTGTGTATTTTTGATTGTGCTTCATACAAATAAACATTTTAAGTTTGCAACTGTGGGACAATTGATGCCACTTAAGTGGTGTCTGTGGCTAAGTTTTTTTGAAAAAATGGAGACTCTTCTTGGAGTCCCCTTGCTGTGTTTTAGATGATCGTTCATCAAGATGAATAAATCATGGATCCGCAAGGACTTTTCTACCCCTGTGTCATCCTGGGGAGACTAAAGGCTTTTTGAATGTGCTTCATGCAAATAACCATTTTAAGTTTGCAACTGTGGGACAATTGATGCCACTTAAGTGGTGTCTGTGGCCAAATTTTTGGAAAACATGGAGACTCTGGTTGGAGTCCCCTTGCTGTGTTTAACATGATTTTAGAAGGGCATGACATACCTAATGCGGGCGTCACACGAGAGGATCTATTGTGCGATTCATCTTCGGGGTCATGGTTTTCGTGACGCACTTCCGGCATCGTTTGCGACGTCGTTTCATGTGACACCTCCGAGCGATGCTGAATTGGTCACAAATCGTGAGTCATGTACACTTTGCTTATTTTTAAAAAATCGTTTATTTTTCATGGCGCCGGTTTTTCATCGTACCCGGGGCAGCAAACATCGCTCCGTGTGACACCCCGGGAATGATGAACACAGCTTACCTGCGTCCCGCGGCACCCGCCGGCTATGCGGAAGGAAGGAGGTGGGCGGGATGTTTACGTCCCGCTCATCTCCGCACCTCTGCTTCTGTTGGCCGGCGGCTGTGTGACGTCACTGTGACGCCGAACGTCCCTCCCCCTTCAGGAAGAGGATGTTCGCTGCCCACAGTGAGGTTGCTCAGCAGGTAAGTACGTGTTATGGCGGTTTAACGACTTTGTGCGACACGGGCAGCGATTTGCCCGTGACACACAAACAACGGGGGCGGGTACGATCGCTCGTGCGATCGCACGATAGATCGTACCGTGTGACGCCCGCATAAGAGGTTGACTTTCAGCATCTGCAAGCTGTTGGCTACAGAAATGCTGCCTTTCCGCCTGGTGGACACAGGATTTTCGAGACCTTATGCCCATCACAGTGCCCCAGTACCAGATTCCCAGTCGCCACTACTTCTCCAAAAAAGGTGTGTCTGCGCTACACCAGCATGTTGTTATAGAGTGGTGACAGAGTTCCATTGTAGTCGTGGCAGATACTGCCCTCTGGCTGTTGCGCAGCCCGGTACTCTTCCTCTGCACCCCAACTGCTACTCCAGTGCAATTCAGTATTAAGCACATTTTCTCTTCAGGCGTCACAGACACAGACATGGTCACAGGCTCTTTTAACTAAATTTCTTAATTTATATAGATTCCTTTTTCTCACCTAAAGGCGGCGTTACACAGGACGATATATCGTGCGATCGCATGAGTGATCGCACCCGCCCCCATCAATTGTGCGTCACGGGCAATATGTTGCCCGTGTCGCACAAAGTCGTTAACCCCTGTCACACGTACTTACCTCCCGAACGACCTCGCTGTGGGCGGAGAATATCCCCTTCCTGAAGGGGGAGGGACGTTCGGCGTCACAGCGACGTCACACAGCGGCTGGCCAATAGAAGCGGAGATGAGCGGGACGTAACATCCCGCCCACCTCCTTCCTTCCTCATTGCCAGTGGCCGCAGGTAAGCTGCAGTTCGTTGTTCCCCAGGTGTCTCACGAAGCGATATGTGCTGCCTCGGGAACGATGAACAACCAGTGCGCAGAAGGAGGAACGATTTTATGAAAATGAGCGACGTGTCAACGAGCAACGATAATGTGAGTATTTTTGCTCGTTAACAGTCGCTCGTAGCTGTCACACGCTACGATATGTCAAACAATGCCGTATGTGCGTCACGGAATCTGTGACCCCGACGACATATCGCCCGATATATCGTAGCGTGTAACACCCCCCCTTAGGCGGGCACATTGCTTGAACATTACAGGGAATATCTTTTTCTTTCCCACAAAATTTCATTTTTCTTTACATATCATCCGGCTGACTGTTTCTCTGGTGTTCGGGCTCACATTGGGGTACCCAATTACACTAGCCACGGTAGACTCAACCGTCTTTTCAGTCAGTCAGGACCACTCTTCCCTCTAGAGGCCCACTGACTCTTTTCTCACTGAAGGATTTGTAAGATCTCACCAGGGAATAGCACCCCTTTTTCCGGACCGCTTTTTGTGTCCGAAAAAATAACCGGATTCGGCCCAGAAGGCCACACCAAATTAATTTTACTGGGCTTTTTCTTCACTATGCCTCTCACAGACGCAGTGTACTTCTTTCTCCTCACGGACCTTCCCCACCAACTGATTTCTAACCGCTCTTTTTCAAACTAGATTCCTTCCCTCACTGTTGGGGATCACCAGGGAAACAGCCCACACACTGTGGCCACCTAGTGGCCATTTGAATCCATTATACAGTGGTACCTCGCTTAACGAGTAACCCACATAACGAGAATTTCGCTATACAAGCAAAGCTTTCTGTAAATTTGTAACCCGCTGTACGAGAAAGCTTTGCTGTATGAGCGAAATTCTCACCCCACACACTTCCGGTTCCGTCCATCCACCACACTCTGACCCGCACGTGCAGTCCACACAAGCACACACATGTACGCACAAACACACACAAACACACAATCATGCACATACATTCAGTATTATGCTCACCTTACCTTCCGTTCAACCGGCGGTCTCATGGATCTTGTAGTTCCCGGGTACATTGCGACGTGCTCGCGGCGAACTACAAGACCCAGGAGGCCGGCGATGGAACGGAAGGTAAGATGAGCATATAACATAGTGTACCTTACATTTCATCGCCGGCCTCCTGGGTGCTGTAGTGCGCCGCTCCGCTCCGTTCCACGCTGTGATTCTGCCTCCATAGCGACGAGGGAGGAACTTCCTGTCACCGCTGCTGAATGGCAGAGCGCTCGCCAATCAGAGGCAAGCAGCTCTGCCGTGACGTCAGCGCTCTAGCCGGGAAGTTCCTGTCTCGTCGTTATGGAAACGCGATACACAGCCCGGCCCCGTACTGGTGAACAGCAAGTCCCAGGAGACCGGCGATGGAGAGGAAGGTAAGGTGAGCATGTAATATGTGCGTGTGCATGCGTGCATGTGTGTTTGTGTGAGTTTGTGTGTGTTTGTACGTGTGTGTGTGTGTGTGTTTGTGCATGTGTGGAATGACAGAATAGGGGACTAGGATGGGACATTTAACCCATTGTGGAACGGATCGTCAGCACTGCAATGATTTCCTATGGGAAATCTTGCTTTGCTGAACGAGTACCTTGTTTAACAAGCACAGTCCCAGAACGGATTGTTCTCGTTAAGCAAGGTACCACTGTATTACACTATAACATAGACTTTACATATGACATTACACTATAACATGGACTTTACATATTACACATTTTACATATACATCATGCACATAGGTTCGGGGTGACCAAGCCATACACCCCCTTACAGTCGCACACAACATCACCGCTTCCTTGAGAAACTCTGTGTGTGACAGGATGCATTTCACCACAGATACTTGGACCAGTAAGCATAGACAGGGGCGTTACATGTCGCTGACTGGGCACTGGGTAACTATGGTGAGAGATGGAGAAGGGTCTGCTTTACAAATCTTGCCGTCCCCACGAGTTGTGCATTAATCCTCTGTTTGTAGAAATTCCTCCACTTCTTCTGCCTCCTCCACCTTTTCTCGGTCCTCCACCTCCGCCCAAAGCCTGTCTGGTAAGGCCACCTCCGTTGTAACTGTGCACAAGGAATCCCGCACACCCCCTTACCATGCTAGCAGCAGAGCTCAACGGCATCAGGCGGTTGACTCTTTACTTTGAAATGTATGGGAAATGTGAGTCACACTGCTGAGGAGTTGTGGACGGTCAGCTCTGGAGACAGAGTTTCATCAATGGTTGTCTCCACTCAACCTGCAGCCAGGGAAGGCCGTGTGTGACAATGCTGCAAACCTGGGTGCAGCCCTTCGCCGGGGCAATGTGACACACGTGCCTTGTATGCCTCACGTGTTGAACCTAGTTTAGCAATTTTTACACCACTATCCTAGCCTACATGGGCTTCTGCAGAGGGCATGTTCGCTATGTGCTCACTTCCACCGTTTATACCCCGCAGCTCAACGACTTGCATCGCTCCAGAAGTCTTTCGGCCTGTCGGTTCACCGCCTGAAATGCGATGTGCCGACACGCAGGAAATCGAATCTGCACATGTTGCAGCGACTGTGGCAGCACCGACGAGCCCTGCTGCAATACATTATAACGTATAGCCTGGGCCAACGAGATCCAGAGGTGGGGCAGATCTCGCTGCTGGAGTGGTCTCAGATCAAGGACCTATGCACCCTTCTGCACAGTTTCAAAATGGTGACGAAGATGTTTAGCACTGACGATGCTATTTTCAGCATGACAATTCCGGTCATTTACATGCTGGAGCACACTCTAAACATTATTCGGAGTCAGGTGGTGGGGCAAGAGAAAAGGGAGGAAGTACAGGAGGAGTGATATGTGGAAGGGATAACAAGATCTCCAAGGTCCAGACGGTCAGCAGCACCAAGGCGTCAGGCATGCGACGGTGGGGGAGAAGGATTACCAAGGGCGCATGGTAGCAGCCAAACTGTTGAGGCATGTGCAGCAGCCCAGGAAAAAATGGATGACGAACTGGCGATGGGCATGGAAGACTCAGCAAATGAGGGACACCTTGATCACATTTCTGTTGTTCGAGGTTGAGGGGAGAGGGCAGAGGAAGGAAGCATGATTCTCACCTCACTGCCAACAACACAGAAAGGACTTGTTCCTCCTGGATGCGCAAGACACATGAGCGCCTTTTTGCTGCACTACCTACAACATGACTCTCGGATTGTCAGAATTCGAAGTAATGTTGACTACTGGGTTGCCACACTCTTAGATCCCCGGTACAAGACAAAATTTGGCGACATAATTCCTGCCATAGAAAAGGACGCACGTATGCAGGAGTATCAGCAGAAGTGCCTGTTACACAATCTTAGATCGGCTTTTCTAATAAACACCAGTGGTGCACAGAATGAATCTCACAGCTTTGTCATGTCTAGGAGGAAATGGTCTTTTACTTGTCCACATCTGAGGGACCGATGGCTGGCTGCTGTGCTGAAATGGCGTTGAGTAGGGTGTCCCTGCAGAGTTGCAAATTTGGTCATCTACAAAATGAGTGGAAAAAGGCCAGATGCTGGAGAAAAGGGGAACAGGCGTGTTGGAAAGGGAAAAAAAGTTTGTGTCCGTGGGGTAGGTGGTAAAGCAACAGTAACATCTGCTGAAGAAAGACGATCTTCCAGCCAAAGTAAGATGTCTACATCTTTCTGTGGCCAATCTGATATGATCCCTTTTTTACGGACACGACCATCGCTACCAAATGTAGATGAGGCACCAAAAGGGCAGGTGCTTGAATGGATCTCAAGTGCTCCATCAAGTGGCCTCTCCTCCACCTCAACTTCAATATCCCAATATTCCATTCCTCTGTGGTGTCACCGCAATCGCACTTGCTTCCTACCAGCTCTCAAGTCTCCACCCGCCCTGCTGAGTATGGGGTAACAGAGATGGTTGAGTCTGCAGAGCTGTTCAGTCACACTATAGCGTGGGTATCAGATGTCTGCTCCAAAGCTGCAGTGAGTCCAGACAAGGAAATGATGTGCACTGATGCCCAGAATCTTTGTGATTCGGATCCAGGCCCAGATGAAGATGGTTCTGAGCATAATGTAGACCCTCATTCCCAAACTGTAACTCCTCTTGGTGGAGACAATGAGGAACATGCTACATAGTTACATTGTTAGTTACATAGGTTGAAAAAAGACCTAGGCCCATCTAGTTCTGATGAGACTCAGATAATTGATTGGAACAACAACTTTACTATTCAGTCAGGGCAGGAAGAGGTTGCCTCTGAGGACGAGGGGAGTGAGAACACATAGGGTGATGATGAGGTTAGAGATCCCATTTACTGTCAACCCACAGTCAGCCAGTCGATGAGGTCAGCAGAGCAGGTGGAGGAGGATGCTACTGACGACGAGGTTAGGTTGCGCCTTCCTGGACAGAGACGGAGTACTGGAAGCACGTCAACAACTGCATCCTCAGCCACAACTCTGCCTCTGAGCAAAAGTCGTGGTGGCTCTGCAGGTCGCATGGGCTCTAAGCCTTGCCTAGCCTGGGCCTTTTTTTGACATCACAAAGGATCACCCAACTCATGTCATCTGTAAGATTTCTCACCAATCTCTAAGTAGATGCCAAAAACTCACTAGTTTGAGTACTTCGTCCATGAACCGTCACATGGATATGATGTGATAGGGTGAGGGTGCATTGATGACCTTTATCCATTGTGAATGCAAGATTCTTATTTGCCGTTCATTGTATGCATTATTATTCACATGGAAAAGGGTAAGAGTGTATACATGACCTTTATTCACTGTAAATGCAAAAGACTTATTTACTGTCTATTGTATGCATTGTTGCTGACCACCCACAAGGGGCCGCTGTTTTGCATCTGCCTTTGACTGTTTGGTCACTATAGCAACAGCAAAATGGACTTCGGCTGTGGACTTGGAGACCGGAGGAGGTGCTGTATGTGAGCTGAAGGAAAAGCGAAAGGTGTGCGTAACAGAAAGGAGCCGACGCAGAAACACTTAGGTGGATTGTGAGGAGACTCGTGTTAGAGTTTGGTGAGGAGGACAGTAACACGCGTGTGAGCAGCATCCTGTGCCGGAGACCACCATTCTTCAGTTGATGGCTATACTGATCACCGTGAGAGGATCTTCAAGTCTCTATTTATGGCAACTGGACACCACAGTACCCGGGTACGGTAGGCTGGGCCCAGGAGTGCGTGCACGCAACACTTTGTTTTGGTACCAAAACACATATCTGTTCTGCTTAGGCCGACTATATAGACAATAAGACTTGCTAGCTCTGCTCTGTCAGTTACAGTTAAAATCTTAAAGGGACAGTGACACATGTTTGCATTGACTGTTGCTTTACAAGATTTCCAGAGGGTATTCAGGGGGGCTAATGGGTTTTGTCTATGTTTAGGTAAGATATGTTGTAAGCTCTTGTGCTGCGCCACTAGTAGGTCGTGTTCGCACACACGTGCGCGCGCTCGCACACACACACACACACACACACACACACACACAATTTCTCCTGCTACCCAGAGGGATTACCAGATATTAGGCAACTGTTTAGACAGTCCGAAACCAATAAATGGCCAAATCATATATTTAACTAACTCTGAAATAAGAACAAAAACCTATAAAGAACAGAGTAGATAAAGAACTAGAATCAAATAATATATTTTTATTGAAAAAATTCATCAACAAAGAAAAAACATAGACAAAAATAAAATGAAAGGGGATATACCATGAAAATTCTTTCCATCCATAGGCTACCTAAAAACACAATTGTATCTCCAGAAAACTGATAATATAAAAATCTATATATTTTTTTGACCACTAGGGGTTTTCAGAATGGAATATAAATACAGCTCTCCTCTTCAGGCAATATATACGGCTATGAATCAGATGTATAGTACAATTTCACTTGTGTAAAAAACAAAAAGGTGGATGGTATACACTAATTGGGTTGTAATGCAAATAACACACTAAAAACGTATAAAGTGGCACTGCCAATATATATATTTTTTGCACCAACCCAAAAGTGAAATAGCAGCAAAAAAGTAGTAATTTAATTGCACTGACCCAAAACACCGAAAGATCAGCAGTTATAGCAGCAACAGAACAAATGATATTGCGTTAGCCCGGGATTCCATAAGTGCTGCCACTAAAAGCGTAAAAAACCAAAAAGTTACACAGTGATTATTGCACTGACCCAAAAACACCGAAGACAATGGTTTATAGCAGCAACAGGATGATTAGTATTGCATTAGCCTAATGTTCACATATGTAGCCACACAAGATAGTAAGGGGCCAGGGATTATACAAAAATTATTGCACTGACCCAGAGCACCTGAACAGAAAGTTATAGCAGCAACAAAGCAATTAGTATTGCATTAGCCCAATGTTCACATATGTAGCCAAAAAGGGGGTAAGGGGCCAGGGATTATACAGAAATTATTGCACTGACCCAGAACACCAGAAAGGAAGTTATAGCAGCAACAGGACAATTAGTATTGCATTAGCCCGATGTTCACATATGTAACTACAAAAGAGCAAGGGGCCAGGGATTATATAGAAATTATTGCACTGACCCAGAACACCAAACCAAGGAGTTATAGTAGCAGCAAAACTAATAATATTGCACCAACCCGATGTACAAATATGCTGCCATAAAAGTGTATAGAGGCCAGGGAAAAGCAGATATTATTACATTAGCCCAAGGTTCAAGGATGCAGCCATAAAAGAATAAGGAGGCCGGAGTATACACAGGCAGCCATACGACCCAGTGTCAGGCAGCCGAAATAAAGTGCATGGAGCTTACAGATGGAGAATATAGATACGCAATATCATTTGTTCTGTTGCTGCTATAACTGCTGATCTTTCGGTGTTTTGGGTCAGTGCAATTAAATTACTACTTTTTTGCTGCTATTTCACTTTTGGGTTGGTGCAAAAAATATATATATTGGCAGTGCCACTTTATACGTTTTTAGTGTGTTATTTGCATTACAACCCAATTAGTGTATACCATCCACCTTTTTGTTTTTTACACAAGTGAAATTGTACTATACATCTGATTCATAGCCGTATATATTGCCTGAAGAGGAGAGCTGTATTTATATTCCATTCTGAAAACCCCTAGTGGTCAAAAAAATATATAGATTTTTATATTATCAGTTTTCTGGAGATACAATTGTGTTTTTAGGTAGCCTATGGATGGAAAGAATTTTCATGGTATATCCCCTTTCATTTTATTTTTGTCTATGTTTTTTCTTTGTTGATGAATTTTTTCAATAAAAATATATTATTTGATTCTAGTTCTTTATCTACTCTGTTCTTTATAGGTTTTTGTTTAGACAGTCCCTTGGTTAGGCAAAGGTTGGTGAGAAGGCGGTATAAATCGCCATTATGAGTGCCGCAGCATAGGGGTGTAGGCTTTTGGCCTTGTGAATAAATTGTTCTATTCTTTCTGTTTTCTGCATGTTTTTTTTGTTTTGGTAAAGTAAAACAATCATTTATCGACCCAACTGCCTAGAGTCCTTTATCTGGGGCGTGGTTTAGCTGTATACTGGGGAACCCACCCTGTACATGACTTTCAATGAGGCATAAGTCGCAGTGGGAAGCTCACTGTGCTACAATGTGGCCTAGCAGGGCGGGCCAACCACCGTCTGCCACGTAAAGTGCATCCGCGTGCTCTTCATCCTCTATGACTGTGGGGACAGCAGTCACACATGCTTTTGGATGCAGACCTTCCACCTCTTTACCCGCAACAGGCAGTGTGATTAGCAGGTCGTCAGTTGTTTTATCAATAATATTAATGTCAGCGCTAAACCCAATGTTTTAATGGTTCTGCAGCTAATTTTTTAGGCAAAAACCCTTTATTGCCTAGGGGTAAATAAATTCATAAGTATAATATATAGAAAAAATAAATCCTATATATATGAAATTTGCACTGAACCACAACAATATACACTTGGATAAGAATAGTATTTTATTTTATTTTGTTTTCCACTCACAAAATAAGTCACATAAACTCAGTTGTTTTAGAAGTGGAAACAGCTGCTGGTGTTGAGCTCTCTCAGATATCGAGAGAACCACCTTTGGATAAAGGCAACATTATATCTCAGCCTGCACCTTCCTCACAGATTGCCTTAGCTAGCTGCAGTTAAAAATTGGCTACACTAGAGATGGAGAGGTGGGGTAGCTTTCTTGTCAGAAGTGGTACGCCACTGACTATTACACACTGATACTGTGCACAAAGGAATTCCCTGGACTAGCTGTAGTTAAAAATTGGCTACTACAGATGGAGAGGTGGGGTAGGTTTCTTGACAGCAGTGGTACGCCACTGACTATCACACACTGATACTATGCCCAAGGGATTGCCTGGACTAGCTGCAGTTAAAAATTGGCTACTACAGATGGAGAGTTGGGGTAGCTTTCTTGACAGCAGTGGTATGCTACTGACTATCACACACAGATACTATGCCCAAGGGATTGCCTGGACTAGCTGCAGTTAAAAATTGGCTACTACAGATGGAGAGTTGGGGTAGCTTTCTTGACAGCAGTGGTATGCTACTGACTATCACACACAGATACTATGCCCAAGGGATTGCCTGGACTAGCTGCAGTTAAAAATTGGCTACTACAGATGGAGACGTGGGGTAGCTTTCTTGACAGCAGTGGTACGCCACTGACTATCGGACACTGATGCTATGCCCAAGGGATTGCCTGGACTAGCTACAGTTAAAAATTGGCTACTACAGATGGAGAGGTGGGGTAGCTTTCTTGACAGCAGTGGTATGCTACTGACTATCACACACAGATACTATGTCCAAGGGATTGCCTGGACTAGCTGCAGTTAAACATTGGCTGCTTCAGATGGAGAGTTGGGGTAGCTTTCTTGACAGCAGTGGTATGCTACCGACTATCACACACAGATACTATGCCCAAGGGATTGCCTGGACTAGCTGCAGTTAAAAATTGGCTACTACAGATGGAGAGGTGGGGTAGCTTTCTTGACAGCAGTACTACGCCGCTATCACACACTGATACTGTGCTCAAAGGAATTGGCTGAGCTGATTTGGACAGATGCTATTAAAAACACTTGCAAAGCACTAGCACAGACCTGCCTAGCAAATATTGCTATGAACTGCTCTAATCTAGCCCTGAAAAGGGCTGAAATTACAACTAGTCCCTACTCCCCAAACCGATGTCTCGATTGCACTTTATAGCGCCCACAGCAGCAGCGGGAGCGGTGACTGACTCACAACCGCAGCACTGAGATAATGGCGGCATGGGGAAAATGGCCAGGTCTTATAGGGAAAGTACATGTGACATACACAGCCAATGACACATGCCCTTACTTGTCTGGCAAAAATGCACTTTGCTGTGTGTGTGTCTGTGATTGGCTGACAGCCTGGCCTGCCCCGCCCCACTGGACGCGCGGTTAGAGAAAAAAAAAAGATCTGTTTCAGCACTCAGCAGCACTGATCTAAACCCCATCCCCCCCGCACACTATACGCTGAATTTGGATAATATTATTATTAACATTGAATGACAGTATTACTGTGAAAAGCCAGCTAGTAACTAGCTACGCTTTTGGTGATCGAACCGTTATCGAATGGTAACTCGAACTGTTGAACGTGAAGCTAATCGTTCGAGTTTGTCGAACGACTCGAACATCGCCAAAAATAGGTCAAACTTAAGATTGGCGAACAGATCGACTAGAACACCGCTCATCTCTAACCAGTACCGCACCTCCACCTTGCTTTCGTCTGAGTCAGAATGGAGCTCTCTGCCCTTTACTGATCCAGCCTCTGGCCCATTCATCTGGCTCATCAAGAGTTACTCTCATTTCATCAGTCCATAAAACCTTTGATAAATCAGTCTTAAGATATTTCTTGGCCCAGTCTTGACATTTTATATTATGCTTCTTGTTCAAAGGTGGTCGTTTTTCAGCCTTTCTTACCTTGGCAATGTCCCTGAGTATGGCACAGCTTTTTGATACTTCAGTAACGTTGCAACTCTGATATATGGCCAAACTGGTGGCAAATGGCATCTTGGCAGCTTCACGCTTGATTTTCCTCAATTCATGGGCAGTTATTTTGCGCCTTTTTTGCCCAATACGCTTCTTGCGACCCTGTTGGCTATTTGCCATGAAACACTTGATTTTTTGGTGATCGCGCTTCAAACGTTTGGCAATTTCAAGACTGCTGTATCCGTCTGCAAGACATCTCACAATTTTGGACTTTTCAGAGCCCATCAAATGTCTCTTCTGACCCATTTTGCCAAAGGAAAGGAAGTTGCCTAATAATTAAGCACACCTTATATAGGGTGTTGATGTCATTACACCACATCCCTCCTCATTACAGAGATGCACATCACCTGATTTACTTTATTGGTAGTTAACTTTCAAGCCTATACAGCTTGGAGTAGGACAACATGTATAAAAAGTATCATGTGATCAAAATACTCATTTGCCTAATAATTCTGCACACAGTGTACGTAGAAATTGGACACACAGTTGACTTATGGATAACTTTGAGTGATGAAAATCATCCTAGTTTTCTGGATGATACCCTGGTGATTTTTCATTGGCTTGTTTGAACCTGGGCTTAAACTGATGGCTGTATGGCTCAGTGAAATTCTATGGGTCATTGTGCTTTTCAAGAAGGGCATGTTCACATGAGTTTTTCCTGAACAAACCGTTTCAGGGATCTCCCTGCCCAATTAGTCTACAGGGTGGCTTGGTTGGCTATTAAAGGGAACCAACCAGCAGGATTTCCATATATAAAGTAAAGCCAGTGCTATACTGGCTCTAGGATGCTGAATCTAAGCATAGCTTTTGTTCAGAGATTGGATGTTTTATTTTAGAAATATGTGCAAGTAAAGTTCCAGCAATGCACTGCTATTTGATTGACAGGTGCAACAGGAAGGGAATATGTGGGTCAGACCTTGCTATATATTCTCGCCCCTGTCTACCTGCCTGGCCTTCGTCCCCCTGTCGCCATTATAGATGTTAATTCTGGCAGAGACAGACAGACATACAGCACTGGGGAGGGGTACATATAGTTCTGGGGCGTATACAGCACTGGGGTGGGGCGGCATACAGCACTGGCGGTAGAAAGCACTGAGGTGGGGGACATACAGGACTGGGATGGGGTGGCATACAGTTTTGGTGGGTGTAGAGCACTGAGATGGGGTGGCATACAGCTTAGGGAGGTGTACAGCATTCACATGGTGGACATACAGCTCTGGGGGTATACAGCACTGGAGTGGGGTGGCATACAGCTCAGCGGGATTAAGGCAGTGATGCGGTTCCTCTCTTCATCTTTGGGACTAGAGCACATCATCCGCTAGCTATGCCCACAGATGAACTTTAATGCCCTTGCACGCAGCGTTCAGCAGTGAACGCTGCATGTAAGTGTGGATTGCCGACCCAAGCACTGCGGTCCCCAGAAATTGGACCAGGGTCGCAGAATAGATCACCACCCTTGCCAATGGTGAGTGGGCTCCCCTGGCGGTCCATGACCCCAACACTTGCCCGAGTGCTGACGCCGACACTGACCACTTGGGACATAATTTCAGACATTCAGCTAGTCAATTGTTGCAGTCACAAGATGGCACCGCGGGATCAGAGCGGCATCAGTAAAAGGTAAAAAGTGTAGAGTGAGTATAATTCTAGGGGCAGAAACATTAAGTTAAAAAGCACCACTTCAGCACTGAAATTAAAAAACAACAACACTACAACTCTGGAAAAAATTAAGGCTACATTTACACTTCCGTTGTTTTCCCATCAGTCACAATCAGTTTTGTGGCTGATGTGACTGATGCATTGCAGATTGTTGTACAACTAATGGGACGGATCCTTTAAAAAAATGGATCCGTTACCTGGCAAAGGGGAGAGAGAGCGAGTCCCAATCATCACCGCACACACCAGCACTACCGCCCTAGCATCACCACGCACACACACAGGCACTACTGCCCCCATCATCACTGCGCACACACAGGCACTACCACACCCATCATGACAGCACACACACTGGCACTACCTGAGTGACATCACCGCTGACAGCGCGACTCACTTCAGTTGCTGCGTGGAGTTCACAGAGAGAGGTCATCTTCTACGGCCGCTCCTGTCAGCTGCCGATGTAGCAGAGCTGAAAGCGTCGTGGGACCTCGTGTGGATTACGCCAGACCTGTAGGGGTATTTGGGGATTAATAAAGTGGTGAAAGAGGGTGTTTTTTTGTCATTTATTTCAAATAAAGGACTTTTCAGTGTTTGTGTTTATCTACTTTCACTACAGTTTAGTGATGGGGCGTCTCATAGACATCTGCCATCACTAAGCTAGGACTTAGTGGCAGCTATGGGCTTCCAGTAACTCCTTATTACCCTGTTTGCCGCTGCATCAGTGCAATCGGGATGAGCCGGGTAGAGTCCCGGGACTGTTGCATCTAATGGATGCGGCATTTCTGGGCGGCTGCTGGCTGATATTTTTAGGCTTGTGCTCCCCATAACGTGAGGCTCCCCATCCTGAGAATACCAGCCCTCAGCCGTGTGGCTTTAACTTGGCTGGTATCAAAATTGGGGGGTGGGGGACTGCACGCCATGTTTTTAAAATTATTTATTTTACTGCACGTTATAGACCGGCCCACCAGCAGCTGTGATTGGTTGCAGTGAGACAGCTGTCACTCAGCGTGGGGGCTCGTCTAACTGCAACCAATCATAGGCGCCGGTGGATGGGACAAGCAGTGAATACGATTTGGAATAATGAGCTGCTGGCATTTTCAAAAGCAGGAGAAGCCTGTGTGGGAGCAGTGTGACAGCTGTGCAGCGCCACGCCGCACTGGTGAATGGCGAGTATGAAGGAGGGAGAGAGAGGGAGACACCGACAGAGATAGAGACCGAGGGAGAGAGACCGACATCGACAGAGAGACTGACCGACCTACAGACCGACAGAGAGAGACCGACAGAGAGAGAGAGAGAGAGAGAGAGATTCTGCGTTGCTTCCGCCCGACTTTCAGTCTTTTCACAACTGATCAGTCTCATAGTGGATGCAACGCAAGGCCATCAGTCACAATCCATCGTTAATTCAAGTGTATGGGGAAAAAAACGAAGCTCTGGAGGATTCAGTTGTTTCTCAAAACGACGGATTGTGACTGATGGAAAAAGACGGAAGTGTGAATGTGGCCTAAGAGACCACTGCAAAATTTTGAGTTTTTCTGATTTTTCTCTTTATAGGTATATTTTTGAGTAAAATGTAAATTGTTCTTTTATTCTATAAACTACTTATCCAAACACAGAGAGACCAAAATTAAATTTGGAAAACAATTATCTTTATTCAAAACAACATATGTTTTCACAAAGTTTATAAAAATAAAATGGAGAATAGGTAATAATAACGATGCCCTGGCAGACGAAACAATAATTATTTATAAATTAAGAGAATAATATGCAACAATTCCATCCATATGATTCTTATTTGTGCAGTCAATACACTCCATACATAGGACACTGGTGAATATACAAAGGTAACATACACTTATCGATGTTGGTCTCCTGATGCTCATTTCATCATCATCATCATCATTAATGTATAAAATTAACATAAAATTTTAAATATTAGTCTTCAGAAATAAATAAATATCTCAGGGGGGTCCTGTGGCAGACGTGGTATGGTAACATATTTTCTCTTTTTTCACCTTTAGGCTATGTCCACACTTTGCTTTTTACCTGCTTTTACCTGCTTTTTTGCTGCTTTTTCAACTGCAGCGTTTAATGCCAAAATGGATGTGTTCTGCTTTTCAAGCATAGTCTATGGGAATTTGGGTTTCTTGTCCGCACTATGCTGTTCAAAATGCTGCCTTTTTGTGGCAGAAATTTGGGCAAAAACTCTGCTTTTCAAAGAAGCAACATGTCAATTGTTTTTGCCATTTACGTTTTGAACTGCAAAAAAGAAATTTGCCCAAATTTCTGCCACAAAAAGGCAGCATTTTGAACAGCATAGTGCGGACAAGAAACCCAAATTCCCATAGACTATGCTTGAAAAGCAGAACACAACCATTTTGGCATTAAACGCTGCAGTTGAAAACGCAGCAAAAAAGCAGGTAAAAAGCAAAGTGCGCACATAGCCTTAATCTCTATTGCTTTTCATGCTGCAGTGATTTGGGAGACGGAACAGAAACTTTGTATTCACCTGTAACTTCTTCATTTCCCTCACTGCAGCTTGAGTTTGATTTCCCAATTTCATTTGCAAGTGTTGCATTTTTAACCGCGATAATGGGGGACAGGGAACAGAGCTATTAATGCTCACCTGTTTTAGTATTTTATCCCCTGCCATGACTCCAGTGTGAATTCTCACTCATAGGCTGGAGTGACACGATGCGAAAGCATCGGATGCGATATGCTAATGACCCCCAGCTCAGGCTCTGCTGCGAGCGGGAGCCGAGTGTCATACGACTGTGACCTGATCTTGCGATTAGGTCACAGCTGCAAAACTGAGGGTAGGCGCTGCAGACGAGAGGGAGGGGTTAATCCCCTCATCTCCTCCATTGTCAGCCTGTGCGTATATCGCACTGCACTGGGATAACATCCGAGTGCAGTCTGATGTTTCTCTCGCACCCATTCACTTGAATGGGTGCGAGTGATATGGCTCTCGCAGAAAATCGCAGCATGTTGCTAACTAACTGCTGTCCCTCATTGACTAACATTGGTCAGAATGCAATGCAAGATTTTCTCACATTGCACTCGTCCATTTTTCACGCTTGTGTGAGCGTGCTCATACTTGAATGAAATTTGGGATTCTCATACAAATTAGAGGGTCTCTAGGAGTATACATAGAAGTGAGATATAACATGTTTGACTATTTGGAATAAAATTTCTGGGTCAATTTATATGCGAGTATAACATTTAGCACATTATGTAGTAATATAATTGTATTTTGTTATTAGCACCCCTTTTATATTTATTTAAATAATATTTATTAATAGGGGGATGAATTATTACAATTTGGGATCAGTATAAATTATTTAATTTTGTGGTCCTGATTGCTTTGCTCAATTTTTGAATTACAATTTTTTTTTCTTATTAGTCTAAATGATTGGGATGCACTTGCACTTTGGTAAACCAATATAAAATTTTATTGTATATAATTTACAAATATTTATATCTGAAGACTAATATTTAAAATAATTTTATATGTTAATTTTGTACATTAATAATAATAATAATAATAATAATAATAACAACGATGATGATGATGATGAGGATGATGATGATGATGATGAAATGAGCATCAGGAGACCAACATCGATAATCCGTTTTTGTTACCTTTGTATATTCACCAGTGTCCTATGTACGGAGTGTATTGATTGCACAAATAAGAATCATATGGATGGAATTGTTGCCAATTTTTCTCTTAGTAAATTATAAATAATTATTGTTTCATCTGCCAGGGCATCTTTATTGTTATCTCATTTTCAGTTTTATTTTTAGCAACTTTGTGTAAACATACTGTATGTTGTTTTGAATAAAGATAATTGTCCAATTTTAAATGGGGTCTCTCTTTGTTTAGATTAGTAGTTGGATTGTGACCCTAGCATACACTTTGGCAGTGGTTTGGTAAATTCTATAAACTACTGACAACATGTCTCCAAATTTCAAAGCAACAAATTTTGTATTTATTTTCTGAAAATGAGAAATGGTCAAAATAACAAAAAAATGCATTGCTTTCAGACTTCAAATACTGCAAAGAAAACAAGTTCATAATCATTTAAAAACAACAATACTAATGTTTTAACTTAGGAAGAGTTCAGAAATCAATATTTTAGGAATAACCATGATGTTTAATCACAGCTTTCATGCGCCTTGGCATGGTTTCACCAGTCTTTCACACTGCTTTTGGGTGACCTTATGCCACTCCTGGTGCAAAAATGTAAGCAGTTCTTTGTTTGATGGCTTGTGATTATTCATCTTTCTCTCAATTACATTGCAGAGGTTTTCAATGGGGCTCAGGTCTGGAGATTGGGCTGGCCATGTCAGGGTTTTGATGTGGTGGTCCTTCATACACACATTGATTGACCTAGCTGTGTGGCTTGGTGCATTGTCCTGCTAGAAAAACCAGTCCTCAGAGTTGGGGAACATTGCCTGAACAGAAGGAAGCAACTGTTGTTCCAGAATAACCTTGTATACGACTTGATTCATACGTCCTCCGCAAAGTTTAATCTGCCCAATTCCAGCCTTGCTGAAGTATCCCCTGATTATCACTGATCCTCCACCCACCAAATTTCACAATGGGTGCAAGACACTGTGGCTTGTATGCTTCTCCAGGTCTCCGTCTAACCATTAGACGACCAGGTGTTGGGCAAAGCTAAAAATTAGATTCATCAGAAAAGATTACATTAATCCAGTCCTCTATGGTCTAATACTTATGGTCTTTGGCAAACTTCAGCCTGACCCTCCTTTGCTTCTCATTGATGAAAGGCTTTTTTCTAGCTTTACATGACTTGAGCCCTGCCTCTAGGAGCCTGTTACGAACTGTTCTTGCCGTGCAACCCCAGCTGACATTCCTTTTGTAGGTTAACTGATGGCATACTGTGGTTGCTGAGTGACATTCGAATAAGATTACGGTCGTTCCGGTGAGTGGAGAGTCGCTTTCGCTCTGACAGGTCTGTACTCTGGTTGGAATTGAATTGACACTGGAATGGAATGGCTGTCAGATATGTAGAGAAGCTGATTTTTATAAAACTGTACAGTGTCTCTTAATTTTTTCCAGAGCTGGATATAGTGGTGCTTTAACAATAATAAAGAGATACTTGGAGGTGTCACCAGGCATCATCAGACTGCAGACCATTCGGGAATCACAGTACTGAGTCGACACAGGCAATAAATAGCACAAATAAACATTCATGTACCATATGTGACTTTTTTTGATTGGAGTCCTTCTCTTCCCTTTCTTCATCTGGTCTAGACACCATGATGACTTTTCACATCCATAGCTCACCTCTGCAGACTTCTTTCTTCAGTATTCTGCAACACATCTTGATACAGTGCCTTTAAAATTTAAAGTGTCGTTATAATGTACCCTAAATAAAAATATCTGCTCTATGTGGTGCTTCTCACTGTGCACTCGGGTCACAAAGATTGACAATTACATATTCAAGTGCAGAACACAGAGCTTATTAAGGGCACAACATGAGTGATTATGAGTGATTGTTACTACCCTAAGCAGTCCAGTATGTGAAACACTGCTGGAATCAGGATCTCTGCCCCTACGTTACGTTATGTTGTTCTCAGATTAGGTGGCAAAAATCTGGTGACAGATTCCCTTTAATATTTCTATGCACAGAGAATAGCATTTTCTTGGCAGCACATATTTACATTGGATGATCTGCTGACAATGATATTTAAGGAAGCTTAAAAATAATTTCAGAGGATGAACATTTTACTCATGAATCAGATGATTGAAAGTCTGTTTAGTTAGGCTGATTCAGTTCTCAATTAGCGGCCAGTGTAAATGCATCTTAAAGAGTAGTTAAACTTTAGGAAGATTTTTTCTTTATACAAGTGCATCTCAATAAATTAGATTATCATCAAAAAGTTAATTTTGTTCCATTAATTCAATCCAGAAAGGGAAACATATATTACGTACAGTCATTAAAAAACAGAGTGATCTATTTCAAGTGTTTATTTCCGTTAATGTTGATGATTACCGTATATGCCGGCGTATAAGACGACTGGGCGTATAAGACGACCCCCAACTTCTGCCCTAAAAATATAGAATTTGGGATATCTTGTGATACATACGGTATTCAGTATGCTTCAGTATGCTAAGAGCAGGGGGCCGCACTGTGTGAGGAGGTGTTTTTTTTACTGTCCAGTATAACCAATAGGATTAGTGCAGGGGCGGGGGAGTCACCGGGCCGAGAAAGGATGCGAGGGGAATCTGGCGTTACTGCACTAATCCTATTGGTTATACTGGACAGTGAAAAAAAAAACACCTCCTCACACAGTGCGGCCCCCTGCTATATATCCGCTATATATCCGCTGTATGATATACCAGTACGGGGCCGGGCTGTGTATCGCGTTTCCATAACGACAAGGCAGGAACTTCCCTGCTAGAGCGCTGACGTCAAGGCAGAGCTGCTTGCCTCTGATTGGGCAGCGCTCTGCCATTCAGCAGCAGTGACAGGAAGTTCCTCCCTCGTCGCTATGGAGGCAGAATCCAAGCGTGGAACGGAGTGGAGCGGCGCACTACAGCACCCAGGTGTATATCCGGCGTATAAGACGACCCCCCACTGTAGCCATTATTTTAAGGGGGTAAAAAGTCGTCTTATACGCCAGTATATACGGTATGGCTTACAGCCTATGAAAACCCAAGTCATTATCTCAGAAAATTAGAATAATTACCACAAAACACCTGCAAAGGCTTTCTAAGGCCAGTTTCACACATCCTTCTTTTTGCTGGTTTGGCGGATCCGGCGGGCTCCCGTACAGTGAATACAGTACAATGACAGCGCTGTTACTTCCGGGTCACATGCGCCGGTCACATGACAGCATGTGACCGGCGCTTGTTGCGCTGTCATTGTACTGTATTCACTGTACGGGAGCCCGCCGGATCCGCCAAATCGGCAAAAAGAAGAATGTGTGAAACTGGCCTTAGCATTTAAAATGTTCCCTAAGGCCATGTGCCCATGGGAGCTCGCACCTGCGTATATATAAAGCTATGGGATTCCAGCAGAATTGTTGTGGTAAACCTGCGGATATTCATGCGATTTACCTGCGGAACTCCCGGCCTCTATCTCCATAGTGGAGGGCCGGGATTTCCACAGGTATTTCCGCAGGAATAATTGACATGCAGTTATGTGCGGCTGCGGGACATCCGCAGCATATTCCGCAGCCACACATTCCGCAGCATGGACACAGACACTCCCCATGTACTGTACTTGCTGAAATCTGCGGATTTATCCAGAAAATTCTGATAAATCCGCAGGTTTTCCGCAGCAAAATCCTGCAGGAGCAAGCTCCCATGGGCACATAGCCTAAGGCTATGTGCGCACGCTGCGGATTTACTGCGGATTTTGCCGCGGATTTGCTGCAGAAAATGTGTCTAACATTGCTGCAGTCATTCCCCAGCAAATCCTATGGGTTTTAAAAAATGCTGTGCGCACACTGCGTTTTTTTATACCCGCGTATTTACCTGCGGATTTTCCGCTGTAGAATTAATTACCATGTCACTTCTTTTCCGCAGGTACCTGCGCTTTTTGCCATAGCTAAATGGTAAAAATCCACAGGAACCAACTTGCAAAAAATCTGCAATAAATCCGTGGCAAATCCGCACAAAAATCCACAAAATCGCATGCTGATTTCGTTGTGGTTTTGGTGCGTTTTTTTTTACCGCGGGTGTGGGGTTCTTTAAGAGGGTCCGTTTTTTTCTTAAGAAAAGGGCACTTTGTAGTGCGCACATAGCCTTAACCGGGCCTTACACACTACGATATCGTTAATGAATTATCGTCGGGGGTCACGGTTTTTGTGACGCACATCCGGCTTCATTAACGAGATAACAGTGTGTGACACTTATGAGTGACCTTAAACGATCGCAAAAGTGGTCAAAATTGGTTGTCGCGGAGAGGTCATCCTGAAAGAAAAAATAGTTTCCTGCTTATTAGCGATGTTGTTCCTCGTTCCTGCGGCACCACACATCGCTATGTGTGACACCACAGGAGCGACGAACATCTCCTTACCTGCCTCCTCGGGCAATGCGGAAGGAAGGAGGTGGGCGGGATGTTACGTCCCACTCATCTCTGCCCCTCCGCTTCTATTGGACGCCTGCCGCAAGACGTTGCTGTGACGCCGCACGAGCCGCTCCCTTACAAAGGAGGTGGTTCGCTGGCCAGAGCGACGTCGCAGAGCAGGTATGTGCATGTGACGCTGCCGTAGCGATAATGTTCACTACGGCACCGATTACCATATATTGGCCGTACGATGGGGGCGGGTACTATCGCGCTCGACATCGCCAGCAAATGCTAGCGATGTCGCAGCGTGTAAAATCCGCTTTAGTCTCGTTCAGTAGGCTAAGACTGCTGACTTGACAGATGTCCAGAAGGCAGTCATTGACACACTCCACAAGTAGGGTAAGCCACAAAAGATCATTGCTAAAGAAGCTGGCTGTTCACAGAGTGCTGTATCCAAGCATATTAACGCCTTCACCCCCAACCGATTTTCTGTTTTTAATGGATTTTTTTTGTTTTGTTTTTGCTCCTTTTCTCCCGAGAGCCGTAACTTTTTATTTTTCTGCCAATCTTGTCATATAAGGGCTTGTTTTTTGTGAGATGAGTTGTACTTTTAAATGAAACCATAATTTTTACCATATAGTGTACTGGAAGGAGGCAAAAAAAGTTCCAAATGCGGAAAATTGCAAAAAAAGCAATTGCATGATAGTTTTTTGGATATTTTATTCACCCTGCTCACTACATGGTAAAACTGATGAGTTTGTGTGATGCCTCAGGTCGGTTTGAGTTCATAGACACCAAACATGTATAGGTATTCCTTTTTTAAGGGGTTAAAAAATGTTAGTTTGTCCAAAAAAAGTATCGTTCTCATTTTTCTGTATCTATGGCTCAGTGATGGCTTATTTTTTTGTGTCTCAAAATGACGTTTTTAATTCTACCACATTTGCGCAGATACGACATTTTGATCCCCTATTATTGCATTTTGCGTAAAATTTGCGGCGTCCAAAAAACGTAATTTTGCCATGTCCCATTTTGACAGTGCAATTTAAGGGGTTAACAGGCACGAGTGGATCGCAGATCCACCTGTGCCTGCACAAATGTCAGCTGTTCAAATCTGCCCGCAACAGCCGCCGGTGATTACAACTATATGGCTTAGGATGTACTGTTATAGCCTGCAGTCATTAAGAGGTTAATGGAAAGTTGAGTGGAAGGAAAAAGTGTAGTAGAAAAAGGTGCACAAGCAACTAGGATAACTGCATTCTTGATAGGATTGTTAAGAAAAGGCCATTCAAAAATTTGGGAAGATTCACAAGGAGTGCTTCAGGAGCCACCACACATATCAAGGACATGGGCTACAACTGTTGCATTTCTTGTGTCAAACTACTCATAACCAATAGACAAAGCCAGAAGCGTCTTACCTGGACCAAGGAGAAAAAGAACCGGACTGTTGCTCAGTGGTCCAAGGTGTTGTTTTCATATGCAAGTAAATTTTGCATTTCATTTAGAAATCAAGGTCCCAGAGTCTAGAGTAAGGCGGGCTTTACACGTTACGACATCGCTACCGATAGATCATCGGGGTCACGTCATGAGTGACGCACATCCGGCGCCGGTAGCGATATGGCAATGTCTAAATCCTAGGTGCGACGATGAACGAGCGCAAAAACGTAAAAAAAAAAAATCGCCGATCTGTGTTAAGTCATTAATTTCCATAATGTCATTACTGCTGCAGATACAATGTTTGTCGTTCCTGTAGCACCACACATCGCTGTGTGAAACTGCAGGAACGACAAACATCTCCTTACCTGTGTCCACCGGCAATGCGGAAGGGAGAAGGTGGGCGGGATGTTATGTCCCGCTCATCTCCGCCCCTCCGCTTCTATTGGCCGGCCGCTTAGTGACGTCGCTGTGACGCCGAACGCATCTCCCCCTTGAAGGAGTGATTGTTCGGCGGTCACAGCGACGTCGCCAACCAGGTATGTGCGTGTGAAGCTGCCGTAGTGATAATGTTCGCTACGGCAGCAAGCACCAGATATCGCATGTACGACGGGGGCGGGTGCTATCGCGCTCGACATCGCTAGCAATTGCTAGCGATGTTGCAATGTGTAAAGCCCGCCTAAGGTGGGCTTTACACGTTGCGACATCGCTACCGATATATCGTAGGGGTCACGTCGTTAGTGACGCACATCCGGCGCCGGTAGCGACATCGCAATGTGTAAATACTGGGTGCGACGATGAACGAGCTTGTTGTATGTACGACGGGGGCGGGTGCTATCACGCTCGACATCGCTAACAATTGCTAGCGATGCCGCAGCGTGTAAAGCCTGCCTTAGAGTAGGGAAACCACAATCCAAGTTGCTTGAAGTCTAGTGTGAAGTTTCCACAATCAGTGATGGTATGGTGAGCCATGTAATCTGCTGGTGTAGGTCCACTGTCTGTTATCAAGACCAAAATGAGTGCAGCCATCTACCAGAAAATTTTAGAGCACTTCATGCTTCCCTCTGGCGACAAGCTTTTTTGGAAATGGAAATTTTATTTTCCAGTAGGACTTGGCACCTACCCACACTGCCAAAAGTACCAATACCTGGTTTAGTAACCACAGTATAACTGTGCTTGATTGGCCAGCAAACTCGCCTGACCTAAACCCCATAGAGAATCTAAGGGGTATTGTCAAAAGGAAGATGAGAGACACCCAATAATGCAGACGAGCTGAAGGCTGCTATCAAGGCAACCTGGACTTCCATAACACCTCAGCAGTGCCAAAGGCTGATCGCCTTCATGTCACGTCGTATTGATGCAGTAATTCATACAAATGGAGCCCCGACCAAGTATTGAGTGCATTTACTGTACAAACTTTTTAGTAAGCCAACATTTCTGAGTTCAAAATAATTTTTTCAGTTGGTCTTATATAATATTCTAATTTTCTGAGATAATGAATTTTGGGTTTTCATTGGCTATAAGCCATAATCATCAACATTAACAGAAATAAACAGTTGAAAAAGATTACTCTGTTTGTAATGACTCTATATAATAAATGTGTTTCCCTATTTTTATTTGAATTACTGAAATAAATAACATTTTTGATGATATTCCAATTTGTTGAGATGTACTTGTATTTATTAGGCCCTTTAAAGGAATCTGTCCGCTACTTCATCTGGGAGCAGCATGAAGTAGGCAAGGAGATTCTGAATCCAACAGTGTTGCACATAGATTACTGGCTGCAGCTGTTCTGACACAATCAGAATTTTTAGATTTAGTCATGTAGCAGAGCTGAGAGAGCTGTCCCCACCCACAACAGGCTCTCTATAAAGATTATACATTGAGTGTGAGATGTCAATCAGAAAAGAGAATGTGCCGGACTTCTCTGCACCTGAGTTTCTAGTCCTACAATGATAAATGTCCTGCTGCTTAAACAAACATAGCAAATATACAAAACTTCGAACTGTGACAAAACAGGTATGCCTGAACTTTCTGTGTTAACCCTTGCATCATGCTGGCTTCAGCTTATATAGCAAAAACCTGCTGACAGATTCCCATTAATTCTGAGTAGATATGTGGGTTACATGGTCCTGAGGTCACTAAAAAGACCTATTAAGAAGTGCCAAGCTCGAGACAGGAAAGCATACATACAGTGCAGAGTGGATACAGTAGAAGCTTTTTTTGAGCTTCTCTCTCTTGAGTTGCAAACTTCTAAAAGATCTTTTGAGCGATCGATGAGGATCTTAGGTCTCAGACCCCATGAATATTTTTAGAATTAAAGAACATAAAACATGTAAGATGTCTCCCCAAAAGTTACTTTTTAACTGTTAATTAGTGCTACTGCCTCGGTAGTGTAGATTTTTTGTTCTGAGCTCACATTGCAATTTATTGTTGTACTAAGCTTGGTGCTGTATTCATATACTTATAATGGTTCTGATGTTGCTTGCTTTCCCTTTGTTCTCTATGAGAGTCACTGCTAGATATCTCTTAACTTGGTCATACCAGATCCTTAATTTCCTCTACAGTGATCATCAGTCATATCCACCCATACACACTAAACTGCCTTTTGTAACTATCAATATATCCAGGAGACATTGGTCTAATGAGTATAGGGGCTTTAACTACTAAAGAATATCGGCACTCATAGGGTATGTGCACATGACATCTGTGAACCTAATGAGTCTTTAAGGCAGGAAACATTTCAGGACATTCTGGCATCTTTTAAACTAGAAAAATTGCCAGCACTTCCTAATCTCAGTCTGAACTGGTGCATACTGAACATGACATACAATATCCAAAATAGCAGTTGCACTCACGTATAGGGAAGGAGAAAAAGTAGATGGAGAACATTGGAATATGAGTATGCATTACTGCCAAGAAAACATGAAAACATTTTATTGAAAAATATTAGTTACTTAGCAAATAAAGGTGGCCAAATTTACTTGTGCCCAGGTACCACGTCAAGGTGTAACTCTCATCTGGGTTTATTTGCTAAGTAACTCATATTTATTTTTTTTTTTTAATTTTCATGTTTTCTTTGCAGTAATGCATATTAATTTTCCAATGTTCACCATCTACATTCTTGTTTTTTCTCCTTCCTTTTACTTGAGTGCAACTGCTATTTTGGATATTGTATGTCATGTTCAGTATGCACCAGTTCAGACTGCGATTAGGAAGTTCTGGCAATTTTTCTAGTTTGTATTATAGAGTCATGTCCTTTGTCTACGCACTCCTCACAGTTATTTCACATGTTTTAAATTTTCCGTTTGCAGGTTCTATTCTAGCCCATATTAAAGTTCAGTTTGGACAAGAGAGGCATAGCAATTAGAGTAGGACACCGATAAGAGGTGTAAACCTTGATGTGGTATCTAGACACAAGTAAATTTGGCCACCTTTATTTGCTAAGTAACTCATATTTTTTTTAAAAAATGTCCTGTTTTCTTGGCAGTAATGCGTATTCATATTCCAATGTTCATCTACATTCTTGTTTTTTTCTCCCTCCCTTTACTTGAGTGCAACTGCTATTTTAGATATTCTGGCATCTTTTGTCCTGAAGCGACTTTTTGGGTATTTTTTCTTATGTCTATAGATCTAATGTGTACAGGGACAAGGATCAGAGTTTTGGATTTTAATATTTCTTGTCAAAGGTATCAAAGGAACTTACTTTCTACTGAAAATTCCCTTTCCATATACAGTACGTTCATTGTTTTAGCACTATCTGTTCTCCTGAGTTTATATAGAACCATCCTATCAGAATAATAATTATCCTGAGATTATCTGAGTTTTGAAAATATTTACACTTAAATCTGGCTGTTGATTTTCATTTGATTCTTTTATGGGAGGTAAACCGCACACAGAATGTTATAAATCAAGTATGCAAGGTCAGCTTCCTGGAATAGGATTGTCTGTTTAAACTTGGCAGAAATATGTATATTTTTCCAAGTTGAAGATTTATCTAATTTGTACTTCTAACTACTATTGACCTTTTATGCTGAACTGCACCCTAGCCTTACCCTGACTCTATCCATCCCTATTTGATAAAATATTACTTCTGAAGTTCCCATCACCACCCTTCTTATGATCCATACTTTGGGTGTGTTTTAAAAGATAAACAAATATCTAGTGTTTAAAGGGGCTATCGAGATAGATACAAATGATTCAAATGAAAGTAGATAAACATAATAATATACTTTAATTAGGAAACCTGTCCCAATGCTTTCATTACTATATTGGGGTCCCGGCAGTTACACTTCTATAATGGTTTCAATAGAGGAGAGTGTTTTTTTCCCCTTCCCTATTTCAGCTCATGATGAGATGATACAGTCAACCAGTTCCATGCATATATATATACAGTAGGTGAAATAAGTATTGAACGTCATAAATGTTCTAACTAAAATATATTTAAGGTGTTATTGATACCAATTTCTCACCAGATGTTGGTAACAACCCATCCAATCTACACAGGCAAATAAATCAAATGATAGATGTCCATAAATTTACATAAAAAACACAGGGAAAAAGTATTAAACCTGAAATGTGTTTACGGTAATTCTTTGTATAAAAACCTTTGTTGATGATGACAGCTTTCAATCACCTCCTGTATGGAGAAAATAGTGGCATGCCTTGCTCAGGTGTGATTTTGAACCATTCTTCCACACAAACACTCTTCAAACCCTGAAGGTTCCGTGGGCTCCTTCTATGAACTCTGAGCTTTAGTTACTTCAAAAAAAAATTCTGTTGGATTCAGGTCAGGTGATTGGCTGGGCCATTCAAGCAACTTTATTTTTTTTCTTTTAAATCAATTGAATTTCCTTAGATTTGTTTTTGAGATAGTTAATACTTGATTGAGCATCAAGGTGCTCGGGTACATTCGTTGCTTGATCGAGTATCATGGGTGCTTGAGCACCATACTCAAATCCCACCCCCATATTTTGCAAGTTATAGACAGCCAATCAACATGCGGTGATTCCCTGCCATACACGGTAATGCTGTAGCCATGTTGGATACTGAGATTACTGTCATTGGCCTGTTGCTTCACATCATCAGGTCTTTTATAAGAGCAGTTCAGGGAGACTTGATCTAGATTAGAGCAAGCAGTGTTTGGGTAAGTTCACACAGTGCGTTTTTCGCGGTGTTTTTGCGCGTTTTTCGGGTGCATTTTTGCTCAGAAAACTGCATGACTTTGCTTCCCCAGCAAAGTCTATGAGTTTTCATTTTTGCTGTCTGCACACAGCGTTTTTTTTTAGCTGCGTTTTTGTGGTGCCCACAAAAACGCAGCATGTCAATTATTTTTGCGTTTTTCACTGCGTTTTCCACCCATTGAGTTCAATGAGATGTTCAAAAACGCAATGAAAACAGCAAATTACAAATATAGCTGCATTTTAGTACGTTTCTATGACTAAAAACGCAGCTATAAAACGCAAGGGGTGGGCAGTAAATTGACATGTACATAAAGAGGATTCCTTCTGTCAGTAAATACAGAAGCGTGAATCCTCCCAGTACAGTCACCGCTGCTTCCACCTCCAGTCCTGTGCATGTCAGCTCCGGTGCGGCGCCATGTCTGGGCGGGAGGTGGAGGCAGCTGCGAAAACAAAAGTGAACAGTAGAAAAAAAAAGTCATACTCACCTGTCTGCAGACTTCCGATGCCATGTCCGCTCCCAGCTCCTCTCCCGGTACCGCCGCTCCAGCTGTCTGCAGACGGCTGGGACACCTCCGAAGGCTCCAGGACCTGGCGCTGATCACCTGATGCGGTCACCTGACGCATCTGCTGATCGTAAGTCTCGCGGTGACGCCGGAGTCCGGCCGGCTTAACCTGTCAGCGGATGCCGTCAGGAGACTTCATCCCTGATTACCGGCAGCTCCTCCAGCGATCGGACGGGATCAAACTCCGCTCCAGGAGCTGCTGGTAATCAGCACATGAGTGAGGGTTTTTTTGCACTGATGCGTCATCTGATTGTATAAACGGCTTTTATACAATCAGCTGATGTGTGATGTGATTCACTTCCTAGAACCTGACATCTTATCGCTTTGCCTTCCAGCAAACCGATCAGATGATATTGGATACGGATTGGACGGCGCGGGACCCTTGACCCAGGATTACTGCGGAGGGGGGTTCTTTATTTCAATAAAGATGGAGTCACTAATTGTGTTGTGTTTTATTTGTAATAAAAATATTTTTCTGTGTGTTGTGTTTTTTTTTATCTTTACTAGAAATTCATGGTGGCCATGTCTAATATTGGCGTGACACAATGAATTTCGGGCTTAGGGCCAGCTGATAATTTACAGCTAGCCCTAACCCCATTA
The DNA here is from genome assembly GCF_048569485.1 of Anomaloglossus baeobatrachus. Lineage (NCBI taxonomy): Eukaryota > Metazoa > Chordata > Amphibia > Anura > Aromobatidae > Anomaloglossus > Anomaloglossus baeobatrachus. The sequence continues at coordinate 528,911,836 of NC_134354.1, forward strand.
TTACCCAGCGAGCCACCCGTCACCAGGGCAGCTGGAGAGTTTGATACAGCGCCAGAAGATGGCGCTTCTATGAAGCGCCATTTTCTGGGTTGGCTGCGGACTGCAATTCGCAGCGGGGGTGCCCAGAAAGCATGGGCACCCTGCACCGTGGATTCCAATCCCCAGCTGCCTAGTTGTACCTGGCTGGACTCAAAAATTGGGCGAAGCCCACATCATTTTTTTTAAATTATTTCATGAAATTCATGAAATAAAAAAAAAAGGGCTTCCCTATATTTTTGGTTCCCAGCCGGGTACAAATGGGCAGCTGGCGGTTGGGGGCAGCCCGTGCCTGCCTGCTGTACCTGGCTAGCATACAAAAATATGGCGAAGCCCATGTCATTTTTTTTGTTTGGGAGGGCAAAGAAATCCTGCATACAGTCCTGGAAGGAGGATGCTGAGCCTTGTAGTTCTGCAGCTGCTGTCCGCTCTCCTGCATCCACTAGTGGATGGAGTATGCTGAGCCTTGTAGGTCTGCTCCCCCTGACTCTCCCTCCAGAATAGAGGCCTGGATGGAGCATGCTGGGCCTTGTAGTTCTGCAGCTGTCTGCTCTCCTGCATACGCTAGTGAAGAATGAAGAACATATGGAAGAAGGAAATGACATCAGACCTTTTTTTTTTTTTTCCAACAATCTTTAATGGCAATGTTTACTGATAAAAAAAACGCAGAAAAATGTAGTGAGCAAAAACGCATGCATTTTTTCCATGCGTCTTTTAAAGACACTGCGTTTGTGCGTTTTTAGTGCTAAAAAACGCACAAAAATGCAGCGGCAAAAAAATGCAGTGTGTGCACATAGCCTATAATTGCTATTGCAGTAATTGAATTAACCCCTTCACAACCTATGGATTATCCATACATAATGGTTGGGAAGGGTTTTCAGCTTATGACATATGGTTACATCATGGCGATTGCGTGGGGTTCAAGAGCTGTGCCCTCGTGATCACCATCGGGAGTTCAGTTTTTATGATAGCTGAGTTCCATCTCTCACATTGTACGAATGATCAGAGCAATACAAGTTATTGTCCCATATAGGAATTAAGTAAAAAAAAAAAAAAAACAGTAAATAAAGAACAAGAAAATATTGTACCAATACAGTAAATGCATATATTTTTGTAAAAACAAATATATATATAAAAAAAACTACATTTAGTATTAACACATCCAGAACAACCCGACCTATAAAACTGTCTCACTAGTTAACCCCTTCAGTAAACACCGTACAAAATTAAACGTAGCAAAACCTATATGATTTCGTCATATAGCTGACAAAAAGAGTAAAATAAAACATGATCAAAAAGTCATATGGGAATAAAATGGTTTAGCGGAAAATGCTATCTTGTTCCGCAAAAAATAAGCTGCCATATAGCTCCGTCAGTGAAAAAAAAAATAAAAAAGCTATAGCTTTCAGAATAAAGCAATGGAAAAATATTTTTTTTTCTATAAAATTGTTTATGGTTTAAAAGTGGCAAAATGTAGAAAAAATAGCCTCCAAAGTTCAATGATGTAAAAAAACCATTATTTTGTAAAAAAAAAAACCAAAAAACAATTTTCTCTGGGATGGTAGCCAAAGCTTAAAAAAAAAATAAAAACTTGTATCACTGTAATCATACTAACCTGAGGAGCAAAGGCACTTTATCACTTATACCACACAATGAACGACAAAAAAAAGAATAAATAAAGCCAATTTATCAACTACTGTTGATTTATTTATTCTGCCACGCAAAGATTGCAGTCAGGCTTGGCTCACATTTTTTCTGCGCTCTTTGCTGAGCACTTACACCGGGAATAAAATCTCTGAAATATGTGATTCGGACAAAATTCCCAATGGAAAATTCATTGTAATGAGGCAGATGGAGTCAGTTTGAACTCCTGTCTGGACTGTGGTCTGACTTTGTCCATTTTTTTATGCGTCTTTTTAAGCGTGCACAAAAGTGCGGTCAACAACATTTTGTGCACCTTAGAAAAGAAGGACCGTTGGAAGAGAGGGCAGACAGAGTCCAGAGTAAAGGCCACTTTACACGCTGCGATATCGGTACCGATATCGCTAGAGTGGGTACCTGCCCCCATCTGTTGTGCGACACAGGCAAATCGCTGCCCGGGCCGCACAACATCGCCCAGACCCATCACACTACTTACCTGCCCGGCAACGTCGCTGTGACTGGCGATCCGCCTCCTTTCTAAGGGGGCGGTTCGTTCAGCGTCACAGCGACGTCACAGCTGCGTCACTGAACCGCCGCCCAATAGAAGCGGAGATGAGCGGGACGCAACATCCCGCCCACCTCCTTCCTTCCGCATAGCGGCCGGGAGGCAGGTAAGGAGAGCTTCCTTGTTCCTGCGGTGTAACACGGAGCGATGTGTGCTGCCGCAGGAACAAGTAACAACCTCGTTATTGCTGCAGTAACGATTTTTGAGAATGGACCCCCATGTCACCGATGAGAGATTTTGCACGTTTTTGCAACGATGCAAAATCGCTCATAGGTGTCACACGCAACGGCATCGCTAAAGCGACCGGATGTGCATCACCAATTCCGTGACCCCAACGAGTTCGCATTAGTGATGTCGTAGCGTGTAAAGCCCCCTTAACTCATTAGTGAATAGATCCATCGAGGGTTTCACCTGAATCATGTATTTTGGACATGTAGGTGGAAACCCTAATGTAAGGGCTCCGCATAGAGCACAGGAAAAATGTGAACTGATCTAAAATGTGCTGTATCCAAATTATCACCAATAGCATTCAACTCACCCCACAAAAAAAAAATCTCCATTCAGATCTGTCACCTGTTAATGGAAATGTTGCTGGCAGGAAAAAGGCTCTGGAAAAGCACTATGGCTCCTCCCAAAAAAGAAATACAGCAAAATGTGCATTTGCAAATCCAAATGCCCCACTCCCTTCTTAACGCCACAATGTGGCTAAACCACAGTTAACATCCACATGTTTGGCATTGTTGTAGTGAGGAGAGCACACTTCTTTTATGGGGTGTATGTCTCCTGAAGCGAGACCTATGCACAATGTACAGGCACTACAATGTACTGGGCACTACAAGAGCTTATTTGCAGTTTTCAATTCTGCAACAAAATCGTCCTTACACCCTGTAAAAGGGAACATTGTCCTACGAGGGGGATAAAAGCACCAACACCCCAACTATTGTTGTGCAAAAGGTGTAAAAGACCTTCGTCTCTTTACTATCACAAAGGATCTATTCCCAATATCACAAATATACTGTATATATTCCCAAGGGTAATAATTTCTCTGTTCCTATTGCTTTATTCTGCTTTGCCCTTAATACCTGGTGCATCCCAATCAAGCATATACTCAGAGTCACTTTGTTATAATAATAAAATATAACAAGTTTATTATTAACTAACAAGACTACAAGAATACACTATATAATTCAAGATACACATACAATACAATAAAACACCAGTAAATACCTTACTATAAAACCCACAGTTACATACCACCCACTATGGCACTCACACAGTTACAGCCCACCCAACAATATACTATCTATCCCTATATGAGGAGTACTCAGCCATCCTTTTGTGTGACCATCCAGGAAGCAAGAGAGAAGAAGAGGGAGAGCGGGTCAGGAGTCAGCTTAATATAGGGCTTATGACCAAGATTCATTTAGCCCTATGATTGGCTGTAACCTGTGATGTCATGGGGGCGTGTGTATAGCCAGGTGTTGGAGAACGCCTCCCAACCTGGCTGAGGGTAAAAGACATGATCTTCTGTATGTGTTACCCTCCCCCATCTAGCACAAGAGAAATTATATTATTATATATTATTTCACAATTAACTTCCCTGCTACACACCCGTAGATTAATTCCCATTGGGGTGTAATTTCCAAAATGTGGTCACTTGAGGGAGTTTCAGCTTTTGTGGCACTTATGGGCTCTGCAAATGGAGTCTGCAAACTATTCTTACGAAAATCTGTGTTCCAACAAACAAATGGTGCTCCTTCTCTTTCAAGCCCTGCTGTATGGCCAAACAGTATTGTACAGTCACATGGCCTTTTGTACTAATTTCCCTTGTTAAAATTGGAAATCTGGGGCTAAAACAACAGTTTAATGGTAAATTATAGTAAAAATAGCAACAAAAAGAGGAGATAAAAACTCCCCCAAAAATGTATTATAAAATGTACTCACAGCAAAAAAGGGGCAACCAGTCCAGTTAGCCCAGGCCAACACATCTAATGCACAAACAGGATGCAGACAAGCCTCTCAACATGATGGACACTTCACAGGTGCAAGGTAAATTGCACACCAGTGGCGCGCATAGGGCACTGTTCACACTTGTATGCGCATGGTGTCCAGCCAGCAACCTATTACCACGCCCTTACTATTAGATTAGGCGGGTTACCCGGACACTACTCACTGCAGCACGCAAGGGACAGAAATTCCACTATGCACGGCCGTATTAAGAGGCCCGGCTGCACCCCGCATAGTCAAAGTGCAAAAAATACATATAAAATACATTTTTGGGGGAGTTTTTATCTCCTCTTTTTGTTGCTATTTTTGATATTTATCAGTGTAGGGACCCGCAAGCGTGAGGATCCGTGATGAGGATTGTGGGCTTACGTACATTGGCCAATTTACAAACTAATACCTCACATATATTTTATATGTATTTTTTGCACTTTGACTATGCGGGGTGCAGCCGGGCCTCTTAATACGGCCGTGCATAGTGGAATTTCTGTCCCTTGCGTGCTGCAGTGAGTAGTGTCCGAGTAGCCCGCCTAATCTAATAGTAAGGGCGTGGTAATAGGTTGCTGGCTGGACACCATGCGCATACAAGTGTGAACAGTGCCCTATGCGCGCCACTGGTGTGCAATTTACCTTGCACCTGTGAAGTGTCCATCATGTTGAGAGGCTTGTCTGCATCCTGTTTGTGCATTAGATGTGTTGGCCTGGGCTAACTGGACTGGTTGCCCCTTTTTTGCTGTGAGTATAAATTATAGTAAAGGCTACTTTACACGCTGCAATATCGGTCCCGATATCGTTAGCGTGGGTACCCGCCCCATCTGTTGTGCAACACGGGCAAATCGCTGCCCGTCACACATACTTACCTGCCCGGCGACGTCGCTGTGACCGGCGAACCGCCTCCTTTCTAAGGGGGCGGTCCGTGCGGCATCACAGCGACGTCACTGAGCGGCCGCCCAATAGAAGCGGAGGGGCGGAGATGAGTGGCCGGAACATCCCGCCCACCTCCTTCCTTCCTCATAGCAGCCGGGAGGCAGGTAAGGAGAGGTTCCTCGTTCCTGCGGCGTCACACATAGCGATGTGTGCTGCCGCAGGAGCGACAAACTACATCGTTACTGCTGCAGTAACGATAATCGAGAATGGACCCCCATGTCACCGATGAGCGATTTTGCACGTTTTTGCAACGATGCAAAATCGCTCATCGGTGTCACACACAGCAACATCACTATGCGGCCGGATGTGCGTCACAAATTCCGTGACCCCAACGACTCCGCATTAGCAATGTCGCAGTGTGTAAGGCCCCCTTAATTTATTCTTTTCCACCTAGTGGTATAAAGGTTTGTGACAAATCTGTGGTGTCAATATGCTCACTACACATCTAGATAAACGTTTTGATGGGTGCAGTTTGTAAAATGGGGTCACTCAGTGGGGCTCTACATTCTTGGCACATTAGAGGCTCTCCAAACACGACATGGTGTCTGCTTACGATTCCAGACAATTTTGCGTTCAAAAAGTCAAAGGGCACACCTTCACTTCCAAGCCCTGCTGTATGCAAAAACAGTAGTTTTCCATGACATATGGGGTATTGGTGTACTCAGGAGAAACTACACAACAAAATGCATAGTGCAATTTCTCCTGTTACCTTTGTGTAAATGCACAATTTGGGGCTAAAGCAACATTTCTGTACTAAAAACTAAAATTTTCATTTATTTCTTCCACGTTGCTTTAGTTCCTGTGAAGCACCATGAAGGGTTGGTTAATAAACTTATTGAATGTGGTTTTGAGCACTTTGAGGGCTGCAGTTTTTATAATGTTGTCACTTTTGGGTACTTACTGTCATATTTGCCCCTGAAAGACACTTCAAATATGATGTGCTCCCTGAAAAAAATGCTTTTGTGAATTTTGTTGAAAAAATTAGAAATTGTTGTTAAACGTTTAACCCTCCTAACTTACTCAGAAAATGTTTTTGCTTCATAAATGGTGCTGAATGCTGATATACAGTAGACATGTGGAAGAGTGATAGTTTTCGATTAGAGGCATATAGGCAGTGTTTATTGCCTTACTGTCCTTCTGTAGAGATACTGCTGCAACCTAAAAACAAAAGTCTTTTCAGGGTTACATATTTTCTTTTCCCTATTAATACAGTAAAGTTTCCAGACATATATTATATACCCAATTTAAAATGCGCAAAGCGTGCGATAAGGGATGGGGAAGTGGATAAGATACTGATGGTGCACGCAGAGGCTGAGGCCATGGGCCAGGTGAAACTGTGCCTCTTGCAAGAGCACAAACACTTTTATCCATGAAATCTAGCTTCCTGTCCCACTTTTCAGGGGATACTACTCTTGAATAGAGATGAGCGAACCTGACGCGGTTCGGCTCGAGCTTGGTTCGCCGAACGGAGGTCGCGTTTGAGTTCGGTTCGGCGAACCACTCGAACCCCATAGGAAACAATGGGAGGCAATCAAAAAGACATAAAAACACCTAGAAAACACCCTCAAAGGTGTCCAAAAGGTGACAACTCAAAACACAACACAAACACATGGGAAAGTGACAAGAACAAATTCTCATGCAAAAACAAAACAGTGTTAAGAGGAAAAGAGGACGAGACAGATATAGGCACGGCATGCCCTTCTAAAATCATGTAAAACACAGCAAGGGTAACTCCAAGCAGAGTCTCCCCTTTTTTCCAAAAATTGGGCCACACAGACACCCCTTCAGTGGCAGCATTTGTGCCCCAGTTGTACACTTCACAGGTAGATTAGCATCAAGCACATTCAAAAATACGCCATACTTAACCGTCCCCAGGATGACACCGGGGTAGGCAGCAAAGTCTTTGCTGAACCATGACTTGTTCATCTTGGCTCCTTTTTAAAAACACAGCAAGGGTAACTCCAAGCAGAGTCTCCCATTTTTCCAAAAATTGGGCGAAACAGACACTCCTTCAGTGGCAGCACTTGGGCCCCAGTTGTACACTTCACAGGTAGATTTGCATCAAGCACATTCCAAATACACAAGCATTTACTCTCCCCAGGATGACACAGGGGTAGTAAAGTCCTTGCGGATCCATGACTTGTTCATCTTGATGAACGTTAGTCTGTCCACATTATCACTGGACAGATGCGTGTGCTTATCTGTCAGCACACACCCAGCAGCACTGAACACACATTCTGAGACAACGCTGGCAGCTGGACATGACAAGATCTCCAAGGCGTAAGTGGTGAACTCAGGCCATTTTTCAAGATTTGATGCCCAAAATGAGCAAGGCTCCAGTTGCAAAGTCATGGCATCGATGTTCATTTGGAGATACTCCTGTATCATCCTCTCCAGCCGTTGACTATGTGTCAGACATCTTGTCTCTGCTGGCCTTGCAAAGGATGGTCTAAAAAAATTCTGAAACGATTCAATAAAATTGCTGTTACCAGCACCAGATACGGTGCTGCTGGTACGGTTAGACTGTTGATGACGAGACCGTCCCATGTTTGTCAAGTTACAACTGGGAGATTCACTCCGTGCACCACGATTGTTTGGTTGAAAAGCCGAGCTAAGATCGAGTAACAGCTTCTGCTGATACTCCTGCATACGTGCGTCCCTTTCTATGGCTGGAATTATGTCACAATATTTGGACTTGTAGCGGGGATCTAATAGTGTGGCAAGTTTGACCAAGGTCTCCCTCATCCGCTGAGTCTTCCATGTCAATGGACAGTTCGTCCTCCATTTCTTCATGTTCTCCTGCACCTTCCTCAACATTTTGCCAGCTACCATGCGCCCTTGTTGATCCCTGTCCCCCATGGTCCCATGCCTGCCTCCTTGGTGATTATGAACGTCTGGACCTTGGTGATGTTGTTGTCCCTTGCGCATATGAATCCTCCTGTACTTCCTCCCCTTCCTGTTGTCCCACCTCCTGACTCCGAATAGTGTTTAGCGTGTGCTCCAGCATGTAAATGACTGGAACTGTCATGCTGATAATGGCATTGTCAGCGCTAAACATATTCGTCGCCATGTCGAAACTGTGCAGAAGGGTGCATAGGTCCTTTATCTGAGACCACTCCATGAGGGTGATCTGCCCCACGTCTGCATCTCGTTTGCCCAGGCTATACGTCATGACGTATTGCACCAGTGCTCGGCGGTGCTGCCACAGTCGCTGTAACATGTGAAAAGTCGAATTCCAGCGTGTCGGCACATCGCATTTCAGGCGATGAACTGGCAGGCCGAAAGACATCTGGAGCGATGCAAGTCGCTCAGCTGCGGTGGTTGAACGGCGGAAGTGAGCAGACAGTTTTCGTGCCCTGTTCAGAAGGCCATCTAGGCCGGGATAGGGTGTTAAAAATTGCTGGACAATTAGGTTCAACACGTGAGCCATACAAGGTACGTGTGTCACCTTGCCCAGGCGAAGGGCCGCACCCAGGTTTGCAGCATTGTCGCACACGGCCTTACCAGGCTGCAGGTTGAGTGGAGACAACCATTTACCAAACTCAGTCTTTAGAGCTGCCCACAACTCAGCCGCTGTGTGACTCTAAAGGCTGCTTTACACCAGACAATCTATCGTGTGATAGATCGTCGGGGGTCACGTTTTTTGTGACGCACATCTGGCATCGCTGGCGATGCCGGCCTTTGTGACACCTCCTAGCGACGCAGTATCGCTCACAAATCGTGAGTCGTGTACTGCTCGCTAGGTTCCATAATATCGTTTAATTTAGTTGTTCATAGTTTCCGGGGTAGCACACGCCGCTCCGTGTGACACCCCGGGAACGATGAACAGCAGCTCGCCTGCCTCACGCGGCCGCCGCCGGCTATGTGAAGGAAGGAGGTGGGCGGGATGTTTACGAGCCGCTCATCTCCGCCCCTCAGCTTCCATTGGCCGGCAGCCGTGTGACGTCGCTGTGACGCCGAACGTCCCTCCCACTCCAGGAAGTGGACGTTCGCCGCCCACAGCGAGGTTGCACGAGAGGTAAGTACATGTGACGGGGGTTACTGACTTTGTGCGACACGGGCAGCGATTTGCCCGTGACGCAAAAAGGACGGGGGCGGGTACGATCGATTGTGAAATTGCATAATCGGTCGTTCCGTGTAAAGCCCCCCTTTAGTTCCAAGACATTTTAAGATAAAGACCGCCTGATACCGTTGAGCTCTGCTGCCAGCATAGTAATGAGGGGTGCGTGATTCCTTCTGCGCAGTTACAACGCTGGTGGCTTGACCAGGCAGGCTTGGGGCAGAGGTGGAGGACCCAGACAAGGTTGAGGAGGCAGAAGCAGTGGAGGAACTTGGACAGACAGAGGATTGACACACACAAGTCATGGGGACGGCAAGACTTGTGCAGCAGACCCTTCACCATCTATCACCATAGTTACCCAGTGCCCAGTCAACGACATGTAACGTCCCTGTCCATGCTTGCTGGTCCAAGTATCGCTGGTGAAATGCAACCGTTCACACACAGAGTTTCTCAAGGAAGCGGTGATGTTGTGTGCGACATGCTGGTGTAGCGCAGGCACACCTTTCTTAGTGAAGTAGTGGCAACTGGGCATCTAGTACTGGGGCACAGCAACAGACATAAGGTCTCAAAAATCCTGTATGTCCACCAGGCGGAAAGGCAGCATTTCGGTAGCCAAGAGCTTACAGAGGGATAAAGTCAACCTCTTAGCTTTGTCATGGGTCGCAGGAAATGGCCTTTTATTTGTCCACATCTGAGGGACAGAGATCTGGCTGCTGTGTGTAGATGGTGGTGAGTAGGGTGTCCATGGAAAAATGCAGGTTTGTGAGTAAAGTGCAGGCGTAAACATGATGTTGCCTTCATCCAACATTGGTGCTATCGATGTCTGAGAGAGCTGTACACCCGCAGTTGTTTCCCCTTCCAAACCAACTGACGACCTACCAAGCAAACTGCCTGTTGCGGTTACAGTGGTGGAAGGTGTGCGTGGAAAACCAAGTGTGACAGCTGTCCCCACAGTCCTAGAAGATGAAGAGCACGCGGATGCACTGGAAGGGGCAGGCAGTGGATGGTCTGCTCCGCTAGGCCGCATTGCAGCACGGTGAGCTTCCCACTGGGACATATGATATTTATTCATGTGACGATTCATGGATAAAGTTGTCAAACTGCTGAGGTTTTTGCTTCTACTTACAGATTCCCGACAAATTTTACAGATCACATGATTTGGGCGATCCTTTGCAAGGTCAAAAAAGGACCAGGTTAAGCAAGGCTTAGAGGACATGCGACCTACTCAGCCACCCCGACTAGTGCTCAGAGGAAGAGTGGTGGCTGAGGATGCAGTTGTAGACGTGCTACCAGTACTCCTCCTCTGTCCAGGAAGGCGCAAGGTAACTTCGTCGTCAGTTGCATCCTCCTCCACCGCCTCTGTTGACCTCCTCGAGTGCCTGAGTGTGGGTTGACAGTAGGTGGGATCTAGAACTTCCTCATCAAGCATTGTGTTTGCACTCCCCTCACCCTCAGACCTAGCCTCTTCCTGCCCTGACGGAATATTTAAGTTGTCATCCCAATCTGGTATCTGCGTCTCATCGTCATCAGTATGTTCCTCATTGTTTCTACCAACAGGTGTTACAGTTTGTGAATAAGGGTCAACATTATGCTTAGAAACTTGGTCATCAGGGCCTGAATCTGAGTCACAAAGGTTCTGGGCATCACTGCAGACCATTTCCTGGTCTGTACTCACTGTAGCTTAAGAGCATACCTCTGATTCCAAGGCTATAGTGTGACTGAACAGCTCGGCAGACTCAGCCATCTCTGTTCCACCATACTGTGCAGTGTGGATGGAGACTTGAGAGCTGGGAGAAAGCAAGTGTGATTGGGATGACAACTTAGAGGACTGGTCTTTTTTGGATGTGGTAGTTGATGTGGAGGAGAGGGCACTTGTTGGAGCACTTGAAATCCATTCAAGCATGTGCTTTTTTTGTGCATCATCTACCTTTGTTCCAGTTGTTCGTGTCCGTAAAAAAGGGAGCACATCGGATTGTCCACGGTAAGTAGTAGACATCTTACTTTTGCTGGAAGATGGTCTATCTTCAGCAGATGTTAATGGAGCTTTGCCACCTTCCCCACGGACAAACCCTTTTTTTCCTTTTCCAACACGCCTGTTCCCCTTTCCTCCAGCATTTGTCATTTTGCCACTCATTTTGATAGCGACAAGATTGGCCACTTAAAATGTGGTAGTAAAAATTGAGAGGTGGTCTAGCTTTATTGACAGCTGAAGAAACAACACTGACTATCCCTGACAATGCAACTATGGCCCTTAAAGTTTCAGCAGTGTTTGCTATTATAATAGCTTAGTAAAAATGAGCAGGAGGGTGTAATGCAGAGGTGCTGGAAATTGCTTGGCACCAGTGGCACAATAATGGAGTACAACAGCCACTTTTTGGATGCCACTAAGTTTCAGCAGTGTTTGCTATTATAATAGCTTAGTAAAAATGAGCAGGAGGGTGTAATGCAGAGGTGCTGGAAATTGCTTGGCACCAGTGGCACAATAATGGAGTACAACAGCCACTTTTTGGATGCCACTAAGTTTCAGCAGTGTTTGCTATTATAATAGCTTTGTAAAAATGAGCAGGCGGGTGTAATGCAGAGGTGCTGGAAATTGCTTGGCAACAGTGGGACACTAATGGAGTACAGCAGCCACTCTTTGGATGGCACTAACTGGCAGCACTCTTTTCAATTAAAATGGCTTTGCAAAAATGTGCAGGAGGGGAGAATGCAGAGGTGGTGGGACTTGCTTGACACAAGTGGCACAATAATGGAGTACAGCAGCCACTCTTTGGATGGCACTAACTGGCAACACTCTTTTCAATTTAAATGGCTTTGCAAAAATGTGCAGGAGGGTACAGTGGCCGTGTTGTGGGTCAGTGTAGAGGAGTGTCTATCCCTCCTAATGGTGAAATGCAGCAAGGAATTCCCTGAGCTTAGGTACACAGACGCTGTTATCTGAAGCTGTATACAGCGTTTCCACGGACCTGACTGTCACCTATGGCTCTGAGCCTGATGAAATTAGCCCTGAAAAGGGCTGAAATAAACTTCTGTCCCTAATCTGTCGAGCGCTGTGTGTATAGCGTACACAGCAGGACCGGCGACAGGAGCTGCGTGAGCGGTGACTCACCCAGACGCAGAAGGCAGATAATGGCGTCCTGAGGGAAAATGTCCGTATTTATAATGCAAGGACATGTGACATGGACAGCCTATGACATATGCCCTTGCTTGTCTGGCAAAAAGTCCACTTAGCCGTGTGTGTGTCTGGGATTGGCTGACATGCTGGCCCACCCCACTACACGTGCGCTAAGAAAAAAAAAAAATGGCGATCGGCATTTTCTCAGCACCACTGATCTAAAACCCGTCCCCCCCGCACACTATACGCTGAAATTTGATAATAGTGTGAATCACAGAGTGACTCACACTATGACAGTGAAAAGCCAGCTAATAATTAGCTAGGCTTTTTGCTGATAGAACTAGAACTCAAGCTTTTTGCTAAAAGTTTGGCAGCTCGAGTTACATTCGAGAACGGTTCTATCTAGAACACCCCCTAAAATCACTCGAACCGTAAACTGGCGAACCGTGCCCAACTCTACTCTTGAAGCCAGAACAGTACTTTGTGATCGGTAGGATGGCAGATCATTTTTCCAGTACGTTTCCCAGCAACACTCTGTCTTCCACATGGTCCAGTCTCACTAGCCAAGAGTCTGGAACACATAATCCTCACCCAAATTCAACTTCCATTTCCATATATTGATTCATGAGGAACATGAGGACATGAGGAGATAGTGAATAGTGATGCCCAAATATTTGAGCAGCCACAGTCCAAAGAAGACTAAAGCAGGGAATGGCAATTAGTGTCTAAAGAGGTAGATAATGATGAGACAAAGTTGCCAACAAGTGATGTTGTTAAGTAAACAAGTCAAGAGGTTCAAAATGATGTGGTGGATGATGAATTCACTGACTCAACCTGGGAAGATGCCATACAGACCTTAGACAGCAGTGCAAAGGGGGAGGGATGGCAGCGGCCGTCCCTTAGTACTTTGTCGCCAGCTGCCACTATTTTAACCAGTTTGCCATCCCCACCCTACATCAGCACAAGTCCTGTAACATCACGCATACCCTGACCAAATGCAGTTATTTGAAAGATTCACTTAACGACAGACACGGACAAGTGCTTTTAGCTAGTGACACTACATTTCCCTAATGGAACACTGGGTCAACCTTGCGAAGGCCGGAACCGAGTTAAACACTGGGACGGCAAATGTGCTACCGATGCCAAGGATTTTGGACCCTAGTTCCATCAGGGTTTGATCCACCTCTGACACCAGTTTCTGAACCCCCTCCTCATCCTCTTTTTTCCATTTGTCATCACAGAGCATGTTGTCCATATCAGTCGCAAGCTCCTTGAGGCAACAGGCTCTGATGAAACTAATTTGTTTAGGTGACAAACAACACATTGCCACAGAGTTGTGGAAAGCTATAACAGATCAAGCACATCTATGGTGCTGAACTTTCAACTTGCTGTCAACTCTGAAGCTTGGCAAGCTCGCACACGTACAATGCCTGGCCCACATGCTCAACTTAGTGGTTCAGCAGTTTCTGGAAATCTAACGACATTTGCCTGAGCTACTTGTAAAGGTATGCCACATGTGCACCCATTTCCGCAAGTCAGCTACAGCTATTGCAGGCCAAGCAGTGCTGCAGCACTTGTAAGGGCCAGTGGCTGGTGGGCAACGTGACCATGCGTTGGAACTTCACATTGCACATGTTGGCAGGGTTTTGTGAGCAGCAGAGGGCAGTTATTGAATACCAAATACAACTTGCTTGTCGGTATCCTCTTCACATTAGAATTGACCAGTGGGCATAGATGTCGGACATCTGTGAGGTTCTCCAAAACTTTGAGGAGTCAACCAAAATGGTGAATGGTGATGATACCATAATCAGCGTAATCATCCTGCTTCTGTGTCTACTTAAAAGCTCGCAGCTCACAATTAAAGCGTAATTTGGACCAAGTGGAGATGGAGGAAGAAAGTACACAGGGTGAGCTACTCAACCCAACCTCATCTCATCTTCTCAGTGCGGATTGAGTGATAATGAGGAGGACGAGGCTGAGGAAGAGGAGGAACAGGAGATGGTTGCCTGTGCTACAGAGGGTACAACCCACACCAGCTTCGTCTCCTCTGTTCAGCATGGATGGTCTGAAGAGGAGGAGGAGAGGGAAGAGGAGGAGATCGACACTTACCCTCCTGATGAGGACAGGGAAGTCTTGTCTGTTGGAAGTCTGTTACACATTCTTGACTTTACGTCCCACTGCCTTTCCATTAAGCCTCGGGTTATACGCATTTTGGCCAACACTGATTTCTGGTTGTTCACCCTTCTCGACCTATGCCACATGGAGAACTTTCCATCTCTGCTTCCTGTAGTGGAGAGGGCTAATAAAATAGTGCAACACCAATACAACATTAGTGCAAAAATTCCCATCTGACACTGCTGGTGGCAGGTCATAGTTCTCTCAAGCTACCAAGGAGGAAAGATGAGGGAAACACACTCAAGGTCCAACAGAGGCAGGGGAATACTATCAAAGGTTTGGGATAGTATAATTAGATCCTCTATGCTCCCACACTGTGATACGTGGGGTAGTCTGACAAGGAGAGAAACATTTTGGAAGATGGTCAAGGAGTACCTTGCCGACTGTACCAGCATCCTCCATGATTCATCTGTGGAGTACAACTATTGGGTATCCACATTGGACATGTGGCTGGCATGAACTGTCTCTCTACACCTTGGAAGTGCTGGCTTGCCTTGCCTCTAGCGTTTTGTGAGAGCGGGTTTTTAGTGCTGCCGGGGGCATAATAACTGCTAGGCACATCCGCTAACAGCCTGGCGCTTACCAAAATTAATAAGGCCTGTTTGGGCCCAGACTTCTCAACCTCGCCAGATGACAGCAGCTGAACCTAAAGCCAATTCAAATGTTCCTTGTTTTTTGTAGTATATTCCCATGCACTTCTTCCCACGCAAAACAGGGCATACGGTTCTTGGTTTCTTATTTTGCTTGACCTCCTCCTCCACCATATCAACAGGATCATCGTGTGGCCCTGAAATATTAGAGGGTCATGAGGCGGCCCTTGCTCCAAATTTTTATAGCAGGGGTGGGGAAACTTTTTCTTTCGGGGGCCATTTGGAAATTTCTACCAACCTTCAGGGGCCGCAAAAAATTATCAGCTTCAAAATTACCCTAATATATTTGGTCAAACAATTAATTAATTCACCCTTACTGTGGTGGCTGGAGCTTCTCTCTGGTGCGGCTGTGATGTTTGGTGATATTGATCATGTGGCTTCTCACAACTGCTTTTCCAGTTTTGTTTTTGTCTGGAGCACAGTCAACTGATTAGTAAATCATATACATCACGTAGGAGACGCTGGAGGCACATACATTACAGGAGGGGCTGGGGACATATATATATGCGGTGGCATGGACAACATTAGAAGGGCATGAACAGGACTGAGGGAGCACAGACAGCACTGGTGGGTGGTACACAGCACTGGGGTGGTGGCACACACAGCACTGGGAGGCATACAGAGCAACGAGAGGCAGGAGGCTCACAGCAGCGGGAGGCAGGAGGCTCACAGCAGCGGAAGGCTCACAGCAGAGAGGCAGGAGGCTCACAGCAGAGAGGCAGGAGGCTCACAGCAGTGGGAGGCAGGTACAGCAAGATGCTCACAGCAAGGAGGCAGGAGACTCACAGCAAGGAGGCAGGAGACTCACAGCAAGGAGGCAGGAGACTCACAGCAAGGAGGCAGGAGACTCACAGCAAGGAGGCAGGAGGCATGCACAGCAGGGAAGCAGGAGGCATGCACAGCAGGGAGGCAGGAGGCATGCACAGCAAGGAGGCAGGAGGCATGCACAGCAGGGAGGCAGGAGGCATGCACAGCAGGGAGGCAGGAGGCATGCACAGCAGGGAGGCAGGAGGCATGCACAGCAGGGAGGCAGGAGGCATGCACAGCAGGGAGGCAGGAGGCATGCACAGCAGGGAGGCAGTAAACATGCACATCAGGGAGGCAGTAAACATGCACATCAGGGAGGCAGTAAACATGCACATCAGGGAGGCAGTAAACATGCACAGTAGGGAGGCAGTAAACATGCACAGCAGGGAGGCAGTAAACATGCACAGCAGGGAGGCAGGACGCTCACAGCAGGGAGGCAGGACGCTCACAGCAGGGAGGCAGGACGCTCACAGCAGGGAGGCAGGACGCTCACAGCAGGGAGGCAGGACGCTCACAGCAGGGAGGCAGGACGCTCACAGCAGGGAGGCAGGACGCTCACAGCAGGGAGGCAGGACGCTCACAGCAGGGAGGCAGGACACATGCACAGCAAGGAGGCAGGAGGCATGCACAGCAAGGAGGCATGCACAGCAAGGAAGCAGGAGTCACACAGCACGTACAGCTGGGAGGCCAGTAAACCTGCTGCTCCTCTTCTTCTGTGGGATGGGAAGGCAGCATATCTCATGCATACTCTGCCCACAAAGTAGGTCCTCATCATGCTGGCAGGGACCACACATTGTGATTTAAAAGGCCGGCCGCCGACAATCGCGGCTACTGACCCAGTACTGCGGTCTCTGGGAATGTGCCCAGGGGCCGCATAAAAAGTTTTTGAGGGCTGCATATGGCCCGAAGGCTAGAGGTTCCCCACCCCTGGATTATAGGGTCATCTGGTGGCCCTCGTTCCAAATTTTTAGAGGGTCATCAGGCAGTCCTTGCTTCAAATTCTAAGAGGGTAAACAAGCCGCTTTTACTCATAATTTTTAGGGGGGGGGGGGGGTCATCTTGTGACCCTTGTGTTTTATTTTTATGTATGATGCCCTCCTTTACAATTTTTTTTCAGGATATGTATGAGTTCTACCTCTACAATTAACTTACATATATAGAAGTATACCCCCAGGGTTAAATGTTTTTCCTCCTTTGCACTTAGTGCTAAGGCTTTGCCAGTTTTGGAGTCCCACTTCTTAAAAATGAGAAAAAAGTTTACTGAGTGTATGTTCAAGGCTGTATTGCAGTCCCTCCTTCTCGATTTTTGTAGCCCTCGCACTTAGTGAATAGGCTTTATGAATCTAGGAGTCCTACTACCTAACAATTTTAACAGAATGTGTATGAGGTCCTCCTTTATGTCTAATACAGAGTGTATTGGAGTCCTTCTTCCTTCTAATTTTTGGCAGTTCTTCCCATTGTCCACATAGGCTTTGTGAGATTCAGAGACCCTCATTCATATAGTAAAAGGTTGTTGATGAAAGGTTGCAACACAGGATAGTTCAAATGATGGATAAACAGCCCAATCAAATTTCAAAGAAATGCAAGCTCTCCTGCAGACTCAGGGTGCATCAGTGTCAGGTCGAACTATCCATCAACATATGAATGAAATGCTGAGGCTGGATACCCAGGGGAACTCCACTGCAGACACAGAGACATAAAAAGTTGGACTGCAATTCAGCAAAATGTGTGTGAGTAAGCCAAAATCCATCTGGGAATGCGTTTTGTGGACAGATTTGACCAAGATAGATCTTTTTGGTAAAGCACATCATTTTACTCTTACCGAAAATGGAATGAGACCTACAAAGAAAAGAACATGGAACCTACAGTCATATATAATGGAGGTTCAAAGATGTTTTGAATTTCTTTTGCTGCCTCTGACACTGGGTGTCTTGACTAGAGATGAGCCACCCCCCTAGTGTTCGAGTTCGGTTCGTCGAACAGCGGGTGTGTTCATCGAACATTCGGCGAATGTTCGACGAACACCTTCGAACCCCATTGAAAACAATGGCAGGCAAACACAAACACATACAAACACCTAGAAAACACATCCCAAGGTGTCCAAAAGGTGACAAACAACTCAGAAGATACCACAAGTACGTGGAAAAGTGACAAGTACATATACTCATGCTGAAAGAAAAGAGCTGAACGAGTAAAAGGAGGCGGAGACACAGATGTAGTAATATCTCCAAATAAACATCGATGCCATGACTGTGCAACTGGAGCTTTGCTCATTTTGGGCTTCCAATCTGGAAAAATGGCCTGAGCTCGCCACTTACACCTTGGGGATCTTGTCGTATCCTGCAGCCAGCGTTCTCACGGAACGTGTCTTCAGTGCTGCTGGGTGTGTGCTGACAGATAAGCGCACGCATCTGTCCAGTGATAATGTTGGCAGACTAACGTTCATCAAGATGAACAAATCATGGATCCGCAAGAACTTTTCTACCCTTGTGTCATCCTGGGGAGAGTAAAGGTTTGTGGAATTTTGAATGTGCTTCATGAAAAGAACCAACAGTTTGCAACTGTGAGACAATTGATGCCACTTAAGTGGTGTCTGTGGCCAAATTTTTGGAAAACATGGAGACTCTTGTTGGAGTCCCCTTGCTGTGGTTTACATGATTTTAGAAGGGCATGACATGCCTAAGAGGTTGACTTTCAGCATCTTCAAGCTGTTGGCTACAGAAATGCTGCCTTTCCACCCGGTGGACACAGAGGATTTTCGAGACCTTATGTCCATCGCTATGACCCAAGAGCAGATGCCCAGTCGCCACTACTTCTCCAAGAAAGGTATTCCTGCGCTACACCAGGATGTCGCACACAACATCACCGCTTCCTTGAGAAACTGTGTGACAGGATACATTTCACCATAGATACTTGGACCAGTAAGCATGGACAGGGGCGTTACATGTTGCTGACCTGACACTGGGCAACTATGGTGAGAGATGGAGAATGGTCTGCTGTACAAGTCTTGCTGTCCCCACGAGTTGTGTGTCAATCCTCTGTATGTTGAAGTTCCTACACGGCTTCTGCCTCTTCCACCTCGTCTGGGTCCTCCACCTCCACCCAAAGCCTGTCTGGTCAGGCCACCCGCATTGTAACTGCGCACAAGGAATCACGCAAACTTCCTTGTCCAGCAATTTTTAAACCACTATCCCGGCCTACATGGGCTTCTGCAGAGGGCACGGTGTAACGCCTGCCTGGATCCACACACTCAGATGGGCTGTAAAGGATAGGCTAGAGGGAAGCCACTCACCAAGCAGGACCCCTAGAACCCTGAAACCCTTTAACCCCTATTCAGAGATTTGGAATTACACAGGGCCTGAGGTGATCACTACCTGTGGAAGGCTGCAGTCCAAGAGAGTAGTAGGCAGGCAGGGTCAAACCAGGAATTGCGGAACAGGGACAGAATCGGCCGGCAAAGACGTAATCCGAAAAGAAACAGAGGTCAAATGCGGATCGGTCAACGAGGTACATAAACAGCAGGCAGGAAACGTAGTCAGGAAACAAGTGGTAGTCAGCACACAAAATCACAAAACAGAACAGGGCGGAACAGGAACCAGAAGTTCAGAACTATCTCTGGCAGTGGTCAGAAGACAGGAGGGGCATTAAAAAGGGTTTGGGGTCTTCCGATTAGTTGTAGCTGAATGATCGTACTTCAGCTGTGAGACACCCACCACCTACAGTCAGCCAGTGGTACTGTAGATCCCAAGGTAACCCAGCCCAGTGGATGAGTGGAACCTGCGCCCATCGATGCCGCTGGCATCGACTCCTCTCCCATCACCAGCACTATCCACGAAATGAACACGACGTCACCTGGCGATCGGAGTAGAAGTCGCCGGAGCGGACTCCGGTGGTGACGCAACAGCCGTGTGCGACAATGCTGCAAACCTGGGTGCGGCCCTTCGCCGGGGCAATGTGATACACGTGTTTTGTATGGCTCACGTGTTGAACCTGCAACCAGCAATTTTTTAACCACTATCCCGGCCTAGATGGGCTTCTGCAGAGGGCACGTTCGCTATGTGCTCACTTCCGCCGCTCAAACCCCGCAGCTCAATGACTTGCATCGCTCCAGAAGTCTTTCAGCCTGCCGGTTCACCGCCTGAAGAATGATGTGCCGACATGCAGAAATTTGAATCTGCACATGTTGCAGCGACTGTGGCAGCACCGCCGAGCTCTGCTGCAATACGTTATGACATATAGCCTGGGCTAACGAGATCCAGAGGTGGGGCAGATCACACTGCTGGAGTGGTCTCAGATCAAGGACCTATGCAACCTTCTGCACAGTTTCGAAATGGCGACGAAGATGTTTAGCGCTGACAATGCCATTATCAGGGTGACAATTCCAGTCATTTACATGCTGGAGCACACGCTAAACACTATTCGGAGTCAGGGGGTGGGACAAGAGGAAGGGGAGGAAGTACAGGAGGATTCATATGCAGAAGGGATACCAACATCTACAAGGTCTAGATGGTCAGCAGCACCAAGGCGGCAGTCATGTGACGGTGGGGGTGAGGGATTAACAAGGGCGCTTGGTAGCAGCCAAACTGTTGAGGAAGGTGCGTGCAGGAGCCCAGGAAGAAATGGAGGATGAACTGGTGATGGGAATGGAAGACTCAGCAGATGAGGGATACCTTGATCACATTTCTGTTGTGAGAGGTTGGGGGGAGAGGGCAGAGGAAGGAAGCATGATTCTCACTTTGCCGTCAACAACACAGCAAGGACTTGATCCTCCTGGATGCGCAAGACACATGAGCGCCTTCTTACTGCACTACCTATAACATGACCCTTGGATTGTCTGAATTAGAAGTAATGTTGACTACTGGGTTGCCACACTCTTAGATCCCTGGTACAAGACAAAATTTGGCAAAATAATTCCTGCCATAGAAAGGGACGCACGTATGCAGGAGTATCAGCAGAAGCTGGTATGCAATCTTAGATTCGCTTTTCCACTAAACACCAGTGCTGCACAGAGTGAATCTCACATTTCTAACTTTCCAACCATGGGACTGTCGAGTCATCATCACTCAAACCGTACCAGCATCACCGTATCTGGTGGTAGCAGCAATTCTCTGGAATCCTTTCATGAATTTTTTAGACCGTCCTTTGCAAGGCCACAAGAAGTCTGACACATACTCAAAGCCTGGAGAGGATGATACAGGAGTATCTCCAAGTGAATATCGATGCCATGACTCTGCAACTGGAGCCTTGCTCATTTTGGGCTTCCAATCTTGAAAAATGGCCTGAGCTTGCCACTTACGCCTTGGTGTCCCGCAGCCAGCATTCTCTCGGAACGTGTCTTCAGTGCTGCTGAGTGTGTGTTGACAGATAAGCGCACGCGTCTGTCCAGTGACAATGTGGACAGACTAACGTTCATCAAGATGAACAAGTCATGGATCCGCAAGGACTTTTCTACCCCATGTCATCCTGCGGAGTGTAAAGGCTTGTGGATTTTTGATTGTGCTTCATGCAAATCAACATTTTAAGTTTGCAACTATGGGAAAATTGATGCCACTTAAGTGGTGTCTGTGGCCAAATTTGGCGAAATAGTTTGTGCCATAGAAAGGGACGCACGTATGCAGGAGTATCAGCAGAAGCTGTTATACAATCTTAGGTCAGCTTTTCCACTAAACACCAGTGATGCACAGAATGAATCTCACCGCTTTGTCATGGCTAGGAGGAAATGGTGTTTTACTTGTCCACATCTGAGGAACCGAGGGCTGGCTGCTGTGCTGAGACGGCGTTCAGTAAGGTGTCCCTGCAGAGTTGCAAATTTGGTCATATACAAAATGAGTGGAGAAAGGACGGATGCTGGTGGAAAGGGGAACAGGTGTGTTGGAAAGGGGAAAAAAAAGTTTGTGTCCGTGGGGTTGGTGGTAAAGTAACAGTAACATCTGCTGAAGAAACACCATCTGTTACGGGGGGACTGGCAGATTAGGATAAGGTGGTATATATCCCAATCACCAGTCGGGGTCCACCATGCTCACAGATGAAAAAGGAGATGCTAGCAACCCGAAGGTTAGGCGAAGGATACAGAGCTGGGTGGCTCTGAAACTAATAGGAGCCTGACCCGAGTTAGACAACACTCGGATCTGGAGACTGTGAACCCTGTTAGCGTCACAGGGTCCACACACCCAGCCCAGGAACTACCAGTTAACAACACAAGGGCCCTGGGGTACGCTGTCCATGTGCGTAGGGGGCACACCTGTAGACAGCAGGCGCAGCAGCAGCCCAGTTAATGCCACTGGGCTGCACTAGCAGGACTTATAGGACAGGAGCTGGCCGTAACCGTGCCGTGTTACCAATTGTGATGGCGTCCAACACCAACGCCCTATCCCTGCTTACCTCTGTCCTAAAGCCGCAATGAGTTAAACACATGGAGGTGTGCTCTGTCTGAGTATAATAGAAGACTGCGCACCTCCATATTGTCTCCAGCCCCTTTTATAACCTGGGTCCGCCCCAACCCAGGGTGGACCACAATGCACCTACACGAGCCAATAGCAGAGTGCCACGTCATCAGTGACCTAACCAGCGGCCTATCCAGAACCGCCACTTCACTGATGACCTCATGGCAGCCACACCCCAAACACCTCACCAGTCATCGTCTGACAAACAATGATGAGGTGCCAAGTCATAGGGGCGGGCCTCTGCGAGCCAGTCCAGAGTGGCCACATCAGTAGGGCACCTAATGCCCTCTGGCCTATCAGGGCCTGCCACCTCACGGACATGGCCAGTGAGGTCATTACCGGACCTAGCCTCTGATGCACTAAGTGCCTGAGCATGCTCAGTAGCCTGAACAACAGTCTCAGAAAACAGACATCAGCTTGAGCACGCTCTGTAGGCACAACACAGGACTTAGACATGGCACGGAGTCCAAGTACCTGTCAAAGAGGCTTTTCGCAATAAGTGTGGGAGCATGCTCAGTAGCCCGAACTTAGGACTTAGCCTCAGGAATGGCACAGTCAGGCTGAGCATGCTCACTAGGCGAAACACTGGACTTAGGCTGTGGCTGGGGTAAATCGGCACACGCATGCGCACTAGCCGCCTCTCCACACTTAGACGTGGAGGAAGAAGCAGCCAGCTGGACGACCTGAGGCACGGCCAAAAGTGGCAGCTGACGCCTGGGCGCAACTGGAACTAGAGCAGGCTGCACCGATTCGTAACACCAACTTCCAGCCAAAATAAGATGTGTACTTCTTCCCGTAGATAATCTGATATGATCCCTTTGTTTACGGACACAACCATCACTACCAAATGTAGATGAGGCAACAAAAGAGCAGGTGTTTGAATGGATCTCAAGTACTCCATCAAGTGATCTCTCCTCCACCTCAACTTCAACATCCCAAATATTCCATACCTCTGTTGTGTCACCCCAATCGTACTTGCTTCCTACCAGCTCTCAAGTCTCCACCCACCCTGCTGAGTATGGGGTAACAGAGATGGTTGAGTCTGCAGAGCTGTTCAGTCACACTATAGCCTGGGAATCAGAGGTCTGCTCCAAAGCTGCAGTGAGTCCAGACAAGGAAATGATCTGCACTGATGCCCAGAAGCTTTGTGACTCAGATCCAGGCCCAGATGAAGAAGGCTCTGAGCATAATGTAGACCCTCATTCCCAAACTGTAACTCCTCTTGGTGGAGACAATGGGAACATGATGAGACTCAGATACCTGATTGGAACGACAACTTTACTATTCGGTCAGGGCAGGAAGAGGTTGGCTCTGAGGAGTCAGGACGAGGGGAGTGACAACACACAGGGTGATGATGAGGTTGGAGACCCCACTTACTGTCAACCCACAGTCAGCCAGTCGATGAGGTCAGCAGAGGAGGTGGAGGAGGATGCTACTGATGACGAGGTTAGGTTTCGCCTTCCTGGACAAAGACGGAGTACTGGAAGCACGTCAACAACTGCATCCTCAGCCACAACTCTGCCTCTGAGCAGAAGTCGTGGTGGCTCTGCAGGTCGCATGGGCTCTAAGCCTTGCCTAGCCTGGTCCTTTTTTGACCTTGCAAAGGATCACCCAACTCATGTCATCTGTAAGATTTGTCACCAATGTCTAAGTAGAGGCCAAAAACTCACTAGTTTGAGTACTTCGTCCATGAACTGTCACATGGATACGATGTGATAGGGTGAGGGTGCATTGATGACCTTTATCCACTGTGAATGCAAGATGCTTATTTGCTGTTCATTGTATGCATTGTTATTCACATGTAAAAGGGTAAAAGTGTATAAATGACCTTTATTCACTGTAAATGAAAAAAGGCTTATTTACTGTCTAATGTATGCATTGTTGCTGACCACCCACAAGGGGCTGCTGTTTTGCATCTGCCTTTGACTGTTTGGTCACTATAGCAACAGCAAAACGGTCTTCAGCTGTGGACTTGGAGAACGGAGGAGGTGCTGTATGTGACGTGAAGGAAAAGCGAAAGGTGTGCGTAACAGAAAGGAGCCGCCGCAGAAACACTTAGGTGGATTGTGAGGAGACTCGTGTTGGAGTTTAGTTAGGAGGACCATAACGCGTGTGAGCAGCATCCTGTGCCGAGACTGCCTTTCTTCAGTTGCTGGCTATACTGATTACCGTGAGAGGATCGTCTAGTCTGTATTTATGGCAGCTGGACACCACAGTACCCGGGTACGGTAGGCTGGGCCCCGGACTGCGTGCACGCAACACTTTGTTTTGGTAACAAAACACATATCTGTTCTGCTTAGGCTGACTATATAGACAATAAAACTTGCTGCCCCTGCTCTGTCAGTTTGTCAGTTACAGTTAAAATCTTAAAGGGACAGCGACACATGTTTGCATTGACTGTTGCTTTACTAAATTTCCAGGGCTGTGTTGCTGAGCTGTGTGGTTTGCCTTACCACTTTTATCATCTGCCTTATCTGTGAGGCTTCAGCAAACAAGGGTATTCAGGGGGGTCAGTGGGTTTTGTCTATGTTTAGGTAGATAAGTTGTAAGCTGCTGTGCTACGCCACTGGTAGGTCGTGTTCGCACACATACACACACAATTACTCCTGCTACCCAGAGGGATTATCAGGTATTTGGCGACTGTGTAGACAGTTCCTTGGTTAGGCAAAGGTTGGTGAGAAGGCGGTATAAATCGTCATTATGAGTGGCGCAGTATAGGGGTGTAGGCTTTTGGACTTGTGAATAGATTGTTCTATTCTTTACGTTTTATGCATGTTTTTATTGTTTGTTTTGGGAAAGTTAAGCAATCATTTATCAACCCAACTGCCTATAGTCCTTTTCCTGGTGCGTGGTTTTGCTGTATACTGGGGAGCCCACCCTGTACACGACTTTAAATGAAGCATAAGTCGCAGTGGGAAGGTCACTGTGCTGCAATGCGGCCTAGCGGGGCGGGGCAACCACTGTCTGCCCCATCAAGTGAATCTGCGTGCTCTTCATCCGCTGTGACTGTGGGGACACCAGTCACACATGCTGTTGGACGCAGGCAGTGTGATTGGCAGGTTGTCAGTTGTTTTGGAAGTGGAAACAGCTGCTGGTGTTGAGCTCTCCTTTGGATGAAGGCAACTTTATATGTACGCCTGCACCTTCGTCACAGAAATGCCTGCCCATTTTTTCAGTTAAAATTGCGTAGCAGAAATGGAGAGGTGGTTGGTGTAGAATGGAGAGCTGATGTAGCTTTCTTGACAGCAGAGGTACATCACTGACTTTCACAGACACTGATACTATGCCCCAAAGAATTGCCTGCACTTTTTGCAGTTAAAATTGCGTAGCAGAAATGGGGAGGTGGTGTAGAATGGAGCGGTGGTGTAGCTTTCTTGATAGCAGAGGTATGTCACTGACTATCACAGACACTGATACTATGCTCAAAGTATTGCTTGAGCTGATTTAGACAGATGCTGTGAAAAACCCCTGCACAGCTCTGGCACAGACCTGCCTAGCAAAAATGGCTATGAACTGCTCTAATCTAGCACTGAAAAGGGCTGAAATTACAAGTAGTCCCTAATCCCTAAACCGATGTCTCGATTGCACTGTATAAGTGTATAGCACCCACAGCAGCAGCAGCAGCGGGAGCGGTGACTGACACACACCTGCAGCACTGAGATAATAGCAGCGATGGGGAAAATGGCCGGGTCTTATAGGGCAAGGACATGTGACATGCACAGCCAATGAAACATGCCCTTGCTTGTCTGGCAAAAATCCACTTTTCTGTGTGTGTGACTGTGATTGGCTGACAGCCTGGCCCGCACCTCTGTATGCGCGGTTAGGGAAAAAAAATCGCGATCGCCATTCTTTCAGCACTGAGCTGCACTGATCTAAACCCCTTTCTCTCACTATACGCTGAATTTTGATAATATCATTATTAACAGTGACTGACAGTATTACAGTGAAAAGCCAGCTAGTAACTAGCTACGCTTTTGGTGATCGAACCGTTATCGAACGGTAACTTGAACGGTCGATCGTGAAGCAAATCGTTCGAGTTCGTCGATCGACTCGAACATCGCCCAAAAGAACTCAAATTTGAAATTGGCGAACGGTTCACTTCGAACATCGCTCATCTCTAGTCTTGACCGTGTGCAAGCTTTATAAATTTTGAAGATTACCAAAGGATTTTGGGTCGCAATGTAGTGAACAGTGTCAGAAAACTGAGTTTGTGTCCTAGGTCATGGGTCTTCCAGCAGAACAATGACCCCAAACATGCTTTAAGAGGCACCCAGAAATGGATGGAAGCACAGTGCTAGAGAGTACTGAAGTAGCCATGAATGAGTCCGGATCTAAATCCCATTCAACACCTGTGGAGAAATCTTAAAATTGCTATTGGAGAAAGCATACCCATGTGACCAGAAGAGGCAGGGCCTCAGCCAACAAAGCTGGATACCAGGTCACATGGGTATGACCTCACACAGATCCTGCAAGAGACAAAGTGAATCATTTGTATAATATTTATGATAATTCTAACAGGGGGAGGGAATAACTCTGAATGTATTATCTGATCCTCAGCTGCTATCACTCAACAAGCAGCTAATTTTATAAACTTTACTTTTTTGGATTTCAAAACCTAAACATCCGAGCTGACCTCTACAGGTATGTATAGAATCAGCCTGATAGTGCAAGTATAGCACTGGCTTTAGCTTATATACGAAAATCCTGGTTATTGGTTTCCTTTAATCCAAATATTCAAAATTTAAAAAAAGCTGAACATTTTGCATACTTGTTTTACTGGTCAAATTTAGCAATCCTAAATGCCATAACAATGTTGCGGTCTTTTCTTCATCTTCCTTTCTGTGTATGTATCTATCTGGCACCATAACTTTTTAGTGTGAAATATTTTTTTATCCAGGAAAAATGAGAATTTAACCCCAAAAAGATACGGAAACAAATGACAAAAAAGGTTAATGTTTGCCAAAACTATGTTGGTAGTCCAATTTTGCAACCATAACCGCCACATCAAGACTTCTGGCTTTTGCCGCATCTAGCTTCCATGCGTGTACCTGCCTAGCAACATAACGTTTTATTGTTATTGTCATGAAGAGACTAATGGTGTTTCACCCAACACCAAAGACCTCTCATCAAGCGCCACCACACACAGGGTACACCGGGGATACTTTAACAACGGTGGGCCCTGCTGCTAGGGAGAGACACCTCCTGAACTCACCTGAGCTGTTATCTAAGCTCCCTGGTGTATCTATATGGGTTCTTTCACCCAGTCGTCAAGCAGGATACCAAACACCCTTGCTAGTGAGATGGCCAGCAAGAGACACTAGTTCCACCGCTGCACTAATACAACATAAGGGAAGGTATATAAAGAGGGGAATCAACAAAAGAATATAATACCAAACTTCACTGCTGCAGCCAGACACTAATGCTGCAGCCACGAACACTTCCACCAACAAAACTGCAAAAAGCAAGGCCTCCAGCAGCAGCTAACTTCCTCCTCCAAGGCTAGTGTCAGAGCTTGAATTCTGTATAACCAGCACGCACTGGTGGTTCATGACACCATTTAAAGCCGATGGGCGTGGTCACCACCTGAAGCACATGAGGCGAGGTAATCACAAGCTGCTAGCAAGCAAAATTGGCATTAACCCTTGGAGCACCAAAAGAAAAGAAACATTTAATCTGTAGTGTCTCACAAGACTAAGTGAGACTTTGGGCCCAAATCTGTCACAAGTCTCATAATAACGGGAGACGTCTGTGACAGTTATGTACTTTTTGCTCAGGAATGTGAGAATATAGAAAAAAAATGAAAAAATAAAATGCAAAAAAGAATGTTTTACATAATTACTTTGCCCTTCCAATTTACTAACCATACATACCACAACATTACTGATTTTAGCTGGATCTTTTAGAATGCCCCCCCATAGTTCTCCATGTATGATAATTCACTTTCCATAGTCCATGTGTAAGGTAGCCCCCATAGTGCTCCATATATTATAATGCAGCCCCCATAGTCCTCCATGTATTACTGTATAATGCACTCTCCATAATCCTTCATATATCATAATGTAGTATCCATAATTTTCCATGTTTTATAATGCACCCCCATAATCCTCCATGGTTTATAATGCACCCCGATAGTCCATGTATAAGGTAACCCCCATAGTCCTCCTGATATTATAATGCAGCACCGATAGTCCCCCATATATTATAATGCAGCTCCCATAGTCCTGCATGTATTATAATGCACTTCACCCCATAGTCCTCCATGTATTGAAAATCACCCCATAGTCCTCCATGTATTATGAATCACCCCATAGTTCTCCATGTATTACTGTATAATGCACTCCCCATAGTCCTCTATATATTATAATGCACCCCATAGTCCTGCATATATTATAATGCAGCCCCCATCCCCATAGTCCTTCATATTGTATTTTCAAAAAGCAAGCTGAGGGCACTCACCATTCCAGTGCAGTTTATTTTATTTAATCTTGACTATATACATAACTAGCTGTAGTACCCGGGCATTGCCCGGGATAGTAATTGTCTCTCTCCCAGTCTCTGTCTGTGTGTCTCTGTCTGTCTCTTTTCTTGTCTGTCTGTTTCTATATCTCTGTCGGTATTTGCATCAGTCTATCTGTCTCAATCTCTGTATCTGTCTCTCTCTCTCTGTCCCTTTGCCCATCTGTCTCTTTGCCTGTCTGTCTCTTTGCCCGGCTGTCTGTTTCTAGGTCTGTCTCTTTCCTGGTCTGTCTCTTTCCCGGTCTGTCTCTTTCCCGGTCTGTCTCTTTCCAGGTCTGTCTCTTTCCAGGTCTGTCTCTTTCCAGATCTTTCTCATTCCAAGTCTGTCTCTTTCCAGGGCTGTCTCTTTGCCGGACTGTCTCTTTGCCGGAATGTCTCTTTCTAGGGCTGCCTCTTTGCCCATCTGTCTCTTTCCAGAGCTGTCTCTTTCCAGGTCTGTCTCTTTCTAGGTCTGTCTCTTTCTAGGTCTGTCTCTTTCTGGGACTGTCTCTTTCCAGGGCTGTCTGTTTCCAGGGCTGTCTCTTTCCGGGGCTGTCTCTCTCCAGGTCTGTCTCTTTCCCGGTCTGTCTCTTTTCCGGTCTGTCTCCTGGCTGTCTCTTTGCCCGGTCTGTCTCTTTCCAGGGCTGTCTCTTTCCAGGGCTGTCTCTTTCCCGCTCAGTCTGTTTCCCGATCTGTCTCTTTCCAGGTCGGTCTCTTTCCAGGTCGGTCTCTTTGGGCGTCTGTCTCTTTGCCCGGCTGTCTCTTTGCCCAGCTGTCTGTTTCTAGGTCTGTTTCTTTCCTGGTCTGTCTCTTTCCTGGTCTGTCTCTTTCCCGGTCTGTCTCTTTCCCGGTCTGTCTCTTTCCCGGTCTGTCTCTTTCCCGGTCTGTCTCTTTCCCAGAATGTCTCTTTGCCAGTCTGTCTCTTTGCCAGTCTGTCTCTTTGCCAGTCTGTCTCTTTCCAGAGCTGTCTCTTTCCAGTTCTGTCTCTTTCTAGGTCTGTCTCTTTCTAGGTTTGTCTCTTTCTGGGACTGTCTCTTTCCAGGGCTGTCTCTTTCCAGGGCTGTCTCTTTCCAGGGCTGTCTCTTTCCAGGGCTGTCTCTCTCCAGGTCTGTCTCTCTCCAGGTTTGTCTCTTTCCCGGTCTGTCTCTTTTCCGGTCTGTCTCCTGGCTGTCTCTTTGCCCGGTCTGTCTCTTTCCAGGGCTGTCTCTTTCCAGGGCTGTCTCTTTCCCGCTCAGTTTGTTTCCCGCTTTGTCTCTTTCCCGCTCTGTCTCTTTCCCGGTCTGTCTCTTTCCAGGTCTGTCTCTTTCCAGGTCTGTCTCTTTCCAGGTCTGTCTCTTTCCAGGTCGGTCTCTCTCCAGGTCTGTCTCTTTCCCGGTCTGTCTCTTTTCCGGTCTGTCTCCTGGCTGTCTCTTTGCCCGGTCTGTCTCTTTCCAGGGCTGTCTCTTTCCAGGGCTGTCTCTTTCCCGCTCAGTCTGTTTCCCGCTCAGTCTGTTTCCCGATCTGTCTCTTTCCAGGTCGGTCTCTTTGGGCGTCTGTCTCTTTGCCCGGCTGTCTCTTTGCCCAGCTGTCTGTTTCTAGGTCTGTCTCTTTCCTGGTCTGTCTCTTTCCCGGTCTGTCTCTTTCCCGGTCTGTCTCTTTCCCGGTCTGTCTCTTTCCCGGTCTGTCTCTTTCCCAGAATGTCTCTTTGCCAGTCTGTCTCTTTGCCAGTCTGTCTCTTTGCCAGTCTGTCTCTTTCCAGAGCTGTCTCTTTCCAGTTCTGTCTCTTTCTAGGTCTGTCTCTTTCTAGGTTTGTCTCTTTCTGGGACTGTCTCTTTCCAGGGCTGTCTCTTTCCAGGGCTGTCTCTCTCCAGGTCTGTCTCTCTCCAGGTTTGTCTCTTTCCCGGTCTGTCTCTTTTCCGGTCTGTCTCCTGGCTGTCTCTTTGCCCGGTCTGTCTCTTTCCAGGGCTGTCTCTTTCCAGGGCTGTCTCTTTCCCGCTCAGTTTGTTTCCCGCTTTGTCTCTTTCCCGCTCTGTCTCTTTCCCGGTCTGTCTCTTTCCCGGTCTGTCTCTTTCCCGGTCTGTCTCTTTCCCGGTCTGTCTCTTTCCAGGTCTGTCTCTTTCCAGGTCTGTCTCTTTCCAGGTCTGTCTCTTTCCAGGTCTGTCTCTTTCCAGGTCAGTCTCTTTGGGCGTCTGTCTCTTTGCCCGGCTGTCTCTTTGCCCGGCTGTCTGTTTCTAGGTCTGTCTCTTTCCTGGTCTGTCTCTTTCCCGGTCTGTCTCTTTCCCGGTATGTCTCTTTCCCGGTCTGTCTCTTTCCCGGTCTGTCTCATTCCCGGTCTGTCTCTTTCCAGGTCTGTCTCTTTCCAGGTCTGTCTCTTTCCAGAAAAAAAAAAAAAACCAAGGAGAAAATTGTAGAAAAAATACCCTGACTATAAATAAATAAATTGCAAGTGCTTAATAAACAGGGTACTTAGTATATACATTTTTGCAAAAAGGTAAGAAGCTGTCTCACCTCGTCACGGTGTACCCATCTGAGACAGTCCCTAACCTACTAAAGTTAAAAACATATTCTGTACCTGACTAGTGTCATGTCAAAACTTCAATATGGATGGTAAAGTGGTTAGCTGGGTCCCAGATTAAATACACAGCAAAAAGTGAGAAGCAGGTAATTGTTCAGCCTCAGTATCAGGAGGGCTGCACCCCCAACTTGCATTAAAGCAAGATAACAGACAAAAAAAAACCAAAAAAACTGAGCTGTGACAAATGTTCAATAAACATGCAACATTACAAGCATGTGAATTGCAGCCTCAAGACTAGAAAAAAAAAAAAAAAAAAAAAAAAACAAGGAGAAAATTGTAGAAAAAATACCCTGACTATAAATAAATAATTGCAAGTGCTTAATAAACAGGGTACTTAGTATATACATTTTTGCAAAAAGGTAAGAAGCTGTCTCACCTCGTCACGGTGTACCCATCTGAGACAGTCCCTAACCTACTAAAGTTAAAAACATATTCTGTACCTGACTAGTGTCATGTCAAAACTTCAATATGGATGGTAAAGTGGTTAGCTGGGTCCCAGATTAACAGTCTGTTATCTTGCTTTAATGCAAGTTGGGGGTGCAGCCCTCCTGATACTGAGGCTGAACAATTACCTGCTTCTCACTTTTTGCTGTGTATTTAATCTGGGACCCAGCTAACCACTTTACCATCCATATTGAAGTTTTGACATGACACTAGTCAGGTACAGAATATGTTTTTAACTTTAGTAGGTTAGGGACTGTCTCAGATGGGTACACCGTGACGAGGTGAGACAGCTTCTTACCTTTTTGCAAAAATGTATATACTAAGTACCCTGTTTATTAAGCACTTGCAATTTATTTATTTATAGTCAGGGTATTTTTTCTACAATTTTCTCCTTGTTTTTTTTTTTTTTTTTTTTTTTCTAGTCTTGAGGCTGCAATTCACATGCTTGTAATGTTGCATGTTTATTGAACATTTGTCACAGCTCAGTTTTTTTGGGTTTTTTTTGTCTGTTATCTTGCTTTAATGCAAGTTGGGGGTGCAGCCCTCCTGATACTGAGGCTGAACAATTACCTGCTTCTCACTTTTTGCTGTGTATTTAATCTGGGACCCAGCTAACCACTTTACCATCCATATTGAAGTTTTGACATGACACTAGTCAGGTACAGAATATGTTTTTAACTTTAGTAGGTTAGGGACTGTCTCAGATGGGTACACCGTGACGAGGTGAGACAGCTTCTTACCTTTTTGCAAAAATGTATATACTAAGTACCCTGTTTATTAAGCACTTGCAATTCATTTATTTATAGTCAGGGTATTTTTTCTACAATTTTCTCCTTGGTTTTTTTTTTTTTTTTCTAGTCTTGAGGCTGCAATTCACATGCTTGTAATGTTGCATGTTTATTGAACATTTGTCACAGCTCAGTTTTTTTGTTTTTTTCTGTCTCTTTCCAGGTCTGTATCATTCCAAGTCTGTCTCTTTCCAGGGCTGTTTCTTTGCCAGGCTGTCTCTTTGCCGGAATGTCTCTTTCTAGGGCTGCCTCTTTGCTCGTCTGTCTCTTGGCCCATCTGTTTCTTTGCAGGGCTGTCTTTCTAGGGCTGTCTCTTTCCAGGGCTGTCTCTTTCCCCATCTGTCTCTTTCACGCTCTGTTTCTTTCCCCGTTTGTCTCTTTCCCCGTCTGTCTCTTTCCCCATCTTTCTCTTTCCCGCTCTGTCTCTTTCCTGCTCTGTCTCTTTCCCGCTCTGTCTCTTTCCAGATCTGTCTCTTTCCCAGTCTGTCTCTTTCCCGGTCTGTCTCTTTCCCAGAATGTCTCTTTCCCAGAATGTCTCTTTGCCAGTCTGTCTCTTTGCCAGTCTGTCTTTGCCCATCTGTCTCTTTCCAGAGCTGTCTCTTTCCAGGTCTGTCTCTTTCTAGGTCTGTCTCTTTTCTAGGTCTGTCTCTTTCTGGGACTGTCTGTTTTCAGGGCTGTCTGTTTCCTGGGCTGTCTCTCTCCAGGTCTGTCTCTCTCCAGGTCTGTCTCTTTCCCGGTCTGTCTCTTTCCAGGTCTGTCTCCTGGCTGTCTCTTTGCCCGGTCTGTCTCTTTGCCCGGCTGTCTCTTTCCAGGACTGTCTCTTTCCAGGGCTGTCTCTTTCCCGCTCTGTCTCTTTCCCACTTTGTCTCTTTCCCGCTCTGTCTCTTTCCCGCTCTGACTCTTTCCAGGTCTGTCTCTTTCCAGGTCTGTCTCTTTCCAGGTCGGTCTCTTTCCAGGTCTGTCTCTTTGGGCGTCTGTCTCTTTGCCCAGCTGTCTCTTTGCCCGGCTGTCTCTTTGCCCGTCTGTTTCTTTCCCTGTCTGTCTCTTTCCCCGTCTGTCTCTTTCCCCGTCTGTCTCTTTCCCCGTCTGTCTCTTTCCCCGTCTGTCTCTTTCCCCGTCTGTCTCTTTCCCCGTCTGTCTCTTTCCCTGTCTGTCTCTGTCTTTCTCTATCCATCTCACCACCGACATCTTTTTACCTCACACATAATCTTAGTATACTAACAGTTTATTTTGTTCCTATAGCAACCACTGACAGTTGCTATTTATAGGCTGGAGCTCCCAGCTCCATTCAGTTTAATGGCTGCAGGATTTTTGTAGAGTAACTGGAAAGGACGGGGTTACATTTTCCCGCCCAAACATAGTCTATGACTTTCCCTGAGTCACAACGGAGTGTCTGTGCAAAATTTCGTGATTATACATGCGACGGTGCGAATTCCTTTAGTGGACACACACACACACACACACATACACTGAGCTTTATATATTAGATTAGATAGGCAGAAGGGGAGTGAGGGGGGGTACAAAGGATGACAGCACTGTTTCGCACCTCAACGGGTACTTCAACAGATCTGTTGAAGCACCTGTTGAGGTGCGAAACAGTGCTGTCATCCTTTGTGCCCTCCTTTGTGCCCCCTCACTCACCTTCTGCCTATTATGTATATAGTTAAGATGAAATAAAATAAGCTGCACTGGAATGTTGAGTGCCCTCAGCTTGCTTTTTGAAAATTTCAGTGGACTTGTTCCCTTGGAGTGAGCACCGCCTGTTAGCAGCGTCTTACATCAGCTGGACATTCCTGGAGAAAGCGTCTACCCCTGCTACAGCACTGTCATGCGTTTGTTCTGACTGCACTAAAACATTAGCATCGTTGATTTAACGGTAAACAGTGCCCAGTCTTTTTCTGAAGTTCTTCATTTTGTATTATGCAGCCCACTTACCTTTAATGCACCCTCATAGTTCTCCATATACTATAATGCACCCCCATAGCCCTGCATATATTATAATGTAGTCTCCATAGTCCTTCATATTGTATTATGCTGTCCACTTACCATTTAATGCACCCCCATTGTACTCCATATAGTATAATAATGCAGCCCCCATAGTTCTCCATGTATTATAATGCACCCCTTAGTCCTCCATGTATTATAATGCACTCCCATAATCCATGTGTAAGGTATCCCTTATAGTCCTTCATATTGTATTATGCAAGCCCATAACATTTAATGCAACCTCAGAGGCAGACTGATTAAAAAAAAAATAAACAAGTACTCACCTCTCCTCATTCCCTCACTGCTCCAGTCAGAGAACCCTGCATATCTCAGCACAGTGGTGTGCAGTAGTGACACTCTGCTGCGCTGAGTTGTCGAGCGCAGCACAGAGGGAGAATGATGAAGGATGGAGCGGAGCGCTCCACACCCTCTCTCATTATTGCTTTGTACGATGACGGGCAAGGGCCCGTGAGCAAGGGGGGCCCGGTGCCGTTGCTAGAACCAGGTACCCTGACTTACAGACCCCATAGCGGCCACATGGTCTTGCACCATTGGCGGTATGTCACTGATCCCAGCCTTATACTGGAAGCGATCAAAAAATGTTATGTACCCCAAAATATTACCAACTGAATTCCTTAACTTATCCTGCACAAAACCAGCCTTTACTTAGGTACTTCATCTGTCAATAGAAATATAGGAAAGACTCTGGAAAAGCGATTTGGCATTCACAATCTACAGTATTCTACAGAAATGTATGCTCCAAAAATCAAATAGTGCTCTTTCCTCTCCAAGCCCTGCCATGTGCTCAAACAGCAGTTTTTCCGCTACATATGAGGT
This sequence comes from Anomaloglossus baeobatrachus, assembly GCF_048569485.1. Taxonomy (NCBI): domain Eukaryota; kingdom Metazoa; phylum Chordata; class Amphibia; order Anura; family Aromobatidae; genus Anomaloglossus; species Anomaloglossus baeobatrachus. The sequence continues at coordinate 528,947,363 of NC_134354.1, forward strand.
GCCATCGCTCGGGAGAAATTGCTCAACACACCCCTAGATTAATTCTTTGATGGGTCTAGTTTCCAAAATGCGGTTACTTGTGAGTGGTTTCTGCTGCTGGTGCCCACAATCTATTTCAGCCAAATTTGTGTTCCAAAATTCAAATAGTACTCCTTCTTTTCCAAGCCCTGCCGTTTGTCTAAACAGAACTTTTTGACTACATGTGGGATATTGCGATGCTCATAAGAAAATGGTTAAAAAAAAGTGGCATCAACTTTGGGGCTAAAGTAACATTTTCATGAAACAATTGACAATTTTCAATATGACGACTTAATGTTATCAAATTCTGTGTAGTACTTGTGGGTTAAAAATGCTCACAATAACCCTGAATAAAATCCTTGAGGGATTACAAAATAGGGTCAGTTGTGGGTGGGTTTCACCTTTGGGGCCCTGCAAATGCCAGTCTGTTTCAGTCAAATTTGTGTCCCAAAATTCAAATGGTGCTTCTTCTCTTCCGAAACCTGTTGTTTGCCCAAACAAAGGTTTCTGACCACATCTTGGGTTGTCAGAGTACTTAGAAGAAATTATGTAACAAATTGTGGAATCCATTTTTTCGTGCTATCCGTCCTAAAGGGTAAACGTTTGGGGCTAAAACAACATTTTAGAGAAAGAAGGACAATTTTTTTTTTTACACTTGACATTAATTCATGTGTAGCACCTGAAGGGTAAAAAATTTCCTGACAGCAGTTTGGAAGTATTTGAGGGATATGGTTTTTAAAATGGTATCACTTCTAGGGCGTTTCCAATAGATAGGCTAGGGCGGCACGGTGGCTCAGTGGTTAGCACTGGAGTCTTGCAGCACTGGGGTCCTGGGTTCAATTCCCACCTAGGACACCATCTGCAAGGAGTTTGTATGTTCTCCCTTATGTTTGCGTGGGTTTCCTCCCACACTCCAAAAACATACAGTTAGGGACCTTAGATTGTGAGCCCCAATGGGGACAGTGTTGCCAATGTATGTAAAGTGCTATGGAATTAATAGCGCTATATAAATGAATAAATTATTATTATAGGCTCCTCAAAGCCTGAATTAATCTCAATAGGTCCCTAAAGGTATTGTAAATTTCTTAAAAATTTAAGAAATTGATGCTAAACTTTTGACCTTTCTAACATCCTAAAAAAATAAAATGATTTTTGAAAAATAATGCATATGTAAAGTAGACATATGGGAAATGTTATTTATTGAGGTTTTTTTTGTACAGCATGACTAACTGGTTTAAGGATGTAAAAATTGAAAGTTTGAAAATTAAGAAATTTTAATTTTTTTTCAGAATACCAATATTTTCACAAATAAACATAAAACAATCAACCTAAATTGACCTCTTACATTAAGTATAATGTGTCATGAAAAACCCACTTAGAATCACTGGAATATGTTGACGCAGTTTTTAAAAACATAAAGAGAAACTGGTCAGACTTAAAATCTTGACCTGGTCATTGAGGTCTAAATTGGCTAATTCACTAAGGGGCTATATTACGGATTTGCAATGTACAATGTGCACACTTAAATTGCTTTTTTTAAGCTCTATTGTATGTATATGACATTTCATTTTAGCAATGATTTAAGGCTAACATTTTTATTTTAATTACACCTAGTCAATCAGTTTGTAATATATGGAGTATGCTTTTTGAGAAGTCATTTTTAAATCTTGTTCCCAGAATAGTCATTTAAATTGGGCTCATGTTGTGAGCAATCGACAAACAGGTGAATTTGGCAGCCGTCTGGATTGCATAGCTTGGCTGTCAAAGTGTTTTATTTCTAATCTAGGTAAAGAAAACTTGGAGACTTTACAAAAATGTAGAAGCATTAAGTAATTCTCACTCTGCAAATTATTTTGTTCCTGGCTTAGAGCACTATTTACTCCTACAGTTTTGGTTTTATTTAACCAAAGAATAGGTAGCCGATGCATTTGCGTTTTGAATAGGATTTATTGTATAGATTTTATAAAATATGTATGCATGTGGTTTTTTGTATTTTTACTGCTTTTAGTTTAGTTTTCATTTTAAAATAATGGAGATATTTATGAAACTGTCTAAGACAAAAGCAGGTTGTTTTTGACTGTAGCAACCAACCAAAGTACAATTTTATTTCCTTATAGTGCTCTCAAAAATGAAAGTTTCACTGTGTTTAGTTAATATGAGCAATTTTAGTTTTAGTAATTTTCAGAAAGCTGCCCCAATATTTTCTAAAGCCAAATGAATGAACTTAACAGAATCACTAAATGAATATACGTGTACTTACGGTATATATCTCCAAAAGATCCCTTCCTAAAAATGTATAATTGAAAACTTTATCTCTTGGAATACAGGTAATAATAATAATAATAATAATAATAATAATAATAATAATAATAATAAAAATAACTATTGGGACTTCACACCTAAGCTGTTTTCACCTTCCTGACCAGGCCAAATTTTACATTTCTGACCAGTTTTTTTTCATATGGTAATAACTCTGGAATGGTTCAACATATCCATTGATTTTGAGATTGATTTTTTCATAGCATTGTCCTTAATGGTAGTTATAAATGTTGGTCGCTTTGATTTTTGTTTGTTCATGAAAATATAAAAAATGGGACATACAATGTGAACATTTAGCAATTTCTGAATTTGAATTTTTATGCCCTTAAACCAGATTGTTATATCATACAAAATCGTTAATAAATATTATTTGCCACATCTCTATTTGACATCATCACTGGAGATCAGAATAAGTCTAATGTTGTGCTGTCACCAAATTAACAAAACTGGTGATTATATCAATTTTCCTTTTTTCTTTCTTTCTTTATTTTTTTGTAAAAAAAAAAAAAAGAAGAGAAAATTGATATAATCAACAGTTTTGTTAATTTGGCGACAGCACAGCATTAGACTTGTTCTCCACTCTACTACCAAAATTAACCCACGTGGGGCTGCGGCAGATGCCATTTCTTAGATTTTGTGCCTGACTGAACTCTAATAGGTGAGTTTTTTTTTTAAGAATCTGATAAGACCCTATCCGCACTTTCTATCCTTAGCATCACATTTTATTTTACATCCCGGTGATTCATTCTTTAGGAAGTTAGAAGCCTTTAAAGTTTATTAGCAATTTTTTTTTTTTTTTCAACAAAATTTACAAAGCTAATTTTTTTCAGGACCACATGACATTTGAAGTGACTTTAATAGACCTATTGGAAAGAAAATACCCAAAAGCTATGCCATTTTAAAAACTACATCTCTCAAAGTGCTCTAAACTACATTCAATAAGTGTATTAACCCTTTGCATGCTTCACAGGAATTAAAAGAATGGGGAAGGAAAACATGAATATTCAACTTTTTCCAACAAGAATATTGCTCTAGCCCTAAATTTTGTATTTTCCCAAGGGTAACAGGAGAAAATAGACTATACAATTTGTTGTGCAATGTTTCTAGAGTATGCATATACTCCATATGTGATGAAAAACTACTATTTGGGCACATGACAGAGCACCTTAAATGCCTTAAAACATTCTCGCATTCTTATTATTTTGGTATTTGGCAAATATAAAGAATTTGAGCAATCCTAATTAACCTAAAATGAGAAAGTTTTATTCTGATTTCATGTCAGATAGTGAAAAAAGCATGCATATGTGTATTTTTACATAGTGTATGTAAATGTCTGGTTTCACCTGTATATATATTATTATAGGAGTCCTGCGGAGATCATTTGCATATTCCCAGTGCATTCTGGTATAATTGAAGAGCCTCCACAAGATAAGACTTTGTCCACGAAAAACATCCGTGTAAGCAGTCAGAAACCTCTTGGGTGGGGAAAGAAAAATGTTGTTGTGAAGAAGAAGAAATGGCGAATATTGGTCATGAGGAATTCTTTGTTGAGAGGACCAGAGGCCGCTATCTCTAGACCAGATATAATCTCAAGAGAAATGTGCTGTCTTCCAGGTGCAAAGACCTAAGATGTGTCTGTCAGGAAATCAGGACTCTTCAAACCTACGGATGACTACCCATTTCTGCTAATACATGTCAGGACAAATGACACTGCAAGAAAGGACCTGGAAACCATATGCAGTGACTATGAAGACTTAGGCAAGAAAGTGAAAGAACTGGGAACGCAGGTGGTCTTCCTCCAAGTGGATGACCATGGAGCAAGGAGGTGGAACAAGATTCTACAGGTGAACAACTAGCTACGGTCAATGGTGTCATCAGCAAGGATTTGAATTTCTGGATTACGGAGTAAATTACCTATAAGATGGACGACTTGCTAGAGATGGGCTGCACCTTACCAAGATTGGAAAATGTATATTTGGAACTGCCTTGCTGCACTCATCAGTAAAGCTTTCAACTAGAAAAATGTGGGAAGGGAAGTAAAAGGCCATTGAAAGTCATACAGCTAACAAATACTATTAAGAACTTTGCTATTAGTGGTAAAAAGCAAGAAAAAAGACAATAAAAATCAGAATACTAAAAATATTGGAGAAAGAGAAACCAATCACAAACTAAAATGTTTCAATATAAATGCATAAAGTATGGGCAATAAACAAGGTGAATTGGAGCTGCTAACGCAGGAAAACAAATATGATGTCATAGGCATCACTGAAACTTGGTGTGATGATACACATGATTGGAATACAAGGCTAGATGAATACAACTTATTTGCAAAAAACTGACTTAATAAACAGGGAGGAGGTGTTGCATCGTATGTTAGAAAAGTGTACATTTCCACAGAAATTGAAGTTTCAGAGACTGGGCGTTCCATGGAAGCTGTTTTGGTAAGAATACATGGAGAGAACAACGGTGAGGACACCATTGTAGGTGTTTACTACAGGTCCGGTGGGTAAGCTGAAGATATGGATCAACTGTTTATGCATCAGATTGCCAAGTTCTCAAAATATAAGCTATAGTGATCATGGGAGATTTGAGGTATCCAGACATTTGTTGGAACTCTCTCTCAAGCAAAAGGAACTGGTCCAGCAAATTTTTATTCTCTCTTGCTGACAACTTTGTTTTCCAAAAGGTAGAGGAGAAAACAAAGGGATATGCTATCTTGCATCTTATCAATATAAACAGGGAGGAAATAGTTGAGGAGGTAGGGGTGACTGGGAGCCTAGGAGGTAGCGATCATGCTATCATAGAATTTTCTATAAATAGAGGAGGAAGACCTATGAAGGCTCAGACTTCAAGGCTGGATTTCAAAAAAGCAGATTTTAAGGGACTTAGAAAAAACATAGGAAAGATCCAAGGGCTGGATGTCCTTATGGGGGGCAGAAATGTCCAAGAAGATAGGAAATTTTGAAACATTAGATTCTCAAAGCACAATCGTTAACAATCCCTAAAAGAGCGAAGAATAGATAGAATTTAAGGATACCAGGATGGATGAAAACAGAACTTAAACACATCCTAAAAAGTAAGAAAGATATGTTTCTCAAATGGAAAGAGGGGGGGCATATCTAAAGAAGAATATAATGCTGTCTGCAGAACCTGCAGGGAATGCATCAGATTAGCTAAAGCTGATAATGAATTAAGGCTAGCAAGAGAGGTGAAAAGCAATTAAAAAAAGATGTTAAAAAAAATAATTGTGAAGGGGCGGAGCATGCAAATTAGCCATGTGGTGGAGTGGAGGCAGGGTCATTGGAGCAGAGCAGGGCGCGACGCGGCATCACTTGGTGAGGTCATCACTCTGCAACCTCATTACATTCCTGCAAGTAACAGCGCCAGAGGTGGCGAGGACGTGGCAAGCAGAGGACAGGTAAGTGCTGTGAGCTGAAGACGATCACCGGGGGGGTGAGGTGGTGGGGTTGCCCGCCCGCTGATCTCAGACCGGGGGGGAAGCGCTGATCTCAAACCGGGGGGGTTGTTGATCTCAGCCTGGGGATGTCGCTGATCTCAGCCCGGGGGGTGCCGCTCTCATTTTTTCATTTTTGCATGTAGCTATTGTATTTTTCAGGCCAGTATTCACACAGAAGTTTCTGCTATTACATGTATTCCCCTTGCATAGTCACTGGTGTGCATACCTTCTCTCCATATAGTGTCTGTGTATACTGTCTGTGTATAATGTCTGTGTGTGTATACTGTCTGTCTGTGTATACTGTCCGTCTATCTGTGTAATACTGTCTGTGTATACTATTTGTCTGTCTGTGTATACTGTCTGCATACTGTCTATCTGTGTATACTGTCTGTTTGTACATCCTATCTATCCATCCATCCTATCTGTCTGTCTGTACATATATATACATCCATCCTAGTTCTCTATGCATCCATCCTATCTATACAAAATTGCATATGCCTCATTATGAAATTACAATAGTACATAGTACAATCGTTTTTTTTTTACTGTGTGCGGCGTGGTGGGGGGGCTATATACCAGGATACGTGGCTATATACCAGGATAAGAGCTATATACCTCAATGGAGGGCTATATACTAGGATGAGGAGCTATATACCAGGATGGAGTGCTATATTCCAGGATGGGGGGAATATATACCAAAATGGGGCCATGATGGGGACATATACCATGATGGGACTATATATACCAGGATATAGGCATCATGTGGGTCATACACCAGGATGGGGCCATGATGGGGAGATATACCATAATGGGGTTATATTGGGGATATATATACCTGGATGGGGCAATGATAGTGGACATATATACCAGGATGGGACCATATATACCAGGATATAGCCATGATGGGGTCATGCACCAGGATGGGGCTATGATGTGGACATATTTACCAGAATGGGGACATATTTACTGGGAAGGGGCCCAGGATGGGGGACATTAGTACAGGATGTGGGACATTACTACACAATGAAGGGGGAGGGGGGGCAACTTTTATGTGTTTATAGGATTTAGAATGCTACATTCTGATGGGGGGGGGGCCCAGGCTGAAACTCTGCATGAGGGCTCATCAAACTGCAGTTACGCCACTGATCACGGCTCTCTGCTTAGAGAAGACGCCGTGCAACGCTGTTTTTTTTCAGCTGACAAATATGCCAGTAGGCCCCCAGGATGGGACATATATACCAGGAGGAGGACATATTCACCAGGAGGGACAGAAATCAGGCTGGGAAAATATATACCCGCATGTGTCCAGGAGATGGATAAATAATATAATAATAATTGCAAAAAATCTCTCTCTCTCTCTCTCTATATATATATATATATATATATATATATATACACACACACACACACACACGCGCGCACACACACACAACTTTTTCCTAATATTCATGGCAGGTATGCAATTCATTATTCACATGTTCAAGTTAGCAAGTAGCATTTTTCATTGTATTTTTCCAATATTTTCCATATGCTTGAGGCATTATACTATTATCTAAGTTTGATGTGCAGCCTTATCCTTATATAGTATGTATTTCTTTGGCTTGCACTCATAATATAAATATTAGTGCTCACTTCAGTTATCCTATTCAGTTATATGTAGTTTTTTTTCTGAATGTGAACACAGCTCCGCCCCTTTCGGCTATGTTTTTTCCATCTCCTATATAAGAAAGTCCTTGGTTACCCCTCTCCACCCACAGCAGTTTAATTGCAATGAGATGACACACACTTAGGGTAACAGAGCTAGGGACCCCAATATAGAGATATACCTTGACGAGGTTTTGGGGCTCAGTTACATTGATCAATGCGATTGCTAAATATCTCCTTTTTCCTAATATTCATGGCAGGTATGCAATTCATTATTCACATGTTCAAGTTAGCAAGTAGCATTTTTCATTGTATTTTTCCAATATTTTCCATATGCTTGAGGCATTATACTATTATCTAAGTTTGATGTGCAGCCTTATCCTTATATAGTATGTATTTCTTTGGCTTGCACTCATAATATAAATATTAGTGCTCACTTCAGTTATCCTATTCAGTTATATGTAGTTTTTTTTCTGAATGTGAACACAGCTCCGCCCCTTTCGGCCATGTTTTTTCCATCTCCTATATAAGAAAGTCCTTGGTTACCCCTCTCCACCCACAGCAGATTTTATTTGCAATGAGATGACACACAGTTAGGGTCACAGAGCTAGGGACCCCAATATAGAGATATACCTTGACGAGGTTTTGGGGTTCAGTTACATTGATCAATGCGATTGCTAAATATCTCCTTTTTCCTAATATTCATGGCAGGTATGCAATTCATTATTCACATGTTCAAGTTAGCAAGTAGCATTTTTCATTGTATTTTTCCAATATTTTCCATATGCTTGAGGCATTATACTATTATCTAAGTTTGATGTGCAGCCTTATCCTTATATTGTCTGTGTATACTGTCCGTCTATCTGTGTAATACTGTCTGTGTATACTATTTGTCTGTCTGTGTATACTGTCTGCATACTATCTATCTGTGTATACTGTCTGTTTGTACATCCTATCTATCCATCCATCTTATCTGTCTGTCTGTACATATATCTATACATCCATCCTAGTTCTCTATGCATCCATCCTATCTATACAAAATTGCATATGCCTCATTATGAAATTACAATAGTACATAGTACAATCGTTTATTTTTTTTACTGTGTGCGGCGTGGTGGGGGGGCTATATACCAGGATACGTGGCTATATACCAGGATAAGAGCTATATACCTCAATGGAGGGCTATATACTAGACTGAGGAGCTATATTACAGGATGGAGTGCTATATTCCAGGATGGGGGGAATATATACCAGGATGGGGCCATGATGAGGACATATACCATGATGGGACTATATATACCAGGATATAGGCATCATGTGGGTCATACACCAGGATGGGGCCATGATGGGGAGATATACCATAATAGGGTTATATTGGGGATATATATACCTGGATGGGGCAATGATAGTGGACATATATACCAGGATGGGACCATATATACCAGGATATAGCCATGATGGGGTCATGCACCAGGATGGGGCTATGATGTGGACATATTTACCAGAATGGGGACATATTTACTGGAAGGGGCCCAGGATGGGGGACATTAGTACAGGATGTGGGACATTACTACACAATGAAGGGGGAGGGGGGGCAACTTTTATGTGTTTATAGGATTTAGAATGCTACATTCTGATGGGGGGGCCCAGGCTGAAACTCTGCATCAGGGCTCATCAAACTGTAGTTACGCCACTGATCAAAGCTCTCTGCTTAGAGAAGACGCCGTGCAACGCTGTTTTTTTTTCAGCTGAGAAATATGCCAGGAGGCCCCCAGGATGGGACATATATACCAGGAGGAGGACATATTCACCAGGAGGGACAGAAATCAGGCTGGGAAAATATATACCCGCATGTGTCCAGGAGATGGATAAATAATATAATAATAATTGCAAAAAATAAATATATATATATATATATATATATATATATATATATACACACACACACACCAGGAGGCCCCCGGTATGGGTCATATATACCATAGTGTGCCTGGGGTATATATATATATATATATATATATATATATATATATATATATATATGTATGTATACCAGGAGGCCCCCAGGATGTGACAGATATACCAGGAGGAAGACATATAAACCATGAGTGGCCCAGGAAGGGGACATATATACCAGAAGGACATATAAACCAGGAAGGAGACAAATAAACAAGGATGGGGACATATATACCAGGAGTGGCCCAGGAAGGGGACATATGTACTAGGAGGAGGACATATATATCAAGAAGGGGACATATATACCAGAATGTGCCCAGGAGGGGATGTATATAGCAGGAGGGGCCCATGATGGGACATATATACCAAAATGGGGACATATATACAAATAAAGGGACATATATATCAGGAGGGGGGACATTTTAATATATATATATATATATATATACAGTCAGGGCCAGAAATATTTGGACAGTGACACAAGTTTTGTTATTTTAGCTGTTTACAAAAACATGTTCAGAAATACAATTATATATATAATATGGGCTGAAAGTGCACACTCCCAGCTGCAATATGAGAGTTTTCACATCCAAATCGGAGAGAGGGTTTAGGAATCATAGCTCTGTAATGCATAGCCCCCTCTTTTTCAAGGGACCAAAAGTAATTGGACAAGGGACTCTAAGGGCTGCAATTAACTCTGAAGGCGTATCCCTCGTTAACCTGTAATCAATGAAGTAGTTAAAAGGTCTGGGGTTGATTACAGGTGTGTGGTTTTGCATTTGGAAGCTGTTGCTGTGACCAGACAACATGCGGTCTAAGGAACTCTCAATTGAGGTGAAGCAGAACATCCTGAGGCTGAAAAAAAAGAAAAAATCCATCAGAGAGATAGCAGACATGCTTGGAGTAGCAAAATCAACAGTCGGGTACATTCTGAGAAAAAAGGAATTGACTGGTGAGCTTGGGAACTCAAAAAGGCCTGGGCGTCCACGGATGACAACAGTGGTGGATGATCGCTGCATACTTTCTTTGGTGAAGAAGAACCCATTCACAACATCAACTGAAGTCCAGAACACTCTCAGTGAAGTAGGTGTATCTGTCTCTAAGTCAACAGTAAAGAGAAGACTCCATGAAAGTAAATACAAAGGGTTCACATCTAGATGCAAACCATTCATCAATTCCAAAAATAGACAGGCCAGAGTTAAATTTGCTGAAAAACACCTCATGAAGCCAGCTCAGTTCTGGAAAAGTATTCTATGGACAGATGAGACAAAGATCAACCTGTACCAGAATGATGGGAAGAAAAAAGTTTGGAGAAGAAAGGGAACGGCACATGATCCAAGGCACACCACATCCTCTGTAAAACATGGTGGAGGCAACGTGATGGCATGGGCATGCATGGCTTTCAATGGCACTGGGTCACTTGTGTTTATTGATGACATAACAGCAGACAAGAGTAGCCGGATGAATTCTGAAGTGTACAGGGATATACTTTCAGCCCATATTCAGCCAAATGCCGCAAAGTTGATCGGACGGCGCTTCTTAGTACAGATGGACAATGACCCCATTTGGTTTATTTGTCCAATTACTTTTGACCTCCTAAAATGTGGAGTGTTTGTAAAGAAATGTGTACAATTCCTACAATTGCTATCAGATATTTTTGTTCAAACCTTCAAATTAAACGTTACAATCTGCACTTGAATTCTGTTGTAGAGGTTTCATTTCAAATCCAATGTGGTGGCATGCAGAGCCCAACTCGCGAAAATTGTGTCACTGTCCAAATATTTCTGGACCTAACTGTATATACGCTGTATATATATTTGGCTTTTATTGATACAAAAGATATAAGACTGACAAAAACAACCCTCTATTAACTTACTGCCACATTACCTTTAACATGAGGTTCTACAGTCAGGTATTATTTATATACATATTGTGCATTCTATTATCAGTGCCCTGATACTTTATTGGAGAGGGTCAGTGTAAGGGGTGTATTATTAATTTTCTGAGGGAAATAGCTCCCTTGAAGTTGCTCCAGAAAATGAGGTAACACTTTTGGCCATGACTGTATATATGCATATATATATATATATATATATGTATATGTACAGTGCCTACAAGTAGTATTCAACCCCCTGCAGATTTAGCAGGTTTACACATTCGGAAGTAACTTGGCATTGTGACATTTGGACTGTAGATCAGCCTGGAAGTGTGAAATGCACTGCAGCAAAAAAGAATGTTATTTCTTTTTTTATTTTAAATTGTGAAAAGTTTATTCAGAGGGTCATTTATTATTCAACCCCTCAAACCACCAGAATTCTGTTTGGTTCCCCTAAAGTATTAAGAAGTATTTCAGGCACAAAGAACAATGAGCTTCACATGTTTGGATTAATTATCTCTTTTTCCAGCCTTTTCTGAATAATTAAGACCTTCCCCAAACTTGTGAACAGCACTCATACTTGGTCAACATGGGAAAGACAAAGGAGCATTCCAAGGCCATCAGAGACAAGATCGTGGAGGGTCACAAGACTGGCAAGGGGTACAAAACCCATTCCAAGGAGTTGGGCCTACCTATCTCCACTGTTGGGAGCATCATCCGGAAGTGGAAGGCTTATGGAACTACTGTTAGCCTTCCACGGCCTTGACAGCCTTTGAAAGTTTCCACCCGTGCCGAGGCCAGGCTTGTCCGAAGAGTCAAGGCTAACCCAAGGACAACAAGGAAGGAGCTCCAGGAAGATCTCATGGCAGTGGGGACATTGGTTTCAGTCAATACCATAAGTAACGTACTCCACCGCAATGGTTTCCGTTCCAGACGAGCCCGTAAGGTACCTTTACTTTCAAAGCGTCATGTCAAGGCTCGTCTACAGTTTGCTCATGATCACTTCGAGGACTCTAAGACATACTGGTTCAAGGTTCTCTGGTCTGATGAGACCAAGATCGAGATCTTTGGTGCCAACCACACACGTGACATTTGGAGACTGGATGGCACTGCATACGACCCCAAGAATACCATCCCTACAGTCAAGCATGGTGGTGGCAGCATCATGCTGTGGGGCTGTTTCTCAGCCAAGGGGCCTGGCCATCTGGTCCGCATCCATGGGAAGATGGATAGCACGGCCTACCTGGAGATTTTGGCCAAGAACCTCTGCTCCTCCATCAAGGATCTTAAGATGGGTCGTCATTTCATCTTCCAACAAGACAACAACCCAAAGCACACAGCCAAGAAAACCAAGGCCTGGTTCAAGAGGGAAAAAATCAAGGTGTTGCAGTGGCCTAGTCAGTCTCCTGACCTTAACCCAATTGAAAACTTGTGGAAGGAGCTCAAGATTAAAGTCCACATGAGACACCCAAAGAACCTAGATAACTTGGAGAAGATCTGCATGGAGGAGTGGGCCAAGATAACTCCAAAGACCTGTGCCGGCCTGATCAGGTCTTATAAAAGACGATTATTAGCTGTAATTGCAAACAAGGGTTATTCCACAAAATATTAAACCTAGGGGTTGAATAATAATTGACCCACACTTTTATGTTGAAAATTTATTAAAATTTAACTGAGCAACATAACTTGTTGGTTTGTAAGATTTATGCATCTGTTAATAAATCCTGCTCTTGTTTGAAGTTTGCAGGCTCTAACTTATTTGCATCTTATCAAACCTGCTAAATCTGCAGGGGGTTGAATACTACTTGTAGGCACTGTATATATATATATATATATATATATATATATTATATAAAGCTCAGTGTATATATGTATGTGTGTATGTATGTGTGTGTGTGTGTATGTCCGCTAAAGGAATTTGCACCGTCGCATTTACAATCATGAAATTTTACACAGACGCCCCATGTGACCCAGGGAGCGTCATAGACTATGTTTTCACGGGAAAAGTTAACCCCGCGCTTTACAGTTACTTTCAAAAATTCTGCCTCCATTAAACTGAATAGGTGGGAGCTGCAGGCTATTAATAGCAACCGTCAGTAGTTGCTATAGGAACAAAATACACTGTTAGTATAAGAAGCTTATGTGTGAGGTAATAAGATGACGATGGTGAGACAGAGAGAGAGAGACAGAAAGAGACAGACAGAGATAGACGTGGAAAGAGACAGACAGAGACAGACCTGGAAAGAGACAGACCTGGAAAGAGACAGACCTAGAAAAAGACAGACGGGCAAAGAGACAGATGGGCAAAGAGACAGATGGGCAAAGAGACAGACTGAGACAGACTGGCAAAGAGACAGACCTGGAAAGAGACAGCTGGGCAAAGAGACAGTCCGGCAAAGAGACAGCCCGGCAAAGAGACAGATGGGCTAAGAGACAGATGAGCAAAGGGACAGACCTGGAAAGAGACAGACCTGGAAAGAGACAGACGAGGAAAGAGACAAATGGGGAAAGAGACAGACGGGGAAAGAGACAGCCTTGGAAAAAAAGAGACCAGGAAAGAGACAGCCCTGAAAAGAGACAGCCAGGTAAAAAGACAGCCAGACAAAGAGACAGACAGGTAAAGAGACAGACGGGTAAAGAGACAGACGAGGAAAGAGACAGATGGGCAAAGAGACAGCCCTGGAAAGAAACAGCCCTGGAAAGAGAAAAACCTGTTAAGAGACAGACCTGGAAAGAGACAGACCTGGAAAGAGACAGACAGGGAAAGAGACAAACAGAGAAAAAGACAGACAAAGACAGATGGTGAAAGAGACAGACGTGGAAAGAGAGAGAGAGACAGACAGACACACACATAGAGACAGACACAGAGATAGAGAAAGACAGACAGACACAGAGATGGCGACAGATAGACTGATACAAATACAGACAGAGAGAAACAAACAGAGACATAGACACAGACAGACAAAAAAAGGGACAGACAGAGAGACAGACAGCGACAGACAGACAGAGACTGGGAGAGAGACAGAGAGACAGTTACTATCCCGGGTTCTACAGCTAGTATATATATATATATATATATATACATACATACATGTATATATGTGTATATATATATATATATATATATATATATATATGCATATATACATGTATGTATATATATATATATATATATATACAGTTAGGTCCAGAAATATTTGGACAGTGACACAAGTTTTGTTATTTTAGCTGTTTACAAAAACATGTTCAGAAATACAATAATATATATAATATGGGCTGAAAGTGCACACTCCCAGCTGCAATATGAGTTTTCACATCCAAATCGGAGAAAGGGTTTAGGAATCATAGCTCTGTAATGCATAGCCTCCTCTTTTTCAAGGGACCAAAAGTAATTGGACAAGGGACTCTAAGGGCTGCAATTAACTCTGAAGGCATCTCCCTCGTTAACCTGTAATCAATGAAGTAATTAAAAGGTCTGGGGTTGATTACAGGTGTGTGGTTTTGCATTTGGAAGCTGTTGCTGTGACCAGAAAACATGCGGCCTAAGGAACTCTCAATTGAGGTGAAGCAGAACATCCTGAGGCTGAAAAAAAAGAAAAAATCCATCAGAGAGATAGCAGACATGCTTGGAGTAGCAAAATCAACAGTCGGGTACATTCTGAGAAAAAAGGAATTGACTGGTGAGCTTGGGAACTCAAAAAGGCCTGGGCGTCCACGGATGACAACAGTGGTGGATGATCGCCGCATACTTTCTTTGGTGAAGAAGAACCCGTTCACAACATCAACTGAAGTCCAGAACACTCTCAGTGAAGTAGGTGTATCTGTCTCTAAGTCAACAGTAAAGAGAAGACTCCATGAAAGTAAATACAAAGGGTTCACATCTAGATGCAAACCATTCATCAATTCCAAAAATAGACAGGCCAGAGTTAAATTTGATGAAAAACACCTCATGAAGCCAGCTCAGTTCTGGAAAAGTATTCTATGGACAGATGAGACCAAGATCAACCTGTACCAGAATGATGGGAAGAAAAAAGTTTGGAGAAGAAAGGGAACGGCACATGATCCAAGGCACACCACATCCTCTGTAAAACATGGTGGAGGCAACGTGATGGCATGGGCATGCATGGCTTTCAATGGCACTGGGTCACTTGTGTTTATTGATGACATAACAGCAGACAAGAGTAGCCGGATGAATTCTGAAGTGTACCGGGATATACTTTCAGCCCAGATTCAGCCAAATGCCGCAAAGTTGATCGGACGGCGCTTCATAGTACAGATGGACAATGACCCCAAGCATACAGCCAAAGCTACCCAGGAGTTCATGAGTGCAAAAAAGTGGAACATTCTGCAATGGCCAAGTCAATCACCAGATCTTAACCCAATTGAGCATGCATTTCACTTGCTCAAATCCAGACTTAAGACGGAAAGACCCACAAACAAGCAAGACCTGAAGGCTGCGGCTGTAAAGGCCTGGCAAAGCATTAAGAAGGTGGAAACCCAGCGTTTGGTGATGTCCATGGGTTCCAGACTTAAGGCAGTGATTGCCTCTCAAGGATTCGCAACAAAATATTGAAACTAAACATTTTTTTTTGGGTTTGGTTTATTTGTCCAATTACTTTTGACCTCCTAAAATGTGGAATGTTTGTAAAGAAATGTGTACAATTCCTACAATTTCTATCAGATATTTTTGTTCAAACCTTCAAATTAAACGTTACAATCTGCACTTGAATTCTGCTGTAGAGGTTTCATTTCAAATCCAATGTGGTGGCATGCAGAGCCCAACTCGCGAAAATTGTGTCACTGTCCAAATATTTCTGGACCTAACTGTATATAGAGAGTCCCAAGGGGATCCAAAAATTTTGCCAGCATGGGGCCCTGAAATTCCTAGTGGCGGCCCTGGTAGATACTACCATATACCGCTCCAGAGGAAAAACATAAAGCAAGCCTTTCCGGCATAAATTCACAAATATCCACACATATATCTCTGCGGGATTCGCCCCCACAGGAGATGCTCCAACCTCCACACACAGGCCATGTGTGAAACAAACAGACATAATTTTAAAAACATGACACACTCATGGACGGAGGTATGTGGATAGCCAAAACCTGCATGTCTTGCATGCTATCCTTAAAACCTGTCCCTGTAATGCCCCAATAAGCCTTGTGGCACTACAAGTACCAGAGCGGACATCCAGGTTTACACCACCTTCATGATACAAGACATATAGATCAGTGCAACAGACAGACATATAGACCTGATTGACAGACAGACAAGGTGTATGCTCACACTGGCATATATATATATAAAAAAAATCACACCGATTTTCATCCAGAAAAGTGGGACGAGTGAGATCCATTTGATATTACAATATGTCATGTGTGCGATTTTATTTTGGGTTATTGTTTTTCTTGCCGAGCATCCATATGTTATGCAAATGCCATGCATTTTTTTTTCTCAGCAGCTGTTATTCTGCAATCATTTACCGTGTTGTATGCTACAGAATGGTAATGTATCCTTAAAAATCGGATGACATACACATGATCAATGTGCCATGCGGTTTTTTTTCTCACATCCATTGGCTTGCATTGGAGAGTCTCATCTGATAGACAAGTGCAATTGCAGCATACTGAAATGTATTGTTTTTCATCTGTCTGAAGTGAGTTGAGGGAAAAATTCTCAGATTTGCTTTGTCTCATTAACTAACATTGGTCTGAATACAATGTGATTTTTTTTTCTCACATTGCACTTGTCTGTTTTAGTATAGGAGTAACCTTATATACAGTGACAGACAGACATATAGACAACGCAACATACTGTACATGCAATAATATTGCACCCTGTGGAGATTATTGGACTTTTTATGATTAAATAAATGAAAAAGAATGACTTGAGGTTTCCTCTAGTTTTGATAACCAGCAATGGTAAATCAGACAGCTGGGGGCTGATATTATCAGACTGGGAAGGTTCATGGTTATTGGGCCCTTTCCAGCCTAAAAATAGCAGCCCACAGATGCTCCAGAAGTGGAGCATCAGTTTGTGCAATTATGGTGAAATGTCTGTCTGTCTTTTCGTATCTAATTATTATCCATCTCTAAAGTATTCATTGCTGTCCAAAAACACTAGGAAAATGAAGGGGGGAAACATATGTTTTTGCAGCTGCATTTTTCCTGACAAGAGATGCGGAAATGGTGCCGAAATTTTTACATCCAAATACTCAATGTGTGCACATACCCTTACTGTGTAATATAGTTTCACTACTAAAGTATGGTAAGTCTTTTTGATTTTAATCGATAGAGCTATGTTCACTGTTGAGTATTTTTTCTTTTTTAGCAATGACTCCCAGGTAAAATACAAGCAAATATATAATTGCAAATATGCTGGTAACAAGTTTCCTGTTGTTCACTTGAATATGAAATTTTGCCTAACGTGCACTTGTCATGCTTTTAAACGTTGTAGAAAAAGCACCGCTACAATAAAACATTTTAAAGCAGCTATTTGAATGGTGTTAGCTGAGAAAATTATTAGAATTTAATCTCCTTATTTCTTGACCCCCATATTGTAATAAAAAATTAATCAAAACCATATTGAAATACTGGCAAAACCAAAAAAAATCACATTGATCAGCTATGTCTGGCTCAAACTCATAAATTACTTATTTATGAACTTAATTCAAGGTCTGGTTCAGATGGCTATATTTCCACTCAACAAACAGCTTTTTGAGCCAATAATATAATCGGTGAGCCTGTGCGTTCTTTGGACCAGACTAGTATACGTAAATGCATGCAGCTTCTGCACCCATCAGTTGTTGGTCAGGCGCTCATACAATGTTAGCATAGCAATCTCATGTACACAAGATTTTAAAATAAAAATGTTATACTTTGTTAAATAGATCTGCAGATATTAGTGTCATCTATAAATAGTAAATATCTACTCAACCCCTACATGTTCATTAGTAAATACTTTAAAAAGAACAGGCTCTCATTACTGACTGTGACCCAATAAGGGGTACTTTGCCCACTACGACATCTCAAGCCAATGCTTGCGATGCTGAGCGCGATAGTCCCCGCCCCCGTCGCAGCAGCGATATCCTGTGATGGCTGCCGTAGCGAACATTATCGCTACGGCAGCTTCACATGCACTCACCTGCTCTGCGACGTTGCTCTGCCCGGCGAACCACCTCCTTACTAAGGGGGCGGGTCGTGCGGCGTCACAGCGACGTCACACGGCAGGTGGCCAATAGAAGCGGAGGGGCGGAGATGAGCGGGACGTAAACATCCCGCCCACCTCCGTCATTCTGCATAGCCGGCGTGCGCGGTGACGCAAGTAGGAGATGTTCCTCGCTCCTGCGGCTTCTGACACAGCGATGTGTGCTGCCGCAGGGGAACGAGGAGCAACATCGTACCGTCGCTGCAGCTACATTATAGAAATGTCGGACACTACACCGATGATACGATTACGACGCTTTTGCGCTCGTTAATCGTATCATAAAGGATTTACACACTACGATATCGACAGCGACGCCGGATGTGTGTCACTTTTGATTTGACCCCACCGACATCGCACCTGCGATATCGTAGTGTGCAAAGTACCCCTAAGAGTGTGTTCCATTATTGACCAGTCTTTTCGTTTCCTATCAATCAGCCAGTTAACCCAATTACACATATTTTCACCTAGTCTCATTGTTCTCATTTTATGTACTAACCTTATAATGCACTTTTGAAAAGTCCAGATCATAGAATGTTAGAGTCAGAAGAGACCTCCAGGATAATTTGGTCCAACTCCCTGCTCACAGCAGGATTCACTATATCATCCCACACAGATGTCTATCCAGTCCCCACAGTGATAGCCCAGTTCAGTTGGGAATTTTCCTACGAATAGTCTCACTGGGCCCCATCCACACGCAGACACGCACACACAGACACGTGCACACACACATACAGGCATACGCACATATACATATTTGAAGACAAACTCACAAAAATACTTATAAACAGACAAATCTATAGTCATACACACTGACATACATAGATACACATCATTGCATACAGACACATACCCGCTTGTCTCCATCCAGCTCCTCCTAGACATGTGGCTGTGCTGCATGATGGTCGTAACAGACATGGCCGTGCACAGTGCACACTGACACTGCTGTATATACATCACAGGAGGGGCAGGGGGTATAGACATTACTGGGGGGCATAGATGTTACTGGAGTAGCAAACAGCTCTGGGGGTATACACATTACTGGGGTGGGTTGCACATACGGCTCTGGGGGGCTGCACATATGGCTATGGGGGGGGCGCACGCACAGCTCTAATCCATACATACACACTCACACAGCTCTGCTACACACACCCCTTGATAGCACTGTTGCACACATCTCTGCTGCATATGTACAGACACAAACACACACACAGCTCTGCTGCATATATACACATCACTGCTGACCGAAGACTATATGCACACAGCTTTGCTGCACACATCTCTGCTACGCTGCCCAAACAGCACATAGTCATAAAGCTCTGCTGCCCAGAGTAAATACACACTCTGCTGCCCAAAGAGTATATCTACACACAGCTCTGCTGCAGACACATACTCGGCTCTGCTTCACCCGGACACACACTCGGCTCTGCTTCACCCAGACACCCACTCGGCTCTGCTTCACCCAGACACCCACTCGGCTCTGCTTCACCCAGACACCCACTCGGCTCTGCTTCACCCAGACACCCACTCGGCTCTGCTTCACCCAGACACCCACTCGGCTCTGCTTCACCCAGACACCCACTCGGCTCTGCTTCACCCACACACACACTCGGCTCTGCTTCACCCACACACACACTCGGCTCTCCTGCACCCACACACACACTCGGCTCTGCTCCACCCAGACACCCACTCGGCTCTGCTTCACCCAGACACCCACTCGGCTCTGCTCCACCCAGACACCCACTCGGCTCTGCTTCACCCAGACACCCACTCGGCTCTGCTTCACCCAGACACCCACTCGGCTCTGCTTCACCCAGACACCCACTCGGCTCTGCTTCACCCAGACACCCACTCGGCTCTGCTTCACCCAGACACCCACTCGGCTCTGCTTCACCCAGACACCCACTCGGCTCTGCTTCACCCAGACACCCACTCGGCTCTGCTTCACCCAGACACCCACTCGGCTCTGCTTCACCCAGACACCCACTCGGCTCTGCTTCACCCAGACACACACTCGGCTCTGCTTCACCCAGACACACACTCGGCTCTCCTGCACCCACACACACACTCGGCTCTGCTCCACCCAGACACACACTCGGCTCTGCTTCACCCAGACACACACTCGGCTCTGCTTCACCCAGACACACACTCGGCTCTGCTTCACCCAGACACACACTCGGCTCTGCTTCACCCAGACACACACTCGGCTCTGCTTCACCCAGACACACACTCGGCTCTGCTTCACCCAGACACACACTCGGCTCTGCTTCACCCAGACACACTTACTTACTGTTGTAGTTATCTCCTTTTAATGCAAGGGGTTTTAGATTATGATGGGACATGATCTGAGACATGTGCAAACGCGGCTCTGGGGGCCCCACACACGCGGCTCTGGGGGGGCCCCACACACTCGGCTCTGGGGGGGACAGCACATAGTTGGGGGCCAGGACATACATCTCAGGGGGAAAAAAGCCCATGCAGCTCACTGGGGCCCATAAATCGGGGGGCGGGGAGGGTTGTAGAACATACCACTTAAATCACTGTGGAGAGGGGGCCCACACAGCGCTGGAGGGCAGCGTTGTGCTGGGGGTCGCTGGCTGGCACTGTTCCTTGTCTTCATCTGTGGGACAGTGACTGGAGCAGGACGCTGTGCGATAGCTCCGCCCACAGATGAAGTTCAGAAAAGGAGTTTACAGGGAACGCTGTGGACAGCGTGCCTTAAAGGGACAGCACCTGCAGTTTCCTGCAGAGGACTGTGGTTCCCAGAACTCGCGAATGGGCCCCCCCGGCTGTCCAGGGCCCCGGCATTTGCCCGGGTATGCCGGGTGGTGACGCCGGCCCTGCTTACGTTCCTGCCCCTGAAGGCATCAAATGCATTTATATGTCATCTGTGAGCTGTGTCATATGTCTTTGTATAAAATGTATTATGTAAGTTAATGTGTTCACATAGTACTGTAGTATAAGATGTGTATGGAAAATGTTGGTAGATAGGAAATTGTGACCAGATGACTGCAGGACCAGAAATAATTAAATATGGGACTAGCCAACAATGAGTGGAATTAGTTCTTAGGGCAAGAGACTAGTTTCAGTTTTGGAACTCAGATAGGGTTTGACTTGTGAGTAGTCTTGGGCAAACACAAAGATATTCGGTTCGGGACTGGAATTAACTCCGGATATCTGGCCGGAGGCCAATCCCCATATACGTCTATGGCATATATTGCGCTTTAACATAGTGGTAGAAAGGGCTAGGGGGATTAGAGCAGGCGCATTATACTTACTGAGTCTCCCACATGGAGGTAACACTACTTCCAGGGCCACTCATTACCCTCATACATATTCACTGGAATTACCTTTTTTTTTTAATAAAATTTCGCCGCACCTGGAATTTTTTTCCAGTACAATATGGGGCAGAATGAATGGTCATTCCAAATACAACTCGTCCCACAAAAATCAAGCCCTCATATGGCTATATTGAAGGTAAAATAAAAAGTTATGGCTCTTGGAAGAAAGGGAGCAGAAAACTAAAATGAAAAATGTAAAATTGCCGGGTGGTAAAGGGGTTAAACAACTGTCTTTTATGAAATAACTTGCAGAGTTCTTCCAATACAACTTTACATGTGAGATAATGGGCACAAAAGTTATGTACAGTTTCTTTATATACAGTAACTTCAGCTACATAGTAACAGAGTCTCTGATGGTCACCCTCCCACACAAGTTTCCCTTCTCCATCCCTTTCGCAGGAGTAACTCTAAAGGGTGCTTTACACGCTGCGACATCGCTAGCGATAGCACTCGCCCCCGTCATTGGTGCGATATGTGGTAATCGCTGCCGTAGCGAACATTATCGCTATGACAGCGTCACATGCACATAACTGCTCTGCGACGTCGCTGTTGCTGCCGAACATCCTTCCTTCAAGGGGGAGGTGCATTCGGCGTCACAGCGACATCAGAAAACGGCCGTCCAATAGAAGAGGAGGGGAGATGAGTGGCCGGAACATGCCGCCCACCTCCTTCCTTCCTCATTGCGGGTGGACGGCAGGTAAGGAGATGTTCATCATTCCTGCGGTGTCACACATAGCGATGTGTGATGCCGCAGGAACGACGAACAACCAGAGCATGCAACACCAATGATATTATGCAAAGGAGCGATGTGTCAACAATCAACAATTTTTGCCATTTTAGCGATCGTTGATCGTTACTCCTAGCTGTCACACGCTGCGATGTCGCTAACGACGCCGGATGTGCGTCACAAACACCATGACCCAGACGATATATCGTTAGCGATGTCGCAGCGTATAAAGCACCCTTAAGAGGACAACACCCTATGGCAGAGATCGAGCCGCAAGCTTGAAGACACTTCTCAATGCTATGTGTTAGGTTTTTTTTTCAATGGGTCAAAAAGGGGGTGATTTAATTTTTTTTCATATTTTTAAAAACTTCCTTTTAGTTTTTTTCTTTTTTCTATCTTTTGTTTTCTTGTTTTTTTGTTTTTACTAGTCTTCTTAGGTGACTTGAAGCTCACACAATCCAATCGTTTCAGCATCCCTCTGAACAACAAAAATGCTGATCTCCTGTGAATGCCGGCATTCACAGGAACTACGTCATGACAGTGTCAGGGGTTATCAGCTGACTACCAGCTGTAATGACAACCCATCAGCACCCCATGATCATGTCACAAGGCCACTAATGGTTGAGGGGAATGATGTGCACCATGCTGGCATGAGTTAAATCCCACTGTCAGAGTTTGATCGTGGGATTTAACTGGTTAACAAGCACGTGCTGGTTGGCTACACATGTTGGCTACTCAGATCAACTACCATGCTGGTGCCCTTTATAAATCTTTCAATATAGAAATAAGGATATGTCTTTCATAGTACCTAACTTCTACATTACTCGGGGTGTCTGCTGTCAGGGCCATGTCCTTTTCTAAGTTTTATTAAAGTAGTAATGTACAATGCCTTGCGAAAGTATTCAGCTCCCTTGAATTTTTCAACCTTTTCCCACATTTCAGGCTTCAAACATAAAGATAAAAAATGTAATGTTATGGTGAAAAATCAAGAGCAAGTGGGACACAATTGTGAAGTTGAACAAAATGTATTGCTTATTTTAAACTTTAAAAAAAAACCAAAAAAACTGAAAAGTGGGGTGTGCAATATTATTCGTCCCCTTTACTTTCCATGCAGCAAACTCACTCCAGAAGTTCATTGAGGATCTCTGAATGATCCAATGTTGTCTGTTGTGAATGTCATCCGAGTTGGTGCTGATCTGGAGCTCTCACTGGTGGCCAGGAATGGTAATGAAGCTGAGTTGTGAATCTGTGATTCAGACAGGTGATGGAATTACTTGGGAATCCAGGAAATCCTATTGCAGATCAGCCTAGTTTATTTAGGAGAGCATTTTGTGCCTGGTGGTCGTCGGTGATAAATGTTCCTGCCTGCTTTTGAAGATGGCTGGGAGTTTTCCCTTCTGTTTTTCCCATTATTTGGTGCCTGAATCTACTCCAGATAAGTTTACTGTTCCTGTGCTTAATTGCTGGATTTGCACTTAAGAGTGTTTCTGCATATTCCATTTGGTTCTGTGTTTGGTTTCTAGTATGTGAGGATCTGTCTTTCTGCTTTTGTGAGCAGGACAGTTCCTCCAGCAAGAAAGGGAGCTTTCTCTCTGTTCATGTTTGGATTATTTACACTTTAGAATATTATTTCTTCTGTGATTTTGTTTCTTCCCATTATATCTGCAGTTCTGTTTAAAGTGTCTAGCACAAGAGTACCTGATATAGTGGGGAGGAGTCCGTGTGGTCTCAGTATTTTTTATTATCAGCAGATTGGTATTTTTTGCAGGGCTTTTGCTTGCCGCAATCAGTTATCTGTCCTGTCCTGTTCTGTCTAGTAAGTCGGGCCTCACCTTTGCTGATCTATATTTTCTGTGTATTGTGTTTTCTTACATCACCGTTGTTGCAATTTGGGGGCTTGCTAATTCTTTGAGGACTGCTCTGAGGAAAATTAGGATTCCTCATTTTTATTTTTGAGGTGTAACAAGTTTCTCAGGCAGTGACGAGGTGTATAGGTGTGTTAGGAACATCCCACTGCTACTTCTAGTGTTGTCTGATAGATAGAGGATTGTGCTCAGCTCAGTTTCCAACTACTCTTGTGGTTTTGTTTTTTCCTTATAAATGGGATTTTTTGTGATCGTCCACGGTTACCAGATCATAAATGTGGTCCTAAATGACTGATGATGATAAATATAAGCCACCTGTGTGTAATCACATCTCTGTATAAATGCACCTGCCCTGTGATAGTCTCAGTGTTCTGTTTAAAGGGCAGATAGTATCATGAAGACCAAGAAACACAACAGGCAGGTCCCTGACACTGTTGTGGAGAAGTTTAAAGCCGGATTTGGTTACAAAAAGATTTCCAAAACTTTAAACATCCCAAGGAGCACTGTGCAAGTGATCATATTGAAATGGAAGGAGTATCATACCACTGCAAATCTACTAAGAAACAAGAAGAAGACTGATCAGAGATGCAGCCAAGAGGCTCATGATCACTCTGGATGAACTGCAGAGATCTACAGCTGAGGTGGGAGAGTCTGTTCGTAGGACAACAATCAGTTGTACACTGCACAAATCTGGCCTTTATGGAAGAGTGGCAAGGAGAAAGCCATTTCTCAAAGATATCCATAAAAAGTGTCATTTAAAGTTTACCACAAGCCACCTGGAAGACACACCAAACATGTGGAAGAAGGTGCTCTGGTCAGATGAAACCAAAATCGAACTATTTGGGCACAATGCCAAACGATATGTTTGGTGTAAAAGCAACACAGCTCATCACCCTGAACACACCATCCCCACTGTCAAACATGGTGGTGGCAGCATCATGATTTGGGCCTGATTTTCTTCAGCAGGGACAGGGAAGGTGGTTAAAATTCATGGGAAGATGGATGGAGCCAAATACAGGACCATTCTTGAAGAAAACCTGATGGAGTCTGCAAAAGACCTGAGACTGGGACGGAGATTTGTCTTCCAACAAGACAATGATCCCAAACATAAAGCAAAATCTACAATGGAATGGTTCACAAGTAAACATATCCAGGTGTTAGAATGTCAAAGTACAGACCTTAATCCAATTGAGAATCTGTGGAAAGAGCTGAAAACTGCTGTTCACAAACGCTCTCCATCCAACCTCACTCAGCTCGAGCTATTTGCAAAGGAAGAATGTGCAAGAATTTCAGTCTCTCGATGTGCAAAACTGATAGAGACATACCCCAAGTGACTTTCACCTGTAATCGCAGCAAAAGGTGTCGCTACAAAGTATTAAATTAAAGGGGATGAATAATATTGCATGCCCCACTTTTCAGTTATTTATTTTAAAAAAAAGTTTAAAATAAGCAATACATTTTGTTCAACTTCACAATTGTGTCCCACTTGTTGATTCTTCACCATAACATTACCATTTTTATCTTTAT
This sequence comes from Anomaloglossus baeobatrachus, assembly GCF_048569485.1. Classification (NCBI taxonomy): domain Eukaryota; kingdom Metazoa; phylum Chordata; class Amphibia; order Anura; family Aromobatidae; genus Anomaloglossus; species Anomaloglossus baeobatrachus. Next base: position 528,973,297 of record NC_134354.1, read on the forward strand.
GTTTGAAGCTTGAAATGTGGTTAAGGTTGAAAAATTCAAGGGAGCCGAATACTTTCGCAAGGCACTGTACATTTTGCTGGATAGGTGATATTTAATGGATAACTCATAGTGTCCCTCAATAAGTCCTCTTTCATTGGATTTTCTTGTGTGAATACTATAGAGAAGGTGGCATTTGATAGATCAGCCTTTTTCTCAACTATCTTTTTCTTTTATTTCTGAGGAGGCCAAAACAATATTTTTTGAGTCTTTTGGTGTTTATGTAGTTGCATAATATTTTTGAATTATTCTTGCTTTCTTTGGCAATGAGCCTCCCTGTTGTAGTCTTTGCTGCTTGTTTTGTTTTTTCAAACACAATTTATTTTTCTCTCTATTATTATGTAATGCCTAGTCACTGCGTTCTCCCTTTTGATTCCTAAATGCTTTTTGTCATTATTACACCCGTTATATATTTTGCACACTACCTGTAAGTTGCTTTTCCATAGGGGTCTGGCAGCTTCTTATATTCCTTATGCGATTAAATTCATGCTCAACCGAACCAAATGCACATGTCCATGGAAAAGTTGAATACATAGCTGTTGGCTGAACAACTATTTTATATGAGTAGCTTCAAATTTACAGTGCCTTTAAAAAGTATTTGTGGCACCCTGGACTAGCCAGGTTGTCACAGATAACACACAAACACCCCCACCCCCATTAGACAATTATACCAGCCAAACAAAAACCCTTGTTGCCTCCCTCCAGTGTCTGATGTCCACACCAGGTGGGGCGGAGCCAAGCGGTTGGCCCACCCACCGAGGAGTTCACAGGCCTGGAGGCGGGAAAAGTGACAGATAGAGTTGGGAGTTTGAAGTGAGAGGAGTAAACACTTGAGTGTCTGGGTTGTGGCCCAGGCACTGACAGCAAGGTTGGCAGACGGTGGTGTCCGTCTGCAGGAGTGGTGAAGCAATGCGGAACCGTAGGACTGGGGTCGGGCGTTGGCCCGCCGGTACCGACCGGGGAGCGAAGTGAAGCCAGCACACACAGGCAGGGCCATCGGACCCCGACCAGGCTTCGAGCCGCCGACAATAGTCAAATCCGAATGTGATCAGAACCCCAGGGGTTTCCTAACAACCAAAGACCCGATAGAAGGCAACCGCCCACACCGTGAGGGTATACAGCTACCGCCTAAGGCTAGAGACACAAGGGCCAGCGCCTGCGGGCAAACGGGCTCCTCCGGCATCCATCCACCGGGGAGCGGACTATCGTTGGGGATCCATAGTAGTCAATCAAGTACATCAAGGTGCAGGGAAAGACAGCCGCCATCACCTGTCCGGGGAGAGACACTGCAGCCGGCTGCGGGACCCGTCCATCCAGCCGTTTGGTTTACCGAGGACTTTGTGCATCTCTTACTGAGTGAGTACACCCGTGCCATCCGACACCGCGCCGCGCTGTCCCTGCGACCCTGCACCTCACCAACCCAGCCTCCCCATCACATCACCGGGCCCCGGGACCACCAACCCCTACCCACGGAGGGGGAAAACAACATCCCAGCTGCTCCCTACCATCGCTCCCGGGATCCTCGTCACCAGCAGCGGTGGTGCCCATCTTCTAAATCTCCCAAACCAATTACCCCTTTCACTCACGGGTGAGGAGCACCGCTCAAGTCCCCGGATCCGGCCCACCGCTCGAGCCACCGAGCAGCAGCAGCCGCACCAGCGCCAGACCCGAGCGTTAGCGAGCGCGCAGCAGCGGCGGCGTCCTCCCCGCCCGCGACAACATGGCATCACGAACAGGATTGAACCCCTCTACTTACCGGTAGAAGTGTGCCTTGTGGTCTCCGCCGGTGGTGTCCGGCCGAAAATTTTGAAGCACCGCCATCTTGGCGCGAAAAATCTCCCGCTCGAGCGTCTTCTCCGAGCAGGGAGGGCGTGAAAGCGAAGCCCCGTCTCCAACAAACGGAAGTGCTGAAGAGAACCCAGGGGAGACAGGAAAAAGATGTCTGCGCCCGACGGAGCTGTTGGAGGAGTGGCGGTTGCGGCTCCTGCCGCACCCATAGTTGGGAACGGGATAGCGCCTGCTCCGATGGCAGGAGCGGGGGGGGCTGTGGGTCTAGCGGTCGCCCAGGTGATGCCGTTCTCCCTGCCCTATGTGCCCGGTGCTACCTGGCTACCGCAGTACGATGGAAAGCCTGATGCTCTGCAGGTGTTCCGGAAAAAGATTAGCCCGGTCCTCGATTTATATCCCTTGGCTGATAGACAACGGGCAGCGGTAGTGCTAGGGCAGCTAACCGGTGCGGCTGAGCAGGAGGCGGAGACCTGGACCGATGCGGACCGGGCCTCGGTGACTACCATTTTCGAAAAACTACAAATCGCTTTTGAGACCCGCACCGAAGCGGAGCTGAGGATGCAGTTTTGTCAGTGCCGACAACGGCCTGTGGACAATGTAAGAGACTATGCCCTGCGCCTGCAAACAGCCCTCCGTACGCTGAAGCGGGTGGACACTATCAATGATGTGGACAGTAATAAGATGCTAGTAGAGCAATTCCTGCAGGGGCTGGTGTCCGTGGAAGACCGCAAGCAGCTGTGGCTGTGGGCCTTGGAACACCCCAATCTGGACTTTGCAGTACTGAAAGAGCGGGCCATCAAGGCCCTGCAGGCCCCAGCCCCAGACGCTCCTGAGGCGGCCCCAAGGCCGGCTGAGACCGCTCCTATCACGGTGGCGCCTCCACTCCCGGCTCTACCGGCTCCTGCAGCACCCATCGGGATGATGGAGGAACTAGCAGCCCAGGTCCGCCGAATGGATGGAGACCTTGCCAAGATCCTCGCCGCACTCCAGCTTCCGACGAGAGCCAAGCCCCCAGGAGGGATCCAGCTCACCGACGGCCCAGAGGAAGTCTCCTGGATGCAGCGGAGAAGGACCAATGACTCACGGTATGGGCCTCCTATCTGTTAAAGGTGCTGCAAGCCTGGCCACTACTCTAGGCGGTGCCCGTTAAACGAGCAACCCCTGGGGCCAAGGGCCAATCCTCAGGAGTAGACACCAACGGCCCCCCTGATTGGCGAGACTGGTACGTCGGAGCTCGCCCCATCATCCCCCTGGCAGTGGACGGCATCCCGCTCATGGCCCTCTTGGACACAGGATCACAGGTAACCACTATACCATATACACTGTACCAGCAGTATTGGGGCACTGACGAACTTGCCCCCTCTGATGATAGCCTGACCCTGATCGCAGCTAATGGACTCCTGCTAACCCAGGTGGGCTACAAGCAAGTGACCCTGACTGTGGGACGTGCGGAGTTAAAGAATCAAGGGATGATTGTGATAATGAATGAACCCAGTGATCACACCCCGAAAGTAATCTTGGGGACCAACGTGATGGAACATTATATGAGTGAGGTGCTGAATCTGTTGCAGCAGTTGGCCGCCACAGCAGGAGGAGGCCGGCAGAGGGCTGTGCAGCATGAGATCCGGGCTCTTCTGTATCGGCAGCAAGTGAGCTCAACTGGCGGAGATATTGGTGGAGTGAGGGTGATGGATGTGGCCCTCTTAGTAGTGCCACCCCGAAGTGAAATGATGATCTGGTGCAGGGCAGCAGTAGGCCCCCAGGGGCGCGACTACCCGGCGATAGTGGAACCCACGCCTTCTGAACACTGACCCACGGTGATGGCGGCCAGAGGGGTGGTTGACGTTAAAAAGGGGAGAGTGCCTGTAAGAGTGCTGAATTGTGGAGAGGAGAAAGTCAGGCTCCCCCGTTATGCTACCCTCGCCAAGTTGCTCACCTTAGACCCTCACACCATTCACGAAGCTGTCCCTCCTACCTCGGCATCCCCTGCCAGTAACCATACACCCTCTGCACAGTTAGAGGGGTGGTGCCAGGAACTACACGTAGGTACCGAAACCACACCCACGCATCACAAAGAGGGGGTATACCGGGTAGTGCAAGAGTATGAGCAGGTTTTCAGCAAGCACCCATTAGATTTTGGGAGGATTAAGGGGATTCAACACCATATCCCTACAGGCCTACACCCACCCATCAAAGAGAGGTATAGCCCCATTCTGCCAGCACACTATCAATGCGCTAAAGACATGTTGAGGAACATGAAGGAGGCGGGGGTCATTCGGGATAGTTGTAGTCCCTGGGCAGCCCCACTGGTGCTGGTAAAGAAGAAGGACGGCACCATGAGAATGTGTGTGGATTACCGGAAGATCAACCAGATCACGCATAAAGATGCCTATCCTCTCCCCCGTATCGAAGAGTCACTGGCTGCACTGAGAACTGCTAACTTCTTCTCTACTCTCGACCTCACTAGCGGGTACTGGCAGGTGGCGGTCGTGCCAGAGGACCGTGAGAAGACAGCATTCGTCACTCCCATGGGACTCTGTGAGTTTAACAGCATGCCGTTCGGGCTGTGCAATGCCCCTGGAACCTTCCAACGGCTAATGGAGTGCTGCTTGGGACATCTCAACTTCGAAACGGTCCTACTGTACCTGGATGATGTGATCGTGTACTCCCAGACGTACGAGGCCCATCTGGAACATCTGGCTGAAGTGTTCGCGTCCCTAGCCAAATATGGGATGAAATTGAAGCCCTCTAAGTGCCTCCTACTGAAACCCAGGGTGCACTACCTCGGACACGTGGTGGGCGCAGAAGGCGTCGCCCCAGACCCCGATAAGAGCACTGCCATTCAGGACTGGCCGAGGCCGACCACGGTGAGAGAGGTGAGACAGTTCCTGGGCCTGGTGGGCTACTATCGTCGCTTCATTAAGGGGTATACGAAGATGGCCGCCCCCATGCAAGACCTTCTCGTGGGACAGACCAAGGGTGGCAGGTCCTCTGGAACCCCGTTGGCATGGGAAGAGAAGCATGAAGAGTCCTTCCACCAGCTGCAGACGGCCTTGACCGGGGAAGAAATCCTGGCGTATCCCGACTATAATCTCCCATTCATCCTCTACACTGATGCCAGTAATGTAGGCTTGGCAGCCGTCCTGTCCCAGGTCCAGAACGGAAGGGAAAAAGTGATCGCCTATGCCAGCAGAAAACTCCGGCCCACGGAGAGGAACCCTGCAAACTACAGCTCCTTCAAGCTTGAGTTCCTAGCACTGGTGTGGGTGATTACTGAGCGATTCCACCATTACCTCGCAGCCGCTAAGTTCACCGCCTATACGGACAATAATCCGCTAACCCATCTGGACACGGCCAAGCTGGGTGCGTTGGAGCAGTGGTGGATGGCCAGGCTGTCTAATTATGACTTCACGATCAAGTACCGAGCCGGCCGCAAGAACACCAACGCGGACGCACTATCCCGGATTCCCTACCTATCAGATGAGGGGCCGGAGGGCGATGATCTCGAAGGAATCGAGCTGCCTGCATTTCACCGAGCACCAGTCAAGCAGTTGCATGTCAAGCAGCAGCAGGCGAACCTGAACCCGCTGCCCAGTCAGGGATGGCAAGAAGCCCAAGACCAAGCACCTGCCGTCCAAGTGGTCAAGACCATGATTGAGCAAGGTTCCACTAGACTGGACCCTGCTGCTCCGCCTGAGGCCCAACGGCTGTGGAAAGAAGGGGCCCAGCTGCATCTGGACCAGGGGAAACTGTATCGGGAACTGATCAACCCGAAGACCCATGAGAAGGTTCGTCAGCTGGTGGTTCCACAGGCTAGTGTGCCCACAGTCCTACGGGTTTACCATGATGGTGCCGGGCACTTTGGGTGGAAAAAGCTGGAAATGCTGTTGAGAGAGCGGTTCTATTGGAGTGGGATGCGGGAGTCTGTAGAGGCCTGGTGCCGAGAGTGTGGTCCCTGTGCACTGAGAAGAAAGGACGAGGTCAGCCAGAAGGCCCCTCTACGCCCAATCATCACTCATCAGCCACAGAAGTTGGTCGCCCTCGAACACGTTAAACTCACCCCTAGCCGAAGTGAGTACACCTACGCCCCGACCATTGTAGACCACTATTCGAGATTCATGGTGGTTGTCCCAGTCAAGGACCTGACCGGCCGTACTGCCGCTAGAGCATTCCAGGCCTATTTCTGCCGACCGCACGGGTACCCGGAGAGGGTGCTTACCGACCAGGGCCCAGCTTTTGAAGCGGAGGTGTTTCAAGAATTCTGCCAGTTGTACGGCTGCAAGAAGATTCGGACCACGCCTTACCATGCCCAGACTAATGGCATGTGTGAAAAGATGAACCATCTGGGTCTCCTCAAGACGTTACTGCTGGAAGAGCAGAACCTGTGGCTAGAACAGCTGCCTTACCTGGTTGATATGTACAATAACATCCCTTCCAGCTCTACCAAATGTACACCAGCGTATTTGATGAGAGCTCGGCCAGGCCGGTTGCCGGTGGACCTAGAAATGGGCTTGGAAGCTCCAGAAGCCCTCCCTTCGACTGCTGTATGGGACACTCGGCGGAGAGTGCTGTACCGACAGGTCCAGGAGTACGTGGAGAGGAACCTGTGTCGGAGCCGGGAACAGCAGGAACAGTACTTCAACAGGCGGGCTCCAGCTGGCCCCTTTAAACCTGGAGATATAGTGCTGAAACGAAAAAGAAGAACCCATAAGCTTGATGGCCAGTGGGAAAAGACCCCGTATGTCATACAACCCACTGAATGGGAGGATGAGAAGGCCTACCAGATTAGTCGTGACCAGGGGAAGACTTCAGCCACGGTGTCCAGGAACCACCTGAAGAGGTGCCCGTCGCCGTTGAAGGTAACAGCTGAAGTTCCAACCCCCAGACCAACCGGGGAGAAAGAAAAAGAGGTGATCCACACCGTAATGGGTGATTTCCCAGCTGACTGGCCTACACAGAACGGCACGGTACTTATTCCGGTAATAATGTTCCCACAACCCGTGGAGGAAAAGGAGACGGAAGTAACCGCCAGTGAACCAGTGCCCAGGGCTGCACCTGTACCCAGTCCCCCTGAGTCTTCACCGGCCCCACACAGTAGACAGGAAGAGGAGCTGACTGTCTCTTTTGTCCCCTTACCCTCCACTGATAGCATTGGGCCCAGAAGGTCCACACGCCCCAACCTAGGCCAACCCCCGCTTAGGTACAGGGAAACTACCATCTAGGGGTGTCATATGTTAAGTATGTAAATATGTGAATGAATGACATTAATCAACCGTGACCTTCATCTGATTGTCTACCTGATTATCCCGGCCGTTGCTAGCAAGTTGTCCCCGGAGGGACTCTCTGTGTTTGTACCACCTGCATGAGAGACTACTCATGGACATGGCCGAGAACTGGCAGGCCACCCACGAACTGCTGGGCATGTAAATAGTTTTATGGGATGAAAACCGTTGCCGCCTCCGGAGAGGCAGATTGGAGGAAGGGCCCGAAGCAGAGCAGGCTGTGGCCATCCTCCGGGGGTCAGGGGTCCCCTAAGGACGTGGGGTCCCCTGAAGTGACAGCCGGGTGCGAGTAACCGTACCCGTTCCCGCTCAGGCAGCCTGAACCTGGACTGGGGTCAAGGGGTGCTGCCCACTTCTTAGGGGCAGCATCAGGGCTAGGTTGCTTGGGTGGGAGAGCGGAAGACATCCGTCCGTCCGTCAGTATTAAAAATGTTTTTGTTTATATGTGCAACGTTTAAGTGTCCTCACAAAAATGCTTATATGTTCAAAATGTTTACATGTTATTTATGTTGTTTCTACAGTTTTGAAAAAGAAAATAAAACCGGTGATGGACGCGCAGCCCGCGGACGGTCTGCATTTCACCAAGGGGGAATGTGGCATCCTGGACTAGCCAGGTCGTCACAGATAACACACAAACACCCCCACCCCCATTTGACAGTGACACCAGCCAAACAAAAACCCTTGTTGCCTCCCTCTAGTGTCTGATGTCCACACCAGGTGGGGCGGAGCCAAGCGGTTGGCCCCACCCACCGAGGAGTTTACAGGCCTGGAGGCGGGAAAAGTGACAGATAGAGTTGGGTTTTTTTTAGTGAGAGAAGTAAACACTTGAGTATCTGGGTTGTGGCCCAGGCACTGACAGCAAGATTGGCAGACGGTGGTGGCCGTCTGCAGGAGTGGTGAAGCAACGCAGAACCGTAGGACCGGGGTTGGGCGTTGGCCCGCCGGTAACGACCGGGGAGCGAAGTGAAGCCAGCACACACAGGCAGGGCCATCGGACCCCGACCAGGCTTGGAGCCGCCGACATTAGTCAAATCCGAGTGTGATCGGAACCCCAGGGGTTTCCTAACAACCAAAGACCCGATAGAAGGCAACCGCCCACACCGTGAGGGTATACAGCTACCGCCTAAGGCTAGAGACCCAAGGGCCAGCGCCTGCGGGCAAACGGGCTCCTCCGGCATCCATCCACCGGGGAGCGGACTACCATTGAGGATCCATAGTAGTCAATCAAGTACATCAAGGTGCAGGGAAAGACAGCCGCCATCACCTATCCGGGGAGAGACACTGCAGCTGGCTGCGGGACCCGTCCATCCAGCCGTTTGGTTTACCGAGGACTTTGTGCATCTCTTACTGAGTGAATACACCCGTGCCATCCGGCACCGCGCCGCGCTGTCCCTGCGACCCTGCACCTCACCAACCCAGCCTCCCCATCACATCACCGGGCCCCGGGACCACCAACCCCTACCCACGGAGGGGGAAAACAACATCCCAGCTGCTCCCTACCATCGCTCCTGGGATCCTCGTCACCAGCAGCGGTGGTGCCCATCTTCACCACGACCCGTGGGTGGCGTCACGGACTAAATCTCCTAAACCAACCACCCCTTTCACTCACGGGCGAGGAGCGCCGCTCGAGTACCCGTATCCGGCCCACCGCTCGAGCCACCGAGCAGCAGCAGCCGCACCAGCGCCGGACCCTAGCGTTAGCGAGCGCGCAGCAGCAGTGGCGTCCTCCCCGCCCGCGACATATTCAATATCTCAAAAACTTTTGCCCTAGAGCAGTGATGGTGAACCTATGGCACGCGTGCCAGACAGGGCATCCAGCTGCTTTAAACTGCTGATACGATCGTGCTAGCAGTTCAATGTTGTGTTGGAGTGGAGGAGACTTTACTCCTCGCTTCAACACTCACTCTCGGTCTAGGAGGATCATTAAACCTGGCACCGTCATATAACGTCATACGGTGGAGCCGGTGTCATGATGTGTTGTGGCTGCGCGGGACGAGCAGTGAGCAGCGGTGGAATGGGAGAAGGAATGTGAGCATGATTTTTATTTTTTTTACTGTGTGTGGCACGATGGGTGCTCATATGTACCAGGATGGGGACATTTTATCAGCATGGGGGACATCTATCATGGGGACGGACATGTATACTAGGATGGGGCTATGATAGGGACATATATACCAGGATGGGACTATAATGGGGACTTCTTTACCAGGATGGGGCCATATATACCAGGATGGGGCTATGATGGGGACATATATGCTAGCATGGGGCTATGATGGGACATATATACCAGAATGGGACTATAATAGGGAGATCTATACCAGGATGGGGCTATGATATGGAAATACAGTATATACCAGGATGGGACTATGATGGGGACATATATACTAGGATGGGGCCATGATGGGGACATGTATACCATGGTGGGGCTATGATAGGGACATATATGCTAGGATGGGACTATAATGGGGACATCTATGCCAGGATGGGGCTATGATGGGGACATACAGTTAGGTCCAGAAATATTTGGACAGTGACACAATTTTCGCGAGTTGGGCTCTGCATGCCACCACATTGGATTTGAAATGAAACCTCTACAACAGAATTCAAGTGCAGATTGTACCGTTTAATTTGAAGGTTTGAACAAAAATATCTGATAGAAATTGTAGGAATTGTACACATTTCTTTACAAACACTCCACATTTTAGGAGGTCAAAAGTAATTGGACAAATAAACCAAACCCAAACAAAATATTTTTATTTTCAATATTTTGTTGCAAATCCTTTGGAGGTAATCACTGCCTTAAGTCTGGAACCCATGGACATCACCAAACGCTGGGTTTCCTCCTTCTTAATGCTTTGCCAGGCCTTTACAGCCGCAGCCTTCAGGTCTTGCTTGTTTGTGGGTCTTTCCGTCTTAAGTCTGCATTTGAGCAAGTGAAATGCATGCTCAATTGGGTTAAGATCTGGTGATTGACTTGGCCATTGCAGAATGTTCCACTTTTTTGCACTCATGAACTCCTGGGTAGCTTTGGCTGTATGCTTGGGGTCATTGTCTATCTGTACTATGAAGCGCCGTCCGATCAACTTTGCGGCATTTGGCTGAATCTGGGCTGAAAGTATATCCCGGTACACTTCAGAATTCATCCGGCTACTCTTGTCTGCTGTTATGTCATCAATAAACACAAGTGACCCAGTGCCATTGAAAGCCATGCATGCCCATGCCATCACGTTGCCTCCACCATGTTTTACAGAGGATGTGGTGTGCCTTGGATCATGTGCCGTTACCTTTCTTCTCCAAACTTTTTTCTTCCCATCATTCTGGTACAGGTTGGTCTTTGTCTCATCTGTCCATAGAATACTTTTCCAGAACTGAGCTGGCTTCATGAGGTGTTTTTCAGCAAATTTAACTCTGGCCTGTCTATTTTTGGAATTGATGAATGGTTTGCATCTAGATGTGAACCCTTTGTATTTACTTTCATGGAGTCTTCTCTTTACTGTTGACTTAGAGACAGATACACCTACTTCACTGAGAGTGTTCTGGACTTCAGTTGATGTTGTGAACGGGTTCTTCTTCACCAAAGAAAGTATGCGGCGATCATCCACCACTGTTGTCATCCGTGGACGCCCAGGCCTTTTTGAGTTCCCAAGCTCACCAGTCAATTCCTTTTTTCTCAGAATGTACCTGACTGTTGATTTTGCTACTCCAAGCATGTCTGCTATCTCTCTGATGGATTTTTTCTTTTTTTTCAGCCTCAGGATGTTCTGCTTCACCTCAATTGAGAGTTCCTTAGACCGCATGTTGTCTGGTCACAGCAACAGCTTCCAAATGTAAAACCACACACCTGTAATCAACCCCAGACCTTTTAACTACTTCATTGATTACAGGTTAACGAGGGAGACGCCTTCAGAGTTAATTGCAGCCCTTAGAGTCCCTTGTCCAATTACTTTTGGTCCCTTGAAAAAGAGGAGGCTATGCATTACAGAGCTATGATTTCTAAACCCTTTCTCCGATTTGGATGTGAAAACTCTCATATTGCAGCTGGGAGTGTGCACTTTCAGCCCATATTATATATATATAATTGTATTTCTGAACATGTTTTTGTAAACAGCTAAAATAACAAAACTTGTGTCACTGTCCAAATATTTCTGGACCTAACTGTATATACCATGGGGCCATATATACCAGGGTGGGGCTATGATGGGGACATATATACCAGAATGGGACTATAATGGGAACCTATAATGGAGACATCTATACCAAGATGGGGCTATGATGTAAACATCTATACCAGGATGGGGCTATGATGGAGACATCTATATCAGGATGTGGCTATGATGGGGACATAAATACTAGGATGGGGCTATGGTGGGGGGCATATATATCAGGATTGGACTATAAAGGGGACATCTATACCAGGATGGGGCCATATATACCTGGATGGGGCTATGATGGGGACATCTACACCAGGATGAGGCCATATGTACGATGGGGCCATATATACCAGGATGGGGCTATGATGGGGACATATATACCAGAATGGGACTATAATGGGAACCTATAATGGGGACATCTATACCAGGATGGGGCTATGATGGGGACATCTATATCAGGATGGAGCTATGATGGGGACATATATACTAGGATGGGGCCATCTATACAAGGATGGGGCTATGATGGAGACATTATACCAGGATGGGGCTATATACTACATAATGAAGGGGGAGGGAGGCAACTCGTATGTCTTTATAGGATTTAGGTATTTTCACACTTTGAAATGTAGATGTGGATTTCAGGAAGTAATCTGCTTGCATTACATGCTAAAATCTATCTATGGCAAAAAAAAATGCAGAATATTTGATACATATCAATCTAACTGCTGTGTCTGGAGAGGGCAGTGGGAGTGGCTCAGTTTTAATGTGTGGTAAGCATGCTTGAGCTTTGTGCCCCCCCTGATAAAGAGAAGAGAAGACAACAAAGTTAAGTTTAAACTCAATTAATTGTTTGCTTAATAGAACTGGCTGGTTTCACACTACGTTTATTTAACATCCGTCCATAACGTTTTTTTAGCGGAAAAACGGATCCAGTGCAAATGCGTTTTCACTTCAATGCATTTGCAATGGACTCGCGTTAACATGCGTTCACCTGCGTTTGCGTGCGTTATAGTGAGGATCCAGCGACTTGCAGTTTTTTAACATCTTTCAAAAACGCTACTTGTAGCGTTTTTGAGCTGCGTCCAAATACTGCATGTCACCGGATCCTGACTAAACAGCACGCAAACGCAGGTGAACGCTGGCGTGCTGATAGACAGGATCCTGCTTGCTCTACTGAGCATGCACAGAACCAGTCTCGCGTGATCTGTCTCTCTCTCCTCCTCCCTCCCTCACCCTCTCTCTCTATCTCTGTCTTTCCCCCTTCCTCCCCTCCCTCTCTCTCCCCTGCCTGAGAGCTGCGGACACTCGTAACCAAGGTAAATATCGGGTAACCACTTCTCTTAGTTTTACCCGATGTTTACGTTGGTTACGTGTGCAGACAGCCCTGCTCCTAGCAGCTGCAGACACTCGTAACCAAGATAAATATCGGGTATCCAAGCCCGATGTTTACCTTGGTTACCAGCGTCTGCAGCTGTCAGAAGCCGGCTCCCAGTCTAGTTCCCCTCACTCCCGATCACATGACTCCAATGCCCGCCCCTAAACATCCAGTGACAGGATCCTGCAAAATAACAGATGCGTTTGCATGCGTTTTTTGCTGTAAAAGCAGGATCCGCTTTTGCAGCAAAAAAACGTTCCTGACGCATATTAAATAAACGTAGTGTGAAACCAGCCCACTTGCCACTTTGCGATAAAAAATTTGGTTTTGGCTTGCAGTTTGGGCAATTGGCCTCTGAAAAGTTTGCTATCACTGCCCTAAGGCATCTGTTAAGCCCCATTTATATAATACAGTATAGTGTTACCACTCAATGTGTCTGAACCTGGGGGGGGAAATAGCTAGGATTCTTTTAGTATTAATTACTCTTGCTTTCCCTTACCACAGGAAATGGTAGAGTTGTCTGCCAGCCACTCACCTCTGACGACATTAAGATGGCCGTACACATTAGATGGCTGTTGGCCGATTCATGCTTCAGCAGAAGTGGATCTATAACCGGGGCAAGAATTCAATTTGGTGCCCCTTATATACACAGCATCAGCATATTGCACATTCGGCGCCGGTAACGAAGTCGCAACGTGTAAAGCCTAGATGCGCCGATAAACAATTGCAAAAGTGTCGAAAATCGGTGATCTGTGTAGCGTCGGTCATTTTCATAATGTCACACCAATAGGAGATATGATGTTGTTCCTCGTTCATGTGGCAGCACACATTGCTGTGTGTGAAGCCGCAGGAGCGAGGAACCTCTCCTTACCTGCCTCCACCGGCTATGCGGAAGGAATAAGGTGGGCGGGATGTTTACGTCCCGCTCATCTCCGCCCCTCCGCTTCTATTGGCCGCCTGCTGTGTGACGTCGCTGTGTCGCCGCACGACCCGCCCCCTTAGGAAGGAGGCGAGTCGCCGGCCAGAGCGACGTCGCAGGGCAGGTAAGTGCGTGTGAAGCTGCCGTAGAAATAATGTTCGCTACGGCAGCTATCACAAGATATCGCATGTGCGATGGGGGCGGGTACTATCGCGCTCGGAATCGCTAGCCGATGCTAGCGATGTCGCAACGTGCAAAGTACCCCTTACAGTGACATGCTGACCAGCAGCTCTTCATAATTCTCTTAATGTTCAAAGCTTCATTTAGAGAATGGGAAAAGAAGCTAGTCAGCATGTGACCGTGAGTATAAAAAAAAAAATCACATATGAATGGTACCGTGATGACCGCTGAAACTGGCAAGCATAGCTGAATCCTGATAGCGACTGCATTATACACTGTTAGAATTGTAGGGGTTGTCTAGTGTTGTGATGAAAGTCTGCAGTCTCTCTATGTGACTGCAAACTTCTTAATCCTCACAGCTTGCGCAGCACATACTGTCAGGATTCTCTTGTGCCGGTAGCAAGTGGTCATGTGACCACATGTATGAGATTTACATACTTACAGCCAGATTTCAGCTAGCTGTGCATGGCCTTGCTTAATACTGTACACGTGAACTGAGTGAGACAGCACACGTTTAGTTTTCACATGACTGCGTGTATGCAAATTGCATACTTGTGGTTACGTGAACTGCCACTCTCACCACCGACACAGGAGGGTCCTGACAGTGTTCAGATTCTTCTAACATAAATATCAATGTACTAACTGTTAACTTGTCAAACGGCACAATTCTTTATCAACATGGCCATGTAATCTTACAAGTTATGTATTGTTATATGTGTACAAGATATACAGAACCAATAACAGCACAGGAATACAGCACCACAACCATCAGTAAAAAAATAAAATCACAGAACAACCAGCAGTACAGAAATACATGACCAGAATCACCATCAATGCAGGAATAAATGAGTAGAACCTACAGCAGCACTGAAATACATAACCATAAACTACAATCAGTACAAAAATACATCACTACAACCCCCATCAGTACAGAAATACATCACCAGACCCATCATCAGTACATGATTACATCAGCAGTACTACTATCTATACAGAAATACATCACCAGAACAACCATCAGTACAGGAATACAGCACCATTAGTACAGAAATACATCAGCAGAGGCACCATCAGTACAGAAATACATCACCAGAAGAACCATCAGTACATGCATACATCACCAAGCTTACTACAGCAATCAACTGTAATGTCCTGTCAGCCAAATACAGTTGTATCGCTGGAAACTGCAACTCCTAATATGCCCTTAATAATATTAAGGAGATACTGGGAGTTGTCGTTTCCAGCCATTATCAGACTGCGGACCATATAGGAACCACAGTACAGATGAGATGTAAGTGTAGTGCCCAGGGATATGGGGTACTCGGTTCCAGGCAGTAGCAAATGGGAATGTCACTCTGGTGGCCGTTGCCCGGTTCCGTGCCCTGGGCCCCTTTTGTTAATCGGGAACATTTACAGGGGAGATAAGAGTTTTTGTCATGTGACGCCACCTGCGGGTTGCGGTTAAGGATGGAGAACCGCTGCTGCTGAATGTGGGTACTCCCAGGGCTGGTGGTAGTGGCAGCTGTGATGGTAGGCCCTCCGCAGGTAGGGCTGTGCCTGGGAGATGTAACAGGGGCAATAACGGAGACCAGACTAGATTGTCTTTAACAGTCTCTACTCACTGTGGACCCAGGGGTTGCTGGTTTTGGTCCCTTGGAAGACCAGTACCAATGTAGTGACGCGGGTTGCTCTGTCCCCGGCACTCTCAGTTGATTGGGTCTCCATTGCGTGGAGCGTTTGGGGGCCCCGACTGTCCCTTTTGAGGTACAGTCTCCTCCGTACGGCAGGAAGTGCGGACCCTGTGGGGAGGTAAGTGTCTGAACCCTGATCCTAGTTTACTGATGATGCCCCCGGATTATTTGGTTCGGTGAAGTCCGTGAAGGTGTCCTCACCGGGCGGGTATTTGCCAAACAGTCTAAAACTTGCGCTTGACCTAGGGCCCTGTGTCCCATGCGTGCTCTGGTCCCAGCGGTATCTCCGGTACCCGTCCAGGTGACCTCTCTCCTGTGCCCCCAGGGTCGCCGTTACACGGACCCAGCTCAGGCATGTCCGCACACCTCTCCTGTGTGCTACTTGACTCCTCACTATTGACTCATTGACCCCTCCCACCAGGCTGGCTATACCAGGGACTCATTCCCATGGCGACCATCCCCTTACATGGTTAACCCTCTATGCCCAGTGTGGAGTGGAGAACTAGGATTTTGGTCGTGTTTGGATGGAATTGGCACTGGTACTCCAGGTCCCAGGGGGTAGGTCCTGCATCCCCAAGAGGATGCAGTTCCCTGTAGTGCCCTGAGGGTTTCAGGGGCGCTACATAAGCAGTATCACAAATTCACATTTACAACAAGGTACCTTATATGAGTGACATCTTCTCTGAATGGAGTCAATCTTTCTTTTTTTCACCATCATGACGACATGATTACTTTTCACATCCACAACTCATCTCTGAGGACCTATCTCGTCAAAAGTCTTCTGCAGCACATTCCCACATGGTGCCCATGAAAATAACATTGTGATTCTGTGTCCCTGAATAATTTCCCCTCACTGTGTTCCCTGACAAAAAAAATGCCTCTATACTTTCCCTTAAATGGTACATACCCTCCACACTGTTCTCTCCTTTCCTTACTAGCTCTTTTCTTCACATTGTCCCCTTACACTGTGTCCTTGTCTATACTGCACAGTATCTACTCTGTCCCCTCCCTTCCCTTCCTCACACTCCCCCCCACCCCTTGGCATACTGTCCCTTCCTCACTATGCCCTCACACTCTTTCTGCTGTCTCTTCGCACATTGCTCCCCACTCCATATACTGTCTCCTCATATATTTCCCTCTCCAACTCTCCCCATAAGGTCCCCTCATGAACTCATCACATTACCTATTGTCACTCGCATCCAGAGTGTCAAAGGTCAGGGCTTTAATTGTACCCATACCTGAAAGACTTGAGTATAATTGAAAACTGGGAGCCAGCATGTCATACCTTGTCTAAGCTCACTGTCAGCTTGACAGCCAGCTCAGACAATGTCTATATCTTACTCCTGGGGGCGGCACACAGCAATAACTAAGAAGCAACCATAGACTGCCAAATCAGATGGCTCGATGGCGCTCCAATGCCAGCTGCACTTGGGGCACATGACCTGCGTGCGCTCCCAGATATGCCTCTAACTTCAGTACATTGTTGGGCCAATAGTCATCTCATCTGACTCCCATACTCAAGCGCACTTCTTTGGCTGAGAGCCATTTGTTCTGAATAAAAAAGCTGACCACTGACATTTTGGCCCCTGGCTCATCCCCTTAAAAAAATGTGATTGGCAGTCAAAAATCAAATATGACCAATTGACTTTTTCCTGGAAAATCAGTAAACCAGTGCCCTGCTACACCTTAAGCTGTCAGCTGAGCCCTTTGATGTTGGTTGATTCAGCCAACATTAATCTAATGTGTACCAAAGCCTTTATTCATGATTGGCTGACCCAAACACTGCATGCTAATGAATGGTGCTGTTAACTGTTGATCCAGATATTATATTTTGTGCATTGTCAGCTTTATGGTGGGTTTATACCACCCAAGTTGTGGCATTAAATAACCACCAATTGATCAATAGCTTGCTTACATGTCAGACTGGTTTAACAATGTGTACTGAATAATCTGTAATGGATTGTTCAGTCTGCATAACCTGCCATTGCTTTTGGTCACACAGAGTGATGCATTGCAGAGAATGAAGATTTTTTTATGCAGCACAAAAGATCACCAGACAAATGAGCATTTATCTCATTCGTCTGATATTTGTAAACCTGTTGTTATGCTTGCCAGGTGAGGACAGGGTTAGTGGATCCAATGGACCAAAGGTACCCATCACTAGCGTGGAGGAATGAATTAGATTGGCCACTGAGTCTTCACTAAAGCCACTGGAATAGCAATAGCCACATACTCTCGTAGGTAGCTGACAGAGGGCAACACCAGGGGATCAATAGTACCTCGGCAGCTGGTGCCATGGATACAAAGTCTCTACCGTAGTTGTAAAAACAGCAGCAGCCGATGTGGATACTTGTAGCAGTGGATATCGTGGTAGGCGACCAGCGTAGATACTTGCAGTGGATATCATAGGAAGCAGGCAGTGTGGATAGTTGCAGCAGCAGAGGACTTGTAATGCAATGAAGTACAGATACGAATCAGCAACAGCCTACAGCACAAGAGCAGCAGCACAATGGTCCAGAGAACTAGCAACATATAGAACTCATTGCCCAGGCACCTCCTTTAAGGGGAAGGTTACTTAAATTCCTGAAGCTTCTCAGCTGAGCTGGGAGGCACTGCTGGGTCAGGGCATACTGGCCCTTTAAGAAATGGGGTGTGTGCAAACGCGCACCCTACGGTCATTCTAAGGAGACCTGTGTAGCATGCGCAGGCCTTAGGAGACAACAGCATGGACCAGGGTTGGAGCAGGCACCACTGGGCAGTCCAGAAAGTGAAAAAGACTGAGTCACTGCCAGGGGAGGGGGATAGGAGAGCGTGGGGAAGCCTGTATGGGTGGTACACCTGTTAAGACTGCAAGATTAATGTGAAAATATTGCAGTGTAAATATATCCTTGAAGGCTCTAAAACTAAATGAATTTGTGCCTAGGAACTGGAGACTATTTACAAATGGATAAAAATATGGCATTACTATTGGTTATGTTGCCTGACTTTTTTCATATGAAAAGTCTTTCGCCCAAAGCTATGTCTTCCATAAACAATACTTCTGATAGATACAAACCTGAGACACTGATTTGCAAGTAGGCATAAATGGCTCTTTATACTAAGGTTATCTTTGTAGTATAACTGATTTTGGATGCATCTGTAGCAAGAGAACTAGAATGAAATAAGGCTGAATTCACACAGTGTAAGCATGTACCGTCGGCCGTATGTCTCTGAGCAATACAAGAAATTCTATTTATGACTTTCAATTCCATTTCCTACTGACTTTCGACCCAGACATTTCATCCACTTCAAAAATATCTATTGTAATAGAGATGAATAGAGAAAACTTAAGCAACACTTTACACCATTTATGAGAAAATTGATTTTTCATATTAGATTCTTTAATGGTTCACTTGGCTTTAAATATTCAGTCACAGAAGACTTCACGTCAATTAGGAATTTCTATAGTTCAGCTTAAAGTATGTAAATAAAATCTGGTGTGTCTCCATTAAATTAGAACATAAATAAGTTCATTCAGCATCACGTTACAAGTTGGCTAATTTTCCGTCTCCTCTTCCTAATTTAATAAGAGTAAAAGAAATACAGATTGAAGTCTGTATTCAAGAGCTGACAAAATTTTAATGCATGAAGAATAACACAGACGCTTTAAATTGCTAAAAGCTGTAGTTCGTAGTCCCAAAATAACATGGCATAGTGAATAGACTAATATACTAGCATTTATTATGTAATATTATTTTATTGTTGAAAAGAACATTTGCCTGCTCTGGACAACTAAATTACATATGTTCTTCTAGGGCAGTGATGGTGTTAGGGCCAGGTGGACGGGCAGACCCAGGAGGTGGATCCACTGAGCCGAACACCTTAATGAAGGCAAGGGGTCCGGTAGCCGGAGCACTACGGGTAGCAGGACAGTCTGTGCAGAAGAGTGGAATGGAGAAGTCCCTGGGACCACGGAGTCACTGATGGTAGTCTAGGTGACGGAGCTCAGGTTCGGAGGCCGGGATGTGGTCAGGCAGAGTCCAGAACCGATGGAGCGAGAGGACGGGTCACCACAGGGATCGGAGATGGTACAGACTGACGAGATGGCAGATAGTCAGCGTTCGGGGTTCGGGAATCAGCAGGACCGGATGGCGAGGCAGGAGCGGCTCTAGAAGAGAGATAGGTGAGTATATCACAGAGACACAAGGAGACCTGACTCCTAGCTTAGGAAACACGAAGAACAGGCCCCGCCCACTTGGACATTACACCCCTTTATACCCTGTACCTGTGTGATCAATATCCTGTCTGTGGACGCTGGCCCTTTAAGAAAGGGTCAATGACCGCGCGCGCGCCCTAACGCGCATGCGCGAGGCCCGGGTGCCAGAAGCCAGTGCAGGAAGCGGCGAACAGGAGGCAGGGGAGCCGGGCTGGAGCGAAGCTGCCGGCGGACGCTGAGAGCGGGGACCGGGACGCCTGGGGATCCTAGGTGAGGAGGCCTGGAGGCTGTGGAGCGGGGAACGCCGGACAGAGGAGCCGGGGAAGCCGGGGAGCGTGGCAGGGGAGCCGGGGAGCTGGACAGGGGACCCGGGGAGCGTGACAGTACCCCCCCCCACGCCCCCCTCCCCACAACCGGGATAGGAAGGCACGTATCAGAGGAGTACCCACATTCTCCCGGGGTTCCCAGGACCTATCCTCCGGACCATACCCCGCCCAGTCCACCAAGAAGAACTGCCGGCCCCGTACGGTTTTCATGGCCACGATATCCCTTACCGCATAGATGTCGTCATCGGCAATAGGAGGAGGAGCCGAACTGGCAGCAGCGGAGAAGGAACCAAGGACAACCGGCTTGAGCAGGGAGACGTTGAAGGAGTTGGGTATCCTCATCGTGGCCGGGAGCTGCAGCTTGTAGGAGACCTAATTTATTCTGCTGAGGACCTTAAACGGCCCGATGTAGCGAGGGCCCAGCTTGTAAGATGGTATCTTCAATCGGACATACTTGGAGGCAAGCCAGACCAGATCTCCTGGAGAGAAACATGGGGGATCCAGACGCCTCTTGTCTGCGTGTCTCTTCATCCGAAGGGAAGCACGTCCAAGGGACGTCTTGACAGAGTTCCAAATTGTTGCAAAGTCACGTGCTACAGCATCAGCAGCAGGGACATCCGAGGAAGAGGATACAGGCAATGGGACGGAAGGCTGAAGCCCGTAAACAACATGGAAGGGAGAGCTGGAGGAGGACTCACTGACGTGGTGGTTATGGGAGAATTCAGCCCAAGGAAGAAGCGTGGACCAGTCGTCGTGATGGGCGTTGACGTAGTGACGTAAGAAGGAGGTCAAGATCTGATTGACTCGTTCCACTTGGCCATTCGACTGAGGATGGTAGGCTGAAGAAAAGTCCAGAGTCACTCCCAGATGTTTGCAGAGATCCCTCCAGAAGCGGGAGGTGAACTGAGTTCCTCTGTCGGACACAATGTGGGATGGAAAGCCATGCAGCCGGAAGATGTGCTGTATGTAGGCGTCAGCGAGTTCCTGGGCTAAGGGCAGTCCAGCCATAGGGACGAAATGAGCCATTTTGGAGAACCGATCCACCACGACCCATATGACTGTGTGACCGGAGGACAGGGGCAAGTCCGTAATGAAGTCCATTGCAATGTGTTGCCACGGAACAGAGGGTATAGGCAGAGGCAGAAGACGGCCATATGGCAGATGTTTGGGCGTCTTATTCCTGGCACAAGAGGAGCAGGCTGAGACAAAAGAAGCAACGTCTGTGCGAAGGGATGGCCACCAGTAGTGACGCACAATTGTACTCCATGTTCTCTTCTGACCAGCATGGCCGGCTGTTTTCGAGGCATGGCCCCAGTGCAACACTTTTTGCCTGTCGGTCTCAGAGACATAGGTCTTCCCAGGCGGTATCTGGGCCAGGGTGACAGGAGCCACCGGAATGATTTTACTAGGGCAGATGATGGGCTGGGATGTCTCCTCCTCCTGCTCCAGGGGCAAGAATGACCTGGACAAGGCATCTGCGCGTACATTCTTATCCGCGGGTCGGAAATGGAGCTGGAAATCGAACCTGGCAAAGAACAAGGACCATCTGGCTTGCCGTGGGTTCAGTCGCTGAGCAGACCGCAGGTATTCCAGGTTCTTGTGGTCCGTGTAAATGATCACGGGGTACACTGCTCCCTCCAGAAGGTAGCGCCATTCCTCCAGAGCCAGTTTGACTGCCAATAGCTCTCGGTCACCGATGGTGTAGTTGCGTTCAGGCGCTGAGAAGCTCTTGGAGAAGAAACCGCAAGTCACCATCTTCCCAGAGGAGGACTTCTGCATGAGCACTGCTCCGGCTCCCGAGGAGGAGGCATCCACCTCCAAGGTGAACTGTCGGTTTACCTCAGGACGGTGGAGCACAGGGGAGGAAGCAAATGCCCGCTTCAGGGAGCCAAACGCGGCGTCGGCCACAGGTGACCAGTCCTTTGGATTAGCCCCCTTCTTGGTCAAGGCGGAGAGAGGTGCAGTCAGAGCAGAGAAGTGTGGGATGAACTGACGGTAATAGTTTGCGAATCCCAGAAAGCGTTGGATTGCCTTCAGTCCAGAAGGAGGGGGCCAGTTGAGATTGGCAGAGACCTTCTCCGGATCCATCTGCAGACCGGTATCGGAGATCACGTAACCCAGGAAGGGAAGAGAAGACTGCTCGAAGACACACTTCTCGTACTTGGCGTACAGACGATTCTCCCTCAGTCTTTGAAGTACCAGCTGCACGTTCTCTCTGTGGGTCTGGAGGTCCGGAGAAAAGACCAGGATGTCATCAAGGTACACCACCACACAGACGTAGAGAAGGTCTCGAAACACGTCGTTCACCAATTCCTGGAAGACTGCTGGTGCGTTACACAGGCCGAAGGGCATCACACAGTATTCATAGTGCCCATCGCGAGTATTGAACGCGGTCTTCCATTCGTCCCCTGAGCGGATGCGGACCAGGTTGTAGGCACCCCGAAGATCCAACTTGGTGAACACACGAGCTCCTCTAAGCCGATCAAACAATTCGGGGATGAGCGGCAGGGGGTACTTATTTTTCACGGTGATTTGGTTCAATCCCCGGTAGTCTATGCATGGGCGTAGGTTGCCTTCTTTCTTCTTAACGAAGAAGAAGCCTGCTCCAGCAGGAGAGGAGCATCTCCGAATGAATCCCCTTGCCAGGTTCTCTGTGATGTAGGTAGGCATGGCCCTTGTTTCGGCAGGAGACAGCGGATATATCCGTCCTCGAGGTGGTGTAGTTCCCGGGAGCAGGTCGATGGCACAATCGTAAGGACGATGTGGCGGAAGTACCTCTGATTCCTTTTTGTCAAAGTCGTCCGCGAAGGACCAATAGGCCGAGGGCAGTCCCGGTAGAGACTCTGGAACCGGGGGTCGTCGGATGGGTTGTATAGCCTTCAGACAGTTCTCGTGGCAAGAGGAGCCCCATCGGGTGATTTCACCAGTGCCCCAGCTAACTGACGGGTCGTGTGTCCGTAACCAGGGGAGTCCCAGCAGGATTTGATGGGACATGTGTGGGAGGACGTAGAGAGCGATGTTCTCGGTGTGCAGGGCACCGATACGCAGTTCCACCGGTTTGGTGATCCACGAGATGGTGTCAGAGAGGGGTCTCCCATCCACAGAGGCAATCACGAGGGGTTTGTCAAGTGGAGTAACAGGCACCTGGTACTTGTCCACCGTGGCCTGCTGGATGAAATTGCCTGCTGCCCCGGAATCGAGGTACGCCTCGGCCGTGAACCACGTCTGTCCCGTTGTCACTTGAACAGTCCACGTAACTGGGTCTGAGAGAGTCCCAGCACCTAGGGTGGCCTCTCCTACCAACCCTAGGCTTTGGAGTTTCCCGCCCTCTCTGGACAGGAGCGTAGAAGGTGTGTGCCCTCTCCGCAGTAGAAGCAGAGGCCCTTGGCGAGCCGTTCTGCTCGGCGTTGTTCAGACTGCCGCAAACGGTCGATCTGCATGGGCTTGTGGACGGAGACACCAGATGAAGTTGACTGAAGTACGGTGGGCTTCTGCGGAGGAGAGGAATGCCGTATCGGACGTCTCTCACGGGACACCTCTTTGGAACGTTCCTGAAAACGAATGTCCACTCGAGTTGCTAGGGTAATCAGGGCATCCAGGGTGGACGGCACGTCACGACCAGCCAGCTCGTCTTTAATTCGACCCGAGAGACCTTCCCAGAAGGCGGCGGTTAGAGCCTCATTATTCCACCCGAGTTCCGAAGCCAAGGTGCGAAAACGGATGGCATACTGCCCCACCGTCATGGTGCCCTGACGTAGCCTGAGGAGAGATGAGGCAGACGCAGAGGCGCGTCCGGGCTCGTCAAAGGTGCCACGAAATGCCTGCAGGAACTCCTGGATGTTGGTGGTCACCGGATCCTCCTTCTCCCACAAGGGGTTCATCCAGGCCAGCGCCTCACCCTCTAGATGGGACATCATGAACGCGACCTTGGCTTGGTCAGAGGGAAAAAGGTGCGGCAGCAGCTTGAAATGGAGAGAGCATTGGTTGATGAAACCCCTGCAGGTCTTGGGATCTCCGGCGTACCGGGGTGGTGAGGCCAACCGTAGTCTGGGAGCATCCGAGGAGGCTGGCACGGGAGCTGTGGCCGTGGATTGTACAGTGGAAGCTCGAGATGCCGAGGATGTGACCGACGCTTGCAGCGTGTTCAGACGGGCGTCCACAGAAGTCATGAAGTTCAGCATGCGGGTCTGGGTCTCACGCTGGCGTGTGAGTTCTTCCTGCAAGGCCGCTAGTGCTTCGGCGGGATCCATGGCCTGTTCTTACTGTTAGGGCCAGGTGGACGGGCAGACCCAGGAGGTGGATCCACTGGGCCGAACACCTTAATGAAGGCAAGGGGTCCGGTAGCCGGAGCACTACGGGTAGCAGGACAGTCCGTGCAGAAGAGTGGAATGGAGAAGTCCCTGGGACCACGGAGTCACTGATGGTAGTCTGGGTGACGGAGCTCAGGTTCGGAGGCCGGGATGTGGTCAGGCAGAGTCCAGAACCGATGGAGCGAGAGGACGGGTCACCACAGGGATCGGAGATGGTACAGACTGACGAGATGGCAGATAGTCAGCGTTCGGGGTTCGGGAATCAGCAGGACCGGATGGCGAGGCAGGAGCGGCTCTAGAAGAGAGATAGGTGAGTATATCACAGAGACACAAGGAGACCTGACTCCTAGCTTAGGAAACACGAAGAACAGGCCCCGCCCACTTGGACATTACACCCCTTTATACCCTGTACCTGTGTGATCAATATCCTGTCTGTGGACGCTGGCCCTTTAAGAAAGGGTCAATGACCGCGCGCGCGCCCTAACGCGCATGCGCGAGGCCCGGGTGCCAGAAGCCAGTGCAGGAAGCGGCGAACAGGAGGCAGGGGAGCCGGGCTGGAGCGAAGCTGCCGGCGGACGCTGAGAGCGGGGACCGGGACGCCTGGGGATCCTAGGTGAGGAGGCCTGGAGGTTGTGGAGCGGGGAATGCCGGACAGAGGAGCCGGGGAAGCCGGGGAGCATGGCAGGGGAGCCGGGGAGCTGGACAGGGGACCCGGGGAGCGTGACAGATGGCGAACCTATGGCACGCGTGCCAGACTGGGCAAGCAGAGCCCTTTCTGCTGGCACACGCGCTGTCGTCTCATCCTGCCACTTTGATCTGCTGGCGCGGTCACGCTTGCAGTTCAAAGTTGTGCTGGAGCTCTGACACTTCTTCTCTCCTAGGCCGCAGGCCTGTTGCCTACAAGACTGAGGAGCATCAGTAAGCGGTGCCGGCATGACGTCTTGTGGCCGCGCGGGAACTGAGGACCCAGTGGCGCACAGCGGAGGAGCGGATGCTGGAAGGTGAGTTGTGTTTTTTTTTTTTTTTAAATTTGTGTGTGGCTGTGTCAAGGTGAGGGGAAACATGGCCAGCACGGGGGAAACATGGGCAGCATGGGGGAGACAGGGCCAGCACGGGGGAAACATGGCCAGCACGGGGGAGAAAGTGCCAGCATGGGGGAAACAGTGCCAGCACGGGGGAGCCAGTGCCAGCACGGGGGAGACATGGCCAGCACGGGGGCAACAGTGCCAGCACGGGGGAGACAGTGCCAGCACGTGGGGAAAAATGGCCAGCACGGGCGAGACAGTGCCAGCACAGGGGAGACAGTGCCAGCACGGGGGAGACAGTGCCAGCATGGGGGAGACAGTGCCAGCACGGGGAAACATGAGCAGCACAGGGGAGACAGTGCCAGCACGGGGGAGACAATGCCAGCATGGGAGAGACAGTTCCAGCACAGTGGAAACATGGCCAGCACGGGTAAACATGGCCAGCACGGGGGAGATAGTGCCAGCACATGGGAGACAGTGCCAGCACGGGGGAGACAGTGGCAGCATGGGGGAAACATAGCAAGCACGGGGGAGACAGTGCCAGCACGGGGGAGACATGGTCAGCACGGAGGAAACATGGCCAGCACGGGGGAAACATGGCAAGGATGGGGGGAAACATGGCAAGGATGCGGGGAAACATGGCAAGGATGGGGGGAAACATGCCAGTATGGGGAAAACATGCATGCCAGGATGGGAAAAACATGCATGCTAGGATGGGGAAAAACATGCATGCCAGGATGGGGATAGCATGCATGCCAGAATGGGGAAAACATACATGCCAGGATGGGGAAACATACATGCCAGGATGGGGAAACATACATGCCAGGATGGGGAAAACATGCATAGCAGGATGGGGAAAACATGCATGCCAGGATGGGGGAAACATGCATGCCAGGATGGGGGAAACATACATACCAGAATGGGGGAAACATGCATAGCAGGATGGGGAAAACATGCATAGCAGGATGGAGAAAACATGCATGCCAGGATGGGGAAAACATGCATGCCAGGATGGGGAAAACATACATGCCAGGATGGGGAAAACATGCATGCCAGGATGGGGAAAACATACATGCCAGGATGGGGAAAACATACATGCCAGGATGGGGGAAAAATGCATAGCAGGATGGGGAAAACATGCCAGGATAGGGTTCATTTACCAGGAAGGGGAATATTTACCAGAAAGGGGAACATGCAAGTAAGGGGGGCATTTACCCGGATGGGGTATATTTACCAGGATTGGGGAACATTTACCAGGATGGGGGAACATTTACCAGGAATGGGGTACATTTACCAAGATGAGATACATGCTGGGATGGGGGAACATTTAGCAGGATGAGGAATATTTACCAGGATGGGGAATATGCTGGGATGGGATACATTTACCAGGATGGGGCCATGATGGAGACAAATATACCAGAATGTGGGAAATATATATCAGGATGGGGGACTTGTTTATCATGAAGTGGCCCAGAAAGGGGGACATAACTACACAATGAAAGGGGAGGGGAGCAACTCGTACATCTTTATGAGATATCGAGATGTTCAGACTTTGAAATGTAGATGGGGATTACAGGGTGACATCTGATTGCATTCCATGCTAAACTCTCTAATATTCTGAAATTCTTTTCCAGAAAGATCAATCCAACTGCTGTGTCTGGAAAGGTCAGTGGGAGAGGCTCAGCTTTAATGTGTGGTAAGCACGAATGAGTGTGATGCCCCCAGATGAAGAGAAGAGAAGACTGCAAAGGTAAGGTTAAAATCAATTATTTACATCATAGGATTGGTTGGCACTACGGGGAAAAAATTGGGTTTAGGTCTACAGTTTGGGCACTTGGCCTGTAAAAGGTTCGCCATGACTGTTCTAGGGGCTGTGGAGTTAATAATAGAGAGTGCCCTGACTTTGCCTTCAATCTATTTGAGTCACAGCAAAGAGCCACTGCTAAGAATGCCAATAGCTGTGATGAAGTGCAGGTATCTGTGTAATAAACCAATCAGCCATAACATTAAAACCAATGATAGGTTGGGTATTACACTTGTGACATGTTGCTGAATATTTGGGACATTCTATGCATTTGTATATTCTTTGTCAAAATAATTTATGTCAATCTGATTTGTTGTGATGAATACTACAGAAATGTTTGTCTAGTGTACATTATAGTAGTTGGCATAGTGTTTTTGGTGGTGGTTTGGCATTCTTTTGGCCTTCATTACATATGTATTGTTTATCAACTGTGAAAGCAAGTCTACATGTGCAATATTTGGATAGAAGTGACATTTTTCGTAAAGGAACTTTGTTGACCTATGTGATAACATATAGGCATGAGGATACTGTGGCCTGACATTCTCATAGGCAGAGATAGACAGGAGAGTACAAGTTGTGTGCTTGGGGCCAAATTTCAACTGGGCATGTGATTGAGAAAGGTGCTTTTCTATTGAACAAGTCAATAGCAGTTAGAGTGAAAGAAAAGCCTTGAAGACAGTTATTGCCCTTCAGCAAACAAACTGCCTTCTCTTAAAGGGAAGGTATCGTCAAAAAAAAAAAAAATTCAATAACTGAAAAAAATGTAAAGTAATAATGTTTTAATGTTTTGTTTAAATATTATTATTTGTTTTTAATTGAGCAAAATATAAAAAAAAATTAAAAAGTTTGATATTTTCCACTGTTAAACACTAGGGGGAGCAGCTGCTGAAATCCTACAGAAATTCCACTGTATAAAAAGCTCAGATTACAGCCTGCAGTAAAAGTGGGCGGAGTCTGCTCTCCTGTGTGTGGTGGCACGCCTCCCCCTCCCAATCTGAGTGTTTACAACAGATAACAGAGAATGACATGTAGGGACATAATGCACAGCCATTTTGTTGATGACCACAAATGTCCAAAGTGTCACCAAGGACAGCAGGAGTATCACACAGGACAGGATTAGATACACAGCTGTGCAGACAGTATCACACAGGATAGGATTAGATACACAGCTCAGCAGACAGTATCACACAGGATACGATTAGATACACAGCCCTGCAGACAGTATCACACAGGAGAGGATTAGATACACAGCTGTGCAGACAGTATCACACAGGATAGGATTAGATACCCAGCTCAGCAGACAGTATCACACAGGAGAGGATTAGATACACGGCTCAGCAGACAGTATCACACAGAAGATTAGATACACAGCTCAGCAGACAGTATCACACAGGAGAGGATTAGATACACAGCTCAGCAGAAAGTATCACACAGGATAGGATTAGATACACAGCTCAGCCGACAGTATCACACAGGGGAGGATTAGATACACAGCTCAGCAGACCGTATCACACAGAAGAGGATTAGATACACGGCTCAGCAGACAGTATCACACAGAAGATTAGATACACAGCTCAGCAGACAGTATCACACAGGAGAGGATTAGATACACAGCTCAGCAGACAGTATTACAGAGGAGAGGATTAGATACACAGCTCAGCAGACCATATTACACAGGAGAGGAATAGATACACAGCTCAGCCGACAGTATCACACAGGGGAGGATTAGATACACAGCTCAGCAGACCGTATCACACAGAAGAGGATTAGATACACAGCTCAGCAGACAGTATGATACAGAAGATTAGATACACAGCTCAGCAGACAGTATCACACAGGAGAGGATTAGATACACAGCTCAGCAGACCATATTACACAGGAGAGAAATAGATACACAGCTCAGCAGACAGTATCACAGAGGAGAGGATTAGATACACAGCTCAGCAGACAATATCACACGAGAGGATTAGATACACGGCTCAGCAGACAGTATCACACAGGATAGGATTAGATACACGGCTCAGCAGACAATATCACAGGAAAGGATTAGATACACGGCTCAGCAGACAGTATCACACAGGAGAGGATTAGATACACGGCTCAGCAGACAATATCACACAGGAGAGGATTAGATACACGGCTCAGCAGACAGTATCACACAGGATAGGATTAGATACACGGCTCAGCAGACAGTATCACACAGGAGAGGATTAGATACACAGCTCAGCAGACAGTATCACACAGGAGAGGATTAGATACACGGCTCAGCAGACAGTATCACACAGGAGAGAATTAGATACACAGCTCATCAGGCCGTATCACACAGGAGAGAATTAGATACACAGCTCAGCAGACCGTATCACACAGGAGAGAATTAGATACACAGCTCAGCAGACAGTATCACATAGGAGAGGATTAGATACACAGCTCAGCAGACAATATCACAGGAGAGGATTAGATACACGGCTCAGCAGACAATATCACACAGGAGAGTATTAGATACACGGCTCAGCAGACAATATCACACAGGAGAGTATTAGATACACGGCTCAGCAGACAATATCACACAGGAGAGGATTAGATACACGGCTCAGCAGACAGTATCACACAGGAGAGGATTAGATACACAGCTCAGCAGACCGTATTACACAGGAGAGGAATAGATACACAGCCCAGCAGACAGTATCACACAGGAGAGGATTAGATACACAGCTCAGCAGACAATATCACACGAGAGGATTAGATACACGGCTCAGCAGACAGTATCACACAGGATAGGATTAGATACACGGCTCAGCAGACAATATCACAGGAGAGGATTAGATACACGGCTCAGCAGACAGTATCACACAGGAGAGGATTAGATACACGGGTCAGCAGACAATATCACACAGGAGAGGATTAGATACACGGCTCAGCAGACAGTATCACACAGGATAGGATTAGATACCCGGCTCAGCAGACAGTATCACACAGGAGAGGATTAGATACACAGCTCAGCAGACAGTATCACACAGGAGAGGATTAGATACACAGCTCATCAGGCCGTATCACACAGGAGAGAATTAGATACACAGCTCAGCAGACTGTATCACACAGGAGAGAATTAGATACACAGCTCAGCAGACAGTATCACACAGGAGAGGATTAGATACACAGCTCAGCAGACAATATCACAGGGGAGGATTAGATACACGGCTCAGCAGACAATATCACACAGGAGAGTATTAGATACATGGCTCAGCAGACAATATCACACAGGAGAGTATTAGATACACGGCTCAGCAGACAGTATCACACAGGAGAGGATTAGCTACACGGCTCAGCAGACAGTATCACACAGATTAGATACACAGCTCAGCAGACAGTATCACACACGAGAGGATTAGATATACAACCCTGCAGACAGTATCACCGGTACACACACAGGTACTCACATGCAGTGGCGCGCACACACACACACACCACCCCTGATGGGGACCTTGTGCCACACACACACACACACACACACACACACACACTGCGGCGGGCAGAGCTGCGGGAGCTGCGGTGGCGGGCAGAGCTGCGGCGTCGGGCAGAGCTGGCAGAGCTGCGGCGTCGGGCAGAGCTGGGGGAGCTGCGGCGGCGGGCAGAGCTGGGGGAGCTGCGGCGGCAGGCAGAGCTGCGGGACCTGCAGCTGGGGGGCTTGGGAGAACGGAGGGAGGGGGGTGTCATTGGAGACGGTAATGGCGGGGGGGAGGGGCGGCTTCTGTAGCGGGGGCAGAGCAGGGGCTGGGGAGAACGGAGGGATGGGATGTCACCGGAGACTGTAACAGGGGAGGGGAGGGGAGGGGGCCCATACTCACACATCCCGGCGGTTGACAGGGGTAAAGTGGAGCAAACAGCACACGCTGTGAGCTCCAAAATAATGGTACTGGTCTCCTCCCTCTTCTGTGAACTGGACAGCCCAGGGGGCATGTCCAGGTCACAGCAGACGCCCACTGTAACGTACGGCATGGGGTCGGAGCCCGACTATCAGAGTCTATGCACAGGGGCTGCCATAAGAGAAGGAATTACTGTCCTTACACACACGGCAAATCCAGCATGGCAGCCCCCAGTGCCTCCAGTAAAATAAGAATTAAATAAAAACTAAATAAGCTGCGATTTTCATTTTGTATTAGAAATACTTGATTTCATAATCACTATTTTTAATACAAAAATAAAAAACCGCAATACCTTCCCTTTAAGGCCCAGTCACACCAAACAACTTACCAGCGATCCCAACAACGATACAACCTGATAGGGATCGCTGGTAAGTTGCTAGGAGGTCGCTGGTGAGATGTCACACTAAGCGACGCTCCAGCGATCCCACCAGCAACCTGACCTGGCAGTGATCGCTGGAGCGTTGCTACATGGGTTGCTGGTGAGCTGTCACACAGGCAGATCTCGCCAGCAACCCGTGACCAGCCCCCAGCGCCGCGTGGAAGCAATGCTGCGCTTGGTAACTAAGGTAAATATCGGGTAACCAACCCGATATTTACCTTGGTTACCAGCGCACACCGCTTAGCACTGGCTCCCTGCACACCTAGCCACAGTACACATCGGGTTAATTACCCGATGTGTACTCTGCTACGTGTGCAGGCAGCAGGAGCCGGCTTCTGCGGACGCTGGTAACCACGGTAAACATCGGGTAACCAAGAAGCCCTTCCCTTGGTTACCCGATATTTACCTTCGTTACCAGAGTCCGCCGCTCTCACACTGCCAGTGCCGGCTCCCTGCTCTCTGCACAGGTAGCCACAGTACACATCGGGTAATTAACCCGATGTGTACTGTGGCTAGGAGTGCAGGGAACACTGGCAGTGCAATGGAAGGAAGGAGGTGGGCGGGATGTTTACATCCCGCTCATCTCCGCCCCTCCGCTTCTATTGGCTGGCTGCCGCGTGACGTCGCTGTGATGCCGAACGTCCCTCCCACTCCAAGAAGTGGATGTTCGCCGCCCACATCGAGGTCGTATGGAAGGGTAAGTACGTGTGACAGCTTTTAATCGATTGTGCGACACGGTCAACAAATTGACCGTGCCGCACATACGATGGGGGCATGTCACATCGCATACGATATCATATGCTTAATTGAGAGGTGTAAAGGAGGCTTTTCACTGACAAGCAAAAGGGTAAGAATGTTCTGAACTTTTGACTTTCAGGGTCTATATTTCGCCATCCACTACAGCTTTGAATGTGAGACTATCATTATTTTATAGACAATAATCTTGGCCATCTCATACATAAATTTGACTTGCAGCTATTTAGCATATGATTAATTATGCAGATTGTTGTCATGTCACTGCATTGTTACTGTCTTCCTCCTGGTGGTGGAGAAATGTTTTCTGCATGTATGCTACAAATTACAACCTGTTGTAAACAATAAATACATGACTAAATCAGTAATACACTGAGGGATACACAGGATGAGGTTCCCACAGGAGGGGTGCCAACTTCAAAGGGAAAAATTGTAAACAAAAAGGACAAAGAAGGAAATGGCACAGAAAAATTGACAAAAAGTAGTTTTTATTGAAGAAGTATCAAAAATATTTAATATCAAGACAATCAAAGTTTTTGCAATAAAAGGGATAAAGTCACAGATGTAGATGGATAGATTATGAATATAATACAGCACAATTGTGATAACATGTACCATGCCACTGCTCAAATAACCCTACCAAAGTAATAAGAAAGGTTGTTTCTTTTAGTAAACCAGGTAAATGGCTCCAATGGGATATGAGAGACCAATAAATATTAGTTGTAGTGACACCACTAACATATAGTAAACAGTATAAAAGGTCTCATATCATAACCCATATGAAGGGGCCAGTGAGGAAAAAAGTGCAGGGAAACCGCTGACGAGCACCCTGTAGTCGTGTGGAGGTAACCAAAGTGACTCCCTCGAAAAAGCGCCCAAGCGAAATGGACGTTGGGACCCCTTACCTGCGACCACACTCTGCCATCCCACCCGGTATCTCTGGCTCTTTGATTGCCCGTGTCAGCGGAATTATTGCAATTCGTTTACTGACCTTTCTGACACGGTTTTTCTCTCTATTCTGTTCACCCTGTGATCTTCTACTTGTGTTTGCCCATGTCAGTGGTATATACTGCACCTCATCTATTCATGTCTACTGACACGGTCGCTGCTCTCTTTTCCACTTTTGTCTTGTGAATTACTCCTGCAATTGCTATTTTTAGCCTCCCTCCCTTGTATCCGACTTTGTGATATTTAACTCTCACATGTTTATGGGGAGGTTTTTGATAATGGAGGTATTCTAACACTTAATATGTCGTTTATTTTCATGTTACCTCTCTGACCCATGACTAGTTTTTATACATTTTGTCTGAGATATTATTGCCACTGCAGCCCTTCCTCTTTGCTACACGACTATTTTGTAGTTATATTTACTATCTTAGGGCTCGCTCAATAACTTACTTCCGGTGGCCTGGCCTCAATATTCCACGACTAGTCCTCAGTTTTTCTGGCCACTATTGGCACATAGATGCACCGTTGATAATTATTATTATTATTATTATTTATTTATAGAGCACCATTGATTCCATGGTGCTGTACATGAGAGCGGGTTACATACAGAGTACATCTACAAGTTACAATAGACAGACTAGTACAGAGGGAAGAGGGCCCTGCCCTTGCGGGCTTACATTCTAAAGGGTTTTGGGGAGGAGACAGTAGGTGGGGTGTAGGTAGGCCGGCAGCTCCGCACGGTGGTTGGGCGGCGGCTCCGCAGGGTGGTGGGACGGCAGCTCCACAGGGTGGTGGGGCGGCAGGTCCGCAGGGTGGTGGGGCGGCATCTCCGCAGGGTGGTGGGGCGGCAGCTCCGCAGGTTGGTGGGGCGGCAGCTCCGCAGGGTGGTGGGGCGGCAGCTCCGCACGGTGGTGGGGCGGCAGCTCCGCAAGGTGGTGGGGTCATTGAAGATTATAGGCAGTTCTGAACAGATGAGTTTTCAAGTCCCGTTTGAAGTTTGCAAGTGTGGTAGATTGTCTGACGTGTTGAGGCAGCGAGTTCCAGGAGACTGGGGATGCTCGGGAGAAGTCTTGGAGTCGGTTGCGTGAGGAGCGAATGAGAGAGGAGGAGAGAAGGAGATCTTGGGAGGACCGGAGATTACGTTTTGGAGTGTAGCGAGAGATTAGTTCAGAGATATACGGAGGAGATAGATTATGGATGGCTTTGTAAGTCAGTGTTAGTAGTTTGAATTGGATGCGATAGAAGATTGGGAGCCAATGGAGGGATTTGCAGAGAGGAGAAGCGGGGTGGTATTGAGGAGAGAGGTGGATCATTCGGGCAGCAGAGTTAAGGATGGACTGGAGAGGGGCGATCGTGTAAGCAGGGAGACCACAGAGTAGGATGTTGCAGTAGTCGAGGCGGGAGATTATGATAGCATGCACTAGCATTTTTGTCGATTGGGAATTGAGGAAAGGGCGGATTCTTGAAATATTTTTGAGTTGAAGACGGCGGGAGGTGGTGAGGGATTGGATGTGTGGTATGAAGGACAAGGCAGAGTTAAAGGTCACTCCGAGGCAGCGAACTTTGGGTACTGGTAAGAGCGTGATGTTATTTTTTTTAATAGATAGATCAGGTGGAGAGTGTAGGTGAGATGGAGGAAATATGATCAGTTCAGTTTTGGCCACATTGAGCTTTAGGAAGCGAGAGGAAAAGAAGGAAGATATAGCCGATAGGCACTCTGGGATTCTGGACAGCAGAGAATTGACATCTGGGCCAGAGAGGTAGATCTGAGTGTCATCGGCATATAGGTGGTACTGGAAGCCATGGGACTTTATCAGTTGTCCTAGGCCAAATGTATAGATGGAAAACAGTAAGGGTCCCAGGACAGAGCCTTGAGGGACGCCAACAGAGAGATGGCGGGATGAAGAGGTTATGTGGGAGTGTGAGACACTAAAAGTGCGGTTGGAGAGGTATGAAGAGATCCAAGAGAGGGCGAGGTCTCTGACACCAAGGGAAGGGAGAATCTGTAGTAGCAGGGAGTGGTCGACAGTGTCAAAGGCTGAGGATAGGTCTAGAAGTAGGAGTATAGAGAAGTGGTTGTTAGCTTTGGCAGTAAGTCATTTGTGATTTTAGTCAGGGCAGTTTCAGTAGAAGGATGAGGACGGAAGCCGGGCTGTAGGTTGTGAAAGATAGAGTTAGAGGAGAGGTGGGAGGAAAGTTCAGCATGGACATGCTGCTCCAGGAGTTTTGAGGCAAGTGGGAGTAGTGATATGGGGCGGTAGCTGGTAGCAGAGGTTGGGTCAAGGGAAGGTTTCTTTAGGATGGGTGTGATGTTTAAAGGCAGAAGGGAAGGTACCAGTTGTTAAAGATAGGTTGAAGAGATGGGTTAAGACTGGAATAAGGATAGTGGTGAGGTTGGGGAGGAGGTGGGATGGGATGGGGTCAAGTGCGCAGGCAGTGAGGTGCGCTTTTGAGAGAAGATGTGCAAGCTCTCCTTCGGTTATGGTGGGGAGGAAGTTTATGGGGGAGGGGCAGTGGTCTGTTATATGAAGGGGTTGTGGTGGTTGAGCAGAAAAGACTTGTCTGGTGTGGTCGATCTTTTCTTTGAAATGTGTAACAAATTCTTCTGCGGAGATGAGGGAGGTTGGAGGGGGCAGCGGTGGGCGAAGGAGGGAGGTAAAAGTAATAAATAGCTTTTTGGGGTTGTGTGTTAAAGAGGATATGAGGTTTCTGAAGTAATCCTGTTTGGCAGAGGTGAGGGCCAAGCGAAATGTGTGAATAGCATATTTGAATTTGGTGAAGTGTTCCTGGGAGTGCGTTTTCTTCCAGCGCCGCTCTGCAGCTCTAGACACTTGCCGTAGTTTTTTAGTGAGGCTGTTGTACCAGGGCTGTCTATTGATTTGTCTCACTCTGCCATGCACAAGGGGAGCGACTGAATCATTAGCTGATGTGAGAGTGGTGTTGTAGAACATGGTGGCACTGTTTGTGTCGTGAAGTGAAGATATGGAGGACAGTGGTACAATAGAGTCAGAAAGGGTGTGTATGTTGATGTGTGCAAGGTTTCTGCGGGGGTGTGCTAGGTGCTGAACAGGGGGGGCAGGTGAGGAGGACTGGGCTGAAAAGGTCAGTAGATTGGGGTCAGATAAGGGGAGAGGGGAGGTAGTGAGGTTAGATAGAGAGCAGAGACGGGTGAAGATAAGGTCTAATGTGTGTCCATCTTTATGGGTGACAGAGGCGGACCACTGAGTTAGACCAAAAGATGAAGTGAGGGAGAGGAGTTTGGAGGCCGCTGACTGGCGGGTGTCAGTGGGGATGTTGAAGTCACCCATGATAATAGTGGGAATGTCAGCAGAGAGAAAGTGTAGAAGCCAGGCAGAGAACTGGTCAATTAAGGCAGTGGTTGGGCCCTGGGGTCTGTATATGACGGCCACTTGGAGGTTGGAGGGAGATTAGATGCGGACAGAGTGCACTTCAAAGGAAGGCAGGACAAGGGAGGCTAGAGGTGGGATTGGGTTAAAGCAGTAGTTGTTAGAAAGAAGGAGGCCCACTCCTCCACCCTGTCTATTGCCAGGGCGAGGAGTGTGGGTGAAGTGGAGGCTGCCGTAGGATAGCGCAGCAGGGGAGGCAGTGTTGGAGGGTGTCAGCCATGTTTCGGTGAGGCCCAGAAAGGATAGTTTGCTGGAGGTAAAGAGATTGTGAATGATGTTCAGTTTATTACAGACAGAACGGGCATTCCAAAGCACTCCAGAGAGAGGGGGCGGCGGAGTGGGTGAGAGGGGAATGGATTTTATATTGGAGTGGTTGTGGTAGTTACTACTAGGTGGGGGGCGATAGGGGGGTGATAGAGAGGAGTATCCCATCTGCGGGGGGCCAGGATTGGGAGATATGTCGCCAGCAGTGAGAAGAAGTAGAGAAAGGGAGAGCAGGTGGGAGAAGGAGAGTGGACGGCATGGTCTGCGTGATATTAAGAGAGATCTGAGATTTAGGAGCAGGTCAGCAGATGAGGACAGGTGGGGAGGTAAGAGGGAAGGGGAGATAAATATTTGTTTGGAGAGTGCTGGGGTTTGGGGATAGCGAAGGAGAGCGAGGAGGAGAGGAGCAAAGACTGTGAGGGCATAGGTGAACATGGTGAGAATAAGGTTTACAAGTGGGAATAAGAAAGAGAACAACAAAAAAAAAAAATCCCCACCACTTTTATAAGTTTTGTCTTCCCTTTGGCATTCCCTGTTTTATACAGGTTTATGTATCTGGGCCGTATACATAATTTTCTCCTTTTTGCTGTGGATTATCAGCGGTGCATCTAAACTCCCCCTATCCCTTATTTTAGCTCCTCCCCTTGATCAAGGTTACCTCCACACGACTACAGGGTGCTCGTCAGGGGTTTCCCTGCACTTTTTTCCTCACTGGCCCCTTCATATGGGTTATGATATAAGACCTCTTATACTGTTTACTATATGTTAGTGGTGTCACTACAACTAATATTTATTGGTCTCTCATATCCCATTGGAGCCATTTACCTGGTTTACTAAAAAAAACAACCTTTCTTATTACTTTGGTAGGGTTATTTGAGCGGTGGCATGGTACATGTTATCACAATTGTGCTCTGTATTATATTCATAATCTATCCATCTACATCTCTGTGACTTTATCCTTTTTATCTTTTATTGCAAAAACTTTGATTGTCTTGATATTAAATATTTTTGAAGCTTCTTCAATAAAAACTACTTTTTTGCAATTTTTCTGTGCCATTTCCTTCTTTGTCCTTTTTGTTTACAAAATTACAACCTGTAATCACATTCCTTAGGGGCTCAGTGTGTTATTAAGTTGATTTACAAGCAAAAGGTGACTGGTTTGAATGGAGGAGCAGTTATGAAGATTTCCCAAGAACAGAGAAATGGCATCATCCAACTCATCGATAGTGGTCTCTTAGCCAAAAAAATTGCCAAACTGCATCATGTGAGTGTCATGACAAGTTAGAAGAATCCGAAATGAAGTCTACCTATCCATTCAAAAGCTAAGAAGTAGATGTCCAAGCAAAATATCAGAGACAACAAGTTGGCTCATCACAAGGTCTACCAGTGGTGGTAGCTCGCATGCTTCATTATAATGAAATCACAGATGTCTTTGCAAACCGCATTTGACACTCATTGTACAAGTCTGGAATGGTGGCCATAAAAAAGGTGATGAGACTCGACTTCAATATCATCATGATAAACATCGACTCGAGTTTGCAAAAAGTATGAAAAGTGAACAGTAGAAGATTGGAAACAGGTGATTTGGAGCGATGAGATGAAAGTCAACGAATTAGACTCTGATGGGTGCAAATGGGTCTGGAAGAAACAAGGCAAAAAAAGTCTCTCAGATCTAGAAACTGAAGGAACTGTTTAAGGGATTCTGTCACCAGGTTTTTGCCACCTAATCTGATGGTGGTCTCAATGATGAGCTATTTGTGACTATCCTACAAGATAAATTACTTTGTACACTTCTCTCTCCCTTCTCTCTCTCTCTCTCCTCTCTCTCTTCTCTCTCTCTTTCTCTCTCTCTTTCTCTCTCTTTCTCTTTCTCTCTCCTCTATCTCTTCTCTCTTCTCTCTCTTCTCTCTCTCTGTCCGCTCTCTCTCTCTCTCTTCTCTCTCTCCTCTCTCTCTTCTCTCTCTCTTTTCTCTCTCTCTCTCTCCTCTCTCTTCTCTCTCTCTGCTCTCTCTCTTCTCTCTCTTCTCTGTCTTCTCTCTCTCCTCTCGCTCTCTGTCCTCTCTCTCTTCTCTCTCTCATCTCTTTCCTCTCTCTTCTCTTTCTCTCCTCTCTCTTCTCTCTCTCTTCTCTCTCCTCTCCCTCCTCTCGCTCTCTCTCTTTCTCTCTCTCTCTTCTGTCTCTCTCCTCTCTCTCTCCTCTCTCTTCTCTCTCTCTCCAC
This sequence comes from Anomaloglossus baeobatrachus, assembly GCF_048569485.1. Classification (NCBI taxonomy): domain Eukaryota; kingdom Metazoa; phylum Chordata; class Amphibia; order Anura; family Aromobatidae; genus Anomaloglossus; species Anomaloglossus baeobatrachus. Next base: position 529,012,271 of record NC_134354.1, read on the forward strand.
GTCCGATGGCTGCAGGACCTGGCGATGATCGGCTGATGCGGTCACCTGACAGAATCAGCTAACACTATGGGGTACTTTGCACACTACGACATCGCAGCTGCGATGTCGGTGGGGTCAAATCGAAAGAGACGCACATCCGGCGTCGCTGTCGATATCGTAGTGTGTAAATCGATTTTGATATGATTAACGAGTGCAAAAGCATTGTAATCGTATCATCGGTGTAGTGTCTGACATTTTCATAATTGCGCGGCCGCGATGGTACGATGTTGTTCCTTGTTCCCCTGCGGCAGCACACATCACTGTGTATGAAGCCGCAGGAGCAAGGAACATCTCCTTACCTGTGTCACCGCGGCTCACGCCGGCTATGCGGAAGGGCGGAGATGGGCGCGATGTTTACGTCCCGCTCATCTCCGCCCCTCCGCTTCTATTGGCCGCCTGCCGTGTGACGTCGCTGTGACGCCGCACGACCCGCCCCCTTAGGAAGGAGGCGGGTCGCTGGCCAGAGCGACGTTGCAGGACAGGTGAGTGCATGTGAATGTTCGCTACGGCAGCGATCACAAGATATTGCTGCTGCGACGGGGACGGGTACTATCGCGCTCGGCATCGCAAGCATCGGCTTGTGATGTCGTACTGTGCAAAGTACCCCTATAAGTCGAGCGGTGAGGTGACTGGATCCGGATTGGACGGCGTGGGACCCTTGCCCCAGGATTACTGCGGGGGGGGGGTGTTCTTTATTTCAATAAAGATGGAGTCACTAAATGTGTTGTGTTTTATTTCTAATAAAAATATTTTTCTGTGTGTTGTTTTTTTTATCTTTACTAGAAATTCATGGTGGCCATGTCTATTTTGGCGTGACATTATGAATTTCGGGCTTAGTACCATCTGATAATTCAAAGCTTGTATTAACCCCTTTATTACCCAGCGAGCCACCGCCATCACGGCCAGATAAAGTGCCTGGAAATGGCGCTAAGAAACAATGCGCCATTTCCAGGGGTGGCTGTGGGCTGCCGAGAATCCCAGCCCACAGCTGCCTGGCTTTACCTGACTGGCGATCAAATACGGCAGGAGCCCACGCATTTTTTTTTAACTATTTTTTTAAATAAATAAATTGAATGGGCTTCCCTGTATTTTGATTGCCAGCCAAGGTAACGCCAGGCAGATGGGGGTGGCAACCCGTAGCTGTCTGCTTTATCTGCGCTGAGAATCAAAAATACCGTTGAGCGCTACATCATTTTTTTTAATGATTTATTTTTACAGTACTGTGATGTCAGGCAATCAAAATACAGGGAAGCCCATTTTTGTTTTAGTCATTTAAATAAATGTATTAAAAAAAAATACATGGGCTCCCGCTGCATTTTTTGTATTGGTAGCTAAGGGTAGTCCAAGCAGCTACTGGCTGCTAACCCCCACTGCTTACTGTTACCTTCACTGGCATTTTTTTTTAAGTTTTTTGCCAAAAAACTAAAAAAAAAAAAAAAAAATGAAGTGGGCTTCGCCATATTTATGTATGCTAGCCAGGTACAGCAGGCAGGTACGGCTGCCCCCAACCCCCAGCTGCCTATTTGTACCCAGCTGGAAACTAAAAATATAGGGAAACCCTTTTTTTAATTATTTCATGAATTTCATGAAATAATTAAAAAAGAAAAAAATGACATGGGCTTCGTCCCATTTTTGTGTCCAGCCAGGTACAACTAGCTTTCTGGGCCCCTCCGTTGCGAATTGCAGTCCGCAGCCGCCCCAGAAAGTGGCGCTTTCATAGAAGGGCCATCATCTTGCGCTGTGTCCAACTCCTCCAGCAGCCCTGATGCCGGGTGGCTCGCTGGGTAATAAGGGGTTAATACTAGCTTTGTTTTACTAGCTAGTATTAAGCCAGAGATTCTTAATGTCAGGCAAGTTTGACCCGGCCATTAAGAATCTCCAATAAAGGGTTAAAAAAAAGACACCACACAGAGAAAAAATACTTTAATAGAATTAAATACACAGACACACTTAGACTCCATGTTTATTACTCCCTCTCACCCCTCCACAATTCCCGGCGCCGCTATTCACCAGCTGTGGCATCCAGTCCCTGCATGTGGGCTGACTCTGTAAAGAGAGCCGACATGCAGGAATGGGGAGCCAAGCATGTGCCCAAGCATCTCGCCGGTACACGGAGATGCTCGAACGAGCACCGCGTTCCGTAGAGACTGACAGGACCCAGCATGACGTCATAGCTATGTGACCAGTCTGTAGCCAACGGAAGGTCCTCTCATCAGTGCTGGTTACCGGGAGGGCACAGCGATGATCAGAAGGAAAAGCGGCAGGAGACAGAGTCTGCAGGACGCGTAGCGGGGACCTGTAAGTATAATGGCAATGTTTATTAACTGTATGTGTATATGTATAATGTGTTTGTATGTGTTTGTGTTTGCCTGCCATTGTTTTCAATGGAGTTCGAAGGTGTTCGTCGAACGTTCGTCGAACGTTCGACGAACACACCCGCCGTTCGACGAACCAAACCGAACTCAAACACTAGGGGGGTGGCTCATTTCTAGTCACTATACTCAAATAAAATTGGCTTTTTTTATCCGGTAAGTATCTCAATTATTATGTTTTTCTAAAGCATGTTCGTATTTCTGTATTCACTGTTTGCATCCCACAGCATGTTAGGGTGCAACTGTTTTTGTTAAAATACATGTTATGTTCAATACGCACCTATTAAGACTTGCAAGTTAGGACATAGGGACTTATAAACTGGTAAAGATTGGACACAGAACAGGGAATTTTAATGGATTTGGGCAAGAGTGGACAAAGGACAGAGACTTAAGGGCGCTTTACACGCTACAATATATCTTATGATGTGTCGGCGGGGTCACATCGTAAGTGACGCACATCCGGCATCGTAAGTTACATTGTAGCATATAACAGCTATGTGTGATTGAACGGTAAACCGTTCATCGCATACACGTCGTTCAATTCCTAAAAATTGAATGTCAGGTTGTTCATCGTACCCGGGGTAGCACACATCGCAGTGTGTGACACCCCGGGAACGATGAACAGATCTTACCTACGTCCTGCGGCTCCCGCCGGCTATGCAGAAGGAAGGAGGTGGGCGGGATGTTTACGTCCCGCTCATCTCCGCCCCTCCGCTTTTATAGGCCGGCTGCCGCGTGACGTCGATGTGACGCCGAACGTCCCTCCCACTCCAAAAAGTGGATGTTCGCCGCCCACATCGAGGTCGTATGGACGGGTAAGTACGTGTGACGGGGGTTATTCATTTGTGCGACACGTTCAACAAATTAAATGTGCCGCACATACGATGGGGGCGTGTACGATCGCATACTATATCGTATGCTGGATCGTATGGTGTAAAGCAGGCTTTAGAATAAATTGTGGGGGAAAGTCACAGTGACTGATTAATTTAGATTTATTTGGCATTTGAAATGATAGGTAATGTGAGGCACAGTGCTGACTTAACAATTAAAATATTTAATAGTGCATGGCTAATGGAGTAAAAGGAAAACTCTTTGATATCATAGAAACAAAAAACAACTAAAAATTGACATTGTCAGATTTGAATTCAGGAGGTCAAAATCATTTGACAACTGAACCCCATATAGGGACGTTACAGAGCATATGGTACAAACTCAGGTGAGTTGCAGGAGATGTCCTTGCTCCCCTCTCCCAATCACAAAGGCCTTGCTTCTATACGACTCTCTGCATTGGACCCCATACAGAGCATCCATATGCTCTGGCGTGACAGTTAAACACGCACAATATAATAGTATAATTTACGTAATTATCATGGAGTTGAAGCCTTCATAGACTCAGTGATACATTATATTGATAGCTTTTTATTAAAACAATATAGATTGGGACACTACCCACATATTTGAAAATTGATTAGTGAAGAGACTTGAAAACCAGCTGATAAGGGTAGGGCCTTGGTTTTCATGGACAAAACCTATTATGTAACAAAAATTATGTGTCTTTAAGGGGGTGGTCGAGCCCCCTGGGAGAAGAAACCCCCCAGAAGACATCACATGTTTCTAAAATGTGTTTTTTTAATCTTTATAGTGTGTTATAAGGATCTATTAGAGTTTTATGTATATTGTAATGCTGTTTGGTTGTTTCACCACTAGAAGTCACCCAGGAGAAGGACCCTCACTAGGAAAACTGCCTGGTAACAGTTGACAGTTGGTGATTGGCTAGGGGAAGGAGTCAGTGGCAGTTACAGTTGTGACAGGAAGTGAAACCAGTCTAGTCTAGTTTGGGACACAAACCTGACAGGGAGTTGAAGCAGGAGAGAAGAAAGAGACAGAGGTGGAAAGCTGAGGAACATCTGTAATGTAGTTAAGCTGAAGAGAGAGGGAATCGCAGATAAAAGCTTCCATATTAATGTTCCTTACCTGAGCCGGAGTCTGGCACAGGTACCTGAGGAAGGCCTGAGAAGTACCTTGGAGTTAGGTATTGGCAAGCCCGGGAACAGTGCAGCCACTAAAGGATAGGTTTTAAGAGCCCCTTTGAGGACAGGAAGGTGAACCAGTGCTCGAGCGTACTATTTCTTGAAAGTCTGGATCAACAGCTGTGCGGTGGTGTAAGCTGACAGCTAAGTAACAGAGCCCTGAGAGTAACTACATTTGACTGAAAATGTAACCTGAAGGAGAGAATGATTTCAATTGATAGATGTGCTGCAGACCTGTTATGTAATAAAGAAGAACTTGTTGAGTTATATGGCTGTCTTGGACTCTTTCTCATTGCCAGGGACAACGTTGAACTTCACCAGCAGAGGAAAGGCCCGGACTTGACAGGTGCTGTGTTATGGGACTGTCCTAATATCTCTATGCTACATCTCCCATGTGCTCCATGTGTCCCGGATTTGTCTGAGACGTTGGGTCTGGGGTGAGCCTGCCGCCCCAGGGGCGAGTGCCACGACTACAAAAGAGGCGCCCACGATCCCACCGTTACATGTCAATTATCAGACAGAATAACTATAAATTGATCCAAAATAACCCGGTAGGGGATATATTGCTGAAAAAAATAAATGATAATTCTTAATCAATATTTAAAACTTGGTATGAAGGATCAAAAAATATTTGTTTTCTTTAAACAAAAAATGTCCACTTACTCCTGTGTTGTACGCATTGCCAAAAGTTCATAAAAGCTTGAACCCCCCCCGGCCGCCCTATAGTTGTATCAATGAAATTGATTTTATTTGCTGTAGGCAATTTACCTTGACAAAATCAAGACTCCTTTAATCAAGAATACCAGGTCATTTAAACTCGATACTTTGGGATTTTTTATCTAAACTTAATTAAACAATGTATCTTGTAATAGCCTACTCATTACACTTGAAGTAAATAGCTTGTACACGACTATCATTTATGATCGAGGAATACTAGCGGTTAGAGACTGCTTAAAAACTACACTAATAACCTCTCAATAGATGCAATTCTGTATTGAATTACTATCTCTTACACTATATGAGAACTATTTTCTTTTTGATGATGATTTTTACCTACAAACGAAAGGGACAGCAATGGGGTCCAATATGCGCCCCATATGCTAATAACTTTCTGTCTTTCTTTGAGGAGATATGTATACACGCACCCTTCTTTCAAACATGCTATTTTATGGCTAAGATATATCGATGAGGTGTGGCCTGACCTCTTATGGTGCCGGTTGTGTGAGAAAAGAGCTCCAGTAAATAGCTCCTCTTAACCGGCTAGAAGCAGCTTCCAGCGCAAAATATTAACTCTGCAGGCTACTGGAGATGAAGATGACGAGGGGGAGATCTAAAAAGAAAGGTTCCCCAGTTAAACTCACCGAGTTTTTCCCACACAGCGTGAGCCGCACTTCTCCTCAGCAGCGGGACCCTCCATCTTCCCCTGCCTTCTCACAGGTCTCTTCTCCCTGCACGGCCTCTTCACTACCAGAGGATGCACCGACTACCAGAGGTATGATGCAGGATCTCCTCAGCTCTTTCCGTTCCTCCATTAACAAAGATTTTAAAGCTGACATTGCGGAACTGAAATCAGAGCTAGTTTCCTTGGGTGAGCGCTCTGACCACATAGAATCAAAGATGGCAGAATATGCTAACTCTCATAATGGTCTAGTGGATTCACACCACGATATGGCCAGGGAGCTGCAGTCTCTAAGAAACAAAGTTTGGGACTTGGGACAATCCATTGCTGACTCTGGTCTGGGCCCATTTTTTCATAACCTACTGTGCCATGTACTGCCTGAGGTACCCGAGTTGGACCTCATGGTGGACCGTATTCACAGGGTGCCGAAGCCTAAAGAGTTAACAGCTGATCTACCGAGCGACACCCTAGCCAGGCTTCACTTCTTCAAAACTAAGGAGACCTTTTTGCGGGCCCTAAGACAGAATCAGACTCTACCAGAGCCCTATGGTGACATTGCAATCTATTCTGATCTCTCTGCTGCTACGTTGGCAAGAAGGAGAGAATTTGCTCTAACTACCAAGGTCTTACACTACTCTAACATACCCTATAGATGGGGTTTCCCTGTGAAGCTGGTCATTCACAAGGACAACAGGTTTTACACCTGCACTTCACCTGCCGAAGCTCCCTCTCTCCTCAAAACATGGAACTTGGCATCGACTCCTCTTTCCAAGCAATTCTCCTCTACGTCTGATGGATCCCAGAAGAAAATTGCGGCTGACTTGAACCAAGCATGAGTATTTTTTATCTTTACACTTGCTACTGATATGGAGCTTACCGAGGCTTTCTCTCAGTTTTCTCTTTTCTCTTTTACATTAACTTTTATTTTCTCCCCTGCTCCCAAAGCCAGTCTTTTTTTTTCTTGACTGGTGAGCTGCGAGTCCCTTTGGGATCTGTAGCCCAAGTGCAGCATGACTTTGGTCTCTTTGCACGAGTGCTTTTGCACTTCTGTGTATACTTTGTTGGTTTGTCCATGTTGTTCAAAGTTTGTTACCCTGTTTGCAGGGCCAGATTAAGGTTGGTGGGGGCCCCTGGGCAGAAAATCTGGTGGGGGCCCCATAACGTTAACATTTTTTAGCCATAACAGTAGAGCGCGAACTGTAGCATTTAGATATGAATCCAATGAACATTTATCTTATCCTGTTCTGCCACATTCAGATTTACAGTACCACAATACAGACACAGTCCAGGATAACTCACAACTGTCACATATACATAGAAAGTAGAGTTACTCACATATTTTTTATTGATCCCAATGTTAAGGCAGCCAGGGCCGGCTCCAGGTTTTTGTGGCCTCCGGGTGAAAGAGTCTCAGTGGACCCAATCCACACACAGAAACGCACATACACATACAGGCATACGTACATATACATATTTGAAGAAAATTCAGAAAAATACATATAAACAGACAAATATATGCACAGTCATACACACTGACATACATGCAGACACAGACGCATTAGGGCTTGTGCACACGTTGCGTAATTCCATGCATTTACGCTGCATATAGGGTTGCAGTGTAAATGCATGCGTCCTGTGTCCCCTGCACAATCTATGAAGATTGTGCATTATACGTGCGCACGTTGCTTTTATGAACGCAGCGATTTGGGTGCTAAAATGTTGACCCAAATCTGTGCGTTCATAAAATGAGCATGTCAATTATTCCGTGCACTATGGATGCAGCTCCCACTCTGTCTATGGTGGGGGCAGCAGCCATAGCGCATGAAATCGGCTTTTTTTGTACAGAAAAACTGCATCCATTATGCAGTGTTTCTGCAGCGATTTGACGCGCACATGTGCTGTCAAATCGCTGCAGAATATTCAGCAGTTACGTGCGCATGAGCCCTTACAGGTATTAATATGGGGTAGTTGCTAGCAGCCTCACTCACCTCTCCCGCTTGTTTCCGTCCAGCTCCTTCAGGACATGTGGCTGTGTTTCACGATGGCTGTCACTAACAGACATGACTGCACACTGACAGCACTGCTGTATATACATCACAGGAAGGGCTGGGGGCTAGAATAAATACATTACAGAAGGGGCAGGGGGCATAGACGTTACTGGAGTGGCAAACAGCTTTGGTGGTGTACTCATTACTGGGATGGGTGACATAGCGCTCTGGGGGACCCATATAGTTCTGGGGGGCGCACAGACTGCTCTAATTCATATATACACACACACAGTACTGCTTTTTACACACAGAGCTCTGACACACACACACACACAGCTCTGACACACACACACACACACAAATACAATGCACCCCCCATTTCTCCGTACACAAATACACAATACAATGCACCCCCCATCACCCCCTACACACACACACACACACACACACACAAATACAATGCACCCCCATTACTCCCTACACACACACACACACACACACACATACAATGCACTCCCCCATCACCCCCTACGCACACACATACACAATGCACCCCCCATTACCCCCTACACACACACACACACACAATATTCACCCCCCATCATCCACTACACACACACACAATATAATGCACCCCCATCACCCCCTACACACACACACACACACACAATACAATGCACCCCCCATCACACCCTACGCGCACGTGCACACACACACACACACACACACAAAATGCACCCCCCATCAACCCCACACACACACACATACACAAATGCAATGCACCCCCATTCCTCTCTACACAAACACACAATACAATGTACCCCCTATCAACCCCTACACACACAAATACAATGCACCCCCCATTACTCCACACACACACACACACACAATGTATCCCCCCATCACCCCCTACACACACACACACACACAAAATGCACGCCCCCATCACCCCCTACACACACACACACACACAGACACACAATGCATCCCCCCATCACCCCCTACACACACACACACACACACAATGCAGCCCCCCATCACTTCCTACACACACACACACACACACGCACACACATACACACACAGTACAATGCACCCCCTACGCGCACACACACACAAATACAATGCACCCACCCATCACCCCCTACACACACACACACACAATGCACCCCACATACACACACACAATACAATGCACCCCCTATCACCCCCTAGACAGACACACACATACACAATGCACCCCCCCACACAATACAATGCAACCCTCATCACCCCCTACACACACAAATTACACTACCCCATCACTACACACTCCTGCTTCCCCCCTCCCTCTGAATACAGTACTGCCCCTCTGCCTGTCAAAAAGCTGTGTTCCTTCACAAATGTTCCCCGTTATGTGTCCTCAGCCCCTCCCCACTCATCCCCATTCATTACACCTGTCTCTTCGGCTCCTCCATGGAGCGCTTACCGCTGCCTGATGTATACTGTGTGGCGCCCGCAGCACTGTGATGACTTCAACAAGGTGCTGATCTCATCACGTTGCTGCACGTCGGGGTGGGGCCCAGTCCCGGCGCACTGTTCAAATATATTTACGTCTGAAAGACGCAAATACATTTGAATAGGAAGGAGGAAGCTGTGGTCACCTGCACCGGCCTTGCTGCGCTCCTCTGTAGTGTGTACATGCCGGGCACACAGCAGCACACAGCAGAGCCGGCACAGCACAGCGCGCTGCCTCCTGCTGCAGCTAGAGTGTGCATGCATGCACACACTGCGGAGGAGCGCGGCGGTGATAGCAGATACAGCGGCCCAGTACACCATGCCCCTGCTTCTAGGGAAGGGGGGCAGCTGCCCCCTCTGCCCCTCGCTGGGTATGCCCATGACGGCTGCAGCACATAGCAGGGAGCTCATTAACACACCTCTAACCCCAGAAATGCAAGCGCTGGTACTTCCGGGGTCAATCAGCGTCCTGTGCCACGCAGATACAAATAAATGGCGGTGTGCGGCCCCCCCCCCGAAAACACAGCTGATTTATTAGACTGTCTTTACGGAGGGGGAGAGGGTGTGAAGGAAAAAAAATGCTGACAGGTGCCTAGAGGCAAGTATGGCCCTGGTGGTGGGGGCCGTCTTAGAAGCTGTTTTGGTGGGGGCCCTGGGGCTGGAACCCCACCTATAATCCGGCCCTGCCTGTTTGTAATGCCACTATAATGCCACTTTTTGACTCCACAGCCTATTCTTCCTTTGTTTATCTGCAGAGGAGCCCTCAGAGTGGGGAGTATTTGTCAAAACATCTTTATTTTTATGGGTATTAACACTAGAACTACTGAGGTAGTCATTTTGACTACTTTGCACTATGTATTTCTATATAGTTGTCACGAGTCCAGTAGTTCTAGTGTTAAGTTACTGTCTATTAATGCCAGGGAATTGAATTCCCCCTTTAAGAGGTCTTGTGTCCGGGTGCAATATAGCCTGTATCCAAGAGACCCACCTTCTAGTTAAAGAAAGTCACATGCTCTCACACAAGGGCTTCCTGGCAATCTTTCATGCTAATGGTCTTTCTAAGGCTGTGGGGATAGCCATTGTGGTTAAACATACAGTTTTGTTCAAGTTGCTGACCTCTATGTCTGATCCTGAAGGCCGCTACCTTATTTTAGTCTGTTCCATTAACTCTACACTGACCCCAATTTATGTACCTAACAGAGTACAAAACATTTCTTTACTAAAATGGTGAAAAAGGTTAAATCTTTGGCCAAAGCCCCGATAATTTTGTGTGATAATTATGTGACGCCCTGGACTAGCCAGGTAGTCACAGACATAACAACATACACACCCCCTACCCTAGACAGTTACACCAGTCAGACAAAAATCCTTGTTGCCTCCCTCCAGAGTCTGATGTCCACACCAGGTGGGGCGGAGCCAGGCGGTTGGCCCCACCCACCGAGGAGTTCACAGGCCTGGAGGCGGGAAAACAGACAGATGAGTTTAGGAGTTGAAAGTGCGAGTAGTGAAACGTCTGCGTGTGCCTGGGTAGGAGCCCAGGCACTGACAGCAAGGTTGGCAGACGGTGGTGGCCGTCTGCAGGAGTTAGCGGAACTCTGCAGAGCCGTAGGACCGGGGTCGGGTGGTGGCCCGCCGGTACCGAACCGGGGAGCGGAGTGAAGCTAAGCACACAGGCAGGGCCATCGGACCCCGACCAGGCTTGGAGCCGCCGACAATAGTCAAATCCAAATGTGACAGGAACCCCAGGGGTTTCCCAACAACCAAGACCCGACAGAAGGCAACAGTCCACACCGTGAGGATATACAGCCACCGGCACAGGCTATAGATCCAAGGGCCAGCGCCTGCGGGCAAAACGGGCTCCTACGGCACCTATACGCTGGGGAGCGGACTACCAGTGGGCAACCACAGGAGTCAGAACATTCTAACAGGTGCAGGGAAAGACAGCCACCATCAGCCGTCCGGGAAGAGCACAACAACACTGCAGCCGGCTGCGGGACCCGTCCATCCGGCCGTTTGGTTTACCAGAGACTCTGTCATTGATTGCCTGAGTGAGTACACCAGTGCCGTCCGGCACCGCGCCGCGCTGTCCCTGCAATCCTGCACCCCAGCCATCCAGCCTCCCCGTTACACCACCGGGCCCTGGGATCACCAACCCCTACCCACGGAGGGGACAACATCCTAGCTGCTCCCTACCATCTCTCCCGGGATCCCCGTCACCAGCAGCGGTGGTGCCATCATCACCACGTCCCGTGGGTGGTGTCACGAACTCTCTCCCCAAACAAACCATCCCCTTTTCACTCACGGGTGAGGAGAGCTGCTAGAGTCCCCGGGTCCGGCCCACCGCTCGAGCCACCGAGCAGCAGCAGCAGAAGCCCCGGACCCGAGCGTGGCGAGCGCGTCCCCTCCACCCGCGACAGTTATAACATTGTTGGCAGAAGGGAGGTGGATTATAGCTCCAGCCCACCCTCCAGACAGGAGCAGTTGAAGCAGCTTATTGAGGAGGAGGACTTTCATGATATTTGGCGTTACCATCACGCTAATGAAAGGGATTACACTTTCTTCTCTGGGAGACATAATATGTATTCCCGTATTGACTATTTTTTGGTGGATAGGAGTGCCCTTCCTCTCTTTTCCTATTCCAATATAGGGTCTATTACGTGGTCTGACCACGCTCCAATTACCTTGGATGTGGTCGACAGCTCCTTCCCTCCTCTTCCGTTCTCATGGAAATGAAACACCTATCTACTAAGGTCTGCTACTAGCAGGGAATCTACCCGGTCAGAACTTAAAACCTTCTTTGAATTTAATGACAACCAGTAAGTCTCGGACGTGACGCTTTGGCTGACTCATAAGGAATATATTAGGGGTACTTTTCTAAAGATGGGTGCCCTAGCTAAGAAAAAGAGGGAACAAACACTATTGGATCTTATGCTTAATATATCACAATTGTTCATAAATCTAAGGTGACTCTCTCACAATCCCTGGAACTAAAAAAACTAAGAAATGATCTTCGAGTCTCCTTGCTATACATGTATGAGAAGAACCTCTCAAAATGTAAAGCTAAAAATTACTCCTTAGGGGAGAGAGCGAGTGCCCTCTTGGCATGGAGGGTTAAAAATCCTCTGTGAGATCCAAATTGAATGCTTAGAGACCTGCTCTGGTCATAAAATAGTTAACCCAATTGAAACTGCTAACGCATTTGCAGCTTGTTATTCAAAACTTTATAACCTCTCCCTAGATGTCACGGTCCCCCAACCCTCCTCTCAAACTATTCAAAACTTTTTAGATTCGGTTAATCTTCCTGCCCTCTAAGATGCGGCTCTTGAATCCCTTAATCTACCTTTAACTATTAAAGAAGTGCAGTTTATGATTAGATCCACCAAAACTCAATCTGCTCCAGGCCCCAATGGTTTACCTAATGAATATTATAGGTCCTTTGGCCCCTCCCTGACACCTTATCTGCTTAGACTCTTCTCCCTTTGGAAAGATAAAGGGGAATTGCCCCGTCTTTCCTGGAGGCCATCATCTCCACGATCCCCAAACCTGGTAAATCTCCGACCAAGCCAGAAAATGTTCGTCCTATTTCCCTTTTATATAGGAAAGAACTCCGGCACTCTTAGTTACCCCAGTAAGAGACTCAAACGTATATAATGTTCAAAATGTTTTTTTTATTCAAAGAAGAAAAGTCCAAAAATAAAAACGTTTCGACCTAATTCGGTCTTCTTCTGAAAGGACTTATCTATATCCAAGATACAAACAAGAAAGTAAAACATAAATTATCATATACAGAGAAATTGTTATATAATAAATGAAATCACCTTACAACCATTCGGTGAAGGAGAATAGTACTGTGAACGGACGTGAAGAGATGTGCAAATAGAAATCAAAAAACCAAAGGGATAAGTAACTAAATGGGCTAATTTGAATGATTACCCTATGAACCGATGGAGATGCAGGATAAAACTATGATCTTCCTGTATGAGATCCTCCTATATGGAACCGCTGTATCAAATAGACCTGATATCGCAGAAAAAAATCCATGTCTATACAGGGAATATTTTATAGCAGAAGGACTTTATGTCCCTAATATGGGTAAATTACCTGTTATGATGAAAAAACTCAATGAGGGTTATATTAATTGTTTCTATCGGACGTCTTAATAGCCTCGCTGGGAAATGACTTCACCAATTCTTTAGGTCTATCAGCTCTTCTATTATAAAGAGGGAAAATTATATTATAGGACTGTTCAAAGACTATTGTAAAAATAACAATATAACCTACCGCCACGGTATCATCATAGATGCAAAGATCAATTGCCTATTAGATCATTCAGTGATATATATTCAGAATGCCGTCCTATAATTGGCCAAAAACTGGATGTCTATAAGAGGACAAATGCAGGAAAGAAACTGTTACAGGGAAAATCACCAATGTCTCTAAGCGTAGGACACTTCAAAACCATTGCCTACCTGAAATGAGGTCAGATTTAGACAATATTAGAAAAAAAGGAAATCCCTCACGATTATATTGCTGCATGTAAAAGAAAAAAATGATTCAAAGTCTAAGAAACTCTAGTTAACTAGCTGCATCTCCAAAGGTACTTACCAAGGTAAACATATGTGTGTAGGAAACGCTCCGTGGGGCTTCACTGAGAGCATATGACTGCGGGGGGGGGGGTTTATAAGCACTGGCTAATCACGTAAGTGCCGCCCTAATTGAAGGTAGGAAATACATCATTGGAGTGACGTCCCCGTAATCCAATGGTATAATCGGGGATATTCCGCGTAACGTCACTTCCTGTGAGCGTCACAGTAACAGAGGAAGTGACGTATTTAGAATGAAAACCACGTTACGTAACTATGAGAAGATCCCCGTTCTAGAAGTCATGTGACCGCAAGTGTGCGTAATAACAGAGAGCCGTGACACCTAGAAACATAGCATTATGAAGAAAGCACAATTCCTGTATCGGTGCTCCTGATGTATATATAAAGTGAATATTATATCGCTATTCCAGTGATATTCCAGTGATTCTCGTAATTCCTGGATAAGTGATAGTGCTCAAGTGAAATATGTGTTCAATAGTTCTGGAAAAAAGAAAATAGAGTAATCATTAATACATTCATAATTGAAACCATACAAGTAAATTCTATTTAAGTCTATATCACTTATCCCAAAAGTGATATAATAAATATAAGCAGTAAAGAAAGTTGGTTAGAACAACAGACGGACAGTTATCCAGGTAGCCTGAAGCATGCCATAAGAAGTGTAATTAGAACTCCAAAGCTAATAGAACATGTTACGGAGGCAAAGACAATGGTTTAAAATAGAAAACCAAAGAATACCTATCGGTTGATGAGGGGTGTCATCACGAGTTTTACAAAAAGATTTATTTAATATTTTAGACAGGTTTTTTCAAACTGAGCAAATACTACAAAATCACTCCTAATACAGTCCTGACTCATATCTACGATTCAACCCATGGGGTTCCATCGTATCTAATGTAAAAATCCACCTAGCTTCCAACTCTCGTAAGCGTTTAATCCTATCTCCCCCTCTACGGATTGTGTCCACATGGTCAATTACCTGGAAACGCAGTTGCGATACTGAGTGGCCCATAGAAACAAAATGGTGGGGAACTGGCAATAAAACTCGTTCGCAACGGATGTCCGACTTATGTTTATTTATGCGGTCTCGGATATGTTGGATTGTCTCGCCAACATACCCGAGACCGCAAGGGCATTTTATGAGATAAATCACATAAGTACTGTTACACGTAAAAAACCCCTTGATCTGAAAAACTTTTCCTGTTCTGGGATGAGTGAAAGTGGCGCTCCTTGTAACATTTGAGCACTGTGCACACCCCAAGCATGGAAATGTGCCCCGTTGTTGAGTATTCAAAAATGATTGTCGAGTTCTATGTAGATCAGAGCCAATATCAGCACGGACTAAATGATTCTTGAGATTGTTAGACCGTTTGTAACAAAATAAGGGTGGATTTTTAAATTCTTTAATCTGTGGATATGCAGTAGATAGTAAAGGCCAATGTTGCAACACAATGCGTTTCAGCATAGGGGAAAAGGGGTGATAGGTATTAACGAACGGGATCTGCTCCCTGGCTTGACGTTGATTCATGGATTTACGTTCAGAATAGGCGGCTATCGCAGGTGGATATCCTCTTTCTAAGAATTTGTTACACATCTCCTGACGTCTTAAAATCCTCGTGTCCTCATCAGACACCAAGCGGTTTACTCTTAGGTGTTGAGACATGGGTAATGCGTTTTTTACGTGTCTAGGGTGGTTACTACTATACAATAACAAGCTGTTCCTATCCGTGGGTTTTGTATAGATATCAGTTATAAGTATTCCATCAGGTTGTTTAATGATTAGACAGTCTAAGAAATTAATTTGATGAATATCATACTGAATAGTGAAGGTTAACCCTTCCACACAAGTATTAATGCTAGTAAAGAATTCAGTCAGAGAATCCTGACTCCCATCCCAAATAAGAAATACATCATCGATGTAACGACGCCACACCAGGGCATGTTTAATAATCAATGGATGTGGATGAACAAACCTCTCCTCAAAATGCGTCATGAAAATATTAGCGTAGGGGGGCGCCATATTAGACCCCATGGCGGTCCCCCTACGCTGATAATAAAACTGATCCTGGAAGAGAAAATAGTTCTTCTCCAGAATGACCTGTAATAGTTCAATGCAAAATTCTCTATTCCCCACCGGTAAGGTGGTATAGTGATCAAGAAACCACCTGACAGCCTGCACACCACCCTCATGATTGATGCTGGTGTACAGGCTATTCACGTCAAGACTCACAAGAAGAGCAGTAGGGGGAACATGATGTAACTCTGAAATAATTTCGAGGAAGTGTGATGTATCTCTGATGTAGGATGGTGTCATCAAGACAAACGGCGACAAAATTTTTTCCACAGTTTTCGCAAGTGGTGATAATACTGAATCTGTCGAAGCGACAATGGGCCTGCCCGGAGGGTGTGTAAGATTTTTATGCACCTTGGGAAGCGTATAAAAAACCGGTATAACCGGATATGGGTTATTGAGAAATTCTGAAAGTTTTTGGTCAATGATCCCTAGATCAAGATATCTCTTTGAAATCTGTCTAATCAATGAAGCAATATGTGAAGTGGGATCTGAATCAATGGGTTCATACGTATCTCTGACTGCCAATTGTCCAAGTATTTCCATTACATAATAACTCTTGTCTAGGATAACAGTCGCCCCACCTTTGTCAGCCGGTTTAATTACTATAGATGTATTATTTTTAAGGCTCGTGATGGCCCTGCTCTCATCAACCGTAAGGTTATTCCTAATATGAAAATCACCAGTATGAATCCTTTTGTTTAAATTATTAATATCAGCGGACACCAGGTCCACAAATGTCTCCACCAGATGGTAACAACGAGGTGGTTTGAAATTACTTGGGACCGTAAGATTCAGTCCTCTTACAGAAAAGCAGATTCTCTCCTCACAGGTAGTAGGACTGTCATTCATGGGTCTCATAGAGTCGCTCTGTAAAAAGTGCGTCTTGAGGCGGATGGCACGAAAGAATCGTTGTAGCTCTTGTTCGATAATGAAAGGATCATAGGAAGGCGTGGGGCAAAAAGAAAGACCTCTTTGTAGAACTATATATTCGGATGGGGATAGTGAGTATGACGAGATATTAATGACCAAGTTGGTGTTACCTGTCTAAAATATTAAATAAATCTTTTTGTAAAACTCGTGATGACACCCCTCATCAACCGATAGGTATTCTTTGGTTTTCTATTTAAACCATTGTCTTTGCCTCCGTAACATGTTCTATTAGCTTTGGAGTTCTAATTACACTTCTTATGGCATGCTTCAGGCTACCTGGATAACTGTCCGTCTGTTGTTCTAACCAACTTTCTTTACTGCTTATATTTATTATATCACTTTTGGGATAAGTGATATAGACTTAAATAGAATTTACTTGTATGGTTTCAATTATGAATGTATTAATGATTACTCTATTTTCTTTTTTCCAGAACTATTGAACACATATTTCACTTGAGCACTATCACTTATCCAGGAATTACGAGAATCACTGGAATATCACTGGAATAGCGATATAATATTCACTTTATATATACATCAGGAGCACCGATACAGGAATTGTGCTTTCTTCATAATGCTATGTTTCTAGGTGTCACGGCTCTCTGTTATTACGCACACTTGCGGTCACATGACTTCTAGAACGGGGATCTTCTCATAGTTACGTAACGTGGTTTTCATTCTAAATACGTCACTTCCTCTGTTACTGTGACGCTCACAGGAAGTGACGTTACGCGGGATATCCCCGATTATACCATTGGATTACGGGGACGTCACTCCAATGATGTATTTCCTACCTTCAATTAGGGCGGCACTTACGTGATTAGCCAGTGCTTATAAACCCCCCCCCCGCAGTCATATGCTCTCAGTGAAGCCCCACGGAGCGTTTCCTACACACATATGTTTACCTTGGTAAGTACCTTTGGAGATGCAGCTAGTTAACTAGAGTTTCTTAGACTTTGAATCATTTTTTTCTTTTACATGCAGCAATATAATCGTGAGGGATTTCCTTTTTTTCTAATATTGTCTAAATCTGACCTCATTTCAGGTAGGCAATGGTTTTGAAGTGTCCTACGCTTAGAGACATTGGTGATTTTCCCTGTAACAGTTTCTTTCCTGCATTTGTCCTCTTATAGACATCCAGTTTTTGGCCAATTATAGGACGGCATTCTGAATATATATCACTGAATGATCTAATAGGCAATTGATCTTTGCATCTATGATGATACCGTGGCGGTAGGTTATATTGTTATTTTTACAATAGTCTTTGAACAGTCCTATAATATAATTTTCTCTCTTTATAATAGAAGAGCTGATAGACCTAAAGAATTGGTGAAGTCATTTCCCAGCGAGGCTATTAAGACGTCCGATAGAAACAATTAATATAACCCTCATTGAGTTTTTTCATCATAACAGGTAATTTACCCATATTAGGGACATAAAGTCCTTCCGCTATAAAATATTCCCTGTATAGACATGGATTTTTTTCTGCGATATCAGGTCTATTTGATACAGCGGTTCCATATAGGAGGATCTCATACAGGAAGATCATAGTTTTATCCTGCATCTCCATCGGTTCATAGGGTAATCATTCAAATTAGCCCATTTAGTTACTTATCCCTTTGGTTTTTTGATTTCTATTTGCACATCTCTTCACGTCCGTTCACAGTACTATTCTCCTTCACCGAATGGTTGTAAGGTGATTTCATTTATTATATAACAATTTCTCTGTATATGATAATTTATGTTTTACTTTCTTGTTTGTATCTTGGATATAGATAAGTCCTTTCAGAAGAAGACCGAATTAGGTCGAAACGTTTTTATTTTTGGACTTTTCTTCTTTGAATAAAAAAAACATTTTGAACATTATATACGTTTGAGTCTCTTACTGGGGTAACTAAGAGTGCCGGAGTTCTTTCCTATATATAACTATTTTTCTCCAGAGCACCAAGTTGGTGAAGCAGGGTCCTACTTCATTTGACTATTTCCCTTTTAAACTGTGATCTTAAACTTTACTCTAAACTTCTTGCTAGTAGGCTAAATACAATTCTCCCTTCTTTGATTTCTCCTGACCAGGTGGGATTCGTTCTGGGTCGACAGGCCAGAGACGGAACTTGGAGAACAATTGACTTACTCCACATTGCTGAGCGGTCGGGGGTCCCCAGTGTGCTCTTGTCACTTGATGCTGAGAAAGCTTTCGACAGAGTGCATTGGGATACCTGGAGGCTACTCTGGTGAAATTCGGGATTGCGGGTCCAATGGGGAGGACAATTATGGCCCTATATACTAAACCAAGTGCCAAAGTACTGGCCCCGGGCTATCTCTCGACTCCATTCATGACCTCGAACGGCACCCGCAAAGGATGTCCCCTGTCACCTGGAATCTTTGCTCTTGTTATGGAGCCCCTGGCGGAGGCCATTTGTACATCATCTGAGATCCAAGGTATTAGGGCGGGAGAGACTTCTCACGTCATAGGACTTTATGCAGATGACGTACTTATCTCGTGTGTGGACCCGGAGAGATCCCTTCTGGTTCTTCTTAACACCCTATCTTCTTTCTCTAGAGCAGTCATGGCGAACCTTTCACAGGCCGAGTGCCCAAACTGTAGCCAATTTTTTTTCCAAAGTGCCAACCAATCCTATTATGTAAATAATTGATTTTAACCTTACCTTTGCAGTCTTCTCTTCAGCAGGGGGCATCACGCTCATGCCTGCTTACCACACATTGAAGCTGGGCCACTGCCTTTTCCAGACAGAGCAGTTGGATTGATGTTTCTGGAAAAAATTGCAGCATATTAGACAGAGATTTTAGCCTGGAATGCAATCAGATTTCACCCTATAATCCACATCTACATTTCAAAGTCTAAATATCTTGAAATCCCATAAAGATGTACAAGTTGCTCCTCTCCCCCTTCATTGTGTAGTTATGTCCCCCTTCCTGTGCCACTTCCTGGTAAACATGTCCCCCATCCTTATATATATTTCCTACATTCTGGTATATGTGTCCCCATCATGGACCCATCCTGGCAAATGTACCCAATTCCGGCATATTCCCCATCCTGGTAAATGTTCCTCCATCCTGGTAAATGTACCCCAATATTGTAAATGTATTTCATCGCTGGCATGTTCCCCCATGCTGTTAAATGACCCCATCCTGGTAAATGTACCTCATCCCGGCATGTACCCCATTCCTGGTAAATGTCCTCCATCCTGGTAAATGTACCCCATCCTGGTAAATGTACCTCATTATTGTAAATGTATTTCATCGCTGGACTGTTCCCCCATGCTGTTAAGTGACCCCATCCTGGTAAATGTACCCCATTCTGGCATGTTCCCCCATCCTGGTAAATGTACCCCATTCTGGCATGTTCCCCCATCCTGGAAAATGTACCCCATTCTGGCATATTCCCCCATCCTGGTAAATGTACCCCATTCTGGCATGTTCCATCATCCTGCTAAATGTACCCCATCCTGGCATGTTTCCCCCCCATCCTGGCATGTTTCCCCCCCCATCCTGGCATGTTTCCCCCCCATCCTTGCAGCCATGTTTCCCCCACATCCTTGCAGCCATGTTTCCCCCCCATCCATGTTGGCACTGTCTCCCCATCCATGCTGTCCATGTTTCCCCCATCCGTGCTGTCCATGTTTCCCTCATCTGTTCAGGCACTGTCCCCCCATCCATGCTGTCCATGTTTTCCCCATCCGTGCTAGCACTGTCCCCCCATCCGTGCTGGCACTGTCCCCCACATCCGTGCTGGCACTGCCCCCCCCATCCGTGCTGGCACTGTCCCCTCATCTGTGCTGGCACTGTCCCCCCATCCGTGCTGGCACTGTCCCCCCCATCCGTGCTGGCACTGTCCCCCCCATCCGTGCTGGCACTGTACCTGCCATCGTGCTGTCCATGTTTCCCCCATCCATGCTAGCACTGTCCCCCCATCCGTGCTGGCACTGTCCCCCCTATCTGTGCTGGCACTGTCCCCCCATCCGTGCTGGCACTGTCCCCCCCATCCATGCTGGCACTGTCCCCCCCATCCGTGCAGGCACTGTCCCCCCATCCATGCTGGCACTGTCCCCCCATCTGTGCTGGCACTGTCCCCCCCATCCGTGCTGGCACTGTCCCCCGCATCCGTGTTGGCACTGTCCCCCCCATCCGTGCTGGCACTGTCCCCCCTATCTGTGCTGGCACTGTCCCCCCATCCGTGCTGGCACTGTCCCCCCCATCCATGCTGGCACTGTACCCCCCATCCGTGCAGGCACTGTCCCCCCATCCATGCTGGCACTGTCCCCCCATCTGTGCTGGCACTGTCTCCCCCATCCGTGCTGGCACTGTCCCCCGCATCCGTGTTGGCACTGTCCCCCCCATCCGTGCTGGCACTGTGCCCCCACACCTTGGCACAGCCGCACACAGTTTAAAAATAAAAAAAAAACAAAACTCACCTTCCTGCACTCGCTCCACCGCTGCGCGCCGCTGGGTCCTCAGTCAGTTCCCGCGTGGCCACAAGACGCCGGCGCCACCTACTGATGCTCCTCCGTCTCCTAGGCAACAGGCCTGCGGCCTAGGAGAGGAGGCGTGTCAGAGGGAGGAGAAATGTCTCCTCTGCTCCAGCACAACTTTGAACTGCCGGCGCGATCACACTGAAAGTTCAAAGTGGCTGAATGTGGCGACAGCGCGCGAGCCGACAAAAAGGCTCTGCGTGCCCAGTCTGGCACGCATGCCATAGGTTTGCCATCACTGCTCTAGAGTCTCTTGTTATAAACGTAATGTCTCTAAATCTGTTATTCTCCCGATTAGCTGTCCTTCCCAGCTAATCTCCTGGCTGAGAGACGCTCTACCTTTTACTTGGACTAATAATAAGTTAAAATATTTCGGTATCAGCCTATGCTCTCCCTCCTTTAACCCAGTTGAGGAAAATATTAAAGACCTCATATCATCAATTAAACCTGACATGGATAGAATGGTCCTTCTAGAATTGTCATGTCATGGATTGCTAGAATAATTACCTGTAAAATGTTGTTCCTCCCCAAAATACTGTATTTTCTTAGATGTATCCATCTCTGTATATACCCAAGTCTAAGCTATCCCTTCTTCAATGTATGCTATTCAAATTCATATGGGCTAATAAAACCCCAAGAGTTGCCAGGCACATTCTTCACTATAAAGGCCCCGTCACACACAGAGATAAATCTTTGGCAGATCTGTGGTTGCAGTGAAATCATGGACATATTGTTCCATTTGTACACAGCCACAAACCTGGCACTGATTGTCCACAATTTCACTGCAACCACAGATCTGCCGCAGATTTAGCTGTGTGTGTGACAGGGCCTTTAGTCTCAGGATGGTGGATTGGGAGTCCCCAACCTTTCACTGTATTATAAGGTCCATGGATGGGTAACAGTAGAGAAGGAGTTTACAAAATCTCACTCCACCAGAAGACTTCTAGAGGCTGATTACCTCAGACCCTCTCCCTGTGACAAGAGTCTTCCTGTTATGCAGAATTCCCTGGTGTTGTGGAGAGAGATTGGGAGAGATCACCTCAACATCCCACATGACTTGATCTCCCTGAAGAGTCTCGAACACTTGATTTTTGATATTTTTCTTTCGCAGTGGAGTTTCTCAGGGGTTGAGAACTTGGGTGATTTGTTTGAAGGGACTATTATGTTGTTCATTTGAGAATTTAAGAAAGAGATTTTCTCTCCCGAAGCAGTGTTTTTAATAATATTTGCAGGTGAGGAGCTTCCTGATGTCATGTCCGGCAGCCAAGACACATAGGTCCCCATCTATACTTTTATGACAGGTAAAAAAGGCCCAACTAAAGACCTGTCAACTGCAAATAATATATTTAACTCCCCGCCGGTTCAAGAGAAATTGTCATTTATGTTGAAATGGGAACAGGACTTGGGTGTGTCTTACCCATTAGAACAGTGGTCTAAGGCTTTGGTGTTGTCCTCGGGTTGCTCCTCACGTGTCACCCACTTAGAGCTTAGTATGTAAGAAAATACAATTAAGATGGTGTCTTTCCCCCAAAAGGCTATCGCATGTTTATTCTTTGTACTCTCCCCTCTGCTGTAAAAACTGTGGGAATATGGGCACGCTCCTCCATATCTGGTGGACTTGCCCAAAAATCAACTCTTTTTGGAACCAAGTTTTCTCCCTTATAACTAAATGTACGATGGTTCAGCCTCCCCCAGACCCGGCCATAGCGTTGCTTAATATTGGAATCTCAGACCTACCAAAAGAGATTAGATGGATCTGCTCATTTATTTTTATTGCAGCTAGTCAAAGAATTACTACCTCATGGAATCAACCCATGGTCCCATCCCTATCGGAATTCATAGATAGAGTTAACACTTCAAAGTTATATGAATTCACCCTCTCTTATAACCCTCAGAGATGTACCACTCTGGAGGAGCACTTGGCTCACTGGTTGTCTTCACCCTATGCTTCCCTTCCTCCCTGAGACGTAACTTCCAACCTAAAGTTTAATCTGGCCCCCTCCTCTGATAGTAACCCTTCTTTAGGCTTTATGTGGATCCTAAGGCTTCCGAATGGCATTACCCTACTCCCCCCCCCTTTCTCCCCCTGCCCCTTCTCCCTCTTCCACCTTTTCCTACCCCATTTTGCTGTTATGACCTGATATCTTGGTTGGGAAAAATGTGTAACTACTGCGGCTATTACTTGACATCTTGTCATGTTTTAAATGTAAATGTTTACCCTGTTATTGAAAAATCTAATAAAAACTATTGCATAAAGATATATTGATGATATATTCTGTTGCTATGAACTTTTTTTCATTCTCTAAATAATATTTATTTTATAATATCAAATTTGCAATACACTATGACAGACATAAGATAAATTTCCTATGTTTTGGTAATGAAATGTGAAAATGGTCCTATTGCAACAGATTTATATAGAAAGGCCATATGTATACCCCTTTCACATGTAAAGCGCCATGGACTTGATGGCGCTATAATAATAAATAATAATAATAATAATAATAATAATAATAATAATAGAAATCCAATGGACTGAATTAACCTGCTTTTGTTTGATAGTAACCATCCCAAAGCCACAAAAATTTAATTTTCTAAGTCACAATTTAAGAGATTATACTTGAAAATCCAGCTTACCGCCACCTGACCTTGTCATCGCCCAGACTTGGAGGTCGGCCCTGCCCTGGCTGCAAGGTAAACACTGAAGAAAGTAATCCAGCTGGGTGCAGCAACACTTTTTCTTTATTCGTGCATAGACAGACAGTGCACACACTAATGTTTACGCGTTTCTGGCTTCACGCGCTTAGTCATAACTATTGTTGCACACAGCTGGATTACTTTCTTCACAATTTAAGAGAATCAATTGTATTGTTAGTGACGACTTCACCAAAAGGGTGTGTTTTGATGAAATGGCTGCACAATTTAAGAAACAGGGCTATCCACCATCTGTACAGATCTCTTCTGGTTGGGCAACAAGTAATAGACCAAAAAGAGATATCCTCACGGATACCATTTATCAATACATAAAATCCCCTTATGCTATGGTTACAAGGGATTCTTAGAAGACACTGGTTGATTCTTAAGGGGACTTTACACGGTAGCGATATCGCTAGCAATTTGTAGCGATAGCGAGCGTGTAAGTACCCGCCCCCGTCGCGCATGCGATTGTTTGTGATCGCTTTAATGAGATGGTACCCTTAAGGGGGCTTTACACGGTAGCGATATCGCTAGCAATTTCTAGCGATATCGAGTGTGCAAGTACCCGCCCCCGTCGCACATGCTATATCGTGTGATCGCTGCCGCAGCGAACATTATCGCTACGGCAGCGTCACACATACTTACCTGGTCTTTGTCGTCGCTGTGACTGCCGAACAATCCCTCCTTCAAGGGGGAGGGACGTTCGGCATCACAGCGACGTCACCGCAACGTCACTAAGCGGCCGGCCAATCAAAGCGGAGGGGCGGAGATGAGCAGGACGTAACATCCCGCCCACCTCCTTCCTTCCGCATTGTGGCCGGCGGCAGGTAAGGAGACGGTCCTCGCTCCTGCAGTGACACACACAGCGATGTGTGCTGCCGCATGAGCGATGAACAACATGGATAAACAACCCTTACCGATTTTTGAGTTTGGGACGACCTCTCCATGGTGAACGATTTTCACCATTTTTGAGGTCGCTTAAGGTCGCTCGTAAGTATCACACGCTGCGATATCGTTAATGACGCCGGATGTGCGTCACTAACAACGTGACCCCGACGATAAAACATTAACGATATCGTAGCGTGTAAAGCCCCCTTTAGACTTATCACCAGCACAAATTAAAGGAAGGTGTTGCGTTTTTTTACTTTATAGTAATAATAGTGATTATGAAATCAAGTATTTTTAATAAAAAATTAATTTAACTTTTCATTAAGTTTTTATTTAATTCTAGTTTTACTGAAGCCCTGGACGCTGCCATCTTGGATTTGCTGAGAGTAAAGGGGGCTTTACACGCTATGATATCGTTAATGTTTTATCGACAGTGTCACGCTGTTAGTGACGCACATCCGGCGTCATTAACGATATCACAGCATGTGACACTTTTGTGCGACCTAAAACGATCGCAAAAGCGGCCAAAATGATTTGCCGCGGAGAGGTCGTCCTAAAACCAAAAATCGTTTAACGCTCATTATCGATGTTGTTCCTCGTTCCTGCGGCAACACACATCGCTGTGTGTGACACCGCAGGAGCGAGGAACATCTTCTTACCTGCCTCCACCGGCTATGCGGAAGGAAGGAGGTGGGTGGGATGTTTACGTCTCGCTCATCTCCGTCCCTCCGCTTCTATTGAACGCC
Source organism: Anomaloglossus baeobatrachus (assembly GCF_048569485.1). Lineage (NCBI taxonomy): Eukaryota > Metazoa > Chordata > Amphibia > Anura > Aromobatidae > Anomaloglossus > Anomaloglossus baeobatrachus. The sequence goes on from NC_134354.1 coordinate 529,038,025, forward strand.
TGCCGTGTGACGTCGCTGTGATGCCGCACGACCCGCCCCTTAGAAAGGAGGCGGATCGCCGGCCAGAGTGACGTCGCAGGGCAGGTAAGTCCGTGTGACAGGGTTGCGCGATTTTGTGTGCGACGGGCAGCGATATGCCCGTGTCGCACAAACGATGGGGGTGGGTACGCACGCTAGCGATATCGGCAATGATATCGTAGCGTGTAAAACTCCCTTTACGATGGCAGCGCCCAGGGCATAGAAGACTGTGGTCAGGCTGCGACTCTATACTTACGACCCGCAACACACATCCGTTTTTTTTGTACGTGTGCGGTACGTATTTGCACGTACCGGAGACACGTACACACGGAGACCCATGTTATTCAATGGTAGATGGCACACACACGTAAAATCACACGGAACGTGTGTCCGTGTGATAAGTACGTGTGTACGCTTTTCTGCACGGACGACATGTCCGTTTTTGGCTGGCAGCACGCAGGCACGGACCCGCTAAAGTCTATGGGTCCGTGCCCGAAAAAGCCCTCCATGTCCGGCGTTATCCAGGATGGTCCAGCGTCGCATCCAGCTGTGCTGCATGAAGGTGACCGGAGCTGCAGAAGACACCGCCGCTCCTGTCAGCTCCACCCAGCTAATAAAGGGAATAGCGCAATCAGCTGACCTGTCACTGAGATTACTCGCGGCCAACGCTGAATACAGCTGATCGCGCTATTCCCTCCGTGGAGCTGACAGGAGTGGCTTATAAAATTGGTGAACAAGGCAATTTGTTAGTGTTTTTTTTTCAAAGGATTGTTCGGGTGTGTGTGTTTATTTACTGTAATTTACAGATTAATCATGGAAGGTATCTCGGGGAGACGCCTGACATGATTAATCTAGGACTTATTGGCAGCTATGGGCTGCCAAAAACTACTTATTACCCCGAATGCCAATGCACCAGGGCAAATCGGGAAGAGCCGGGTACAGTCCCAGAACTGTCGCATATAATGTATGCGGCAATTCTGGGCGGCTGCTGACTGATATTGTTAGGCTGGGGGGCTCCCCATAACGTGGGGCTCCCCATCCTGAGAATACCAGCCTTCAGCCGTATGGCTTTATCTGGCTGGTATTAAAATTGGGGGGGGGACCGCACGCCGTTTTTTTTAATTATTTATTTATTTATTTTACTGCACAGTATAGACACACCCACCGGCTGCTGTGATTGGGTGCAGTGAGACAGCTGTCACTCAGCGTGGGGGGCGTGTCTGACTGCAACCAATCACAGGCGTCTGTGGGTGGGGAAAGCAGGGAATACGAGATTGATTAATGAGCGGCCGGCATATTCAAAGTAATTGTTGCCGCGTATTCTCTGCACAGCTGTTCCTCGCCGCGCTGGTGATCGGGGAGCGGTAAGTATGAGAGAGGGCTGCTCACTTCAGTCACTCGGGGGATTAGCGGTCACTGGTGAATCCTTCACAGGTGACCGCTAATCAGTACGCTGCACACAGACAGAGCCGCCGCATGACAATGAAGTCGGGTGAAGTTCACCCGAGTTCATTCTCATCGCGCAACTCTGTCTGCTGTCAGCCGACATGTATCAACGACATTGTGCAACACACAAACGGACTTTCCACACGACATTCCACGTACACATACACGGGCATTTTACACACAAACACGGACATTTTACACGTAGACACGGCTCGCATACGCCATCACAGGGATGCCATACGTACCGGAGAAACGCCCCAAAAAAAGGAACACGGACCCGAAAAACGGACCATGTCACACGGACGTTTTTTATGCGGAAGTGTGTTTAAGGCCTACTACAGGATAGCTCCCTGCTGTAACCTGGACGCGCCCCTAGGCTGTCCAGATCACAGCAGAGGGAGGAGATCAATGCCATGTTTGTGGAGTTCACAGAGGATGCAGTTTGCTCCACTTTACCCCTGTCAAGCACCGGAATGTGTGAGTACGGGGCGCCGGGCCGCCTCCCCTAACTTATCGTCTCCAATGACATCCTTTCCCCCCGCTCTACCCAGCCCTCGCTCTCCCCGCGCTGCAGCCAGCGTGCATGCAGCAGAGCTGTGTGTGTGTTTTTCTTTGTGTGCGTGTGCATGCACAGCATGTGAGTACCGGCGCCTCTCACCCCGCCGTCGCTGCTACCGTCTCCAATGACCCCCCGCTCCCCCCGCTCTCCTTGTTGCAGCCGCTGCCCTGCCACTGTGTATCTAATCCTCTCCTGTGTGATATTGTCTGCTGAGTTGCTGTATCTAATCCTATCCTTTGTGATACTGTCTGCTGAGCTGTGTATCTAATCCTGTCCTGTGTGGTACTGTCTGCTCAGCTGTGTATCTAATCCTCTCCTGTGTGATACTGTCTGCTGAGTTGCTCTATCTAATCCTATCCTGGGTGATACTGTTTGCTGAGCTCTGTATCTAATCCTCTCCTGTGTGGTACTGTCTGCTGAGCTGTGTATCTAATCTTATCCTGTGTGGTACTGTCTGCTGAGCTGTGTAATTAATTCTGTCTTGTGTGTCTTGTGTGATACTGTCTGCTGAGCCATGTATCTAATCCTCTCCTATGTAATACTGTCTGCTGAGCTGTGTATCTAATCCTATCCTGTGTGATACTGTCTGTAGAGCTGTGTATCTAATCCTATCCTGTTTGATACTGTCTCCAGAGCTGGGTATCTAATCCTATGCTGTGTGATACTGTCTGTTGAGCTGTGTATCTAATCCTGTCCTATGTGATACTGTCTGCTGAGCTGTGTATCGAATCCTATCCTGTGTGAGGGTATGTGCGCACGTTGCTTTTTACCTGCTTTTTACCTGCTTTTTTGCTGCTTTTTCTTCTGCGCTGTTTAATGCCAAAATGGATGTGTTCTTCTATTCAAGCAAAGTCTATGGGAATTTGGGTTTCTTGTTCACACTATGTTGTTCAAAATGCTGCCTTTTTGTGGCAGAACTTTGGTCAAAAACTCAGCTTTTCAAAGAAGCAACATGTCAATTGTTTTTGCCATTTGGGTTTTGCACTGCAAAGCTGAGTTTTTGACCAAAGTTCTGCCACAAAAAGGCAGCATTTTGAACAACATAGTGTGAACAAGAAACCCAAATTCCCATAGACTTTGCTTGAATAGAAGAACACATCCATTTTGGCATTAAACAGCGCAGAAGAAAAAGCAGCAAAAAAGCAGGTAAAAAGCAGGTAAAAAGCAACGTGCGCACATACCCTGATACTGTCTGCTGAGGCGTGTAAATAATCCTCTCCTGTGTGATACTGTCTGCTGATCTGTGTATCTAATCCTCTCCTGTGTGATACTGTCTGCTGAGCCATGTATCTAATCCTCTCCTGTGTGATACTGTCTGCTGAGCCATGGATCTAATCCAGGCTTTTTCTACAGTGAGATTTCTGTAGGATTTCAGCAGCTGCTCCCCCTAGTGTTTAAGAGTGGAAAATATCAAACTTTTTTTTTTTTATATTTTGCTCAATTAAAAACAAATAATAATATTTAAACAAAACATTAATACTTTAAATTTTGTCAGTTATTGAAAATTTGTTTTTTTGGACGACACCTTCCCTTTAAGGTGAAATGAGGGTATATAAAGACACCTCGGGAAGTGCTGATGAAAAACAGCTGATAGGGTGAGGAATACTGCAGGGTCCAAAAGGGAAAAGGAGGAAAACCAAGCAGAGGAGATACATAGGATACCATACACCAAGCAGGAATAATAGAAGGTCAGGGAGCAGTTTGTGCAGTCAAACACTGTAACCTTCTTGTTACGTCTCCACTCCTGCGACTTCTGCTTTGGTCACCAGACGCCGCCATATTCCCGCTGCAGACAGTGCTAGTGATAGGGGAAGAGTTGGTGCATGTGGCTCTGGTGGGCGCAGGCTCCACCCATCCACCAGGCTGGGTTTCCCTGGGACCTGCAGTACCATTGGCTGACTGTGGTGGCATGTGTCTTTCAGCTGAAGTTTCCACTTTTCAGCTGCAGCCAATGGGAACACACCACACCCTTCAAATTCCCCCTCCTGTCTGCTGGTCTCTGCAAAATATAGTTTTGTAGTACTGCTAGTCTCTGGTTCTCCCTACTCTGTATATTGATTCCTGTGTTTTGACCCCTGCCTGCTCTCTGACTACTCTCCTGCCTACTATTTTTGTACCTCACTGCCATCTCCAGCTTGACCAGTTTGTTTTCCTGACTACGCTCTTGCCTGCCGATTTTGTCCCTTTTTAGTATTTCCTGGTTTGATCCTTCCTGATAACTACTCTCCTATGGACTCAGCCTTCCAAAGGTAGGGATCTTCAGGGCCCTGTAGTAATTCCAAATCCCTGTATAGGGGTTAAAGGGTTTCGGGGTTCTCGGGATCCTTCTTAGTGGGCAGCTTTCCTTTAGCCTGTCTGTGACAGCCATTCTGAGACTGTGGTTCCAGGCAGGTGTTACACTTCTATAGCCGAACACCACAGGACTGTCTGCCACCCATGTCACACCCCTGACCACTGTTCCCTGCTTGATCTTGATCAGTGCTCTAATGTGCTTGAAGGTAACCAAATAACACATACTCAAACTGGTAAAATATATCATATTAATAATTTTTATACATGTAACTCAACATTTGTTATTTATGTCATTAAATATTCATGTGGCCTAATGTACAGTATGTGGGCAAGAATTCACAGAAAATCTGTGATCGGATTTCAAAACATAAATCAACCATAAGATGTAAGATGACGGAGTTACCCATCCCATATTGCTTTATCAACAATAATCATAACATCAGTTTGTTACACTTTGAAATAGTGGACCATGTCCCAATAGAAAAGGGGACAATTGTATTTCAATGCTAAAATCACGTGAATCCTTTTCGGTACACAAGTTTCAAACACTGTCCCTTAAAGGGTTAAATTGGGAATTTGATCTAAATTACTGATTACTTGTGCTGGTGGTTTTATTTTGGCATCTGTGTAGTAATGATGACTCTTATGCATGGGTCTGTGCTACCTGGGTTAATGTATCTGCATCATCTAGTTAATATAGTTAATATGATTTTTTTTGTCTATTATCATAGTATCATAGTTTTTAAGGTTGAAGGGAGACTCTAAGTCCATCTAGTTCAACCCGTAGCCTAACATGTTGATCCAGAGGAAGGCAAAAAAACCCCAATGTGGCAAACAAGCTCCAATAGGAAAAAAATTCCTTCCTGACTCCACATCCGGCAATCAGACTAGGTCCCTGGATCAATACCCTATCATAAAATCTAATATACATAACTGGTAATATTACATTTTTCAAGAAAGGCGTCCAGGCTCTGCTTAAATGTTAGCAGTGAATCACTCATTACGACATCATGCGGCAGAGAGCTCCATAGTCTCACTGCTCGTACAGTAAAGAATCCTCGTCTGTGATTATGATTAAACCTTCTTTCCTCAAGACGTAGCGGATGCCCCCGTGTTCCAGTCACAGGCCTAGGTGTAAAAAGATCTTTGGAAAGGTCTCTGTACTGTCCCCTCATATGTTTATACATTGTGATTAGATCCCCTCTAAGCCTTCCTTTTTCCAAACTAAATAACCCCAAGTTTAATAACCTGTCTTGGTATTGCAGCCCACCCATTCCTCTAATAATCTTGGTCGCTCTTCTCTGCACCCTCTCCAGTTCAGCTATGTCCTTCTTATATATCGGTGACCAGAATTGTACACAGTATTCTAAGTGCGGTCGCACTAGTGACTTGTACAGAGGTAGAACTATATTTTTTTCATGAACACCTAGGCTAGGTTCGCACACTGCGTCTTTTTGACGCTGCGTTTTTGGCCGCTAAAAACGCACAAAAACGCACCTGCGCCAAAAAAATGCATCAAAAAACGCATGCGTTTTTGCCACGATTTGGTGCGCTTTTGATCTCTGCATTTTGCTGCGTTTTTCCAATGCATTGCATGGGGGAAAAACGCAGAAAAATGCAGGAAAGAACTGACATGTCCATTTTTTTTTTTAACTCAAAAACGCAGGTAAAAAAAACAGATGTGTGCGGACAGCAAAAATGAAAACTCATAGACTTTGCTGGGGAAGCAAAGTCCTGCAGTTTTGAGGCCAAAAACGCACCCGAAAAACGCGCAAAAATGCCGCGAAAAACGCACTGTGCGCACATAGCCTTATACCTCTTTTAATACATCCCATTATTTTATTAGCCCCAGCAGCTGCCTGACACTGTCCACTAAAGTTAAGTTTACCATCCACCCATGCACCCAAGTCTTTTTCTGTGTCTGTTTTACCCAGTGTTCTACAATTAAGTACATAATTATAAATGTTATTTCCTCTACCCAAGTGCATGACTTTACATTTATCTACATTAAACTTCAATTGCCACTTCTCAGCCCAATCCTCCAATTTACATTAATCTCCCTGTAATAAAAAATTATCCTCCTCTTTATTGATTACCCTGCAGAGTTTAGTATCATCTGCAAATATTGAAATTCTACTCCGCATGCCCCCAACAAGGTCATTTATAAATATGTTGAAAAGAAGCGGGCCCAATACTGACCCCTGTGGTACCCTACTATGAACTGAGACCCAGTCCGAGTACGTACCATTAATAACCACCCTTTGTTTCCTATCACTGAGCCAGTTTTTAATCCAGTTACACATATTTTCCCCTATCCCCATTATTCTCATTTTATGTACCAACCTTTTGTGTGGCACCGTATCAAAAGCTTTTGAAAAGTCCATATACACAACATCCACTGCATTTCCCTGGTCCAGGCTTGAACTTACCTCTTCATAGAAGCTGATCAAATTAGTTTGACAGGATAGATCCCTCATAAACCCATGTTGATACTCTGTCATAAGGTTATTTTTCTTGAGATACTCCAGTATAGCATCTCTCAAGAAACCCTCAAGGATTTTACCAACCGTAGAGGGTTATGGTTATTATGGTTATTATGGGTTTGGAGATCACCTGCTATAGTAATTAATAGTAATAGGTTACTATGGCAATGGTAGCAGCGGTGATGTTACCGCTTACCAACCCGCAGTGTCTGCTCTCCCCCGCAGTGTTCTTCCTGCCCCTGTGCTTTGTGTTATAGCAATGCTGCATGTGTTAAAGAAGACAGAAGACCAGGATCGTGGAGGGGTAAGAGGGAGTAATAAAGATGCAGCCCCTAAGTGTATCTGTGTATTTATTTCTAATAAAGTATTTTTTCTGTGTAATGTCTTTTTTTAACCCTTTATTGGAGATTCTTAATGGCCGGGTCAAACTTGGGCTGACATTAAGAATCTCGGGCTTTATACCAGCTGGTAAAACAATTCTGGTATTAACCCCTTATTACCCAGCATGCCACCCAGCACCAGGGCCGCTGAAAGAGTTGGATACAGCACTAGAAGATGGCGCTTCTATGAAAGCGCCATTTTCTGGGGCGGCTGCAGACTGCAATTCACAGCGGTGTGGCCCAGAGAGCTTAGGCCATCCTGCACTGCAGATTCCAATTCCCAGCTGCAGCTGCCTAGTTGTACCTGGCTGGACACAAAAATTGGGTGAAGCCCACGACGTTTTTTTTAAAAATTATTTCATGAAATTCATGAAATAATTAAAAAAGGGTTTCCCCATATTTTTGGTTCCCAGCCGGGTACAAATAGGCAGCTGGGGGTTGGGAGCAGCCCGTACCTTCCTGCTGTACCTGGCTAGCATACAACAATATGGCGAAGCCCACGTAATTTTTTTTTGGGCAAAAAACTTAAATAAAAAAAAGGGCATCCCTGGATTTTCCACTGCCAGTGAAGGTAATGCCAAGCAGTGGGAGTTAGCAGCCAGCTTGGGTTACCCTTAGCTATCAATAGAAAATGCGGCGGGACCCCACGCATTTTTTTTTACCCCTAATGGTTAGGGTTATGTATTTGGGGTTGTTTTTTTAAATTTTTTTAATGAATTAAAAAAAAAAATGATGTGGGCTTTGCTATACTTTCCGTATGCTAGCCAGGTACGGGCTGTCCACAACTCCCAGCTGCCTAGTTGTACCCAGCTGGGAAGCAAAAGTATAGAGAAGCCCATGAATTTCATGAGATAAAAAAAAACAAAAATGACGTGGGGCTTCGCAGCATTTTTAAGTCCAGCCTGATGAAAGCTGACAGCTGTGAACCCTCAGCTGCCTAATTTTCCCTTGACTGCCAAAAAAAATGCGTGGGCTCCGCCCTATTTTTAATTGCCAGCCAAGGTAAAACTAGGCAGCTGAGTGCTAGTATTCCAGCAGGATGAGGGTCCATTATTTTAGGGCCCCCCCATGCTAAAGAATAGCAGCCAGCAGTTGCTGCCTGAAAATGGCGCTTTGATAAGAAGTGCCATTTCCAGGCACTTTACCAGGCTCTTCCAGCGGCTCTGGTGCTGGGTGGCTCGCTAGTTAATAATGGGGTTAGGGCCAGCTGTGTATTATCAGCTGGCCCTAAGCCCGAAATTAGACATGGCCACCATGAATTTCTAGTAAAGATAAAAAAAAAACAACACACAGAAATTTTTTTTTTATTGGAAATAAAACACAAAACAATTAGTGACTCCAGCTTTATTGAACTCCGTAGTCCTCGGTCGAGGGTCCCGCGATGTCCAATCCAGATCAAATATCATCTGATCGGTTTGCCGAAAAGCAAAGTGATCAGATGATGAGTCAGGTTCAAGGACCTGAATCACATGACACATCAGCTGATTGTTTAAAAGCCATTTATACAATCAGCTGATGCATCAGTAGAAAAAAAACAAAACTATATACCTCTATGCAGACTCCCGTCTGATCGCTCCAGGACCTGCCGGTAAGCAGCTGATGCGGTCAGCTGACCGCCTCAGCTGATTATTTAAACTGGCTGGGCGGTAGAAAGCCGGCTTTTCACTGCTGGACTTAAATGATCAGATGATGCCGTCAGGTGACCGCATCAGCTGATTACCGGCAGGTCCTGGAGCAATCGGACGTGACCCGGGAGTCTGCAGAGAGGTGAGTATGATATTTTTTTTTCTACTGTTAACTTTTGATTTTGCTTAGCAGTGAATGTACAGGCAGAGAGAAAGCGACCGCACATACGCTACTAAGCAAAAGTGCTTGTCACACGGGAGGAGGGATGCAGGATTCTTCCTCCCCCTAATACTCAGTCAACATTGCTCACAGCAGTGACCTGGGAGTCAGAAATGCTTACAGGGCTCTTCCTCATGCTGTTCCTATGTCATTTGAGCACTGTTGTTATACATTTGTGACATTTTAGGCTTTCTGCAAACCGCAGGGGGTGCCGCCGAAAAAATGCTCGAGTTTCCTATAGGTTAACATTGAGCTCGGTGCTCGGGTCGAGAACCTGAGCATTTCAATATGCTCGACCCAAGCATCGAGCACCCGAGCATTTTACTGCTCGCTCATCTCTAATCCTAATATAATTATTGCGGATAATCTTGTTTGGATACACAGATATAGAAATATACAGCGTATGAAAAACTTAGTATGGACATATATATATTTACATATATAAGAATGGGACTATGCTGACATTTTGTCCATTTTTTAACAATGAGAACATCGCCCCCTAGTGGTATGGGTTAAAGATATGACCTTTTTTAAATTTGCTTTTATTATGAATACTTGGAAAATAATTAATATATTATTATATTTCTTTTTCATACACTTCATATATATTCATGACCCATAGATTTGTATTGACCCTTGTCATCCATGCTGCTGGTAAAACATAGACATGTGAACAGTCCCATACGTTATAGTGGACACGTGTAGTATCTGTGAGAAAAAACGAAAACTATACGTACTGGAAAGACGGCCATGTGCAGTAGGTCTAAGGCCATGTGCACACGTTGTGTTTTTTCTTGCGTTTTGGTTGCTTTTTAAACTGCACCTTGTCATTGACAAAATGCATGCATTTTGCTTCACCTGCAAAGTCTATGAGAAGTCAGAATTTCCATACACATGTTGCTTTTTTTAGGCATATTATGTTTGACAAATATTTGTCAAAATCGTTGCCTAAAAAAGCAGCATGTCACTTCTTCATTGCGTTTTGTGAAAATGTTCCACTAGTAGCGTAGCTACTGGGGGGGGGCAGAGGGTGCAGTCGCCAAGGGCCTCATGCTCAGAGGGGGCACCACCCGCAGCTACAATACTGTTAATTATATAAGTGACACTGCACCTTTAAATATAGTGGCTTGGTCGCATCACTATGTACAGGACGCGCCCGAGCAGCACAGTGTGCGTCGCCAGGTCTTATCACACCGCGCATCTGTCATCAGAGGATTCCCGGCTGTTCCTCCAGGACCTGCTGAGCTCAGTGCCGGCTCCGCCTCCCTCTTCTGTCTCAGTGATTCCCTACTGCTGCACAGGGAGTTCGGGGCTGGTGGTGAGATGCAGATAGCATGTGAGATTGTGCACAGTGAGGGAGGGGAGTTACTGTGGAGGCATTACTGTGCAGTGTGGGGGCTATATAGTATAAGGGCCTGATATCATGTATGTAATATGGTGATGTGTGTGGGGGAGGGGGGCTATTACACTGTGCAGTGTGGTGGGCCTGATAACATGTATGTAATATGGTGATGTGTGTGGGGGAGGGGGCTATTACACTATGCAGTGTGGGGGGCCTGATATCATGTATGTAATGAGGTAATGTGCTTGGCGGAGGGAGGCGATTACAGTGTGCAGTGTGGGGGCCTGATAACATGTATGTAATATGGTGATGTGTGTGGGGGAGGGGGCTATTCACTATGCAGTTTGGGGGGCCTGATATCATGTATGTAATATGGTGATGTGTGTGGGGGAGGGGGCTATTCCCTATGCAGTTTGGGGGGCCTGATATCATGTATGTAATGAGGTAATGTGCTTGGCGGAGGGAGGCGATTACAGTGTGCAGTGTGGGGGCCTGATAACATGTATGTAATATGGTGATGTGTGTGGGGGAGGGGGCTATTCACTATGCAGTTTGGGGGGCCTGATATCATGTATGTAATGAGGTGATGTGCTTGGCGGTGGTAGGCGATTACAGTGTGCAGTGTGGGGGCCAGATAACATGTATGTAATATGGTGATGTGTGTGGGAGGTGGCTATTAGACTATGCAGTGTGGGGGCCTGATAACATGTAAGTAATATGGTGATATGTGTGTGGGAGGTGGCTATTACACTATGCAGTGTGGGGGGCCTGATAACATATATGTAATGAGGTGATGTGCTTGGGGAAGGGAGGCTATTACACTATGCACTGTGGGGGCCTGATAACATGTATGTAATATGGTGATGTGTGTGGGAGGTGGCTATTACACTATGCAGTGTGGGGGGCCTGATATCATGTATGTATTGAGGTGATGTGTGTGGCGGAGGGAGGCTATTACACTGTGCAGTGTGGAGACCTGATAACTTGTATGTAATATGGTGATGTGTGTGGGGGAGGGGGCTATTGCACTATGCAGTGTGGGGGCATGATAACATGTATGAAATATGGTGTTGTGTGGGGGAGGGTGTGCAGTGTGGGGGCCTGATAACATGTATGTAATGAGGTGATGTGTGTAGGAGGTGGCTATTACACTGAGCAGTGTGGGGGACCTGATATGTATGTATTGAGGTAATGTGTGTGGGGGAGGGAGGCTATTACACTGTGTAGTTTGGAGGCCTGATAACTTGTATGTAATATGGTGATGTGTGTGGGGGAGGGGGCTAATATACTCGGCAGTGTGGGGGGGGGCCTGATAACATGTATGTGTCACGCTCCCCGGGTCCCGTCACCGCCTGTCACTCACCGCTCCGGTCTCTGGTTCTCCTGCCCGCAGCGGTCCCTCTCACTCCCCCTCCTGTACGTCCTCTGTGCCCTCCATCAACCAGCGTTCCCCTATGACCCCGGATGCTCCCTCTGGCTCCCCTGCATCTCCTTCACCTTCCCCGCGCTTCCTGCTCTGGTCTCCGGCACTTGGGCCTCGCGCATGCGCATTAGGGAGCGCGCGCTCACTCACCTCTTCTTAAAGGGCCAGCATCCCAGGAACAGGATATGGCTAATTACAGGTACTGGGTATATAAGACTTCCTTTTCCCTGTGGGCGGTGCCTGTTCAACGTGTTCCCCTAGCTAGGTGTTCAGGTCCTTCTGTGTCTTGTACCCAGATTAACGCAGAGGCCGTCTGCTGTCCTGACCTGATCCCAGAGTGCCAATTATCCAGGAAGTGTCCCGGTGACTGTTTGCTGAGGATCCTGTCATCTCCCGTCAGCCTGAACCTGGCCTTCACCTGGAAGCTCCAGCCTGCACATCCCACTGGATCCGGACCCCGTCGGCTGTGACTACTCGGCACCTGTACCCGGTTCCCATCATCAGTCCTGCCTCCGGTTCCCATTGGACTATTAATCATCTCCCGTGCCGATCTCTGAAGGACCCATACCCCATACTCCCTGTGTTCCGGCTGCTGTCCATTTAAGCCCTCTGGTGGGGTGACCAGACAGTCCCTGTATGGGGGTTAGCTCTTGGTTGCTTCTCTGGGAGAGTCCGGTGCACAGTCCCGTGAATCCATCTCCAGGACGTTACAGTTTGAACAGGCCATGGATTCCGCCAGAGCACAAGCGTCCAAGCTGGCCAGATTACAACAAGAACTGGTACGACAACGCGAGACCCAATCTCGCATGCTGGCCTTTATGTCGTCAGTGGACACCCGTCTGAACAATCTCCAAGCAACAGCCACATCCCTGTCGGATCAGAACACGGCAGCGGCTTCCGTAGTGGCTTCCTCTTCAACCTTGAGACTCTGCCTAGCTTCTTCTTCCCGGTACGCTGGGGATCCCAAGACCTGTAGAGGTTTCTTAAATCAATGCTCACTGCATTTCAAGTTGCTTCCGCACCTCTTTGCCTCTGATCAAGCAAAGGTGGCCTTTCTGATGTTCCATCTGGAGGGTGAAGCATTGGCCTGCATAAATCGCTTATGGGAGAAGGAAGATCCGGTGACTACCGACATCCGGGAATTCCTTTAGGCCTTCCGTAACACCTTTGATGAACCGGGACGCACCACCACGGCTGCCTCTTCACTTCTCCGGTTACGCCAAGGAACCCTAACAGTTGGCTAGTATGCCATCCGGTTCCGTACGCTTGCCTCTGAGTTAGGATGGAACAACGAGGAATTGACAGCAGCCTTCTGGGAGGGCCTCTCTGGTCGCATCAAGGACGAGTTGGCCGGTCGTGATGTTCCTCCTACCTTGGATGGTTTGGTCTCTCCAGCAAACGGATTGATCTCTGTTTCCAGGAACGGTCCAAGGAAGTATCCCAGGAGAGACCACCGACACGTCACGCCTCCACGTCGCAGAGGTCCACCGCACCTCAGTCAGTGCCACCCGGCAACTCTACTCCCGAACCTATGCAAATAGATCGTCTAGGACAAACTGAGCAACGCTGAGCAGAGCGGCTCACCAAGGGTCTGTGCTTCTACTGTGGAAGCCCAAGAAGACGGGAAACTCCAAAGCCTAGGGTTGGTGGGAGAGGCCACCCTAGGTACCGGAACCCTCTCGGACCCGGTTACGCTGAACGTCCAAATGACAACGGAGGAGACCCAGTTCACGGCAGAGGCGTACCTTGATTCAGGGGCAGCGGGCAATTTCATCCAACAGGCTACGGTGGACAAATACCGGGTACCTGTCATCCCACTTTCAAAACCCCTTGTGATCGCTTCCGTGGACGGGAAACCCCTATCCGAACCCGTGTTGTTTATTACCAAACCCGTGGAACTCCGTATTGGCGCCCTGCATACCGAAAAGATTGCTCTATCTGTCCTCCCGAAACTGGCTCACTCACTCCTGTGGGCCTACCCTGGTTACAAGTTCATGAACCCGTCGTCAGTTGGCGTTCTGGAGAAATTACCCATTGGGGCCCGTCATGTCACAAGAATTGTCTGCAGGCTGTACGGCCCGTTCATCAGTCTCCGGCACTAGAGTCCCTACCGGGACTGCCTTCTGCATATTGGTCATTTGCGGACGTTTTCGACAAGAAGGAGGCAGAGGTGTCACCGCGAAATTGACCCTACATTTGTGCCATTGGCTTGCTGCCAGTCACTACCCCTCCTCGCGGACGGATCTATTCCTTGTCCCCTGCCGAGACTCAGGCCATGTCGGACTACATTGCAGACAACCTGGCAAGGGGGTTCATCAGGAGATCCTCGTCTCCTGCGGGAGCAGGGTTTTTCTGCGTCAAGAAGAAAGAAGGTGACTTACGCCCTTGCATCGACTACCGGGGCTTGAACCAGATCACCGTAAAGAATAAATATCCTCTACCTTTGATCCCGGAGCTATTCGACCAGCTCAGGGGGGCCCGTATCTTCACCAAACTAGACCTTCGCGGAGCTTACAACCTGGTCCGTATTCGCCCGGGAGACAAATGGAAGACGGCATTCAACACCCGTGACGGGCACTACGAATACTGTGTGATGCCCTTCGGTCTCTGTAATGCCCCAGCTGTCTTCCAGGAACTGGTGAACGATGTTTTCAGGGATCTTCTCTATGTCTGCGTGGTCGTATATCTGGACGATATCCTGGTTTATTCCCCGGACTTGCCGACCCACGTAAAAAAACTTACGACTCGTTCTGCAAAGGCTTAGGGAGAACCGGCTGTATGCAAAGTATGAAAAGTGTGTGTTTGAACGGTCATCCCTTCCCTTTATTGGCTACGTGATTACCGACACGGGCCTGCAGATGGATCCCGAGAAGGTGTCTTCTATCCTCAAGTGGCCTCCTCTCTCCGGACTGAAAGCCATCCAATGCTTCCTAGGCTTAGCCAATTATTTTCGCCAGTTCATTCCCCACTTCTTTGCTCTGACGGCGCCTCTCTCCGCCTTGACCAAGAAGGGGGCCAATCTAAAAGACTGGTCTCCTGAGGCCGACGCTGCTTTCTGTTCCCTGAAACTGGCGTTTGCCTCCTCTCCCGTTCTCCACAGACCGGAGTTGAACCGACAATTCACTTTGGAGGTGGACGCCTCCTCCTCAGGAGCCGGGGCCGTGCTCATGCAGAAGTCGTCCACCGGGAAGATGGTCACCTGCGGCTTCTTCTCCAAAATCTTCTCGGCACCGGAACGCAACTACACCATTGGCGATCGGGAGCTCCTAGCTGTCAAGTTGGCTCTGGAGGAATGGCGGTACCTGTTGGTGGGTGCGGTATACCCGGTTATTATCTACACCGACAATAAAAACCTGGAGTACCTGCGATCCGCTCGAAGACTCTACCCGCAACAAGCCCGTTGGTCCCTGTTCTTTGCCTGGTTTGACTTCCAACTGCATTTCTGGCCCGCGGACAAGAACGTGTGGGCTGATGCCTTGTCCCGGTCCTCCGTTCCGGTAGAACAAGAGGAAGAGACAAATCTCATCATTTGTCCTAGTAAGGTCATCCCGTTGGTTCCCGTCACTCTGGCACAGATACCCCCTGGGAAGACTTTTGTCACGGAGAATGACAGACTAAAAGTCCTTCAATGGGGGCATTCTTCGAAAGTGGCTGGACATGCCTGTCAGAAGAAAACGTGGAGCGCTATTGTCCATCACTATTGGTGGCCATCTCTCCGGAAGGATGTCATCTCTTTCGTCTCCGTTTGTCCATCCTGTGCCCGGAACAAGACACCCAAACACCTGCCCTATGGCCGTCTCCTGCCTCTGCTGATTCCCTCCGTTCCATGGCAACACATTGCCATGGATTTTATCACGGACTTGCCGTTATCTTCTGGATATATGGTCATTTGGGTCGTAGTGGACCGATTCTCTAAGATGGCTCATTTCGTCCCCATGGTCGGCCTACCCTCTGCCCAGGAACTCGCCGATGCCTTCATTCAGCATATTTTCCGGCTGCACGGCTTTCCCTTGCATATAGTGTCCGACAAGGGAACTCGGTTCACCTCGCGCTTCTGGAGGGCGCTCTGTAAACATCTGGGAGTCTCTCTGGACTTTTCCTCGGCCTACCATCCCCAATCTAATGGCTAAGTGGAACGTGTCAACCAGGACCTGACTTCCTTCCTTCGACACTACATCAACGTCCATCATGACGACTGGTCCACGCTACTTCCTTGGGCTGAGTTCTCCCATAATCATCACGTCAGTGAATCCTCCTCCAGTTCTCCCTTCTATGTTGTCTACAGTCTCCAGTCTTCCGTTCCATTACGGGTATCCTCGACTTCTTATGTTCCCACTGCAGATGCCCTGTCCAGAGACTTCTCTGATATATGGAGTACTGATAAAATCTCCCTTGAACGTGCTTCCACCCAGATGAAAAACATGAGGACAAGAGACGCCTTGACCCGCCTCGCTTATCTCCGGGGAATTTGGAATGGCTTTCCTCCAAATACGTCCGGTTGAAGATTCCTTCTTACAAGTTGGGTCCGTGGTACATCGGTCCTTTCAAGGTCGTCAAACGGATCAACGAGGTCTCATACAAACTGCAGCTCCCAGCCACGATGCGGATCCCGAACTCCTTTCACGTCTCCTTGCTCAAGCCAGTCGTCCTTGGTCCCTTCTCCTCTGATACCGGTACTCCTCCTTCTCCTATCGCTGATGACGATGTGTATGCGGTAAGAGACATAGTAGCCATGAAGACAGTGCGGGGTAAGCAGTTCTTCCTTGTTGATTGGGAGGGCTACAGTCCCGAAAACTGGTCCTGAGAACCCCTGGAGAACGTTGGCACTCCCCTGCTGCGCGACTTCTTGTCCCGATTGCGGGGAGGGGGGCGTGAGGGGAGGGGGGTACGGTCACACTCCCTGGGTCCCGTCGCCGCCTGTCACTCACCGCTCCGGTCTCCGGTTTTCCTGCCCGTGGCGGTCCCTCTCACTCCCCCTCCTGTACGTCCTCTGTGCCCTCTGTCAGCCGGTCCCGGCGTTCCTCTACGACCCCGGACACTCCCTCTGGCTCCCCTGCATCTCCTTCACCTTCCCTGCCACTTCCTGCTCTGGTCTCCAGCACTCGGGCCTTGCGCATTAGGGCGCGCTCACTCACCTCTTCTTAAAGGGCCAGCGTCCTGGGAACAGGATATGGCTAATTACAGGTACTGAGTATATAAGACTTCCTTTTCCCTGTGGGCGGTGCCTGTTCAACGTGTTCACATAGCTAGGTGTTCAGGTCCCTCTGTGTCTTGTACCCAGATTAACCCCGTCTCTTCCGCAGAGGCAGTCTGCTGTCCTGACCTGGTCCCAGAGTGCCGATTATCCAGGAAGTGTCCCAGTGACTGTTTGCTGAAGATCCTGCCATCTCCCGTCAACCTGAACCCGTCACCTGGCCTTCACCTGAAAGCTCCAGCCTGCACGTCCCGCTGGATCCGGACCCCATCGGCTGTGACTACTCAGCACCTGTACCCGGTTCCCGTCATCTGTCCTGCCTCCGGTTCCCATTGGACTATTAGTCATCTCCCGTGCCGATCTCTGAAGGACCCGTACCCCGTACTCCCTGTGTTCCGGCTGCCGTGCATTTAGGCCCTCTGGTGGGGTGACCAGACAGTCCCTGTATAGGGGTTAGCTCTTGGTAGCTCTGGGGGAGTCCGGTGCACGGTCCCATGAATCCACCTCCAGGACGTTACAGTATGTAATATGGTGATGTCTGTGGGGTAGGGGGCTATTACACTATGCAGTGTGGGGGCCTGATAACATGTATGTAATATGGTGATGTGTGTGGGAGGGGGGCTATTACACTGTGCAGTGTGGGGGCCTGATAACATGTATGTAATGATGTAATGAGGTGATGTGTGTGGGGAGGGAGGCTATTACACTGTGCAGAGTGGGGGGCCTGATAACATGTATGTAATATGGGGATGTGTGTGGGGGAGGGGGCTATTACACTGTGCAGTGATATGGTTTGTACTGTGTGTTGCACTGTATACTTACTTTGTGCTGCTGGTGGGTGCTATGCTTTCAGGGAGGGAATTTTTAATTAAAGTACATTTAGAAAAGTTATTTAAATATTGAATTAAAGCGATATACATTAAATATGAAAGACGAATTTGGTTATGGACCGCCCCTGTAATCTGAGAGGCCCAGCATCAGTATCCTGTGGGCCCATCATACTGTCATACTCTGTATAGACTTAGAGGAGTTATGGGCTCATCATACTATGTATAGCGGAGCTGTGGGTTCTTCATACTGTGTATAGGGGATCTGTGGGGGGACATTATACTGTGTATAGGGGATCTTTGGTCCCATCATGCTGTATATAGTGGATTTGTTGTCCCATCATAATGCATTTAGGGGACCTGTGGGACCATCATACTGTCATACTCTGTATAGATTTAGGGAAATTATGGGCCCACCATACTGTGTATAGCGGAGCTATGGGGACATTATACTGTGTATAAGAGATCTGTGGTCCCATCATACTGTGTATAGTGGATTTGTGGTGTCATCATACTGCGTGTAGGGCAGCTGTGGTCCCATCATACTGTGTATAGAGGAGCTGTAGGGACATCATACTGGGTGTAGGGGGCCTGTGGGTCCATCATACTGGGTGCAGGGGAGTGGTGGGCCCATCATACTGAGTATAGGGGAGCTATGGGCCCATAATACTGGGTGTAGGTGAGCTGTGGGCCCATCATGTTGTGTATAGAAGAGCTATGGGTCCATCATACTGTCTGTAGGGGAGCTGTGGTCCCATCATATGGTGTATAGGGAAGCTGTGGTCCCATCATATGGTGTATAGGGAAGCCGTGGTCCCATCATACGGTGTATAGGAGAGCTGTGATCCCATCATACGGTGTATTGGGGAGCTGTGATCCCATCATATGGTGTGTAGGGGAGCTGTGGTCTTATATGGTGTGTAGCGGAGCTGTGGTCCCATCATACTATGTATAGGGGATCTGTGGTCCCATCATACTGTGTGTAGGGGAGCTGTGGGCACATCATACTGGGTGTAGGGAAGCTGTGGGCCCATCATATTGGGTGTAGGGGAGCTATGGGTCCATCATACTGTGTGCAAGGGAGCTGTAGGGACATCATACTGTGTGCAAGGGAGCTGTAGGGACATCATACTGTGTATAGGGGAGCTGTGATCCCATCATACTGTGTAGAGGGGAGCTGTGGTCCCATCATATGTTGTGTAGGGGAGCTGTGGTCCCATCATACGGTATGTAGGGGAGCTGTGGTCCCATCATACAGTGTGTAGGGGAGCTGTGGTCCTATCATATGATGTATAGGGGAGCTGTGGTCCCATTATACTGGGTGTAGGGGAACTGTGGCCCATCATGTTGTGTATGAAGGAGCTATGGGTCCATCATACTGTGTGTAAGGGAGCTGTAGGAACATCATACTGTGTGTAGGGGAGCTGTGATCCCATCGTACTGTGTAGAGGGGAGCTGTGGTCCCATCATACGATGTATAGGGGAGCTGTGGTCCCATTATACTGGGTGTAGGGGAGCTGTGGCCCATCATGCTGTGTATGAAGGAGCTATGGGTCCATTATACTGTGTGTAAGGGAGCTGTAGGGACATCATACTGTGTGTAGGGGAGCTGTGATCCCATCATACTGTGTAGAGGGGAGCTGTGGTCCCATCATACTGTGTAGAGGGGAGCTGTGGTCCCATCATACAGTGTATAGAGAGCTGTGGTCCCATCATACATTGTGTAGGGGAGCTGTGGTCCCATCATACGGTGTGTAGGGGAGCTGTGGCCCCATAATACGGTGTGTAGAGGAGCTGTGGTCCCATCATACGGTATGTTGGGAAGCTGTGGTCCCATCAGACTGTGTATAGGGGACTTTTGGTCCATCAGACCGTGTGTAGGGGAGCTGTGGTCCCATCAGGCCTGTTTTCAGGAGAGCTGTGGGCCCATCAGACCGTGTTTTAGGGGAGCTGTGGGCCCATCAGACCATGTGTTGGGGAGCTGTACTTGGGAGACTCAGGAGACATTGCTAAATGTTAAGTGGACACTTAAGAAGCATTATTGTTACAGGGGCACTCAGGGTATTGTGACTGTTAAAGGTGCACAGGGGGAACTATTACTTTCTAGGGGCAAAATGTGGACACTTTTCTAGAGCACTAACCAAGGCAACAATATTTTCCAGGGGGCAATTTTACCATGTAGAGGGTACAAAGGAGGCATTATTACCATGTAAGGGGCACAGTGCTGGTATTACTATGTGGGGCTTTCTGTTTTTGTGCCACACAGCTGGTACAGTAATATGGGCACATTCAGCAGCAGTGGCTCAGTATTAGGGTATCAGCAGGATGAGCAGTTTGTGCAGGTTGGGAATAGACGAGGACGGTGCTGGAAATGTGAAAAGTCAGATGTATCTTTGTTGTAATCTCTGCAGACAAGCCTGACTAGAGAAGTCATATCGGTTTGGGCCAGGTAAAAAGACAAAGAAAAGTGAATAAGTCCATCAGAAAAAACATTAGCTGTAAGCCACTATCTGTAACTGTACTGTTATCTCTTACATGTACTGCAGACTAGTATTTGCCACTATATGATCACCATATGGTGGTAATATTGCTGTTGGCCTTTGTGTAGATATATTTTCAGTAACAGCGCGGTCATCTGCTGAGGCTCCTCTATACCCATTATTAAGGTGTGGCGCCCCTGAGGCTTCCGTCGCCACAGGTCATTGCACCCCACCAGCGGTGTGATGCCCCATTCTGGGAGAGGAAGAGAGTGAACTCCGGTCCCCTGGTAAATCCACACTACACCCATTGTTAGGCACATACTAGGATCAGGGAAAGTGGCAGGCAACCCTCCCATGCTGCATGCTGGGAGGGGCCGTAAGACCCATCCCTGCTCCTATAGGTTACAGCTTAGCAACTGGGGGGTGGGAGGAGCCATCTGAGAGCAGACACAGATAGGAAGGTCAAGTTTAGTTAGTTACCTCAGGGAGTGAGAGAGTGAGGAGCCAGCATGTAGTTGGAGAAGAAGAACGAGAGCAAGGAGGGAGGAGGAGGCCTGCTGGAGGCAGGCAAGGAGGAAAAGAGGAAAGAAAGAAAGAAAGAAAGAAAGAAAGAAGGAAAGAAAGGCTCCAAGTCAGTCAGGAGCAGAGAAACAGAAGGAGACGCTTCCTGGTGAAGACCCTGGGACCCAGAGGTCCAGGTGACACCACACAGAGAAAGAAAGGGTCGCAGGGCCACGGGTAGTCCTGGAGGTACCACGAGCAGTCCTTGATAGGTACCGAAGAGAGGGCCTAGAGGCGCCACAGGTAGTTGTAGGCTACGGTGGCCTGTTCCACAGTAACATCGGTGGAGGGATCAAGCTGCGACAGGGGACGGTCCCTAGAGACTGGAGGAGTGCAAAGACAATCTCCAAACAGTAAAAACCGAGGCCCAGGCACGTTGTAAGCTCCCAGGGCCAGAACCCATAGCAGACGTCCAGAAAAGGGGTAATCAGCCGACAGGTGACCCCCCAGCCTGGAGGCTGCAGTGGAGGCCAAGCCAGGTCCATCCTAACAAAGGCAAGGCTAGGGAAGACAGCCGAAGGAAGAGACACTAAGAGAAAGGAACCGGCTTTCACTCTCAGAATCACCCAGAAATGGCGGAGGTCCCTGACAGTGGTCCCAGCAGCCCAAGGGTCCCTACAGCTGTGACAAGAACTGTGAGTAAAGAACTAGAACTGCACCCTTGAAGTGGTCTCTGTTATTACAGCTGCATAGACATTCACAAGCACCAACTGTGCCCCGGGCATTGCTCCACCTGTGGGGAGCAGTACCACCATTGCTGCCATAACATCATCCCGGAGGCCTCACACAGCAGCGGCGGCTTATTAGCCGCATACCACAGGTGGCGTCACGAACCCAACCATTAACAAGCAAGCCACATATTCCACTGACACCCACCAGGGCCACGGAGCCGGGCCCAGCCACCACTGACTACCACCGGACTAGTCCGGCCCGGCACCGGGTGTCCCACAGCCCTGGGGTGGGCGAGTCAAAGGCATGCTACCATAGTTGTTACCTGGTTAGGGGCCCATTCAGATGTTTGCCCCCCAAGCTGAACCACTGTCTTCCACCCATTGAAATGAATGAGGTGTGTCAAAACGCAACCAAAATGTTTAGCTGTGCGTTTACACTGCATTTTGGTTGCATTTTGGATTCGTTCTTGTCAACAAAACCGCAGGTCTTTTCGGTCTCTCTCTCTCTATCTTTCTGTTGGTCTAAATCTCTCTCTCTCTCTGTGAGTCTTGGTCTCTCTCTCTCTGTCAGTCTCAGTCTCTCTCTCTCTCGGTCTCTCTCTCTCTCTGTCAGTCTCTGTCTCTCTCTCTTTTTCTCTCTGTCGGACTCTCTCTCTCTCTGTCGGTCTCGGTCTCTCTCTCTCTCTGGCTGTCTTTCCCTCTCCCTCTCCCCTTCATACTTACTGATCGCCAGTGCGGCGCAGCTTTCACAGTGCTCCTGCAGCCTCTGCTGTTTCTGAAAGTGTCGGCTGCGCATTAGGCTCATCTCATATTCACTGTTTCCCTCGCCCACCGGCGCTTATCATTGATTGCAGTCAGATGCACTCCTATGCTGAGTGACAGCTGTCTCACTGCAACCAATCATAGCCGCTGGTGGGCGGGTCTATATAGTGGAGTACAATAAATAAATAAAAAAAAAAAAAAAACGAAAAAAACCCCCCAAAAAACGGTGTACGGTCCCCAAAATTTTGATACCCAGCCAAGATAAAGCCACACAGCTGAGGGCTGGTATTCTCAGACTGGGGAGACCCACATTATTGGGAGCCCCCCAGTCTAAAAATATCTGCCAGCAGCCGCCTGGAATTGCCGCATCCATTAGATGTGACAGTCCCGGGACTTTACCCATTTTCCCGGGACTTTACTTTACTCATCCCGAATGCCCTGGTGCGGTAGCAATTGGGGTAATAAAGAGTTAATGGCAGCCCATAGCTGCCATTAAGTCCTAGCTTAGGGATGGCAGGCATCAATGAGACACTCCCATCACTAAACGGTAAGTGAAAGTAAATAAACAAAAACACCGAAAAACCCTTTATTTGAAATAAAAGACAAAAAAACACCCTCTTTCACCACTTTATTAACCCCAACACAACCCTCCAGGTCTGGCTTAATTCACACGAGGTCCCATGACGCTTCCAGCATTGCTACATCTGACACTCACAGCGAGAGGCCATAGAGCATGACCGCTCGCTGTGAGCTCCACGCAGCAACTGAAGTGAGTCGCACTATCAGTGGTGACATCACTCAGGTTACCCACGGCCACAGCTGGAGTCCTCCACCTGTGACAGCAAATCACCCGAGTGACTGAAGTGAGCCACAGGATCAGCAGTGCCTTTACCCAGATGATTTGATGTCACAGGTGAGTCCTTCACCTGTGACTGCAAATCAGGCCGCGACACAGAGACAGAGCCGCGTGATGACAATGAACTCGGTTGAACCTCTGACATCACAGCTGAGGGCCGCGCACTACTGCCTGTGTCGCGGCACTTACGTCAGAGGTTCACCAGAGTTCATTCTCATTGTGTGGCTCTATCTGTCTGCTGTCAGTGGCCAGTCATGCTCTATGGTGCTGTTGTGACAGAACAGGGATGTAACAGAGCTGAATCGCCGTGGGACTGCACTGTCAAAAATGCATCCAAAACGCATTCAAAACACATACATTTTGGATGCATTTATTTTTTTGTCAAATTCAGTGTTTACAGTTGTCAAAGTCTGCCAGAGGGTGCATTTTTTTTTTTTTGCCAAATCAAGAACACAGCGTGCGCAGATACCCTAAGGCAGGCTCATATAGTTTCTCTTCCTATTTGCTATCAGTCATATCATATAGTCTATATTGGAAATCATAGGTATGGGTAATTTAGTAATACAAATGTAATAAATTGCGTGAATAGACAGCCAGAATGACAAGTTACCTTTCCGAATAAGTTTCTAAAGTTATAGAAAATTTTAATTCTAAAAAAGAAAAACACTATTTGCTGTTTATGATCTTGTCCTGTGTTTTTGAAACACTTAACATTAGTAAGACGTCCCCTTCATTACTATTGTTGTAGACAGAAAGAACCTGTAAGCATTAATTCAAATGAAACCTTTTGTCAATACTGTCCATTACCTAATCTGATGGCTATGAGTTTTTCAACTAAAATGTGCTGAAAGTAGCTTCTATAAAAATTGATGCAGTAGATGGCAAAACTGCCTAGCTAAAGAAAAGGAATGTGCAAGCTGATGTAGAATGCTAATGTTATTTCTAAAACATTTTACACAAAAATGCAATTAATTATACTAAATCAATACATTTGACAAAATGTGCCCATATAAAGTCTTCAAGTGAAGGTCTCAATGAATATTTCAAGAAATGTGGTACACATGTTTATATATTAACACCATCCTTTACGCAGAAAATTTGTACAGTAAACTAAGCTGCAGCCTTATACCATATTTCACCATATAGCCAACAGTATATTCACTACATGTTAAAGTGAGATAAGTGAAATGCATAACATCCAAAGATGTCACCCAGACAATGTTGTCTTTTCCATGAAAAATCAAATTTTTATTTATCAAATGAGTTGCATAATGAATAGAAAATATAGTCCACACATCGACTAGGTTAGTATTAATGATTTTCTCCTTCAAACTTTGCTTTCGTCAAAGAATGCTTGCAGACCCTTGGCATTCTAGCTGTTAATTTGCTGAGGTAATGTGGAGATATTTCACCCCATGCTTCCAGAAGCCACTATATATATATGTGTATATATGTATGTATGTATGTATGTATGTATGTGTGTATATGTATGTATGTATGTATGTGTGTGTATATGTATATGTATGTATATATATACATATATATATAAATCACACACACACACACACACACACACACACACACACACACACGCACGCACGCACAGATATATATATACAGTTGATACCAGAGTTTACATACACTGTCTAAAAAAACACATATGCATGTTGTTCTCACTATCTGACATGAAATCAGGATAGACCTTTCCCATTTTAGGTCAATTAGGATTACCAAAATCTGTTATATAAAGCTGTGTGTGTTTGTGTGTATGTATGTCTGCTAAAGGAATCTGCACCATCGAATTTACAATCACAAAATATTGCACAGCCGCCTCATATGACTCAGTGAACGGCATAGCCTATGTTTTGAGGGGAAAATATAACCCCGCATTTTACAGTTATTCGCCAAAAAACCTGCTTACATTAAAGCCAATGGAGCTGGAGATTACAGGTCATTAATAGGAGCACTGATTTGTTTCTATAGGCAACAAAGGACAATTCTTACTAGTTTAAGAAGCTTATGTGTGAGGTAGTATGATATCAGTAGAGACAGACACACATACACACACACACACACCCACACCCACCCACACACACACACACACACACACACACAGAGACACACAGAGACAGAAACACACATAGACACAAACAACAGAGGCAGAGACACAGAGAGACAGACAGAGACAGACACACAGAGACATACTTACAGACACACACACACACACACACACACACACACACACACACAGACATACAGAGACAAAAACACACAGAGAAACACACATACAGAGACACACACACACACACTCACAGAAACAGGCACACAGAGACAGACAGACAGACAGACACACACACACACACACACACAGACACACAGACAAACACACACAGAGGCAGATTCACACAGAGGCAGATTCACACAGAGGCAGATTCACACAGAGGCAGAGACACACAGAGACACACAGAGACACACATAGAGACAGAGACACACAGAGACAGAGACCCACACACAGAGACAAACATACACACATGCAGAGACACACACACACACACACACACACACAGAGAGACTCACACAGAAACAGATTCACACAGAGACAGATTCACACAAACAGACACACACACATCATAAACTATGTTTTGAGGGGAAAATGTAACCCCACGCTTTACAGTTATTCGCCAAAAAAAACTGCTTACATTAAAGTCAATGGAGCTGGGAGCTACAGGTCATTAATAGGAGCTCTGATTGGTGGTTGCTATAGACCACAAAGAACATTCTTAGTATACAATGGGTATGTAAAGTATTCAAACCCCTTTTAAATTTTTCAATGTTTCATTGCAGCCATTTGGTTAATTCAGAAAAGTTCATTCTTTTTCTCATTAATGTACACTCTGCACCCCATCTTGACAGAAAACCCCCCCGAAATATAGAAATTTTTGCAAATTTATTAAACAAGAAAAACTGAAATATCACATGGCCATAAGTATTCAGAGTAGAGTTGATCGAATCCGCCAAAATCCAGGACCAGCGGATCACTGCCGGATTGCAAAAAAAAATTTGGATCCGCGCCGGATTCCAGGGCCCATATAAGTCTATGGGGACCAGAATCCGGAGATTAAAAACGTTTGTGGAGGGGATTAGGGGGTAGAAGCGTGTGCGGTTTACTCACCTGAGGCTGTGTCATGGCAGCAAACTCCTTCCGGGTCACGCTTTTCCCTTCCGGAGCCGACAATTCAATATTCATTGTTTTGCCCGCCCACTGACGCGTGTAATTGGTTGCAGTTAGACGCATCCACACCCTCAGTTGCAGCGTGTCAGCTGACTTCAACCAATCACAGGCGGCAGGATGGCTGGTGGGCGGGGAAAGCAGTGCAAGTGTCTGCGGGTCAGTATGGTGAATGTGCTTGTCTTTCAAAAACACATGCACATGTGCTGCCCCCGTGCCAGCAGCCGACGCTGCTCGGGCCCGGACCTTCAGGGGTGGTAGCTCGAGGGTCTCTGGACTCGGGGGTCTCGTGGACACGCTGAATAAAATGGGGGGACGTAACATACGGGCTAGGACGTAATAAGTTTGTGACACCACCCATGGTGTGTGGTGAGGTGGGACACCACCGCTGTTGTTATGGGGCACCCGGGGAGATGTTGTGCAGCAAGTGGTTAACCCCTCCATGGGCAGGGATGGTGGCCCCGGGACCCGATGGCTCTGGTGCAGGGGGGGATGACGGCCGCAGGGGTTGCTGGTGTACTCACTTTTAGTAAAACACATAAGTCTCTGGTAAACCAAGGTGGTGGTGGCCGGTGCCACAGCCGGTTGCGTTCGGGATCCCCCACCCGGTTGGTGGTCTCTATCCTTTTCCTGCAATGTTTAAGTAGAAAAGACTTCCCAGTTTGAAACGTAGGAGTCCACTCCCGGCTGGATGTGGCCTAAGGAGCCGTGCCTGCAGACGCTGGCCCATGGGATCTATGGGCCCTGGTGGTGACCTCTTATCCCTATTCAGTGGGTTGTTGTCTTCTATGAGGGACTTTGGGTGGAACATGATCTCTAGTCCTGGCCTCATTTGGTTAATTAACCAGCTCCAGTAGGTTCTGGTCCTGGCTTCAGGGTCCGAGTACCCTCCTTTGTGCTACTGTTTCCGGGTCGGTTCCCCGTGTCGGTATCCGCGGGCTACAACCCTGGCCCAGTCCACCTTGGTTCCACCGAGCCATCTTCCCGTCTCCTGCTGACGGAGACCACCGTCTGCCTCCTAGCCAAGGTACCAGGGCTCCTACCCTGGCATCGCTCAACTTGGAATTGACTGCTGGAGCTACCCCTAGCTCCAGCCCACACTCCTCTCCAAACTGAACTCTAACACTCAACCCACTGTTTTTCCCGCCCCGGGCTGTCTGGACCCCTGGGTGGGCGTGTTCCAGCCGCCTGGTCATGTCCACGGGTGTGTCTGTCTTTCCCTAAGGGGGGTGACTAGGGTTTAATGGCTGGCTGTGTGTTTCCTAGTGAGGGAAGGTGTTATGCAGGGGCCTATTTGTGACTACCTGGTTTTGCCAGGGCATCACACACATTCCTGTCAGCTTTGCCGGTGATGCGCTGTCAGACTCATACAAGTCTGACAAGACATCAGCCGACACAGCCTGCGCTCTCTGAGCACGAGCGTGCATGTACACAGAAACACACGCACGCCACTGTTAGAAGTGTGCGTGGCTGTGTCGGTGATGCGTTTTTTTTTTGTTTTTTTTAAAAATTTAAATAAATTAAAAAAAAAACCAACATGCGGTCCCCCTAATTTTCATCCCCAGCCAAAATAAAACCGGCTGCGGGCCGGTATTCTCAGACTGCAGCTGCCCGGTATTGCCACATCTATTAGATGTGACAATCCCGGTGCTTTACCTGCTTTTCTCGATTGCTCTGGAGCGGTGTCAATCGGGGTAATAAGGGGTTAATAGCAGCACACAGCTGCTACTAAGCCCTAGGTTAGTGATAGTACAAGCGTCTATGAGATACCTGCATCACACTAACCTGTAAATGTAAGTAAATAAACACAGGCACCAAGAAAAATCCTCTATTTGGAATAAAGTACAAAACACACACCCTCCTTCACCTCTTTATTCACCCCCAACACCCTGCAGGTCCGGCGTAATCCACACGAGGTCCCACGCCGCTTCAGCTCTGCTACATAACACAGCCAGCGGCCATAGAGCACGACTGCAGGCTGTACAAACAATGACTGAGCCGCGAGAACTGCACGACAGGCAGCTATTGTCACAGGCTGGGGGCGAGTGTGCCTGCTACCAATCACAGATGAGAGGATGGCCGGTGGGTGGGGAAAACACAGAAAGCTGTGTGTATACGATACACAGTACAGGAAGTGAATGTGCAACCCGGAAGCAGTGTGCCACCATGAAACTGAGTCTCGGTAAGTATGAAACGCTATTTTATTCCTTTTTTTCTTTATTTTTCAATTGTTTTTGCCAGTGCTGGATCCAGATCGTGCAACCGGAATTCCAGATCTGGGTCTGGCACCCGGAAATCTTTGAAATTGACCGGATCCGGAATTTTACAGTTCGGATCCGTTCAGCCCTAATTCAGACCCTTTTCTTAGTATTGAATAGAAGCACCCCTTAGAGCTAGTACAGCCATGAGTCATCTTGGGAATGATGCATCAAGTTTTTCACACCTTGATCCTCTGCTATTCTTTCTTGCAGATCCTGTCCAGTTCCATCAGGTTGGATGGTGAATGTTTTTCAGGTCTCTCCAGAAATGCTCATTTGGGTTTAGGTCAGAGCTCTGGCTGGGCCAGTCAAGAATGGTCACTGAGTTGTTCTGAAGCCACTGTTTTGTTATTTTAGCTGTGTGCTTAGGGTCATTGTCTTGTTGGAAAGTGAACCTTCGGCCAAGTCTGAGGTCCAGAGCACTCTGGAAGAGGTTTTCTTCCAGGATATCTCTATACTTGGCCGCATTCATTTCCTTCAATTGCAACCAGTCGTACTGTCGCTGCAGCGGAAGAACACCCACCACCATGTTTCACTGTTGGGATTGTATTGTGCAGGTGATGAGCAGTGTATGGTTTTCTCCACACATACTGCTTAGAATTATCACCAAAAGTTCTATCTTTGACTCATCAGACCAGAAAATTCAACTTCTCATAGTCTGGGAGTCCTACATGTGATATTTAGCAAACTCTACGGGGGCTTTTATATGTCTTGCACGGAGGAGAGGCTTCCATCGAGCCACTTTGCCATAGATGCCCAACTGGTAAAGGGCTGCAGTGATAGTGTGCCGCCCCCATGCCAGCAGCCGAGCTGCTCGGATCCGGGTTCTCAGTGGCTCGAGGGTCCCCGGACCCGGGGGTCGTGCGACCACTCAAATGAAGGGGGGTATTTACAAGGGATTTTATACAGTTTGTGACACCACCCGTGGTATGTGGTAATTAGGAGTACCACCGCTGAGTTGGGAGTACCCGGGGGTGATGGAATGGGGCAGCCAGGTGTTAGAACCCTCCACGGGTAGGGGGAAATATGTAATGCCTGCCTGGATCCACAAACTCACACAGGCTGTAATGGACAGGCTAGAGGGAAGCCACTCGCCAAGCAGGACCCCAAAAACCCTGAAACCCTTTAACCCCTATACAGGGATTTGGAATTACACAGGGCCCTGGAGATCACTACCTGTGGAAGGCTGCAGTCTGAAAGAGTAGTCGTCAGGCAGGGTCAAACCAGGAATTGCAGAACAGGGACAGAATCGTCAGGCAAAGACGTAATCAGAAATGAGCAGAGGTTAAAACCGGATCGGGCAGCGAGGTACAAAAACAGCAGGCAGGAGGGTAGTCAGGAAACAAGTGGTAATCAGCACACGAAATCACAGGACGAAACAGGCGCTAGAATTCTCAGAACTATCTCTGGCAGAGGTCAGCAGACAGGAGGGGAATTAAAAAGGGTGTGGTGTCTTCCCATAGGCTGTAGCTGAGTGATGGTACCTCAGCTGGGAGACACCCGCCACCTACAGTCAGCCAGTGGCACTGCAGATCCCCAGGAAACCCAGACCAGATGATGAACGGAGCCTGCACCCACCGGCGCCGCTGGCATCGACTCCTCTCCCATCACCAGCACCATCCACGGCAGCAACACGGCGTCGCCTGGCGATCGGAGCAGAAGTCAATGGGGCGGACTCCGGTGGTGACGTAACAGAATACCCCAGAACTCAGTGTTTGGAGGGGAATGCCGCTGGGTGCAGGGGGTCACTTTGGTACTCACTCAGTCCATTAAGCAGATACCGACAACTGGTAAACCAAGTCTCTGGACACTGCTGCCGCTGAGAGGAGCTAATTCGGGTCCCGTCCCCAATGGTGCTGCCTGGTGATCCGTGACCTGCCTCCTGGCACTAAGTTTATTACTTTGGTGGTCCCGGTAGTGTGAAACTTGCCGGGTCCCGCTCCTCACTATGGCTAAGTGTGGGAACGTGCTCTCAGGGCTCACGCTTGGGATTTTCTGGACCGTTTTGGATTGGAAAGTCCTATCCTCTTCGTTGCGCTAGTGCCCCGAATTTGGAGCAGGTGGGGAAAAAATCTTGAAGGCTCCATTCTCCGCGGGTAAATTATCGAGTTGCTTGAAGCTACTCACTGACCTAGGGTCCACCTACCCCGTCGTGCCTCGGTCCCGGAGTGGTGATGGTGCAAGGCTGCCAGCTGTCCTCCTCGACAGATCCATGCCCCTTGCCACGATCCCCTGTGACCAGGGGTCCGACTCCTCTAGGCCAGACCACCGTCTGCAACCTAGATAGTTAACCAGGAGCCCTGCTCCCGACCTCCTCTCACTTTCACTACTCAGTCCACTCTCTTCTTGACAATCCTCACCTCCCCAACCCCCCACGTGGGTGACTCTTTTCCACTCAAGCTGTCTACTGGTGTGTTTGGTGGGTGTTATGTAGGGTGTATCTAGGATTTGATTAGCTGATGTAGGCAACACCATATGGTTAGGGACCCAAAACCAAGAAGGAGGTGGATACTGCATGGGAGGACAGATTGTGCAATACCCTGTGACGACCCGATAGTCCAGGGGCGTCACAATAGTTGACTTTGTGCAACTTTCTCCCATCTCTATGCAAGCTTTCATATGTCTTGCACTGATGAGAGGCTCCTGTCGGGCCACTCTGCCATAAAGGCCTGACTGGTGGAGGGCTATAGTGATAGTTGACTTTGTGGAACTTTCTCCCATCTCCTTACTGCATCTCTGGAGCTCAGCCACAGTGATCTTGGGGTTCTTCTTTACCTATCTTACCAAGGCTCTTCTCACATGATTGCTCAGTTTGGCTGGATGGACAGATCTAGGAAAAGTTCTGGTAGTCCTAAACGTCTTCCATTTAAGGATTATGTGCTCTCAGGAACATTGAGTACGGCAGAAATTCTTTTGTAATCTTGGCCAGATCTGTGCTTTGCCACAATTCTGTCTCTGAGCTCCTTGGGCAGTTCCTTTGAACTCATGATTCTCATTTGGTCTGACATGCACTGTGAGCTGTGAGGTCTTATATAGACAGGTGTGTGCCTTTCCAAATCAAGTCCTATCAGTTTAATTAAACACAGCTGGACTCCAATCAAAGAGTAGAACCATCTCAAGGAGGATCACAAGGAAATGGACAGCATGTGACTTAAATATGAGTGTCTGAGCAAAGGGTCTGAATACATATGACCATGTGATTTTTCAGTTTTTCCTGATTAATACATTTTCAAAAATGTATACATTTCTATTTTATTTTCCTGTCATGATGGGGTGCAGAGTGTACATCAATGAGAACAAAATGAACTTTTTGAATTTACTAAATGGCTGCAATGAAACAAAGAGTGAAAATTTAAAGGGGTCTGAATTACTTCTGTACCCACTGTAAGACGCTCATGTGTGAGGTAGCATGATATCGGTAGAGACAGACACACAGAGATACAAACACACAGAGGCAGAGACAGAACCATAGAGACACAGAGAAAGACAGACACACACACACACACACACACACTGTCACACACACGCACACACACACACACAGACAAACAGAGACAGAGACACACAGAGACCGACACACACAAACTGATACAGAGACACAAAGACAGACTCACACACAGACAGATTCAGACAGCGACAGAGACACAAAGAGACAGAGACACACAGAGACAGAGACACACAGAGACAGAGACACACAGAGACAGAGACACACAGACAGAGTCACACAGAAACAGACACACACAGAGACTGACACACAGCACACAGAAACAGAGACAGAGACACAAAGACAGACTCAGAGAGAGACAGAGACAGTAACACACACAGAGAGACACAGACACAAACACACACACAGAGACAGATTCAAACAGAGAGACACACACATGAAGACTGATACAGAGACAAATAGTGATGCAGAGACACACACAGAGACAAATTCACAAAGAGTCAGAGACAGACACTCAGAGACTGATACAGAGACAGAGACAAATAGAGACCTATAGACACACACAGAGACAGACACACAGAGAGACAGACACACACACACACACACACAGACATAGAGATAGAGACAGACACGGGGACACATAGACACACAGACAGAGCCACACAGAGCCACACAGAGACAGCGAGGGAGGCAGCCAGTTAGAGAGGGAGGCAGCCAGACAGAGAGGGAGGCAGACAGACAGAGACAGACAGAGAGACGAAGACAAACAGACAGAGAGACACTTAGTTACTATCCTGGGCAACGCCGGGTACTACAGCTAGTTATTTATATTTGCCAAATACCAGAATAGTGAGAGAGCATGTTTTAAGGCACTTTTATTACTTTCTGCAAAGTCAAAAGTTTACATACATTTCACTAGTATTTGGTACTATTGATCCACAGAAAAGGACATAAATTCAAAAAGAAGTCACAGGAAAAACTGACCAAAAACGGCCATTAGCCAACAGGTCAAACAGCAGATGCACTAGCAGGATGCAGCCGGCTCCCTATGATAAAGGTGGGGACAACGCAGGTGCAGAATACCAATGAGATAACCACTCACAGCCTACCATATCACGAAAGGGATGGTTGCTGGTATTAAAACTGCACACAGATGGGATTTGCATACAGCACCTGTCACGCAGGTATGTGCGATGCAAAGTGTCTGGCTTACAGCCTATTGATGATACCCATACTACAGTCATGGCCAAAAGTTTTGAGAATGACACCAAAATTATATTTTCACATGATCTGTTGCCCTCTGGTTTTTAATTGTGTTTGTCTGATGTTTACGTCACATACAGAAATATAATTGCAATCATATTATGAGTACCAAAAGGTTATATTGACAGTTAGGGCTGGTTCACACTAAGCGACAGCGACAATGAGGTCGCTGTTACGTCACCATTTTCTGTGACGTAACAGCGACCTTGTAAGTCGCTGTTATGATCGCTGCTTAGCTGTCAAACACAGCAGCCAAAGCAGCGATCATAACCGCGAGAGCAGGGAGCCGCGCACACTGCTTAGCGCTGGCTCCTTGCTCTCCTAGCTACAGTACACATCGGGTTAATTAACTCGATGTGTACTGCAGCTACATGTACAGAGAGCAGGGAGCCGCACACACTGCTTAGCGCTGGCTCCTTGCTCTCCTAGCTACAGTACACATCGGGTTAATTAACCCGATGTGTACTGCAGCTACATGTGCAGAGAGCCGGAGCCGGCAGCACAGGCAGCGTGAGAGCTGCGGAGGCTGGTAACTAAGGTAAATATCGGGTAACCACCTTGGTTACCCGATGTTTACCCTGGTTACAGCTTACCACAGCTGCCAGATGCCGGCTCCTGCTCACTGCTCGCTTCATTTCGTCGCTCTCTCGCTGTCAGACACAGCGATCTGTGTGTCACAGCGGGAGAGCGGCTTTGAAGAAAACGAACCAGGGCTGTGTGTAACGAGCAGCGATCTCGCAGCAGGGGCCAGATCGCTGCTCAGTGTCACACACAGCGAGATCGCTAATGAGGTCACTGTTACGTCACCAAAACCGTGCCGTAGCAGCGATTTCGGTAGCGATCTCGCTATGTGTGAAGCACCCCTTAGAATGAGTTAATGCAGCAAGTCAATATTTGCAGTGTTGACCCTTCTTCTTCAGGACCTCTGCAATTCTCCCTGGCATGCTCTCAATCAACTTCTGGATCAAATCCTGACTGATAGCTGTCCATTCTTGCATAAGCAATGCTTGCATTTTGCCAGAATTTGTTGGTTTTTGTTTCTCCACCCGTCTCTTGATGATTGCCCACAAGTTCTCAATGGGATTAAGATCTGGGGAGTTTCCAGGCCATGGACCCAAAATCTCTATGTTTTGTTCCATGAGCCATTTAGTGATCACCTTTGCTTTATGGCAAGGTGCTCCATCATGCTGGAAAAGGCATTGTTGGGCGCCAAACTGCTCTTGGACAGTTGGGAGAAGTTGCTCTTGGAGGACATTCTGGTACCATTCTTTTTTCATGGCTGTGTTTTTAGGCAAGACTGTGAGTGAGCCAATTCCCTTGGCTGAGAAGCAACCCCACACATGAATCGTTTCAGGATGCTTAACAGTTGGCATGAGACAAGACTGGTGGTAGCGCTCACCTCTTCTTCTCCTAATAAGCTGTTTTCCAGATGTCCCAAACAATCGAAAAGGGGATTCATCTGAGAAAATGACTTTACCCCAGTCCTCAGCAGTCCACTCCCTGTACCTTTTGCAGAATATCAGTCGGTCCCTGATGTTTTTTCTGGAGAGAAGTGGCTTCTTTGCTGCCCTCCTTGAAACCAGGCCTTTCTCAAGCAGTCTCTGCCTCACAGTGCGTGCAGAAGCACTCACACCAGCCATGGTCCATATTTTGGCCAAAATACGTAAGCTAGTAAACCGGCGTCAAGGGTCCCCACTCTTACGAGTCCCTACACTACATTAAAAATGATTCACAGAAAAGGACATAAATTCAAAAAGAAGTCACAGGATAAACTCACCAAAAATAGCCATTAGCCAACAGGTCAAACAGCAAATGGAGTAGCAGGATGCAGCCGGCTCCCTATGATAAAGGTGGGGACAACACAGGTGCAGAATACCGATGAGACAACCACTCACAGCCTACCATATCATGGAGGAGGTGGTTTCTGGTATTAAAACTGCACACAGATGGGGTTTGCAGAGAGTGCCAGTCACACAGGTATGTGTGATGCACAGTATCTCACTTACAGCCTATTGATGACACCCATACTATTAGATCAGACGGGTGGCCCAGCACTATATAAGTGCCTCAACACACAGGACAGGCACCCTGCAGGATGTAGCCGGGCCTTTTGGGGTGTAATGGTAGGCTGTGAGTGGTTGTCTCATAAGTATTCTGCATCTGTGTTGTCCCCACCTTTATCATAGGGAGACGGCTGCATCCTGCTAGTGCATTTGCTGTTTGACCTGTTGGCTAATGGCTGTTTTTGGTGAGTTTTTCCTGTGAGTTCTATATGGTACCATTGCCCTTAAACTGTATGACTTGGCTCAAACATTTTGTATAGCCTTTCAATCTTCTCACAATAAATGGTAGGAATTTTGGCCCATTCCTCCTGACAGAACTGGTGTAACTGAGCCATGTTTGTAGGTAGCCTTGCTTGCACCTGCCTTTTCAGCTTTGCCCATAAATTTTCAATAGCATTGATATCAGAGCTTTGTGATGGCCACTCCAAAACATTGACTTTGTTATCCTTAAACCACTTTGTAACCAGTTTGGCAGTATGCTTCAGGTCATTGTCCATTTGGTAGACCCATTTCAGGACAAGCTTTAAGTTCCTGGCTGATGTCTTGAGATGTTGCTTCACTATTGCCGCATAATCTTTTCTCATAATGCCAACTATTTTATGAAGTGCACCAGTCCCTCCTGCAGCAAAACAACCCCACAACATGATGCTTCATAATGACCAAATGTAACGATGGTCATTCTGGCCAAACAGTTCAATGTTAACTTTGTCAGACCACAGGACATATCTCCATAAATTAAGGTCTTTGCTTCTGAGTGTATTTGCAAACATTAATCTGACTTATTTTATGTTTCTTTTGGAGCAATAGCTTCTTCCTGGCAGAGTGGTCTGTCATAGGATGTAGATACAGTACTCGTTTCTCTGTGGACAATTTTACTAGCTTCTGACAGCATCTTCACAAGGTATTTTGCTTTTTTTCTTGGGTTGATATGCACATGTTTGACCAAAGCACGATCATTTCTGGTACACAGAACCATATGTAAGGACTTATTACTTATTATTACTGTTTATTATTTTCTGCCAGAAAAGGCTGTTGTGTTTTATTTCTCCCTTGAAAATGTTATTTATTTTTCCCTGAGGTTTAGGAAGATACAATAAACCCTCTGAACTTAAATGAAAACCATTCCTGTCTGTGCCTCTATATACAATAGCCTTTAATTCACATCATAGGTAGACCACAATTATGACAGACAAAACGAGAAAACAAATCCAGAAAATCACCTTGTCTTATTTTGCAAGATTTTATTAACAAATTATGGTGGATAATAAGTATTTAGTCACCTAAAAGCATGCAATATTTCTATCTCTCACAGACCTGTAACTTCTTCTTTAAGAGGCTCCTCTGCCTCCACGCATTACCTGTAGTAATGCCACCTGTTTGAACTTGTTATCAGTATAAAAGACACCTGTCCACAATCACAAACAGTCACACTCCAAATTCCACTATGATGAAGACAAAAGAGCTATCGAAGGACTCAAGAAACAAAATTGTAGCACTGCACCAGGCTGGAAAGACTGTATCTGCAATAGGCAAGCAGCTTGGTGTGATGAAATCAACTGTGGGAGCAATAATAAGAAAATGGAAGACATACAAGACCACTGATAATCTCCCTCGATCTGGGGCTCCATGCAAGATCTCACTCCGTGGGGTCAAAATGATCACAAGAACGGTGAGCAAAAATTCCAGAACCACACAGGGGACCTAGTGAATAACCTGCATAGAGCTGGGACTACCGTAACAAAGGCTACCATCAGTTACACACTACGCCACCAGGGACTCAGATACTGCAGTGCCAGATGTGTCCCCCTGCTTAGGCCAGTACATGTCCGGGCCCGTCTGAAGTTTTCTAGAGAGCATTTGGATTATCCTGAAGAGTATTGGGAGAATGTCATATGGTCTGATGAAACCAAAGTAGAACTGTTTGGTAGAAACACAACTCGCCATGTTTGGAGGAGACAGAATGCTGAGTTGCATCCAAAGAACACCATACCTACTGTGAAGCATGGGGGTGTCAACATCATGCTTTGGGGCTGTTTCTCTGCAAAGGGACCAGGACGACTGATACGTGTACATGAAAGAATGAATGGCACCAGCCCTCGTGAGATTTTGAGTGCAAACCTCCTTCAATCAGTAAGGGCATTGAAGATGAAACTTGGTTGGGTCTTTCAGCATGATAATGATCCCAAGCACACCGCCAGGGCAATGAAGGGAGATGCTTCAGAAGAAGCATATAAAGATCCTGGAGTGGCCTAGCCAGTCTCCAGATCTCAACCCTATAGAAAACCTTTCGATGGAGTTGTAAGTCTGTGTTGCCCAGTGACAGGCACAAAATATCACTGCTCTAGAGGAGATCTGCATGGAGGAATGGGCCAACATACCAACAACACTGTGTGCCAACCTTGTGAAGACTTACAGAATACGTTTGACCTCTGTCCTTGCCAACAAAGGATATATAACAAAATATTGAGATTAACTTTTGTTATTGACTTAATACTTATTTTCCACCATAATTTGCAAAAAAAATATTGCGAAATCAGAGAAGGTGATTTTCTGGATTTCTTTTCTCATTTTGTCTCTCAGTTGTGGTCTACCAATGATGCCAGTTACTGGCCTCTCTCATCTTTTTAAGTGGGAAAACTTGCACAATTGGTGGCTGACTAAATACTTTTTTCCCCACTATATATATACATACATACATACATATATACATACATTAATTTGTAGTTTTAATACAGTATCCTATCATTTTCAGCACATTAAAAAAAAAAGATGAGAGAAATTATTAAAACAATGTTTGGATGGATAGAGGGCGAAATAAGTATTGAACACATCACCAACTTCCTAAGCAAATCCTTTTCTTAAGGTGCCATTGACATGAATTTCTTCTTAATGTCAGCAATAACCATCCAATCAACACAAGCAAAGTAATCAAACCAGAGATGTCCAAAAATGTGTGCAACAATGTGAAATGACACAAGGAAAAAGTATTAAACACATGAAGAAAGAGAAGTGCAAAAAGCCATGGAAAGTCAAGACATCAGCTGAAGTCTATCAGTAATTAGAAGCAATCCTGCCACTTAGTGAAAAATAATATAAACTGGTTGAACTGATGGCCTATAAAAAGATTACTTATTGCAAAGGTGCCACACAACAAATATCTCATGATTGGCAAAACCAGTGAGCTGTCTCAAGACCTTCACAATCACAACCTTATTGTTACAACACATACTGATGACATTAGTTACTGTTACTGAAGACTTTCTAAACTACTGGAGGTTCTAGTGAGCTCTGTTGGGGCCATAATCTGGATGTGCAAAGAACATATTTTCATCATTAACCGGCCACGAACATGTGCTCCCCAAAGATTTTAGACAAGAGCAGTGAAAAGAGTGATCAGAAGTGTTGTCCAATATCCAAGAACCAGCTGTAGAGAGCAACAGAAAGACCTGGAATTATCATTTACAATTGTTTCAAAGAGAACATTAAGTAATGCACTCACTCTCCATGGCCTTGATGCACACTCACCACACAAGACTCCATTGCTGAACAAAAAGCATGTTGAAGTGCATTTAACAACATTTCGACAATATTTGGATAAACCTGTGAAATACTGGGAGAAAATAGTCTGTTCAGATAAGACCAAAATTGAACTCTTTGGATGCTATAGTACACACTATGTTTGGAAGCCAAAAGGCACTGCATATTGCCCCAAAAAAGCAATGCTAACAGTGTAGTTTGGAGGTGGGAACATCATGGTGGAGAGCTGTTTTTCAGCATACGGCACTGCATACTATTATTCAATGGACAAATTATTCAGCGGACAAAGGTACTGTGACATTCTCGATAAATATCTGCTGTCATCTACCAGGATGATGAAGATGGAATGAGGATGGACATTTCAGCAAGACAATGATCCCAAACACACAGCCCAAGAAACTTTTCCATTTATTTTAAAGAAAGAAAATAAAGCTGCTAGAATGGCCCAGCCAATCACCTGACCTGAATCCAATAGAAAATTTATGGAAGGAACTAAAGCTCAAAGTTCATAGACAGAACCCATGGAACATTCAGAATTTGAAATGTGTTTGTGTGGAAGAATGACCCAAAATCACACCTGAGCATTCTATGCCACTAGTGTTTTTTTATACAGGAGGAGGAATCTTTAAGTTGTCATCCCCAAGAAAGGCTTTTGTAAGAAGTATTACATTTCAGTAAGCGTGTTCAATACTTTCCCCCCTGTGTCATTTTTCATCATTAGGAAGAATATATGTATACGGCACACTATGGAGATGCGAGGTGAAAGTTTTTATTTACTGATGTGCAAAAAAACATAAAAATGAAGTGTTCTGTTTATGGCTGGCTGTATCTGATAGGAGAGCTGAACTACCCAATCAGTGACTTCCAATGAAGTTCAGGTCAAATCCTCGTCCAGAACAGAACTTTATAAAAAGTCCAGATGAACCCGCATTTCCATGGGTCTGCTCAACTCTAGTGATCTTCCCAACCAAATACTCATTTGATTTTTCTTTTGATCATTCACTTTGAATTTTGTTAGTTAATAAATATAAACTACTAATACTTTTATTTTTAAAAGTATTCTTATGTTGCAGTATGCATTGCCACACCTGCCTAAAACGTTTGGACAGTGCACTATATGTAAATATATATATGCGCACGTACATATATATATATACACACATACATATATATATATATATATATACTGTATATGTGTGTAGTGCGTGTGTGTGTGTATATATATATTACTGTTAGTGGATGTAGGAAGTCTACACACCCATGCCCCATTTTAATAACTTTGGCGCAATAAACTTCGGTGAGTGTCTTATGAATTGAAAAACACAAGTTATGAAATGGGGCCTGTGTTGTGTGTCTATTTGTGTTTGGATTAAAAACTGTTGGGTTTTGACCAGTTCATTGTAAATGAGCTAATTTTCCATCCAGATTGTCATTTGGCCTTAATAATTTTACATTTTTTTTGTGATTTTTCCAGAGAAAATAAGTTTACAACTAGCTCTGGGATTGTTTCAAATATGAATGGTATGTACCACACCTTTTGACTGATAGGAAAACACAATGGAATGCTAGTCTGCTGTATGTTCATATTTAAGGGAAGGCCAAGGTCATCTAATTGGTGAACCACCCTGACAGCCACCTTCTCTATGAAATGTGATTGTGGACAAAACCTTACATACACCTCCTTTTAACATCATTCTTTAGAGAAAGAATGTACAGCTGTTGCGGGGGTGGCACGAGGCTATAGTAGCAGATGAGGGTGAGCCCCGCAGCCATGCATGGTCAGTCCACGCCCCGGCCACCTCCACAGTGCAAAGCGTTAAGTGCTGGTAACATTTTCTCAAGCACACTTCAGACACGAAGGCCATTTGTATCAATAAACAGTTCTTTACTTGTAATATCACATAATATTTGCAGAAAAGGTATATTACAGGCACTTTTCTTCAACATTAACCTCTTCACCACACAGACCTGGATCTCCTGGCAGAAAACTGCATTTTTTTTGTCAAAAGATGCAGATTTGGTACTGAAATTTTTACACCATATTCCTGTACCCAATCTACACCTCCTGTAAAAAAAAAAAAAATCGCATCACTACCACATCATACCGCATGTGCCAGTGATGCATTTTTTGCCAAGGGATGTAGATTGGATGCAGGAATATGGTGTAAAAATTATAGCACCAAATCTGCATCTCTTAACAAAAAATGCAGTTTTCTCCCAGGAGATGCAGATCTGTGAACTCAGTGACAGTTCCTTGAGGTCCCCTGAGATCAGGTTACCTGCGGTCACAGGTGTAGGGCTGTAAGCATCTCCAGCTGTGACCGCAACTAACCTACGTGATGTCACCGCTGATCACATAGCTCAGTCTCTGCCTGTAGCTTTCAGCGGACAGTCATGCTCTATGTGAATTCAGATGTAGCAGAGCTGGAAGCGTTGTGGGACTTCGTAATGGGGATTACATCAAACCTGGGTGTTTTGGGGGTTAATGAATTGGTGAAAGGGTGTTTTTTAATTTTTTTTTAATTAGACGATTTTTGTGGTTTTTTTATTTATATGATTAGTGGTGGGGGCTCTCATAGACCCTCCTCATCACTAATCCAGGGCTTGGTGGCAGCTGTGGGCTGCCATGATCCCTTTACTACCCTAATTGCCGCTACACCAGGGTAATCGGGAATAGCCGGCTAAAGTGCTGGGATCTTTGTATCTAATGGATGCGACAATCTTGGGCAGCTGATGGCTGCTATTTTTAGACTGGGGGCTCCCAATAAGCATGGTTATCCTCAGTCTGAGAATACCAGCTGTCGGTCTTTATCATGGCTGAGTATCAAAATGAGGGGGGGGAGCATGTCAGTTTTTAAAAAGATTTATTTATTTAAAGAACTTTTTTTTAAAAAAAGCAACATGCATTTCATCTTATTTTCATACACAACTATGATAAGCGCATGGCTGGAGGCTAAAGCCTGTAGCCGTGGCTGGTATCCATATATGGTGGGACCTTATGCCAATTGATTTATTCCAACCAATCAGACACTGTCTCAGAGGGGGGTGTGGTCCAGTGGCAGACAATCAGAGATGCCTGTGGAAAAGCAAATAAGTGAATATGCATTAGTTATAATTGTCAGAAGAAGTGTTGCAGCTGCTTGGATTTGCTTTAACCCTTCTTTTGCTTCCTTTTTCTTTTTTTTTTTTTAATTTACAGTA
This sequence comes from Anomaloglossus baeobatrachus, assembly GCF_048569485.1. Lineage (NCBI taxonomy): Eukaryota > Metazoa > Chordata > Amphibia > Anura > Aromobatidae > Anomaloglossus > Anomaloglossus baeobatrachus. The sequence goes on from NC_134354.1 coordinate 529,080,160, forward strand.
GCCAATCACATCCATGCCAATACATGACATAGCTGTGATGGACAGGGAGAGGATGTTTTTTGTCATCTGACCATTTACCGTTCCTTGGCAAGAAGCTGGACTTTTGTGGTAATCCGATCTGACCAAAGATCGTACAACTTTAACATTTTCCGATCTTTGCCCATCAGGATTGCTCATCTCTATTCATAAATCCACACAGTAATGTCAAGTAGTCCTTAGAGTACTGTCCTGTCCCACCTACAGGGATTTAGCTTCTAGAAACCATTGGGACAGCTGTGGGATGGAGCCCATTCACTTTTGCATTTTGGACCCTTTCTCCTGGCCCTAAGTTAATGGGGTCTTTCAAGAAGACACCAGGGAGTGGCAGTTGCTAACTCATGGACGTTCTCATTAGAGTTCTGACCTGGTAACATGTGGACAACAGAACACTTTGCCTACTTCTTTCCTTCTTTCCTTTGTGTCCAGGGCGCAGGATTGACCCACAGGGTCTGGCCGATTTACCTTGGGCGACTAGTCATTCCATGATTAAGACCTATTCAGGTTGAAACGCGTAGGAAACAGCTCCTCTGTCTTGCCTCTCTATTTTTTGTCTTGCTTGGATGGAATATTAATATTTTTATGATCAATAAAGAATCTGTTTAAGAAAATTCTACTTTCTCCTGAAGTTGCTGGAATTTCTCCTTTTCTTCTTGGGCGACTAGTCTTGCCACACTTCCCACAGATGCAGATTTTCTTATTTGACTCTCCTCCACAACTGACTAAAACATGGCTGCTGCCTATCTTTTTACTTACTAAGCTCCCCCCTACAGGGTGGTGTCTATCAAACCTTAACCATTTTCTGCCTAAAAGGAACCAGGGAGCAGTCATTCAAAATACAGACAATAGATGGCCACATTACACACTAAAATACAATATCACATTTACTTTAATAAACGGGATTGCAGAGCAGGGGCGTCCAAGCTTTACACCCCTTACACAGCTATCAAACTAACTGTGAATGTGTGTTAACAGTGGCTATGTTGAAAACTAATTCAATTGCAATCCTCTCATATATTTGTCACCTTCTTTGTAGATTTCTGTGAACTGGGATATCATTTATGGCCTTGCATTTTTAATTTTTTAGTTGAAACAACCACAATATCATCTATTGTACATTCTGCATGTCATCTTACCTATGCCTGACTTAAGAACATTGTTATGCCTGAGTTAATTGAACAGCAGTGGTTGCAGATGTACCGCCCCGTGCTCGGCTGCAGCTGAGCCGCTCGGATCCGGGCTCGCTGGTGGGTGGCTCGAGCGTCTCCGGACCCGGAGGCCCTTTGGTCACTTCGATCTGAAAGGGGGGCTGACGGTTTAGGGGACGTAGGTGTACGGCCTTAGCCGTGGTTAAGTTCGTGACGCCACCCACAGGATGTGGTGAAGGTGGACACCACCGCTGCAGTTACGGGGCATCCGGGGGAGATGGTATGCAGCAAGTTGTTAACCCCTCCGTGGGCAGGGATGGTGGCCCCAGAACCGGTTGGGGGAGCTTTGGCGGTGCAGGGAGATAGGCGGCCGGAGGGCACTGGTGTACTCACTATTGGAATGAAACACTCGAGTCTCTGGTAAACCAAGATGATGGTGGTCGGTGCCTGCAGCCGGCCGCAGTCTGGTCTCCCACCCGGTTGGTGGTCTCTGCCTTTTTCCTGCACCGTGTTGTGTATCTGTGGACTGCCTGCGCTTCAGCAATGGGAGTCCGTTCCCTGGCTTTGTAAATGTCGGGAGAGCTCTTTTGCCCGCAGACACTGGCCCGTGGGATCTCTCTGCCTGTGCAGTGGCTTTCTATCCCCCTCGTTGGCCTGTTGTCTTCAGTCGGGACTTTGGGTGGGAAAGGACCTATAGTCCAGACCGCAATCAGTTAATTAACTCGGTCCAGTGGTTTCTGGACATCATTTCAGGGTCTGAGTACCCCACTTTGTGCTCCAGTTTCCCCGGGTCGGTACCGGCGGGCCACTACCCTGTCCCGGTCCACCACGGTTCCACCGAGCCGTCTTCCCGGCTCCTGCAGGCTGAGGCCACCGCTTGCCTCCTAACCAAAGGTGCCCAGGCTCCAACCACGGCACCTGTCAGTCTGTCGCAGGCCTGTCACACAGGCCTGACCTCCTCTACTGCCCTCTCCAACTCAACTCCAACTCAAAACTCTTTCTAACTGTTTCCTGCCTCAGGCTCTCTGAACTCCTCGGTGGGCATGGCCAACCACCTGGCTCCGCCCCCTGGTGTGTCCATCAGGCACTGAGAGAGGTGAGTAGGGTTTAATTGTTGGCTGATGACACCTTTTTAGGGGACTGGTGTTGTGCGGGCGCTATCTGTGACTAGCTGGCTAGTCCAGGGCGTCACACAGATAGCTAGTGGATTCTGTGGCAGTTTACACTTTTCTCACTCCCTGGTCCTTCTCTTGGTGAGTATGGGTGGCAATCTCCCGTCGTCACCGGTCTCGTGCTGCCATCTCTTGGTAAATCTTTTGCTGGTGTCGTTCCCAGTAGGGGGCGTCAGCGTCCGGTCTCGCCTCACTTGCTGACATGGGTTTTAACTGTACTCCTGCGGCCCCAACAGCCGCTGGGATGCCGCGTGGTGGCGGAACCGGTAGCTCTCCAGGTTCCGCTTTCGCCACTTCACGGAGAAGAACCGACTGCTCCGCAGCCGGGGGTGCAGAGTCCGGGTGCTCCGTCTCTATGTACCGGCCCAGTGATACTGCCAGGTCTGGTCGGGCGGTGTCTGGGTGACCGCTGTCGTGACCTGATCGGGTGACGGGGCAGGGAGCTCCGCAGCTGGTTTCTCATAGACTGGGGTTGAAGGTTCTGCTGCCGGGGTTGGAACAGGCAGCTCGGTGTCTGCTGAGGATGGGGGTGGTGGTGGTACGGTCGTTGCTGTAAGCGGGGGCGGACCGGATCCCACAGCCGCATCGGCCGGTTTAATGGAATCAACAGGGACTGGGTATCCGCTTACCCGCTCTTCAAGTGGGATTTTGATCTCACGGGCTCGCACCACCACTCCTCATCTCTTCCCTCCAGTGGTCTAGTATGAAAAGAAATTGCGTCCACATCCTCCTGCAGAGCTGCTCCGTTTCTTGCTCGATCCAGGTCATGGTCCCGGGAGCAGCACGCTCCGGTGACCTGTCTTGCGCAGCCGCCATCTTTCCTCTGCGGGGTCCAGGAACGTTATGGCAGAGTCCTGGCGTCCCTGCTTCTCTTCCGCTGCTACATGCCGTCACGCCCCCCTCGGTTTTTGCCCATCACTCACCTCTCTGCTGTGGCCCTCTGGGAACTTCCGGTTCTGGGCTGACTCTCAGGACGAAGGGTGGGGCTTCGGCTTCGCGCACTGTTGGTCGAGAAGACGGCGTTTTGGCACCAAAAGATGGCGGAAATGGCGGGAAATGGGACTCTTGACTTGCGGTTTGGGTTTTTCAAAGCGCACGTCACCTAGGTAAGTGGATCCTGCTCGTATCTTGTTCGTGAGGCCAAGTTTTTTGAGGTGTGCCGCTCCCGTGGAAGCAGCCAAGCTGCTCTGATCAGAGATCACTGTGGCTCGAGGGTCTCCGGCCCCGGGGGTCATGCGGCCACTCGAATGAAAGGGGGTATTTACAGGGGAGTTGATGTATAGTTCATGACGCTGCCCGTGGTGTACGGTAAATTGGGGAGTACCGCCGCTGCCGCTGGGAGTACTTGGGGTGATGGAGTGGGGCAACAAGGTGTTGTAATCCTCCACGGGTAGGGGGATGCCCCGGGATTCAGTAAGGGGGTGCCGTGGGGTGTAGGGGTCACTCTTGTACTCAGTCAGTTCATAAGCAGACACTGAAAACCCGGTAAACCAAGTCTCTGGGTACAGCAGCCGCTGAAGAAAGCTCGTCCGGGTCCTGTCCCCAATGGTGCTTCCTGGTGATCCATGACCTGCCTCCTGGCACTTAGTTTGACTTCAACTTGATGGTCCGGTAGCTTGGAACTAGACAGGCCCTGCTCCCTACTATGGCTAAGTATGGGGGCTTGCTCTCAGGGCTCACCCTTGGTATTTTCTGGACCGTTTTGGGTTGGAAAGTCCTATCCCCCTCATTGCGCTAATGCCCCGATTCTGGAGCGGGTGGGAACAGATCATAAAGGCTCCATTCTCCTCAGGTGAATTGTCCGGTTACCTGAACCTACTCCCTGACCTAGAGTCCGTGTACCCCGTCATGACTTCGGTCCCGGACCGGTGATAGTGCTAGGCTGCTGGCTGTCCTCCTCGACAGGTCCGAGCACCTCGCTACAATCCCCTGCGACCGGGGGTCCGACTCCTCTAGGCCCAGACCACCATCTGCAACCTAGACAGTTCCTTCAGGAGTCCACGACTTCCGACTTCCTCTGAGCTCCTCACAGCTCGAGAGCTATTTCCCAACCTCTCTCCTCTACACACACTGAACGATTCTCTACACTCTTCACCTCCCCTTCCCGACCCCCCCCAGGTGGGCGACTCTATTCCACTCAAGCTGTCCACTGGTGTGTCTGGTGGGTGTGGTGCAGGGTGTATCTAGGATTTGATTTGCTGTTGGGGGCAACACCATATAGGTAGGGACCCAGAACCAAGAGGGAGGCGGAATACTGCACGGAAGGGCAGCTTGTGCAGTACCCTGTGACGACCTGATAGTCCAGGGGCGTCACAGTAGTGTTTAAACAAATGGATCTTCTGAGTAGTCTTATATAAGTCTATGGTAAAGTCTGCAAAATTTAATTTTTCTAACACACAAAAATGTAACCCCTTTGAAAGCACCCCAGCAGTCATTATTGCCTCTCCCCCTCCCCCAGCAGTCATTATCTCTTCTCCTCCTCCCCCCAGCAGTCATGTCCCCTGTAGTAATGTGCCCATCCTTGTCCCCGGTAGTAATGTGCCCATCCTTGTCCCCGGTAGTAATGTGCCCATCCTTGTCCCCTGTAGTAATGTGCCCATCCTTGTCCCCGGTAGTAATGTGCCCATCTTGTCCCCTGTAGTAATGTGCCCATCTTGTCCCCTGTAGTAATGTGCCCATCCTTGTTCCCTGTAGTAATGTGCCCATCCTTGTCCCCGGTAGTAATGTTCCCATCCTTGTCCCCTGTAGTAATGTGCCCATCCTTGTCCCCGGTAGTAATGTGCCCATCCTTGTCCCCTGTAGTAATGTGCCCATCCTTGTCCCCGGTAGTAATGTGCCCATCCTTGTCCCCGGTAGTAATGTGCCCATCTTGTCCCCTGTAGTAATGTGCCCATCTTGTCCCCTGTAGTAATGTGTCCATCCTTGTTCCCTGTAGTAATGTTCCCATCCTTGTCCCCTGTAGTAATGTGCCCATCCTTGTCCCCGGTAGTAATGTGCCCATCCTTGTCCCCGGTAGTAATGTGCCCATCTTGTCCCCTGTAGTAATGTGCCCATCTTGTCCCCTGTAGTAATGTGCCCATCCTTGTTCCCTGTAGTAATGTTCCCATCCTTGTCCCCATCCTGTAGCAATATGCCCATCTTGTCCCCTGTAGTAATGTGCCCATCCTTGTCCCCTGTAGTAATGTACCCATCGTTGTCCCCATCCTGTAGCAATGTGCTCATCCTTGTCCCCATCCTGTAGTAATGTGCCCATCCTTGTCCCCATCCTGTATTAATGTGCCCATCCTGTCCCCTGTAGTAATGTACCCATCCTTGTCCCCATCCTGTAGCAATATGCCCATCATTGTCCTCATCCTGTAGTAATGTGCCCATCCTTGTCCCCATCCTGTAGTAATGTGCCCATCCTTTTTCCCTGTAATAATGTGTCCATCCTTGTCCTCTATAGCAAAGTACCCATTTTGTTTTCATCTTATAGTAATGTACCTATCTTTGTCCCCATCATGTAGTAATGTGCCCATCTTGCCTCCTATAGCAATATGCCCATCTTGTTCCCTGTAGTAATGTGCCCATTCTTGTCTTCTGTAGTAATGTACCCATGTTGTCCTCATCCAGCAGTAATGTGCACATCCTTCTCCCCATCCTGAAGTAATGTGTCTATCCTTTTCCCCATCCTGTAATAATGTGCCCATCCATGTCCTCTATCGTAATATGCCTATCTTGTCCTCATCCTGGAGTAATGTGCCCATCCTTGTCCTCTGTAGTAATGCACCCATTTTGTCACCCTTGTAGTAATGTGTCCATTCTTTTACAGCAACGTCACCTGCTGCTTCTGAATGACCGGTGACTGGCTTTGGTGAAGCTCTGCAGAGAGTTCCTGTGTGCAGCGGCGGAAATAAAAAATCTGAAAGTGGAGATGACTGCTGCCCCCAGCATAGGGCCGCAACCATCAGGGGGCCTGCTTATGTGTTTGAACATACCTGTTCATTCAGTCATACCTTCATATCTCTAAATGGTGCTTTACATGCTGCGATATCGGTAACGATATATCGTCGGGGTCACGTCGTTAGTGACGCACATCCGGCGCCGTTACCGACATCGCAACATGTGACACCAATGAACGACGATAAACGAGCACAAAAACGTGAAAAATCGTTGCTCGTTGACACGTCGCTCATTTCCTTAATATCGTTGCTGCTGCTTTTACGTTGTTGTTCGTCGTTCCTGCGGCATCACACATCGCTATGTGTGACACCGCGGGAGCGACGATCATCTCCTTACCTGCCTCCACCGGCAATGAGGAAGGAAGGAGGTGGGCGGGATGCTACGTCACGCTCATCTCCGCCCCTCCGCTTCTATTGGCCGGTCGCTTAGTGACGCTTCAGTGACGTCGCTATAACTCCGAACGCACCTCCCCCTTGAGGGAGGGATTATTCGGCCGTCACAGCGATGTCGCTGACAAGGTATGTGCATGTGACGCTGCCGTAGCGATAATGTTCGCTACGGCAGCGATCATCACATATTGTGCCACCGACGGGGGCCGGTGCTATCTCACGCGACATCGCTAGCAATCGCTAGTGATGTCGCAACGTGTAAAGCACCCTTTAGTGTTCAGTCCATGTGGTTTCAATTTTGACACCTGCTAGCGGCACATTCACACACATACTAATTAAAGTCAATAGAGATCTTCACACCTCAGTGTTTTCACCCAGGCCTTGTGTCCATGTGAAACACCTGCATGTGTGGGTGACTCAGACTGAGACAAGTTGTGTTTTTGCCAGCAGCATGGGTCAAATACGGACATCACGCGGATGGGATGACACGTACTGGAAAAAAACGGATCTTATTGTAATAAATGTTTTTTATGTGTAAAGTGTGCAAAGCTAGAAAAATGAAAGATAAATGCTAGATAGAATAGATATATAATAGACAGAATAGATACAGTAGATGAATAGATTTCGGTAGATAAATAGTTTTAGATAGATATATAGATAGAGATATAAATGATAAAAAAAGATAGCAGCACTCCAAAATATTAATGAAAAAAGTGGACCTTATTAGCCCATGTGGAATGGCGACATTTTAGCTGTGACTAGCTTCTATCAAGCAACATAGTGAATGAGCAGAGGATACATAGAGTGAAGTTACATCATTCAATTAAGGCAAACAATTACAGTACAAATTAATTGATACATAGTAATATACACATAATTAAGAATAAGGTGCAATGTGCTATTAGTGGCTTTACTATCAGACAATATACAACTGTATAATATCAAAAAAGTGTGAATAATGTTAAAATTAATAATTAAATGCACAGGTGTACAGTGTAAACTCATTAAACTATGACTCACCCAACAATACAGCATACTAATGTTATTAGCGCCAAAAACTGACATCCTAATCCTTACTATTGTACGTCTGCGCTGTTAGTTCATTGGCTAGGTGTCAAAGACAGAAAAAAGTTCCGCAATTGCGCAATGAGAGTAAAGCTGAGTGGTCGCCATATTTATAAAGCGACTAAACAACCCGCGATGAGCACTTATATCTGCTCCCGCCGCAATAGAACCAGCAGTTACACATCCACATATTATCCATCAATAGTTCACACTGTGCAGATCATATGCGCGTAAGGCTGCTTTCACACTACGTCTTTTTAACATGCGTCCTGAACGTTTTTTTTAACGCAGAAACGGATCCAGTGCAAATGCGTTTTCATTTCAATGCATTTGCAATGGACTCGCGTTAACATGCGTTCACCTGCGTTTGCGTGCGTTATAGTGAGGATCCAGCGACTTGCAGTTTTTTAACATCTTTCAAAAACGCTACTTGTAGCGTTTTTGAGCTGCGTCCAACTTCTGCAAATTGCTGGATCCTGACTAAACAGCATGCAAACATATGTGAACGCTGGTGTGCTGATAGGCAGGATCCTGCTTGCTCTACTGAGCATGCCCAGAAGCCAGCCTCCGTGATCAGTCTATCTCTCTCCCCCTCTCTCTCCTCCCTCTCTCTCTGTCTCTCCCCCTCCCTCTCCCCCACCTGAGAGCTGCGGACGCTCGTAACCAAGGTAAATATCGGGTAACCACTTATCTTAGTTACCCGATGTTTACTTTGGTTACATGTGCAGGGAGCCCGGCTCCTAGCAGCTGCAGACGCTTGTAACCAAAGTAAATATCGGGTATCCAAGCAAATATACCCGATGTTTACCTTGGTTACGAGCCTCGCAGCTGTCAGATGCCGGCTCCCAGTCTGGCACGTTTAGTTCCCCTCACTCCCGATCACATGACTCCAATGCCCGCCCCTAAACATCCAGTGACAGGATCCTGCAAAATAAGACATGTGTTTGCATGCATTTTTTGCTGTAAAAGCAGGATCCGCTTTTGCAGCAAAAAAACGTTCAGGACGCATGTTAAAAAGACGTAGTGTGAAAGCAGCCTAAGACAGGTACGCATGATAGTATTTTAATTAAGAAACACTATAAATACCAATAGGTCAGGTCCATTTAGGTCTCAATAATGATCAATAGATATTATAAAAACTTTGTTACAAGGAAGACTCTGATGTCAAAGGTAAGGATCATGGTGAACAATAAAGACCAGCGGTCTCCAGTGTCCCAATAGTCCCACCAAGTAATCTGTAAGACCATCACTTCCAACAGTGTACATTTAATATAAGAACCATTCTTCACTACAGTATTGTCAGATTTTAAGGAGCTTTCATACATAGAACAATGAAACAATGATCAAATATTGTGCAAACAGAAAAATAATCCAATTTAGGCATCCTATTCCTTATATAATAGTCAAAGTGGGTGAGTCATCTTCTTAAAGGTGCAAACGTACTGTAAAAAAATGAAAAAAATAATTAAAACTTAATATCTTTTAACACTTTTTTTTACTTTTATCACTGTGTAAAATTAGAGCATAATTACAAGAGAAAATATAGTAGGTACGGAAAGTATTCAGATCCCTTTAAATTTTTCACTCCTTGTTTCATTGCAGCCATTTGGTAAATTCAAAAACGTTCATTTTTTTCCTCATTAATGTAACTTTGCACCCCATCTTGACAGAAAAAAACCAGAAATGTTTGCAAATTTTTTAAACAAGAAAAACTGCAATATCACATGGTCATAAGTATTCAGACCCTTTGCTCAGTATTGAGTAGAAGCACCCTTTTGAGCTAGTACAGCCATGAATCTTCTTGGGAATGATGCAACAACTTTTTCACACCAGATTTGGGGATCCTCTGCCAGTTCTGACAGGTTGGATGGTGAACATTGGTGGGCAGCCATTTTCAGATCTCTCCAGAGATGATCAATTGGGTTTATTAGGTCAGGGCTCTGGCTGGGCCAATCAAGAATGGTCACAGAGTTGTTTTGAAGTCACTCCTTTGTTATTTTAGCTGTGTACTTAGGGTCATTGTCTTGTTGGAAGGTGAACCTTCGGCCAAGTCTAAAGTCAAGATCACTCTTTGTTCCAGGTTTTCTTCCAGGATATCTCTATACTTGTCCGCTTTCATCTTTCTTTCAATTCCAACCAGGTTTCCTGTCCCTGCAGCTGAAAATCACCCCCATAGCATGATTCTGCCACACAATGTTTCAATGTTGGGATGGTATTGGGCAGATGATGAGCAGTGCCTGGTTTTCTCCACACATACCACTTAGAATTATCACCAAAAAGTTCTATCTTCTTCTCATCAGACCAGAGAATCTTATTTCTCATAGTCTGGGAGTCCTTCAGGTGTTTTTTTGCAAACTCTATGGGGGCTTTCATATGTCTTGCACTGAGGAGAGGCTTCCATCGAGCCACTTTACCATAAAAGCCCAACTGGTAAAACTCTGCAGTGCACTTCAGTGACTTTGTGCAACTTTCTCCCATCTCTCTACTTCATCTCTGGAGCTAAGCCACAGTGATCTTGAGGTTCTTCTTTACCTCTCTCACCAAGGCTTTTCTCCCACGGTTGCTCAGTTTGGCTAGACGGCCAGGTCTAGGCAGAGTTCTAGTGGTCCCAAACTTCTTCCATTTAAGGATTATGTAGGTCACTGTGCTCTTAGGAACCTTGAGTACTGCAGAAATTCTTTTGTAACATTGGCCAGATCTGTGTCTTGCCACAATTCTGTCTCTGAGCTCCTTGGACAGTTACTTTGACCTCATGATTATCATTTGGTCTGACATGCACTGTGAGCTGTGAGGTCTTATATAGAGAGGTGTATGCCTTTCCAAATGACGTCCTATCAGTTTAATTAATCACAGTTGGACTCCAATGAAGGAGTAGGACAATCTCAAGGAGGATCACAAGGAAATGGACAGCATGTGACTTAAATATGAGTGTCTGAGCAAAGGGTCTGAATACTTATGACCATGTGATATTTCAGTTTTTCTTGTTTAAAAAATTTGCAAAAATTTCTATATTTCTGTTTTCTTTAATGTCAAGATGGGGTGCAGAGTGAACATTAATAAGAAAAAATGAACTTTTTTGAATTTACCAAATGGCTGCAATGAAACAAAGAGTGAAAAATTCAAAGAGGTCTGAATACTTTCTGTACCCACTGTAATAAAGGCAAGCAACTATTCTACAAAATTGCATTAATTTTCAATTCCGCATTAAGGCCATTAGTCCGGAGTGTATATAATTTATGAATCCATTCTAATGCTTTACGTTTTAGTAAACAAATTCTATCAACACCCCTTCTTTACATAGTGATAGTATCGATAATTCTAAATTTTAATTATTTTTCAGTAAGTCTTTTCTCCACAAAATGCTTAGTAACAGGCAAATCAAGTCTTTTTTTCCTTATGGTATATCGGTGATGATTGATCCTTGTTTTAAAATCCCAAGTGGTCTCACTGACCAATTTCCCTAAATTTTGCATTTTGTTCCTTTTATCCTCTATAGGCTTCTGTGTGGAGCCTGAAAAAAAAGCAAATAAAAAAAAAAGTGCCGTTGCATTTTTAAACTCAGAATCAAAACTTTTCTGTACTAATAAAGCATTAAAGAAAAAGCATTTGGTACCGTGTTAGGCCTCTTTCCCACGTTCGTGAAAATCACGCATGTTTTTCACGGACATGTCAAAGGTGCGTATTGCCCTGCGTGAGCCGTGTTAATGGCACACGTGTGTTCTCCGTGTGTTATCCGTGATAAAACATGGAGAACGGGAACTTTCTGCTCACTTGTCCCTGGCGTCGCTGTCTGTGGTGCTGATCTTCGGTCTCCGGTCCTGCCAACTCCCCGCTGCTGCTGCTTCCGGCTGCAGTGAAGTGAATATGCAATGAGCATAATGAGCGGCGGTGTGACAGCAGCGGCAGAGACAGGAGGGTTGGAGAAGGTGAGTAAAGTTTTTTTTTTTTCTTCTCAGACACGTGTGTTTTCTCTGGCGCGTGTCACACGGAACACCTCCGTGTGGTCCGTTTGCGATTTGTGTGACACCCGTGATGTCGGAGAAAAATGGACACACTTATGCTCCACACGTACACACGGTCCATGGCAGAACACGCACATGAGTGCAGACCTATTGATTTGAATGGGTCTACGTGTGCCTGTGTCTCCGGTACGTGAGGAAAAGGACCAAACACATACTGGAGACAAGGTTGTGTGAAAGAGGCCTTAGCCAGTTGAAAAATGACTGATTGCTCTCGGTGAGAGAAACAAAATTAAAATTTTGTAGTTGTGACACCTTTTAATGGCTAACTAAAATAAAATAAAATATGATGTTATAAAGCAAGCTTTCGAGACATCTCAGACATCTCAGGTCTCTTCCTCAGGCATGGTATGACAAAATATCATTGTGTTTCTTCAGATATTTTGTCATACCATGCCTGAGGAAGAGACCTGAGATGTCTCAAAAGCTTGCTTTATAACATCATATTTTACTTTATTTTAGTTAGCCATTAAAAGGTATCACAACTACAAAATTTTAATTTTGTTTCTCTCACTGAGAGCAATCAGTCAATAAAGCATTAAAAACACGGATTCACATCTGCACCAAAATACATCAAGCAAGTAGGAAAATGCGTTAAAAAAGCAGCAAACACACAATAATCAAAAAAGATTGATTAGTGTGTTGTGTGATGCAGACACCTGGAAAAAATGTGCAGAAAAAAAGCAGTAGAAAAAAAATGCATCATTTATTCTATGTGTGAGCAATGCCTCAATGTTACATTTTTATTACTTCTGATTTTGTTATACATTTAATAGAGAAAAAAAAAAAATCACACCATGTTTTTACCCCATTTACCGATCAAAAATAATTTCATCACTGTGTTGTGCTGATTGTTACGATTATAATTATACTAAATAGGTCCATGTTATATTCTGATTTGTTATATGTATTTATTTATTATTTAAAAAAAAAGAACATTAAAAATTACGTTATTGTAATTGTTGTTTTTAGCATTTTTTATTAATTTTATAGGAAGAAAATTCTCCCTCTAAAATACAGGGACATAGATATACACTGCTATATACAATGTATTTTTATGTTACAGTATTATCTGCCTTTGGAGTTAAAGACTTCAATGCAGCTTCAAATGTACTTGATTCTCCCAGTAATTGCTTGCAATGTTGATGGTTGTTAGAGTCCCAAGGACTAAAAAAAAAAATACATTTTTTGTAATTAATTCTCATTTTTAATAGTTTTTATAGGAACACAAAAAATTCACTTTTTCTTTACCTCTAGTATACAGGTACATATAGATTCACTGCTATGTACAGATGTATCTCTATGTACCAGTATAATCTGCTTCTGGCTTCCCTGCCTGCACTACAGCTAAAGTATATCCTCCAGTGGCTTTCAGTGTGGGCCATAGCTCATTGTTAGAGCTGCTACCTATGAACAAAAAATTGAAGAGTTTGAGTCCTGGTAGGCGAGAGGAGAAATGTTAAATTAATTTATGTGTGAAGAGAAATTATGGTCATACCCCCAAGGACGAGGAGCTATACAGCCACCGAGGAGAGGTGAGAAGAAGTCGGGACAAAAGTTTTGACTGAAACAGCAGAAATTAGCCCTGAAATCTGGACAGTCTTGCTGAGACTGTTGGGAGCCTGGTAGGAGTAGGGGATATGTAAGGTTAGACATTTACAATATAGTAATTAGTATGAAGCAATTTGAGTGCCTTTATAAGGGTGTACATACACAGAAATGCAGATATGTAATTAATAGTCCATGTGTAATACTTATATATGTTCTGAGGATTTCGATAGCGTAGGGCAATGACAATCAGAGACGAGTTCTTGGTACAAGATATTTTATAATATGTAACCACGGTAGATACACAACGGAAAACACAGCGGTACAAATACACACAATAACTTCCCGAAACGGAGCGAAGGGAATTCCCGGGGCCACGCACCGGACTCCCCCAGGGAGACCACCAGAGCGAACCCCTATACAGGGACTGTCCGGCAATCACCCCGGAAGGCCTAAATGCGCAGCAGCCGGGACACAAGGGGCAAGCGGTAAAAGTCCAGGAGTGTCCGTACGGGATGAATGTCCAGAGTGGTTACGAACCAGAGAGAACCGGGCAGAGTGCTGACCGAAGATGGCAGACGGAATCCGGGCACAGCTTGAGAAACCGGGTAAGGTCCAGAGTCGGTCGGTCGTCTTTAGGAGGATCCAAAGGCAAACAGGATTTGCAGCAGCAAAGCAGGAGCACACAACAAGCAGTATACTCAGGCACTGGACTAGGCTTAGAGGCGGCCTTTTAAGCAGCTAGACAGGAAGTAGGGCAACAGAACAGTAAACTCCATGTTAACCGAGGGCAAGCTCATTCAAAAGAGAACTGGAAAACCTGGAAACCTGACAGTACTCCCCCCCCCCAGAGACGGCCTCAGGACGGATCAGGGCCTGGCTTGTCCAGGAAACGTTGATGAAACTGGGCAATCTTCCGGGCTGCCCGAATGTTACCCACCGGTTCCCAGGAATCGTCCTCGGGGGCGTACCCCTGCCAACGTACCAGATACTGAAGCCGACGACGATGGAGCCGGGAGTCAATAATGTCCTCAACCACGAACTGCTCCTCGCCGTCGACCATCACAGGCGGAGGAGGAGGCACAACACGACCATGAAACGGATTAGGGGAAACGGGTTTGAGGAGAGACACATGAAAGACCGGGTGTACCTTTAGATGGTGTGGTAACCGTAGCCGACAGGCCACAGGGCTCACGATCCCGGTGATCTTAAACGGACCGATGAATTTCTGTCCCAGCTTCTGCGAAGGAACACCCAATCTTAGGTTTTTGGTGGATAACCATACAGAGTCCCCTACCTTGTACATGGGTGCCGGTTTCCGGTGAGCGTCTGCCGACCTCTTGTAACGCTCCTGGGCCGTAGCCACAGTGTCCTTTAGAATCTCCAGATTTTGTCGTAGTTCTGTCAATCTGTCCTCCACCGCTGGCACCGAAACTGCAACCGGTGACCTAGGCAAAACAGTCGGATGGTAACCCAGGTTAGCGAAAAAGGGCGTTACCTTAGTGGAGCTGCTCTGAGTGTTGTTGTAGGAGAACTCCGCCAACGGAAGCATTTTCAACCAATCGTCTTGGAGATGGCTGACATAACATCGAAGGTATTGTTCCAGGGTTTGATTTGTCCGTTCGGTTTGCCCATTTGTCTGAGGATGGTATGCAGAAGACAAACAGACATCAATCTGGAGTGCCGTACAAAACCCCTTCCAGAATCTAGACGTGAACTGCACGCCCCGGTCAGAGATGATCTCGTCTGGTACCCCATGCAATCGGAATACGTTCTGGATAACCAAATCCACTGTCTCTGCGGCTGAGGGAAGACCGGTACACGGAATGAAGTGAGCAGCTTTAGTCAATCGATCCACCACCACTAAAATGGTATTGTGCCCGCCTGAGACTGGCAACTCCACAATAAAATCCATGGAGATAGACCCCCAAGGGCGAGATGGCACGGGTAACGGTTGGAGGAGTCCCGTAGGAGCCACACGAGGGACCTTGCACCGGGCACAAACCACACATGAGTGGACATAGTCCTTCACATCCTTTAAACAGGTAGGCCACCAGAAAAAACGGCTCAGAAATTCCTGCGTCTTCAGTACCCCCCTATGACCAGCCAACACGGAGTCATGGACCAATTTGAGAACCCGAAGTCTTACGGCCTCCGGGACATAAATGCGTCGCTCTCTCAACCACACACCATTCCGAAGAACAAGAGTTACATCATTCGGGGGGGCAGCAAGAAATACGTCACCATCATAGGCCAGCTTGATGTCCTTCCACAAGTCTCCGGGACGTATACGAAGCAGATTATATGCCCCACGGAGGTCTAATTTGGTGAATATTTTTGCCTGTTGGACCCTCTCCAATAGCTCAGGAATCAAGGGTAACGGATACCGGTTCCGGATGGTTATCTTATTCAGTTCCCGGTAGTCAATACAGGGTCTCAGAGTCCCCTCCTTCTTTTTCATGAAAAAGATGGGTGCCCCTGCGGGTGAGGTAGACGGACGAATAAATCCCTTGGCTAGGCTTTCATCAATATACTCTTTTAGTGCTTCTAGCTCAGGTGCCGCCAACGGGTAGACATGACCAAACGGAATCTCCGCCCCTGGGAGTAAGTCTATGGGGCAATCATACGGTCTATGCGGGGGAAGCCGATCAGCTTTACTTTTGTCGCAAATATCAGCGAAGTCACGGTAAACCGGGGGTAAAACAGGTACCTGTACAGTGCCCTCCGTATTTGATGTTACTGGAACCGGAACAGTTGGACAAATGGTCGGACCACTCTGCGGTGGGAAGGATATTTCTTTAGTCTCCCAATCGATGACGGGATTTGTAGACCGTAGCCACGGAATACCTAAAATAATCGGAAAATGAGGAGAAGAAATTATCATGAAGACAAGGGTCCCCTGCTGACCTGGCTTCATCACGCATTCGAGCGGTACGGTTTCCCGATCCACTGGTCCAGAGATTAACGGAGATCCGTCTACCGTCTCCATGGTAACCGGTGAGGATCTTTGCTGAGTCCGGATACCGTGTTTCCTGGCAAAGGAAGAGTCCATGAAATTTCCCCCTGCCCCAGAGTCTATCATTGCAGAGGTAGGAATTAGCTGTCCCTCCCAACGGATCTGAATGGGGAGTGAGCAATGGGTATATTTCCCCTCTGAGTCCTTCGGTGAGGTAGACATTACCGTCAAGGGAAACACCGCATCCAAGTGTCCACTTGCCTCAGAGATATCGGACTCTGCGTCCGTGTTGTCACACTCTGCCATGGCTGCCAATACCTTATTAGGCCGATTTGGACGTTTCGGGCAGTCGATCAAGAAATGGTCCGATTGACCGCAATAGAAACACAAACGCTCACGGAGCCGGTGTTCACGACTTTCGTTGGTCTCTCGTTTTTGCAGAGAGTCCACTTGCATAGGTACGTCCTCGGCCTCCCGTGGCGTCCTGAGAGCGGGTTCTCTGGAAGGAAACGCAATATTGTTTACACGGTTTACAGCTGCCCATTTTTCCTGTCTACGTTCCGTCAAACGGGTATCAATGCGCACACAGTGCTGGAGAAACAGTTCAAAATCCCCTGGAGATTCGGAACGGGCTAACTCGTCCTTGATGGTACCGGACAAACCTTTTCTGAAAACAGACAATAAGGCATTGTTTCCCCAATCGGTGTCTACCACTAACCTCTTGAACTCAGTGGCGTATTCAACGACAGAACGCTTTCCCTGACGTAAGGAAAGGAGAGCCGCTTCAGCGGTAGCACGGCGATTCGGATCATCAAACATTTGCGCCATTGCATTCAGAAAGTCATCCAGGTGATTCAAACGGATGTTCCGATTCTCTATCATGGGATTAGCCCAAGCCAGTGCTCGTGAGGTTAATAACATGATGATACATAACACCTTTGACCGATCAGAACGGTAATAATCGGAATGTACATCGAAAAACAGTATACATTGGTTAACAAATCCACGGAACAGACTACGATCACCATTGAAACGGAATGGGGGTAACCTAGGCATACCGGCAGTTGATACGGACGTAGTGGGGACGGCTTCCTGAGCCTCCACTCTGACTTGCAAATCCTGTATAGCCGGCCCCAGTACCTGGTGATCATGGCCCAGCTGTGCCTCCACATCTCTAAGTTTATTCTGCACCGCCTCCATCTCCTGCTGCAGGGAGTTAATCATGGAGAAGAGCTGATCTACTCGTGTCTCAGTCATTGCCCCAGCGAAATCCTCTATAAAGGCCTGAGTATAATGTAATACTTATATATGTTCTGAGGATTTCGATAGCGTAGGGCAATGACAATCAGAGACGAGTTCTTGGTACAAGATATTTTATAATATGTAACCACGGTAGATACACAACGGAAAACACAGCGGTACAAATACACACAATACCTTCCCGAAACGGAGCGAAGGGAATTCCCGGGGCCACGCACCGGACTCCCCCAGGGAGACCACCAGAGCGAACCCCTATACAGGGACTGTCCGGCAATCACCCCGGAAGGCCTAAATGCGCAGCAGCCGGGACACAAGGGGCAAGCGGTAAAAGTCCAGGAGTGTCCGTACGGGATGAATGTCCAGAGTGGTTACGAACCAGAGAGAACCGGGCAGAGTGCTGACCGAAGATGGCAGACGGAATCCGGGCACAGCTTGAGAAACCGGGTAAGGTCCAGAGTCGGTCGGTCGTCTTTAGGAGGATCCAAAGGCAAACAGGATTTGCAGCAGCAAAGCAGGAGCACACAACAAGCAGTATACTCAGGCACTGGACTAGGCTTAGAGGCGGCCTTTTAAGCAGCTAGACAGGAAGTAGGGCAACAGAACAGTAAACTCCATGTTAACCGAGGGCAAGCTCATTCAAAAGAGAACTGGAAAACCTGGAAACCTGACACCATGTGTCCAAGTAATAAAATAGATAAGTGATGGCTAAAATAAGGCTATTGAATCACAAATATAACTATACAAAATAATTATCTCATGCAGAATGTGGTGCCAGGCCCTGGCAACTGTTTCAGCATACTTGATTTCTTTTCGGAGGTGTGCAAAGGGAGCTAAGAAGCAGATCTTGATAGACTAATACTGTAATAGTGAAGGAAGAGAGATAAATGTGGGTGAAGCTGTAAAACAAACATGTCAGCCACATGTGTATATGTGACGCCCTGGACAAGCCAGGGGTCACAGGTAATGACATCACCATATCCTACACCCCGGTTAGGCACATCAAAGCTAGACCCAGAAATCCTTGTTGCCTTCCTCCAGGGGATGATGTCCACACCAGGGGGTGGGCCAGGCGGTTGGTCCCACCCACCAAGGAGTTCACAGTCCTGGAGGCGGGAAAACCAGGCAGTTTAGCTCAGGCAGAGCTTGAGTGCAGAGGGAGTTGAGTCTGAGAGGTGAAAGTGGAAGGAGAAAAGTGACAGCTTAAGAGCCTGAAGTTAGTCCGGGTGTGTGCCCCGGACAGAGACAGCAAGGTTAGCAGACGGCGGTGACCGTCTGCAGGAGTGGCCTATCGGAGTTGCCATAAGGACCGTGGACGGGTGGTGGCCCGGCGGTACCGGACCGGTACACAAGGAGAAGCCAGCACCATTGGCAGGGGCCTTTTGGATCCCGGCAAGGCTAGGAGTCGCCGTGAATTTGCCAAATCCGTCAGTGAAGGGGACCTCCGGGTCTCCAAACAACTAAGTCCTGATTGAAGGCAACAGTCCAACTGTATGAGAGAGACACCGCCACCGCCAAGGCACCAGTTTCTCAGGGCCAGCGCCTGCGGGCAAAGAGGGGCTCCTCCGGCCCATATCCAAGTCGGGGAGCGGGTTACCGGTGGGAACCCATTGGAACCAACATAAGTACTAGGTGCAGGGAAAGAGACAGTCACCGTTAACTACCGGGGAAGAGCAAACGCAGCCGTCCGTGGGAACCGTCTTTCCAGCCGTGTGTTTTACCGAGAACTGTGTCATCGTCTCAGGCTGAGTGAGTACCACCGTGCCGTGCGGCACTGCGCTGCCCCCGCGACCCTGCACCTTATCAGGCCCCGCACCCGGCCTGCCATCACTCATCCTCCACCCCATCACTGGGCCCCGGGACAACCAACCCCTACCCACGGAGGGGAGAACTAACAACTCTGCTGCTCCCTGTCACCGCTCCCGGGATCCCCATACAGAGCAGCGGTGGTGTTACCAAAAATCACCACAACCGTGGGTGACGTCACGGACAATAAACCCCCAAAAATCAATCCCCTTTTCACTCACGGGCGAGGAGCGCCGCTCGAGTCCCCGGGATCCGGCCCATCACTCGAGCCACCGAGCAGCAGCAGCAGCAGCAGCCGGACCCGAGCAGTGGGAGAGCGCAGCATCCCCTTCATCGCCCGCGACAACTTGGCGTCACGAACAGGATCTTACCGCTCTGCCGTCTGGTAGAGGTGTGCCTTGTTACCGCCGGAGGTGTCCGGCCAGAAAATTTCAGAAGCCGCCATCTTTGGCGCGGAAAGTCCCCGCTCGAGCGTCTCCTCGAGTAGTGGAGGCGCGAAGGCCAAAACCCCGCCCCGATAGAGGAGGAGCCGGAAAGAGGCTAAGGGGGACGAAATGGCGACTGGTCGCATGTAGCCGCGGCTATAAAAGCAGGGACGCCAGGACTCTGCGGCCATCTTGTTCCTGGGAGAGGCCGCCAGTAAGATGTTTATGCCGTCCCGTAGCACAGTAGCCCCCGCGCCTGGAACCGCGGCGTGGGTGGAGATCCGGACCGCGCAGCTCTACCAGAGGCTGCAGGTCAAGATGCAGCTCCTCATGGAGGAGTGGGAGACCGACATGGCGGATGTCATAGCGACCGTGCGGAGACGCGAGGAGGAAGCTGCAGAAGGGAGGGTGAGTGACCCACGCCCCGATGCCCTTGAAGGGCCGGTCATCGCGGCTGCGGGACCCGGTCTAAACCCTCTCACCCTGCTACCTCTCTCGCCACCCGTCCAGGAAGCCGTGACCCCGCCACTAGGCCCGCTGCCACCCCCACCGGTAGCAATACCCCGCATGCCCGCCCCGGCGGGCCGACCTGTAGCCGGAGCCTGTAGCCGACCGGAGGTGCTGCCGTGGAAAGCCCCGAAGCCCGAACCGGAGGCGTCCCCCGAGAAATTCCCCGAGCCGGAGCCGACAGCCCGCTCCGTGCCGAAGGCCCAGCAGAGGAAAGCCCCTGTGCCCATCCCCCACACCTTGGCTGAGGTTGCGCCGGGCTGCCGCTGCAAGGTGGCGTCCAAGGCCAAGTCACCGCGGGACCTTCCGCCCAGATCACCAGCAGTGGGCAGTATCCAAAAGGTCTCGCGGGGCCCGACCCGTGTGCCGGAGCTCGCAGCAGCGCCGTACTGGGACAGGGAGCCAGTACCGTTGGGCCTGGAAATCGAGGAGAGGGAAAGGAAGAAGGCGGAGTTGGTGGCCCGTGCAATCCGGGAAAAAGAGAACCTCCGTCAGGCAACTTTTCGTGTCCGGGGCCCGCTGTATGAGGGGCAGGTGAGGCGGTTTGATGTCCGCCGGGGCTATGGTTTTATCTATGAACCGGGCCTGGAGGCCGAAGTATTTATAGCCCGGCGGGATGTTAATGCTCACCTGCCAGAAGAGCACCCAGTCCGCAACCTGATGCCAGGGGACCTGGTGCAATACACCCGGCACTGCGGGGAGAGAGGGTGGTTCGCGCTGGATGCGAAGCTGAGGGGCAGCCAGGAAGCCCGTGTAAGCACCGCGCCCCTTCCCCAAAGTGATGCCGAGGACTCAGAGTAAGGGCAGCGGAGCACCGTTGTACCGTCCCCGTTGGGACCATCTGTGTGTGTTTTAAAAGTTTTGAAAAATGAAAATGAGTGATCAACCGAAGTTCACCTGATTGTCTACTACTGCTGATTAAACCGGTCGTTGCCGGCACTGTTGTCCACGTGGGGACCGTCTGAAAGTCGCGTAAGGGACTCCTTACGGACAAGCCCGTGAACTTGCAGGGCAACCACAAACGTTAGTGGCTTGTAAATAATGTTTTGTTGCAGCTTCCAACGTGCCGCCTCCGGAGAGGCAGGTTGGAGGAAGGGCCCGCAGAGGAGCAGGCTGGGGCCCAGCCACCACCGGAACCGGTGGCGATCCTCTGGAGGGGAAGGACAGATCCCACTCGGGTAACTTGGTGCAGGACTGGGGTCAAGGGGTGCTGCCTGTTTTCTTAGGGGCAGCATCAGGGCCAGGTTGCTTGGGTGGGAGAGAGCGGAAGCCGTAACCGTTTGAAACCATTTGCAACGTTTAAGAAAGTGCCTCCCGATGTGGGATGATGTTAATATACATGTATGTCTGTTACCGTTTTTTATCTTTTACAGTTTAAAAGAAAAATAAAACCGGTGTTGGACGGGCAGCCCGCGGACGGTCTGCATTTTGCTAAGGGGGAATGTGATGCCCTGGACAAGCCAGGGGTCACAGGTAATGACATCACCACACCCTACACCCCGGTTAGGCACGTCAAAGCTAGACCCAGAAATCCTTGTTGCCTTCCTCCAGGGGCTGATGTCCACACCAGGGGGTGGGCCAGGCAGTTGGTCCCACCCACCGAGGAGTTCACAGTCCTGGAGGTGGGAAAACCAGGCAGTTTAGCTCAGGCAGAGCTTGAGTGCAGAGGGAGTTGAGTCTGAGAGGTGAAAGTGGAAGGAGAAAAGTGACAGCTTAAGAGCCTGAAGTTAGTCCGGGTGTGTGCCCCGGACAGAGACAGCAAGGTTAGCAGACGGCGGTGACCGTCTGCAGCAGTGGCCTATCGGAGTTGCCGTAAGGACCGTGGACGGGTGGTGGCCCGGCGATACCGGACCGGTACACAAGGAGAAGCCAGCACCATTGGCAGGGGCCTTTCGGATCCCAGCAAGGCTAGGAGTCGCCGTGAATTTGCCAAATCCGTCAGTGAAGGGGACCTCCGGGTTTCCAAACAACTAAGTCCCGATTGAAGGCAACAGCCAACCGTATGAGAGAGACACCGCCACCGCCAAGGCACCAGTTTCTCAGGGCCAGCGCCTGCGGGCAAAGAGGGGCTCCTCCGGCCCATATCCAAGTCGGGGAGCGGGTTACCGGTGGGAACCCATTGGAACCAACAGAAGTACTAGGTGCAGGGAAAGAGACAGTCACCGTTAACTACCGGGGAAGAGCAAACGCAGCCGTCCGTGGGAACCGTCTTTCCAGCCGTGTGTTTTACCGAGAACTGTGTCATCGTCCCAGGCTGAGTGAGTACCACAGTGCCGTGCGGCACAGCGCTGCCCCCGCGACCCTGCACCTTACCAGGCCCCGCACCCGGCCTGCCATCACTCATCCTCCACCCCATCACTGGGCCCCGGGACAACCAACCCCTACCCACGGAGGGGAGAACTAACAACTCTGCTGCTCCCTGTCACCGCTCCCGGGATCCCCATACAGAGCAGCGGTGGTGTTACCAAAAATCACCACAACCGTGGGTGGCGTCACGGACAATAAACCCCCAAAAATCAATCCCCTTTTCACTCACGGGTGAGGAGCGCCGCTCGAGTCCCTGGGATCCGGCCCATCACTCGAGCCACCGAGCAGCAGCAGCAGCAGCAGCCGGACCCGAGCAGTGGGAGAGCGCAGCGTCCCCTCCTCCGCCCGCGACATATATACAACCAATAGTTCCCAGTTACATATAAATCAGAAAAGACCTCCATTCAGATTGGTGAATACTACGATGTTGAAATGTGGGGTGGGACAATCCCCAATATGCATCAAGGTTGATGATCCGACCTTCTGTAAGGTAATATTCAAAGACACAATTTAGTCAACTATGATGTTGAATCATTCTATACAAGCATTTAATATCATGATGGCTTGAGGACAGTGTGCTATTTATGTCTAGGATGTGTATGGAGGAGATCAAGTTTGTAATTCATCTTCTTGAGTTTGCACTTACACATTATTTTCTCTTTTTTGGTGGGTCCCTCTACCTCCAGCTTAAGGGGACTACCATGGGAGTGGCTTTCTCGCACTCCTATGGCAGCTTCTTCCTTGGCCTGTGGGAGGTAGCTATTCCTGTCAGATCGGTACCGGACAATGACCACATTTCCTTCTGTGCAAAGTACATAGACAATGTGTTTATAATCTGTCAAGGCACTTTTGAAGACCTTAGGCTAAGTTCACACACTGCGTCTTTTTGACGCTGCGTTTTTGTGCGTTTTTTGCAAAAATGCATGCGTTTTTACCGCGTTTTGGTGCGTTTTTTGCTGCGTTTTGCTCACTGCGTTTTTATGCGTTTTTTTATCAGTGAACATTGCCATTAAAGATTGTTGAGAAAAAAAAAAAAAAAAGAAAAAAGGTCTGATGTTATTTCCTTCTTCAATATGTTCTTCATTTTGATTTAGCAGCCGATTCCACCTCCTGCACGGGAGCGGACATGGCACCGGGCAGGAAATGGAAGCGGCGGTGGCGGTACCGGGAGGATTCACGCTTCTGTGTTTACTGACAGAAGGAATCCTCTTCCTGTACATGTCACTTTACTACCCACACCTTGCGCTCATAGCTGCGTTTTTAGTCATAAAGACGCACTAAAACGCAGCTATATTTGCGGTTTTCATTGTGTTTTTGAACATCTCATTGAACTCAATGGGTGGAAAACGCAGTGAAAACCGCAAAAATAATTGACATGCTGTGTTTTTGTGGTGCCCACAAAAACACAGCTAAAAAAAACGCTGTGTGTAGACAGCAAAAATGAAAACTCATAGACTTTGCTGGGGAAGCAAATTCATGCAGTTTTCTGAGCAAAAAAGCACCCCAAAAACTCGCAAAATCGCTGCGAAAAACGCTCTGTGTGAACTTACCCTTACAAGTGTTTTACAATTGAATACTAATAATCTGAATTTAAACTTTACATATAAATTCAGTTATGAAAAAAATGGATTTCTTCAGCGCTCTATTGGGAGACCCAGACGATTGGGGTATAGCTACTGCCCTCCGGAGGCCACACAAAGCACTACACTAAAAAGTGCAAGGCCCCTCCCCTTCTGGCTATACCCCCCCGTGGTATCACGGGTACTCCAGTTTTCAAGCTTTGTGCGAAGGAGGTCAGACATTCCATGCATAGCTCCACAGATTTTAGTCAGCAGTAGCTGCTGACTATTTCGGATGGAAGAAAAGAGGGCCCATATAGGGCCCCCAGCATGCTCCCTTCTCACCCGTAGATGGTGTTGTAAGGTTGAGGTACCTATTGCTGGTACAGGGGCTGGAGCCCCACATGCTGTTTTCCTTCCACATCCCCTTGTAGGGCTCTGTGGAAGTGGGATCCTGCCGGCCTCAAAGCTCTGACGCCGGGCTCCATCCACAGACCCATAGCACCTGGTGGATGCCGAGCAGGAGTACCATCAGGGACAAGGCCCTGCATCATACAGGTACTCTGTGTCCCCGGCAGGCACAGACACACTCCGGGCTGGCTGGGTGTTGTAGTGCGCCGGGGACCGTAACGCTAGAGCTAGTGTTCCTACAGTTTAACTGGGGGACTTTTTTCTGTGTTGTGGGAACGCAGCGCCGACCCCCGCTGGACCGGCGGCGCTGCTGTGACTTTTAGTTCGCCGGGGACACGCCGACCGCGCTTTTACGGCGGTGGCGTTTATAAATCTAGTCCCCGGCTTTTGCGGCCTAGGACGCCGGCAGCTCCGATTCGTTCCCGCCCCCACCCTGTCAATCAGGGTAGGGGAGAGACGCTGTTTCACCGCAGCGACGAGGGCTGGAGCCTGATTTACATGCTCCAGCCCTCTCACTAGGCACAGAGGGAAGCAGGCTTCCCGCTCTTAGCCAGGAACGCCCAGGGCCCGCCCCCCCTCCTCTCTCAGGACGCCGGCAGCCATTACATGCATGTCTGGCTGGAGGAAGGACGCAAGGCTCTGGGAGACCTGGACTAGGGGGCTTTGGAGATCACACACCCGCTCTTAAGCGGGCGGTAAGCGGCTTTTCAGCTGGCCCCTCTAGTGCCTCAGTGTGTATTAGTGTACTGTGTCACTGGACATATATATATTTCCTTATTGCTTGCACTGTGAGGTCGCTTCCTGGCTGTATACCCAGATCGCTCTGAGGAGGCAGCAACATGTCATCCACAAAACGCAAGGCTGCCAAGGCTAGGGCTGTGTACACTGCGTGTGCTGCATGTGGGGCTGCTCTACCAGCAGGCTCCAAGGACCCCCATTGTGTGCAATGCTCAGATCCGGTGCTGCTTCGCCAGCCGGAGTCAGGAGAGATAGTGACCCAGGCTGAGACGCCTGTAAGTCCTGCCCCGGTGTCAGGGACAGACTTTGCAGTTTTTGCTGATAATATGTCTGTGACTATGGCAAAAATCCTTGAAACTTTACAATCCATGCCTGGGGCTCAGTCTATGGACACGGCGAGGTCTCTGTCCTCTAATCCCCATCAGTTGGATTTAATCCAGACTGCAAGGGGGTCCCCGGCTTCACAGGCTGAGTATTATGACTCAGATGATAGCCCCAGCCACCCTAAGCGGGCTCGCTGGGAAAGACCCTCAACGTCATCACACTGCTCAGGGTCTCAGCGCAATCAGTCGCTCTGTGATGCGTCTGATGAGAGTGATCAGGAGTCTTATCCTGGAACCCCTCTCAATCTGGATACCCCGGATGGGGACGCCATGGTAAACGAGCTTATCTCAGCCATCAATAGACTGTTGGATATTTCTCCCCCAGCCCCTTCTGCAGAGGAGGCAGCTGCAGAGCAGGAGAAGTTTCGTTTTCTCTATCCCAAGCGTAAATTAAGTGCTTTCTTGGATCACTCTGACTTCAGAGAGTCAATCCAGAAACACGACGCTCATCCAGAAAGGCGTTTCTCTAAACGTTCTAAGGATACACGTTTTCCTTTCCCCCCTGATGTGGTCAAGCGCTGGACCCAGTGTCCAAAAGTTGACCCCCCGATTTCCAAACTTGCAGCTAGATCCATAGTTGCAGTGGAGGATGGCGCTTCACTTAAGGATGCCAATGACAGACAGATGGACCTCTGGTTAAAGTCTGTCTATGAAGCTATCGGCGCGTCGTTTGCTCCAGCATTCGCAGCCGTATGGGCACTCCAAGCTATTTCAGCAGGGTTAGCAAAAGTGGATGCTATCTTACATCCAGCGGTGCCGCAAGTGGCGTCCCTTACCTCGCAGATGTCCGCGTTTGCGTCTTACGCTATCAATGCGGTCCTAGAATCTACCAGCCGCACCTCAATGGCGTCCGCCAATTCGGTAGTTTTGCGCAGAGCCTTGTGGTTAAAGGACTGGAAAGCAGATGCTGGTTCCAAAAAATGTTTAACCAGCCTGCCTTTATCTAGAGATAGACTGTTTGGCGAGCCATTGGCTGACATCATTAAACAGTCCAAGGGTAAAGACTCTTCTCTGCTCCAGCCCAGATCAAGCAAACCTCAGCAGAAAAAATGGCAGCAGAGGTTTCAGTCCTTTCGAGGTTCGGGCAAGACACAATTCTCCTCGTCCAAAGGGACTCAGAGGACGCAAAGAAGCTCAGATTCCTGGCGGGCTCACGCGCGCCCCAAGAAAGCAAATGGAGGAACCGCTTCCAAAGCGGCTACCTCATGACTTCCAGCTCCCCCCCCTCTGCATCTCCGGTCGGGGGCAGGCTCTCCCGCTTTTCCGTTATTTGGATGTCACAGGTCAAAGACCGGTGGGTGACAGACATTTTGTCTCGCGGGTACAGAATCGAGTTCAGTTCTCGTCCTCCAGCTCGGTTCTTCAGAACCTCCCCACATCCAGACCGAGCAGATGCCCTGCTGCAGGCGGTGGACTCCCTAAGAGCGGAAGGAGTAGTGGTTCCTGTACCGCCTCAGGAACAAGGGAGAGGGTTTTACTCCAATCTCTTTGTGGTTCCAAAAAAGGACGGCTCGTTCCGTCCTGTTCTGGATCTAAAGCTGCTCAACAAACAGGTGCACGCCAGGCGGTTCCGGATGGAAACCCTCCGCTCTGTCGTGGCCTCAATGTCTTAAGGAGACTTCCTTGCCTCAATAGACATCAAAGATGCTTATCTCCACGTGCCAATTGCTACAGAACATCAACGTTTTCTACGTTTTGTGATAGGAAACGAACATCTTCAGTTCGTAGCTCTGCCATTCGGTCTGGCGACAGCCCCACGGGTTTTCACCAAGGTCATGGCGGCAGTGGTAGCGGTCTTGCACTCTCAGGGACACTCGGTGATCCCTTACCTAGACGATCTACTTGTCAAGGCACCCTCTCAAGAGGCATGCCAACTCAGTCTACGTGCTACACTGGAGACTCTACAGACGTTCGGATGGATCATCAACTTTCCAAAGTCGAATCTGTCTCCGACACAGTCACTAACGTATCTTGGCATGGAGTTCCATACTCGAGCAGCGAGAGTGAAGCTTCCGCTGAACAAGCAGCGGTCACTACAGACAGGGGTGCAATCCCTCCTTCAGGGCCAGTCGCACCCCTTACGGCGCCTCATGCACTTCCTCGGGAAGATGGTGGCAGCCATGGAAGCAGTTCCCTTTGCGCAGTTTCATCTGCGTCCACTTCAATGGGACATTCTCCGCCAATGGGACGGGAAGTCAACGTCCCTGGACAGGAAAGTCTCTCTTTCCCAGACGGCCAAGGACTCTCTACAATGGTGGCTCCTTCCCACCTCATTGTCTCAGGGAAGATCCTTCCTGCCCCCATCCTGGGCAGTGGTCACGACAGATGCGAGTCTGTCAGGGTGGGGAGCAGTGTTTCTCCACCACAGGGCTCAGGGGACGTGGACTCCGCAGGAGTCCACCCTTCAGATCAATGTTCTGGAAATCAGAGCAGTGTATCTTGCCCTACTAGCCTTCCAGCAGTGGCTGGAAGGAAGGCAGATCCGAATTCAGTCGGACAACTCCACAGCGGTGGCATACATCAACCACCAAGGGGGGACACGCAGTCGGCAAGCCTTCCAGGAAGTCCGGCGGATTCTGATGTGGGTGGAAGCCACGGCCTCCACCATATCCGCAGTTCACATCCCCGGCGTAGAAAACTGGGAAGCAGACTTCCTCAGTCGCCAGGGCATGGACGCAGGGGAATGGTCCCTTCACCCGGACGTGTTTCAGGAAATCTGTCGCCGATGGGGAGTGCCGGACGTCGACCTAATGGCGTCCCGGCACAACAACAAGGTCCCGGCATTCATGGCGAGGTCGCGCGATCAAAGAGCTCTGGCGGCAGACGCATTGGTTCAAGATTGGTCGCAGTTCCGGCTCCCATACGTCTTTCCACCTCTGGCACTCTTGCCCAGAGTGTTACGCAAGATCAGATCCGATTGCAGCCGCGTCATACTCGTCGCCCCAGACTGGCCGAGGAGATCGTGGTATCCGGATCTGTGGCATCTCACGGTCGGTCGACCGTGGTCACTGCCAGACCGACCAGACTTACTGTCCCAAGGGCCGTTTTTCCATCAGAATTCTGCGGCCCTGAACCTGACTGTGTGGCCATTGAGTCCTGGATCCTAGCGTCTGCAGGATTATCTCAAGGAGTCGTAGCCACAATGAGACAAGCTAGGAAGTCAACGTCTGCTAAGATCTACCACAGAACGTGGAAGATTTTCTTATCTTGGTGCTCTGCACAGAGAGTATCCCCTTGGCCATTTGCATTGCCCACCTTTCTTTCCTTCCTGCAATCGGGGTTGGAAAAGGGCTTGTCGCTCAGCTCCCTTAAAGGGCAAGTCTCGGCACTGTCGGTGTTTTTTCAGAAGCGTCTAGCACGTCTTCCTAAGGTGCGCACGTTCCTACAGGGGGTCTGTCATATTGTGCCCCCGTACAAGCGGCCGTTAGATCCATGGGATCTGAACAGAGTACTTGTTGCTCTGCAAAAGCCGCCCTTCGAGCCTCTAAAGGACGTTTCCTTTTCTCGCCTGTCACAGAAAGTGGCGTTTCTTGTCGCGATCACATCGCTTCGGCGAGTGTCTGAGCTGGCAGCTTTGTCATCCAAGGCTCCTTTCCTGGTGTTCCACCAGGACAAGGTAGTGCTGCGCCCCATTCCGGAGTTTCTCCCTAAGGTCGTATCCTCGTTTCATCTTAATCAGGATATATCCTTGCCTTCCTTTTACCCTCATCCGGTTCACCGGTATGAAAAGGACTTACGTTTGCTAGATCTGGTGAGAGCACTCAGAATCTACATTTCCCGAACGGCGCCCATGCGCCGTTCCGATGCTCTTTTTGTCCTTGTCGCTGGTCCGCGCAAGGGATTGCAGGCTTCTAAAGCCACCCTGGCTCGATGGATCAAAGAACCAATTCTAGAGGCCTACCGCTCTGCGGGGCTTCCGGTTCCTTCAGGGCTAAAAGCCCACTCAACCAGAGCCGTGGGTGCGTCCTGGGCATTACGACACCAGGCTTCGGCTCAACAGGTGTGCCAGGCAGCAACCTGGTCCAGTCTGCACACTTTCACCAAGCATTATCAGGTGCATACCTATGCTTCGGCGGATGCCAGCTTAGGTAGAAGAGTCCTGCAGGCGGCAGTGACATCCCCGTAGGGGAGGGCTGTTTTTTTTGCAGCTCTAACATGAGGTATTTCTTTACCCACCCAGGGACAGCTTTTGGACGTCCCAATCGTCTGGGTCTCCCAATAGAGCGCTGAAGAAGAAGGGAATTTTGTTACTTACCGTAAATTCCTTTTCTTCTAGCTCTTATTGGGAGACCCAGCACCCGCCCTGTTGTCCTTCGGGATTTTTTTGTTGTTTGCGGGTACACATGTTGTTCATGTTGAACGGTTTTTTCGGTTCTCCGATGTTTCTCGGAGTTAATTTGTTTAAACCAGTTATTGGCTTCCTCCTTCTTGCTTTGGCACTAAAACTGGAGTACCCGTGATACCACGGGGGGGTATAGCCAGAAGGGGAGGGGCCTTGCACTTTTTAGTGTAGTGCTTTGTGTGGCCTCCGGAGGGCAGTAGCTATACCCCAATCGTCTGGGTCTCCCAATAAGAGCTAGAAGAAAAGGAATTTACGGTAAGTAACAAAATTCCCTTCTTCTTTGATGTAACAGTTAAATTACACTATAATGGAATGCTGCAGACAGATTTGTTTCTCAAAGAGACATTCGTCAACTCGGTTCTCCATGCAACATCGGCGCACCATGTACAGGTTGTCAACTCTGTTCCAATAAAACAATTTTTAAGAATATGCAGCATTTGTTTCACAGATGCTGATTTTGGAGCCAGAGCATTTATGTATTAAGAGTGAGCATACAGAACCAGAACAGAACCAGAACATTCATTCAGAACTGAACCAGATATTCTAATCACTAAGATCTTTTTCAGTCATCTGTCATTAGTAATGTTGAATACCAGACAGAAAAATTAGGATGGTTACTCAATATCATTCCCAATGCAGCTTTAAATATTGGCCCATCTTATTGATGGATATAATATTAACACAATACCTATGAAATCGGCTATCATGGCTTGACGCACTTAGGGGCACTTTGCACACTACGACATCATAAGCCGATGCTTGCGATGCCGAGCGTGATAGTCTCCGCCCCCTGTCACAGCTGCGATATCATGGTGATAGTTGGCGTAGCGAACATTTTCGCTACGCCAGCTTCACATGCACTCACCTGCACTGCGACGTCGCGCTGGCCAGCGACCTGCCTCCTTATTAAGGGGGCGGGTCGTGCGGTGTCATAGCGACGTCACACGGCAGGTGGCCAATAGAAGCGAAGGGGCGGAGATGAGCGGGATGTAAACATCCCGCCCACCTCCTTCCTTCCGCATTGCTGGGGTGAGCCGCAGGACGCAGGTAGGAGATGTTCCTCACTCCTGCAGCTTCACACACAGCGATGTGTGATGCCGCTGGAACGAGGAACAACATCGTAACATCGGTCATTTCCAAATTATGGAAATGACCAATGCTACACCGATGATACGATTACGACGATTTTGCGCTCGTTAATCGTATCAAAAAGGCTTTACAAACTACGATATCGCGTGTGACGCCGGATGTGCGTCACTTTCAATTTGACCCCACCGACATCGCACCTGCGATGTCGTAGTGTGCAAAGTGCCCCTAAGAATCTTAACAATATTTTGGGCCAAAACCAATACAGTAAAAAGGATCATACTTTTCTACTCTTTATAAATGGGGATGATCTCCATTGGCAGATATGTATTCATCAAGCAAAAGTAGAAAATATAATAATAATAATAATAACTCAATGCATCACTTGTTCTACTAGAACTGTGATTTATTATGCCACCTGTCCATGTTCAAAGATCTACATGGGGCTCATGACACGTGCTCTGAAGGTGAGATAAATATAACAAGCACCCCCTTTCACCACTTTATTAAGCCTCAAAATACCCAGGTCTCACTTAATCTACATGAGGTCTCTTTCCGACTATTCCGAATCTGCTACATCTCAAGGAACAGCGCACGACCATAGAACATGACCACCCACTGTAATTTGAGGCAGAGACTGAACCCCAGCAATCAGCGGTGATGTCACTTAGGTTAGTTGTTATCACAGCTTGAGGTTTCCACGGTCCTACATTTGTGACCGCAGGTCACCTGACCTCAGGGGACCTCCATGAACTCTCTCTAAGTTCACAGACCTGCATCTCCTGGCAGAAAACCGTGTTTTTTTTGCCAAGAGATGCAGATTTTGTGCTAAAATTTCTACACCATATTCCTGCACACAATATTCACCTTCTGTCAAAAAAACGCACACTACCGCATGCAGTATGATGTGGTAGTGATGCGATATTTTGCCAGGAGGTATAGACTGGGTGCAGGATTATGGTGTAAAAGTTTCAGCACAAAATCTGCATCTCTGGCAAAAAACACTCAGTTTTCTGCTAGGAGATGCAGGTCTGTGAATTGTGAATTCATTGAGGTCGCCTGAGGTCAGGCAACCTATGGTCACAGGTGGAAGGCCGTGAGAACCTCCAGCTGTGGCCGTGGCTAACTTGAGTGACATCACCGCTGATCAATGAGGCTCAGTCTCTGCCTGAAGTTACAGTGGGCAGTCACTTTCTATGGCCACATGCTTTACCTTCAGATGTAGCAGAGATCGAATCGTCGTGGAACGTCATGTGGATTATGTTGGAATTGCATGTTTTGGGGGTTAATAAAGTAGTGAAAGAGGGGTTTTTTTGTATTTTTAAAAACAGGTTTTTTTTGAGTTTGTGTTTATTTGCTTTCACTTACAGATTAGTAATGGGGGTTCTCATAGATGCTTCCCATTACTAATCTAGAGTTTAGTGGCGCCCGTGAGCTGTGATTACCCCAATTGCCATAACACCAGGGCAATTGGGAAGAGTCGGGTAAAGTGCCGAGCTTGTTGCACGTAATGAATATGGTAATCTTGGTCAGCTGCAGGCTGCTATTTTTAGGCTAGAATTCTCAATACCCATAGGTCTCCCCAGCCTGAAAATACCAGCTCCCAGCTGTAGGCTTTATCATGCCTGGGTATCAAAATTGAGGGGGGATGACTACACGCCATTTTTAAAATTATTTATTTAAATAATAATAATAATAATAATAAAAAAAAGCCGCATGTGGTTCATCGTATTTTCATACACAGCCAAGTTAAGTGCACGTCTGGGGGCTAAAGCCTGTAGATGTTTGCTTTATCTGTGCTTGTATAATACCGTGTCTTTCCAAAAATAAGACACTGTCTTATATTTTTTTTGCCCCCCAAAAAAGCACTAGGGCTTATTTTTGGAGGAGGTATTATTATTGGAGAAACACGGTTGGGGGTACGTTTACCCCCCAAAAAAGCAGACCTCCCACTTTCCAGGAGACTCATACTCACCAGACCCGGATGTCTGCATGGCTCCCAGGTCCTTCCTGTGATCTCCGGTCGGTGCTGCATGCCATTCTCCCCTGCTGCTGGCTGACACACTGATACACACAGCCCAATCGCAGACACACACAGCAAATCAAACACACAGCAGATAGCAGACACACACAGCCGATCGCAGGCACACACAGACGATCGCACATACACACAGCCGATCGCAGGCACACACAGCCGATCACAGATACACACAGCCGATCGCAGACACACACAGCAGATAGCAGACACATACAGCCGATCGCAGGCACACACAGCCGATCACAGATACACACAGCCGAATGCAGACACACAGCCGATCGCAGAAAAACACAGCCGATCGCAGACACACACAGCCGATCCAAGACACACACAGCAGAGCACACACACAGCCATTCGCACACACACACAGCCGATCACCGATCACACACATCACACAGCCGATCGCACACATCACATGAAATCACATCCAGCGCTTACGGCCGCAGGGAATGATGAGAGCAAGTCATGTGTCCCGCCACAGGTCCTGTTCGTTGCGCTCCACTGCACTGCCTCTCAGGATTCTGCCGGCGAGAAGACATCGGTGTCGCTGGATGAGGTGAGTGTGTATGCGATCCAATGTGTGTGTGATCCAATGTTTGTGTGTGTGATTTGATGTTTGCGTGTGATCCGATGTTTGTGTGTGCGATCTGATTATGTGTGCGATCTGACTGTGTGTGCGATCCGATGTTTGCGTGTGAGATCTGGTGTGTAAGATCTGATTGTGTGTGTGTGTGTGAGAGATCTGATGAGTGCGGGTGTGTGATCACTGCAGGTCCTGCCGCTCAATATCGGGTGAGTGTAATTGCCGGGTGCCGCTGTCTATAATGAAGTGTCCTGCAGTATTTGTAACCTTTTTTTTAGCTGCACGGACACTTCATTATTGATCCGGGACTAGGGCTTATTTTCGGGGGAGGGCTTATATTTAAGCCTTTCTCCGAAAATGCTGAAAATCCCTGCTAGGGCTTATTTTTGGGGAGGGCTTATTTTTGGAAAACACGGTAGGTAGGGACCCTATGCCTTTTTTTTAAAATTTATTTATTTTTACCGTACGATAGACCTGCAGACAGGTGACTTCATTAAGCTCAGTGACATCACCTGAGGTGATGTCACTGCATTTATTGAGGTCCCCTGAGGTCAGGTTACCTGAGGTCTCAAGTGAAGTGCTGTGGGAACCTCCAGCTGTGGCCACAGCTCACCTCAGTGACGTCACTGCTGATCGCTGTGGTTCATTCTCTGCCTGCAGTTACTGCGGGTGGTCATGTTCTTTGGTCGCGTGCAGTAATTTCAGATGTAGCAGAGCCAGGATCATCGTGTGACTTTGTGGGGATTACGTAGATCCTTCAGGGGTGTTTTTGGGATTAATAAATTGGTGAAAGATGGTGTTTTTTATCTTTTATTTCAAATAAAGGATTTTTTTGGTGTTTGTGCTTATTTACTTTCACTTACAGATTAGTAATGGGGGGTCTCATAGACCCTCCCAATTAATAATCTAGGACTTAGTGGCTCCTGTGAGCTGACATTAACCCCTATTACCCCAATTGCCTCCGCTCCAGGTCAATCGGGAAGAGCCGGGTAAAGTACTGGGACAGACACATCTAATCGATGCGGCAATCTTAGGCAGCTGCAGGCTGCTATTTTTAGGCTGGGGGACCCAACAAGCACAAGTCTTTCAAGTCTGAGAATACCAGCCTCCAGCTGTGGGGTGCAGCCTGTAGCTGTGGGCTTTATTTATGCTGGTATCAATAGAAGGGGAACCCTACGCCAATTGTTTTATTTATTTTATATCACGATAGAGACCTGCACACAGCGTCTATGATTCCAAACAATCACAGACGCTGTTTGGGGGCGGGGCCTGACAGCAGCCAATCAAAGATGTTAGGGGCCGGAGAAAGCAGTGAATATGTATGAGAATAATCAGCGGCTCCGAAGTACGGCTGCGAGAGCACTTACAGCCGCAAGAGCAGTTACAGCATCGGGGAGACTCAGTAAGTATGTCCTGCTTTATTTTTTCTTCTTTTACAGCCCCCTACACCACTTTACAACACATTTTTGGCCTCCCATTAAATTCAATGGGTTAAGTATGTTCGACAAACAGGTTTGCTGAACTGTTCGGCGAAACCGGTAAAGATTGGCGAACCGAACTTTGAAAGGTTTGTTCATCTCTAGTTTTGATGCAGCGCTAACCACCAGCAATGCTCAGAGATCAGATGAGTGGATTTATTCTGTCCGGTATGACCAGCCAACTTGGAAGAATAACTCCACTGAAGAACATGCTTCCTGTCTGCTACTGTTACAAATGCCTTACTGGGAGCAACTCAAGATATGTCTAGTGGAGCCACTGTAAGCCTCTTGGAAGACTCAATAATATGTTGAGGCTCCCCCTCCTGGTTGGCAGACAAAAAGGATCTGGAAGGTGTATCCAGTTTGATGCTCTTTTCGTCCATAAATGGAGAACAAAGTCAAAGCTGACGAACAACAGCAACCTTCGGGCTTGACGCAGGTTCAGTCTCTGAGCTGACTGTAAGTTTGCCAGGTTTTTGTGGTTGGCGTAGATGACTACAGGATGCACCGCCCCCTCTAATAGGTATTGTCACCTCTACAGATATTTTAATTGCTAATAATTCTTGGTCATAAATTCAGTAATTATGCGCCGAAGAAATAAAGCCCTTGAAAAGAAATCAGTTAACCA
The DNA here is from genome assembly GCF_048569485.1 of Anomaloglossus baeobatrachus. NCBI lineage: Eukaryota > Metazoa > Chordata > Amphibia > Anura > Aromobatidae > Anomaloglossus > Anomaloglossus baeobatrachus. The sequence goes on from NC_134354.1 coordinate 529,115,983, forward strand.
TCTTACCGGAAGCAGATTTTTGCATGAGAGCAGCTCCAGCACCAAAGGAAGACGCATCCACTTCCACGAAGAATTGCCTGTTTATCTCCTGTCTATGCAGTGCCAGTGCCAATGAGAAGGCCTGCTTGAGGGAGACAAATGTATTTTCAGCTTCTGGAGTGCACATCTTAGGATTTGCCCTCTTATGGGTAAGAGGAGAGATAGGAAGAATCCGGGAAGAGAACTGTGGAATGAATTAGCGGTAATAATTTGCAAACCCCAGGAACTGCTGAATCGCCTTCAGGCCATCAGGACGAGGCCACTTAAGAACTGCCAACATCTTCTCTGGGTCCATCTTCTGACCAGTGTCAGATATTATGTAGCCCAGGAAGAGACGTCAGTTCAAAGAGGCAATTCACAAATTTAGTTTATAGCTGATTCTCCCTTAATCTCTGTAGGACTTGGTGAACATTCCGCTTGTGGGTAGGCAGATCAGGAGAGAACACAAGAATGTCATCAAGATACTCAACTATTCATGAATAAAGAAGATCCCAGAAAATCTAATTTACTAATTCCTGGAAAACCACTGGAGCATTGTGGAGCCCGAATGGCATTACTCGATTGTGTCCGTCACTGGTATTAAAGGCAATTTTCTTTTTGATGCCCAACCATATATGGACAAGACTGTATGCTTCCCAGAGGTTGAGCTTGGAGAAGATCCTGAAGTCTTGGAGACAGTCAAACAGTTCTGGTATAAGCGGCAGCGGATACTTATCCTTGACCGTGATTTGGTTCAGACCTCTATAGTTGATACAACGACGCAGGGAACTATCCTTTTTCTTTACAAAGAAGAACCAACTTTGCCCAATGAGAAGAACGTGTGGATGAACCCTCTTGCCAGGTATCATTGATGTATTCAGACATGGCTAGGGTCTCTTCCTGTGACAGAGGGTAGATTGGACTGCGTGGAGGTGAGGAACTGGGAGGAACCGGGAAGGATGTCAACTGGGCAATCGTACTGCCCATTTGGTGGCAAACTCTCAGTTTCCTTTTTGTTGAAGACATCCCAATAGGCAGACGGCAGGCCTGCAAAATTGGCGGGCATCACAGGTGAACAAGCAGGACGAACAAGAATGAGACATTTCTTATGGCAGGAGCACATCTCCAGATCTCCTGTCCAAAACAGGTTAATGCCTCTGATGCCACAGCAGACCCAATAACAGAGGGTGCGACATCCTTGGTAACACATGGAAAGCCATTTTCTCTGTGTGCAGCATTCCCACCCAAAGCTCAACTTGCTCGTAGATGAACTGGATAGCCTCGGCCAAAGGCTTTCCATCCACAGACATCCCAACTGTGGGAACTTGAAGTTGATGGATGGGTATCTAGTGCCAATCGACAATGGCCTGTTGTATGAAGTTCCTGGTGGAAACAAATTCCAGAAAGGCCGACTTGGTAAGCTGGGTATTGCCACATGACACAGATGTGGATATAGATAAGGGTGAAGTGTGAAGCGGACTTGACTTCACCTAGGGTAGCCTCTCCCACAGACCCTAGACTTTTAAGTTTCCTGGCTTTTTAGGACAGAATTGGATCAGGTGAGTAGGATTTAGGCAGTAGAAGCACCCCTCTCAGCGATGGACCTCTCAGCATGGCTTTGCTGGATACACCTTATTCACCTCCATCGGCTTTGGAGGAATCATGGAGACCGCAGATTGCGGGTCTCTAGCGCGAAGGAGCCAATTGCAATAACATTCTCTCACGGTTTGCCTCTCTGGATCGTTCTTGGGACCTGAGGTGATACTAGATCATCCAGAGAAGAAGGCATATCACAACCTACCAGCTCATCCTTGAGCCTACTGGATAATCCCTCTAAGAAAGAAACCACCAGCACTTCATTATTCCAGCCCAATTCAGAGGACAGAGTGCGGAAACAGACAGCATAATGGCCTACAGTGAGACTAGAGGATGAACGATAAAGGTAACAGGAAAGTCCTCTCTTTAGCACTGATGCAGGTGCCGCCAAAATGGCACTGACCTGAATGAAAGGATGTGAGTAAAAGATAGGAGGAGTTGCAGGGAGAGAGAGACATTAAGGGAAATTACAGTTACAATTCATGAACAACATATTATAACAACAGCCAGTAGATGGAAGCAAAGTACAAGAAACATGGTACACTCTATCTATATCAATGTTTCTCAACTGCAGTCCTCAAGACCCACCAACAGATCATGTTTTCAGGTTTTCCTCAATGTTAGACAGGGAATAATTCAATTACCTGTGCAACATTAAGGAAATCCTGAAAACCTGATTGAGGAAAACCTGAAAACATGATCTGTTGGTGGGTCTTGAGGACTGGAGTTGAGAAACACTGATCTATATGAAATGAATGGATGAAAACACATAAATATATGTCCTAGAGAATGGCTGGACAGCACACTTTCTGTCTGAAATCATTGGATTTCACTATATTACTTGTCTTCAAGTTAGAGACCTGCTGCTTTGCCCATCTATTATGGCATACATTCTGGAGGCCTTGTGTTATCCGGCTGAATAGACATTGACCATAGCATGGCACAGCATATAGGATCAGACCCTTCTCTGCATAATTCAATGCATGAAGAGGAAACAGCAGTAAGAGTTAGATCCATAGTTTGTGGCTCCCCGCCATGCTTTGGTGCAGGGTTGCATGCTACAGAAGGTTGTGAATTGTGTGGAGCTGATGTGGGATGCATAGTCATAACATGTTTGTCACTACTGCATTCAGTGCATTTGATGACAGCCTTACAGTCTTTAGCAATGGGCGCAACACTTATAACATATCGCCAGCTCTTAGAAAGTATCTTTACGCTCCTGCAAAGCCTTTGCCCTGAGCGCACAACTTTCCATAGGTAGGTAAGGACTTTTGTGGATAGGGGACGTACAGTTGCTGTCCATAACTTTAGGAGCAACAGTATTAGGTTTAGTGATAGAGGGTGGAGTTAGTGGGATGTCAGTCTTCCTCACAGATACTATGCCCCTTAACTCTATATGTTTGGTGGTAGTGTTGGATGATGATGATGATGATTATTGAAGTCGAAGCTGGGATCATTCTTCTTATGAGCTTGATCACTGATAAACCTGGAAAAATGTGACAAGAAGGGAAAGGACACATTATGCTCTCTTTTTTGTATCTTAAGCTGTGGTCTGCCCATGTTTCCTGCATGTTGTATGGCAACTTGGACACCACTGGATTCATCCCATAAAAAGTATCAACGTAACTCAGTCCTGAAAAACATGGCTCTAATTTTGCCAATGCTATTTCCTTTAACAGGTCAACCAGTTCCTGACGTTTACACTTGTCTTTGTTAGTTATTAGGGATGAGCGAATATATTCGCCACTATTCGGTATCCGGCGGATAATGGGGTTTTCGAGGTATTCGGTATCCGGCGGCTAATATGGTATTTGCTCCGATACTTTCATTTACATTTCTAGACTTCCTGGCGCCTTTTTCCAGCCAATGAACACATCTGATGTTGCTTGCCCTCACAGTAACGCCGCAGCCATCTTTGTTGTGGTGTTACTGTGATTGGCTTGGCCGCACAGCGTCATAGGGGCTAAATAAGGCTGCCGCCATTTTGTAAACATGCATTAATTCTTGAGCTGCCAGTTTAGCTAGACTGTACTGTGTGCGGGACAGCGTTTCTCCAGCAAACAAATACTAGTCCTTCTAAGGGCTGAAGATATTTAGAATTAGCTGCTAGCGGCTGTGTAAATCATAGAAACGGGTATAGGGACAGTGCAGTGCATTCTATAAGATAGTGTTCCTGCTGCACAATCCAAAATGGTCCTTTAAGGGCTGAACACAGTGTCATAGAACAAGGTATAGGGACAGTGTTAGTGCATTGCTTAGTTAGGTGACAGCCGTTCCTGTTTTAAACTTGACAAAAAAACAACCTCCTATTAGTGGTGCATACGGTCTGTTACTGCAGTGTGTGATATAGGGAGAGCTTATTCATAGGCAGGGAGAGATTTAAAGCTGTCCTGACATCTGCTACTAATAATCAACAATCTCAGCACTGCTACATCCCTTGTGTCTGTTATAATAGCAATAGGTATTACAACTTGCTAAAAAAAAGTCCCAAAATTGTAAAAACAACGGTTCAGGTGTAATGTAGTGTTTGTCAGCCACCATCTCAATTCACAGTCTGAGTGTTACCAAATTTTTATTAATACTAGGTGTCAGTGGTACAACTTGTGCCTGAAGCAAAATACCTTCATAGCACCAAACTAGCCTAATTTTGGGGATCTTCATATCTTACACAACTTAGTTGCCTGCTGCCACTAACACACAGTCTCAGTGTTACCCAATTTTTATTAATACTCGATGTCAGTGGCACTACTTGTGCCTGAAGCAAAATACCTGCATAGCACCAAACTAGCCTAATTTTGAGGGCTTCATATCTTACACAACTTAGATAGTGGCCTGCTGCCACTAACACACAGTCTCAGTGTTACTCAAGTTTTATTAATACTCTGTGTCAGTGGCACTACTTGTGCCTGAAGCAAAATACCTTCATAGCATCAAACTAGCCTAATTTTGGGGATCTTCATATCTTACACAACTTAGATAGTGGCCTGCTGCCACTAACACACAGTCTCAGTGTTACCCAATTTTTATTAATAATTGGTGTCAGTGGCACTACTTGTGCCTCAAGGCCAGTACCTTTTTATCAGCAACCTAATGTAATTTTGGGGGCTTCATATCTTACAGAACCTACATAGTGGCTTGCTCTTACTAAAACACAGTCTGAGTGCCAAAAACCAATACTAAAATAAAAGTGTTTTCAAACCCTGTTTTCTTTTGGGGCTGAAAGACATTCACAACATCTTTGTCGACTCCTCCAAGTGGTGGTTTGTCCAATAAAGGTACCTTTTGGTTTTTAGACTTACAGAAACAGCTATTGTGAGAAACTATTAACACAAGTTTAACAACCCGGCATAAGTGTTGTTCCACTGCCTGTAGAAAAGGTCACGTTACAGTATTCACCTTCAAATAATCAAACCAAAAAAATGGGAAAAATAGGGGGTAAGAGCCGTGGACAGGGTGGTAGTGACAGTGGTGGTCGCCCAAGCAGTGTGATTGAGCCAAAGAAAAAGGTTCCTGTTTTATCTACCTCTGCCTTCCTATCTCAATTTTCTTGTCCACGTGGGAAAACACTCTTGCACCCTGAACAGTGCGAACAGGTAACGAGTTGGCTAGCAGAAAATGCCTCCAATTACTTGTGGAGTAGCAAATCCCAAGGGTCCACAGAGACAGACTTGAGTAGCCCAGAAGCTGGCCCATTGAATCCTCAGCCTGGTCCTCCTTCCTCACAACATCAGTATTCTAAAGAAACATATGACACCAAAGCAGGTTACTCTGAGGAACTGTTTACGGGACCCTTTGCCCTTTCTTGCCCCTCACCGCACTACACCACCAACGGAGGTGAGGCCATGGTGTGCAGTGATGCACAGATCTTTGACCACCGAAGGCCAGAAGAAAGCCATGTTGTTGGCCGTGACATGCTGGGCAATCAGGTGGAAGTGTTGGAGGATGACGAGACACAGTTGCCCTCAGGTCAGCCTGAAACCTCCATACCCGAAGATGTTGACCTTCAGGAATTTGAAGAGGATCAGGTCGATGATGTGATGACTGATCCAACATGGAGGGTGGCATGGATTGCGAGAGCAGCAGTGCAGAGGACCATGTGCCCATAGTCCGCAAAAAGGCTGTAAGACATAGGGTTTTGACCACTGCCAGAAGTCAATCAACTGTGCACATGACACCACCACCTGTGGCATCTCAGAGTCCAAGGGTCCGTGCACCACCTCAGCCATCTCTGAGTCCAAGGGTCCGTGCACCACCTCAGCCATCTCAGAGTCCAAGGGTCCGTGGTGAGATTGTGTGGGAGTTTTTTTCCAAGAGTCCTTCGGACCAAACGGTTGCCATTTGTCAAATCTCTGTCACTTCCCCTGGGCTGCCTGCTTCCCAAACTGGTGTGCAAAAGGTGGCGCTGATGCTTCCTTCTCCCAACCTGATGTTGGCCAAACTCAGTCATCAATGACCACATACGCTTTGGTGTCCCAGCGTTCCATTCAGTTGTCCATACCACAGACCTTTGAAAAGAAGCGAAAATACCCCGTTACGCACCTAAGGGCAGAAACCAGAACTTCACACATTACACGATTGATAGCCCTTGAGATGTTGCCGTATCGGCTTGTGGGAACAGAGGCTTTTCGCGACCTTTTGGCAGTGTTAGAACATGGCTAGCCACCACTATTTTTCTTGTTGTGCCGTCCCCGCGCTCCACAATCATGTGCCTATAAATATCAAATGGGCTCTCACCAATGCCATAACAGGGAAGGTCCACTTAACCACTGACTCATGGACAAGCGGAAGTGGACAGGGACGCTACATCTCACTGATGGCACACTGGGTGAACCTGGTGGCGGCTGGTACAGAGTCTGAGCCGGCAACATCCCATATAGTTCCCACACCCAGAATAGTGGGGCCCACTTCAGTAGTTTCAGTAGCCTCCTACACAGCAACAACTCCCTCCTTCTCCTACTCTTCATCTGGCTCCTGTGCATCCTCTTAAACATCCGCCGGTGTCCAACCGTCGACATCATTCCCCAGCTGGGATTTCTGCAGCACTGCCTCGGCTAAGCGGCAACACGCTCTACTGAAGCTCCTCTGTATCGATGACAAATCGCACACGGCACCTGAGCTTTTGAAAGCAATAACTGAGCAGACAGATGAGTGGCTTGAGCTGTTGGACCTCTGTCCAGGGATGGTAGTGTGCGATAATGGTCGTAATCTGGTGGCGGCTTTAAAGCTTGGAAAGCTTGTACACGTTCCTTGTATGGCCCATGTTGTAAATTTAGTAGTTCAGCACTTGTTGAAGAAATACCCTGGGATACCAGACCTACTTACCAAGGTACGACGTATTAGCGCACATTTCCAAGTCATCTTCTTCTTTTGCTGGCCTGGCAGTGCTGCAGCAGCGCTTACACTTGCCTCGTCACAGACTAATATGTGACCTCCCTACAAGATGGAATTCAACCTATCATATGTTGGCTGTTGGGAGTATCTTACGATGCTTTGCTACATGGTATCTGAACCATTATCCCCTGGGGAAACTGAATGTATTAAACTCCTTGGCATGTTATGCTGTCGCGGGCGGGTAGGATGCCGCTGCGCTCGCTAACGCTCGGGTCCGGCGCTGCTGCGATGGCTGCTCGGTGGCTCGAGCGGTGGGCAAGATCCGGGGGCTCGAGCGGCGCTCCTCGCCCGTGAGTGAAAAGGGGTAGTTTGGTTTGGGGATTTGGTCCATGACGCCAACCACGGGTTGCGGTGAAGTTGGGCATCACCGCTGCTGGTGACGGGGATCCCGGGAGCGTTGGTAGGGAGCAGCTGGGATGTTGTTCTCCCCCTCCGTGGGTAGGGGTTGGTGGTCCCGGGGCCCGGTGAGGTGATGGGGAGGCAGGGTTGGCAAGGTGCAGGGTCGCCTGGACTGCGCAGCGCGGTGCCGGACGGCACGGTTGTACTTACTGAGCCACAAATGTACACAAAGTCTCTGGTAAACCAAATGGCTGGATGGACGGGTCCCGCAGCCGGCTGCTGTGACTTCTCCCAGACGGTTGGTGGTGGCTACCTTTCCCTCCACCTTTGTGTATCTTTGGTCCCGATGGATTCCCACCAGTAACCCACTCCCCAGCGTGTATATGTGCCGGAGGAGCCCTTTTGCCCGCAGGCTCTGGCCCTTGGAACTCTAGCTGTGGCGGTAGCTGTATTTCCTTTTGCTGGTCGGACGGTTGCCTTTAATCGGGTCTTGGCTGTTAGGAAACCCCTGGGGTTCCGGTCACTGACGGATTTGACCTCTAATGGCGACTCCAAGCCTGGTCGGGGTCCGCAGGCCCTGCCTGTGTGTGCTGGCTTCACTTCGCTCCCCGGTTCGGTACCGGCGGGCCACTGCCTGTCCCCGGTCCTACGGTTCCACGTTGATCTGCCTCTCCTGCAGACGGCCACCACCGTCTGCCAACCTTGCTCTTGGTGCCCGGGCCACACACCCGAACACGGTCAGTTTACTCCTCCACTACTACTTCCCTAACTGATCTGCTTTCCTTTTACCACCTCCAGGACTGTGGGTCCCACTCCTCAGTGGGTGGGGCCAACCGCCTGCCTCCACCCCACCTGGTGTGGACATCAGCCCCTAGAGGGAGGCAACAAGAATTTTTGGCTGATGTGCCTGTCTCGGGGTGGGGGTGTGTGTTGTAGTACCTGTGACGACCTGGCTAGTCCAGGGCGCCACATTCCCCCTTGGTTAAATGCAGACCATCCGCGGGCTGCCTGTCCATCAACGGTTTTATTTTTTTTTCTTTTAACTGCAAAAATATAAAAACATCAACAGTTTATGCATTTTAAATCTACCCTTACGGGAGGCACGTCACTTAAACGTTACAAACCACATAGACATACACTTTTAATAATAACGGACGGACGGCTTCCGCTCTCCTACCCAAGCAACCTAGCCCTGATGCTGCCCCTAAGAAGTGGGCAGCACCCCTTGACCCCAGTCCAGATCCAGGCTGCCCGAGCGGGAACGGGTACGGTGCCTCGCACCCGGCTGTCACTTCAGGGGACCCCACGTCCATGGGGGACCCCTGACCCCCGGAGGATCGCCACCGGTTGCGGGAGTGGCGGGCCTGGGCCATCACTTTCCTCCAGGCCCATCCTCCAAACCTGCCTCTCCGGAGGCGGCAACGGAAAACATACTCCAACTTATTTACAATCCCACCAGTTCATGGGTGCCCTGCAAGTTCTCAGGCATGTCCATGAAGAGTTCCTCATGCCAACGGTACAAAGGGTCCCTACGGGGACAACTTGCCGGCAACGGCCGGGTCAATCACGGTGTCAATCAGGTTATTTTCTCGGTTGATTTTTGCCATTCATTTACATTGCTGAGGGTCCCAACGGGGACAACTTGGTTGCAACGGTGGGCCGCTGCCTTACTCAACAGTCCATTCTCAACCGTGGAGCTCCAGTGCCACCTTCACATGGTGCACTACTCTGGATCCCGATGGTAGCTCGCTGCAGGTGATCTTTCTCCACATACATGCGGGCATGCACATCCGCTTTACATTTTTTTCGGGCAGCGATCTCCTGGCCCAGCTGGCGCTGCTGCCGCTCCCAGTATGGAGCGTCTGCCTGCTCCGTCTCGCTCTGTGCGGGGGTCGGGCCCAGCCGGAGCTCCCCCGTGCCGGCTACGACTGGCACCTTCTGCACTGGGGAACCCCGCTGTGTCGTGGCCTGCTCGGCTGCCTTGCAGCGGCAACCTCGCGACGCCTCAGCCAAGGCCTGGATTCTGGGAGCGGCCAGCTTTACCCACTGGGCTGGCTTCCGGTCGATGGTCACCTCCATCTTGGCTGGGCGGACTGCCGGGGCCGTTGTCATCTGGAGCGCGGCTTCCTCTGGGATCGCTGGTGCGTCAAAGTCGGGATGAGGTACTTTCTGGACGCAGGCGCGACGTGGGGCTGGTACGGGTGTCGGAGTGATGACGGGCTGACTGCTCGCGTCTTCTGCAGGTGGGTCTTTGCAGGCTGGTAGAATGGACTCTGCTGCCGGTGTTGGTGGCAGCGGACCAAGCAGGGGAGCAGCGGCAACCGGTACGGGCGGCGGGGGAGGCGATATAGAGGGCAGGGGCAGACCGGGTCCCTCAGCCGCAGCGGCCGGTCCCTGGGGGACATAGGGGCGTGGGTCGCTTACCCGCTCCTCCACGGTTGCTTCCACCTCGCGTGCTCGCACAGCCGCAGCCGGTTCCTCCAATTCGACTATCCACCGCTCCATCAGAAAATCAGCCTGGGCCTGGATCTTCCGACACATCCTTCCACGTTGGTGTCCAGGGACGTGTTTCGGCAGAGTCCTGGCGTCCCTGCACTCCGCAGCGCTAGTTACATGCCGCTGCGGCTGCGACCGCCGCTCCTCCAGCGGCTCCGTCGGGCGCAGACATCTTGTTACCACCCCCCCTTGGTTTTTTCTCAGCACCTCCTCTTCAGGGGCGGGGCTTCAGCTTTCGCGCCTCCACTGCTCGAGAAGACGCTCAAGCGGGAAAATCTTCACGCCCAAGATGGCGGACTCTGACATTTTTCGTCCAGACACCGCCGGCGGGGCACAAGGCGCACTTCTACCAGCCGACAGAACGGTAAGATCCTGTTCGTGACGCCAAGTTGTCGCGGGCGGGGAGGACGCCGCTGCGCTGCGCTCGCTAACGCTCGGGTCCGGCGCTGCTGCGATGGCTGCTCGGTGGCTCGAGCGGTGGGCCGGATCCGGGGACTCGAGCGGCGCTCCTCGCCCGTGAGTGAAAGGGGGTAGTTTGGTTTGGGGATTTGGTCCGTGACGCCACCCACGGGTTGTGGTGAAGTTGGGCACCATCGCTGCTGGTGACGGGGAGTGATGGTAGGGAGCAGCTGAGATGTTGTTTTCCCCCTCCGTGGGTAGGGGTTGGTGGTCCCGGGGCCCAGTGAGGTGACGGGGAGGCAGGGTTGGCAAGATGCAGGGTCGCCTGGACTGCGCAGCGCGGTGCCGGACGGCACGGTTGTACTCACTCAGCCACAAATGTACGCAAAGTCTCTAGTAAACCAAACGGCTGGATGGACGGGTCCCGCAGCCGGCTGCTGTGACTTCTCCCGGACGGTTGGTGGTGGCTGCCTTTCCCTGCACCTTTGTGTATGTTTGGTCCCGATGGATTCCCACCGGTAACCCACTCCCCAGCGTGTATATGTGCCAAAGGAGCCCTTTTGCCCACAGGCTCTGGCCCTTGGAACTCTAGCTGTGGCGGTATCTGTATTTCCTTTTGCTGGTCGGACAGTTGCCTTCAATCGGGTCTTGGCTGTTAGGAAACCCCTGGGGTTCTGGTCACTGACGGATTTGACCTCTAGTGGCGACTCCAAGCCTGGTCGGGGTCTGCAGGCCCTGCCTGTGTGTGCTGGCTTCACTTCGCTCCCCGGTTCGGTACCGGCGGGCCACCGCCCGTCCCCGGTCCTACGGTTCCACGTTGATCTGCCTCTCCTGAAGACAGCCACCACCGTCTGCCAACCTTGCTCTTGGTGCCCGGCACAACACCCGGACATGGTAAGTTTACTCCTCCACTACTAGTTCCCTAACTGATCTGCTTTCCTTTTCCCGCCTCCAGGACTGTGAACTCCTCAGTGGGTGGGGCCAACTGCCTGGCTCCACCCCACCTGATGTGGACATCAGCCCCTAGAGGGAGGCAACAAGGATTTTGTGTCTGGCTGATGTGCCTGTCTCGGGGTGGGGGTGTGTGTTGTAGTACCTGTGACGACCTGGCTAGTCCAGGGCGCCACAATGCCCTGTTGCTTATCCTACCAATTTTTTTTAAAAAAAAGCTGTTGAGAGCTGTTGAGAGTACCTTCTGATGCTGTGCTACATGGTGTTTGAACCATTCCCCCTGGGGAAACTGAATTTTTTTAACTCCTCGGTGTTAGCTAGTGGAATAAAGCCTGAGCTCCAGAGTGAAACAACTGCCACTTCCACCTTGCTGCATGCTTCACAAACTGCGGTCTAAGTAGCAGGCGATGATGCCTCCTGCTCTCAATCTGCTTTTGGTCAGATGCAATCATCATCAACGACATCAGCTTCGATGTCCCAGCGTGGCGTTCATTTGTCCATAAAACATACATTTCTGAATCATTTGAATAGAATTTGAATAGAGGGCCACTGGAGTCGGTGGTGTTGGTGGAGGAGGAGGAGGGCAAGGCCAACACCCCAATGGGCACATTGTAGCTGACCTTTTAAAGTGCTGTCAAATATGTCCCAAAAAAGGAAGTGTGAGACAGACACCAAAATAATGTATAAGTTACAGCCCTTTCTAATCGAAAAATAATGAAAAATATAAAAAACTAAACGCGTGAACATATGCTAAAGTGATTTTTTTTTTGGCAGGTCGGGGCTTGATTTGACGTTTTATTACAGTTATTAGGCACTAGAAACTGTTTCTTAGCAATTTCCCCTCTTTTACTTTGGTTTGAGAGCTGTTCTGGCGACTACATAAACGCCGCGTGCTGCTCTCAGCACGTTATTCAAAGACACCAGAAATGCAGTGAGGCACCTTCTACAGGCTGTGCCCATACTGTTTCAGCCTTTTCCCATCCATTTCAGCCTTTTCCTCAGTCCCCAGAGGTCACCGACAGGTCCGACGTAAAATTATTCTGGTTTGCCATAGACTTACATTGAGGATCGAATATTCAGAAATACTTGAATAGTGGCGAGGTATTCGTCGAATATTCGTCGAATCGAATAATAGGGTATTCGATCATCCCTATTAGTTATCCTTGGAATGGTTTGGAGCTTTCTAAATTATGCACATTCTTTGGCTTCAGAGCAGGTTTGTTCCAGTCTCTCCCATGCTACAATAAGACCTGCATCTGAATAGTCCACATGAACTGTTCTTATAGGCTTGATGTGTTCTGCCGATTCTAGGCCTAAAGAGATAATAAGCAAATCCAGTTCTTCCTTGGCGATGAGATTAAGGTATTGGATTCCTGCATGAAAGGTCAACTTTCAGGCTTTATAGTTCCTGGCACGATCATCAAACTTCGAGATACTGATATTGATTAACTCCTTGCGATGTTTGTGGCAAAGTCAGACATGTTCGATGTCCCTGTCGTAATTGCAGGTTTAACGTTTGGTGTCACTGGGGAATGTAAGTTCTCTGACTTATATAACTGCAACGTATCAGGACAAAATAGTGTGGCATGAGAGTTAAGCTGCGGTTTAGTTTCTAGAGAATCTGCTGTTTGCGGCCTAAATTGCGGATTAATGCTGGAAATTATCCTGTTAGTAGTAGGTGGCAACATCCTTTGGCTTGCTGTTACATCAGTATGGTAGATTCTAGGTGGCACTGATATGGATGGTAATTGCCTTAGCATATAGTCAGTGCAGATGATTGATCCTGCCAAGGATCGGATCGATTCAGGATTGCCAAGTTCACCTGAGATCATTGGATTGTCGATCCTAGCCGAACCCATTAAATTCAATGGGAGGCAAAAGTGATGTGTTGTAAAATCGCAGAGGGGGCTTTTGAAGAAAGAAAATAGCAGCTGTAGCATTACATCCAGTGTCGAGAATTATCCCTAATGCATATTCACTGCTTTCCCCTTCCACTGGCATCTCTGGCTGCCATTGGAACACGCCCCCACCATCTTAGACAGCGTTTATGATTGGTGGGAATCACAAACACTGTCTGTGTCCTTATACTATTGATAAATAAATAAAAAAAACAATTGACATAGGGTCCCCCCTGTACTGATACCAGCGTAGATAAAGCCCCAGCTGCAGGCTGCAGTGCACTTATCTTGGCTGTGTATCAAACCAAGAGAAATCGCATGCAACTTTTTTTTTTTCTTTTAAATATCTAAATAAATAAAACATCCCTACAGCTGGGGGCTGGTATTCTCAGGCTGGGGAGATCAATAATTATTGGTCTCTACAGCCTAAAAATAGCAGCCTGCAGCTGACCAAGATTGCCGCATCCATTAGAAGTGAGAATCCCGGTACTTTACTCGGCCCTTCCCCATTGCCTGGTGCGGTGGCAATTGGTTTAAAAAAGGGTTAATGGCAGCCCACAGCTGCCATTAAGCCCTAGATTACTAATAAAAGGCATCTATGAGACCCCCATTACTAATTTGTAAGTGAAAGTAAATAAACACCAAAAAAGTTTATTTGAAGTAAAAGACAAAAAGCACCCTCTTTCACCACTTTATTAACCCCCAAAACACCCCTGCACGTCTGACATAATCCAAATGAAGTTCCACAACGATTCCAGCTTTGCTACATTGCTGAAGGTACAGCGCGTTCATGGAGCATGACTGCCCGCTGAGACTTCAGATAGAGACTGAGCCTCAGTGATGAGCTGTGACGTCACTCAGGTTGGTTGCAGTCACAGTTGGAGGTTCCCACGGCCCTCCTCTTGACCTCTGGTGACCTCAATGAACTCTCACTGAGTTCACAAACCTGCATGTCATGAAAGAAAACTGTGTTCGCAGTAGAGACACGACAGTAGGGCGAGACGAGGGTTTCAGAGAAATAGGGCTTCAAACGGGAATCAGAATATAGAGGAGCTGTGTGTTCTTTCGCTACTTATACCTGGTGTTCTGTGTATTAAAAATGTTGGGTGGCATAAAGTGGGAATAAAAGAGGGTGGGTTAAGACAAGGGTGGGTAAATTGGTAAGGTGAATTTATTCTTGTTCAAATGTTAGATATATTGTAATGATTCTGAAAACTGCAATAAAATTTGTGTTTAAAAAAAAAGAAAACTGTGTTTTTTTGCCAAAAGATGCAGATTGGTGCTGAAATTTTTACACCATATTCATGGACCCAATCAACATCTCCTGGCAAAAACCGCATCACTACTGAATATGGTAGACAGCCCTGGGGACACTGTAGGGGCACAAACAAGCCTTGGGGGCACAAACAAACCTGGGGGGTGCTGGGGCAGCCATGCCTCTTCTGTGGGACGAGAGAACATTGCACACCTACCCCACCCACAAAGTACGATCTCACACAGGTATTGGCCAGCGTGAGGTATAATCCTCCAGTGTATGCATCGCAGTGTTTAAAATTGAATGCTGCATACAGGCCTTAAAGGGCCAGCAGTCAGCAAGATGTGGCTGCCACCTGAGCACTGTGGTCCCTGGGAATCTGCCCAGGGGACACAGAAAAAGTGATCATGGGCCACATGTGGACCGCGAGCCAGAGATTCCCTACCACTGATTGTAAGGATAGTCCTGGGAGTGGACCCACTGGACCATGCACCGGACACCCCTGCGACGCCACCTCGAGCGAACCCCTATACAGGGACTGTCGGGCGTAACCACAGAGGGCCTAGATGCACGGAAGCTGGGATCAGCAAGAGTCATTGAATGCAGGATCCGATCTGGACCAGGTACAGGTTAACGGGATCATGCAGAAGTCCAGAACTGAGACTGGTGCAGGTCACAGGGGTTAGGCTGAAGTCCAGGAGCAGAGACTGGTGCAGGTTAATGAGATCAGGCTGAAGTCCAGAACCGGAGACTGGAGCAGGTTACTGGGATCAGGCTGGAGTGTCTGCTCAGAACGGTACTCAG
Organism: Anomaloglossus baeobatrachus; assembly: GCF_048569485.1. Taxonomy (NCBI): domain Eukaryota; kingdom Metazoa; phylum Chordata; class Amphibia; order Anura; family Aromobatidae; genus Anomaloglossus; species Anomaloglossus baeobatrachus. Next base: position 529,131,130 of record NC_134354.1, read on the forward strand.
GATCTGCAAGCAGAGACAGAGTTAAACCAAACACAGGCATAGAGGGACCTTAACAACTAGTACAAGAGACAAGCTACAGGGACACGTTGAACAAGCACTGGCCATGGGGAGTAGCAAGTCTTAAATACCCAAGGTTACTTATTAGTGATATTCCGGAAAGCTGTGCTGGCCCTTTAAGTCTAGTTGACTGCACGCGCGCACCCCCTAGTGTGCATGTGTGAGGGCCGCAACCCGGAAGTCAGAGCCGAGACCACAGGAGGAGAGACAGGACGCTGGAGCGCAGGTGGCTGCAGTGAGTGAGCGGCGCGAAGCCGGAGCCTATCGGAAATAGGTCTGGACGGGGTAGCAGAAGAGCGGGCTTAGCATACACCCCAGGGTTTGGAGCGACGGGTGGTGAGCTGCCCAGTCAGACCGGGAGCATGACAGTACCCCCTTCCCTATGCCCCCGCGCCCGGGATAGGAGCTGGCGAAGGAGAACAGAGGCATCAATATTCTCCCGGGGCTCCCAAGAGCGTTCCTCAGGACCACACTCCTTCCAGTCCACAAGAAATAAAGTTCTACCCCTCACCTTCTTCATGGCCAAGATCTCTCCTACCTCGAAGACATCATCAGCACCCTGAGGTGGTGGAGACGTACCAGAATCAGGGAAGAAGGAGCTGAGGACCACTGGCTTGAGCAGAGAGACGTGAAAGGAGTTGGGAATATGTAGAGTAGCCAGGAGTTGCAACTTATAGGAAACCTCATTGAGTCGCTTGATGATCTTGAATGGGCCAATGTATCGAGGTCCCAACTTATAGGACGGTATCTTCAACCAGACATACTTCGAGGAAAGCCACACCATGTTACCAGGCTGAAACGGAGGAGAATCGAGGCGTTTCTTGTCCGCATGTCGTTTCATTTGACTGGCAGCACGAGACAGGGAATCATTGACGTCACTCCAGATCTTGCCAAAGTCTCTAGATAAATTGTCCGCTGCAGGAACACCAGAGGTAGCAGGAACCGGCAAGGGAACAGAAGGCTGTTGACCATATACTATGTGAAACGGAGAACTGGCGGAAGACTCACTTATGTAATGGTTATAAGAAAATTTAGACCATGGAAGCAGGTTGGTCCAGTCACTATGATGGGCGTTGATGAAGTGTCTAAGGAACAAGGTCAGGATCTGGTTCACTCGTTCAACTTGTCCATTTGATTGAGGGTGGTAGGCTGATTAAAAGTCCAAGGACATCCCAAGCATCTTTACATAGAGCTCTCCTTAACCGTGATGTGAACTGAGTCCCCCTGTCGGATATTATGTGTGACGGGAAGCCATGTAGCTGGAAGATGTGTTCAGTGAAGGCATTCACAACTTCTGGAGCTGAGGGAACACCAGACATTGGAACGAAGTGAGCCATTTTGGAAAAGCGATCAACGACAACCCAGATGATGGAACAACCAGCGGACAAGGGTAGATCAGTAATGAAGTCCATGGCAATGTGTTGCCAAGGAGTAGTAGGAACAGGCAAGGGTAGCAGGCGACTAGAGGGTAGCTGTTTAGGCGTCTTGTTGCGGGCACATGAGGGGCAAGATGCAGCGAAGGTCACTACATCCTTACGAAGAGACGGCCACCAATAACGTCGGTTAAGGAGTAAAAACGTCTGCATGTCCTGCCACCTTGGAAGAGTGGCCCTACTGGAGAACCCTTTGTCTGTCGGTCTCTGCAACTAACTTCTAGCCAGGAGGTATTTGATTCAAAGAGACGGAAACCACAGGGATGATTTTACTCGGGGTTATGATGAACTGGACCTCCTCCTCCTGGTCTGCTGGGAGGAAGGACCAGGACAGTGTATCAGCTCTAACATTCTTGTCTGCTTGTCGGAAGTGTAACTGGAAATCAAACAGGGCAAAAAAAAAGACCACCGGGCTTGATGAGGGTTGAGTCTTTGTGCCGATTGCAAATATGCCAGGTTTTTGTGATTCTTGTAAATCACAATAGGGTACACAGCTCCCTCCAGCAAATAGAGCCACTCCTCTAAAGCCAGCTTACTGGCCAGGAGTTCCCAGTCTCCAATGACGTAATTGCGTTCTGGAGCAGTGAAGGCCTTAGAGAAGAACCCACAGGTGACCAGTCGTCCAGGGTAGGACTTTTGCATGAGGACAGCTCCGGCACCGGAGGATGAGGCATCTACCTCCAGAGTGAATTGCTTATTCATATCTGGACTATGCAGGACTGGAGCGGTGGAGAACGCCTGTTTTAAGGCAAGGAAAGCATCTCTGGCCTCATGAGTCCATTCCATTGGATTCGCCCCCTTTTGAGTCATGGCCGAGATAAGGGTTGTCCGGGCAGTGAGGTTGGGAACGAATTGCCGGTAGTAGTTGGCAAAGCCCAAGAAGCATTGGATGGCTTTAAGTCTGGAGGGAAGAGGCCAGTTGACAATAGCAGATAGCTTCTTGGGATCCATCTCCAGGCCCGTGTCAGAGATGATCTATCCAAGAAATGGCTGAGACTTCCGTTTGAACAGGCATTTCTCATATTTGGCATACAGATGATTCTCTCTTAGTCTTTGCATGACTAGACGAACGTCTTTTCAGTGGATCGGTAAACACATCAGCATAGGACCAGTAAGCAGAAGGCAGTTCCGGAAGAGAATCCAGTTTTCGGGGCTGATGCCGAGGAATGACAGGTAGCAGACATCTCTCATGACAAGAGTGACCCCACCGAAGAACTTCTCCAGATTGCCAGTTGAGCGTTGGCTCGTGAGTACGTCGCCAGGGTAGACTCAATAGCAGTGAATGGGCAATAACAGGGAGGATGTAAATAACGATGGTCTCTGTGTGCAGGGCTCCTATACAGAATTCTAGTGGTTCAGTAGCAGTTAGCACAGGTGCAGAAAGGTTTTCCGTCCACAGAAGAAAGCAGGAGAGGCCTCTCAAGCGGCTTGAGGGGGATCCGATATTGGTCTACCAGAGCTTGTAGAATAAAGTTCCCCGCGGACCCGAAGTCTATATATGCCTGGTCTGTAAAGCGAGTATCCCCTACTGCCACTTGGACAGTTAGAGTCAATGGAGAAGAGTTGACCTCCTGACCTAGGGTGGCTTCTCCAATCAACCCTAGGCTTTGGAGTTTCCCGGTCTCTCTGGACAGTCCCGGATTCGATGCATGGCGCCTCCACAATATAAACAGAGTCCCTTGGTTAGCCGTTCTGCTCGGCGTTGCTCTGCCAATGCAAGCTGGTCTTTTTGCTTGGGTTTGGAGGAGCCTGGGGAAGCCGACCGGAGAGCGAGGGAAGGAGCAGGCCGTGTCGACCTCTTGTCTCGGGTGGATTCTTTGCTGCGTTCCTGAAAACGGAGGTCAATCCGAGAAGCAAGAGAGATCAGATCGTCCACAGAGGAGGGAACATCACGACTGGCAAGTTCATTTTTAATGCGGCCTGAGAGACCCTCCCAGAAATCTACAACCAATGCTTTATTGTTCCATCCAAGCTCAGAGGCAAGAGTCCGGAAACGGATGGCATACTGGCTGACTGTTTGGGAGCCTTGGCGTAACTTGAGAAGCGAAGAAGCGGCAGATGTGGTGCGATCTGACTCGTCAAAGACCTCACGGAAGGTCTGCATGAAGACCTGTATATCAGAGACTATAGGATCGTCTCGCTCCCATAACGAGTTTATTCATGCAAGGGCTTCTCCCTCCAGGTGGGACATAAGGAAAGCTACCTTAGCTTGATACGAGAAAAGAGATGAGGAAGCAGCTTGAAGTGCAAGGAACACTGGTTCAAGAACCCTCTGCAGAGCTTGGGGTTCCCATCATAACGAGAGGGAGCAGCAAGGCGGAGCTTAGAGGTCCAGACAGGGGTAATCACTGTGTTAGTAGTGGTGGTATTCTCCATAGATGATAGAAAGGACAGCATATGGGTCTGAGTCTCACGTTGACGTACCAGTTCCTGCTGTACACCCGCAAGTTGGTCAGTGTTGGTCAGTGTGTGAGCCGGCGGGGTCCATTGCTTGTTCAAACTGTAAGGATAGTCCTGGGAGTGGACCCACTGGACCATACACCGAACTCCCCTGCGACACCGCCTCGAGCGAACCCCTATACAGGGACTGTGGCCCGTAACCGCAGAGGGCCTAGAAGCACGGAAGGCGGGATCAGCAAGATCACTGGATGCAGGATCCGATCTGGACCAGGTACAGGTTAACGGGATCATGCAGAAGTCCAGAACTGAGACTGGTGCAGGTCACAGGGATTATGCTGAAGTCCAGGAGCAGAGACTGGTGCAGGTTAACGGGATCAGGCTGAGGTCCGGAGGCAGAGGCTGGTGCAGGTTACTGGGATCAGGCTAAAGTCCAGAACCGGAGACTGGAGCAGGTTACTGGGATCAGGCTGGAGTGTGTGCTCAGAATGGTACTCAAGATCTGCAGGCAGAAACAGAGTTACACCAAGCACAGGCATAGAGGAACCTGAACAACTAGTACAAGAGACAAGCTACAGGGACACGTTGAACAAGCACTGGCTGTGGCAAGTCTTAAATACCCAAGGTTACTTATTAGTGATATTCCGGACAGCTGTGTTGGCCCTTTAAGTCTAGGTGAGTGCATGCGCGCACCCCCTAGTTTGCATGTGTGAGGGCCGCAACCCAGAAGTCAGAGCCGAGACCACGGGAGGCGAGACAGGACGCTGGAGCGCAGGTGGCAGCAGTGAGTGAGCAGTGCGGAGCCAGAGCCGACAGGAAACATGTCTGGACGGGGTAGCAAGAGAGCGGGCTTGGCGGGGAGCGGGGACCCCAGGGGTTGGAGCAACGGGTGGTGAGCGGCGCGGTTGCACCGGGAGTGTGACATTGATTTAGGGTGTGTAAACAATAAATGCAGTGTAAAGTCACCATTGCATCATCTCTCTGTGTGTTGCATTCAGGACATGTTTGATACACCCGAATTCAACCACAGTAAGTAAAATGTCACTCAGAAGCCGCAGATTGATTTAGGGTCTGTAAACCGTAAATACAGTGCAATGTCAGCATTGTTGTCCCACTGTGTGCTGCATTCAGGGCCTGTTTGTTACACCCAAGTTCAACCAGTTTCATAGTTAAATAGTTAGATAGGTTGAAGAAAGACCTAGTTTCAACCTCTTGTGGCTGATGCAAAAAAACGGAAGTGTGAAAGTAACCTTATCAAGATCATTTTGTAATATTGTACTATCAAGGCCAGTTAATATCCTACATAGTTTGATGTCATCTTTAAGAGATTAAAAAGAATTGGTCCTAGCACAGATCCCTGCAGTACTCCACTGCTGACTATAGCCCAATTGGAAAATCTATGCTTTATGATGACTTTGTTTCCTATCTTTTAGCCAATTCCTTACTCATCTGCTTATAGTTTTCCCTAGTCCTTGCTACTGGAGCTTCATTATAAGACTATGAGGTACAGTATCAAATGCCTTTAAAAAGTCCAAATACATCCAATCAGCTGCATTACCAATATCCATATTTGCACTTAGATCCTCATAGAAACCCAACACATTGGTAAGACACGACTTATCTTTCATAAATCAATGCTGGTTATCAGTTATTATATTGTTCTCTTTAATATATTGTTGCATGTCATCTCTTAAAATTCCCTCAAAAACCTTGGACACCACTGATATCAGACTTACTGGACGGTAGTTGCCTGTATCCACCCTCTAACCTTTATTAAATATCAGTACCACGTCAACCATTTTCCAATCCTGAGGTACCAACCCTGTTACAAGACAGTCTGAAGTGGGCTTTACACGCTACAATATATCTAACGATGTGTCGGTGGGGTCACGTCGTAAGTGACGCACATCCGGCATCGTTAGTGATATTGTAGTGTGTGAAACCTACGTGCGATTGAACGAATAAACGTTGATCGCATACATGTCGTTCAAAACGTAAAAATTGAACGTCGGGTTGTTAAATGTTCCCGAGGCAGCACACATCCCAGTGTGTGACACCCTGGGAAGGATGAACTGCAGCTTACCTGCGTCTCACGGCTCCCGCTGGCTATGCGGAAGGAAGGAAGTGGGCAGGATCTTTACGTCCCGCTCATCTCCGCGCCTATTGGCAGGCTGCCGTGTGATGTCGCTGTGACGCCGAACGTCCCTCCCACTCCAGGAAGTGGATGTTCGCCACCCACATCGAGGTCGTATGGTAGGTACGTACGTCTGACGGCAATTAATCGTTTGTGTGACACGGTCAACAAATTGAACGTGCCACACATACGATGGGGGCGTGTCACATCACATACGATATCGTATGCTTAATTGTAAGGTGTAAAGCAGGCTTAAGAAGAAAAAATACAGCAGTCTGTTAATTACTGAGCTCAATTCCCTCAATATCCGTGGATGAATGCCATCTGGCCCGAGAGATTTGTCAATGTTTTATTTACTCAGACACAGGCATTCTTCTGTGTTAAATTAGTTATATCGGTGGGGGGTGGACTTTGATTTTTGTCTTGTTTAAAGTTCCCTGAAACAGTGAGTTCCTGGGTGAACACCGATGAAAAGTGGCTGTTTAATATCTGAGCCTTTTCTTTGTGCTCTATAATTATCTTGTTATAATATTTTATGGGGCTGAGTAAAATAGATGGGTTTTTAGTAAAATTGAGCTCAGAAGCCACAGATTAATTTACAGTTAGCAAAATAAAATTTTAACGCTGTCCTGTGCATTTCATGTGCTTTCTCCAGGATAAGAGTCTGACATGTCGGTGGAAACTCAGCATAACCCTGGTGACTTCTTCTGCTACATCTAAAACCAGAAAGATCAACAGCTTCTCAAAAGAAAGAACATGTCCATTGAAGAGTTTTTTAGAGAGAGCAAATCAGAGGCTATCGCCGAGCAGGAGAAGAGGTCTATGAAGCTTATTATGCAGGTGATGGGAACTGGTACAGAGCTCAGGTGAAGGACCTCATAGTACCGAGTATGCCAATGCTGGTGTTTCACAATGTGCAAGGGGAGACCAAAAAATTAGAAGAGGGCTCTCTGATACTCACTTGAAGAGACAGTGAGGAGGGCCTCATAAAACATTGTGTTAACATTGGTAAGGTGTGGCACTCCTGGAGTGGTAAATAGAGACAATGACTATGTGCAAGGCTGGACAAAAAAATTACCCCCTGGTGGCTCTCTGATACACAATGAAAGAATTGATGAGGAGGGCCTCAGAAAACATTGTGTTACCAATTGTAAGGATTGGCACTCCTAGAGTGGTAAAGCCAATGCACTATGTGCAAGGCCGGACGAAAAAAATTACTCCCTGGGGGCTTTCCGATACACACTGGAAGAGATGGTGAGCAGTGCCTCAGAAAACATTCTGTTACCATTGATAAGGTGTGGCATTCCTAGAGTGGTAGAGCCATTACACTATGTTCAAGGCTGGACAAAAAATGTTACTCCTGTGGGCAACAAGACATGATGGAGAAAGAACAGGAGTATGATCTGAGAAACAAAATAAAAAAATATACCCTTGTTTAGATGGGAAGGGATGCATGTTAATACATCTTACAAAACTGAACATTTTGGGTGACTTTAGGTTTGCTTGATGTCATCTGGTAGGATGACGAAGTCTGGGGAAATTAAGCCTGTGTTCAATTTTATAAGAGTTAACCTGTATGCATTTTTGTATGACAGGCAGCTGTGCCTATATGCCTATCTGTTATGATGACCCCAGCAGCACTAAAAACCCACTCAGACAAGACGCTAGTGGTAGGGCAAGCCAGCACCTCCAAGGCAGAAAAGGAGAGTTTGTGCTACATGTCCAGCTTGGAAAATACAATAGTTATATGGCACTGATGAATCACGGAGCATGCTGGTATTGTCGCCTAGGTTCTCCTTCACCATCTTTGTCAACTTCTTCCTGCTTGTCAGAGTATCCCACACAGCTGTCACTTGGTGCTGGGACAGTCGGAGGAAACTTTCCCATGTCTTGCACTTTGTATCCCTGCCTGTGCTGCACCTAGTTCTCTTGTCTCTACTCTTTAACTCTTAGTTGGCAAAAGAAGCAGGAGCTTTGCTGCCAGCATTATCTGAGGGGAATTTTTTTTAGCAACTGTTCAACAATGGCCTTTTGTTGCATTTTATTAGCTTTTTCTGACACCGGAAGAAGAGATGAAAATTTTTCCTTGTCCCGTGGTTCAAGAAAGGTGCTCATCCAGTATTTAGTGGTGGCCAAAATGCATATTAGGTGAAGGTCTTGGGAAAAGCATAAAGACATGAACTCTGCCATGTGTGCCAGACTGCTAAGAGGCAGACTTTTAGGGGTACTTTGCACGTTGCGACATCGCTACTGCGATGTCGTCGGGGTCAAATCGAAAGTGACGCACATCCGGCGCCAATAACGACGTCGCAACGTGTAAAGCCTTGATGCACCGATAAACAATCGCAAAAGCATCGTAAATCGGTGATCTGTGTAGTGTCGGTCATTTTTATAATTTCGCTGCAGCGACAGGTACGATGTTCCTCGTTCCTGTGGCAGAACATATCGCTGTGTATGAAGCCGCAGGAGCGAGGAACTTCTCCTTACCTGCCTCCACCGGCTATGCGGAAGGAAGTAGGTGGGCGGGATGTTTACGTCCCGCTCATCTCCGCCCCTCCGCTTCTATTGGCCACCTGCCGTGTGATGTCGCTGTGACGCCCCATGACCCACCCCCTTAGGAAGGAGGCGGGTCACTGGCCAGAGTGACGTCGCAGGGCAGGTAAGTGTGTGTGAAGCTGTGAACATTATCGCTACGGCAGCTATCACAAGATATCGCATGTGCAACGGGGGTGGGTACTATCGCGCTCGGCATCGCTAGCATCGGCTAGCGATGTCGCAGCGTGCAAAGTACCCCTTAGTATCCCCCTCAGGACAAAGATTATCCATCATTTCCTCCTACTACTACTCCTACCTCGCCTCCTCCTTCTCTTCTTCAGTCCATCCATGCTGAACAGTTAAGAAGCTGGTGTTGGTAGTCCTCCCTGTAGTGTAGACAAGTAACTCCTGTTACTCCTCCTCCTCAGCATCCTCCTCCTGATTATCACCCAGTCAAATCTGAGAAGATGGGATGAGGCTGGGCAACGTAGTATCACCCAGTGTAAGTTCTTGCTTCATAGACACCTGTTTGGCATGCAAAGTTTCCTCTTTCAGAGTGAGCAGTGAGCGTTTCAGTAGGTATAGCAGCGGTTAAGTCAATCATGGCATCGTCACTGCTCACCATCTTGGTGGAGTCCTCAAAGATTGGGAGAATCTCACATATGTCAAACATCCATGCCCACTACACAGTTGTAATGTGCAGAAGCTGATTGGAAGTCCAACGGGCATGTTAAAGCTGGTAATCAACTACTGCCCTCTGCTGCTCACTAGGCCTTGCCAACATGTGTAATTTTGAGTTCCAGTAAGTGGGCAGGTCGCAATGCGTTCGGTGAGGTGGCAATGGAAAGTGTTGCTGCAGCACTACTAGACCTGTGGCAGCAGTAGGTGACTTTCTGAAATGGGTGCAGACGCAGCGTACCTTGACAAGTGGCTCTGGCAAGTTTGGGTATGTTTTAAAAAATGTACAACTAAGTTAAGCACATGGGCCAGGCATGGAATATAGTCCAGCTTGCCAAGATTCAGAACAGCCAGAAAGTGATGCTCATTATTTCGTACAGTTACCCCTGGTTCTAGGTTCAGCAATGAGAGAAACCTATCGGTCTGGTCCTAGACCTTTGTGCAGTATGCCAGAGTTTGGGTTTTCCTGGTCAGTCTTTATCTGTTTTCCATCACACTCCTACCTCATCCTTCCCTGGTGGGAGGGGGGTATTAGAGTAGTACTCGTCTGGAGCATAGCCAGGAAAAGGACTCAGGCATCTCCACCATCAGGAGTAACCCTGAGATTAGGGATAGCCTAGAGTCCCCTAGCATGAGGGACAGCATAGCCCCTGTCCCCCACTATCCTAACAATCACCTCTTGACACTAGGTGCAAGATTGCTACCCTGAATAATTTTCTCCAAAATTCTCTGGCATTGAAGAAAAATTTCAATACAATATCTGGTCAGGGACCACAGGCAGAGAAGACTTCTTCTAGCACCAATGCAGGTGATTAATAGGTCTGTTCCATAGTGAGAAACCTGACATAACTTAAAGCGGCACTGGGAAAAACTGTTCAGAGATGGATGGAAAATTAGTTTGGTCCCTACTAAGGTCCCCTGCCAGATATTCTAACTATACTGTATTTTCTCTGAAACGTCAGAGTGTTTCAGAAAAAATATACATAACTGCAATTGTGCAGCCAGACTGTATTCATACTGTCGGCAGTTTGGGGAGCCTGAATCAAGTGAGAGGTTCCCTTTAAACAAATATATGTGAGATGGGAAATGTAGACAGCTTTGATACTAGTAATTTTATTTGCATGTGAAGATTGTATATAAGGATAGTCTATGGGATAGTTCAATAAGATACAATAATATTTTTAAGACCATGATATTTTTTTTATAAATGCACTTTCAGCAGGGGTGCGATAGCTCTTTTTTTAATCTGTGACAATAACAACTGCTAAGGTGTTTTTGCAAGGCTCGGTAAATACTTGGCTACTCATCTGCAGCTTTTTACAAACAATCATAACTCATAAATTATTATGAACATTCCTGTTTAGAAGATTTATGCATGGTGCCAGCATGTACCAAGCGTAATTGAAAGAAAATCCTATTATGGTGCCAAGTCTGTTATAAATGATATAGTATGGGTTTCCACTTACACACAATAGAGAGCACAGAAACTGCAGTCGAAGTACTAATATATTATTGTCTGACTAGACCAGCTTGGAAATAAATGCTGATTACATGCAAATGGTAAAGGTTGAAAGAAATGTATTTTACAAACTTTGTAAGTAAATTCGACTCAGTCTATGTTAAATGCACGATACACATTTTAATGAGAGCACAGCAGTGTAAGAAGCAAGAATGATCAGCATCTCAAGATATGTGTATATTATCCGAAAATGGATTTCTAAGGAAAAGTTCAGATTTATTTGCACAAAGAAGGACTAATGTAAGTGCTTTTTCAGGTAACACATTATTAAAGGCTATTCATATTTTTTATTGATCTATTGCATCAAAGGATGAAAGATGAAGCAGCCTTCCAAACAGTCTTATGTCAAAATCTGCTACCATTTAGTTTCTATAGTTCCAATGCATACCTATGAGTCTCAACAAACAAATCTTGTGTAGCCTGATCCAGCAGCCTTAAGGCCGCTTTATAGGCAACGACATCGCTATCGAGATATTGTTGTATAATGACACACATATTAAAATATAAGTATTAGACAATAGTCTGTACATAATGATGGGTAAACAGGATGTAAGTATATTCCTTAATTCAACACATAGGACCTATAATACCTAGCCATTTAATTTAGGCAATAAATATATATATTAAATCAGTAGAGAACATGTTAGTGATACAATCCAATAAATAGGGTTAAAAAGAAAAATATATATATATCATTATAAAGTTCTCCATAAATATAAATCAGAGACAGAGTACAAGTCAGGCTAGTTTCACACTTGCGTTGGACGGGATGCGTTGCTATCCTCAGCCTTGAGGAATTACGGTAACCATTACAGGAAGCCGTTATATTCCTCATAGACTTCTATTAGCTATGGATAGCAACGGATGGTCTTGCATTGCATCCGCCCCGCAGCGCATCAGTTGTTTTGACGCTGACCGTCAGTGAGCGTCGGGCAGATGGAATGCTGCATGTAACGTTTTTGTGAGCAGCGGAAACCTTTATTTTTCACTGCGCATGCTCTTTTTTTTTTTAAATCACAAACTTTATTTTTATTTTTTGCTGAGCGCTCGGCCGCCGGCATGTCAGGGCGCTCAGCTGATCCACCCTCATGTCAGGGCACTCAGCTGAGCGCTCGGCCGCCGGCATGTCAGGGCGCCCACCTGAGCGCTCGGCCGCCGGCATGTCAGGGCGCTCAGCTGATCCGCCCTCATGTCAGGGCACTCAGCTGAGCGCTCGGCTGCCAGCATGTCAGGGCGTCCAGCTGAGCGCTCGGCCGCCGGCATGTCAGGGTGCCCAGCTGAGCGATCGGCCGCCGGCATGTCTGTGCGCCCAGCTGAGCGCTCGGCCGCCGGCATGTCAGGGCGCTCAGCTGATCCGCCGGCATGTCAGGACACTCAACTGAGCGCTCGGCCGCCAGCATGTCAGGGCACTCAGCTGAGCGCTCGGCCGCTGGCATGTCAGGGCACTCAGCTGTGCGCTCGGCCGCCGGCATGTCAGGGCACTCAGCTGAGCGCTCGGCCGCCGGCATGTGAGAGCGCTCGGCCGCCGGCTATTAAGAGCGATCAGCTGATCGTTCACAATAGTCGGCTGCCGGTAAACTGTAAGAAGAAAAAACAAAAAAAGCTTTCCGTTATTTTGTACGATCCGTAGCATTGCGTTGTGCCACTATATGCAACGCATCCGTTGCATGCGTCACACAACGCAATGCTACGGATCCCGTCCAACGCAAGTGTGAAACTAGCCTCAGATGCATATGAGGCACATAGGCATATATACTTACATCCTGTTTACCCATCATTATGTACAGACTATTGTCTAATACTTATATTTTAATATGTGTGTCATTATACATTTTATGTTTTTATCCACTTCAGTTCTCTTTTTTTTGTTATTTCTCCCTGCTGGACACCTTATAACTATTTTCCTGGGAGTTGCCCTGAGTAACTAACACATGTGTGTCTGATTATAGGAAGCAGGGAGTTTTGACAAAAGGAAGCTGAATGCATTTACTACCAGAACATGAGTAAGACATAACGTCGAAACGCGTTGTTCTGCTGGTCATCCGACTTATGCCTTTTCTTGCTGGATTTTTGATTACCGTATTTTTCACTTTATAAGACGCACCTGATTATAAGACGCACCCCCAAATTTGGTGAAGGAAAAGAGAATTTTTTTTTTTTAATGTTAAATGGGGTCCATCTTATAATGCCAGTGTCCCTCTAACAAATCATATAGGGTATATGTCCCTCATAGCCCCCCATCCTAAAATTAGCCCCCTTAATCTGGATATGGCCCCCTTATATTGAATATAGCCCCCTTGTGATGGCACACGTTCCCCTGTGCTGCCTATGGTCCCCTATGGATTGCACACGTTCCCGTGTTAGATAACGCCCCCATGCTGCTGCCCATGGCCCCTATAGATCGCACAAGTCCCTCTGTGTTAGATATCGCCCCCATAGTGCTGCCCATGGCCCCTATAGATCGCACAAGTCCCCCTGTGTTAGATATCGCCCCCATAGTGCTGCCCATGGCTCCTATATAGATCGCACAAGTCCCCCTGTGTCAGATATCGCCCCCATAGTGCTGCCCATGGCCCCTATAGATCGCACAAGTCCCCCTGTGTCAGATATGGCCCCTAGGCTACTGCCCAAAGTAAAATAAAACCCTCTTTCCTTATCTCCTCCAGCGCTGAGCTCCCTCCTGTCTGGCTCCGTGCTTCTGTTCTTCCACTTCCTGGTTCTCAGTGCGGTCATGTGATCGGCACAGCAGGCTGAGCTCTCTGCCTGATCACAGTGGAAGCAGGGACACGGGGAGAAACGCTGCAGGGGTAAGTAAAGCTTTTTTATTTTAGAATGAGCAGCAGCCTGGGGGCCAAATCTAACACAGGGGTGGGCATGTGCGATCACACTGGGACGCAGGCTCATATAATATGCACCGCTGCCCCAGCCCCTCACTGCGTGCGATTTCAGCACCATTGGAGATGGACAGCAGCTGTGCATATTATATGAGCGGGTGCAGGAGATCAAAGGCTGCAGCCCGCAGCGTTCCCCTGTGCTCCAGAGCTGCTGCCCCCACCTCCCCTGGACGCTGCAGTGTACATATATATATACACCCCCCCCCGTATATTCGGCTTATAAGACACACCCCCTACTTTCCCCCAAAATTTGGGGGAACAAAAGTGCGTCTTATAAAGCGAAAAATACGGTAATTTACTTCAATAAAATGGACTTTTAATTCTCCCTCCTGGCGCTGGATACACCTTTTCTTCTCCATATTTGACTGGTTGCCAAATCATTTCCTTGCGCAGGAGTTGGATTACTTCAGCAAGGCAGCACGGTGAGCTGGACTCTCTCTTCCTTTTGACTTACATTGGCTTTATTCCGGTGCTCCCGACTGCAGTATAATTTACCATAGGATTGGCATCTACTATATTTTTGGCATGTCGGAACCAAATGTGGATTTCCCTATGGATAAGGATGATTATTCTCAAAGACTTTCAAAGGTGGCACAAATATTTAACATGGCTGGAAACATGACTGGGAATATACCAGCTTCAGAACAAGATTCATTTCAGGAACATATGTTGGACCTAGAACGTAATTTGGTGAAAGAGCTCAAGACCTGGTGGGATTCAACCTCATTAAAGACTTACATCGATAAAGGTATGATACCTAGAGGTTTACGCCTAAAGAAATTTCCCACCAGTAAATATAACACTGAATATATTACAAGCTGGAATAGAGTGTTGAGCGATTGCTCTACTAAACTGATGCACTTAATTATTAAACAGGAGGAATTGGAACTCGTTCAAATTAAATCTAATATTGTGAGCATACAGGACTCCCTCAAAAAATTTAATCGGTTGGATGAATTTAAAAACTCCTATGACAAAATTCAATCTAAATTGTCTAAATTGGAGGGTAACATCATGGATATTAAAAAGAAAAAATTTATGAGGGACTCCAATGACTATGCCAAGAATGATGTCTACACTTTGAACTATAAACCGAGATCTATTATAAGAAGGAGACGTCACTCCGCCTTTAATAGGGTCAATTTTGATAATTCTGACTCTATTGGGGATGTATCCCTGGCCTCCACCCCTGATGGAGCTACAGATCTCTCCAATACCTCACTAGATGCATCAGGTATCACCACTCGTTCTAAACAGTATAAGTCCAACTATCAAACACAAGTCTCCTATAAGAATAAGTCAAGAAACGAACAAGACGAGTGGGCAGGAAACACAAGAGTCTATCCTGCCCACAACCAAAATCGGAGACATTAACCATTCCTGTTTGGAATCTGCCTAGCTATGTCCTGTCTGGAGAACAGATATCTTTGCTGAGTAGGGGGCTGGGATTTGCTCCTAACATCAATTTTAACATTTTCCAGACTATATTGGACTTAAATAAATTTGCATGTAATGTTACACTTAAATGCCACTTTTTTGATGCTAATAAAGAGACTTCTTCACCACAGGACAATATTGAGACAGACATTTCTTACAGTAAGGACTATCTTTCATTCCGTGAACAGAAAGCATTAATGGATTTGAGACTCCTTTCTACTGATCCTGATACCACACCAACAAACTCTATGGGTTCTATTCACCCTGTACTTTCTAATCGGGAATATTACCCGGTGCAGTCACGACCGGCTATATTGGATCTATTTCAGGAGCTTATTGTGACTGAACTGGTAGAATTGAAAGAGACAATGGTTCCCCCTAAAGATAATCTGACCCATAAGGAAAGATTGGCCTTCAATGAATTAAAAAATAATTCTGACCTTACAATTAGGGAGGCAGGTAAAGGGGGGGCCATTGTCCTAATGAATTCTGGTTTGTATAAGAAATTAATCTTACAGGATTTAAAGGATGTGGATACATACATTGAATTAGATAGAGACCCCACCAGACTTGGAAGAAGGTGTGTGCGTGGGGGCTATCAATGACAAAAGGAAGGATTTCCTATTTAATAAGAATCCCGTTGTACCAATTTACCATTGTCTTCCGAAAGTCCACAAAAATGTATCCCCCCCCCCTCTACGCCCAATAGTTTCAGGCATTGGTTCACTGGGGGAAAATTTAGGGGGATGGATAGATCAATTTCTACAACCCCTGATTTTAGAGATACCAGGTTTCATTAGGGATACTAAGGAGGTGGTAAAGGCTTTGGATTGTTACAACTGGAAACCTTGCTATTGTTGGCTCTCCTGTGATGTGGTATCTTTATACCCATCCATACCTCACAATGTGGCACTAGGCTACCTATCCCAACACTTAGATAGAATTAGTGATTATGACATCTGCTTAAAGGATTTTTGGATTTCATCAATCGATTTTTTGTTAAAACATAATTATTTTTCCTTTGATAAAAAGTTTTATCTACAGTGCAGAGGAGTCAGCATGGGGGCTCGCTTCTCCCCCTCGCTCGCAAATATTGTGATGGCGAGGTGGGAGGAGGATTTCCTCTATGCTGACAACAACCCATTTTCACAATATTTGCAATGGTATGGCAGATACCTAGATGATCTGCTTATGATTTGGTCAGGTCCGCAGAACATTATACAGTATTTTGTTTCATACATGAGCAATAATGATTTTAATCTAAAATTTACGTATTACAATCACCCAAAAATTATGAATTTTTTAGACATCACATTATCCATAAACCCTTTGGATTTAGTTACAATTACGCCATACCGCAAACCTACAGCCACTAATTCTATACTAACGGCAGATTCCTGCCACAGCCTGCACACAAAAAATAATATCCCAGTGGGAGAGCTTATCCATACAAAACGCAATTGTTCTCAGTCTAGTGACTACACTAGGGAAGAAAGTCAGATCTGCGATAGATTGTCTAACAGAGGGTATCTCCCCTGGGTTTTGAACAGAGCCAAACAAATTGTGGGTGAAATTAACAGGAAGGACCTACTGTATAAGAATAAATTATATTGCAAAAAGAGAAATATCAACAACAATATTGTTTTTTCCACCAATTACAGCAACCAAATGCGGCCATCACACATCGTGAAAAAATATTTACCGATACTGAATGATGATCCAGTACTGAAACAAGTGATACAGGGCAATGTTGTTTGTGTCGCAAAACGAGCTCCGACACTTAAAAATATACTCTCACCCAGTTTGTTTGTGAGTGATGATGGACACATTGAAAGATCCTCTTGGATCACTTTGAAGGGATTCTATAAATGTGGTGCAACCAGGTGCAAAACTTGTAATTTTGCACAAAAAGGAAAAACCTTCCATTCTATTGTGAATCAAAAAACATTTTCTATAGGTTCTTTAATTAATTGCAACTCAAATTTTGTTGTATATTTGATTGCGTGCAGTATATGCAAGGTACAATATACTGGTTGCACGACAGGTCCCCTTAAGGTTAGGATCAGGGGGCACCTTTCAGATGTCACTAAACAAAATGCGATCGCTATTTCTGCAGTATCAAAACATTTTGCATCTGTTCACAGGGGTGATGTCAGCGGTTTTCAATTTATGGGTGTTGAACAGGTTCACAGACCAGTCCGCGGTGGAAATCACAGAAGGAAACTCCTCAACAGGGAATCCTTCTGGATCTTAACCCTGGGCACTAGACACCCGAACGGCCTAAATAATCGTCAGGATCTAATTCTACAATACTAGCAATGCAGGTACTTTTTCAATTGGATTTTTTCAAATAGATTTTTTCTTGTCCGTTTGGTCACCTGATGGTTCCGTTAATTAATGTACAGGATGATTGTCTTAGCACAATAGAATTGTAGATATATATATGTTTCCAGAAGTTATAGATTTACTTATTCTGGATCTACTATAATAATTGCTTATTCTATGTGTCTCATATGCATCTGACTTGTGCTCTGTCTCTGATTTATATTTATGGAGAACTTTATAATGATATATATATATATTTTCATTTTTAACCCTATTTATTGGATTGTATCACTAACATGTTCTCTACTGATTTAATATATATATTTATTGCCTAAATTAAATGGCTAGGTATTATATGTCCTATGTGTTGAATTAAGGAATATATTTACATCCTGTTTACCCATCATTATGTACAGACTATTGTCTAATACTTATATTTTAATATGTGTGTCATTATACATTTTATGTTTTTATCCACTTCAGTTCTCTTTTTTTTGTTATTTCTCCCTGCTGGACACCTTATAACTATTTTCCTGGGAGTTGCCCTGAGTAACTAACACATGTGTGTCTGATTATAGGAAGCAGGGAGTTTTGACAAAAGGAAGCTGAATGCATTTACTACCTTAACATGAGTAAGACATAACATCGAAACGCGTTGTTCTGCTGGTCATCTGACTTATGCCTTTTCTTGCTGGATTTTTATGATTAATTTACTTCAATAAAATGGACTTTTAATTCTCCCTCCTGCCTGGCGCTGGATACACCTTTTCTTCTCCATATTTGACTGGTTGCCAAACCATTTCCTTGCGCAGGAGTTGGATTACTTCAGCAAGGCAGCACGGTGAACTGGACTCTCTCTTCCTTTTAAACAACAAAACGTACTCATAGGTTGTATAGCCGCGTCTGCAATGACCCTATCTTTGAAAATGTTACTTATTCCATATAGGGAATACCATAAGAAAATAAATAATCATATGTAACAATATGATAGAAATGAAACTGCCAAACTGTCTTCTGCAAAAAACAGACCTAAATAGGGCTCATTGGAAAAAAAAGAAAAATTACAGTTCTCAGAATATGGCAATGCAAAAACAAATACATTTTTTTTAAATATTAATTTTAGTGAGTAAAAGTAGCAAAGCATAAAAAAGCGATATACGTCAGACATCGCTGAAATCGCACTGACCCAATGAATAAATGTTATCTTATCACTTTCACCCCGCAAAAAAAAAAAAAAAAATCTATATATATATATATATATATATTAGAAAAAACAAAAAGCCAGCACCAAATGTGCACTTCAGCACTAAACATTCCAAACTGTACTTATTATAAAAATTTTGAGATTTTTGGCAAAAAATTGCAATTTCTTGAGCTGCCTCGCCACGTCACGGCAAATCTCATTAGAGGCAGTCCTACACTAAAATATTATTATAAAATGTGCCATACGGCCTCATATATGAATAGTAGAACTGCTCTTAGCAGCACTCACCTGGTCTATTTCAATCCCGTACCCATGACTGAGTCATGGCTGTGGGCGGGACAGGTCCAAGCAAATGCTGCATGAAGTAAATAGCCTGTGGACAAAGCCTGATGACTCAATGTGAACAGTCACCAACCGCCAAAATCTAGACAGATGGAATACATCCCAAATTGGGGTGCATAGCAAGGTGGAGGTCAACCACCGACCAATTCAATGAAGAAAAAACAAAAAGCCAGCACCAAATGTGCACTTCAGCACTAAACATTCCAAACTGTACTTATTATAAAAATTTTGAGATTTTTGGCAAAAAATTGCAATTTCTTGAGCTGCCTCGCCACGTCACGGCAAATCTCATTAGAGGCAGTCCTACACTAAAATATTATTATAAAATGTGCCATACGGCCTCATATATGAATAGTAGAACTGCTCTTAGCAGCACTCACCTGGTCTATTTCAATCCCGTACCCATGACTGAGTCATGGCTGTGGGCGGGACAGGTCCAAGCAAATGCTGCATGAAGTAAATAGCCTGTGGACAAAGCCTGATGACTCAATGTGAACAGTCACCAACCGCCAAAATCTAGACAGATGGAATACATCCCAAATTGGGGTGCATAGCAAGGTGGAGGTCAACCACCGACCAATTCAATGAAGAAAAAACAAAAAGCCAGCACCAAATGTGCACTTCAGCACTAAACATTCCAAACTGTACTTATTATAAAAATTTTGAGATTTTTGGCAAAAAATTGCAATTTCTTGAGCTGCCTCGCCACGTCACGGCAAATCTCATTAGAGGCAGTCCTACACTAAAATATTATTATAAAATGTGCCATACGGCCTCATA
Source organism: Anomaloglossus baeobatrachus (assembly GCF_048569485.1). NCBI lineage: Eukaryota > Metazoa > Chordata > Amphibia > Anura > Aromobatidae > Anomaloglossus > Anomaloglossus baeobatrachus. The sequence goes on from NC_134354.1 coordinate 529,150,865, forward strand.
TATGAATAGTAGAACTGCTCTTAGCAGCACTCACCTGGTCTATTTCAATCCCGTACCCATGACTGAGTCATGGCTGTGGGCGGGACAGGTCCAAGCAAATGCTGCATGAAGTAAATAGCCTGTGGACAAAGCCTGATGACTCAATGTGAACAGTCACCAACCGCCAAAATCTAGACAGATGGAATACATCCCAAATTGGGGTGCATAGCAAGGTGGAGGTCAACCACCGACCAATTCAATGAAGAAAAAACAAAAAGCCAGCACCAAATGTGCACTTCAGCACTAAACATTCCAAACTGTACTTATTATAAAAATTTTGAGATTTTTGGCAAAAAATTGCAATTTCTTGAGCTGCCTCGCCACGTCACGGCAAATCTCATTAGAGGCAGTCCTACACTAAAATATTATTATAAAATGTGCCATACGGCCTCATATATGAATAGTAGAACTGCTCTTAGCAGCACTCACCTGGTCTATTTCAATCCCGTACCCATGACTGAGTCATGGCTGTGGGCGGGACAGGTCCAAGCAAATGCTGCATGAAGTAAATAGCCTGTGGACAAAGCCTGATGACTCAATGTGAACAGTCACCAACCGCCAAAATCTAGACAGATGGAATACATCCCAAATTGGGGTGCATAGCAAGGTGGAGGTCAACCACCGACCAATTCAATGAAGAAAAAACAAAAAGCCAGCACCAAATGTGCACTTCAGCACTAAACATTCCAAACTGTACTTATTATAAAAATTTTGAGATTTTTGGCAAAAAATTGCAATTTCTTGAGCTGCCTCGCCACGTCACGGCAAATCTCATTAGAGGCAGTCCTACACTAAAATATTATTATAAAATGTGCCATACGGCCTCATATATGAATAGTAGAACTGCTCTTAGCAGCACTCACCTGGTCTATTTCAATCCCGTACCCATGACTGAGTCATGGCTGTGGGCGGGACAGGTCCAAGCAAATGCTGCATGAAGTAAATAGCCTGTGGACAAAGCCTGATGACTCAATGTGAACAGTCACCAACCGCCAAAATCTAGACAGATGGAATACATCCCAAATTGGGGTGCATAGCAAGGTGGAGGTCAACCACCGACCAATTCAATGAAGAAAAAACAAAAAGCCAGCACCAAATGTGCACTTCAGCACTAAACATTCCAAACTGTACTTATTATAAAAATTTTGAGATTTTTGGCAAAAAATTGCAATTTCTTGAGCTGCCTCGCCACGTCACGGCAAATCTCATTAGAGGCAGTCCTACACTAAAATATTATTATAAAATGTGCCATACGGCCTCATATATGAATAGTAGAACTGCTCTTAGCAGCACTCACCTGGTCTATTTCAATCCCGTACCCATGACTGAGTCATGGCTGTGGGCGGGACAGGTCCAAGCAAATGCTGCATGAAGTAAATAGCCTGTGGACAAAGCCTGATGACTCAATGTGAACAGTCACCAACCGCCAAAATCTAGACAGATGGAATACATCCCAAATTGGGGTGCATAGCAAGGTGGAGGTCAACCACCGACCAATTCAATGAAGAAAAAACAAAAAGCCAGCACCAAATGTGCACTTCAGCACTAAACATTCCAAACTGTACTTATTATAAAAATTTTGAGATTTTTGGCAAAAAATTGCAATTTCTTGAGCTGCCTCGCCACGTCACGGCAAATCTCATTAGAGGCAGTCCTACACTAAAATATTATTATAAAATGTGCCATACGGCCTCATATATGAATAGTAGAACTGCTCTTAGCAGCACTCACCTGGTCTATTTCAATCCCGTACCCATGACTGAGTCATGGCTGTGGGCGGGACAGGTCCAAGCAAATGCTGCATGAAGTAAATAGCCTGTGGACAAAGCCTGATGACTCAATGTGAACAGTCACCAACCGCCAAAATCTAGACAGATGGAATACATCCCAAATTGGGGTGCATAGCAAGGTGGAGGTCAACCACCGACCAATTCAATGAAGAAAAAACAAAAAGCCAGCACCAAATGTGCACTTCAGCACTAAACATTCCAAACTGTACTTATTATAAAAATTTTGAGATTTTTGGCAAAAAATTGCAATTTCTTGAGCTGCCTCGCCACGTCACGGCATATCTCATTAGAGGCAGTCCTACACTAAAATATTATTATAAAATGTGCCATACGGCCTCATATATGAATAGTAGAACTGCTCTTAGCAGCACTCACCTGGTCTATTTCAATCCCGTACCCATGACTGAGTCATGGCTGTGGGCGGGACAGGTCCAAGCAAATGCTGCATGAAGTAAATAGCCTGTGGACAAAGCCTGATGACTCAATGTGAACAGTCACCAACCGCCAAAATCTAGACAGATGGAATACATCCCAAATTGGGGTGCATAGCAAGGTGGAGGTCAACCACCGACCAATTCAATGAAGAAAAAACAAAAAGCCAGCACCAAATGTGCACTTCAGCACTAAACATTCCAAACTGTACTTATTATAAAAATTTTGAGATTTTTGGCAAAAAATTGCAATTTCTTGAGCTGCCTCGCCACGTCACGGCAAATCTCATTAGAGGCAGTCCTACACTAAAATATTATTATAAAATGTGCCATACGGCCTCATATATGAATAGTAGAACTGCTCTTAGCAGCACTCACCTGGTCTATTTCAATCCCGTACCCATGACTGAGTCATGGCTGTGGGCGGGACAGGTCCAAGCAAATGCTGCATGAAGTAAATAGCCTGTGGACAAAGCCTGATGACTCAATGTGAACAGTCACCAACCGCCAAAATCTAGACAGATGGAATACATCCCAAATTGGGGTGCATAGCAAGGTGGAGGTCAACCACCGACCAATTCAATGAAGAAAAAACAAAAAGCCAGCACCAAATGTGCACTTCAGCACTAAACATTCCAAACTGTACTTATTATAAAAATTTTGAGATTTTTGGCAAAAAATTGCAATTTCTTGAGCTGCCTCGCCACGTCACGGCAAATCTCATTAGAGGCAGTCCTACACTAAAATATTATTATAAAATGTGCCATACGGCCTCATATATGAATAGTAGAACTGCTCTTAGCAGCACTCACCTGGTCTATTTCAATCCCGTACCCATGACTGAGTCATGGCTGTGGGCGGGACAGGTCCAAGCAAATGCTGCATGAAGTAAATAGCCTGTGGACAAAGCCTGATGACTCAATGTGAACAGTCACCAACCGCCAAAATCTAGACAGATGGAATACATCCCAAATTGGGGTGCATAGCAAGGTGGAGGTCAACCACCGACCAATTCAATGAAGAAAAAACAAAAAGCCAGCACCAAATGTGCACTTCAGCACTAAACATTCCAAACTGTACTTATTATAAAAATTTTGAGATTTTTGGCAAAAAATTGCAATTTCTTGAGCTGCCTCGCCACGTCACGGCAAATCTCATTAGAGGCAGTCCTACACTAAAATATTATTATAAAATGTGCCATACGGCCTCATATATGAATAGTAGAACTGCTCTTAGCAGCACTCACCTGGTCTATTTCAATCCCGTACCCATGACTGAGTCATGGCTGTGGGCGGGACAGGTCCAAGCAAATGCTGCATGAAGTAAATAGCCTGTGGACAAAGCCTGATGACTCAATGTGAACAGTCACCAACCGCCAAAATCTAGACAGATGGAATACATCCCAAATTGGGGTGCATAGCAAGGTGGAGGTCAACCACCGACCAATTCAATGAAGAAAAAACAAAAAGCCAGCACCAAATGTGCACTTCAGCACTAAACATTCCAAACTGTACTTATTATAAAAATTTTGAGATTTTTGGCAAAAAATTGCAATTTCTTGAGCTGCCTCGCCACGTCACGGCAAATCTCATTAGAGGCAGTCCTACACTAAAATATTATTATAAAATGTGCCATACGGCCTCATATATGAATAGTAGAACTGCTCTTAGCAGCACTCACCTGGTCTATTTCAATCCCGTACCCATGACTGAGTCATGGCTGTGGGCGGGACAGGTCCAAGCAAATGCTGCATGAAGTAAATAGCCTGTGGACAAAGCCTGATGACTCAATGTGAACAGTCACCAACCGCCAAAATCTAGACAGATGGAATACATCCCAAATTGGGGTGCATAGCAAGGTGGAGGTCAACCACCGACCAATTCAATGAAGAAAAAACAAAAAGCCAGCACCAAATGTGCACTTCAGCACTAAACATTCCAAACTGTACTTATTATAAAAATTTTGAGATTTTTGGCAAAAAATTGCAATTTCTTGAGCTGCCTCGCCACGTCACGGCATATCTCATTAGAGGCAGTCCTACACTAAAATATTATTATAAAATGTGCCATACGGCCTCATATATGAATAGTAGAACTGCTCTTAGCAGCACTCACCTGGTCTATTTCAATCCCGTACCCATGACTGAGTCATGGCTGTGGGCGGGACAGGTCCAAGCAAATGCTGCATGAAGTAAATAGCCTGTGGACAAAGCCTGATGACTCAATGTGAACAGTCACCAACCGCCAAAATCTAGACAGATGGAATACATCCCAAATTGGGGTGCATAGCAAGGTGGAGGTCAACCACCGACCAATTCAATGAAGAAAAAACAAAAAGCCAGCACCAAATGTGCACTTCAGCACTAAACATTCCAAACTGTACTTATTATAAAAATTTTGAGATTTTTGGCAAAAAATTGCAATTTCTTGAGCTGCCTCGCCACGTCACGGCAAATCTCATTAGAGGCAGTCCTACACTAAAATATTATTATAAAATGTGCCATACGGCCTCATATATGAATAGTAGAACTGCTCTTAGCAGCACTCACCTGGTCTATTTCAATCCCGTACCCATGACTGAGTCATGGCTGTGGGCGGGACAGGTCCAAGCAAATGCTGCATGAAGTAAATAGCCTGTGGACAAAGCCTGATGACTCAATGTGAACAGTCACCAACCGCCAAAATCTAGACAGATGGAATACATCCCAAATTGGGGTGCATAGCAAGGTGGAGGTCAACCACCGACCAATTCAATGAAGAAAAAACAAAAAGCCAGCACCAAATGTGCACTTCAGCACTAAACATTCCAAACTGTACTTATTATAAAAATTTTGAGATTTTTGGCAAAAAATTGCAATTTCTTGAGCTGCCACGTCACGGCAAATCTCATTAGAGGCAGTCCTACACTAAAATATTATTATAAAATGTGCCATACGGCCTCATATATATATATATATGTTAAAAAAAATTAATTGCTGGGTTTTGCGCATACTTCATCTGAAAAATCTGAATAAAAAGCAATCAAAAATGTTATGGTCCCCTAAATGGTCCCAAAAATGTCTCCAACTCATTGCAGAAAAAATAACTGCTTTGCAGCCCTCTTTCCCAACCTTATACTGAAAGCAATCAAAAAATGTCTGTACAATAAAATGTTACCAATAAAAGCCCTAACTTATCCTGCACAAACCCAGCCCCCAATCAGGTCCTTCCTTTGTCACTGGAAATATAATGGGGTCACACGTTACTGGTACAACAGACTCTGGAAAAGCGATATGGTTCCCATCCCCAAACAAAATCCAGTTACATCTGCGCTCCCAAATCTAAATGCCCTCCTCCTTCTGAGCCCCCCTGTGTGTAAACCACAGTAAGCGTCCACGTTTATGACATTATTATAGTAAGTAAAAAAACAAGGATAAAAAGTGGAAAAACGTCCGCGCTGCTGTGCCAATAAAGAGTTAATTCCAAATAAGAGTAATGCAGGGTGGTTTTGGAGATAACACCTCTCCATCAGGAAATCCACCAAAAATGGTAAAACAGAGGTAAGCGGTTTTCATTACCCCCTACTGTTGTTATCCTGGTAAGACCCTATATGCGCTTTTTATATTCACAGTTTTTTTAACGTTATTATAATAGGGAGAGCGCACTTAACAATTTACAAGGTGCATGTCTCCAGAAGCACAAGTGGGCACAATGTATGTGGGTGCTACAATATTAGGGACACAATGTATGGGCACTAAACTACCATATTTGTAATTCTCCAGAAAAAGACATCTAGGACTCTCAAAGTCACTTCAAATGTGATGTGGCCCCTAAAAACATTGTTTTATAAATTTTGCTCGAAAAGTTACAAATTGCTGATAACAGTTTAACCCTTCTAACTTCCTAACAAAAAAAGATAATAATGCTGATGTAAAGTAGACATGTGGGAAATATTATTTATTAACTGTTTTATGTGACATAACTCTATGATTAAGGCTATAAAAAGTAAAAATTTAAAATTGCAACATTTTTGACAAATTTCAGATTTTTTCACAAATAAATGTAAAAATATCATCCTAAATTTACAACTATCATGAAGTATGATATGTAATGATAAACAGTCTCAGAATCTCTAGGATCCTTTAAAGCGTTCCAGAGTTATCACATCATAAAATGACACTGGTCAGAGTTGAAAAATTTGTCCTGGTCATTGAGGTAAAAATTGGCTCTGTCGTTAAAGGGTTTATGTTCATCGATGCTTTTTCATCGCACTGAGGATTAATTGTATAGCGCCATCTTGTGGGTGAAAATCCCATGTATTTGACAGGTTTTGGAACTGATCAATGTCGATTAACCCCTTAAATGACGCTGTCAATTACAACAGTGACATCTGAGTGGTTAAAATGGAGTTAAAAGATCCCTATTAGCAGCATTGGATCCCAATGCAGGACAAGTAGTAAGGCAGGACAAGTACTTGAATATTATGCAGAGTATAAATTGGATATAAAAGTAATTTACTATGATGAAAGACAGTACCAAAGGAATAGTAACCCTATCAATATAAACCTTGGGACATCTTGCTCCTTATGTGGGGTAAGCAGAGTCTTGACACGCGGCTCCCTGCTGACATATGTGGGTAATTTTTGTCTTTCATTTACGCAATGGAATATCATACCTTTGTATTAATGTTTTACCTACATAATTTTTTATGATTCTCTATATTTTCATGGTTATCTATGGTATTCCGTATGTGGGGCATATGTCTTCTCTGCTAAGGAGGCTTTTTCCTCCCTATTTCCTGCCCCTTTCTCTTTGCACCTAATATTACATTGTAATTACTGTTTTTCTTTTATTCTTTTGTATAACTTAAAAAAATATCTAAGTTTAATATCCAAGTAATATTCTGCATGTTTCTTCATATCTGAGTTTGTATTGCTAATATATGTATATTTTGAGTGGGAAAGGGAGATGTATTTTACTCTGTGCTGTACTGCAGCTGGGGCCATATTAGTGCAATGTATGAATCCCAGTACTGTGTGTGGCTCTATCTGAGGCATAAGGAGATTTATACCAGCTGCTGGGAAGTCTAAGGCTATGTGCGCACGTGTGCGCTCTGCACCGCGCCTAAAAGGTGCGCTTCAGAGCGCAGCTGAAAAGCTCCGTTCTGAAGTGCATGGTGCCGGCAGAGAACGTGCGCTCTGCATGCAGCTCCTGCCATAGACAGAGCAGGGGCTGCCGACAAAGCGCACGGAAAAAGTGACATGTCACTTCTTAGAACGCGCGCTTCGGGCAGCAGCCGAAGAGCTGCGCTCTAAGACGCCACGTGCGCACGGCCCCTGCACAATCTCCATAGATTATGCAGGGATTATGCAGGGAACGCAGGACAAATGCAGTTACGCTGCGCTACAAAGCGCAGCGTAACTGCATGTAATTACGCAACGTGCGCACATGTCACGCTCCCCGGGTCCTCGGCTCCCCTCCCCGGGTCCTCTGCTCCGCTCCCCGGGTCCTCAGCCCCGCTCCCCGACTCACCTGCCACGCTCCCCGCTCCCCAGCCTCCGGTGCCCGTCCTTCCCAGGTTCCCTGGCCTCCGATCCCGGCGTCTGACGGCTTCCCAGGCCCTGGCCGGCTCCCCTGCGTCCTCCCCTCAGCTTCCTTCCCTGGCTTCTGGCACCCGGGCGGCGCGCATGCGCATTAGGGCGCGCGCGCGGTCACTGACCCTTTCTTAAAGGGCCAGCGTCCATTAACAGGAAATGAAGCTAAACAGGTACAGGGTATATAAGGGTTTATTGTCCAAGGGGGCGGGGCCTGATCTTCGTGTTTTCCAAGCTAGGAGTCAGGTCTCCTTGTGTCTCCTTGCCATACTCACGTATCTCTCTTCTAGAGCTGATCCTGCCTCGGCATCCGGTCCTGCTGAATCCCGAACCCCGCACGCTGTCCGTCTGCCATCTGACAGTCCGTACCATCTCGGATCCCTGCGGTGACCCGTCATCTCGCTCCAAAGGTTCCGGACCCCGCCTGACCTCATCTCGGCTTCCGAACCTGAGCTACGTCACCCGGACTACCATCTGTGACTCCGTGGTCCCAGGGACTTCTCCGTTACACACTTGCACGGACTGTTCTGCTGCCCATAGTGCTTCAGCTACCGGACTCCTTACCACCATCTTAGAGTTCGGACCAGTGGATCCACCTCCTGGGTCTGCCCGACCGCCTGGCCCTGACAGCACATAGCCTAAGGCTGTGTTCACACACTGCGTTTTTTACCTGCGTTTTTGCTTCAGAAATTTTTTTGAGAAATTCTTTTAACCTTTCTGCAGACATTCCCCAGCCAAACCTATGGCAAAAAAAATGAGCTGTGCGCACACTGCGTTTTTTTCTTAAGAAAATTCTTTCAGTAGATTTTCTTAAGAAAAAGAATGAGCATGTCACTTCTTTTCTGCAGCTAACTGCGTTTGTTACCATAGATAATGGCACAATAACGCAGGGAGCAACCAGCAGTAAAAATGCACCAAAAACGCACCGAAAATGCACCAAATCGTGGTAAAAACGCAGGTGCGTTTTTGGTGTGTTTTTTAACGCAGGTGCGCTAATCCTTCACTCTCAAGACATTTTCTTAAGAAATTTCGTAAGAAAAATTCTTTTTCTAGTGTGCACATAGCCTTATACAGACAATTCGCACTTACAGTGTTACTTGGTTGTTTGAAAGTTCAAGCAGCCGCCATAAATCTCATCCTATCTCAGACTGCAGACACAAGAACAGCGTCCTGCCACCTCCTCACTAGCCACAATAGAAGCCTCCGGCCCTCCTGGGTAGCGGGTACAGGCAAAAATCTTACATGCAGCCGATGATATCTCTTGGTTTCTGTTCATGCCTACCAGCTCCTCTCTGGTGGGTAAAAGAAAGGCCAAGTGCTCTGTGTCACAGCAGTCTATGTGGGTGTGTCTGCAACACTAGAATATCAAGGAGTCTGCTATTTGTACATTACAGGTACAGTGCCAGTGGCCGTAAAAAGCTACTTAGGGACTGGCCTGGGAGGCATTTTACCCCCTGCCCACAGGGCCAGCCTAGCTTTCTTTGGTAACTGTTTGCGTTTACACTAGTGCAGAAACCATCCACTTCCGGCCTCATCGCAGCCCGGTCAAGTATTGCCATGACTGTGATTAGCCCGGAAAATCACTGTAAAGAAAAAAAAAGGAAGCAAAGTGGTTAAAGGGAACCTATCACCTAGAATATGCGTTCTGACCCATCAGCAGACGCATGTGTGTCCATGGGTACCTCCCTACCGATCCCTGTGCTGTAAAATTGTATAATATGAAAGTAATAAAAAACGTTTTATGACTGTAAGGTTGCACCCCGCAACCTGGGGGGTTCCACTCACTTGCAGCGGTGCGAGGTAGCTTTAGCAACACAGCTACAGTCTCTTTATAAAAATTCTGGCAGTTTATTTAAAACACTCAACATAAACTGCTAAACAAAATGTAACAAAGCCTCTCCCGGCTTAAAGGAAAATATAACACATCCACATACCGTGGGCTTCACTGTGGTTGCTTCCTGCAGCCTCCAGCACTCTCCAGCCAGGCTGCAGTCTTTTCCCCAGTCCTCACCAGGACTGATTTCCAGAAGTCTGTCTCCAGTCTTCACACAGACTGAGACCTCCAGCACACATCCTCCATGTGCAGCACACTCTCAGACCTCTCCCCGTCTCTAAAACCAAACAGTCTCTTAAACCCAACTGGATACACCCACAGGTGGAGGTATGTGATTCTCCAGCCCTGTCCATCACACCGGTCATAGTTTAAAGGGAACCTAACCCTTAATTACAACCCAAGTTCTGTGGAACTACAGGTCCCACAGTCACACCTTAAGTTCAATATCGCAGGGGATCCTTCACTGCGACACACAACGACCATCCACAACATTGGTGGTCGCTACCTCACATTACCTTCATATTTCCTATGTAAGTAGCAGGGTATTTGGTCACATGGGCAGCGCCTTGCCCTATGGACGTCTGCATACTGTCCGTGGTATCACGCCCCTGTGGGCGTGACACCATGGAGTCACATGAGCGATGTCACAGTCGCTCATTCTATCCTGCGCGTATTGTGGCAGGCTCCTTTTCGGGGTGTTCACGCGCCGGCAGTGCGCGTCTGAAACTGACAAGGAGAACCCGGAAGAGAAGCCTGCTGCAATAGTAAGTGTAAATGTGCGCAGGATAGAATGAGCGACAGTAACGTCGCTCATGTGACTCCATGGTATCATGCCCACAGGGGCGTGATACCACCAAAAGTATGCAGGAGCAAGGCGTCACCCCTGTGACCAAATACTCTGCTATTTACATAGGAAATATGAAGGTAAGAAAACGTTTTTTATTACTTTCATATTATACAATTTTATAACACAAGGATGGGTAGAGAGGTGTAATTAGGGCACACATGCATATAGGTCAGAACACATATTCTAGGTGACAGGTTCCCTTTAAAGCAGGACATACTTACAAGTCTCCATGCGGCTGTAACACTTCTTACGGGTTCACTCATTATCCCCTATACATATTCACTGCTTCCCCCTGCCCACCGTCTGTAAGTGGCTGCATTCAGACAGTGCCCCCACCCTGAGTGACAGGGTCTGTGATTAGTTTGAATCTCACAAGCTGTCTGTGTACCTATAGTAAATTTTTTTATAAATAAACGGGCTAGGGTACCCCCATTCTAAGATACCCAGTGCAGATAAAGTATACGGATACAGGCTAGAGCCCCCAGCTTTGTGCTTATCTTAGCTGTGTTTTAAAATAAGAGGGACCGTATGCTGCTTTTTTATTATATACATAAATCATTTAAAAAAACTGGTATGATAAAGCTGACAGCTGGGGAATGTTATTCTCAGGCTGGGGAGGCCATGGTTATTCGCCCCCCTCAGCCTAAAAATAGCACCCTGCAGCTGCCCATGGATTAGATTGCTCTGGTGTGTTGGCAATCAAGATAATATAAAGGGTTAATGACAGCTCACAGCTGCCACTAACCCCTAGATTTGTAATGGGAGGCATCTATTACACCCCCATTACCAATACTGTAAGTGCAATGAAATAAACACAGACACCAAAATAATACTAGTACAATGGGAACTTCCAGCTGTGACCGCACATACACTGAGTGACGTCACCACTCACAGCTACGGCTCAGTCAGTATTTTCCTGAAGCCACTGCATAAGGTCATGTTCTGTTCCTGTACACTGTGACTTCAGTATGTAGCAGAGCCGGGTTCGTCTTGTGACCTTGTGTAGATGACATTGGAACTGGGTGTGGGGGGGGTTACAAAATGGGAGTTTTTTTATTTTATTTCAAATAAAGAATTTTTTGGGTGTTTGTGTTTATTTCTTTACAGATTAACAATGAGGAGTCTCAAAAAAGCATCATATTACTAATCTAGGGCTTAGTGACAGCTATGTTATTAACACTTATTTTACCCCCATTGCCACTACACCAGGCAACAAAGAGGAGCCGGCTAAAGTGTCAGGATTGTCTCATCTAATGGATGCGACAATTCTGGGCAGCTGAAGGCTGCAGACATGTGCGGTTATTACCGCGAGCTGTCTGACGGAGCATGCGGTAACTGGAGGGAGGCAACCAAGGACGTACCAGTATGTCCTTGGTCATAAAGGGGTCAACTTGTGAATGATGGAATGTGCGGGAGTCTTTGTTGAAACAATTTTTTTCTCCTGTGTGTGTTTTTTAACTTTCCATTTGCCAGGTTAGTAATGGGGGTATCTGGTGGACACTTATCCATTTCTAAACCCTGGACTTGATGCCAGCTATCAATTCACAGCAGACATCAATCCCAAATGTATTAACCCGACTGCTATTGCATCAGGGCAATTGCTGAAGAGCTGGGGAAAGAACCATAAATGGCGCATTTAATGGATGGGACAGCTCCAGACTGCTATTTACAGGCTGGGGGAGCAAATAACCCTTTTCCTTCCTAGTCTGATAATACCAGCCCACAGCTGTCTGCTTTACCTTGGCTGGTTATGAAAAATAGGGGGTCCCCACTCCTTTTTCTTTTAAATGAGTAATTTTAAAAAACCATGTGGTGTCCCCTCTATTTTGGATATGAAGCCAAAGTAAAGCAGACAGCTGAGGGCTGCAGCGCCCAGCTGTCTATTTATTTGCACTGATTATCAAAAATAGGCGGGCCCCACGTAATTTTTTAAAAAATTTATTTATTGTTCACAGCAGCATACAGGCATCTTCACCATGACGAAAATCTTGTTTGGTTGTGCTGAAATCTTTCAACAAACATTTTAAGCATACGAACAGCACTCGAACTCCGACTCTACCATTCGTGTTCCCTCATCCTTATTAGTGTCCACTTCTCCTTGGCCAAAATAATCCATCAACCTCTCAGGTGTGGCATATCAAGATCCTATTTAGAAAGCATGATTACTGCATAAGTGTGCATTTGGCTGGGAATAATAAAAGGCCACTCTAAAATATACAGTTTTATCACACAGCACAATGCCACAGATGTCACAAGTTTTTAGTGAGCGTGCAATTGGCATGCTGACTGCAGGAAGGTCCATCACAGCTGTTGCCCATGAATTGATTAACTGCTCTACCATAAGCCATCTCCGTCTCCAAAAATTTAAGCAGTTCTTCTTTGTTTGATGGCTTGTGACTATCCATCTTCCTCTTGATTACTGTCACGCTGTACCAAGGGCTAGTAAGACATAGTACAGCATATTCCCCACTAGGTGGCAGCAGAGTAGTGAAGGAGAGACAAAGTCACACTGTAACAGAAAGGCAAGTGAAGTACAGCAGAGTAACTTCAGCACGCAGTTAACAGGCGAACCAACAGGGAGCAATAGAGTAGTCAACAGTCCAAGCGTAGCCAGAAAAGTCAAGTCACTGCAAGAGGAGTATCAAAATCACGTCCGAAAACAGAACCGAGTCAGAAGCCGGGAGATCAGGTATGCAGAGGGAAACAGAAACAACAGACAGGAGTGGGAAGTCAGGGATCGGGATAGGGAGACGAACGGGGAAGGTTACCAGTCAGGACACAGTAGTAGGGAGGCAGGACAGATCGGAAACACTTACTAGAGCCAGTATACAAGCTACAAGACAGAAATATCACTGGCATTGACCTATAGGTAGATAGTCAAGATATAGTGTCCTGGGATCCAGAACGAGGCAAGGGAAGTTAACCCCTGACATGACCAGGCTAGAGCTGGGTGTAACCACAGCAGGGAACAGCTGGCCTGGATCATGACAATTACATTCCAGATGTTTTCAATGGGGTTCAGGTCTGAAGATTCAGCTGGCCATGACAGGGTTTTGATGTGGTGGTCCTTCATCCACACATTAATTGAGCTAGCTGAATGACAAGGTGCATTGCCCTGCTGGAGAAGCCAGTCCTCAGAGTTGGGAAACATTGCCTGAGCAGAAGAAAGCAACTGTTTTTCCAGGGTAACCTTATATGCGGGTTGATTCATACGTCCTTCGCAAAGTTTAATCTGCCCAATTCCAGCCTTGCTGAAGCATCCTCAGATCATCATCAATCATCCACCAAATTTCACAGTGGGTAAAAGACACTGTGGATTGTACGCCTCTCCAGGTCTCCGTTTAACCATTAGACAACCAGGTGATAGGCAAAGCTGAAAATTAGACTCATCAGAGAAGATTACCTTACTACAGTCCTCTATGGTCCAATTGGGCAGATAAAACTTTGCAAAGGACACATGAATCAAGCCACATACATGGTATTCCTGGAAAAGCAGTTGCTTCCTTCTGCTCAGGCAATGTTTCCCAACTCTGAGGACTGTTTTATTCCAGCAGGACAATGCACCATGCCACACAGCTAGGTCAATCAATGTGTGGATGAAGGACCACCACATCAAAACCCTGTCATGGCCAGCCCAACCTCCAGACCTGAACCCCACTGAAAACCTCTGGAATGTAATCAAGAGGAAGATGGATAGTCACAAGCCATCAAACGTAGAAGAACTGCTTACATTTTTGCACCAGGAGTAGCATAAGTTAACCTAAAAACAGAGTGAAAGACTGGTGGAAAGCATGCTAAGACGCATGAAAGCTGTGATTAAAAAACATGGATATTCCACAAAATATTTCTGAACTCTTCATGAGTTAAAACATTAGTTTTGTTGCTTCTAAATGATTATGAACTTGTTTTCTTTGCATTATTTGAGGTGTCTGAAAGCACTGTATTTTTTTGTTATTTTGATCATTTCTCATTTTCAGAAAATAAATACAAAATTTTTTTGCTTGGAAATTCGGAGACATGTTGTCAGTGGTTTATAGAATAAAAGAACAATTTACATTTTATTAAAAAATATACCTATAAAGAGAAAAATCAGAAAAAAATGAAAATTTGGAAGTGGTCTCTTAATTTTTGCCAGAGCTGTATAAATATACAACCCCTGGCAAAAATTATGGAATCACTTGGCTCTGAGGATATTCTTTCAGTTGTTTACTTTTGTTTAAAAAAAGCAGATCACTGACATGGCACAAAACTAAAGTTATTTCAAATGCTTTCTGGCTTTAAGAAACACTAAAAAAAATCATGAAAACATAATGTTCCAGCCAGTAATGGTTACTTTTCAAGACCAAACAGGGGGGGAAAAATTATGGAATCACTCAATTCTGAGGAAAAAATTATGGAATCATGAAAAACAAACAAAAGAACACTCCAATACATCACTAGTATTTTGTTGCACCACCTCTGGCTTTTATAAGAGCTTGCAGTCTCTGAGGCATGGACTTAATGAGTGACAAACAGTACTCATCATCAATCTGGCTCCAACTTTTTCTGATTGCTGTTGCCAGATCAGCTTTGCAGGTTGGAGCCTTGTCATGGACCATTTTCTTCAACTTACACCAAAGATTTTAAATTGGATTGAGATCCAGACTATTTGCAGGCCATGTCATTGACCTTATGTGTCTTCTTTCAAGGAATGTTTTCACAGTTTTTGATCTATGGCAGGATGCATTCTCATTTTTTTTTTCTTCTCATCTTGAGAAATTATTTTATCATCCCCAAACATCCTTTCAATTGATGGGATAAGAAAAGTGTCCAAAGTTTCAATGTAAACTTGATAAAAAAAAGTTTGTTTAAAAGAACTGAGAGTCCTCAGTGGTTGATACCTTTTAATGGCTAACTGAAAAGATGGTAATAATAGCAAGCTTTCGAGACTACTCAGGTAAATTCATCAGGCTCAGTATAATACAAAATCTGAAGAGTCACATATTTATACACAACATGACATAGAATAGAGCAGTAAAGAAGACAAGTTACGTGTATATGAACTATCACTATGGCAAGGGGGCAAACTGTTGTGGCCAAAAATATTGCTGCAGTACAGTTGTTGTGTATAAATATGTGACTCTTCAGATTTTGTATTATACTGAAGAAAAAACAAAAAGCCAGCACTAAATGTGCACTGCAGCACTAAAAATTCCAAACTGTACTTACCATAAAAATTTGAGATTTTTGGCAAAAATTGCAATTTCCTGAGCTACCGCACCACGTCACGGCAAATCTCTTTGGGGCAGTCCTACGCTAAAATACTTTTATAAAATGTGCCAGACGGCCTCACATATGAAATAGTAGGACTGCTCAGTCATGGGTACAGGATTGAAAAAGACCAAATAAGTGCTGCTAAGACCAGTTCTACTATTTCATATGTGAGGCCATCTGGCACATTTTATAAAAATATTTTAGTGTAGGACTGCTGGCTTTTTGTTTTTTCTTCATTGAATTGGTCAACAGCTGACCCTCACCTTGCTATGAACCACAATTTGGGATGTATTCCACCTGTCTAGAGGTTGGTGGCTGTTCACATTCAGTCATCAGGCCCCATCCGCTATTTCACTCATGCAGCATTTGCTTGGGCCTGTCCCGCCCACAGCCATGACTCACTCATGGGTACCGGATTGAAAAAGACCAAGTAAGTGCTGCTAAGAGCAGTTCTACTATTTCATATGTGAGGCCGTCTGGCACATTTTATAAAAATATTTTAGTGTAGGACTGCCCCAAAGAGATTTGCCGTGACGTTGCGGGGTGGCTCAAGAAGTTGCGATTTTTTTGCCAAAAATCTCAAATTTTTATAATAAGTACAGTTTGGAATTTTTAGTGCTGAAGTGCACATTTAGTGCTGGCTTTTTGTTTTTTCTTCTTTGTATTATACTGAGCCTGATGAAGAGACCTGAGTAGTCTCGAAAGCTTGCTATTATTACCATCTTTTCAGTTAGCCATTAAAAGGTATCAATTACTGAGGACTCTCAGTTCTTTTAAACAAACTTTTTTTTATCTCTACTGACTAACACGGTACAAAGATATATTTTCCCTTTAATATAAACTTGGGCATTTATTGAAGATGTAACGACAGCCATCTCCCCAGTGACATTACCTGACATGCTGCCCCATATCATCAATGACTGTGGAAATTTACATGTTCTCTTCAGACAGTCATCTTTTTATTGTTTAGCTTTTCTATATGTAAATCCCATTTCCTTTAGGCGGTTTCTTACAGTTCGGTCACAGACATTGACTCCAGTTTCCTCCCATTCGTTCCTCATTTGTTTGTTGTGCATTTCCTGTTTTGGAGACATACTGCTTTAAGTTTCCTGTCTTGATGCTTTGATGTCTTCCTTGGTCTACTAGTATGTTTGCCTTTAACAACCTTCCCATGTTGTTTGTATTTGGTCCAGATTTTAGACACAGCTGACTGTCAACAACCAACATCTTTTGCAACATTGCATGATGATTTACCCTCTTAAGAGTTTGATAATAATGTCCTTTGTTTCAATTGACATCTCTCGTGTTGCAGCCATGATTCATGTCAGTCCACTTGGAGTAACAGCTCTCCAAGATGTGATCACTCCTTTTTAGATGCAGACTAATGAGCAGATCTTATTTGATGCAGGTGTTAGTTTTGGGAATGAAAATTTACAGGGTGATTCCATAATTTTTTCCTCCTGTTTGGTGTTGAAAAGTAACCGTTACTGGCTAGCACATTATGTTTTCATGATTTTTTTTTAGTGTTTCTTAAAGCCAGAAAGTTGTCATTTGAAATTACTTTAGTTTTGTGCCATGTCTGTTACATAGTTACATAGTTACTTAGGTTGAAAAAAGACCTAGGTCCATCTAGTTCAACCTTCCTCCACCAGTTCTACATTTTGTCACAAAGTCATTTATAACCAACAATGTTTTGTGTACTGAGGAAATCATCTAGCCCTTTTTAAAAAGCTGTTATAGTATCTGCCATTACTACCTCCTGTGGTAGGGCATTCCACAGTCTGACTGCTCTAATTGTAAAGAACCCTTTCCTATTTAGCTGTCGGAATCGCTTTTCTTCCACACGCAGTGAGTGCCCCCTGGTCCTTAGTATTGTCTGTGAAAGAAATAAGTCATGTGCCAGTCCTTTATATTGACCACACATGTATTTATACATATAAAGGAGATCTCCTCTGAGACGTCTTTTTTCTAAGCTAAACATATCTAACTTTTTCAACCTGTCATCATATGGGAGGCCTTCCATTTTTTGTAGTAGTCTAGTTGCCCGCCTTTGAACTGACTCTAATTTCTGAATGTCCTTTTTAAAATGTGGAGCCCAAAACTGGATCCCATATTCCAGGCCTTACAAGGGATTCATAGAGGGGTAACAATACGTTGGGATCACGGGATCTAATCTCTCTTTTTATACACCCTAGAATCTTGTTTCCTTTTGCAGCTACTGCTTCACATTGAGTGCTGCTGCTCAGCTTATTTGTAATGAGAATACCCAAGTCCTTCTCCTGTTCTGTAGTCCCGAGTTTACTTCCATTTAATGTATACACAGCTATAGGATTACTCCGTCCTAGGTGCATTACTTTACATTTATCAACATTAAATCTCATTTGCCAAGTATCTGCCCATTCTGACATCTTATCCAGATCTTTTTGTAATATTGTACTATCAAGGTCAGTTTTTAATATACTACATAGTTTGGTGTCATCAGCAAAGACTGACACTTTACTATCAATCCCATCAACAAGGTCATTAATAAAGAGATTAAAAAGAATCGGTCCTAGCACAGATCCCTGAGGCACCCCACTGCTGACTATAGCCCATTTAGAGAATGTACCATTTATGACTAATTTTTGTTTCCTATCTTTTAGCCAATTCCTTACCCAGTTGCATATAGTTTCCCCTAGTCCTTGCTTCTGGAGCTTTAGTATAAGGCTATTATGTGGTACAGTATCAAATGCCTTTGCAAAGTCCAAATAAATCACATCAGCTGCATTACCAATATCCAGGTTTGCACTTTCCCCCTCATAGAACCCCAACAGGTTGGTTAGACACGACTTATCTTTCATGAATCCATGCTGTCTGTCAGTTATTATATTATTTTCTGCAATATATTTTTGCATGTCATCCCTTAAAATGCCCTCAAAAACTTTGCATACTACTGATGTTAGGTTTACTGGACTGTAGTTGCCTGGATCTATCCTCTTACCTTTTTTAAATATCGGTACCACATCAGCAATCCTCCAATCCTGAGGAACCAACCCTGTTACAAGCGAGTCTAAAATGATGAGATACAGCGGTCTGTCGATTACGGAGCTCAATTCCCTCAATATTCGTGGATGAATGCCATCTGGCCCTGGGGATTTGTCAATGTTTAATTTACTCAGACATAGGCGTACTTCTTCTTGTGTTAAATTAATTATATTGGGTGGTGAACTTTGATTTTTCACTTGTTGAATGATCCCTGGTACAGTCAGTTCCTTGGTGAACACAGATGAGAAATGCCTATTTAATATCTCAGTCTTTTGTTTATCCTCTATAACTAACTTGTTATTATATTTTAAGGGGCCAATACTATAGTTTGTTTTCCTTTTGGCATTAATGTATTTATAAACGATTTTGGGATTTATTTTAATGTCCTTGGCGATTTTTGTTTCAGTAACTAGTTTTGCTTGTTTGATTTCTTTTTTGCATTTCCTATTGATATATTTATATTCCTGAAATGCTATTTCTGTATTCTCACCTTCAAGATTTTAAACGCCCTTTGTTTTTGTTTTATTATACTTTGTACAGTCTTCCATAGTGGTTTCTTTTTATTCCTGGACATTTTATTACCAGAAGGTATAAGTTTTTTACAGGACTTTAGCAGTATATCCTTAAACTTTCCCCATTTATGTTCAGTATCCCCAGTTACTATGACTTTGTCCCAATCTAGACATTTAAGCTCTTCCCTTAATTTGTTGAAATCAGCTTTCCTAAAATTCCAGGTTTTAGCATTTCCCCTTTGAAATGTTCTATTGAACATTACGTTGAAGCTTACCATATTATGATCGCTGGTGCCCAAGTGCTCCCGGACCTGTAGATCTGAAATTGTATCCGGTCTATTTGACAGGACCAGATCTAGCAAATTATTTCCCCTCGTCAGTTCATCTACCATCTGAGAGAGGAAATTGTCTTGAATAGTAGATAAGAATTTACAGCTTTTAGCACAACCAGAAGAGTCTATGTCCCACTGTATGTCTGGATAGTTGAAATCCCACATAATAAGAACCCGATTATTATTATTAGCTGCCTTTTCAATTTGTTCCAGCATTTCACCCTCTATTTGTTCAGGTATGTTAGGAGGCTTATAGCAAACTCCAATTAGCATTTTTCCATTATTCCTCTCCCCATGTACATGTAGACACTGAATACTAGTAACACCTTTATTACTCCTAGCCTCCCTACGTTCATTGAATGTCCCATCCCCCCCAATCCTTCACTGACTCTTACCCTCTCACTGTCTCTATCTGCTTTATCTATCCCCTTTTTTGCTCCACTACCCTCCCTTCCCCAGATCCTATTTTAAAAGCTCTGCTATCCATCTAACCATTTTCTCTCCCAGCACAGCTGCACCCTCCCCATTGAGGTTCAGCCCGTCCCTACCGTAGAGCCTGTAGCCGACTGAGAAGTCGGCCCAGGTCTCCATGAACCCGAACCCTTCCTTCCTGCACCAATTTCTAAGCCACGTATTTATCTTCCTAAGCTCCCGCTGTCTTTCTAGTGATGCTCGTGGCACCGGTAGTATTTCTAAAAACACGACCTTGGAGGTCCTGGACTTCAGCTTCTCACCTAGTTTCCTGTAATCATTTTTAAGGACTTTCCACCTGCCTCTAACTTTGTCATTAGTACCAATATGCACCATGACTGCTGGGTTTTCCCCAGCCCTACCCAGCAATCTGCCTATCCGATCCGCAATATGCCGAACCTGAGCACCCGGCAGACAACACACTGTTCGGCATTCACGGTCTCGGCGACAGATGACCCTGTCTTTACGCCTAATTATAGAGTCCCCTACCACCAACATCTGTCTGGGCTTTGCTGCACTCCTAATTCCCTCCTTCCTACAGCAGTTTTTTTTCCTGGTTTCTAGGAGAAACGTCCTGCTGTAGTGACCCTAGTCCTGGCCCTTCATTCCTAATATCAGCCAAACAGGCATATTTACTAGGTTGTGCCAGGTCAAGACTAGGCTCCCTGACACTTTTCCCCCTACCTCTTCTTCTAACTGTTACCCAGCTACCTACCTCTGGGTCCTGATCTTCTCCACCTCCACCCTCCTCCATATCACTGGCCCCAGCCAGAGAAAGCTCAGTGAGCGCTAAACTCCTCTCCAGGTTTGCAATGTCCCTGAGTGTTGCAAGCTGCTTATTTAGATCAGTTACCTTGGCTTCCAAATACGCAACATGCTTGCATTGAGTGCAGACATATTCACCCTCGAACGGCTGCTCAAGGTATGCATACATCTGACAAGATACACACCTGGTAGAATTGTCCATGGAGCACTTATTAAATGGGGATAAATAGTAAAGTAGAAAAACAAAGAGAAAAAAAAAACAATGGGAAACGTATAAGGATAAATTCAAACTATGTTCTTGTGTCAAACTATGAAATTGTGTTTAAACTATGCCACACTTATCTTCAATCCCCGCACTTTGCTTCAGTACCTCGCACGCTCAGCACCTCGCTTGCTCTGGCTGGTTTATATAGTTCTACAAGGACTTCCAGAAGCTGCCAGAAGCTTCTAGAAACAGGTGTGGCTAATACTACTGATTAAATCACAAGACAAACTTTTTTTTTTGCTTTTTTCACAGTAGCACAGACAAACAGACAAACAATTCCCTAATGAAATTAAACAATTACAGTTATCACCACTATGAAATTGTGTTTAAACTATGCCACACTTATCTTCAATTCCCGCACTTTGCTTCAGTACCTCGCACGCTCAGCACCTCGCTTGCTCTGGCTGGTTTATATAGTTCTACAAGGACTTCCAGAAGCTGCCAGAAGCTTCTAGAAACAGGTGTGGCTAATACTACTGATTAAATCACAAGACAAACTTTTTTTTTTGCTTTTTTCACAGTAGCACAGACAAACAGACAAACAATTCCCTAATGAAATTAAACAATTACAGTTATCACCACTATGAAATTGTGTTTAAACTATGCCACACTTATTTTCAATCCCCGCACTTTGCGCCAGTACCTCGCACGCTCAGTGATCTGCTTTTTTTTAAACAGAAGTAAACAACTGAATGAACATCCTCAGAGCCAGGTGATTCCATAATTTTTGCCAGGGGGTGTATATACAGTACAGACCAAAAGTTTGGACACACCTTCTCATTCAAAGACTTTTATTTATTTTCATAAAAATTGTAGATTCACATTGAAGGCATCAAAACTATGAATTAACACATGTGGAATTAAATACTTAACAAAAAAGTTTGAAACAATTAAAAATATGTCTTATATTCTAGGTTCTTTAACCCCTTCACCCCCGGCCACTAAAACACACTAATGACCGGGCCATTTTTTGCAATTCTGACCAGTGTCACTTTGATAGGTTATAACTCTGGAACACTTCAACGGATCCCGGCGATTCTGACATTGTTTTTTCGTGACATATTCTACTTCATGATAGTGGTAAATTTAGGCCGATATTTTTTGCGTTTATTTGTGAAAATTTGGGAATTTTGCCAAAATTTTGAAAATTTCGCAATTTTCAAACTTTGAAAATTTATGGCCATAAATCTGAGATTTATGTCACACAAAATAGTTAATAAATAAAATTTCACTCATGTCTACTTTACATCAGTGCAATTTTTGAAACAAATTTTTTTTGTTAGGAAGTTAGAAGGGGTCAAAGTTCATCAGCAATTTCTAATTTTTCAAACAAAATTTACAAAATCATTTTTTACGGACATCCCATTTGAGGTGACTTTGAGAGGCCTAGGTGACAGAAACTACCCAAAAGTGACCCCATTCTAAAAACGCTCACTGCTCAAAACCACATCCAAGAAGTTTATTAACCCTTCAGGTGTTTCACAGGAAACAAAGCAATGTGGAAGGAAAAAATGAAAATTTTACTTTTTAACACAAAAATATTTCTTTAGCCATAAAACTTTGCATTTTTACAAGGCAGAAAAGAGAAAGTGCACCATACAATTTATTGTGCAATTTCTCCTGAGTATGACGATACCCCATATGTTGTAAAAATCAATTGCATGGGCGCACAGCAGGACTCTGAAGGGAAGGAGCGCCATTCGAATTTTTGAGCGCAAAATTAGCTGGACTCACTAGCGGACGCCATGTTGGATTTGGAGACCCCTTGAGGTGCCTAAACAATGGAGCTCCCCCACAAGTGACCCATTTTGGAAACTAGCGCCCTCAAATAATCTTTCTAGATGTTTGGTGAGCACTTTGAACCCCTGGGGGCTTCACACAAGTTTATAACATTGAGCCGTGAAAAGAAAAAAAAAACTTTTTACCACAAAATTGTTGCTTCAACTAGGTAGCTTTTTTTTCAGGGTATCAGGAAAAAATGCACCATAAAACGTATTGTGCAATTTCTACTGAATACGCAGATACCTCATATGTGGTGGAAAGTAATTGTTTGGGCGCACAGCGGGGCTCAGAAGGGAAGGAGCACCATTTGACAGCAAAATTGTTTGAAATCATTACCTAACATGATATTGCATTAAGAGACACCCTGAGGTGCCTAAACAATGGAGCTCCCCCACAAGTGACCCCATTTTGGAAACTAGACCCCTCAAGGAATTTATCTAGATGTTTAGTGAGCCCCAAGGGGCTCCACAGAACTTGATAATGTTGAGCCATGAATATATATTTTTTTTCTACCACAAAACTGTTACTTGAACCAAGTAGCTTTTTTTCACAAGGGTATCAGGAAAAACTGCACCATAAAACGTATCGTGCAATTTTTCCTGAGTACAAGGATACCTCATATGTAGGGGAAAGTAATTGTTTGGGTGCACGGTGGGGCTCAGAAGAGAAGGAGCGCCATTTCACAGCAAAATTGATTGGAATCATTAGCGGACGCCATGTCATGTTTGGAGACCCCCTATGGTGCCTAAACAGTAGAGCTCCCACACAAGTAACACCAGGGGCTCCACAGAAGTTGATAATGTTGAACCGTGAAAATTATTTATTTTTGTTTTACCACAAAATTTTTGCTTCAACCAGGTAGCAGGAAAAACTGCACCATAAAACGTATTGTGCAATTTTTCCTGAGTACGCAGATACCTCATATGTGGTAGAAATCAATTGTTTGGGCCATAGCAGGGCTTTGAAGAAAAGGGGCGCCATTTGACTTTTCAAACGCACAGATGCCGTTCACTGATCGGCCGCTGCAGGACGCACGGTATACAAAAAGCGTCGGGGATACGGAAAAAAAAAGTCACGCCGGAAATTGAGCAAGGATGCTGATTCGTTACGCGAATCCCTGATCAGCGCTCTGCTGCTGCAGGATGCACACACAGATGAGATACAAAAAAACGACGCAAGATATGGACAAAAAAAAAAGTCCCGCCGAAAATTGACCACGGATGCAGATACATTATCTGCATCACTGATCAGCGCTTGGAGGGACGCACGGACGGATGAGGTGTACAAACGAACACGGGATAAAAAAAAAAATTATACTCACAGTACCCAGAAGATTTGCAGGAGGATCACTGACCAGAGGAACTGCAGGAGGAATAGAAGGCAGAAAGTGGACAGCTTCTTACAGGTGCAGCAGGCAGGAAGTTGGAAAGGTCATCAGAAGACCCAGGAAGGACCCGGAAAGGACCCAGTGATGGAGGCAGGAAGGGAAAATCGGAGAGGGAAAGCAGATGGGGAGGGGGAGACCGGAGAAGTAGAGGCAGGAGAATGGGAGCAGAGTAGAGATGTGCTAAGTGCTAAGCATCTCTGGGAACTCCTTCAAGACTGTTGGAAGACCATTAACGGTGACTACCTCTTGAAGCTCATCAAGAGAATGCCAAGAGTGTGCAAAGCAGTAATCAAAGCAAAAGGTGGCTACTTTGAAGAACCTAGAATATAAGACATATTTTCAGTTGTTTCACACTTTTTAAGTATTTCATTCCACATGTGTTAATTCATAGTTTTGATGCCTTCAATGTGAATCTACAATTTTCAGGGTCATGAAAATAAAGAAAACTCTTTGAATGAGAAGGTGTGTCCAAACTTTTTGTCTGTATTGTATTACTGTATATATATATACATATATATATATATATATATATATATATATATATATATATATATATATATATATATATATATATATATATATATTTATATATACAGTGCCTTGAAAAAGTATTCGGCTTGTTAGAATTTTTCAACCTTTTCCCACATTTCTGGCTTCAAACATAAAGATAAAAATGTTAATGTTATGGTGAAGAATCAACAGCAAGTGGGACACAATTGTGAAGTTGAAGGAAATTTGCTTCTTGTGTACTTTTAAAAAAAATAAATAACTAACTGAAAAGTGGGGCGTGCAATATTATTCGTCCCCTTTAAGTTAATACTTTGTAGCACCACCTTTTGCTACGTTACAGCTGCAAGTCGCTTGAGAGACTGAAATTCTTGCCCATTCTTCTTTTGCAAATAGCTCGAGCTGAGTGAGGTTGGATGGAGAGCGTTTGTGAACAGCAGTTTTCAGCTCTTTCCACAGATTCTCGATTGGATTCAGGTCTGGACTTTGACTTGGCAATTCTAACTCCTGGATATGTTTATTTGTGAACCATTCCATTGTAGATTTTATTTTATGTTTGGGATCATTGTCTTGTTCAAAGACAAATCTCCATCCCAGTCTCAAGTCTTTTGCAGACTCCAACAGGCTTTCTTCAAGAATGGTCCTGTATTTGGCTCCATCCAACTTTCCATCAATTGTAACCATCTTCCCTGTCCCTGATGAAGAAAAGCAGGCCCAAACCATGATGCTGCTACCACCATGTTTGACAGTGGGAATGGTGTGTTCTGGGTGAGGAGCTGTGTTGCTTTTATGCCAAACATATCATTTGGCATTGTGCCCAAAAAGTTCGATTTTGGTTTCATCTGACCAGAGCACTTTCTTACACATGTTTGGTGTGTCTCCCAAGTGGCTTGTGGCAAACTTTAAACAACACTTTTTATGGATATATTTGAGAAATGTAGAAAAGTTAAAGTCTCCAGCGGAAAAAACTCCAGGATTTCAATATTTGTGGTAAAATAATTTCTTCTTGCTAAGCAAGTTTTTTATTTAAATATTAGCATAAAATCGGGTCCACAAATTCAGGCAATAAATAAGATCCAAATAGGGAGTGGTAGCCTCTCGGACTTCGCGTTAAAGATTACATGTTATTGAAATAAGGTTTATACTTATCACTCTTTAACGGATTTGTCTTTTGCTCTGCTGTATAAGGACTGAAAGCGGAGTGTCTCTTTTTAATTATGCATTTGAAAATAATGATTTTGTTCATAATGAATATATATGTAGTACTTCAGAGACTCTCTGCGATTTACCAGCGACTTTTTATGTACACAAATGTTTATGATTGCTATTTGGAGGTGTTTTTCTCTATGTAACAAAAAAATAATTCCTGTTTATGTTTTGCAAATTGTTATATTTGAATTGAATTTGAATTGAATTATAATTTCAAGCTATTTCCATATAGGGAGTATGTCATCATAGGGTTAACATGGGTGTTGTTATGTTGGTTTTTAATCCCACCCCTTATTTTTCCCCTTTTTAAGCTGGGCAATAAGTCTTTGTATTAGGACCATGTAGAAGGCGCATATACGCCGAAACGCTTAGTCCGAGAGGCTACCACCCCCTATTTGGATCTTATTTATTGCCTGTATTTGTGGATCCGATTTTATGCTAATATTTAAATAAAAAAACTTGAAATTTTTTAAGCACAATTATTGAAATCCTGGAGTTTTTTCCGCTGGAGACTTTAACTTTCTACATTTAACTTTGGAGGCTGACTCCTGCCCTAGCATTCTTGCGGTAATCTCTGGATGACACTAAGGATTCCAGATATCAGGAGGTACTGGTAAGCTGGCTGAAGGAATTATTTTTTGTATATCTTTGAGAAATGGCTTTCTCCTTGCCTCTCTTCCATAAATGCCAGATTTGTGCAGTGTACGACTGATTTTTTGTGCAGTGTACGACTGATTGTTGTCCTACGGACAGACTCTCCCACCTCAGCTGTAGATATCTGCAGTTCATCCAGAGTGATCATGGGCCTCTTGGCTGCATCTCTCATCAGTCTTCTCCTTGTTTGAGATGAAAGTTTGGATGGACGGCCGGGTCTTAGTAGATTTGCAGTGGTATGATACTCCTTCCATTTCAATATGATCGCTTGCACAGTGCTCCTTGGGATGTTTAAAGTTTTGGAAATCTTTTTGTAACCAAATCCGGCTTTAAACTTCTCCACTACAGTATCATGGACCTGCCTATTGTGTTCCTTGGTCTTCATGATGCTATCTGCGTTTTAAACAGAACACTGTGACTATCACAAATACACACAGAGCAGGTGCATTTGTATGGAGACTTGATTACACACAGGTGGCTTATATTTATCATCATCAGTCATTTAGGACAACATTGGATCATTCAGAGATCCTCAATGAACTTCTGGAGTGAGTTTGCTGCACTGAAAGTAAAGGGGATGAATAATATTGCACGCCCCACTTTTCAATTATTTATTTCTTTAAAAAGCTTAAAATAAGCAATAAATTTCATTCAAGTTCACAATTGTGTCACACTTGTTGTTGATTCTTCACCATAACATTAAAATTTTTATCTTTATGTCTGAAGCCTGAAATGTAGGAAAAGGTTGAAAAACTCAAGGGCGCTGAATACTTTCGCAAGGCACTGTAATATATATATATATATATATATATATAAAATGTGACTCCCTGGACTATTCAGGTCGTCACAGGGTTCTGCATGCTCTTTTTCTTAGTGCAGGATTTAAACCCCCAAGGTTCTGGGTCTCCATCCTGCTGTACTGCCTCCATCAGCATTCACAAATCCTAGATACACCTTGCACCACACCTGTCAGGCACAGTAGTTGGCTGCTTAAGCAGGAATAGGGACCCCCACCTAGGGGTCAGACAGGGAGGTGGGAGGTGTCAAGTCAGTTGAGTGGTAGCCCTCGAGCTGTGAGGAGCTCTGAGGAAGCTGGGAGTTGTAGCTCCCAGGGGAGAGGCAGACTAGGTCGCAGACGGTGGTCTGGACCTAGAGGAGTTGGACCCCTAGTCATAGGGAATTGAGGCTAGGTGCCTGGGACCTGTCTTGGAGAACGGTCAGCAGCCTGGTCCTATCACCGGTACGGGACCGAAGGCACGTCAGGGTACATGGACCCTAGGTTGGGGAGAAGCTTCAAGTGACCCGGTAATTAACCTGAGGAGGACAGGGCATATGTGGACTGTTCCCACCAAGCTCAGATATCGGGGGCACCAGTGCAACGAGGGGGATAGGGCTTTCCAAACAAGCGGCCCACTGACATCACAAGCGTGAGCACCTGAGAGCAGGCTCCCTCACTTAGCCATGGTGGGGAGCGGGGCCCGGAAAGCTCCAAGCTAAGGGGCCACAAAGGACACTCTAAATTTTGTGCCAGGAGGCAGGTCACGGACCACCAGGCAGTGCTGCAGTGGATGGGACCCGAACGAGCTCCCCTCGAGAGGCAACGGCAGTCAGAGACTTGGTTTACCCTGTTGTCAGTGTCTGTTTCATTGCTGAGTGAGTACCCGACTGACCCCTGTAACCAGCAAGCTTGCGCTCCCCCTGCCTCTGTCACACTCTCCGGGTCCCGGCGCCGTCTGTCACTTACCGCTCCGGTTCCTGGTCTTTCTGCCCGCGGCTGCCCCCATCACTCTCCCTACTCTGCGTCCTCCGTGCCTCCTGCCCGCCGGTCCTGGCTTCCCCCTGCGACCCAGGACACTCTGTCTGGTCCCCCTGCATCTCCTGCACCGCTTCCTGTTCTGGTCTCCAGCACACGAGCCTCGCGCAAGCGCATTAGGGCGCGCGTTCACTCACCTTTTTTTAAAGGGCCAGCGTCCCGGAAACAGGATATGGTCAATTACAGGTACAGGGTATATTAGGACTTCCTTTCCATGGGGGCGGTGCCTGATCAACGTGTTGTCATAGCTAGGTGTTCAGGTCCCTATGTGCCTTTCCTCCGTTTAACTCTGTCTGTTCCGCAGAACCCGTCCTGCCACCTTAACCCGGTCCTGACTGCTGATTCCCCAGGAAGTCTCCCGGTGACCGTCTGCTGAGGATCCCACCATCTATCGTCAGCCTGTACCCGTCACCGATCCCCGACTTCACCTGGTAACACCAGCCTTCACGTCTTGCTGGACCCGGACCCCGTCTGCGGTTCCTACCCGGCACCTGAATCTGGTTCCAGTCATCCATCCGGCCTCCTGTGCTCGTTGGACTCAGAGACATTCCCGTACAAGATCCCCGAAGGTCTTTGATCCCGTACCCCTAGTGTTCCGGCTACCGCGCATCTAGGCCCTCTGGTGGGGTGATTGGACAGTCCCTGTATAGGGGTTAAAAAATAAGGAATAACGTTTGGAACACCATTCTAAGTCTGAACTGTATTTGAACTCAGAGCACAAGAGTCTTTAAATTTACCAAAATATAGAGATACCCCAGAGACACCGTGATGCAAATGTATAAAACATTTTATTTTATAGCGCACAGGGTATTACAATACATAAAATAACAATCAGAAAAACCGAAATGAGTAGGTGAAGGAAGAGGGGAGACCCCACGTGACCCAGGAAAATATGTGAAGAATTATATCGGACCTGCTAGACCAGATAAATATATGTCTTATTGTAGCAGCCTCATGCCCATACAAAAGGCCTCACATAGGGGCCAAAATCCATTGTGCCGCTAGTTAGTGGCCCCATAGCCTAAACCTATGGCCTTATACCAGATCATGACTCCAAAAGGCCTATATGTAAAGCTGGTACAATGGCCAAAATACCCTCTGAGGCGAAGCTATAGCCTCAAATACAATTAGGAGGAGCCCTAAGCAATGTCACATTGGTCAATCATTAATGAGGCATGTAGGCTTACCACAAACAAGTAAAGCGTCCGGGAATCCTGGAGAACACGTGGGGACCGACGTCCCAACACGTGTTTCGTCAAGTGCTTCGTCGGGGGACGATAGTTAAAAAGTGCCAAGAGTGAAGCTTAAAAAGGGGGGACCCTGATTAATGACACACCTCCATTTCCCATGTGCACCGGAGTGAGTGGCCGCCGCAGACAGCGCCGTGGCTCAGTATCGGCGGCCGGAAGTCGACGGAGCGAGAACTTCCGGTGACGTCACCATACGATACTTCCGGTTCCCCGCCGCAACGAGCGTTGCCACGGACGCGAATCAGCAAACAGAAACCACTGCAGTGCTGGGTAAGATGGACCTGCCCCTAATAGAAAACACTAATCCAACCTCCGTAATCCCATCAACAACAGTATAGTATATAATGTGCAAACATATGCTAGGCATTATTGTATAAATAGAATGTCCCCTAATGACACCATCAGGGGAATACATGTTATAAAGCACATACATATAATGCATTGTTTATATACAGACACCAAGCATGGTGCAAAAAAGAGAAGGAAGAGGGGAAGGATAGATAGAATAAATAGGCAGACGTCTGCAAAGGAGTAAGGGGTGAAGACATAGACATAGATGTATAACCAGCAATTTCAACATGAAAACAATTACAGATATTCCATGTCCATGCACATCGCAGTTCACTAGCCTCCCAGTTTCTGGTTCTGTAAATGTATACGAGTCTCCATTTCTTCCAGACCGGAGTTGATAACAGGACCCGAATGAGGGGGGCGCTTAGACGGGAGGGAAGGGAGAGGGGAGGGGGGGGTGGAGGGGGGGGGGGGAGGGTTCATGACAAAACCAGGTCCCTTAAAAACAATTTCCGAGTTGTTGCCTATAATTTCTGGATCTTTATGTTATATATGACAGTTATTCTGTGGTTTATCACAGGCTTATTCCAGGTCCCTATGGATTATAAAGCCCGCGAAAAAACGTGGGAAACCCAACTGGACAGAGTTTTTGAAGCCGGAGGGGAGGAGTTACCTACTACGAGTTCTAGGTCCACCATAGACCGCATGAACAGTCTTAAAACCATGTTAAATAGGAAGACACGCTTGTGGTGGAACGTGGCTTTCATGAAAAGATACATTGATAGGGGACTAGTCCCCAGGGGATTACGAGTCAGGGTCTTCCCTTCTTTTGTGGTCTCAGATGAGACAGTTAAGACAAAGTGGGAGGAGGCCGCGTCCAACTGCTCCAGGATTTTCATGCAGCTCCTTATCGAGCTTAATGAGAAATCCATTAACGATTTGGAGCAGGAAATTGCAGACGTTCAGGCCAACTTGGACTCTGAACTTACCCCTGACGAGTTGTCTAAATACAACGATTCACTCGATAAAGAGTTTACCAAGACGAAGAAATACCAACGTGACGTCACGGACTATAAAACTGGTCAGGTATACCGCTGGCGAGGTATGTCCTTCCCCAATAAAAATAAAAAGAAGAAGCATCAGGCCTCGTCCATGTCAATGTCTGCCTCGTCTGTGTCCTCACTGGAGGAAGACTCTGCATCTGAAATTATCAGAAATATAAGACCGAATACTAGATCGGTCCAGGCTCGGAATCAACAGACCTTGGCGCTGGGTGGTGGACGGTCGGCCCCTCCTTTGGCTCGGAAAAAAGGAGGTGATGGACAGATGGAGGTAATCAACTTATCCAAGCATGTCCTCACCCCCACGCAGACGGAGGTTTTGAAGTTGGGGTTGTCATTTGTGCCCCATACTAACTTCAATCTCTTTTCAGTAATCAAAGACCTCCATCTGTTCTTACGGAAGTTGGTACTACATAAACTACATTCTAAAAGAGCCACAGGGGAATCTAGTACTTCCATCCGGGAACAGGAGGCTATTGCTGCGTTGGAGGAGCTGGAGGAGGAGTCGGCCCACCACCAATCAGGTAATTTCCCACGTCACACTATGCCAAGGTCTGCCACTTTTCCGCCCTTGTCTTTATGCCCCCCGATTCAGATTTTCTGTGAATTAGTGTCTAAAGATATCCAGCAACTCCCACGGAGAGGGGGCAAAAATAACCTTACTAGACAACAACAAACGGCACTACGGGAGATCGAATCATTGGATGGGGTGGTAATTAAACCCGCCGACAAGGGCGGGAATGTGGTAATTTGGCCAGTGGAGTTGTATGAGAGGGAGGCATGGCGGCAATTGAGGGACCGGGAGGCATATGAACCTCTCCACCATAACCCCATACGTGGCTTCACCAGTGACTTGGAGCTGATTTTACTGAGGGCATTTGAGGAGGGGATTATCCCCAAAAAAATTTATGAGGGCCTCCTAGTAAAAACACCTGTTGTTCCAACTTTCTACCTCCTCCCCAAGATTCACAAAAACCCAAAGATACCTCCTGGGCGTCCCATTGTCTCTGGCATGGGAGGGCTGTGCGATGTCACATGCAAATTTATCGAACACTACTTGCACCCTTTGGTGGAGACGCTGCCCTCTCATGTCAGAGACACTGCGGACGTCCTAAGGAGACTGGAGGGTCTTACCTTGGAGGAGGCGATTTTGGTAACAATGGATGTGGAGGCCCTATATTCCAGCATTGGCCACCGGGATGGGCTGGCTGCCGTGCGATTCTACCTGGATTCGAGTAGTCTCGATGGGTCCTTGTCCGCCCTTATCATGGAGCTGTTGGAGTTTATATTGACGCACAATTTCTTTGTGTTTCGAGACCGGTTCTTCCTCCAGCGGCGCGGCACTGCGATGGGGGCGGCCTGCGCGCCGTCTTACGCAAACCTCTTTCTCGGCTATTGGGAGAGGGAGGTTTTCGGGGACGGCGTGCCGGTGAGCTCCCATGCGCAGTGTTGGCTGCGCTATATTGACGACATCTTGGTCGTCTGGGGGGGAACCGGCTCTGAGCTGGAGGACTTTGTGCGTCACCTTAACTCCAACGGCTATAACATCTATTTAACTCATCAGGTCGGACCAAGGACCGTCGAATTTTTGGACATTCGAATCTCGGTGGAATCTAGCGGGGCTGTCGCTACTACCATCTTCCGGAAAACCACTTCGGTTAATTCCCTCCTCCATGCCACCTCGGGTCACCCCAGGTCGACGGTGAACGCCATTCCGACGGGCCAGTTTCTGCGGCTACGCAGACTGTGCTCGTCGGATGATAGATTTGAATCCGAATCAGGGGATATGAGGGAGAGGTTCATAATGAGGGGGTACAGCCAGAGATCCATCAAAAAAGGCTACCAGCGTGCGAAACACTCCCAGCGGGACCAGCTCCTATCTGGGAATGTAATTACAAAACCTACATCTAGTCCAGTGGCGAGATTCATTTCTACCTATTGCCGACAGTGGGACCAAATCAGAGGTGTTCTAAATAAACATTGGGCCATCCTCCATACTGAGCCCTCTCTTCGTGGCTATTTACCGGAACGCCCCTTGATGACGGCAAGGAGGGGCAGGAGTCTCAGGGATGCACTAGTGCATAGTCACTATGTGGTCAAGAGAACCCCCCTCTTTGGATGTGGTCCCCAACGCGTCGGCTGCTACCCTTGTGGTAGCTGCCGGGGCTGCCAGAACATCATTCGGGCCACAACCTTCTGCTCAGCGGACGGAAGGAGGGAGTTTTCCATTCGGGCATATATCTCTTGCAGCACATCTGGCGTAATATATTACGCCACGTGTGGCTGTAACAAGATATATGTCGGTCTGACCTCACGTGAGCTCCGAATTCGCACGAGGGAGCATGTGCGTGATGTTCTGGCGGCCAAAGAGGCCACCAACCCCGAATCCCTAAAAACGATACCCAGACATTTTAGGGAGGTTCACAATTGTGACCCTACATCCCTCCAGGTCCGCGGTATCGACAGGGTACATCTGGGAATTCGGGGCGGGGACCTCAAAAAACGGCTGGCACAGATGGAGTGCCGTTGGATTTTTGTTCTGGGTACTCAGGCACCAGATGGGCTGAATGAACGGCTTTCCTTTGCCCCTTTTCTGTGACCATCGCCTTTATCCCCATAATAATGGTATCTTGAGTGAGTCCGACTGAGGAGAAGAAAGAGGGAGGTTGAGCTCCTCTTAGCCGGATTCAATTAAATCCACCCTGGCCTTGCATCAGAGGTGTGAATAGCTGCGTAGCCCCCTGTGTGTGTTTTTAGGATTTCGTATGTTATCTTTTCATGCTGTATTTATTGGTGGTCTCATGACTCTTTTAACAGTGTGTCTTTTCTTTTGTTCAATTTTAAGGGACCTGGTTTTGTCATGAACCCTCCCCTGTCTGCGGCGGCCACTCACTCCGGTGCACATGGGAAATGGAGGTGTGTCATTAATCAGGGTCCCCCCTTTTTAAGCTTCACTCTTGGCACTTTTTAACTATCGTCCCCCGACGAAGCACTTGACGAAACACGTGTTGGGACGTCGGTCCCCACGTGTTCTCCAGGATTCCCGGACGCTTTACTTGTTTGTGGTAAGCCTACATGCCTCATTAATGATTGACCAATGTGACATTGCTTAGGGCTCCTCCTAATTGTATTTGAGGCTATAGCTTCGCCTCAGAGGGTATTTTGGCCATTGTACCAGCTTTACATATAGGCCTTTTGGAGTCATGATCTGGTATAAGGCCATAGGTTTAGGCTATGGGGCCACTAACTAGCGGCACAATGGATTTTGGCCCCTATGTGAGGCCTTTTGTATGGGCATGAGGCTGCTACAATAAGACATATATTTATCTGGTCTAGCAGGTCCGATATAATTCTTCACATATTTTCCTGGGTCACGTGGGGTCTCCCCTCTTCCTTCACCTACTCATTTCGGTTTTTCTGATTGTTATTTTATGTATTGTAATACCCTGTGCGCTATAAAATAAAATGTTTTATACATTTGCATCACGGTGTCTCTGGGGTATCTCTATATTTTGGTAAATTTAAAGACTCTTGTGCTCTGAGTTCAAATGCATTATTTCCGAGTTGTTGCCTATAATTTCTGGATCTTTATGTTATATATGGAAGTCTGAACTGGGTGCAAAAACCTAAAAAAACATCACTATGGGGAGATAAGGTATGCACACCAGTGACTATGTAAGGGGAATACATGAAATAGCAGAAACTGCTGTGTGAATACTGACTTGAAAAATCCAATAGCTATATGTAAGAGTGAAAATGTGAAAAATGGAATCTGCATTACTGCCATGAACATATGAATCAAGAGAAATTTAGCTACTGAATTGATCAATGCAATAGAGCCCCAACACTACGCCAAAGTATTTCTCTACGTTGGGGTCCCTAGCTTGTGTGTGTCCTCTCATGTAGTTAAAAAACTTACCGTGTATGGGAAGCTGAGACCCAGGCTATTTATGCGTATGATATGGATTGGCAATAGGTGTGGTTGGGGAGGGTTCACAAACGAAAAACTACTAACAAATAAGGAATAACGTTTGGAACACCATTCTAAAGGTCCAGTCACACTAAGCAACTTACCAGCGATCCCAACAACGATAGGGATCGCTGGTAAGTTGCTAGGAGGTTGCTGGTGAGATGTCACACTGCGACGCTCCAGCGATCCCACCAGCAACCTGACCTGGCAGGGATCGCTGGAGCGTCGCTACACGGGTTGCTGGTGAGCTCACCAGCAACCAGTGACCAGCCCCCAGCGCCGCGTGGAAGATGCTGCGCTTGGTAACTAAGGTAAATATCGGGTAACCAACCCGATATTTACCTTGGTTACCAGCGCACGCAGCTACACGTGCAGAGAGCAGGGAGCAGCGCACACTGAGCGCTGGCTCCCTGCTCTCCTAGTTACAGCACACATCGGGTTAATTAACCCGATGTGTGCTGCAGCTAAATGTGCACAGAGCAGGGAGCAGCGCACACTGAGCGCTGGCTCCCTGCTCTCCTAGTTACAGCACACATCGGGTTAATTACCCGATGTGTGCTGCAGCTAAATGTGCACAGAGCAGGGAGCCGGCACTGACAGTGAGAGCGGCGGAGGCTGGTAACAAAGGTAAATATCGGGTAACCAAGGACAGGGCTTCTTGGTTACCCGATGTTTACTGTGGTTACCAGCCTCCGCAGAAGCCGGCTCCTGCTGCCTGCACATTTAGTTGTTGCTGTCTCGCTGTCACACACAGCGATCTGTGCTTCACAGCGGGACAGCAACAACTAAAAAATGGCCCAGGACATTCAGCAACAACCAACGACCTCACAGCAGGGGCCAGGTTGTTGCTGGATGTCACACACAGCAACATCGCTAGCAACGTCACAAAAGTTGTTCGTTAGCAGCGATGTTGCTAGCGATGTTGCTTAGTGTGACGGGGCCTTAAGTCTGAACTGGGTGCAAAAACCTAAAAAAACATCACTATGGGGAGATAAGGTATGCACACCAGTGACTATGTAAGGGGAATATATGAAATAGCAAAAACTGCTGTGTGAATACTGACTTGAAAAATCCAATAGCTATATGTAAGAGTGAAAATGTGAAAAATGGAATCTGCATTACTGCCATGAACATATGAATCAAGAGAAATTTACCTACTGAATTGATCAATGCAATAGAGCCCCAACACTACGCCAAAGTATTTCTCTACGTTGGGGTCCCTAGCTTGTGTCTGTCCTCTCATGCAGTTAAAAAACTTACCGTGTATGGGAAGCTGAGACCCAGGCTATTTATGCGTATGATATGGATTGGCAATAGGTGTGGTTGGGGAGGGTTCACAAACGAAAAACTACTAACAAATAAGGAATAACGTTTAGAACACCATTCTAAGTCTGAACTGGGTGCAAAAACCTAAAAAAACCCAGTTCAGACTTAGAATGGTGTTCCAAACGTTATTCCTTATTTGTTAGTAGTTTTTCGTTTGTGAACCCTCCCCAACCACACCCATTGCCAATCCATATCATACGCATAAATAGCCTGGGTCTCAGCTTCCCATACACGGTAAGTTTTTTAACTGCATGAGAGGACACACACAAGCTAGGGACCCCAACGTAGAGAAATACTTTGGTGTAGTGTTGGGGCTCTATTGCATTGATCAATTCAGTAGCTAAATTTCTCTTGATTCATATGTTCATGGTAGTAATGCAGATTCCATTTTTCACATTTTCACTCTTACATATAGCTATTGGATTTTTCAAGTCAGTATTCACACAGCAGTTTCTGCTATTTCATGTATTCCCTGTATAGGGGTTAGCTCCAGGTTGCCTTACTGGAGTAGTCCGGTGCACGACCCAGTGAATCCACCTCCAAGACGTTACAGCATCTCATAGCACCATCCAGAGTTCCGGGGCCTTCCACTAACCGTGGAGGGTAACGTCCATCTTGCTGCTGCACTCCATCACCCCGGGTACTCACAATGGCAGCGGCGGTACCCCCAATTGGTGGGGTCATGAACTATATCTCTCCCCTGTAACTACCCCCCTTTTTCCATTTGAGTATGGCCCCTAACCACCGGGTCTGTATGTATATATATATATATTGCTCAAAAAAATAAAGTGAGCACCAAAATACAAAGTCCTTGTTTAAGTGTTCCCTTTATTTTTTTGAGCAGTATATATATATATATATATATATATATGTATCTGTGTGTGTATATGTGTATATATATATATATATATATATATATTTATTATAAAATACATCTGTGCATTTATGCATTCCGACCCATTAATTGATGTTAACACATCAGGATGAAATTTGAATACATCAACACGCTATAAGACCATGTTTAAATTATTAACTTAATCGCCTCATCTTGTCACAGAACCACAGATAGGTGCAACTCAGTCTGTCAAATCTGTCTCTAGACTCATCTAGGGTGGAGAAAATATGTGCAAGCGTATCACCTCTGCTCCACCCTGATGTAGATGAACTTGTGCTATGAAAAATGAGAACTGAGATTTTAGCTTACACAGTATATATGGCTGTATGGGTCTCTTAGGACAAGAGCATAGACACTTTATATTGCTTTATTTAGCTGTCTAAGGAATACATCACGAGTAACTGAGCAGTGTTCATTTTACCAACCAGCTTACCTGTCACCACTGGTAAGGAATTATAGACTAACAAACAGGAGTTAATAGTCACCCTACTACTAGAGGGAAGGGTCCGTAACCACAATCAATAAATTCATTGTGAAACTTTGAGCTATGGTAAAAATTCTATTTCTCTAAGGAAATATGAGCCGATATTTTCAATTTAATTTCAGCAACGCCACCAGGCTGGAGTTAACCCCTTAAGGACCAAGCTAGTTTATACATTAATGACCAAGCCTCATTTTCCAAATCTGACCAGTGTCACTTTATGTGGTAATAACTCTGGAACACTTCATCATATCCCACTGCTTCTGTGATTGTTTTTTTTCGTGACATGTTGTACTTCATGTTAGTGGTAAATTTTGCTCGATATTATCTGCATTTATTTATGAAAATATCAATAATTTGGCAAAAAATGTAAGCATTCTCAGTTTTCAAACTTTTAATTTTTATGTCCTTAAACCAGATGGTTATACCACACAAAATAGTTAATAAATAACATTTGTCACATATTTATACTTTATATTGGTACTATTTTTGAAACATTTTCTTTGTTAGGAAGTTAGAAGCGTTAAAAGTTTATCAGCAATTTCTCATTTTTCCAACAGAATTTACTAAATCAATTTTTTAGGGACCACATCACATTTGAAGTGACTTTGATGTGCTTATGAGACAGAAAATGCCCCAGGTTGACACCATTATAAAAAGTGCAAAACCTCAGGTGCTTCACAGGAACTAAAGCAATGAGGAAGGAAAAAATGAACATTTTACTTTTCCCACAAAAATGTTACTTTATTACAAAATTGTGCAATTTCACAAGTGTAAAGGGCGCTTTACACGCTGCAATGTATCTTACAATGTGTCGGCGGGGTCACGTCGTAAGTGACACTCATCCGGCATTGTAAGTTACATCGCAGTGTGTAACTGCTACGTGCGATTGCGATTGAACGGTAAAACGTTCATCGCACGCACGTCATTCATTCCTCATGAATTGTACGTCAGATTGTTCATCGTACCCGGGGTAGCACACATCGCAGTGTGTGACACCCCGGGAACGATGAACAGATCTTACCTACGTCCTGCGGCTCCCGGCCGGTAATGCGGAAGGAAGGAGGTGGGCGGGATGTTTACGTCCCGCTCAGCTCCGCCCCTCCGCTTCTATTGGCTGGCTGC
Source organism: Anomaloglossus baeobatrachus (assembly GCF_048569485.1). Classification (NCBI taxonomy): domain Eukaryota; kingdom Metazoa; phylum Chordata; class Amphibia; order Anura; family Aromobatidae; genus Anomaloglossus; species Anomaloglossus baeobatrachus. Next base: position 529,189,751 of record NC_134354.1, read on the forward strand.
CACGTGACGTCACACATCGAGGTCGTATGGAAGGTAAGTACATGTGACGGGGGTTAATCGTTTGTGCGGCACGTTCAACAAATTGAACGTGCCACACATACGATGGGGGCGTTGCAAATCGCATACGATATCGTATGCGAAATTGCAACGTGTAAAGCAGGCTTAACAGGAGAAAATGGACAATCCAATTTGTTGTGCGATTCTCCTCAGTATGCCAATAACCCAAATGTAGTGGAAAACTACTGTTTGGGCGCACAGTAGGGCTCGGAAGGGAAGGATCACTTGTCAAGGATGTCTCTCTGCATTTAGAAACTTGTGACAGGATCTGGGCTAGAATCTCATATTGCCATCTGAGACTCCACATATTAAACATATTTTCTTTTCTTTTGGTGCTTCTAGGGTTAATATCAGTTTTCCTTTCCAGTAGCTTCTGATTCCTGAGCTCAGGTGCTTCTGGTTGGTGACCACTCCCTACCCCTATATATTGTTACATCTTCCAATAGAGGGTGTCAGTTATTCTGATTCATTCTGAAGCTTGGCCTGGAGCTGGAAGGAGCTGATGAGCCCTTTGTTGTTGTAAGTGGTTTAGGCTTTGCTCGTGGTCTATGGTGATCCTGATGGCATCTCCCTTGCGGAATCTAATTTTAGGAAGTCTCCAGTAGCGAGTGTGGCCAGCTGAGGAGAACTGCTCAGAGTTTCAGAGACTGGTTACAGACACCCCAATGGAATGATCCGGCTCTAAGGAGTCAATTCTTTTAGAGTCTGTTTGATAGACTGAGGGGTTCTTTGATTCTGTATGCTGCTCCAAAGTCACTGGAGGCTGCAATGTCCCTTGCTATAAGGCTAGATAGACATCTCAGGCAGAGACTAATTGTGTAGTAGAGAAAGGGTTGGATCCAGCATCAAATTCCATGGTTAAAAATTCCACTTTATTGAAAAATAAGTGTAAAAATTCACAAAAGATGTATATATTAGCAGAGGGATGGGAAAGAGTGCATGAAACACCTTATGTGTTTCGGACGGTGAATTTAAAAGCAGTCCTTAGTCATAGGTGCTTATGCCAAGAAAGATCGCATGTTATATGCTCAAGGGTAAGATTCACAAGAGGTTTAGGGAACGCCCCTCTGTGGAGAGGGGAGAGGAACATCACAGTTGACAAATTAATAGGCACATCATGCAAAGGGTAGATGAGTACAAATCTATATAGAAAAAAATACACATATATTGAAATATAAGACCGTACTGCTCCAAGAATATTATCCAGGTTGAATGAATGGCACTCCCACACATGTCAGAAAAAAAAAATAATGAATATAGATGCAGATATAGCTTTGTATATATTATCTATATATATAATTGCCTTATTCTATCTGTCTATCTGTCTGTCTGTCTGTTTGTCTGTCTTGCTCCAAAATTATGTCGTTACAGTGACAACTGTCGCATTGGCTGCTCGCCTCGCCTCCGCCCCCCCCGCAAGGATTGGCCGCTCGCCCAGGCTCCGCCCCCGCACGGATTGGCCTTTTGCCCCGGCCCTCCACACGCATCGCCCGCTCGGCCACGCCCCTTCCCCCGAATTCAAACGAAGCCCCGACTCCCAGGTGACTGTTGCACTCCCAGGAGTCCACACCGGCAACCCAGCCCAGACATAACCTTGCGATGCTGGGATCGTGACGGAGGCGGCGTATGCTGGTAACGATGATACACATCAGGTAACTATGGGAAGCGCTTCCCTTAGTTACCCGATGTGTATCATGGTTACTAGCTTACCCCGGCTCCCGTAGCACATGTGCAGGGAGCCGGCATACGCTGATGCCTCGCCTGCTCGACCCCGCCCAAACACACGTTTGCCCGCTCGGCCCCGCCTCCGGCACACGTTGGCCCGCTTGGCCCCACCCCCGGCGGCCCACTTGGCCTCGCCCCGGCACACGTTGGCCTGCTCGGTCCCGCCCCCGGCACACGTTGGCCCTCTTGGCCCCGCCCCCAGCACACGTTAGCCCGCTAGGCCCCGTCTGTGTGTAAGTTTTTTCGGTTCTGTTTTTTTGGGGGGTGCGGATATTCGCTGTCAGTGCGACCGTGGTTTTAATTAACCCATACTCGACTTTTCCCAAAAGTAAGAACTTGACAGAGGAGAATGGCACAAGGACTGGAGTAATATTTCTGCACTACAACTCCCAGCATTAGTGCTGCAGTGCAGATGATAGGAATTAGCTGGAGGAGAAAAGGGCAAGGAGCAGATAAGAAAAGAAGAAGGAGAATTGACAGAGGTAAACAGGAGGGGAATGAAGAAGAGGAGACAACAATCCCCTGCACCTGGGGGAAGGTGGGCAGCAGCCACAGGGGGCACCAGGGCACAGCACTGGGGCAGCAGCCAAGGGGCACCATGGGTAGGCACAACACACCACACACACACTGGGAACCACAAACACTGCCCTACACAGACACACACACAGACAACGCCGCACACACACAACACCCAACACACAAACACCGCAGCACACACAAATATATGCACATACCGAGCACAGACACACATTGCACAAAACATACCTCCCTTAAAACACACACACGCACCCCACACCCACACAAACCGCGCAACACACAGCACCACACACAGACAACACTGCAGACACACAGCGCTCCACAAACAACGCAACACACAACGCAACACACAAACAACACTGCTCTCACACTCCCCCCACACCCAGACAACACCCAGAACATTTACAGCGCCCACACAAACACTTGGCAACTACACACAACAACATCTTTATATATAACAGAAATCATACATTAACTACACAATAAATTCAAGAGTACCCGATGCATTAGAATCGGGCCACCTTCTAGTACATTTATATTTGTTTGTATATATGTTTATATGCATATGTACATAGTTGCATCATATCGATATTGTAAAAATATGTGTGTGTGTATACTGATGTGATAACGGCTGTGACATACTGTTAATGGTTGTATATTTTTTTCATGGGTTAATAAATCGCATGTGCGCAATTTAGTAGTTATATATGATTGCATGCTGTAAAAATCGCATGTGCGCAAAATGTATGTTTATGTACGTATGTACCCCGTTGTATATGCATATGTATATACAGTATGTATATACTGGTATAATAAGGGCTGTAACATGCTACTGATGTGTGCAATATGCGGTATTTAGTAATAATATGGGCTGAAAGTGCACACTCCCAGCTGCAATATGAGAGTTTTCACATCCAAATCGGAGAAAGGGTTTAGGAATCATAGCTCTGTAATGCATAGCCTCCTCTTTTTAAAGGGACCAAAAGTAATTGGACAAGGGACTCTAAGGGCTGCAATTAACTCTGAAGGCATCTCCCTCGTTAACCTGTAATCAATGAAGTAGTTAAAAGGTCTGGGGTTGATTACAGGTGTGTGGTTTTGCATTTGGAAGCTGTTGCTGTGACCAGACAACATGCGGTCTAAGTAACTCTCAATTGAGGTGAAGCAGAACATCCTGAGGCTGAAAAAAAATAAAAAATCCATCAGAGAGATAGCAGACATGCTTGGAGTAGCAAAATCAACAGTCGGGTACATTCTGAGAAAAAAGGAATTGACTGGTGAGCTTGGGAACTCAAAAAGGCCTGGGCGTCCACAGATGACAACAGTGGTGGATGATCGCCGCATACTTTCTTTGGTGAAGAAGAACCCGTTCACAACATCAACTGAGGTCCAGAACACTCTCAGTGAAGTAGGTGTATCTGTCTCTAAGTCAACAGTAAAGAGAAGACTCCATGAAAGTAAATACAAAGGGTTCACATCTAGATGCAAACCATTCATCAATTCCAAAAATAGACAGGCCAGAGTTAAATTTGCTGAAAAACACCTCATGAAGCCAGCTCAGTTCTGGAAAAGTATTCTATGGACAGATGAGACAAAGATCAACCTGTACCAGAATGATGGGAAGAAAAAAGTTTGGAGAAAAAAGGGAACGGCACATGATCCAAGGCACACCACATCCTCTGTAAAACATGGTGGAGGCAACGTGATGGCATGGGCATGCATGGCTTTCAATGGCACTGGGTCACTTGTGTTTATTGATGACATAACAGCAGACAAGAGTAGCCGGATGAATTCTGAAGTGTACCGGGATATACTTTCAGCCCAGATTCAGCCAAATGCCGCAAAGTTGATCGGACGGCGCTTCATAGTACAGATGGACAATGACCCCAAGCATACAACCAAAGCTACCCAGGAGTTCATGAGTGCAAAAAAGTGGAACATTCTGCAATGGCCAAGTCAATCACCAGATCTTAACCCAATTGAGCATGCATTTCACTTGCTCAAATCCAGACTTAAGACGGAAAGACCCACAAACAAGCAAGACCTGAAGGCTGCGGCTGTAAAGGCCTGGCAAAGCATTAAGAAGGAGGAAACCCAGCGTTTGGTGATGTCCATGGGTTCCAGACTTAAGGCAGTGATTGCCTCCAAAGGATTCGCAACAAAATATTGAAAATAAAAATATTTTGTTTGGGTTTGGTTTATTTGTCCAATTACTTTTGACCTCCTAAAATGTGGAGTGTTTGTAAAGAAATGTGTACAATTCCTACAATTTCTATCAGATATTTTTGTTCAAACCTTCAAATTAAACGTTACAATCTGCACTTGAATTCTGTTGTAGAGGTTTCATTTCAAATCCAATGTGGTGGCATGCAAAGCCCAACTCGCGAAAATTGTGTCACTGTCCAAATATTTCTGGACCTAACTGTACTTACAGAGACTGTGTCCAAACAAAGAGCCTCATGGTTAAACCTTATGGTCTCAGTGGGGTCATGCTGGTAAAGGGTACAGTTTAACCCAACAGGATGTCCCAGAGACTGCACACTCCAAGATGCTAATATACAAAAAATGAAGGAGGGAGTAAATACGTGCAATTAATAGAAAATTTTAATATATATAAATAGTTACAAAAATGTACATGACATAAAGAAGCATAGGTCAGGGAAAAAATACATACATAAAGTCCCTGTAAAACATCCTACTTGCTGGTATGTATATAAAGGGAAAATAGCTGAGGTGCATAGAGTGGTATAGCACAAAAGCTGCCGCAAAATAAGGTGTAGGGCCAGTAAGGACAATTGCTGGGGGGCTGCGTCAAGGGAAAGTTTATAGATAAAATGACATAGCAACCACCCTTAGTACTGCCAGGAATAGATGCTGCATGGGTTAAAATATCCAGCCATAAAGGGGTATAGCGCAAATGCATAGGTTAAATAGCATGGAATCAAAACCCATATAGTACAAATCAGCAGACCGGGTAAGCAGACATGTGCTTACCAGTGTAGGAAGGTTCAGGGGTACAACAGAGGGGGCCTCCGACGGCCGTTTCGCGGTGCAAGGACCGCTTCTTCCGGGAGGAAAATAGTATATGGTGTCCGGGTAACGGACCTGCTCCTATATGCCTGTAATTCCGGTCACGTGAAACGTCACATGACCGGGAGCCGGAGGGAGACGGGGACTTCCGGGCATGTGCAGCACCACATCCACTATGTGGATAGTGCGCACGCGCGTTCCACGCTCCAGAGAGCATGGCGTCTCTGTCCCCCTGGCAACGGGAGGGACGCACGCAGCGCGATCAGTCCAGCACAGCATACTGCGTCCGCATTCAATGCGGATCACAGCTGCAGGCCAAAGAACGCACTCCCACGCCCCCCCGAAATGACAGGCACAAGGAGAAAGAGTAGAACAGGGGGAGTGAAGGAAGGTAAGATGAGTAGACAGAAGGGGGGAGGCACATATGTCACACATCATCAAGCATCACCGGCTCAGAAGAGGGACGCGTCACCATCCGACGAGCCAGGCAATGCTTAAGGTGGAAAGGGACCCATGTGACAAGCCCCATGGACAATAAAATGTATGATATAATGTATGTGATTGACTTATACATATACCAAACAGGACTAGAGTTGTTTATATGTATATATTCCTGGCAGTACTAAGGGTGGTTGCTATGACTTAGTCATTTCATCTATAACCTTTCCCTTGACGCAGCCCCCTAGCAATTGTCCTTACTGGCCCTACACCTTATTTTGCGCAGCTTTTGTGCTATACCACTCTATACACCTCAGCTATTTTCCCTTTATATACATACCAGCAAGTAGGATGTTTTACGGGGACTTTATGTATGTATTTTTTCCCTGACCTATGCTTCTTTATGTCATGTACATTTTTGTAACTATTTATATATATTAAAATTTTCTATTAATTGCACGTATTTACTCCCTCCTTCGTTTTTTGTATATTCGGACTAATTGTGACCTGGTTCCCTGTAGTCCCTCCACAGGAAGAGGTCACACAGGTGCATTCGGATGAGCCTATGCTGTTGCTGGGTGCTATCTCTCATTCTAGGTTGCCTGCGGTTAGCCGTGGGATAGGAGCTTGTTTCTACTGTAGTCACATTGGTCAATACATTGCAGTTTGTCCATCTAAGTTCAAACCTGTAACTTCATCTAAAAAGCCGCCTCCTCCAGTTCATGTTGAGGAAGGTGACCTGGGTGGGTACATTTCCTCCATTTTCCCTTCTTTTCTGGCTAAGGACAAAGAGGGGATACCCATCCCACTCTTCAGGATAATGTTAGGTCTTAGTTACCCCCAGTCCTACTCCTGAGTGTAAGGTTATGAAGTCGTTTTTTTCTGTGTATACCCCAACATGTTATTCCATCTGAAAAATTCCCCCCAGGCCATGTGGAGGATGTTGGTCTGGGTTTGTATATTTCCTCCGTAACACATTTTTTCCCTTCCAAAGTCTTTAAGGTTAATTAGGAGGGAGACTGTGTTAAACTTACCACTCCACAGGTCAATCCTAGGCCTCGTTGTCTACTCTGGAGGGGTGGTCGGAAGGGGTGTAAGCTTGAGAAGCCTAGTGGGGTTTCCTTTGTTGTCAGTCCTTTTGACTAGCTTCCAACAAATGCATGCATGGTAATTAACGTTCAGGTCCAGACCTGTGTATGAATGACTACATATGGGTGTCCACAAAAAACATCAAGTGCAGGTGTGCATCTGGGGCTCTAGGCACAAGGTTCCTCGGTCCATACCATGTTGCAGACATTGTTCACCTGGAGCTACCCCCAGTACTATATGCCCATAACATTGTGCACAGGTCATCACTCAGGTGATGTGTTGTTGAGGCTACATCATTACCGTTGCCATTGTTAAGCATTACTGGTAACCGTGAAGGTCAGTTTGCATTAGTTGTAAACGATGGTGTGTTGGACAATTTTTTTTCTGAGATGTTTTCCGGGTTAATCCGGTTTTGTGTGTCCAGAGGCTCCTCGTTAAGTGGGGGTACTGTCATGGACGTCTCTCTACATTTAGAGCCTTGTGACAGAATCCGGGCAAGAGTCTCTCATTGCCATCTGAGACTTCTCATATTAAACATATTTCCCTTTCCTTTGGTGTAGAGAGGGTTAATGTCAGTTTTACTTTCCAGCAGCTTGTGACTCCTGGCCCTATGTGCTTCCGGTTAGGGACCACTCCCTTTCCCTATATATGGTCACATGTCCCAGTAGAGGTGGCCGGTTATTCTGATTCATTCTGAAGCTAGGCTTTGAGGTGGAAGGAGCTGCTGGAGCGCTTGTTGTGTGAAGGGGTGTAGGCTGCAGTCTTGGTGTCTCACTGCAGCCGTGAAGTTAGGCTTTTGTTGTTTCCCCTGACTGCTGCACCTTCCCTTCATGTTATTTAAGTGCAGCGGTGGTGGTGGCGATCCTCACCTGCTAGCTACGCAGGGCTACCTAGGGTTTCAGGTATCCTGCTCGGTGCAGAACCTTTATAGTGCTTGCTAGGAGTGCAGGGTACAACGGCAGGTGAGTGCAGGAGGTTTCCCATCATCCCTTAGTGCCAGGGACCACCGCCGTTATTAAACTTTCCCCCTGTGTACCTTTTGATTTTTGTGGTGAACCCCTTGTTTGTTATGAGGGGCTGCTGATAAGTCTTTGGCTTTGTAATCTTTTTTGTCTCTATGGTAATGAATAGTGATGAGCGAGTATGCTTGTTACTACTCGGTACTCGCACGAGTATCACTGTACTCGGGCTACTCGGCGGGGACCGAGTAATCTCGCGATACTCGTGCTGTACTCGTGGTCTTCATCCCTGCATGTTGGCGCTCTTTTGAGAGCCAGCCCTCATGCAGGGATTGGCTGGCAGACCACTGCAATGCCACAGCCCTGTTAGTTGTGGAATTGCAGTGATTGGCCAGCCTGCACAGCGTGACCGAGCCTTTATACCGGCGGGCGCGCTGTGCTCTGCACACAGCCATCTAGACAGTCAGTGCAGGGAGAGTGTTGCTGCTTCAGGGAAAGGTTTGCAGCCCTTTATAGTTATTTCCGTAGCAGGGCTGCAAACAGTGTGAACAAAAGTCCTTCTCAGGACTATTCTAGTTGTATACAGGCAGGCAGGGTATAGCCAGGTCGGAGTACAGTAGCAGAGTCCTTCTCAGGACTATTGTTGCTGTATACAAGCAGGGTATAGCCAGGTCGGAATACAGGCTAGTGACCAGAAGAGTCCTTGTCAGGACTATTGTAGCAGTATACAGGCAGGCAGGCAGGCAGGGTTTATAGCCATTCCTAGTGGTGACCGTATACCAGCCTTCATCATATCTGGGGCTGGTGTACACAGTCTAAAACAGTCCAGATAGTGCCAGACTTCTCAGTAATTTTTTCTCCTAAAAACCTGTTAGGTTCTTAGTGCGTCCGTGCTTGCATTTAAAAACCGCACGTGTGTGCCTGTCGGTGGCAGCGTACAGGTGCACGTTTTGCACAAACTATTATATAACGCACAAGTCTAGTGAATAATACACGTCAGTCAGCAGTGTCTGATAGTGTCAGACTTCTCAGTAATTGTCGCTCCTAAAAACCTGTTAGGTTCTTAGTGCGTCCGTGCTTGCATTTAAAAACCGCACGTGTGTGCCTGTCGGTGGCAGCGTACAGGTGCACGTTTTGCACAAACTATTATATAACGCACAAGTCTAGTGTATAATACACGTCAGTCAGCAGTGTCTGATAGTGTCAGACTTCTCAGTAATTGTCGCTCCTAAAAACCTGTTAGGTTCTTAGTGCGTCCGTGCTTGCATTTAAAAACCGCACGTGTGTGCCTGTCGGTGGCAGCGTACAGGTGCACGTTTTGCACAAACTATTATATAACGCACAAGTCTAGTGAATAATACACGTCAGTCAGCAGTGTCTGATAGTGTCAGACTTCTCAGTAATTGTCGCTCCTAAAAACCTGTTAGGTTCTTAGTGCGTCCGTGCTTGCATTTAAAAAACGCACGTGTGTGCCTGTCGGTGGCAGCGTACAGGTGCACTTGTGTGCGTTTTGCACAAACTTGGATATAACGCACAAGTCTAGTGAATACACGTCAGCACAGCATTGCAAAATGTGCAAGGGCGTTGGCAACGAACAAGGAAGTGGACGTGATGGTGGTGCAGGCAGAGGCCGAGGTCGTGGGCAAGCTCTAATTTCGCCACAACAAAGGGCCACATCTAGTCGCTCGCACGTCCTGTCCCAAATTCTTGGGGACCGCAGCAGTACACCGCTCTTGAACCAAGACCAGTGTCAACAGGTTGTTAGTTGGATAGCGGATAATGCATCCAGTCAGATTGGCACCACCACAAACACTCTGTCTTCCACACGGTCAAGTGTCAGTAGCCGTGATACTGCACCGCACATTTCAGAACCTGATCCTCCTTCCTACCACAAGGCTGAGTACACGTCCTCGGACATTACTGATCCCACACTTGGACACTCGGAAGAGCTGTTCACGTTTCCATTCGCACATTCTGGCCTCTCGCCAGCTCATGTTGAAGTGGGTCATGAGGAGATCGTATGTACAGATGCCCAAATATTTGAGCAGCCACGTTCTCACGAAGTTGGCAACGTGTCTCAACAAGGGGTGGACGATGATGAGACACAATTGTCAGGAAGTCAGGAGGAGGAGCAGGGTGCAGAAGAGGAAGACGACATGGTGGATGATCCAGTAACTGACCCAACCTGGCAGGAGGATATGCAGAGCGAGGACAGCAGTGCACAGGGGGAGGGAGGCGTAGCATCCCAACAGGCAGTAAGAAGCAGGGTGGTGGCTCCAGGCAGAAGTCAGGCAACCGTTCCCCGGAACAACAACACGACACAAGGTGCCTGTACAAATGTTAGGTCTTCCCGAGTCTGGCAGTTTTTTAAGTTGGCTCCAGATGATTCTAAAAAGGCCATTTGCAACAGCTGCCGTGCCAGCATCAGCAGGGGTACCAAAACTAGCAGCCTGACCACCACCAGCATGATCAGGCACATGTCAGCCAAGCACCCGACTTTGTGGGAAGTACATCAGAGTCGAGGAGCAGTGCATGCTGATGTCACTGCTACGTCTTCGCTTGTTGTGCATGCGAGCCAATCCCCTGTCCATGCTGCCTGCGAACAAGCTTCCTCCAGTCCTGCACCTGCAGTTGCCTACGCAGAAATAACACCATCATCAAGCACGTCCTTGTCCCAGCGCAGCGTTCAGTTATCCATTCAGCAAACCTTTGAACGCAGGCGCAAATACACTGCCAACGCCCCACATGGCACAGTTCTAAATGCTAACATTTCGCGACTGCTTGCGCTGGAAATGTTGCCTTTTAGGCTGGTGGAGACAGAAGCATTCCGCGACCTGATGGCGGCAGCTGTCCCACGTTACTCGGTCCCCAGCCGCCACTATTTCTCCCGGTGTGCCGTCCCCGCATTGCATAACCACGTGTCACAAAACATCACACGTGCCCTGAACAACGCTGTTTCACCCAAAGTCCACCTAACCACAGACACGTGGACAAGTGCTTGTGGGCAAGGCCGCTACATCTCGTTGACGGCACACTGGGTTAATATTGTGGAAGCTGGGACCCAGTCTGAGCGAGGGACGGAACACGTCCTTCCCACACCAAGGTTTGCAGGCCCTACCTCAGTCAGGGTTTCACCCACACTCTACAGCTCCGGAATGTCATGCTCTTCAGCCTCCTCCTCCTGCGCATCCTCATCCACTTTACCCTCCACACCAGTTCCAAGCTGGAAGCACTGCAGCACTGCCTCGGCGAAGCGGCAACAGGCTGTGCTGAAGCTAATCTGCATAGGTGACAAACCCCACAATGCAGAAGAGGTGTGGACAGCTCTGAAACAGCAGGCAGATCACTGGCTCACACCTCTGAACCTAAAGCCAGGAAAGGTCGTGTGTGACAATGGCCGGAACCTGGTGGCGGCTTTGAGGCGAGGCCAGCTGACACATGTTCCATGCGTGGCCCATGTGCTCAACCTCGTGGTTCAGCGGTTTCTAAAGTCATACCCAAAGCTGTCTGATCTGCTGGTAAAAGTTCGCCGCTTGTCTGCACATTTTCGAAAGTCACCTACTGCATCAGCCGGCTTTCAGCACCGTTTGCATCTTCCGGCTCACAGACTGGTGTGTGATGTCCCCACGCGTTGGAATTCAACTCTGCACATGTTGGTCAGGATATGTGAGCAGAAGAGGGCAGTTGTTGAGTACCTGCATCACGTTAGCTGTCTGGAAATGGGTCAAACTCCACACATAACACCTGAGGAGTGGAGATGGATGTCCGACCTATGTACCATCCTCCAAAACATTGAGGACTCCACCAAGATGGTGAGTGGTGATGACGCCATTATTAGCGTCACCATACCGCTTCTCTGCCTTCTAAAACGGTCTCTGCTCAAAAACAAACATGATGCATTGCAGGCGGAGCGCGATGAGTTGGAGCAAGAAACAGTAGTGGGTGTGGGTGATAACACACAGCCCAGCCTCATCTCATCACAACGTGCAGTGGAGGACTATGACGAGGAGGAGGATGAAGACATGGAGCAACTCTCCGGCCAAATTGAGGATATGACATGCACACCAGTCATATCCTTGGTTCAGCGTGGCTGGCCAGAGGACAGGGTAGATGAGGAGGAGGAGGAGGAGGACAGCATGTTCAGTCATCGTGTTGGTCAGGATACTGAAGTACTGGCTGTTAAGAGTCTGGCGCACATGGCTGACTTTATGGTAAGCTGCCTGTCTCGTGACCCCCGCGTTAAGAACATCTTGGCCGACAATCATTACTGGTTGGTAACACTGTTAGACCCACGCTACAAGGAGAACTTTATGTCTCTTATTCCCGAGGCGGAGAGGTCAGCCAAAATGCAGCAGTTCCGGAAGGCCATAGTCACGGAAGTAGGCAAAGCATTCCCCTCACAAAACGCTAGCGGCATAGGTCAGGAATCAGTGGACAACCAAGGCGTACAGCCGAGAGGGGCACAAGTCCAATCCGCCAGAGGTAGGGGAACAGTCTTTAAGATGTGGGACAGTTTTCTCAGCCCCTCACGTACCACAGCCCCTGAGGTGCGGGGTAGTGCCACAAGAAATCCTAAGTTTGCCCAGATGCTCAAGGAGTACCTTGCAAATCGAACAACTGTACTCCAACATTCCTCTGTGCCTTACAATTATTGGGTATCCAAGGTGGACACGTGGCATGAATTGGCTCTCTACGCCTTGGAAGTCCTGGCCTGCCCTGCCGCTAGCGTTTTGTCAGAGCGTGTTTTTAGTGCCGCAGGTGGAATCATTACAGATAAACGCACCCGCCTGTCAACTGAAAATGCTGACAGGCTGACTCTGATCAAGATGAACAAGGGTTGGATTGGGCCAGACTTCACCACACCACCAGCAAATGAGAGCGGAATTTAAAGTTTGTAACGGGAATTTGCCATGTACCTCCACTCACCCATAGGTACACACTTCTGGACTTTGGATAATCGCTGGACTGCTCCTCCTTCTCCTCATGCGCCACCATGATGACCGTTACAATAGTTAGGCCTTTGTTTCAGGTATACCCCCAGTGGTAAATTTTTTCGCCCATTCTTTCAGAATGGACATTACAACGACAGGAGACCCGCTCCTTTGCAATGGGAACGATGTTTTCAGGCCCTCATGCACGTCTCTATCCAGGGACAATGTGGAGCCTCCCAATTTTTGGCTGCCCTGCCTAAAGCTGGTGTCACACATAACGACGACGACAACGACGTCGCTGCAACGTCACCATATTCTGTGACGTTGCAGCGACCTCAACAGCGACGTCGCTATGTGTGACACATAACAACGATCAGACCCCTGCTGCGAAATCGCTGCTCGCTCCTGAATGCTCCAGGTCATTTTTTGAACGCTGCTATCCCGCTGCGCCATGCTGATAAGCTGATAATCCTTTTGTTTGACACCGCAGCAGGGACGCTACGCTACGTCTGAAACCACACAACGACCGTCGACGTCGCTATGATCGCTACTCCGTCGCTGCTTTTTATAACATGTTTGACAGCTTACTAACGATCATCTATGGTCGCTGCTACGTCACAGAATATGGTGACGTTGCAGCGACGTCATTGTCGTCGTCGTTATGTGTGACCCCAGCTTTAGGGCTAGACTACAGTAGACCCACTTCCTGACAATGGACACTTCAGGTTTACAGGCCCTCATGCACGTCTCTATCCAGGGACAATGTGGAGCCTCCCAATTTTTGGCTGCCCTGCCTAAGGGCTATACTACAATAGACCCACTTCCTGACAATGGACACTTCAGGTTTACAGGCCCTCATGCACGTCTCTATCCAGGGACAATGTGGAGCCTCCCAATTTTTGGCTGCCCTGCCTAAGGGCTATACTACAATAGACCCACTTCCTGACAATGGACACTTCAGGTTTACAGGCCCTCATGCACGTCTCTATCCAGGGACAATGTGGAGCCTCCCAATTTTTGGCTGCCCTGCCTAAGGGCTATACTACAATAGACCCACTTCCTGACAATGGACACTTCAGGTTTACAGGCCCTCATGCACGTCTCTATCCAGGGACAATGTGGAGCCTCCCAATTTTTGGCTGCCCTGCCTAAGGGCTATACTACAATAGACCCACTTCCTGACAATGGACACTTCAGGTTTACAGGCCCTCATGCACGTCTCTATCCAGGGACAATGTGGAGCCTCCCAATTTTTGGCTGCCCTGCCTAAGGGTTATACTACAATAGACCCATTTCCTTACAATGGGCACTTCAGGGTTACAGGCCCTCATGCACGTCTCTATCCAGGGACAATGTGGAGCCTCCCAATTTTTGGCTGCCCTGCCAAAGGGCTATACTACAATAGACCCACTTCCTCAAAATGGGCACATTAGACTCAAGAGGCCTTCATGTACATCTCTTCTCAGGGACATCGAAGTGCCACACAATGTTTTCACGTAAAATCTTTCATGTAATCTCAAAAAGTAACATACACCAGCTCTATCTCACTATTGGGTATGTGCCCTTAACATTTCCGCCATGAAAATTCATTTTGGTGTCATTTTGGAAGGTTTTCTGGTGAGTCCGTAAAAATGGCGTAAAACGCGGACAAAATTGTTCACAGCTGTGATTTTTGAGTGATAAATGCTTCAAGGGGTCTTCCCCATGCTGTTGCCATGTCATTTGAGCACTCTTCTGAGACTTTTGTGCCATTTTTAGGGTTTCTACATGCTGCCGGGGGTCATTTCATAAAAATACTCGGGTCTCCCATAGGATAACATTGGGCTCGGTGCTCGGGCCGAGTACACGAGTATCTTGGGATGCTCGGCCCGAGCCTCGAGCACCCGAGCTTTTTAGTACTCGCTCATCACTAGTAATGAATGTTACATCACATGAAAGCCTTATGTGTCTAATATATGTTTTCAAAATTTTGTGTTTGTTGCTTATGGCAACAAAGAGCAGAGGAAAAAATTCTTGTTTCTGCAAGGAAAGTCCACGAAGGATATTCATGGTGATATGTCACAGACATTGGGGGATCAATGCCCTTCATATTCCATAGTTAAGGGCTGGATTGCCAAATTTAAAATGGGCCACTTCAGCACTAATGATGAGAAACATCATGGACGACCAAGAGTGGTTGTTGTTCAAGAGATCGTCGATGCAGTGTATAACCTCATACTAGAGAATCGACGAATTTCAGCTAAAGTAATAGCAGACATCATGGGGATTTCCCATTAATGTGTTTTTGTCATTATCCATGAATATTTGGACATGAGGAAGCTATCTGCAAAATGGGTCCCCAAACGTTTGACAACAGATCAGAGAAGCGTGCGAGTGAAAACTTCCCAGTTCATTTCTCAGCATTTCCGGACTGATAAGAACCTCCTGGATTGACTGGTCACTATGGATGAGACCTGGATTTATTTGTATGACCCTGAAAACAAGGAGCAGTCAAAAGTGGAGGCACAGTGGCTCGCCGTGTCCAAAGAAGTTCAGGGTGTAAAAATCAGCCACTAAGGTGATGGCATGTGTGTTCTGGGATAAGGAGTGTGTGCTGCTAGTGGACTTACTTCAAAAGAGTTCCACCATCAATGCAAGGTATTACATTGAACTTTTGGACTAATTGAATGTCAGCTCTGAATGCCAAACGGCGCAGCAAGTTGTCCAAAGGAATCTTGTCTCTGCTCACACTGCACAAGCAACCACGGCAAAACTGGTAAAGCTGGGCTTCCAGCTAGTTGACCACCCACCTTATTTACCAGATCTAGCTCCATCCGACTATCATCTGTTTCCAAACCTGAAGAAACACCTCAAGGGTACCAAAATTCACATAATTTCTGATGCCATGGCTGGTACGGATGCCTGGTTTGAGGCACAACCAAAATCCTTCTTTTTGCTAGGCTTACAGAACTTGGAATACCGATGTAAGAAGTGTGTTGACATCAGTGGAGAGTATGTGGAATAAATGTAAAGTTTCATCATCCTATCTCGTTTCTTTCTGGGTAAAACCAAAGACTTATCAGCAGCCGTTCGTATGTGTCTCGCTGTGTGTCGGACTTTCCCCAAGTCCATGCATCACAATAGTATCACTGAAAATGTTATCTTGTCTACTCAAAAACAAGCCCCCACTCGGCTGCATCAGCAGAAAAATAAAAAAGCTACAGTTGTCAAAATAAGGCCATGCAAAAACATTGTTTTATTATATAAGATTGTTTTTATTGTGTAAAAACAGCAAAACATCATAAAAACTTCAGTAACGTTGTATCCCTGTAATCATACTTACCCAAAGGATAAAGCCATCTTATTACTTTTATGACATGAAGAATATCATAATAAAAAAGACTATAAATATTCCTAATTTGTTGGAGTTGTTTTGCTAGTTCAGGGTCCCAAAAATAAAAAAATATTATGTGCATAAAATGGTAACCAATAAAAATGTCAACTCATCCCACAAAAAACAAGCTCTCACAGAACAATTTTGCAGAAAAGTTGAAAAATTATAGCTCTCAAATTATGATGATATAAAAAATATTTTTTGTAAAAAAGTGTTTTTTTAAATTGTGTTAGTTGCAAAACCTAATAAGACATACAGTACAATTGTGATATCCCTGTAATTGTACTGACCCAAGTAATATAGTCATCTTAAGGCTGAGGCCACACGGGGTTATGTGCGAGTCCTCGCATGACACTCGGCTCACGCTCGCAGCGGGAACCGAGTGTCATACGAGTGTCATGCAACTTTGGTGCGATCCTGCGATCAGACCACAGATGCAGAAGGGGGGGCGTCACTGCAGAGGGGAGGGCCAGTGCTGTGGAGGGAAGGGAGGGATTTATCTCTCTATCTCCTCCGTTGCCGGCTATTGCGATTCTCGCACTGCTCTCGCGTTATACTGGTTTAACGCGAGAGCCATGCAATATTTTTCTCGCCCCATAGACTTGCATGGGTATGAGTGGAACAGGATCGCATTCCATTCTCAGCATGCTGCGACAGTTTTCTTGGTCCGATTAGGGCTGAGAATATAATTGCTCATGGGTGCTGCCCCATAGACTAACATTGGTCCGAGTGGAATGCGAATTTTATCGCATGTCACTTGCACAGTTTTTTTCGCAGTGTGCCCTAGGCCTAATAGAAGCAGTCTTGAATTCAGCGGGGGACAGATCAATGGTGCAACCTGTGCGGCCGCACAGGAGCCAAAGTGGTAAAAGGGCCTACTTCAACCTCTAAAGCAGATAGAATTTTGCATTATGATTAGTTATTGGAGTAAAAAGAACCCATATGCTTTTCTTGCACAGGGGCCCTTTACTGTCTGTGTGCACCAGTGCCCTAATCAATTAAATTAGCTGCAGACCCACATTCAATGCAAGTCAATACTGATAATGACCGACTTTGGAAAAACAATTCCACATTCAACAGTACTTTATCTGAGGAATAAAAAGGTACTTAGCAGTCTGGGTAACCTCCTCGATAATCACCCAGACTAAGGGTACCGTCACACTTTAGCGACACAGCAGCGATCCCACCAGCGATCTGACCTGGTCAGGATCGCTGCTGCGTCGCTACATGGTCGCTGGTGATCTCACCAGCGACCAGTGACCAGCCCCCAGCCAGCAGCGACGTGCAAGCGGCGCTGCGCTTGCACGGAGCCGGCGTCTGGAAGCTGCGGACACTGGTAACTAAGATAAACATTGGGTATGGCTACCCGATGTTTACCTTAGTTACCAGCGCACACCGCTTTAGCTTGGCGTGTGCAGGGAGCAGGAGCCGGCACTGGCAACGTGAGAGCTGCGGAGGCTGGTAACGAAGGTAAATATCGGGTAACCACCTTGGTTACCCGATGTTTACCTTGGTTACAGCTTACCGCAGGCTGTCAGACGCCGGCTCCTGCTCCCTGCACATTCAGGATTGTTGCTCTCTCGCTGTCACACACAGCGATGTGTGCTTATCAGCGGGAGAGCAACAATAAAAAAATGAACCAGGGCTGTGTGTAACGAGCAGCGATCTCACAGCAGGGGCCAGATCACTGCTCAGTGTCACACACAGCGAGATCGCTAATGAGGTCACTGCTGCGTCACAAAAACCGTGACTCAGCAGCGATCTCAGTAGCGATCTCGCTGTGTGTGAAGTACCCCTAAGGCATTTCCTGATGGCTTGTTTGCTCGAGGGTGTGCAAAGCAGTCCTTAAGGAAATGTCTAGCGCGACCACAATAAAGATCCAAGATTGCGAGTTAGCTGCTCCTACCTCCATAGGTTCTGCCTCAGGTAAGTGGACTGACTTGGGAAGAATGACCGAAATCTCCTGTCATACTTCACGACTCTCCTGAATTCTTAGATCCATACGGATAGACTGAATTATGGCCTCCTTAAAGGAAAATGGAGAGGTATGCATAGCCAGAACATCTTTAAGAGTACCAGAATTGCCTCTGTGGAGAGGGCACCTGAGAGCTTCATCATTCCACAGGACCACTGTTGAAGCTTCAGGTCCATGATCTTTGCCTCTGCCATCTGGACCTTGTCAGGTTTGTCATAGATCATCCCTATTGTGTCAAAAAAGTTGTCAACAGAAAACCCTTCTGGGTCTTGTGGAGACAAAGAAAATAGCCAAGTCTTGGGACCCCCTTGCAATAGAGAAATTATTATTCCCACCCTAATGTCACGCAACAAGTGTGGCGAGCACGTTCAAACCAACCGAGGTCTGGCACACAACGAAAAACACACCTAAAAAACACCACTGACAAGGGGGAACACAATAACAATGGTGAGCCCTGAGACTAGTGAGAGGGTAGATGGACACCTCCTAATCTCACCTGACCTGTCACTGCTCTCCTAGCCTGTCACCGAGCAGCACCCCGAGTCCTGAGAAACCCTATAGAGGCACTGACTAGTGAGAGGTTAACTAAACCCACTGCTGCCACTAAAGAGACAAGAGGGTAGGAGAGACAAACAAGGAATAAAGAATACAACTTCAAGAGAATCCACAGCAGCTTCTTTCCAGAAAGGAGGCTTTCATAAAAATGGTTTGTGTACTCAGCAAAGCTTGCTGGGAGCCCTGGCTATTTAAGCACAAGGGGGTGTGTCTACAAAGTAGGTGCAGCTGACCTCAACTGCAGCAGAGATTGCTGGAGAAGCTGCCAGCAGAAAACTGACATTAACCATTTAGGTAATGAAGGAAATTAAACCCCAGTTAAATGTGGATAACCCAATAGAGAGGAGAGGCTGTCACTAGTCTCCAAAAACAGGGAGATGACCATGACACCTAAGTACCGGGATAACAAGGTAAAAAATAATTTACAGCTCTCCCTGAAAACTCTAAACTAGCCTTTTTCCCCTGAAAATGTATCAAGAAGTGCCACCACAGGTTTTAGTGAGACCAAGTCAGAAGTCAAGATGGTTGGTAGTGGAGGTCTTTGGGAAACATCCAAAGTACTAAAAAAATGATTCTGTAACTGGGACTGTGGGAATTCTAGCTTCTGTTGTTCCATGGCAAGCTCTTGAACCATCTGAGTTAGATTTTCCACCTGATCATATAGTGTAAACACTGGATCCACAGGTGGGGGAAAAAAGGTATATGGTCAGTCATGGATAAGCTGAGAGGCAGAGCAGTCAGATGTTCCGGGATACCAGGAGAGCTCATCATGGATACGACAGAGAAGTAGTCTGGCCACAGTCCAAGGTCAGCATACCGGAATGAAATGTTGTGGATACAAATAGTAAATAGAGGCTTAGTCTTGTCACTGTCCAGGGTCAGAATACCATGAGGATAGCAGAACAGAGCAAAAGGACACACGACATACAGGTGCTCAGAGGAGGCCAAAGGTCAGGCAACAATGATTATAACAAACAGAGCACAAGCATGCAGTCCAACAGGACCATGAAGTGCAAACTGGGTGAAACTGCTCAGCCAATCACTGGGAACTGGCAACACCTGAATAACCCAGCATCTCCCAGAATCAGATTGGATGGCTGAGCTGTCACTCACCAAACCGATAGCTCAGCATGCACTGGTTACATAGCTACAGTAGACAGTCACTCATTGCATCCTAGGTGCACAGAGCGGAAGATCCATGACAGGAGGTTGCAGTCCTGGAATTTGGCGGCACTGGAGGACAATTGATTTCTGGTCACTTCACATTTGATTCTTTTTAAATCTTTAGCACTTAATATGTTTATTTTTCTCAAGATGTTTTTTTCAACTCTATTAACTATTTATGACAAAAATGTTCAGGGTTCTGTGACCATTCCCCAACATGTTAGCAATTTCAAGACCGCTTCATCCTTTCTGTAACAATTTTTAGGTTGATCTTTTTTTCGGCTCATTTTGCCTTTAGAAAACAAACTGCCTAGTAACTCTACACACCTTGATAAAGGGTGATGATTTGCTTAGGCTACACCCTCTCTCATTACACAAACTCAGATCATCTGATATTCTTCAAACTCATAAGCATTCAAGTTTATACAGCATAGAGCTGGAAAATATGTACAAAATTATGATGTGATGAAAATACTCACTTTCTTAATCATTCTTCAGTGTGTGGGATGAATATTCAGGGAAATTTGTTTAGTAAGTGACATTTAATGAACAACTTTTGGAAACAGTGCAGAGAAAAAATTTGGCTGTGTGAACGGCAACACGGTTTTCCAATTAAAAACAATGGTACTCGTTTTTTATTATTTTTCTTGTAGCAGTCCATATGAATGTGACACGCCCGCACCGTGGTCTGTGGGTTACTTGTTACCGGGCCGGCTTTGTTTCTGCTCGGAGGATGTCACGGCGACAGGGCCCAGTTTCTTGACCCCAGCAGTGTCGTTATTCAATTGGTGGTGGGGATTATTTATAGAGGATATGTGGCACCTCTGAGGCTTCAGTCGCCACAGAGGTATTGCATCTCAGCCAGAGGTGTGGTGCCCCATCCTGGGTAAGGAAGAGGTCATCCACTGGTAGACACAAACACACAACACTCTCACTCAGCAAAACCCCATCAGACCAGGGTTTGGTGACAAGGCTGGGGGGTGGAGCCTAGTTGGTGGGGGCACACTGTAGAAAGTGAGTCAGTTGGAAGGAGCAGTGGAGGAGTGAACTCCTGCAGTCTGGAGTTGGTGCAGCTCGGCCCAGGCACAAGTGAAAAGGGTCCTAGAGCCCACGGGATGTGTGCCGTACTCCTGTGGCCTCGTTCCACATGAGACATATTGGAGTGAAGGGACTTGGCTGCAGACGGGGATCTAATCCCTAGACTAGAGGAGAAGAACCAACGTGCTCATCTAGTAAAACTGGAGGCTAAGGACACATCTAGTACCGAAGCCAATTCCGCACACAAATCCACTGGAAGGTGACCACATAGGGCCAAGGGATAGAGCTTCAAGCCACCTGACAGGGTCCACGGACACCGGCTCAGGGCACTGTGTGCGTAGGCATGGGACAGGCGGGGCGAGAAATCAGCGCAGGAAGATGGCCAGGGAAGGTACATTAGAAGGGTGCACCGTTCTCACCAAGCTGTGTCACCATCTGCCCCAGATGTCCCATCCTGCAGTGTCAGCTATCTCTGGCCGAGTACCACAGGTGCAGAATTGGACTGGTTACCAGAGGAACCTCCAGTAATATCAGGCCTGGCCGCAGCTACCTGCACTGAACTTTGGAGCTCTCACCTGAGCTCCGGAGTGCAGCCTGGACTGAACTCAGGGTTTGCAGGACTGAACCACAAGCGCCGAATGATTCCACGGTGATTGCGGTTCAGTTCATGTCACAGCTGCGGAAAGGCCGGGCTGAACTCCGGAGCTCAGGTGACAGCTTCGGAGTTCAGCCTGGCCTGTCCACTGCTGTTCAGATCCCTGGGGGTCAGTGGGGATGCAGCTGAGTTGGTATAGCTCTCCACAGGCATGGCCCTGGGCTGTTGGGAGTAGTAGTAGTCTTTACAAATGTTGGAGGGACGTTGGGGTGCAGGACTGAGGACGCCAGTAATAACTGGACAACACAGGGGCTGTAGTTTTCTTCATCTTTGACGCGGTAGTAGATGATACAGGCCCGGGAGACTGGTCCAGCTTGTAGTGGAGGTCTGGTCAGCCTTGAAGCAATTGAGAGGATCCACCTAGCTGGGTGGGTTCAGAGGCCTTCCTTATTGCGCTGATGTGTGGGTCCCTGCGGCTTGAAGCTACGCTGTAACCCTCTTCCTTGTGTTGGTTCTGATTCTCATCCATAGGGCAGGCAGCGCAATCCTTTTACTGGTGCCGCTTCGCTGATCATGGCTCCTGGCTCTATTGTGCTGCTAGGCCCCGAGCACTCTGTGGGCCAGAAGACCTGAAGTCTCCTGCCCTCCGGATTCAGCTGCGGGGACTTCAGTACCCACGCAACCTTGGACTCCGGTGTCCGGTACTCTGTATGCGGCCCTGAGGAAGCTATGGTGCAGCTCGCTTCTCAGCGACTGTCTTCTCTCTACTCTTGACTTGTTCTGTCCTGCTTAGTTTCACTTTCATGTGTGTGGGTTACTAACACCTCCCCCAGGCCAGAATGTACAGGGAAACTCCCCATGAACTGGATGCTCGAGCTCCCCCTTCTGGTCAGGAGTTAGGAAAGTTTTGACTGCAGATTCTACCTAGCATGGGGACCTCTTTGCTTCCAGGCATGGCATCACCCTCTGTGAGGAGGGCAATAATACTATGGTAACCGGGCCACTGGGGTGCTACAAATGTAGCCTTAAGTCTCTAATTAAGGACACTCTATGGCTTGTTCAGTCCTTTTTTCAATATACTCATCCTTGTAAATTTAACATTTTTGAGAAGATTGTGACTGTTTATTATGTTCATTTTACCCACATTTGAGCAGTCATTTGAGCTTGAACACCATTCACAGCAGCTATTCAATAGACTTGGATATCTGTGATATTTTAAACATTCAAATCTCTATAATATATTATACATTTTTATGTAATATCTATGAAGGCAACACTTGTATGCTTCAGGTACTCATAAACAAGCCAATGGCAGTCCTTTATGTATACCCTTACTATGTGCTTATAAAAACTCTGTCTCTCTCTCTCTCTCTCTCTATATATATATATATATATATTTATATATATGTATATATGCATATATACAGTTAGGTCCAGAAATATTTGGACAGTGACACAATTTTCGCGAGTTGGGCTCTGCATGCCACCACATTGGATTTGAAATGAAACCTCTACAACAGAATTCAAATGCAGATTGTAACGTTTAATTTGAAGGTTTGAACAAAAATATCTGATAGAAATTGTAGGAATTGTACACATTTCTTTACAAACACTCCACATTTTAGGAGGTCAAAAGTAATTGGACAAATAAACCAAACCCAAACAAAATATTTTTATTTTCAATATTTTGTTGCGAATCCTTTGGAGGCAATCACTGCCTTAAGTCTGGAACCCATGGACATCACCAAACGCTGGGTTTCCTCCTTCTTAATGCTTTGCCAGGCCTTTACAGCCGCAGCCTTCAGGTCTTGCTTGTTTGTGAGTCTTTCCGTCTTAAGTCTGGATTTGAGCAAGTGAAATGCATGCTCAATTGGATTAAGATCTGGTGATTGACTTGGCCATTGCAGAATGTTCCACTTTTTTGCACTCCTGAACTCCTGGGTAGCTTTGGCTGTATGCTTGGGGTCATTGTCCATCTGTACTATGAAGCGCTGTCCGATCAACTTTGCGGCATTTGGCTGAATCTGGGCTGAAAGTATATCCCGGTACACTTCAGAATTCATCCGGCTACTCTTGTCTGCTGTTATGTCATCAATAAACACAAGTGACCCAGTGCCATTGAAAGCCATGCATGCCCATACCATCACGTTGCCTCCACCATGTTTTACAGAGGATGTGGTGTGCCTTGGATCATGTGCCGTTCCCTTTCTTCTCCAAACTTTTTTCTTCCCATCATTCTGGTACAGGTTGATCTTTGTCTCATCTGTCCATAGAATACTTTTCCAGAACTGAGCTGGCTTCATGAGGTGTTTCTCAGCAAATTTAACTCTGGCCTGTCTATTTTTGGAATTGATGAATGGTTTGCATCTAGATATGAACCCTTTGTATTTACTTTCATGGAGTCTTCTCTTTACTGTTGACTTAGAGACAGATACACCTACTTCACTGAGAGTGTTCTGGACTTCAGTTGATGTTGTGAACGGGTTCTTCTTCACCAAAGAAAGTATGCGGCGATCATCCACCACTGTTGTCATCCGTAGACGCCCAGGCCTTTTTGAGTTCCCAAGCTCACCAGTCAATTCCTTTTTTCTCAGAATGTACCCGACTGTTGATTTTGCTACTCCAAGCATGTCTGCTATCTCTCTGATGGATTTTTTCTTTTTTTCCAGCCTCAGGATGTTCTGCTTCACCTCAATTGAGAGTTCCTTAGACCGCATGTTGTCTGGTCACAACAACAGCTTCCAAATGCAAAACCACACACCTGTAATCAACCCCAGACCTTTTAACTACTTCATTGATTACAGGTTAACGAGGGAGACGCCTTCAGCGTTAATTGCAGCCCTTAGAGTCCCTTGTCCAATTACTTTTGGTCCCTTGAAAAAGAGGAGGCTATGCATTACAGAGCTATGATTCCTAAACCCTTTCTCCGATTTGGATGTGAAAACTCTCATATTGCAGCTGGGAGTGTGCACTTTCAGCCCATATTATATATATAATTGTATTTCTGAACATGTTTTTGTAAACAGCTAAAATAAAACTCGTGTCACTGTCCAAATATTTCTGGACCTAACTGTATGTATATATGCATATATATACATATGTTTATATGTAGAACATTGTATAGTTTGCTTCATTCAAACCCTCATAGAGGTTCTTCATGACACAAACTTATATTCCTATCATTTTTGCATATCTGCTATATGTCCCTGTTGAACAACGCTTGGTCTGCAGATATGTGAGAGTATCTTGTTAAAATGTTACCTGCTTAGTTTCATTGTCACTGTTGTCACAAACAGAATTGTATGTATTAAATTGATGCAATGGTTGTTACAGTGATCTCTGCACTCTATACGATGAAAATGACACAACCACAGTATAATATACACAAGGATGAGAAAGCAATAAATTCAAGATTCCATATGATTCAGAGATTCTTGTATGTCCCTGAGACAATGATATATGGGACTCCTTTGTTTTGTCAACTGGATAATCCTTTTATTGCTTTTTATGTTTGATAACCATCTCTTCTGAAGCTCTTCACAATTCCCTCTAGATGCACAAGCCTTTAGATTCTCTATAAATTAAGATCTGGACAGCACTTTGAGAACCTCTAACAAGGTCAGTTGATTTGTTCCATGGCCCTGTAAAGCTGATGTCAGCTATACTTGAGTAGCTCAAGACAATGACATAAGATACACACACATACACCATAATGGATAAGTCACGGAATTATGGAAATCACAATAAACTTTTAAATAAAACTTTATTCAATATTAAGTATGAGCTCAATGTGCACAAATGCACGCATTTACCAGCCTTGGCATGTTATCCATTAGATTAATAATGAAGAATGTTCTGGTACATTAAATACACTTGGGCACTCAAATAATCAAAATCAGCATGAACCCAACAATCAGGAATATCCTGTGGATAGGAGGGTAAGTTCATAAATTGGTAGAAAACCATCAAGTGGGGGAATCTATCCTGCTGAAAGAAAAAAAAGAATGCAGATCTACTTTGGAATCTGTCCCCTACTCTCTGCTGATGTCACAAGGGCCAGGGACCTAACTCCTGGAGCCACTGATTAACTACAGGGTCAGATGTCCGGTAGTCTGGACTTTTGTGCATTTTGAGTAGAAGGGGAATGCTGGTCAGGAACCCAGGGTTAATCAAGCATAAGTTTTATTATAAAAATTCTGTCATATTACTACTTTTTATGAAGGCACAAAGACTTATAATGGAGAGCTCTATGGAAATGATTATTACTACTCACAAAAGGGACATTATTTTCTGTACATTATTATTTTTGAGTATGTATTTATTGGTCATTATATTTATCAATAATTAAGGGAGTATTCTGTGGATTGGATTATGGAGCATTAAAGGGAACCAAACATCAGCATTTTCCTATATAAGGTGCAGCCAGTGCAGTACTGGCACTATCGGGCACATTGTGTACATACCATTAATGGGCAGCTCGGGTGTTTAGGCTGTGAAATTCAGCTTTATAAAGTTTGAAAATTCATGCACTTTTTGATTGACGTGTGCACCTTTGCTGCTAATGTCTGGGCGGGTTATGCACGTGGATTCCCGCCCCCCGCCGCCTGTTCCTCCCTCTCACTGGCCGTATGTAAATTTCTAATCTTCAGTTACACGGCGTCGGATTTAGCGCCTGCGCATAGCGCTCATCTCCGGCGCCGTGTTTCTGATTCTGAAGCCCACAGCATTATGGTGCATGAGAGGGCGGCGCATGCGCCCTCGCTTCTTCAAATCTGTTGTAACCGCGGGAACACGCGCATGGCGCCGGAGATGAGCGCTATGCGCAGGCGCTAAATCCGACGCTGTGTAACTGAAGATTAGAAATTTACATACGGCCAGAGGGAGGGAGGAACAGGCGGCAGGGGGGCTGGGATACACGTGCATAACCCACCCGGACATTAGCAGCAGAGGTGCACACGTCAATCAAAAAGTGCATGAATTTCAAACTTTATAAAGTTGAATTTCACAGCCTAAACACCTGAGCTGCCCACTAATGGTATGCACGCAATGTGCCTGATAGTGCCAGTACTGCACTGGCTGCACCTTATATAGGAAAATGCTGATGTTTGGTTCCCTTTAACGGGTACTCCAACAATTTGTATTCATTAAGCGGTACCATAGTAATTAGTTAATAGTTGGCACTCAAAGGATTATTACTTACATTTACTTACTGACGCAATTGTACGTTATAATTGGGAAGGGGTTCCTGCAAGTTATGTCACTGCGATCATGTGGGCATATAAGATGTCACCAGGAGCTCATTTTAAGTGATAGAGGAGTCTAGTGCAACACCTGGAATGTCTTACGAGCGCTGACACTGCTGAGTTACTCAGATCGCAGCTCAAAAGACATTCCGGGTCTCACCCTGCCTTCTGTGTGAGTCGGTATGAGCGGTGATCAGCAATAATGTTACTGACATCATCATCCCCACTAGTCACAGACACCGGACATCGCAGAGCGCAGCCTGATGGGGAGTGAGCTTTGAAGCATCGTTCTCAGAATGAGGCTGTATAGGTTATATTACAAAATTGGTAGTTCTCGTGGGAACGCTATGGACTCTGACGAAGCTGCTGGAATTATTTTTTTTAATAAAAAATTTGTGAACAAAGGGACAGTATCTTGTTACATAGTTACTTAGGTTGAAAAAAGACCTAGGTCCATCTAGTTCAACCTTCCTCCACCATTTCTACATTTTGTCACTAAGTCACCTGTAATGGGGTCAACAAGTCCGACTGTATCCCTTCTGTAGAAATGGCTTTGAATACTGTTCCAGCAATTGCCCACAAGGGGGCAGCGTCGTACTGTACAACGACAAACACAGAGCTGGGAAATTCCCCACAGGAGCTGGTGTGTGAAAAACCAGAAGAGAAGACGCGGGAAAGTGTTGTTCAGCTCCGGAGCTCAGTGAGGAGAGTCCTGCGTGTGGTCTCCCTGAAGAGAGGGCTCGTTTTGCCGCAAAAGTCAGGAAGAAATCACCCGGTGAAAGCAGTTTCTGTCACTCCCAGTCTGCAGAACTTTGTTTTCCTCAGGGAGTTAACCGGACTACCGAGCACCGCCATCTGAGTGTAATTGCAGGGACTGTGACCTGCCTTCTTCTGCCCGGCGTGCTCCGGGACCAAAAGACTACTTATAATCCGTCACCAGCTGGGGAAGATAAAAGAAAAGAAAAGACCGAGGAGCTTCATCTCTCCAGCGCTGCACCGGGACCCATCACCGCGAGACCCCAGGCCTGCGACGTGGGAGCGACATCTTCTTTCGGGATAGACTGGTACGTGTTTGTAGGGAAAGTTAGGGAAAGTTGCCGCCATTTTTTTGTTGTTGTTTTTTTCTTGCTGCATACCCGGAAGGAGTGAAAGTCCAGGGGCTTCCTATACCCATGTGTGCAGATAGCTCAGTTGATTGTATTATAAACATGTTTCCTAGTAAAGAAATGTTACTACCGGTAAAATCTGAGTATGGGGATTTTGTTGGAATAGAGCATACACACACACCCGCGGCCCTCCCATCGGTCGCTTCATGTGGCGTAGTCGGCAGGATGTGTGACCAACAAAATCATCCCCCGGTAGTAACTTATAACCAGACAGCTCCCCCGCCGTCTATTGTCAATCAGGTGAGGAAGTTTGACGGACGGAACTATCCTGTAACGGAATGGACTGAACAACTTAAGATAGTGGGGGAAATGTATAACACTGACCCTAAGACCTTAGCAGAAATGGCCATGCTAACACTAGAAGGGGAAGCGTGGACGACAGTCAGGCTGGAGACGGTTAGGGGCCAGCGTACGTTGGATGACTTAGTGCGGGTGCTGGAGAACACCTATGGACCGACCACATATGCGGGAACATTGCGCTATATGTTTTTCCGGCGGACGCAACTCGAGTCGGAGGACATCCCTCAATATGCCAATGCCCTTCAAGTGCTACTAGAACAAGCCTGTAGAAAAGAAGAACAGATAGCTAGTACGGGTACCCGTGACCTGGTGTTGAGAGATCAGTTTGTGACCGGATTGAGAGACCCGTACCTTAACCGCTCATTGCAAGATCTACTCCGGATAAATCCGGCCTTTACGTTCGCTGAGGTCAAACAAGAAGCTATAGAACGTTCAAGGGGGCCTGTCGTGGAGACACAGACATATACCGCGGCTTGCAGGTCCATATCTGATATCGGGACGCCGAACAGCAACACGGAGGAACTGAAACAGATGGTGGCAGAGTTGCAGAAACAGGTGTTACAGCTCACCTTAGATCAACAGGCGGGCCGGCAAGCGAGACAACAACCCAGCCGGCCGATGGGAAGATGCTGGACATGCGGCGATCCCCGCCATAGAGCCAACCGTTGCCCTCAGAACTTTCAAGCTCCTCCACAGTCCGATCTACCAGAACCAGCAAGTCAGGTCCCACAACAGAGGCCGCCTTTAAACTAGACGCCCCTGTCAAAGAGGCTCACTCGACAGGGGATGCCAAAGAGAGGGGTGTAGGAAAACAGAGCCAGCCACGGAACAAACTTGCATCAAATAGCCCCACCCTAGAAGTATTACTGGAAGGGATCGCCGTACAAGGGTTAATGGAT
Source organism: Anomaloglossus baeobatrachus (assembly GCF_048569485.1). Taxonomy (NCBI): domain Eukaryota; kingdom Metazoa; phylum Chordata; class Amphibia; order Anura; family Aromobatidae; genus Anomaloglossus; species Anomaloglossus baeobatrachus. Next base: position 529,218,825 of record NC_134354.1, read on the forward strand.
ACTGGGTCTCAGGTATCCACTATCTCCGAGCAGTTCTACGAAGAATGTCTAAAACCGCGAGTTGCCTATGACCCTGATACCGCCATCAAGATCAAAGCAGCCAATAATCTACCCATTCCGGTGTCGGGAGTTGCCTGGATGAACACCGAAATCTGTGGCCAAGATCTCGGGAAGAGAGGGATAATTGTGGTCAGGGAAGGCTTTGAACCAGAAACGCCCATGATTATTGGGATGAACATCTTGAAGGACCTGAATCTGGTGCTGTTTACCAAGAAGGGGCCCAAGTACTGGCAAGGAGTGACCGCACATAAGGCCACCCGCCGTGCCTTTCAACAAGTGGTCCGGACCTGCAACCTCCAGCGAATGACCGAAGAACAGCTGCCGCTGGCCACGGTCACCGTACCCCGCCATACTAGGATCACCTTACCAGCTGGAAAAGAGACAGTTATCTCACTACCCCTTGGCACCATGAGACAGTTTGAAGGCGTGGAGGTGCTGATTGAGCCGCGCTCCCCGAGGGAGGGGAAGCTGAACCCACTAGTCGCTCGAACTCTAGCAGTAGTGAGAAAGGGAAGAATCCCTGTCAGGCTGGGCAACACGGCTAATGTGAGCGTTGACCTAGAAGCCGGGACACAGCTCGGCCGAGTCTACGCTCTAACCGAAGAGGTGACCCCTATGAGCCCCCTCCAGTTTGTACCGTCTACAGAGGGAGATTGGACAGTGACGGTCTCTACCATGGCCGCTGTCGCGGGTGACACCAACGTGGGGCGAGAACTCCGAGAGAAGTGTCAGTTGGACGTATCCCAATACTCCAAACAGGAGGTGTCTCAGGTGGAAGAGCTACTCCAAGAGCATCAGGCGTCCTTTGCCCGGCACGACACCGATTTTGGGTGCACCACCAGTATCAAACACGAGATCCCCACCGGTGACACTGCTCCTATCCGTGAAAGGTACCGCCAAATTCCTCCCCAGCAATACCAAGAAGTGAAAAATCTCCTGAATTCCATGCTACACGCGGGAGTGGTACGGGAAAGCCAGAGCCCCTGGGCGGCGCCGGTAGTGTTAGTCAAGAAGAAGGACGGATCTCTGAGATTCTGTGTGGACTACCGCCGTTTGAATGCTTGCACCATCCGGGACTCGTACCCTCTGCCAAGGATCGAAGAATCCCTGACAGCCCTGAAGAAAGCCAAATACTTCTCCTCGTTGGATCTGGCCAGCGGATATTGGCAGGTACCTATGCATGAGAAAGATAGAGAGAAGACTGCTTTCATCTTACCCATGGGCCTGTACGAGTTTGACCGGATGCCCTTTGGTCTGAACAACGCGCCGGGGACTTTCCAGCGGCTGATGGAGCGCTGCTTGGGAGACTTCAACTTCGACTTCACCCTCATCTATCTGGACGACATTGTAGTCTATTCGGCCACATTTGAAGAACACCTGCAGCAGCTGGGCCGTGTGTTCAGTAGGTTGAGGGAACATGGCCTGAAGTTGAAACCCAACAAGTGCCGTCTTCTGCAGCCCGAGATCAATTACCTGGGTCACCGGATCTCAGCCGAAGGCGTCCAGCCATCTTCAGAGAAGATAGCCGCCGTACGGGATTGGCCGCAGCCCACAAACGTCAAGGAGGTCAGGGCTTTCCTGGGGTTGGCCGGCTACTACCGCCGGTTCGTCAAAAACTTCGCCCGGCTTGCTGCACCCTTGCAGGATCTGCTTCGAGGGACCACCAACAGCCCCAGAGGACGACTCATCCGCTGGGGACCCAGCCAGGAAGACTCCTTCCAAGCCCTAAAGGGTGCCTTAACGTCTCCTCCCATCCTGGCATATGCGGACTACAACCTGCCCTTCCAACTACACACCGATGCCAGTTTACAGGGTCTAGGGGCAGTACTTTCACAGGTCCAAGACGGCAAGGAACGGGTCATAGCCTATGCCAGTCGGTCCCTACATGAGGGCGAGAAGAACCCCACCAATTATAGCTCGTTCCGGCTGGAGCTGTTGGCCCTAACGTGGGCTATGGCGGAGAAATTTGCAGGGTATCTCACGGGGACCGAAGTACTAGTCCTGACCGATAACAACCCGTTGGCCCATCTAGAAAATGCGAAGCTCGGAGTCATGGAGCAGCGTTGGATGGCTCGGCTCTCCAAGTTCAATTACAAGATCAAGTATCGGGCTGGCGCTGAGAACCAAAATGCGGACAGCCTGTCTAGAGTGTCATACCCCTTACTCAACCGAGACCGGGATGAAGAATTAGAAGGGGACGAGACACCTGACTTTGCAAAGCTCGCCCAACAGATGGTGGATCACCGCCAGCTCGTTGTGGGCGAAGCTGGAACTCCGGTGGGAGTCGCCTTGCCACCCCAGGAGTGGTGCAGGATTCAGGACCAGAACCCCGATTGGGCTCTACTCAAACAATGGGTGAAACGGCAGCAGAAGCCTCCCGCCGATATACGGGCGCGACTGTCTACCGGGACCTTGACCCTGCTCAGCCAGTGGGACCGGCTGATTCTGAGAGAAGGAGTGCTATACCGGAAGGTTCTCTTGTCACACATGCTGGAAGAATGCGCACAAGTTGTAGTGCCTGAACAATTGGCCCGTGAGATGGTGGTCCAGGCCCACAAAAGGAATGGACACTTCGGAATGGACAAGACTTTTCGGTGGGTTCAACAGTCCATCTATTGTCCGGGGCTCCGCAAGCTGGTTGAAGACGTCTGCCAGACCTGTCGCACCTGTGAACTACACAAGTCCTCTGAGCAGCGTGCACCTGTTCAGACAATTAAAACATCCAGACCCCTTGAGCTGTTGATGGTGGATTATCTGCTGGTTGGGACGGCGAGCAGTGGCTATCAGTATTGTTTAGTCATGGTGGATCACTTCACAAAATTCGCTGTCGCTGTCGCTACCAAAGACCAGACGGCTGAATCGGCTGCTCGGGCCATCTGTCGACAGTTCATCCATGTCTACGGGTGCCCGGAGCGGTTGCACTCCGACCAGGGGGCTTGTTTCGAGGGCCGAGTCATCGAAGAGCTGCACCAGATGTATGGGATCCAGAAGTCGAGGACCACTCCTTATCACCCACAAGGGAACGGTGCATGTGAACGCTTCAACCGGACCCTACTCCAGCTGATCCGCACCTTGGCCGATGATAAGAAAGACCAATGGCCTCAATTCCTTCCTGATTTAGTATGGGCCTATAACAACCAGGTCCACTCTGTGACTGGCTGCACTCCACACACCCTTCTCTTTGGTCGCCCCGGAAAAGGGGTCCATGACCTGAACCTATTTCGCCCTGGAGTTGACGTCTGCCATAACTACCCCTCCTGGCTAAATGCTCACCGACAGAAGATGGAGACGGTACACCGACTGGTGAGCAAACAAATCCGGGGCCAGATACATGCTGATCCACTCCCCGTGCAAGAGCAACCCTTGAAGTTGGGACAGCCAGTCCTGCTCCGTATCAAGAAGCCCCAAGGGAAACTTCGAGCCAAGTGGGAGACTGAGGTTTACCGGGTAATCGAACGCCCCTATCCCAACGGGCATGTATACCGAGTGCGGGGTGAAGACAGTCACAGCATCCGCACTGTGCACCGAAATATGTTGCGGCCCTGCCGATCCCAGCCTGACTCCCCTACCACAGTGCCCGGAGGGGATGACACTACCAACACGACTGACGACGCGGACGTTTCCCGGCACAGTGATCACTTTGACTCTGAGATCAGTGACCTCCCTACACAACCCAGTTCTTTCCCCGGGGTGCTGACTGGAGTGGGGCGTAGAGACAGTGACAGGGAGGGGAACAACCGACCCTTGAGGCGCACTGACCGCACCACTGCTGGGATCCCGCCCGGGCGGTCTTACAGGGACCAGTACGTATGGCCCACTTCTCAACCAACCCCTGTAACGTCTGCAGTCATCGCTGCCTGGGAACCGACGGTAGTTGACAGGGACTGCCAACCTTTAAGTGGGGGGGTATGTAATGGGGTCAACAAGTCCGACTGTATCCCTTCTGTAGAAATGGCTTTGAATACTGTTCCAGCAATTGCCCACAAGGGGGCAGCGTCGTACTGTACAACGACAAACACAGAGCTGGGAAATTCCCCACAGGAGCTGGTGTGTGAAAAACCAGAAGAGAAGACGCGGGAAAGTGTTGTTCAGCTCCGGAGCTCAGTGAGGAGAGTCCTGCGTGTGGTCTCCCTGAAGAGAGGGCTCGTTTTGCCGCAAAAGTCAGGAAGAAATCACCCGGTGAAAGCAGTTTCTGTCACTCCCAGTCTGCAGAACTTTGTTTTCCTCAGGGAGTTAACCGGACTACCGAGCACCGCCATCTGAGTGTAATTGCAGGGACTGTGACCTGCCTTCTTCTGCCCGGCGTGCTCCGGGACCAAAAGACTACTTATAATCCGTCACCAGCTGGGGAAGATAAAAGAAAAGAAAAGACCGAGGAGCTTCATCTCTCCAGCGCTGCACCGGGACCCATCACCGCGAGACCCCAGGCCTGCGACGTGGGAGCGACATCTTCTTTCGGGATAGACTGGTACGTGTTTGTAGGGAAAGTTAGGGAAAGTTGCCGCCATTTTTTTGTTGTTGTTTTTTTCTTGCTGCATACCCGGAAGGAGTGAAAGTCCAGGGGCTTCCTATACCCATGTGTGCAGATAGCTCAGTTGATTGTATTATAAACATGTTTCCTAGTAAAGAAATGTTACTACCGGTAAAATCTGAGTATGGGGATTTTGTTGGAATAGAGCATACACACACACCCGCGGCCCTCCCATCGGTCGCTTCACACCTATAACCAACAAAGTTGTGTGAACTGAGGAAATCATCCAGCCATTTTTTATAAGCTGTTATAGTATCTGCCATTACTACCTCTTGTGGTAGGGCATTCCACAGTCTGACTGCTCTAACTGTAAAGAACCCTTTCCTATTTAGCGGCTGGAATCGCTTTTCTTCCACTCGCAGTGAGTGCCCCCTGGTCCTTAGTATTGTCTTTGGAAGAAACAAGTCATGTGCCAGTCCTTTATATTGACCACACATGTATTTATACATATAAATCTCCTCTGAGACGTCTTTTTTCTAAGCTAAACATATCTAACTTTTTCAACCTGTCATCATATGGGAAGCCTTCCATTCCTTGTAGTAGTCTAGTTAGCCGCCTTTGAACTGACTCTAACTTCTGAATGTCCTTTTTAAAATGTGGAGTCCAAAACTGGATCCCATATTCCAGATGTGGCCTTACAAGGGATTTATAGAGGGGTAACAATACGTTGGGAACACGGGATCTAATCTCTCTTTTTATACACCCTAAAATCTTGTTTGCTTTAGCAGCTGCTGCTTGACATTGAGTACTGCTGCTCAGCCTTTTTGTAATAAGAAAACCCAAGTCCTTCTCCTGTTCTGTATTCCTGAGTTTACTTGCATTTAATGTATACGTAGCTATAGGATTACTCCGTCCTAGGTGCATTACTTTACATTTATCAACATTAAATCTCATTTGCCAAGTATCTGCCCATTCTGACATCTTATTCAGATCTTTTTGTAATATTGTACTATCAAGTTCAGTTTTTAATATCCTACATAGTTTGGTGTCATCAGCAAAGACTGACACTTTACTATCAATCCCATCCACAAGGTCATTAATAAAGAGATTAAAAAGAATTGGTCCTAGCACAGATCCCTTGTCTTTGACTCTTTTCATGATTTTCAGGTTTCCATTTGTGGACTACGTCAGATTTCTTAGATTTACAATGGATCTTCATGGATTTCTTTTAATAAATTGAAGGACTAGGGCTAGAGTCGGGGTTAGAGATGAGAGGACTTGCATATGATACTGTACATTTCCAGGCCCACAATAAACTGGTTTCTGACCTTCTCAATTACATTTTGACACACAATTATTTCATTTTTGATGGCAAATACCTCCACCAGCTCAAAAGCACCGCAATGAGGCGGTCTTGTGCCCCATTGTATGCAAATTTGCTCCTGGGCTGGTGGGAGTAAAGCATAATTTTTGCTGACGACTCCCCTTGGTGGATCTCCATGATCCACTTTTGGGAGAGATTCAGCAATGATGTATTTATTATTTGGTCAGGTACAAAAGACATCTTCCATTGTTTCATTAGGTGTATTCATTCCTATCAATTGGGTCTCACCTTTACTAGTGAGATCCAGGATACTTCACTCTCCTTTCTAGACATCTCCTTCATGATTGACAAGCAGGAATTTCTCTACTCCAGGACATTTAGAAAACCGACCTCAACGTACAGTCTCCTGAGGTGGGATAATTTTCATCCTGCTCCCCTCAGGAGGGGTATTCCTAAAGGGCAATACCTGGGTATCAAGCAAAATTGCTCTAATGAACAAGATTTTTTCATCCAGCCCAAGGACCTCAGAAAGGGGTTCCATCAGAGAGGATACCCAGATGATGTTCTACACAGTGCCTTCAATAATGCTCTTGGAAGAATGGACTAGAGACTTCCTTCTTCAACCTAAACCAAATAATAAAGAAAAAGGGACCAATCAGAGTTATAGGCACTTTTGATTGCCAGTCTGATGAAGTCTGGTGTATTCTCCTTACTGATCTGGACTTACATGATGTTCTCACCTCTCGCCCCTTGATAAGCTTTAGACGAAGGGGCTCTCTGGGTGACCAACTTGTGCACAGCTTTTATTCTAGACCTCCCATACCAGGCACATGGCTTGATAGAAGATCCATCGGATATTTTTGTTGGGGGGGATTGAAAATATTGCAATTGGATCACAACAACTAAATCATTCCAGAATGCCAGTATGGGAAGGTAATATGATATAAGGGGCTTTGCTAACTGCAAAAGCAGCTCTGTAGTCTACATGGCCAAATGCAGATGTCCTGCCCTCTTAATTATCTGGGCAAGACGACCAGAGAACTACGTAGATGAGTGGGAGAGCATTTGGGCTATACTAAAAACATAAGAGGGATACTGCCTTAGCCAGACACATCTGGGAATACCATCAAGGTGATGAGAGATCTGTCTCTTTTATTGTCCTGGAGGTTATCCGCCCTAATATTAAAAGGAGTGATTTGAATAGGACAGTGCTGCAAAAGGAGTGTCAGTGGATTTTCCATCTGCAGTCCCAAACGCCACAGGGTCTTAATGAGAGGTAAACGTATTCTTCCTACTTATGATGTTCTTTCCTATCCTCTTTGCCCTCTTCACCAATATTCCTCTTCCTCCTTCCTTCATTTTCCTCCACATGCTCACCTTCCCCCCTTCTTGGTCTTCCCACTCTTTTGGGTATTTAGCCATCACCTGGCTCTATTCAGCTCTTTATGGATTGTTCTGGCTTTCAACCCTTTCGTCATCGACCCATAAATGAGGGTTACGGAACTGTATGACCCTTGTGATTCCCCAGTTATATCATCTTTTTTGTTTGAAATGTTTATTCATGGTGCAGACACCTTTATGCGTGATTGGTATTTGAATCCATTATACAGTATATTGATTATTTTAACCTGTATCTTAGGCAATGCTGTAACATTAAGCATTCTCTGCAGTGATGGGTATACAATTCTAGAGTCAGATATATAGTGTGCACAAAATCTCAGTCTAGTGTAGTTTAGAGGTGCTAGTGTGGGGATATGAAATCCCTTAAAACTAGTGTAGATATAACACTGCACACTCTTTTTAAGAAAGAATTGGCAAGAAGGCAAGTCAATTTGATGCAAAACAAATGTGGATTTTAATATAATAGCGACAACTGAGCAATTGACGTTTCAGTCCTTCTGCAACATCATTAACATCATACATCTCTAACTTCCCTACAAATAAAGAGAAGAAAACCCCGTAAACGTAAACAATTATGCATAGAGGAGGACACCAATTCATCCTGTAACCTTGTATAAACGCATCACGTCCCTGAGACAAGTAAAATACGTTTTATAAGAGAAAAAACTCCAACTCCCATCAGGTAAATGTAGGAAAAAAGCAAACAAAGGAAAAAAAATAAAATTAGGTTGAAAAAGGGGGTGGAGAAAACAGAAAATAGGAGAAAAAAACAGTTCTGAGGATTTTGCCAATGTGGGATGATCAGAGCAAAATTCTTTGACCACTGAGCCCAAGTGGTTATTTAAAAAGGTGTGCAAATATAAGTCAACCAATTATCTATCGATGGCACATAGCTTGAAAGAAGGACATCACCGTTGCAGACTTTGTTTAATCCGCTGCTCATTCAGGTCGAGCCACCAGTGGGCATTCTTAGGATACTCAAAGAGTCTCGTTCAGCGCTGACACTCTGAGCTTTGCTGGATACAACTTGGAATAAGAGACTTGCAGAGCATGAAAGTTTCTCTTCACATCCATAAATTGCACTCTCCTTTTCGATTTTTCAACCGAATACTCATGAAAGAATGAGATTCTGTGGCCATTATCAGTGACGTCTCCTTTATTGCGGGCTGCCCTTAGGATAGCATCCCTGTCCCTGTATTGGAGCAATTTAATCAGCACTGGTCTTGGCGGATCTCTTGGTGGTAGTAGTCTCGTGTGTACCCTGTGTGCTCTTTCCATTGCATAAAACTGTGAGAGGACCTCATCTCCAAACATGTTATGCAGCTATTTCTCAAAAAATTCTGATGGATTAGTCCCTTTTGTTTTTTGCGGTACACCAATCACCCTCATTTTATTCCTCATGAGTCTGTTCTCCAGGTCATCCGTTTTATTCAGAAGGGCTGCCAGTTGTTGTTCATGCCTACCTATATGTCTGGTCATTTGGCACATTTTGTCTTCCAGATCACTAATTCTCCCTTCTGAAGTTGCCATACGATCAATTACTTTTTGTAGGCCTTGACTAATGTGGGAGATTTCATCTTTAATTTACCCCATCTGTATGCTTACGGAGTACATAGTATTACCAGACTGTGTGATGGCTGTGAGAATGTCTTTTAATGTGGGTTCCTCTCCCTGCTGACCCACCTCACACGCCATGAGGTTATATATCCTGCAGTGGGGGGCCTGGGTGCTCTAGGTCTGTGGGGTAATGTCTTCCTCCAGGGCTGGTACGCTGCCCTTTCCCCTTCCTCTGCCAATGCAGCGAATCTGCCTTGTACCTCCGTCGGCTTGTTAGTGCCTGCATCAGAGGAGGGAAGCCCCCTACCCAGAAGTATGGCAAAGCCTGCCAGCTTTTCTGCTGCATGTTCGGCCATGCTCCTTCCTACCTTGGTACTTGAGGGTTGGTGGCCAGTGCCATTTTGAGGCTTCCTGCAATTCAGGGATGCAGCTTCCTGCTGCCTCCTGCTCACTCCTCTGGTCATGGTGCTGCAGTTCAGCATGTGCGGTGAGTGCAGGGGGATCTCCGGTGTCTCAGCAGGGGTCAGGGGTGATCGTGGTGGTCCAGTGGAGTGGTGTGTGGATATAAGTCACCTGTGACAGACTTTATACAAACTAATGGTGTTTTCATAGTGAGCCACAGTATTCTTGTCTCAAAAGCTGATGGTGTCTCATGGGCTTTGGATATATTCCATTTGTTGATGGGCTATGCACATCAACCTCACTACCCAGTAACCTCACTACCACATGGTAACCTCACTTCCCGAATGTTGGAAGTTCCGCTGACGTGTTGATTTTTTCACATTACTTCCTTGACTTTTTGGAGGATGGATCTCTCACTATATACACCCTTTTTTTGTTTTGTATGGTACTATTTACAGTTTGTTCCAACATATTTTGTTCTGTTCTATATATGGCAGTTTGAGGTGAACCAATATCAGCAGGGACAGGAAAAGGGAAAGCTGACGTGGAACAGGGGTGCCCAAAAACTTAAGGTGTCATACCCTCTGTGGTCAAGCAGGGTCAGAGAGGGGCAGCGGTGCTCGTGCACTCCCTATTAATGCTCCCAAAGGTCCTATGATGCGTTCACAGACTTCAAGAGGTGGGTGGCAGTGGGACTCAGAATCATCTTTACCCCAGGAGGCAAGATAACTTGCATGGAGCCCTAGACTGAATAAGATTAACAGTGATCTTGTGTTTTTTTCCATTTTCTAATAATTGCTCCAACAGTTGTTGCTTTCTCACCATGTTGCTAGCCTATTTCTGTAGCCCATCCCAGCCTTGTGCAGGTCTAAAATTTTATCCCTGGTGTCCTCAGACCAGTGGCATACTGCCAATGGTGGCAGAGTACACGTCAACTATGGGGCCCGTGAGTCAAAGGAGCCCGAAGCTAGAACAGACAGGGGCCCCCCCGCCCAGTATTGCACTTTCAGTTAACAGCAATGATGAACGAGGGAGTGGAGCGTTCCTTCTGTCATCATTCTCCTGCTGTGTCTGAGTAGCTCCACACGGCGCAGGTGTTTTAACCTACTCATTGCCGGGCCGGGGGTGCAGATCCTCTGCATCGTCACGGGGTGGCCAGGCCCGGTTCCGTTACCCCGAGGCGTACAGGAAGGAGGGTTGAAGGGTGGTAGGGAGGATGGAGGTAGTAGTTGGAGGTTGGGAAAGTCTTTTAGGATCGTGACGCCACCTGTGGTACGCGGCCAGGGATGGGCCGCCATTGCAAGGTCTCTCACCGGGGCAGATGTCGGGTTCAGCCGGGATGGTATCACTCCCCACAGGCGGAGCGGGCCCCGGGAGGATGTCGGGGGCTGGTAGTAGTCCCCGTCGGCCCCACAGCGCTGGGCGCCGATGCCGGTAAAGGAGAGGCATAGACAGGGGCTTTACTTCCAGGTCTTTTACTCACAAGTCATTCAAGCGCTGCCCCAGAGTAACGGTCTGCAGCACGATGGGCTCCAGCCGATCCTGGATCCGTGAAAGATCAAGTCTGGTGTGTGTGTAAGCTTGTGAGCCCTTTCCTCCTTTGATGCGCTAAGTATCGGACCCCCGTGGCGAGAAGCGGTGTCCGTAAAGTTTCCTGTTCTGTATGCTGATAGCGCGGTTCCGTTGTGGGGCTGGTCGTTACGAACCGGCGCCGCCATAGCCGCAAGCAGCCTGCTGCGGTTCCTGTTGCACCCAGGCGCCGGCTGCCATTCTTGGCCGTGCCTCGGGTCATCCAGTTGGCTGTTCCTTCCACCACGTCTAAGTGTGGAGAGGCGGCTAGTGCGCATGCGTGCACCGATTTACCCCAGCCAGAGTCTAAGCCCGGTGTTTTGCCTAGTGAGCATGCTCAGCCTGATTGTGTTATGTCTGAGACTAAGTCCTCAGTTCAGGCTACTGAGCATGCTCCCACAATTAACCCTAACAGCCTCTTTGCACAGGTGCTTGGACTTCGTGCTGTGTCTAAGTTCTGGGATGTGCCTACTGAGCATGCTCAAACTGATAGTCTGCTTTCTGAGCCTGTTGCTCAGGCTACTGGGCATGCTCAGGCACTTAGTGCACCAGAGGCTAGGTCCGGTAAGGACCTCACTGAGCATGTCCGTGAGGTGGCAGGCCCTGATAGGGCAGAGGGTGTCAGGTGTCCTGATGACGTGGCAACTCCGGACTGGCTCGCAGAGGCCCGCCCCTATGATCTGGCACCTCAGTATTGGTCGTCAGACGATGACTGGTGAAGTGTTTGGGGCGTGGCTGCCATGAGGTCATCAATGACGTGGCGGTTCCGGATAGGTCGCATGTGACGTCACTGATGACATGGCACTCTGCTATTGGACCTTGGTGGTTCCATCCTGGGTTTGGGGCGGACCCAGGTTATAAAAGGGGCTGGACACAACATGGAGGTGCGCAGTCTTCACTTTTGCTCAGTCAGAGCACACCTCCATGTTGGAGCCTCATTGCGGCATAAGCCTATGTTGGGAAGCGGTAGGTAGGGTTAGGCGAACGGTGCCTGTCACGCCAAGATTCGTGGCTCGGCACATCAGGGTCAGGCGCCGTGCTTCCCTCCTGCCGTTCCAGTCTTGATATAGCAGCCCAGTGGCGTTAACTGGGCTGCGGCTGCTGTGCTTCCTTTCCGATTGTGCGCCCTACGCACACGGACAACGCACCTGCTGCGCCACCTGTCCGATTGTGCCCCCTACGCACACGGACAACGCACCTGCTGCGACACCTGTCCGATTGTGCCCCCTACGCACACGGACAACGCACCTGCTGCGCCACCTGTCCGGTTGTGCCCCTTACGCGCACGGACAGCGTACCCCAGGACCCCTGTGGAGTTAACAGGGTGTTCCTTATCCTCCTCGGCTTCCCGGTCAACGCTACTGGTGTACCCATCTGGCCTGACGTGTCCTACACACACGTGGCCAGTCGAGAGGTGGCCAGAAACGCTAATCGGAGGACCGCTCGGCGTGACGTGTCCTACACACGTGGCCGACAGGGCGCTTTCGTGGCGGTCTTCCGGTCAACGCTACCTGGTTACCACCCGGCCTGATGTGTTTCCTGCACACGTGGTTGGTGTAGCGCTAGGTGCACCAAAACGCTAATCGGGTTGTCGTCCGGTCTGACGTGTCCCAACACACGTGACCGGTTCCCAGAGTTCCTGGGTTATCTCAGAGCCATCCAGCTCTATAGTCTCCGCCTAACCCTCAGGTGCCAGCAGCTCCTTTGTCATCTGGAGCACGGTGGGCCCCGACTGGCGATTAGGATATATACCCCCTGGTCCTAATCTGCCGGTCCCCCCGTAACACTGGTCCTCAACCCCGGATCCTATATGCTATTTGCTGCAGACTCATTGGGATGGGTCTGGTGACTGTTCTAGCCAGAGGCAACAGGTTCTCCTACTACCGGTGCTAGGGAAACGTTGCAGGCGGTCTTGTCGACGGTAGCCTGTCCTGTGGCTACCTGGTGAGCGGTAGCTGGATCCTGGTCAGGGTCAGCGATCTGATATTCCCCACTCTAGTCATTATCAGCTTGGGTGTTGGTAGCCGGGTTTGAAGCAGCGGGGTCTTCGGCTACCGGGGTGTCGGCGCCCGGGTCCTCAGCTGTATGGTCATCGGTGGCTGGTTCCAGGGTCGGGTCACAGACCTCCCGATCAAGGGTCGGAGCAGGCAGACAGGTCGGTGGTTTTGGGACGGTGTCGCGCTCGGTAGGGGCAACCAAGTCATTCGTCACCCCTCCGCTTTGCTCTTCCTCCAGGTGTAGTGGTCTTGGTCGAGCGCAGGCTCGTATCACCACCACCAAGCCCATCATGGAAGCCTCACATTCTTGATGGCGTCTAGCTGCTGCTGCCTCATCTGCTGGGTCAGGCACAGCACCTCTGCCTCTAGGTCCTCCGGTGTACACATGCATAAATGCACTGGTTTGCCACCTTGGCAGCCGAGTTCTGCCATCCTGAAAACTCCTCAGCGCATGAAGTCAAAGTGAGACCAGTTGGAGCTCAAGGGTAGACTCTGTGTCTTGGTCATTTCTGTTTTCTTTTTTGCAGTCTGTTGACATCCGGGAGCGGAGCTTAACTTTTGCGCCACTGCAGCCCGCAAATAGCGGGAATTTTCCAGCAACTGGTATTCTGTAATGGCTGCTAGTTCCAGATTTTAAGTAAACAGTCCCATTTCCATAAGGTGCAAAGTACCCGGTTGTTGCGAGCACAAATATCCTGTTCGTGACGCCAATTGTAGCACCCCATGGGGCAGATGTTTTAACCTACTCATTGCCGTGTCGGGGGTGCAGATCCTCTGCGTCATCACGGAGTGGCCTGGCCCAGTTCCGTTACCCCGAGGCGTACAGGAAGAAGGGTTGAAGGGTGGTAGGGAGGATGGAGGTAGTAGTTAGAGGTTGGGAAAGTCTTTTAGGATTGTGACGCCACCTGTGGTACGCAGCCAGGGATGGACCGCCACTGCAGGTGCTGCTCTCTGGGGCTGATGGTGAGTGTCACAGCCGGGATGGTGTCGCAACCCACAGGCAGAGCGGGGTTAACCCGGGAGGATGATGGAGGAGGACGGGGGTGGTGCTAAAGGAGAGGCAGAGACAGGGGCTGAAGTTCCAGGTCTTTTACTCACAAGTCACTGAAGCGCTTCCCCAGAGTAACGGTCTCCGCCACGAATGGCTCCAGCCGATCCCGGATCCGTGAAAGGCCAAGTCCGGTGTGTGTGTGTCAGCCTGTGAGCCCTTTCCTCCTTTGATGTGCTAAGTTCGGACCCCCATGGCGTGAAGCACTTGGGGATCCCAGTGTCAGTAAAGTTTCCCATTCTGTATGCTAATAGCGTGGTTCCGTTGTGGGGCCGGTCCTTAACCCCGGATCCTATATGCTATTTGCTACAGACTCATTGGGATGGGTCTGGTGACTGTTCTAGCCATTCCCCGCGACCCTTGCAGAGTTGGTAGATAACGTGAAGTATATCTGCCCTAGGATTCTGTATCCCGTGAGCACCGGTCCTGTGGAAGCAGCCACCTGCTTCTCCCCAGCGACTGTGTTGAATGCCTTGGCCCACAGAGTTGCACATTCGCTCTGCTCTGTGTCTGAAGCTGTTCTCTCCCCTGTTGTACTTGTGTTAAGTGTTCTGAGCTGTTGCCCCCAGCCGCTGCCACCGGCTGGTTCACTACTCTCACTAGGTCAACCTGCTCTTCCCACTGTGTGATCCTGACTCCCCCTGGTGGTTGTTCCTCCCTGACCCTGAGTCCCCGGTTCCAGTGGATCGGGGAGCCCCTGGTGTGATTGCGTCCTGTAAACTCACCACTATAGTAACTCCCTACTGTGATCTGACCCTGGTCCGGTCCCCATTGGGGAGGGCAACCCAGTGTTACTGCATGTATGTGTAAGTGGAAACCGGCATCGACCTTCCCTGGACCCGGAAAAAGTACTACACCCTAATGGGGGTGCAGTACTCTGTGGCGCCTGAAGCCGCAGGGGCGCCTCATCTGCGGTTTGATGTCACAGCACAGTGGAGTGATGACGTCACTTCTGAGCACCACTGTGCTGAGATGTGCAGAGCCCAGGACACTCGCATGGAGACTGGAGCAGCAGGGAAACCCAGGAGAGGTAAGTATTTATGAATTTAATCAGTGAGTTCATGGTGGCCTGAGGAATATAGTGATGCAGTATCCGATATGGGGGCTGCATTATACTACATGAAGGAATATGGGAGCTGCATTATACTATATAGAGGAATATGGTCCTGCATTATACCAATTGGAGAACTATAGGGTCTGCATTATACTATATGAAGGAATATAAGGGGGGCATTATACTATATGGGGGCAGCATAATACTATATGGAGGACTATGGGGCCTGCATTGTACTATATGGAGGAATATAAGGGGTGATTATACTATATGGAGAACTATGGGGGCTGCATAATACTATTTTGAAGAATATGGGGGCTGCATTATACTATATGGAGGATTAGGGGGCTGCATTATTCTATATGGAGAAATACGTGGTGTTACAGTTAGGGATATTACTGTGTTGAGGTCACCATTGCTGGGGTAGTTTAAGGGGAGTACAGTAGGGTCATCATACTGTGCATGTACAGGGTACTGGAGAGGAATTTACCGTGGGGTATCATACAGTGTTTGTGGGGTACTTTTATTACCATCATACTTTATGGCTGCAATGAAAGAGGAATCTAGGGGCTTCAATAGGAGAAAAAATACTTTGTAAGGGCTGCAAAGTTATGGAATATGCACTTCAGGGACCCAATCCAATATTTTCTTTTTTTTTGGAGAGGGGGGCAAAATTAGAAATTCTACTATGGGGCCCCGTGATTTCTATGTACGTCCCTGCAAGACAGGTAGGCTTTAATGACTTGATGTTCATTTTAATTGAATTTTAACATACCACTTGAGTCATATATCTAGGGAAATAGACTAGTGAAGTAAAGTTCTATTCTGAACTTAATTGGAAAATGAAAATGCCATAATTGAATTGAAGTATTGCACAGGAAGTGTTTTAAACACATCACAATGACTAATGTAATATAACTGCACCATCAAGTGTATCTAACAGTGCAATGCAAATAATTGTTCTGGTCTTAGTGCATTGTTTTTATTTGATGCATACGTTTTAATATTTTTATTATTGAATATACACATTTGTTCTCAAAGACTATGATATCACTGGCCAACATGATTTTTTTTTTCCCTAAGAACATTTCATGTCAATTCTAGTAGATTTTCTCCTTCTGGATTCAAATATTTTGTTAGAATTTTTTGATCAGGCAGATTTTTTAACAGGTGCTTTTTTTATTTTAGCAGCTATTAAGGATTTTTTTATGGTTTACCATTTGCTGATTTAGCTACGTTATTTAGTGATCTAATCAGTATGTGATCAAAGGAATGAAGTCTTTTGTTGTATTAAAAGACAAAATAACAAGATGTCACCAGTTCATTCATGTTCAGATATGCTTAAGGCCTCTGCCACACTTCAGTATAAAAAACGTACGTGTCTCACGTTCCGTTTTTTGGGTGCGTGTTACATTTTTAATGTCCGTTTTGCCGGTATGTGTATCATCCATGTGATGGCGCATGCTCGCCGTGTGTACATGTGGAATGTCCGTGTATGCGTGACATACGTACGTGTAACGTCCGTGTGCTGTCCGTTTGACATGAAACATTTTTCATTAAAATTGACGTAGATAAATCATCATCATCAGATACTGGTGTGTCTTATTGGACCTAATTGAACTGCAGGATTGGTAACATGTGTAGGTGTTTTTTTTATTAAAAACGCACACGGACGGCACGGGTAGCACACGGACATGCTACGTGTCACGTACGTGCAGGCACGGACCCCTTGACTTTAGTGGGTCCGTGCCTGCGTGATGCCGGAGAAACACGGACATGTTATGCGTGAGGAAAAACGCACAAACGTACAAAAGACATGGACACACGTTCCGTGTGGTTTTACGTGTGTGTGCTTGTTACCATAGGGTAACATTGGTGTACGTATCTCCGTGCCACCGGTACATGCAAAAAAGGAGCAAAAACGTACCGGCGGCACGGATGTGTGTTGGAGGCCTAAGATATTGCATCTTTTGTAAGTAGAGTTTCAGTAGGGAAATGGCTGAGTCTGTTAGCACAAGTGTTTGTTTGTTCTTCTGTTAATTTAAAGTGTTTTGCTTGTTTCTCATCTTTTATTAGTTCTTTTTGTTATTAGAAATTGACTGAATGAGTGAAATATTATTGAAAAGTGTGTTATATGTGTGATGAACTGACGTTCAAGAGTCACTTTTATGCCACTTGTAAAAAAGTGAGTTTAATTGCTGCCGTAAAGTCGGTGATCTCAAAAGGTACTTGGCACCACATATATGCTCTTTATCCTATGTTGCTATTCTTCCTGCTTGGATAAATGGTTCACATCCTATGCCATTCGAATGGTTTGAGGGAACTAAAGGACCATTTAACAGATTGCTATTTCTGATTGACGAACAGTAAAGCAATCACATCTAAAACAATATATACAGTTAATTTCCCAATTTGCCATCTGCAATGAGGTCTGCCTTAGGTCCCCTTCACATGTCAGTGAAAAACACACACGTTTTTCACTGACAGGATAAAGGTACGTATGTCCCTCCGATTGTGGTTCATGTGTGATCTCCGTGTGTTATCCATGATAATACACGGAGATCAGGCACTTATACTCACCTGTCCATGCTCCTGCTGTCCGTGCTGAAATCTCCTGCGATACTGTCTGCAGCCGCCGCTATCTCCCCTCTGCAGCTACTTACGGGTCGGCTGTGCAGTGAATATGCATGAGCTTAATTAGCCGGCTTAGAAGCAGGAGACAGCAGCGGCTGAAGACAGCGTCGCTGGAGACAGATGAGTTTAAAAAGCTTTTTATTTTAAATGTTATGTAATTTATGTAAATGTTTTTCTGGTAGATGTTTCAGGGATCACACCACTGTGTGGTCTGTGGGACATCAGTGATGCTGGTGGAAAAACGGACTTGTCTCCATGCGGGACACACGGACACGCGTATTTGCCGCATGGAAACACGTCAGTGAGAAATCCAGATTTTGTACCCGTAAGGAACATCTCTGACTTTGCCCTTATTCACACTCAGCAAAAAGTATACAGCAATCTGAGAAGTGTTCCTACTTTTGAAGCAAGCTGTTACTCAGATCCTCATTTGTTATCTCAAGAAGATGTGGATGACCTTATCTGTGATTTACGTCTAACGCCCCTTTCACACATCAGTTTTTTGCCGTCAGTCACAATTCGTCGAATGTTGAAAAACACGGATCCGACAACTGTTGCCGCTGGATCAATTTTTTTGTCATCGACTTGTATTAGCAACGGATTGCGACAGATGGCTTCACGTTTCATCCGTTGAAAATTGTTTGTCCGGTCGACGGAGACGACGGCCAAACTAACGTTTTTTGTCTACGTCGAAAAATTGAACAGCGACGGATCCGTCGCCATCCGTTGTTTGGTAGACTGAAAGCCTATAAGCGCAGGATCTGTTGTAATCCATAAAATGCCCACACTGCAGTGTGTCAGCAGCTGCCCACACTGCAGTGTCAGCAGATGCCTGCACTGCAGTGTGTCAGTATATGCCAGCCACTGCCCGTGGGGATGACGAGGTTAGTAAAGTTCATTAGATGAAGTCCTGCACTCCTGATGTCAGCACTTGTCACTGACGTCTATGCCCTCCGAGTCCTCTCGCGGGCGGCCCGAGACTGTGACTAGCGGTAACGTCATGGGCCGCTCACGATACCTTGTTTGTGAATGAAGTGGTTATTGATCTCAGTGACCAGCGCTGATGTCAGGAGTGCAGGGCTTCCATCACCACAGGTAATGTACCTAGCTAACCTTCTGGAGTCAGCACTGTTCATGCCATGCAGTGACCTGGGCTGACCTATTGATATTTTCTCAGATCACTGCACTGCTCTCCCAGTCAATGGGGAACATTCTGTTCTGCTTTCCAATAGATTGGTGAAAGAAGGAATGTGTTGGGAAATGTTTTTTCAAATAAAAATTTGTTTGTCATCATTTTTTTTTCATTACTAACTGCGTTAGTGATGTCGAGTATCTGATAGACGCCGTGACATCACTAACCTCAGGGCTTGATGCCAGGTGACATTACACATCTGGTATCAACCTCAAATATTTGCCACCGCACAAGGGCAACGTGATGAGCCGGGTAAAGTCCCGGGACTGTTGCATCTAATGGATGTGGCAATTCCGGCCGGCTGCTGTCTTACATGTTTAGGCTACGGGGCTCCCAATAACGTGGGTCTCCCCAGACTGAGAATACCAGCCAGCAGCTGTGAGGCTTTATCTTGGCTGGTATCAAAATAGGGGGGGACCGCACGTCGTTTTTTTAAATTATTTATTTATTTATTGAACTGTACGAAAAATTGTACTGTAAAAACACTGTATATATAGGTTTTCAGTAGCCAATAACATTTGAGAGCCTCCCATTGGGCGTTTTAAAAAACAGATCCATCGAAAAACGTAAGAAACGGATAAAAAAACTGATGTGATGGATCAGTTTTTTCACCGGATCCGCTAGTTGGATCGGTCCAAAAACAAATCAGTCGCATCAGTTTTTCCACAATCTGCGACAGATCCGTCGATTCGTTGAGCCAACAGATTGTGACTGATGGCAAAAAACTGATGTGTGAAAGGGTCCTAAATAACAAACAGAGCTTCTAAATTACAGGCTCAAAGGATGGAATCTACTTTGCGAAGGAGTGATTTCAAAAACTATTTTCCTGAAGAAAAAGGCGTAGTTTGTTGTAATAATGTAATAATGCTTGTTTTGTTGTGCAGGACCTTTGACATAAACACCAGGGAGATGAATGGTGATTTTCATAGACTCCTCAAAAGGCCTTTCTTTTGCATAATTTTAATAACGTCCGGTCAACACCTGTTGCGCATGCTATTGTTATAAAAGATATCCAAAAATATGAAGCTGCTGTTAGAAAAAATGAATTATGAAAAATATAATTGTAATACTTGTGGAGATTTGATTGTGAT
The DNA here is from genome assembly GCF_048569485.1 of Anomaloglossus baeobatrachus. NCBI lineage: Eukaryota > Metazoa > Chordata > Amphibia > Anura > Aromobatidae > Anomaloglossus > Anomaloglossus baeobatrachus. The sequence continues at coordinate 529,238,625 of NC_134354.1, forward strand.
TGCTTAGATTAAAATTTGGATACTCTAAATTCTGCCATTTCTTATGTTAATGGGTTAGTAGGGATAGTAAGTTTCGCTATAAACCAATGGCCTAAACATGAATTTCTTGCTCCTGGACAAAAATGTATCAAATGTGCGTTTATTAAATCCTCGAAAAGTATTTTTACTTCCACTGCATATTCAACTAGGATTGATGAAACTATTTGTAAAAGCACTTGATAAAAATAAAGCTGTATTTATACTGTTGTAATCTAAATTTCAAAAAGTTAGTGATGCTACACTAAAAGAAGGCACAAATATAGGCCACAAATAAGATCATTGATGGACAATCAGCAAATTCAAGAACTGTTAAAAGGGATTGTCCACTACTTGGGCAACCCCTTCTCATTCCCTATGATTGGCCCCATTAAAATAAAAAAAAACTTAGATTGACCTCTGGAGCCAGCACTATTCCAGTGCTGCTGGCGTTTGCGTTCATGAGGCTCAGGGGAGTTGCCCAATCACCGCTGGCTTCTCTCTCCCTGCATTCAGACCTATGAGTACTCAACAGGAAGTGATTTCTGCAACAGGACTCTCACATCCTGTAAACTACTCCTACATCAGAAGGTGGGGAGTGAGAAGCCGGTGGTAATTAGGAGAGGGGCTCACGTGATGTCCCAACCTTGCATGGGAATGAAAGTAAATGCCTGTAGTACTGGAATGGCACCAGAACGAAACATGAGCATAAGCTTTTTTTATTTTAATGGAGTCACATATGGGGAGCAAGAAGGAATGTCTTAGTAGTGGAGAACATCTTGAAGTGCATTGCAAGGAGCATCCTGGCTGGTCTTCAAAAAATATCTGCTCATATATATATATATATATATATATATATATATTTATATTGTGGTAGAGCCACTCTCTCAGCAGTAGGGTATAGATGCAGGAACACCTCACTTGTCGGTTTTCACCTTGTTTATTGGCATCAGTCACAATCCATTGACAAAAAAGACAGCACTACTTCCTCCAGGACAGGAAAATACGGAATCAAACAGAAGACCACGAGTGTGTCCAGAGGCCTGGCTTTTACCTCTGGGACCACACCCCGAGGTGGAGATATGGTGAACAGCCATCCCACCCATCTCTTTAGCTGTCCACAACAAACCCGGCCCAGGTAATACAAATTAACCCTCTCAGCACCTAATGTGCTGGAGTACTACATCCGGGTTCACATAACTGATTGCAGCAGTCGCAGCGACACATATTTCCCCTCGTGCACATTCACCAGTGATCACATCACATCACATCACATCACATCATACGGGAGCCGCGACAGGGCATCTGCATTCCCATGTAACTTCCCAGGCCTGTGCTCTACATGGAAGGCAAAGTCTTGAAGGGCTAGATACCACCTGGTCACCCTAGCATTGTTTCCCTGTCTACTTCTCAACCATGTCAGTGGCGAATGATCAGACACTAGCCTGAATTTACGGCCTACCAGGTAGTATTTTAGAGAGTCCACTGCCCACCTAATAGCCAGGCATTCCTTTTCCACAAAGGCATAGTTTTTCTCACAAGAGCAGAGTTGCCTACTCAGGTAAAGCACTGGATGTTCCTCGCCATTTATTTCCTGCGACAGCACAGCTCCCAATCCGACCTCTGAAGCATCAGTCTGAAGCACAAACTCCTTTGTAAAGTCAGGTGCCACCAGGACTGGCTGCCGACACAGAGCAGACTTCAAGTCCTGGAACGCCACCTCCGCCTCAGAGGTCCACTTGGCCACCGATGGCTTCACAGCCCTGAGGAGATCAGTCAGCGGAGCGGCCCTCACAGCAAACTTCCGAACAAACCGGCGATAGTATCCGACGATTCCCAGAAATGCCCTAACCTGCTTTTTAGAGAGTGGTCGTGTAAAATTCTGGTACCTGGCCTCCTCCTTCCCTATGGCACACTTTTTCGGGTTTATGGTAAACCCCGCCTTCCTCAATGCATCCAGCACCACCTGGACCCTCTGTAGATGACTCCCCCAATCCGGGGTGAAGATCACAATATCATCCAGATAAGCTGCGGCGTACTTCTGATGAGAAGCTAGGATCCGGTCTATGGCCCTCTGGAAGGTGGCTGGGGCTCCCTGCAACCCAAACGGCATCCTGGTGTACTGGAAACATCCGTCATGTGTAGAGAAAGCCGTCTTCTCCTTGGTCGCTTGAGACAGGGGTATTTGCCAGTACCCTTTTTTCAGGTTAAGGGTGGTAATATACCTGGCTGGCCCAAGCCTTTCAATGAGCTCATCGACTCGAGGCATCGGATAAGCGTCAAATTTTGAGACTTCATTTAACTTGCGATAGTCATTGCAAAATCGCCATTCTCCATCCGGCTTTGGCACAAGGACGATAGGACTAGACCAGCCACTTCTTGATTCCTCAATCACACCGAGGCTCAGCGTCCTCTTCACCTCTTTTGAGATCACTTCTCGGCGGGCTTCGGGGATCTGGTATGGCTTCAGATGTACTCTCACGTGTGGTTCCGTCAGAACTTCATGTTCCACAACCTGTGTACACCCTGGCAATTCTGAAAAGAGATCTCGATTTTGATAAAGCATCTCCCGACACTGCTGCTTTTGAGCCCTTGACTCTCTACTACTGTGACGTCCTTGATGTCAGCGTCCACCTTGGCAGCTAGACACGGAGCTTCCACTGCTTCCCTATCTCGCAATGGCTTAATAAGATTAATATGGTACACCTGGTAGGGCTTCCTTCTACCCGGTTGGTGGATCTTATAATTCACGTCACCCAGTTTCTCGATCACTTCATAGGGTCCCTGCCACTTGGCCAGAAATTTACTTTCCACAGTAGGGATCAACACCAACACACGGTTGTCAGGGCTGAACTGTCTCACCGTGGCAGAGGGATTATATACTCTCGTCTGTGCCTCTTGAGCCCGGAGAAGACTCTCTTTCACGATGGGTATCACCTCAGCCATCCTCTCTTGCATCTGGGCCACATGCTCAATGACACTCCTATGGGGGGGTAACCTCTGCTTCCCAGGTTTCTTTGGCTATGTCAAGCAACCCTCGGGGATGTCGACCATATAAAAGTTCAAAGGGAGAGAACCAAGTAGAGGCTTATGGAACTTCCCTTATAGAAAAGAGCAAGTATGGAAGCAGGCAATCCCATTCTCGGCCATCCTTCTCCACGACCTTCTTAAGCATGGACTTTAAGGTCTTATTGAATCTCTCCACAAGGCCATCTGTCTGCGAGTGATAGACTGAAGTCTTCAGTTGTGTAATCCGTAGCACCTTACACAGTTCCCTCATGACTTTCAACATAAAGGGGGTCCCTTGGTCTGTCAGGATCTCCTTTGGCAGTCCAGTCCGAGAGAAGATATGGACCAACTCCCTGGCTATATTCTTAGAGGAACAATTTCTCAATGGTACCGCCTCAGGGTATCGAGTCGCATAGTCCAGAACCACTAAGATATACTGGTGCCCTCTAGCGGATTTTACCAGGGGGCCCACAAGATCCATGGCAATACGGTCAAACGGGACCTCTATTATAGGTAATGGCACAAGGGGACTTCGAAAGTGTGAAACTGGTGCAGTTAGCTGGCAGGTGGGACAGGATCTTCAATAATTGAGAATCTCTTGATGACACCCCGGCCAGTAGAACCTCTGAAGAATCCGCTCCTGTGTTTTATCTACCCCCAGGTGACCACTCAGGACATGAGAATGGGCCATGTCTAACACCCGGCGTCTATAAGGCCCTGGTACCAATAGTTGCTCAATTATCTCACCTCTCAACTGGGTAACCCGATATAATAATTCCCCATTTATTGCAAAGTGACGGAATCTGATGTCAGCCCCCGGCTCTTGAGCAACCCCGTTTATGATAGTCACATTTTCAAATGCCCCTTTTAGTGTCAGGTCCCTCATTTGCACAGTCCCAAAGTTCCCTTCGGAAACGGCCAACTCCGGCATGTCAACCTCCAGGGACTCGGCCTCATCCTCATCGCCCACCAACACACATAGGGGGAATTCATCCACCTCCGACTGAAATGAAGTCTTATCATTGAGGACTAACTGTCCTTTATCTGAGACACAGGGTTCCACCCCTTTACTCCACAACTCCCAGAACAAAGCAAAGTCTTGCGCTATTATTACTGGGTGCAACAGATCTTTTACCACTCCAACCTCATGAGACTCCAACCCACAAGTTGTTTTTATAGTCACAGCAGCCACAGGGTAGTCCTTGGCATCCCCATGAATACAGCGGATGCCCACCCTCTTCCCAGGAATCAGCTGGTGTGGAAGTGTGTCCCTCACGAGGGTCACCAAACTCCTGGAGTCTAACAGTCCCACTATTCTGGTACCATTTATTTCTACAAGACATGCCTGTGGCCCCTCACTGGGTTGACTGTCCACACTGCAGGCTGGGTACGCATAATAGAAAGAGCGCCGACCTATGCTGCAGTCCATCGGCTCGGTAGTCAAGGGACAACGAGCAGCAATGTAACCCGGTCCCTGGCACCTCCAACAGATAATATTACTGACTAGGGGTTTTTGCATGCCTCCACTTGCCACTTGGGACCTTGGATCCCCCCCCCCCGTTGCTCTTGTACCCTTCTTTTGGGTGTCGTTCCCTAAAGAAACCCCCCAATAGGCAAATGGTAAGTACCGTGGCTTTCCCCGGGAACTCTCTACCACCTGGTACCTCTCCACCAGTCCAACCAGGTCATCAGCATTCAAGGGGTTTCCCTGGGCAACCCAAGTCTGCATTGGCTTCGGAAGGGAGTGAATAAACCTGTCCATTACGATCCGCTCCACCATCTGCGCTGGGGTGGAGGACTCTGGCTGCAACCATTTTTGTACCAGATGCAATAAATCAAACATTTGAGAGCGAGGGGGTTTGTCGCCATGATATGCCCACTGGTGGACCCGTTGTGCCCTAACAGTCATAGTCACACCCAGGCGTGCTACAATTTCAGCCTTTAGTTTGTCATACTCCTTAGCGTCCTGTAAAGCAAGATCATAATATGCCTTTTGTGGCTCTCCACTTAAATATGGCGCCAATACCTCCGCCCACCTCTCTGGCGGGAGTTTTTCTCGCTTAGCAACTCTCTCAAACACAGTCAATAAGGCCTCAACATCATCCCCCGGAGTCATCTTTTGCATAGCTTGCCTTACCGCCTTCCAGACGTTAGCGTCATCACCTGGACTGGTCGCTCTGCCACGGATTACCTCTGCTACGATCAGCTGAGCTGTCACTGAGGTTACCCGCGGCCACCGCTGCATCGCGCGGCTGTCTTCATTAGCTGCGTGGAGCTGACAGTAGCGGCGGTGTTTTCTGCTGCTCCTGTCACCTGAATGCAGCAGAGCTGGATGCGACGCTGGAGGTCCGTGGATTACGCCGGACATGGAGGGCTTTTTGGGGCTGATTAAATTGGTGATGAGGGAATTTGTTTGTGTTTTTTTATTTCTAATAAAGGATTTTTTTGGGCGTGTGTGTTTATTTACTGTAATTTATAGATTAATCATGGAAGGAATCTCGGGGAGACACCTGACATGATTAATCTAGGACTTATTGTCAGCTATGGGCTGCCAATAACTCCTTATTACCCCGATTTGCCAACGCACCAGGGCAAATCGGGAAGAGCCGGGTACAATCCCAGAACTGTCGCATATAATGTATGCGGCAATTCTGGGCGGCTGCTGACTGATATTGTTAGGCTGGGGGTCTCCCCATAACGTGGAGCTCCCCATCCTGAGAATACCAGCCTTCAGCCGTATGGCTTTATCTGGCTGGTATTAAAATTGGGGGGGACCGCACGCCGGTTTTTTAAATTATTTAATTATTTATTTCACTGCACAGTATAGACATGCCCACCGGCTGCTGTGATTGGGTGCAGTGAGACACCTGTCACTCAGCGTGGGGGGCATGTCTCACTGCAACCAATCATAGGCGCCTGTGGGCAGGGAAAGTAGGGAATACGAAATTGTTTAATGAGCGGCCGGCTTTTTCAAAATAGTAAAAGCCGCCGCAGCAGTGTGAATGCCGTGCAGCGCCGCGCCGGGGATCAGGGATCGGTGAGTATGAGAGAGGAGGGGAAAATGACCGACAGACTGTGAGAGAGGGACAGAGATAGTGACGGACCGACAGAGAGAGAATAGAGACCGAGAGGGAGAGACCGACTGACAGAGAATAGTGATTGACAGATATTGTGAGACATCACTTGTTTCCAGTGTTTGACTAGCTAGGTCGTTCTGCAGGTCCGGATCGCTGTTGCGTCGTTGGCCAGGTTTGCCTGTTTGACAGCTCACCAGAGACTCACCAGAGACTTTGTAGCGATCCCGGCCAGGTTGGGATCGCTGGTGGGATCGCTGAAAGTCTCAGGCGGGCTTTGCACGTTGCAACATCGGTAACAATGTGTTACCGATGCTGCAGCGATAGTCCCGCCCCCGTCGCACGTTCGATATATAGTGAAAGCTGCCGTAGCGATTATTATCGCTACGGCAGCTTTACACGCACATACCTGCCGTGCGACGTCCCTCTGGCCGGCGACCCGCCTCCTTCCTTAGGGGGCGGGTCGTGCGGCGTCACAGTGACGTCACACGGCAGGCGGCCAATTGAAGTGGAGGGGTCGGAGATGAGCAGGCTGTAAACATCCCGCCCACCTCCGTCCTTCTCATTGCAGCCGGGAGGCAGGTAGGTGATGATCCTCGCTCCTGCGGCTTCATACACAGCGATGTGTGCGGCCGCAGGAACGAGGAACTACATCGTACCTGTCGCTCCCCCGGCATTATGGAAATGTCGGAGGCTGCAGCGATGATACGATAACAACGCTTTTGCGCTCGTTAATCGTATTATCTAGGATTTACACACTACGACATCGCAAGTGACGCCGGATGTGCGTCACTTTCGATTTGACCCCACCGACATCGCACCTGCGATGTCGTAGTGTGCAAAGCCGCCCTCAGTGTGTAAAGGGGCCTTAACAAGCTGCTGACGTACCCGCATAGATTTTAGCTTATCTCCAGGTGCCTTATCAAGGACAGTATAGTTTTGTAGGGACTGTAGCTAAATAAGGGAGTAAGTGAAACCAAGTTAGATAATTGGTCAACAGCGAATGTACTGAATGAATTGTATAACTGTGATTGTATTACAATATACGGGTAAGAAGTGCATTGAGCTTCTCCCGGATAGAAATACGTCTCTGTGTGGTCATTTTTCCTCATACATACATCTTCGCAGATCTAATCCGGAATCCTCCTCCAAGACCCTGAGAGACCACCTAGAGGTCTTCATTGCTGACAAGATTATTCTTGGAGAGGAGGTAGTGACAGGCCTTGTGTCCTCATCGGAGTTAGGGGTAACCGATAGTGACTCGGTTGTGGTGCCCGCTGGCAGCCCAATAGCTCAAATCCTGCCCTGTGGTGTGGATTTCAATTGTCACAAGGGATCCAAAGGATGGATAGTAGGGGGTAAGACGGCAGCAGTTGCATATAGCTGGTTAGACTGACCTGATCCGTAGTTTGAGGTATGCGGGGGGACACCCGTGATCGAAGATAGGGAATTAGGACAATAAATTGGTACAGCTGACCAAATCCGGAGGGCGGAACATTCTTGTATGTGATATTTTTGTATGTCCTCCTCCTTTTATGGGATATCCGTGTTTTTACTTTGCTGAGGGAGCTAGAGTAAGGGTAGAATGCCCCAGTGACGACCGGACTGTAGTGTGCACCATATAGTCTTGAATTAGTGTAATCCAACAGCCGCCAAGTTGAAAAATCTTTTATATATGTATATACATATATGAGAAACGGGTTTAAGCCGCGCTAAAGAAACAATATTTCCAGGTATTAAATTTAAGATCTCTTTTTTATTTACATTTTCTCTTTTCCCTGAAGAAGGAGACGGTTTATGTCTCTGAAACGCGTTGGAACTGTAATAAAAAAGAGATCTTAAATTTAATACCTGGAAATATTGTTTCTTTAGCGCGGCTTAAACCCGTTTCTCATATATGTATATACATATATAAAAAATCCCTTCACCACGATCATTACGGGGCCGCTGCTTGGAACCACGCTGACACGCACATGCTTTACAAGGAGTTGTGACTGGCACAACTTCATCAGGTGAGTGTTTCATCTTTACTTTCTAAACGGTTATTGCCGGGTAAGACCCTATTTGCGCCTTTTGTTTCCTCATCTCTAGCAAGTTGAAAAATCTGAAGGTTCACAGAATGTTATAGGATTAGTGACAGACAGAGAGTGAAAGAAAGTTATGCGCCATGCCTCAGAGATTTTTAGTGGATGGTTACAGCTATCACAATGGAATGCGGTGCTGAAGGGAAAGAGAGGAAAGTTGAAAGATAAAGGATTGTGGGAAGATGCACAGGTGTTTGGTAAAGTAGCGCAGATGTTTCCGTCAGAAGGATAGGTTGGAATAGAAGAAGAAGGTGCAGGAGGAGATGCTGTGTTTTATTATATGTTGTCTAAATCCGAGAGCAGTGCAAATTAATATGTTGGGTGTTTTGTTGCTACTACTGCCCTGCTACCCCAGTCAATCTCAAGGCTGTTATTGGACACGGCAGTATCCAAAACAGGAGACCCCATGAAACTCGCCCCGGTGACACCCCCTGTCCCAACTCTTTTCTTCTCGGCCACCATGTGCCTCCCCCCTGGGTGCCCCTTTTTCCCCCGGGACGCATGGTGAACCCTATTTTGAGCAATCCCGGACCCGTTCAGAGGTCTTCAATTCACGATATGCCCAGATACTCACTACGCCCTCGGGGGCTTAGGTTTTGTTCAGGATAGGCACGGGAGATTTGTTGACGTAGGAAACAGGCGTGTATGTTAACCCGGTTGATTCAAACCTGCATTATGCTGGGGAACTGGCCCGGCAAATGGTGTTACAAGGTTAATAGAGTGAGCAGGAGAAAGAAGGAGTGAGAAAGAGGGGGCAGCTAGCCGCAGCGAGAAGTGGGAGTGACAGTGTGTGATCATTCTAACAAAGAGAAAAGCTGGAGCAGAGACAGGCATCACTGCCCCCACATCTGGAAAGGTTGGGGGCTAGGCAACTCATGAGGAGTTGTAGAAAAAAAAGAAAAAAAAACTGAGTGTTGAATGTACATGTAATTATGCTGGGTTTCCTATCTTAAAAGCACTTTTTGAAAATTGGGAGATTGTTGGGATACCTTTAACCTTGTGAGAATATAGAGTTTACAAGTGCAAAATTTGTTACTTTGAATCCTTGAAGTGTGGACCCCTTATTGTATGATGCTGCATAGGAAACATGCATAAATGTAGGCATTTATAGAATAGTACCCAACACCAAAGTGCATAAATGCATAATAATGTAGAAACTCCCAGTATACACCCAGCTTAGCCAGGCCTCTCTCAATGGTTCTTTGTTCCAAAGATTAAACCCTATCCTCTTTAAACTTTTTTTTTTAGACAAACTCTGAAGCTGGCCCTTCACCTGCAACAGTCATATTTACTGGACTACTATGAAACATGTCTGTTATAAGAATGATCTAATGCATAATTTTAGTTTTTGTTTTCATAGCTGGAACAAGATGTTGGTCGATTCTACACTGGATATGCTACGGTTAACACAACATGAGGTAATCAAAATTTGAACCACTCCCTCCCCTCCTATCGGTACAGGACCCAGTGATGTATTGATGCCCTCTCTGGATGGGTAGAACAGAAGGGGGTAAGATGGTCAAATGTGTATGTAGCATGTAGATCTTTTCTGTTGTCAAATGAGCTAGGTATTCTGAAGATAAAGTCTAGACCTGACCTGACGGTGATGGATCCAGGGGAGATCCCCGCACAGGTGCAGCTGACAAAGAAGCAGTGAACGGGCCTAGAGTTGAGGAGTCATTTACCAATGCAGACCAGTACCATACCTCGGTGGCACCTGTCACGTCTGTGACATTTGTCACTCCTTGTGTTCTTAAATCCATACAGGACCAAGCGATTCAACAAGGAATGGAGTGTGAGATGCAGGGAGCCCAGCTGACTGAGAAAGGTCTGTGGATAAAGGACGGTAAGCTTTCTCTGCCATGAGTTCTCTTCTCATTGATGGCTCAGGTAACCTATAGACTAACATCTGTGAAAGACAGTTATCAGTGTGTGCTTTGGTGACACCAAGGTTCAGTACTCAGGTGGGTAGAGTCACCCAGTCTTATAAAACACATCCTTAAAACAATGTGAAAAAAACTGTAAAGAGTCTGCAGAAACACACCCTGCATCTGCTCTACCCATTTCAGAAACTGTAGACTGATTATAAATGTATATCATGAGCAGGTTTTATGCAAGTTTGTGCGTGTTGTGTGAATTTCTTTCCAGGTTAGGTCAGAGGCATTCCAGTGCAGAAAACGACGTTATAGCTTAAAAACACATGATGGAAGTGATATGTAAAAAAATGGGTTTACAGAAGTAACAAAAAGTGTATATTTTATAGAAAGGTGGAAACTGACAAGTCATGAACCAAATGCATGTTTGTTCTCTTTTCGTAATAATGAGGTCTATTTGTAAGATGTTTTTTGGTTTAGCACAGGCATGTACAATTTTTACATGATTGACTAAATAGTGTAATAAACAAGTGTATTGTCCGATTCCAGATCCTAAATCAGAGCTAGTAGCATATGGTCTTCAGTCAGGGGACTGATTGATCCTAAAAGGACAAGTTAGAAAGACCCATGAGTCAAGACTAGATGACCTGATCCAGCTTCTCCCAACCACAGAAATTGTGATGAAGCTCAACGGCAGGAGAACATGGATTCATGCCTCGCATTGCAGAAGGGTCAACTCACCAGAGCTGCACTGAGAGTCTTGCTTGTATTTATCCTTTTCAAAGACCTGTACAGTCTCAGACCATCATTGCCAAAAACGTTAGAAGAGAGGACTTAGAGAGCCTTGAGACATCGGAAAGTCCAACTACAAAGGGTAAGGACTCGCCTAGGAGGCCTTGGTCTCAAACCGGTGAAGAAAACCTTTTCCCCTCTCCGCCCATGCCTCAATGTTCAGTCAGGCAGCTTTTCCCAACAGATCTTTCTTCCTCTCTTCCTAAGGGAACACAGTACCCTTAGTATTCGGAAATGGCAGAAGTGAGTCTTTAGGGGGGACTGTTGAGGGTACGAATTGAGTAACCTGAAATACTTAATTCAGCTATTTCACAGACCCAAATATGTAGTTTAGTTGATGTAGCCTAACATACATATTTATGAATGCTTTTGTTTTCTACTAAGACATATATAAATATATTCAGTGATTCTTCTTAACACAAAATGCCAGCTGTAAACCCTCTAATCCCGGGAAAAGTTTTGGGAGCGCCCATTCCACCAGGCTAATGTCTCCCCGGCCTAGTCTGCTGAGCACTGGCAGTGACATGCGAGTTAACGTCTCGCCTCAGAAACCAATGGACCTGAAACAACTGAAGCAAAGAGCGGCTGCCATTCTACTCATTATCTCAAAAGGTTTCTCTGAGTCAGCGCCACAAACTGTTCACATGAAGATTCATCGCGCTTTGGCTCTTTATCAAGAGCAGATCACCAAGGTTCACGGGTTGGCCCTGGATGGACTAGCACCGACCAAGTATCCTCTTTCTCATTTTACATCTGAAAAAGAACCACAGAAAATCTGTTGCAGATGTTTTTTGGGTATGTGCTGATCTCAAGATAAAATCTAGACTCAACCTTCCTTGATCAGGACAATGTGCCCTAATGAAAGTAATTATGCCAATCTTAATAGCCCCAGTAAATCATGGAGTTACCCTCTAACAGATAAAATAGGTATCCAAGGGTGGAGCCAGAGCCCGTAGAGCTGTGTCAAACAATGACCTATTGTGAGACCCCCACGTGTATATGTATGTAGTTGGAATCCCAAGGGGGGGTCCCAGATGAGTATAAGGTCCAAGAACGTGACTAGCACATACCTATATATTGTAGTGTGGAACGTGAAGATTCCCTGGGAAATCGGTCGATTTAAGATAAAGGTAGACAGATATTCTTATTAAGGGGGACTGTGAAGGTCCAGGCTATGAATCAATTGTCCAAAATAATACGATAATCTGTTTTTGTATAACCATTGCTTAAATGCTATCATGTATACTAGGGTGCACATCTTCTGGAATGTATTATTGAAACTAATCATGCTAAGCTGAACAAAGCAGGCATTCAGGGGGCTATCTAAAGGTACCGTCACACATAACGAGATCGCTAGCGAGATCGCAGCTGAGTCACAGTTTTGGTGACGCAGTAGCGATCCCATTAGCGATCTCGTTATGTGTGACACTTACCAGTGATCAGGCCCCTGCTGTGAGATCTCTAGTCGTTGCAGAATGGTTCAGGCCATTTTCTTCAAAGGCGATGTCCTGCTGGGCAGGACACATCGCTGTGTGTGACACTGTGGGACAGGGTCACAGTGACTGCTGAGATCGTTATACAGGTCGCTACTGCGACCTGTATTGTTCCGGCATCGCTGGTAAGATCTCACTGTGTGACATCTCACCTGCGACCTCCCAGCGACTTACCTGCGATCCCTATCAGGTCGCATCGTTTTTGGGATCGCAGGTAAGTCGTTATGTGTGAAGGTACCTTTAGACTGGTCTCTTGAATGTCAGTAACAAGCTGCTGACGTACCTGCATAGATTTTTGCATATCTCCAGGTGCCTTATCAAGGACAGTATAGTTTTGTAGGGAACTATATCCAAATAAGGGAGTAAGTGAAACCAAGTTAGATAGATGGTCAACAGCAATATGAATGTACTGAATGAATTGTAAAATTGTGATTGTTTTACAATATACGGGTTAGAAGAGCATTGAGTTTCTCCCGGATAGAAATATCTCTCTGTGTGGTCCTTTTTGCTCATACATACATCTGCGCAGATCTAATCTGGAATCCTCCTCCGAGACCCTGAGAGGCCAAGGAGCTTATAAAGTCAGATTGTTGCCTTTGAGGGGTTTTGTGAGGCTGTTGTTTTGCCCTCCCCCCTCTACTAGACAACACGTCTTAATTTGATTTATATCACCTCAGTGCTTTATGACCATATGCATGTTTTGTTGACATTTCATAACACTGTTAGGTGTTTTAGATTATGAATATCACATTCTAGCGTGCACACTTATAGACATCGGTTGGATACAATTGATGTTATTTTGGGAAAATCATACTTGTGTACACAGTGAGAGAATTTTTTGGGACCAGATTCTCTTACTGTTATTGTCCTCTGTGTATACAGTGGGAGCTTTGCATGACATCAACTCCTTGTGCTGCAATTATTGGTTGGTTTTACAACCATTTATATTGTGTATGTAAAATATTTTAATCTGTGATTATTAAAAGTTATATTTTATTATTTCTCTTCACACATTTTGTTTACACGAGTTGCTTAGCATTTTTCATATGACCGTGGTGAGGAACAACACATGATTTCTAATATTTGTAGGGAACTATAGCCAAATAAGGGAGTAAGTGAAAGAAAGTTAGATAATTGGTCAACAGTAGAGTTGAGCGTGGTTCGTGGTTCTCCAGTTCGCGGTTCGAGTGATTTTGGGGTCTGTTCTAGATCGAACTAGGACTCAAGCTTTTTGCTAAAGCTCGATAGTTCTAGTTACGTTCGAGAACGGTTCTAGCAGCAAAAAGCCAAGCTAATTACTAGCTGGCTTTCCGCTGTAATAGTGTAAGTCACTCTGTGACTCACACTATTATGAAATTTCAGCGTATAGTGTGCGGGAACAGTGCATTCAGATCACTGCTGCTGGGATAATGGCGATCGCCATTTTTTTTTTCTTTTCTTCCTTCCCTAAGCGCGCGCGTGTAGTGGAGCGGGCCAGCATGTCAGCCAATCCCAGACACACACACAGCTAAGTGGACTTTTAGCCAGAGAAGCAACGGCATGTGTGATAGGATGTCCATGTCACATGTCCCTGCATTATAAAAATGGGTATCTGCCCGTCAGGATGCCATTATCTGCCTTCTGCGTCTGGGTGTCAGTCACCGCTGGCGTAGCTCCTGTCTCCGATACTGCTGTGTACGCTCTACACACAGCGCTATACAGAATAGGGATAGAAGTTTCTTTTAGCCTTTGTAAGGGCTAATAACAGCAGGCTCAGAGCCAAATGAAAAAAAAATGCTGCAAGTTAGTGGCATACAAAAAGTGGCTGTTGTACTCCATTTGTGCCCCAATGGTGCCAAGCTATTTCTAGCACCTCTGCATTACACCCTCCTGCTCTGTTTTTAAAATAAGCTATAATAATAGCAAAAAATGCTGCCAGTTAGTAACATCCAAAAAGTGGCTGTTGTACTCCATTTGTGCCCCACTGGTGCCAAGCTATTTCTAGCACCTCTGCATGACACCCTCCTGCTTTGTTTTTAATAAGCTATAATAATAGCAAAAAATGCTGCCAGTTAGTGGCATACAAAAAGTGGCTGTTGTACTCCATTTGTGCCCCAATGGTGCCAAGCTATTTCTAGCACCTCTGCATGGCACCCTCCTGCTCTGTTTTTAATAAGCTATAATAATAGCAAAAAATGCTGCCAGTTAGTGGCATACAAAAAGTGGCTGTTGTACTTCATTTGTGCCCCAATTGTGCCAAGCTATTTCTAGCACCTCTGCATTACAACCTCCTGCTCTGTTTTTAATAAGCTATAATAATAGCCAAAAATGCTGCCAGTTAGTGGAATACAAAAAGTGGCTGTTGTACTCCATTTGTGTCCCACTGGTGCCAAGCTATTTCTAGCACCTCTGCATGACACCCTCCTGCTCTGTTTTTAATAAGCTATAATAATAGCAAAAAATGCTGCAAGTTAGTGGCATACAAAAAGTGGCTGTTGTACTCCATTTGTGCCCCAATGGTGCCAAGCTATTTCTAGCACCTCTGCATGACACCCTCCTGCTCTGTTTTTAATAAGCTATAATAATAGCAAAAAATGCTGCCAGTTAGTGGCATACAAAAAGTGGCTGTTGTACTTCATTTGTGCCCCAATGGTGCCAAGCTATTTCTAGCACCTCTGCATGACACCCTCCTGCTCTGTTTTTAATAAGCTATAATAATAGCCAAAAATGCTGCCAGTTAGTGGCATACAAAAAGTGGCTGTTGTACTCCATTTGTGCCCCAATGGTGCCAAGCTATTTCTAGCACCTCTGCATGACACCCTCCTGCTCTGTTTTTAATAAGCTATAATAATAACCAAAAATGCTGCCAGTTAGTGGCATACAAAAAGTGGCTGTTGTACTCCATTTGTGCCCCAATGGTGCCAAGCTATTTCTAGCACCTCTGCATGACACCCTCCTGCTCTGTTTTTAATAAGCTATAATAATAGCAAAAAATGCTGCCAGTTAGTGGCATACAAAAAGTGGCTGTTGTACTCCATTTGTGCCCCAATGGTGCCAAGCTATTTCTAGCACCTCTGCATGACACCCTCATACACATTTTGCAACGCTATTTTTATAGCAAACTCATTTAATTCCTTGCTGCATTTCATCATTAGGAGGGATAGAAAGTGAGGCTTTCACAGAACACACACAGAATACGGCCACTGAACCCACCTGCCCACTTTTGCCACGCTATTTAATTTGCCCAAAGAGCTGACACTTTTTCTGCCATCCTAAAATTGTCTGGAATACTAAGATATTGTTCCTTTGCTGCCAAGCAAGGTACAACACCTGTGCATTCTACACTCCTTTCCATTTGTGGAACGCAATAATTAACTGCAGGTAGTCCAGCCAATCTTTCACGAAGGTGCAGGCGTGGATATAATGTTTCCTTCATCCAATGGTGGTTCTCTCAATGTCTGACAGCTCAACAATACCATCTGTTTGCACTTACAAAACAAGTGACGACCTGCCAATCACACTCCCGCTTACGGGTAACGGGGTGGAAGTTCAGTGTGAAAAAGCATGTGTGACTGCTGTCCTCACAGTCACAGAGGATGAAGAGCAGGCAGATGCACGTGATGGGGCAGGCGGTGGTTGCACAGCCCCGCTAGGCCGCATTGTAGCACAGTGAAATCCCCATTGCGACTTATGCTTCATTTTAAGTCTTGTATTTGGTGGGATCCCCAGTATGCAGCAAAACCACGCAACATGAAAAGCACTGTATGCAGTTGGGTTCATAAATGATAGTTTCAATTTCCCAAAACAAACAATAAGAACCATGCATTAAATTGAAATAATAGAACAATCTATTCAGTTGCCTACTGCTTGCTAAGCCCTCTGCGTAGCAGCAGTAATTGTGTGTGTGTGTGTGTTTGTGTGTGTGTGTGTGTGTGTGCGAAGACAACTTACTAGTGGCGCATCACAAGAGCTTCCCAGTTATCTACCTAAACATAGACAAAACACATCACCCACCCTGAATTCCCTTGTTAACTGAAGCCTCAGAGATAAGGCAGATGATAACCGTGTGAATGCAAACCACAGAGCTCTGCAACACAGTCATGTAAATATTGAAAAGCAACATTCAATGTAAACATGTGTCGCTGTCCCTCTATGATTTAAACTGTACGTGACAATTTGACAGTGCAGAGGCAGCAAATGTGATTGTCTATATAGTCGTCCTACCCAGAACAGATATGTGTTTTCCTAATAAAACAAGGTGTTGCGTGCACGCATTACTGTCTGGGCACAGCCTACCGTACCCGGGTAATGTGATGTCCAGTTGCCATAAATACAGACTTTACGCTCCTATCATGGTTAACAGTATAGACAGCACCGGAAGAATGTTGGTCTGTGGCACAAGATGCTGCTCACTGGCGTTACGGTACTCCTCACCAAACTCCAAAATGACTCCCCTCACAATTGAACGAAGTGTTGATGTGGGGGGCCCATATAGACCACAGGGCATCAGGTGTCCTGACAATTTTGCCAGGCCACTCCCAACTGGTTTGCAGAGGGCCGCCCCTATGACTTGTCACCTCATTGTTGTTGGTCAGACGATGACTGTTGAGGTGTTTTGGTTGTGGCAGCCATGAGGTCATCATTCAAGTGGCGGTTCAAAATAGGACGCTAGTTATGCCACTCATGACGTGTCACTCTGCTTTTGTCTCCAGGAGGTGCATTGTGGTCCACCCTGGTTTGGGGCGGACCCAGGTTATAAAAGGGGCTGGAGCCAACAAGAAGGTGCCCAGTCTTCTATTATGCTCCGAAAGAGCACACCTCCATGTGTTGAACCCATTGCGTCTTTAGGCCAGAGGTAGGCAGGGATAGGTCATCGATGCAGGCTGCCACCACAGTTAGTAACGCAGAACGTTTAAGAACAGCCACTGTCCTACCAGTCCTGCTAGTGCAGCCCAGTGGCATAAACAGGCCTGCTGCTGCTGATGCGCCTGCTGTCCACAGGTGTGTCCCCTACGCACACGGACAGCGTAACCAATGACCCCTGTGTTGTTAACAGGGAGTTCTTGGGCTGGGTGGTCATGTGGACCCTGTCACGCTAACAGGGCTCCAAGTCTCCAAATCCGAGTGGCTTCTAACTCGGTTCAGGCCACTATTTGTTTCAGAGTCAACCTGCTCTGTATCCTCCACCTAACCTTCCAGTTGCCAACCTCTCCTTTTCCATCTGTGAGCACGGTGGACACCGAATGGCGATTGGGATATCTACCTTTCTCTTTCTTTTCTTCTTAATATTTTTTATATAGCGGTAACATAGTATATACCAACTTATCCAAATCTGCCAGTCCCACCATAACAGATGTTGTTTCTTCAGCAAATGTTACTGTTGCTTAACCACCAAACCATCGGACACAAACTTTTTACCCTTTCCAACACACCTGTTCCCATTTCCACCAGCATCTGTCCTTTTTCAACTCAGTTTGTATATGACCAAAAATGCAACTCTGCAGAGACACCGTACTCAACGCCATCTCAGCACAGCAGCCAGCCCTTGGTCCCTCAGATGTGGACAAGTAAGACCATTTCCTCCTATCGATGAAAAAGCATTGAGATTCACTCTGTGCACCACTGGTGTTTAGTGGAAAAGCAGATGTAAGATTGCGTAACACCTTCTGCTGATACTCCTGCATACGTGCGTCCCTTTCAATGGCAGGAGTTATTTCGCAAAATTTTGTGTTGTACCGGGGATCTAACAGTGTGGCAACCCAGTAGTCAGCATGACTTGAAATTTGTACAATCTGAGGGTCATGTTGTAGGTAGTGCAGCAAGAAGGCGCTCATGTGTCTTGAGCATCCAGGAGGACCAAGTCCTTGGTGTGTTGGTGGCGGAGAGGTGAGAATCGTGCCTCCTTCCTCTGCCCTCTCCCCACAACCTCGCGCAACCAAAATGTGAGCAAGCTCTCACTAATCTGCTGAGTCTTCCATGCCCATCGCCAGTTCGTCCTCCATTTCTTCCTGGGCTCCTGCACCTTCCTCAACTGTTTTGCTGATACTATGCGCCCTTGATAATCCCTCTCCCCCACCGTACCATGACTGCCGCCAAGGTGCCGCTGACCGTCTGGACCTTGTAGATCTTGTTATCCCTTCCACATATGACTCCTCCAGTACTTCCTCCCTTCCTCTTGGACCAACACCTGACTCCGAATAATGCTTACAGTGTGCTCCATCATGTAGATGACCAAAATTGTCACGCTGAGAATGGCATCGCCAGAATTAAACATCTTCGTCGACATTGCATAGGTCCTTGATCTGACACCACTCCAGCAGCGTGATCTGCACCACCTCTGGATCAAGTTAGCCCAGGGTATACATCATAACGTATTTCAGCAGGGCTCTGCGGTGCTGCCACAGACGCTGCAACATGTGCAGATTCCAATTCCTGCGTGTCGGAACATCGCATTTCAGGCATTTAACCGCCAGACCTTAAGACTTCAGGAGCGATGAAAGTTGTTGAGCTGCTGGGTGCGAACGATGGAAGTGAGCACATAGTGAGCGTGCCCGCTGTACGAGGCCATGTAGGCCGGGATGTTGTTTTAAAAATTGCTGGAGTATCAGATTAAACACGTGAGCCATACAAGTCACGTGTGTCACATTGCCCTGACGACTTCCCTGACGAAGGCCCGCAGACATGTTTGCATCATTGCCGCACACGGCTGTTAAGTCAACAACGTAGTCCGCTACGTCAATTTGTACTCCTGTCGCAAGGTGACAACGTGTTCCTTTCGTGCAAAGTGCTGATGATGGGAGAGGAGTCGACGCCAGCGGCGCAAGTGGATGCAGGTTATGGTCACCCACTGGGCTGCGTTACCTTGACAGATGCAGAACCAATGGCTGAATGCAGGTAGTGGGTATCTCACAGATGAAGTACCATCATTCAGCTACAACCAATGGGAAGACACCACACCCTTTTTTAGGCCCCTCCTGTCTGCAGACCACTGCCAGACATAGCTATGAACCTCTGGTTACTGTTACCCCTAGTTCAGTTTTATGATTTTGTGTGCTCGTTACCTGACTACTTTTCCTGCTTGCTGTTTATGTACCTCATTGGCCGATTCGCATTTCACCTCTGCTTGTTTTCTGATTAAGTCCTGTCCCTCCCATTCTGTTCCTCTTCCTCAATTAATGTTTTGACCCTGCATGACTACTATTCTCTGGAACTGCAGCCTTCCACAGGTATTGATCAACTTGGGCCCTGTGTCATTCAAAATCACTGTATAGGGGTTAAAGGGTTTCAGGGTTCTGGGGGTCCAGCTTGGTGAGTGGCTTCCCTCTAGCCTATCCTTTACAGCCCGTCTGAGTGTGTCGACCCAGGCAGGCTTTAGACCGTGCCCTCTGCAGAAGGCCATGTAGGCCGGGATAGTGTTTTAAAAATTGCTGGAAAACCAGGTTCATCACGTGAGCCATACAAGGCACGTGTGTCACAATGCCCTGAAGAAGGGCCGCAGACTGGTTTGCATCATTGTCGCACCCGGCATTCCCTGGCTGCTGGTTGAGTGGAGACAACCATTGATGAAACCCGGTTTCACTCTACAGAGCTAACCGTCCACAACTACTCAGCGGTGTCTCACATTTCCCTTACATTTCAAAGTAAACATTTGACCGCCTTGATCTCTATTGCCAGCATAGTAAGGAGGTGTGTGGGATTCCTTGGGCGCAGTTACAAAAAAGGGTGCCCTGACCACACAGGGTTTGGGTTGAGGTGAAGGACCAACACGAGGTTGATGAGGCAGAAGCAGTGGAGGAACTTGTACATATAGAGGAAGGATTGACACACAACTCGTGGGGACAGAAAGACTTGTACAGCAGACCCTTCTCCATCTCTCACCATAGTTACCCATTGCCCAATTAGCAACATGTAACTCCCCTGTCCATGCTTACTGGTCCAAGTATCTGTGGTGAAATGCACCCTGTCACACACAGAGTTCCTCAAGGAATCGGTGATGTTATGTGCGATCTGCTGTGGTAGCACGGGCACCCCTTTCTTGGAGAAAGAGTGGCAAATGGCCATCGGCTCTTGGGACACTGCAATGGGCATAAGGTCTCGAAAATCCTTGGTGACAAAAGGGTGTAAAAGCAGCCTTTCTGTAGCAAACAAGTTTGAGATGCTGAAACTAAACCTCTTAGGCATGTCATGCACTTCGAAAATCATGTAAAAAACAGGGAAGGGACTCCAACCACAGTCTCCCTTGTTTCCACTAATTGGGCCACACACACCCCACTTGACTGTCATCAGTTGACCCCCCTTTCCAAATTGAAAAAGATGCTTTGCATGAAGCACTCTCAAAAATACACCTGCCTTTCGCCTCCCCTGGATGACCCAGGGGAAGAAAAGTCCTCTGAGAGCCATGACTTGTTCATCTTGGTTCTTTGAGAAACACAGCGAGGGGACTCCAACCACAGTCTCCCTCGTTGCCACTAATTGGGTCCCACACACCCCACTTAACTGTCATCAGTTGACCCCCCTTTTCAAAATAAAAAAGATGCTTTGCATGAAGCACTCTCAAAAATACGTGTGCCTTTCGCCTCCCCTGGATGACCATGGGGAAGAAAAGTCCTCGGAGAGCCATGTCCACATTGTCCGTGGACAGACGCGTGTGCTTATCTGTCAGCAGACCCCCCCAGCAGCACTGAAGACACGTTCCGAGAGAACGCTTGCTGTAGTACACGACAAGATCCCCAAGGCGTACGTGGCGAGCTCAAGCAATTTATCCAGATTTAAAGCCTAAAATGAGCAAGGCTCAAGTTGCACAGTAATGGCATCGATGTTCCCTTGCATATACTCATATATCTGTGTGTCCTCCTCTTTTTCCTCGTAACACTGTTTTGTTTTCACATGAGAATTTGTTCTTGTCACTTTCCCATGTGTTTGTGTTGTGTTGTGAGTTGTTTGTCACCTTTTGGACACCTTTGAGGGTGTTTTCTAGGTGTTTTTATGTGTTTGTGATTGCCTCCCATTGTTTCCTATGCATTTCGAGCGGTTCGCCAAACCGAACTCGAACGAGACCTCCGTTCGGCGAACCAAACTCGAGCCGAACCACGGCCGGTTCGCTCATCTCTAGTCAACAGCAATATGAATGTTCTGAATGACTTGTATAACTGTGATTGTTTTACAATGTACGGGTTAGAAGAGCATTGAGTTTCTCCCGGATAGAAATATGTCTCTGTGTGGTCATTTTTCCTCATACATACATCTGCGCAGATCTAATCTGGAATCCTCCGAGACCCTGAGAGATCCTCTAGAGGTCTCCCCCAACAGTTTCACTTTATGAGGTAATAACTCTGGAATGCCTCAATATATTCCAGTGACTTTGAGATAGATTTTTCATGACACGTTGTACCTCATGTTTATAGTAAATTTCGATCAATATGATTTAAATTTATTTATGAAAATATTAAAATTTGACAAAGTTAAAAAGTTTACAATATTCATACTGAATTTTCATGCTCTTAAACAAATGAGTTAAAATCAAACAATATTGTTAATAAATTTGCCACTTGTCTACTTTACATCAGCACTATTCTTGAAATATAATTTTTTGGGTGTAGGCAGTTAGAAAGGTTAAAAGTTTATCAGGAATTTCTCATTTTTTCAACAAAATTTATAAAAAACATTTTTTTAGGGACAGCATCACATTTCAAGTGACTTTGAGGGGTCTATGTGACACAAAATACCCCAAAGTGACACCTTTCTAAACACTACAAATGAAAAAGATAGAGAAAGTGCTCATATTTCAACAATTTTCTACTGCAGCTGGATTTTTGCAAAAAAACCCCTTAATTTGCATGCAAATACAACTTATTAAAATTAAATATAAAATATGCGCTATCGTAAAAGTTCACTTTATAACAATTATTAGTAATAAAATACATACACTTCATTATATACAAGTGCATCTCAATAAATTAGAATGTAATCAAAAAGTTAATTTATTTCAGTTATTCAATACAAAAAGGAAACATATATATTATAGAGTCATTACACACAGAGTGATCTATTTCAAGTGTTTATTTCTGATACTGTTGATGATTATGGCTTACAGCTAATGAAAACCCAAAAGTCATTATCTCAGAAAATTAGACTATTACATAAGACTAGAGCTGAGCCACCACCCTAGTGTTCGAGTTCGGTTCGTCGAACTTACGGTGTGTTCATCGAACGTTCGTCGAACACCTTTGAACACCTTTGAACACCATTGAAAACAATGGCAGGCAAACCTAAACACATACAAACAAACACAAACACATACACACATATTATCTTACCTTCTGTTCCATAGCTGGCCTCCTGGGACTTGCAGTTCGCCGGTACAAGATGTGTATTGGGTAACCATCGCGACCGATGCTGGAACTTCCGCTGCAAGAGCGCTGACGTAAAAGGCAGGAGCCACTTGCCTCTGATTGGCCAGCACGCTGCCTTTGAGTAGCGTCTGACAGAGGAAGTTCCTTTCTCGTTGCGATGGTTACTCGATACACATCCTGTAGCGGCGAACTACGTGTATCAGGTAACCATCGCGATGAGGGAGAAACTTCCTCTTTCAGATGCTACTCAAAGGCAGCGCGCTGGCCAATCAGAGGCAAGCAGCTCCTGCCTTTAACGTCAGAGCTCTTGCAGTGGAAGTTCCGGCATTGGTCGCGATGGAACGGAAGGTAAGGTGAGCATAATATGTGTGTATGCGTGTATGTTTGTGTGTGTGTTTGTGTGTGTTTGTGCATGTGTGGAATGGCACAATAGGGGACTAGGATTGGACATTTAACAAGTTGTGGAAGGAATTGTCTGCATTGCAATGATTTCCTATGGGAAATCTTGCTTTGCTAAACGAGTAACTTGACAAGCACACAGAATGGAGTGTTCTCGTTAACCAAGGTTCCACTGTATTAATATTGAATGACATTATTACTGTGAAAAGCCAGTTACGCTTCTGGTGATCGAACCGTTATCGAACATAACCTCGAACTGTCGAACTTGAAGCTAATTGTTTGCGTTCGTCGAACGACTCAAACATCGCCTAAAACAGATAGAATTTGAGATTGGCGAACAGTTCAATTCGAACACCACTCATCTCTACATAAGACCAACTGAAAAAATGATTATGAACTCTGAAATGTTGGTATACTGAAGAGTATGTACAGTAAATGCACTCCATACTTGGTTGGTGCTCCTTTTGCATGAATTACTGCATCAATGCGGCATGGTATGGAGGCGATCAGCCTGTAGCACTGCTGAGGTGTTATGGAAGCCCAGGTTGCTTTGATAGCAGCCTTCAGCTTGTCTGCATTGTTGGATCTAGTGTCTCTCATCTTCCTCTTGACAATACCCCATATATTATCTATGGGGTTTAGGTCTGGTGAGTTTGCTGGCCAATCAAGCACGGTGATACTGTGGTTATTAAACCAGGTATTGTTACTTTTGGCAGTGTGGATAGGTGCCAAGTCCTGCTGGTAAATGAAATTTCCATCTCAAAAAAGCTTGTCGGCAGAGGGAAGCATGAAGTGCTCTAAAATTTCCTGGTAGACAGCTGCTGTGACTTTGGTGTGATAAAACACAGTGTACCTACACCAGCAGATGACATGGCTCTCCAAACCATCACTGATTGTGGAGACTTCACACTAGACCTCAAGCAGCTTTGATTGTGGCCTCTCCACTCTTCCTCCATACTCTGGGATCTTGTTTTCCAAATGAAATACAAAATTTACTATCATCTGAAAACAACACCTTTGAACACTGAGCACACAGTCCAGGTATTTTTCTCCTTGGCCCAGGTAAGACGCTTCTGGTGTTGTCTAATGGTCATGAGTGGCTGGACAAAAGGAATGCGACAGTTGTAGCCCATATCCTAGATATGTCTGTGTGTGGTGTCTCTTGAAGCACTGACTTCTCCTTGTGGAGTGTGTCAATGACTGCTTTCTGGACATCTGTCAAGTCAGCAGTGTTCCCCATGACTTTGTAGCCTTCTGAACCAGACTAAGGGACCATTTTAAACACTTAGGAAGCATTTGCAGGTGTTTTGTAGTAATTATTCTAATTTTTTGAGATAATGACTTTTGAGTATTCATTTGCTGTAAGCCATAATCATCAACATTTACAGAAATAAACACTTGAAATAGATCACTCTGTTTGTAATGACTCTGTATAATATATGCATTTCACTTTTTGTATTGAATTACTGTAATAAACTAACTTTTTGATGATATTCTAATTTATTGAAATGCCCTTTTATATAAAAAATGTAATAAAGCAATTACAATAATAATTATAATAATTCTAATAAGAATTCAGAGTGACAAACAGAGCCCCGACTAGTGGCTACTGTTTAGGGTGCTTTACACGCTTCGACATCGCTAACGATATATTGTCGGGGTCACGTCGTTAGTGACGTACATCCGGCGTCGTTAGTGACATCGCAGCATGTGACACCTAGGAGCGTCGATCAACGATCGCAAAAATGTTGATCGTTGACACATCGCTCCTTTTCATAATATCGTTGGTGGTGCATGCCAATGGTTGTTCGTCATTCCTGCAGCATCACACATCGCTATGTGTGACACCGCAGGAACGACGAACATCTCCTTACCTGCGTCCACCGGCAATGAGGAAGGAAGGAGGTGGGCGGGATATTCCGCCCGCTCATCTCTGCCCCTCCGCTTCTATTGGACGGCTGCCGTGTGAGAAAGGAGGCGGTTCGCCGGCCACAGCGACGTCGCAGCGAAGGTAAGTCCGTGTGATGGGTGTAAGCGATGTTGTGCGCCACAGGCAGCGATTTCACCCATGACACACAACCGACGGGGGCGGGTACGCTCACTAGCGATATCGATAGCGATATTGCAGCATGTAAAGTGCCCTTTAGATCGATTCTCACTGTTAGGTGTTGTTCACACATGATATTAGTTGGTATGAATGAGAAGGGGTAGGCTATACAGGCTAAATTCCCAATGGACGAAACAGCAGGATTAACCTCAATGTATTCCTGGACACTGCACATAGATTGCACAGTAACCACAGTGATCCAGCACACTACACTATGTTTTGTGCTGCAATGTTTTACGGATTGAGTATGTCTCCACTGTCCCACTTACTTGTCATCCAAGTTGCTTTAAGAGAAGTTGCTGGTGGTCATAGATGGAATTTTTGTCAGAGCTGCAGGCAGTCTCCCCAGCATTTGAACATTACTCTGGTTCTGTCCTCAAACTGATATCTGTCGCTCAAGTAACCTGCACCACAGGTGCTTGGCCATAAGTTTCCAGTTGTTTCATCTGCCTACTAACTGATTCTTAGTGGGTGAGCAGTGCAGGCATCGGAGTAAGGAATCGAGCTGACTGATTACAGAACTACGTCCTGCTAGTAGAGTGAGCAGGATTAGGCTCAGCTTATTCCGACGTATGTGTCAAAGGCAATGCGGCTTACTTCCTTTAAAAAATGCACTCCTCAAAATTCTCAAAACCACATTCATGAAGTAATGTGGGAAGAAAAAAATTTAAATTTTACTTTTTTCCCACAAAAATATTTCTTTAGTCCAAAATGTTGCATTTTCAAAAGGGTAACAGGAGAAAACAGACCATACTATATTGTGCACTGATTTCCTATATGTGATGGAAAGCTACTGTTTGGGTGCAGAGCAGGGCTCCGAAGGGAAGGAGCACCATTTGATTTTTGGAGCACAAATTGGCTGAAGTAGATAGTGGATGCCATGTCACATTTACAGAGCCAATAAATATCTAAACAGTAGAACCTGTTGTGAATGTCGTCTGTGTGGGTACTGTTTTGGAGCTCCCTCTGGTGGCCAGCAATGGTAGCAATGGTAGTGGAGCTGAGTCAGAGCCTGTGACTCAGACAGGTGTAGGCGTTAAATGGGAATTAAGGAAGTCCTATTGCAGACAAACCTGGTGTATGTTGGAGAGCACTTTTTGCCTTGCTGGCGCCGGTTATAATTGAATTTTCCTCAGTCTCTGGACCTGGCATGGAGTTCTGTCCTTCCCTGTTTCCCTTCTGCAGATAAGTTTGTTAGGTTTTTCCTTGCTTCCTGGTTTACAGCTTAGGGTGTTTGTTTTTCTTTGTTTTGTATCTGCTTTCTTGGAGGTGAAGTTTTGTTTCTCTAGTGTGGGGGTTCCCCCTTTGCTAGCTCTTCTGCAAGAAAGGGGAGTTTCTCCCTGTCTAACTTGATTACTTGCACTTTTGCATTTTTGTGTTCTTTTTGGTATTTTGTCTCTCCCATTATTTACAAGAGTACCTGATATAGTGGGGGTGAGGTCGTTCGACCTCAAGGGCCCTTTTACTATCAGGAGATTGGTATTTTTTCTGCAGGATTTTTGTACTGACTACAATCAGTTTCCTTTCCTTTCCTTTTTATCTAGTTAGTCTGGCCTCGCCTTTGCTAAATCTATTTTTCCTCCTGTGTATCGTGTTTTCCTATATCACCGTAATCTTTATATGTCGGGGGCTATCTACTCCTTTGGGGACTTCTCTGAGGCATGGTAGATTTCCTCATTTTGATCTGTGAGGCGTAACTACATTCTCAGGCTGTGACGAGGCGTCTAGGTGTTTAGGAACACTCCACAGCTACTTCTAGTGCGGTCTGATAGTTAGGGGATTGCGGTAAGCTCAGGTTCCAACTACTCTTGTTGTTCTTGGTGTTTTTCCACTAATGGGAGTTTTTTGTAATCTTCCACGGTTACCGGATCATTATAAGAACCCTCCCACTGAGACTCCATTTTGGAAACTACACCCCTCATGGAATTTATCTAGAGTTCTGATGAGCACCTTTAAACCACAGGTGCTTCAAAGAATTTTATAATGCTGAGCCATGAAAATAAGAAATCACATTTTTCCAACAAAAATGTTGTATCAAATCAAAATTTTAGTTTTACAAAGGAAACAGGAGAAATTACACCACAAATTGTATGTTCCATATTCTTCTGTCTCCTTTGTGAGATTGAAAAATTTGGAACTGAAACATTTTTGTGGGAAAAATGTAATTTCTTATTTTCATGGTTCAACGTTATAAAATTCAATGAAGTACCTGTGGTTTTAATGTGCTCACTAGGACTCGTTAAATTCCTTGAGGGATGTGGTATCCAAAATGGAGTCAAAAGTGGGGTGGGGAGGTTTCCACTGGTTAGATATATTATTGGCTCTGTAAATGTGACATGGCATCCACTATTTACTTCAGCCAAATTTGCACTCAAAAAGTCAAGTAGTGCTCCTCCTTTTTGACCTCTGCCCTGCGCAAAAACAGTTGCTATTCACCACATATCGGTATCAGTGTACTCAGAAGGAATTGCAGAAAAAATGTTATCGAACATTTTCTCCTATGTATGCCGTTATGCCAAATGGGGAGAACTACTTTTTAGCTGCATGGCAGGACTCAGAAGGAAAGGAGCAGATTTTGGCTTTGAGACCAGTATTGGTTGAAATAGACAATGGATTTCATCATGCATTTGCAGAGCTACTGATATAGCTTAACAGTGGAAACCCCCAAAAAGTCATCCCATTCTGGAAACTACAAAGCTCAATGAATTTACTTAGAGGTGTCGTGAGCACCTTGAACTCATAGGTGCTTTACAAAATTTTATAACTGAGCCCCAGCTGTTTTCTTTATCTTGTCTGTGTATCAAAATATGAGGAACTCCAAGCATTTTTTAAAAAATTATTTAAATAAGTATTTTTCAAAAATGGTGTGTCCCTCCCAATTTTAATACCCAGCCAAGATAAAGCAGACATAAAGCAGACAACAGGGGGTTGGTATTCTCAGACTTGGTTGATTATTGTTTAATGATTATTTGGCCCTCCCCATCCTAATAATAGCAGCCTCCCCAGAATTGGCTCATTAGATGCGCCAGACCTGGTGATTTCCCCAGCTCATACCTATTGCCCTTGAATGGTGGCAATCGGGGTAATAGAAGGGGTTAATAACAGCTGGGATTTTTCAAAAAAATCGCAGCTGCCATGAAGCCCTGAGTAGGTAATGGATAAGACTGAGACCCCCCATTATTAATCATGTAATTCAAAATAAACACAAAAATCAGAGAAAAATAATTTATTTAAGGAAAAACACACTTTTCAATTTGTTAACCCCCCAAAACACTTCTGCAGGTCCAACGTAATCCACACCAGGATGTCCCACGATAATCCCGACTCTGCTACATCCTGAGGTCATAATGCATGGTCACATTAGAAAATGTGACCATCACTGTGGCCTGCAGGTCACATTGATGGAGCCATAGATGTGAGAGCGGTGACATCAAGGACTGATTGAAGTCAAATCCGGTAATCTGGCATTTAATTCAATGGTCCTGTTTTATCAGATTTACATCAACGGTGCTGGACTACCTGATTAACCAGGACCACTGAAGTCAATAATCCGGTAATCTGGCAGCATTGAGCTCAATGTCAGATTACCAGAATGCGCATGCATGCTGGTAATTTGGAATTTATTTCAATGAGTTCACCTGAGGTCAGAGTATGAGGTTCCCATGGTACCCCAGGTGTGACCTCAGGTGAACTGATGGAACTCAATGCCGGATTAGGCTCTTTTCACATGTTGAGTATTTGGTTGCGGACATTTCAACACCAAATCTGCATCTCCTGGCAGAAAAACACACCAAAAACACATTGTATTTTTGGCGCATTTTTCTGCCAGAAGATGCAGATTTGCTGCAGAACTGTCTGCAACCAAATACTCAGTATGTGCACATAACCAAAACCGGCATTGAATTTAATGAATTCACCTGAAATCATGGCTGCGGTTCCCCTGCTTCCCTAGCTATGACCTCAGGTGATCTCACCTCAGGTAAACTCATGGAATTCAATCCCGAATAACCGGAATGCAGGATGTAGCAGAGCCGGGATCATCATAGCACATCATGTCTGTTGATTATGTTGGACCTGCAAGGATGTTTTGGGGGTTAATAAATCGACAAAAGAAGGTTTTTTTAAATAAAGGATTTTTCTCTGTGTTTTGTGTTTATTTCTTTTTACTTACACGATTAGTAATGGGGGATCTCATAGACTCATACCCATTGCTAGACTCGGGCTTGGTAACAGCTGTGATTTTTTGACAAATCACATCTGTCATTAACCCTTTATATTACTCCAATTGCCACTGCACCAAGGTAATCAGGATGCGCTGAGTAAAGCGCCAGGATTGGCACAACTAATGGATGCGCCAGTCGTGGGATGGCTGCGGGCTGCTATTTTAAAGCAAGTGAAGGGCGCAATAATCATGGGCCTCCCCTGCCTGAGAATACCAGCCCACAGCTGTCTGCTTTATCTTGGCTGGGTATCAAAATTGGGGAAGACTGCATGCCATTTTTTAAATTATTTATTCAAATAATAAAAAAAGCCCTGTGTGGGGTCCCTTGTGTTTTGATACACAGCTAAGATATTGCACAAAGCCTCCAGCAGTCTGCATTGGGTATGAAATTATGGGGGACCCCTACTCTATTTTTTTCTAATTTATTCATTGTTCACTCCACTTCAGTGACCCAGACAGCTAGTGTGAAGGCAATCAATCACAGATGCCGACACACGCACAGCCTGACTGCAGCCAATCACAGATGCTGTCATGGAGGTTGGTGGGGAATGCAGTGAATATTCATGAGATTTAATGAGCAGACCTAGAAGCAGTGTGACAGCTATGCAGAAACTCATTAAGTTTAATTATCCTGCTTTAATCATCATTCAGCTTCCTCTTGCAGCCTCCTAGGCCTTATCAACACCATTTCATAACACTTAAGTTCAGGTCCTTTAGACTTTTTGTGAGTTTCAACATCCAGGGTCAAGTCCAGTCCCAAACTGGACTTTTTTTTTTTTAAAGTTTGTCTAAAGCCAAACATCTGTGGGTTTGCCCATCTCTACTTAGTATCTCTATGGGACTTTAATTTTATTAGTCTAATCACTGTGTTATGAACATAAGTAATTCACAAAGGGGAAATGGAAAAGGGGAAGGAGTGTCTGCACCCAACTGGTCAGTGTACAAACTAAAGACCCTAGTTGGACAAACATTCGTATCTGGCTCCCTAAAAGGCCATCAAAGAATTTCTTATGTCTCGTGAGAGACCAGAGGGGAGGCCGCAAAGCAGTGTCTACAAGGGTAGTGGAAGGAATGCAATACCAAATAGAAACCCTGTGTAAGTTAAACTGAAGCAGGTACAAATAAGGTGAAAGGATAAAGGAGCTGGGAAAGAAAACATACAGATAATAGCAATCACTTAACTGGTGTTTTCTTCCTAGGTAAATCAAAAAAATAAATACATGGAGTTCCCAGGAACAAGTGCATATGAAAATCTAGCCAATAAGAAAATGCAGTGAAGGGAAAACATATATGTATCCTGTGAGACTGTGACCGGGGTTATCTATGACGGCCGGTATGTCTCGCCCAGGTTGTGCTCACTCCATGATAGAAAGTGAATCCACTATAGGGTTAATGCTGTTTCCCTACAGACTGAAGGAAGGGTTAAATAGAATCAGGAACGAGGGCAGGTGTGCCGGGTGTGAGGGAGTGAACAGAACTCCCTGAGTTTTCTGCTGGAGAGGACATGTATTGTGTTATGGACTTTTGTTTGGACATTAAAACCGTGTGCTGTGAACCTTAATGCCTGGATCCCGTGTCTTCTGCTGCGCAGCCGACCGTGCTACCTCACATATGGTGGAGAATGCGGGCATGACAGCCGGTGAGGTGTAGCATCCATCCCTGGTGACCCAGCTGCGCATGTCCTGGATTCGAGCGGCTATACTACAGCCCAAACCCGGCGACACCATGGAGGACATACTAAAGCATTTGGCTCAGGCTAATGCACAGCAGCAACAGACCAATGCACACCTGCTCCAATCCTTGCAAGTGCAGGAAAAAAAACTCCAAGAACAGTTGGATCAGGCCAATGCACGTCAGCAGCAATCCTTGCAAGTGCAGGTCAAAATGCACCAAGAACAGATGGAGCAGGCCAATGCACGTCAGCAGCAATCCTTGCAAGTGCAGGACAAAAGGCACCAAGAACAGATGGAGCAGGCCAATGCACGTCAGCAGCAAGCCTTACAATTGCAGGAAAAAAGGCACCAAGAACAGATGGTTCTCCTGGCCAAGTCGATCCGTGCCGGACCGGCAGCAACAACCCCGGGACCGGGTGACGACGGCAGCGTCCGGAAAGCGGTGAGACAAGCGTTGCAAAAGATGACCCCGGGTGATGATGTGGAAGCGTTCCTAGCGGTGTTTGAGCGGGTGGCCGAGCGGGAAAAGCTGCCGAACCCGCAGTGGGCTGAGGTATTGTCGCCCTATCTGACGGGGGAACCCCAAAAAGCGTACCTGGACCTCTGTGCCGAGGACGCCATTGACTATGTGACCCTGAAAGCCGAAATACTGGCTCGGTTGGGGGTGAATACCTATGTACGGGCTCAGCGGGTAAATCAGTGGTTCTTTGAGGAAGCCAAACCCGTACGCTCCCAGGCCTATGACTTGTTGCATCTTGTAAAAAAGTGGTTGCAGCCTGACACTCTGAGCCCGGCGCAAATGGTGGAAAGGGTAGTAGTGGATCGTTTTGTGCGCACTTTACCCGTCACCGTTCAACGGTGGGTCGGACAGGGTGACCCGAGTACCCTGGACCAATTAGTGTCCCTGGTAGAGCGGCATGTGGCTACGCAGGACTTGATACGGGACACTGAGACTTTGCGTACCGCCCGTCGGTCCGGCCCCTCCAAGCCTAGGGCCAAGGACCCACCGCTGACAACGGTACAGGAGTCCCCTACCGTCCCGTCTGAGGCCGCGGCCGCCATTCCTGAGGTCCGGAAGGTTCTGTACCCTAAACGACAACCCGTCAAGGGGGTTTCCGTCCCCATTAGATGTTGGCGGTGCCAGCGGGTGGGACATATGGAAGCCCAGTGTCCACTCACCACGGA
Organism: Anomaloglossus baeobatrachus; assembly: GCF_048569485.1. Lineage (NCBI taxonomy): Eukaryota > Metazoa > Chordata > Amphibia > Anura > Aromobatidae > Anomaloglossus > Anomaloglossus baeobatrachus. Next base: position 529,270,883 of record NC_134354.1, read on the forward strand.
GCCCATGGATTGTGGGGTTACCCGGCGGGGTTCAATGTATGCTCAGGTGGTGTGTACCGCTGACCTGGTCTCCCCAGAGACAGAGCCCCACTTGTGCCAAATACAGGTGAATGGATGTCCGGTTACAGGATTGTTGGATTCCGGAAGCTTAGTGACCCTTGTGCGATCCACCTTGAGAGCTAAAGTAAAGGCCACAGGACGCACCGTGGGGGTGGTTTGCATACATGGGGACTGCCGCGACTATCCCACGGGGATTGTCACCATCACAGCACCTTGCGGTCAGGTGCAACATGAGGTGGGACTTCTTAACACTCTTCCTTATGACGTGATCCTAGGAAGGGATCTGCCCTATTTTTGGACTTTATGGAGGGGACCCCCTAAGTCCCCTCAGATATTGGTCGGTCCGGGACCTGAGCCCTACAATCCTGAATCCGGGACACCTGCCGTAGGGGTCACCATGATAGGGACAGAGTGTGAACCCGATAGGTCGCCCCTAGAGGTATTGGCAGGAGAGGCTGAGACGGTCGAGCCCATCCCGGAGTTGGAGGCGTCCCCGGATACGTTTGGGACAGCCCAACTCCAGGACCCTACGTTAATACATGCCCGGAGTCGGGTGACAGTAGTTGACGGGGTGGCACAGCTGCCCGGTGCCCAGGTAAGGTACCCCCATTTCGCTCTTAAGCAGGATTTACTCTACCGGGTAGATGAAATACGGGGCGTAGGGGTAGAACAGTTGGTGGTGCCCCAGCCGCATCGCCGGCGGGTCCTCGACTTGGCTCATAAACACCTGATGAGTGGTCACCTAGGGGTCAAGAAAACGCAGGAGCGAATATTGCAAAGGTTCTATTGGCCCAGGGTCTTTGGGGAGGTAAAACGGTTCTGCGAAACCTGCCCGGAGTGTCAGCTTACTGCACCCCTGACCCATTTTCGCAGTCCGTTGGTACCGTTACCCATTATAGAAGTCCCTTTTGAACGGATAGGGATGGATCTGGTGGGGCCCCTCGTAAAGTCCGCTCGAGGGCACCAACACATCCTAGTGATCGTTGACTATGCCACCCGGTATCCCGAGGCGATACCTCTCAGACATACTGCAGCAAAGCTTATAGCTCGGGAGTTGTTTGCTGTGTTCTGCCGGGTGGGGTTGCCCAAGGAGATCCTTACGGATCAGGGGACCCCATTCATGTCTAAAGTGACCAAAGAGCTATGCCGGCTACTCCAGATCAAGCAGTTGCGTACGTCTGTGTATCATCCTCAAACGGACGGTTTAGTCGAGCGTTTCAATAAAACCCTGAAAACCATGCTAAGAAGGGTGATTTCAAAAGACGGGAAAGACTGGGATATGATGCTTCCCTATTTGATGTTTGCCATCCGTGAGGTGCCACAGGCGTCCACGGGGTTTTCGCCTTTTGAGTTGTTATACGGGCGACATCCCCGGGGATTGTTGGACCTGGCAAAGGAAACATGGGAACAAGAGCCCACCCCCCATAAAAGTGTGATCGAACACATTTTAGGAATGCAGAACCGCATAAGCGCGGTCATGCCAATTGTGAAGGAGCATTTACAGGAGGCTCAGGCCGCGCAAAGCGGCCGCTACAATAGACAAGCCACCGTGCGGACCTTTAAACCCGGGGATCGGGTGTTGGTATTGATCCCCACGGCGGAGAGCAAATTCCTGGCTCAGTGGCAAGGCCCCTACGAGATAAAGGAAAGAGTAGGGGTGGTTAACTATAAAGTATTGCAGCCCGGTAGGCGGAAACCTGAACAAATATACCATGTCAACCTATTAAAACCTTGGCAGGAACGGGAAAGCCTGATGGCTGTTTTTTCCCCACCTCCCTCCTCTTCGGGTCGTTCACATCCGGCTCCAGCGACCTCCGGAGAGGACGAACCGGAAGTAAGGATTGGAGAAGCCCTCACCAAGCAACAGAGGCGAGAGGCCAGACGGTTGGTTCAGCAGAACCCCGATGTCTTCTCCGAGCTGCCCGGTAGGACCAGTCTGATACGACATGATATCGTCACCGAGCCCCACCTGAAGGTACGCCTGAAGTCATACCGGGTGCCGGAGGCTCGACGACGAGCCATATCGGAGGAAGTAAAGACAATGTTACGCCTGGGGGTCATCGAAAAATCCCGGAGTGAATGGGCTAGTCCGATTGTCCTAATACCAAAACCCGATGGCTCCTTAAGGTTCTGCAATGACTTTAGGAGATTGAACGAAATATCCAAGTTCGATCTCTACCCCATGCCCCGGGTGGATGAGCTGATTGATAGGCTGGGACAGGCGCGATATTTTACCACGCTCGACCTGACCAAAGGGTACTGGCAGGTGCCACTAACGGAGTCCGCCAAGGAGAAAACCGCTTTTGTTACGCCGGAGGGTCTCTTCCACTATGTTGTCTTGCCTTTTGGGTTACATGGCGCTCCGGCCACGTTCCAGAGGTTGATGGACTTAGTGCTGGAACCCCACCAGGCGTATGCATCAGCGTACCTGGATGACATCATTATTTACAGCTCCGATTGGCAGACCCACTTGGAACAGGTACAAGCGGTGGTGGACGCGCTTCGAACAGCCGGATTGACAGCCAATCCCAAGAAATGTGCATTGGGACTCACGGAAGCCCGCTACTTGGGCTACGTGATAGGCCAAGGAGTGATTAAGCCCCAAATTAACAAGGTTGAGGCGATCCAGAAGTGGCCTAGACCCCTGACCACGAAGCAGGTTAGGGCCTTCCTGGGTATCGTGGGGTACTACAGGAGGTTTGTAAAGGATTTTGCGGGACTATCAGCCCCCTTGACTGACCTTCTCAAAGGCAAGAAGTCCGTCATGGTGCGCTGGACTCCGCAGGCCGAGGACTCCTTCCGGGCCCTGAAGGGGGTCCTGTGCGGACAGCCCGTTCTTGTCAACCCTGATTTCCGGAAGCAGTTCATAGTACAGACTGATGCCTCGGAGGTCGGCCTGGGGGCAGTGCTGTCTCAGGTGGTTCAGGGGGAGGAACACCCCGTCACCTTCTTAAGTAGGAAGCTCACCCCTCCCGAGCGGAATTATAGCGTAGTGGAGAAGGAGTGCCTGGCGATCAAGTGGGCCTTGGAGTCCCTACGCTATTACCTGCTGGGACGGCAGTTTCGCTTGGTGACGGATCACTCTCCACTGGTCTGGATGAGGTCCGCCAAGGAACGGAATGCCCGGGTTACCCGGTGGTTCCTTTCTCTGCAGAACTTCCGGTTTACGGTTGAACACCGGGCCGGTAGGTTGCAGGGCAACGCCGATGCCTTGTCCCGCGGCCCGTGTTTGATGGCTGGAGTTCAACCCCACACGCTTGAACTGAGGGGGGGTATGTGAGACTGTGACCGGGGTTATCTATGACGGCCGGTATGTCTCGCCCAGGTTGTGCTCACTCCATGATAGAAAGTGAATCCACTATAGGGTTAATGCTGTTTCCCTACAGACTGAAGGAAGGGTTAAATAGAATCAGGAACGAGGGCAGGTGTGCCGGGTGTGAGGGAGTGAACAGAACTCCCTGAGTTTTCTGCTGGAGAGGACATGTATTGTGTTATGGACTTTTGTTTGGACATTAAAACCGTGTGCTGTGAACCTTAATGCCTGGATCCCGTGTCTTCTGCTGCGCAGCCGACCGTGCTACCTCACAATCCCTATCTAGGCTGTGATAGCACAGAACAAAAAAAGACAATGAAGACAATGAAACACACCTGAAAGCAGAAAGGAAAAACAAAAGGTAATAGTAACCATCAGCATAAGGGCCAAGAGAAAAAGGACAATACCTCAACAAGCAGGGGATCTGACCATGGAGCAAGAGGTCACTGGATCGATTCTGAGGTATGACACACTTGAAATGCATTAGTCTATCTGTTTTACACTGATAGAAAAACTTTTAGACCACGCTCTTGGCATGATCTAACAGGTCACTGTAGCTGACAGTGCTGTTATGACAGCAATCGTTGACCCTGTGATTGGACTGGAGAGTTCCGATTGGGTGAAAAAATTAGCGCACTCAAACTCTCAACTTTATAATTGCTGCATGAGTAAATTTAAATTCAGCACACAAAAATACATTAAGCCCAGTTAATTTTGTTTTTGTGAAAGAAAAAAAAACAAAAACCTTTTTGTTTATCAGTGTAATCTAATAGGCTAAAATATTGGACACAAATAAGTTTTCATTTTTGCATGGATACAACTTTTAAAGGCGTGCAACCATGACAACCCATCACCTCGCAATCATGTTGTATATGATTAGGAAGGGAATGATTATTATGGGACAGATGGTCTCGTTCTGTGTGCACCCCTTAGATAACATATTGCCTGCAACATTTAAGGCGTTAAATAGCCATAATTAGTGTTACCTCTGACAATTAAAGGTGGGTGCCTATTCCGTGCCTAGGCCCTTTCTTTCCAACCTTCCTAGAAAAAAATATATATTTTCTTTGCCATTTTTGGAGAATGGGTTAAAATAACAGAGATGCCTAATGTTGATATGAAAACTATAGACCCTTAATCTGTAGAAATCCACTGAGAAAGAAACTGAATTAATTTTGAGGGTGAAAAGAAAAATAACAAAACTAAAATATGATTGGATAAGTTTGAACATCCTCTTAAAATGGGGGATGTGGTTGTATTCAGAATTAGCCAATCACATTTAAACTCATGTTAAATAGAAGTCAGTCATATACAGTTAGGTCCAGAAATATTTGGACAGTGACACAATTTTCGCGAGTTGGGCTCTGCATGCCACCACATTGGATTTGAAATGAAACCTCTACAACAGAATTCAAGTGCAGATTGTAACGTTTAATTTGAAGGTTTGAACAAAAATATCTGATAGAAATTGTAGGAATTGTACACATTTCTTTACAAACACTCCACATTTTAGGAGGTCAAAAGTAATTGGACAAATAAACTAAACCCAAACAAAATATTTTTAATTTCAATATTTTGTTGCGAATCCTTTGGAGGCAATCACTGCCTTAAGTCTGGAACCCATGGACATCACCAAACGCTGGGTTTCCTCCTTCTTAATGCTTTGCCAGGCCTTTACAGCCGCAGCCTTCAGGTATTGCTTGTTTGTGGGTTATTCCGTCTTAAGTCTGGATTTGAGCAAGTGAAATGCATGCTCAATTGGGTTAAGATCTGGTGATTGACTTGGCCATTGCAGAATGTTCCACTTTTTTGCACTCATGAACTCCTGGGTAGCTTTGGCTGTATGCTTGGGGTCATTGTCCATCTGTACTATGAAGCTCCGTCCGATCAACTTTGCGGCATTTGGCTGAATCTGGGCTGAAAGTATATCCCGGTACACTTCAGAATTCATCCGGCTACTCTTGTCTGCTGTTATGTCATCAATAAACACAAGTGACCCAGTGCCATTGAAAGCCATGCATGCCCATGCCATCACGTTGCCTCCACCATGTTTTACAGAGGATGTGGTGTGCCTTGGATCATGTGCCGTTCCCTTTCTTCTCCAAACTTTTTTCTTCCCATCATTCTGGTACAGGTTGATCTTTGTCTCATCTGTCCATAGAATACTTTTCCAGAACTGAGCTGGCTTCATGAGGTGTTTTTCAGCAAATTTAACTCTGGCCTGTCTATTTTTGGAATTGATGAATGGTTTGCATCTAGATGTGAACCCTTTGTATTTACTTTCATGGAGTCTTCTCTTTACTGTTGACTTAGAGACAGATACACCTACTTCACTGAGAGTGTTCTGGACTTCAGTTGATGTTGTGAACAGGTTCTTCTTCACCAAAGATAGTATGCGGCGATCATCCACCACTGTTGTCATCCGTGGACGCCCAGGCCTTTTTGAGTTCCCAAGCTCACCAGTAAATTCCTTTTTTCTCAGAATGTACCCGACTGTTGATTTTGCTACTCCAAGCATGTCTGCTATCTCTCTGATGGATTTTTTCTTTTTTTTCAGCCTCAGGATGTTTTGCTTCACCTCAATTGAGAGTTCCTTAGACCGCATGTTGTCTGGTCACAGCAACAGCTTCCAAATGCAAAACCACACACCTGTAATCAACCCCAGACCTTTTAACTACTTCATTGATTACAGGTTAACGAGGGAGACGCCTTCAGAGTTAATTGCAGCCCTTAGAGTCCCTTGTCCAATTACTTTTGGTCCCTTGAAAAAGAGGAGGCTATGCATTACAGAGCTATGATTCCTAAACCCTTTCTCCGATTTGATGTGAAAACTCTCATATTGCAGCTGGGAGTGTGCACTTTCAGCCCATATTATATATATAATTGTATTTCTGAACATGTTTTTGTAAACAGCTAAAATAACAAAACTTGTGTCACTGTCCAAATATTTCTGGACCTAACTGTATAGTGATCCAATATAAAGTATAGCTGTTCTAATAGAATTTTGCTGTCATTTCCTTAGCTGCATTTCAAAGCAAAAGCCATGTTCTGTAAACAACTTAGAACACATCAAAGAAAACCTGTTGTTGAAAGTTAACAGTCAAGAGAAGGGTATAAAAAATGTGCATGGCATTAGAAGGGTATACCATGGAATGTTGTTAAGGTAGTCATCAAAATGTAGTTCAATGTGGCACAACACTGACATTATCTAAGCTTAATTTCCCTCAAATATTGACATAACGACAAAAGGAAAATTGTTCCAGGACGCTTCCAACAGGCCTACTGCAACAGTAAAAGGATTGCAGGAGTTTCTGTCAAGTACTGGTTGTATACTGTATGTGACAACAATCTCTCATCTTCTTCATATGTCTGGCCTGTGGGGTAAGGGGGCATTTTCTTACAGAGAAAAACCTCAAGCCCAGCTATGTTTTGCCAAACCTACATTAAGTCTGCAAAATGCACATGGAAAACGTGTTATGATCTGATGAAACGTTAAAGTTTTTGGCCACAATTCCAAAAGGCATTTTTGGCTCAAAGCCAACACTATGCCACTGGTCATCAAAAGAACATTTCAACAAAAATGGGTTCACTAGAAGAAGATCAACGTTTTTGGAGTGTCTCAGCCAAAGCCTAGAATTAAACCAATTGCAAATCTATGGATGAGCTTGAAATATCATCACAATCTGACAGATTTGGAGTGGTACTGCAAGGAAGAGTGGGCAGGCAAAGATTGCCAATTGGAAGAAAAAAATTCTGTACAACGACTTAATGATAGAAAATGTATATTTTATTGATAGAAAATAGCTAAAAAGCAGACAAACAATTTTGGGTTAAAATTAGCAGAGACAAAAAATGGTGAGTACCAATAGATGGCGCCCTCACCCCACAGTAGGTATATGGTAGCACATGTTAGAGTTTAACACACAGCACATAAAGGGCTAAAAAGCCAATATTACATACAAACTAAAGCGTGCTGCTGCTTATTAGGTGCCCGTTACTGATACATCAATTACATAGTGTCACAAAGGTTCTTGTAACAACGCACTATAGTACCTTGCAACCAACATACCTAAATGGTGGATGAGAGCCCAATTCCCCGACCCATAGGTTTCGGTATGACTCCTTCTTCCGGGGGTGGTCTCTGATTAAAAGAGGTGACCTTATAAAGGATGAGTATCCAATCACTATCCGTCTTGACCCCAACCAATCAGATCATAGGGTATGTGCAGTGACGTTATGTCCAATACCATGCCCATCACCTCAATAGGTGGATACATAGGGCGTGCTGCAAGTGGGGGTGTGGCCAGGACCCCCACGTGCAAACACACATGAGAAAGCCACAGAATACACCCAATGACCTGATAACGCCAAACCGGAAGTGATGTATACAAAACCGGAAGTGATGTATGCCGAACCGGAAGTGATGCATACAAAACCGGAAGTGATGTGTGCCGAACCGGAAGTGACGTATACAAAACCGGAAGTGATGTATGCCAAACCGGAAGTGATGTATACAAAACCGGAAGTGATGTATGCCGAACCGGAAGTGATGTATACAAAACCGGAAGTGATGTATGCCGAACCGGAAGTGACGTATTGTGACTCTCCGCGTCACTGACATGGGGGCGCGCACATCCTATAGCTAATACAAGTATATCCTCAATGTCCACATGCGCCTGCGCACCCTAACAGTGACACAGATTAGCAGGTAAATGTTACATAGCAAGATCGTCACTAGTGGATGACGGTATATCATAACGGATTAAAGTGCATCCATAACGATTTGAATACCCAGCAAAAAACATCACACAACATCGCCGAAATGAGAGTGCACACACTACGTGACCCTGGGGACATGCCCCCAGTCCCACGTGTGTGCACATACCCCACCAAAGCGACGTGAAATAAGTAATATGGTAAGTATTCAAAATCGTACAAACACCAATGGCCGTTAATATATATTTCCGCGACGTGGATTATAATACCGACACACATATAAAGGTGTACTGCAACATTAAAATTCAGAATGAGTGGCAAGGAATATAGCATCGCCCTGGCATATCTAACAAAAGCGCAAAGGCCGACGCAGCGCACACGCGTATGACCAGTTGGACCCACGCCGCCACGGGCGCGCCAAACCACAGCCATGGAGACTCAGTCACCAGGGCGGTGGAAAAAGCAGACGCACACATGGCGGCACCGGGCCCACGGGCAAATGCATGCACGCACCGGCCTCACGGGTATAGGGTGGAAGTACGAGATCACATATATTAACAGATGTAATACACCTCTGGGCCCTGACACAATTAATCATATATATCAGAGGACTCCACACAGCCCAATATAATCTATATTGATTATTCCACGATGGTCACATCAACAGAAGTTCCATATATTTGTCGAAAAGGCCCAGGTAGATAATATGCTTCTCCAACTTCATATATCGAGGGTATACAAGGACAGAATACAAGACGGATATGAGAGGAACTGAAAAATAAAAAATAAATAAGACACAAATAAATATAAGACCAAATTAGAGCAGAGCATCACGGACGCCAACTGAAACCCCACGTCATCTTGAACCCGAGAAACCCGAGGGAGACACCATCAGAGAAGAGCTCCCTATTCTAGAAAGGACACGAAACTTAAGTACTCATTCAATCCATCAGGCTGTAACGTTTTCAATGTCCATATCCACTCAGTTTCGCGTTTTGCAAGAAGTCGGCTAATATTGCCGCCTCTAACCCCAGTCACAACCTGGTCTATGCCTCGTACCTTCAATAAGTTATAATTGCAGTTATGATGTTTCTTGAAGTGCCTCGGTATAGTCTTAAGGCCCTCAATGTCCACATCATCCACGGCGGCTTGAATAGGTACCCGTGAGGCCGGTGCGTGCATGCATTTGCCCGTGGGCCCGGTGCCGCCATGTGCGCGTCTGCTTTTTCCACCGCCCTGGTGACTGAGTCTCCATGGCTGTGGTTTGGCGCGCCCGTGGCGGCGTGGGTCCAACTGGTCATACGCGTGTGCGCTGCGTCGGCCTTTGCGCTTTTGTTAGATATGCCAGGGCGATGCTATATTCCTTGCCACTCATTCTGAATTTTAATGTTGCAGTACACCTTTATATGTGTGTTGGTATTATAATCCACGTCGCGGAAATATATATTAACGGCCATTGGTGTTTGTACGATTTTGAATACTTACCATATTACTTATTTCACGTCGCTTTGGTGGGGCATGTGCACACACGTGGGACTGGGGGCATGTCCCCAGGGTCACGTAGTGTGTGCACTCTCATTTCGGCGATGTTGTGTGATGTTTTTTGCTGGGTATTCAAATCGTTATGGATGCACTTTAATCCGTTATGATATACCGTCATCCACTAGTGACGATCTTGCTATGTAACATTTACCTGCTAATCTGTGTCACTGTTAGGGTGCGCAGGCGCATGTGGACATTGAGGATATACTTGTATTAGCTATAGGATGCGCGCGCCCCCATGTCAGTGATGCAGAGAGTCACAATACGTCACTTCCGGTTCGGCATACATCACTTCCGGTTTTGTATACATCACTTCCGGTTCGGCATACATCACTTCCGGTTTTGTATACATCACTTCCGGTTTGGCATACATCACTTCCGGTTTTGTATACGTCACTTCCGGTTCGGCATACATCACTTCCGGGTTTGTATGCATCACTTCCGGTTCGGCATACATCACTTCCGGTTTTGTATACATCACTTCCGGTTTGGCGTTATCAGGTCATTGGGTGTATTCTGTGGCTTTCTCATGTGTGTTTGCACGTGGGGGTCCTGGCCACACCCCCACTTGCAGCACGCCCTATGTATCCACCTATTGAGGTGATGGGCATGGTATTGGACATAACGTCTCTGCACATACCCTATGATCTGATTGGTTGGGGTCAAGACGGATAGTGATTGGATACTCATCCTTTATAAGGTCACCTCTTTTAATCAGAGACCACCTCCGGAAGAAGGAGTCATACCGAAACCTATGGGTCGGGGAATTGGGCTCTCATCCACCATTTAGGTATGTTGGTTGCAAGGTACTATAGTGCGTTGTTACAAGAACCTTTCTGACACTATGTAATTGATGTATCAGTAACGGGCACCTAATAAGCAGCAGCACGCTTTAGTTTGTATGTAATATTGGTTTTTTAGCCCTTTATGTGCTGTGTGTTAAACTCTAACATGTGCTACTATATACCTACTGTGGGGTGAGGGCGCCATCTATTGGTACTCACCATTTTTTGTCTCTGCTAATTTTAACCCAAAATTGTTTGTCTGCTCTTTAGCTATTTTCTATCAATAAAATATACATTTTCTATCATTAAGTCGTTGTACAGAATTTTTTTCTTCCTTTTGTCTATAATAATCTGTATATGGCTTTGTCCATATTGTGAATATGGCACGGGATTGTCCGTGCCTTTTGGTATTGTTTATTTATAAAGATTGCCAATTGTAGATGTGTCATGCTGTTATGCTTGCTGCTGGAGATGGTGAAGTGGTGAGCTAAAATGAACCCACTTTAGGGGGTAGCAGGGAGTGCACATGTGGAGGAGGAAGACGTTGGGACAGTTATTGCGCTGGCTGCGGTGGTGAGTGACGCGCATCCCCACGGGAGGAGGGGAGCACAGGGATACCACGACACTAGTGCAAGATGGCCACGGCGGTGAGTGGCGCCCATCCCTGTGGGAGGAGGAGAGCAGGGAGCACAGGGATGCCAATGTGGCGCCCCTGACCTGGTCAGGCACCACTGAGTACTGCGCCCATGCTGGGACAGTACTTCTAGGTAATCCTAAGGGCCAGAACGAGGTGTGTACACACAGACACATAGCAACCAGGTCTCCCACACCTTTAGAGGGGACCATTGGGTAGTCTCCATAGAGGGCTAGCCTTCAATTCTTTTCAAGGGGTGTAGTTGAGGGGCTGGGAGCTAAAGTGCAGAGGTTGTCAGGAAAGGAGTGGAGTGAGACAGTCTGGTAGTGGTGAGTGGCGGTTGCTAAGGGATACGCGAGTGGCCACTAGTCAAACCCTGCACGAGGGTAGTAACCGTTGGCGGGGGAGAACGGTCACTTGGTAGTTAGAGTATGCAACTCTGGTCACTAGGCACGTACAGGGAACAGGTCCCTTGAGCAGACTCCGTTTTAACGACCTGCTAAACCTGCCGGTGAGGGGAACTACAAGTACCTCATCAACCACACAGAGTCCGAGTCTCAGCAGCAACGCGGGGACCCATAAGGGGATAGAGCCAGAAGCCATCTCCCTTGGTCCATGCTGCCGGCAAATGGGCCGAACACAGGGGACAAAAGGCAGTTGCGACTCCCTGGATAGACCCCATGGTACTTCAAGTCAGGGGTTATCTGAATAAAGAAGTGCTAGGAAGGTGAGCTAACAGGTTACCCTCAGACTGGCCCAAAGGAGCCCTGGTTCTATATTACAAAAGAACTGGGAGCATTTCCACATATTCATATTAAAATATCAAATTTTATTATAATTTAGTGACAAAAAGTGAAAAGAAATATATACACAAAAAGTTTTTCTAAAAATGTAATGTTACAGTTGTACAACACACATGGTGCATTGGATGAATGCGTCTTAATACAATTAATTCATGATAGTTTTACAATAAATGTTCAAGTTTCTACATGGTTTATCGCAGCATCGCCCGTGTCAGCTCACGATAACATCTGAGTGAGTAAAAACGAGTTGAAAGACTTTCTGGATTGAGACTGAATTATTCCGGGACCCGCTACCCTGCTCACCCGAGCCCCTGGGGCCTGCCTCGCTCACGGGAGGCTACACCACCTGGCTTCAGACCCCATCAGCCCCAGATGCTCCTAAAACCTGCAGCGGCGGTCATTCACATCACTGACCGCAAGCCTTAATTGGCGTCACGATAAATAAAATAAAAACTGACTTTACCTGTTGCCAAATTGAACAAGACCTGTGGCGTTTCCAAAAAAGGAACATCACCCCTGGGGCATTACATCCTTCTTTTTGGCGTCACGAACAGGATCTGCATCCCTGGGACGCCACACCAGCGCTACACATGCTTATGGAGTCCCACCCAAAAAGACTGAATGCTGTTACAATTTCAGAGGATACTGCAGCAAAGTATTATCTTAAGTGCATATTTATGTAACCATCTTATTTTAGTTCTTTACATTTATCTTTTTCCACTTGAAAAGACTTCAGTTTACAGTTATTTGAATTGTATAGGTAATATTAAAGGTTCAAAAAGTTCAGAAATTATTCTTTTTGGTATGATTTTTACGTGACAAAAACCTAGCATGTTAAACAGGGGTGTAGTTTTTATATTGGCCGACTATATGGAACATTGGATAGGAACTGATGAAAACCACTCACTCTAATTATACTAGTGACTACAACTTGTATAGTTTTTGGAATCTTTACATTTAGACGACTGATCTGATTTATAATGTTACATACTATATATATCACCAATGCGTGGCTTCTGGGTTGATTCTATTACATTTTCTGTTAGTTCAATACAGCTCCCTATAAATGTTTTAACAATCCTTTAAAAACTGAAAACTAGGTCTGTAATATCTTTCTTCAAACTTTCATTGTTTAGCAAGTTTCTGCTTATGTCTCTGCTATAAAGGCCTTTCCAAAATCAGTATGACAGCTTTTTACTGGATGACTGACCTTCTTGGAGAAAATAAAAGGACTGACTCCAATTAACAGTCATAAGACCCGTATAGTTGTAGCCAAAAGTTTTGAGACTACAACAAATTTTGGTTTTCACAGTTGGCTGCTTCATTGTGTAGACCTTTTAGTTAGATGTGTCTGGTTACTGAAGTACAATTAGAAGCATTTCATCAGTTTTTTTAACTTTTAACTTTTTAACAAAATACATCAAGTATATACAGTACAGACCAAAAGTTTGGACACACCTTCTCATTCAAAGAGTTTTCTTTATTTTCAGGACTCTGACATTTGTAGATTCACATTGAAGGCATCAAAACTATGAATTAAAACATGTGGAATGAAATACTTAAAAAAGTGTGAAACAAGTGAAAATATGTCTTATATTCTAGGTTCTTCAAAGTAGCCACCCTTTGCTTTCATTACTACTTTGCACACTCTTGGCATTCTCTTGATGAGCTTCAAGAGGTAGTCACCGGAAATGGTCTTCCAGCAGTCTTGAAGGAGTTCCCAGAGATGCTTAGCACCTGTTGGCCCTTTTGCCTTCACTCTGCGATCCAGCTCACCCAAAATCATCTCGATTGGGTTCAGGTCTGGTGTGGAGGCCAGGTCATCTGGCGTAGCACCCCATCACTCTCCTTCTTAGTCAAATAGCCCTTGCACAGCCTGGAGGTATGTTTGGGGTCATTGTCCTGTTGAAAAAAAAATGATGGTCCAACTAAATGCAAACCAGAAGGAATAGCACACTGCTGCAAGATGCTGTGGTAGGCATGCTGGTTCTGTATGCCTTCAATTTTGAATAAATCCCCAACAGTTTCACCAGCAAAGCATCCCCACACCATTATACTTCCTCCTCAATGCTTCACGGTGGAAACCAGGCATATAGAGTCCATCCGTTCACCTTTTCTACAAAGGTGGTTGGATCCAAAGATCTCAAATTTGGACTCATCAGACCAAAGCACAGATTTCCACTGGTCTAATGTCCATTCCTTGTGTTCTTTAGCCCAAACAAGTCTCTTCAGCTTGTTGCCTGTCCTTAGCAGTGGTTTCCTAGCAGCTATTTTACCATGAAGGCCTGCTGCACAAAGTCTCGTCTTGACAGTTGTTCTAGAGATGAGAAGGTGTGTCCAAACTTTTGGTCTGTACTGTACAATACCTCAATATTTACAATGTAGCTATTGTTTCAAGAATTGTGCAAAAATATCAGAAAAACACTCAGGTGGGTTTGCCTTGGTTTAAAATATGTTGTGTAGATATCCTAATAGTTCACATACAGACTATAAACAAGTGTTCACATGAAATTATAAATCCTAATATAAAACCTACAAATGGGGTCCCTACTCCACAGAAGGGGAAAGAGCCACACACGGAGTATGAATTTGAATAAATACTATGTAGTGTTGGGGTGATAAATATATATATATATACAGTGGCAGACATATAGCCTATGCAGCTAATGCAGCTGCACCACGGCCCAGAGGGGAGGGGGGCCCCTCACAACCAGCTGGCAGGACAGCTGGGGAACCCCCAATGGGCCCGGGTCCTCATTGGGCCCGCGACCTAATTATAGAGGGGCCTGCCACCGGTAACCGCAGTTGTTAGAATGGGTCATCAAACGTCACTGCTATGTGCCGCGTGCCGACGTTAACATGCAGTGCATAGCAGTAACATTTAATGGCCGCTGGCATATCAAAGGTCGCAAATGTTAGTGAGCGGCCTCTGATAGGCTTATGGCAATTGAATATCATTGCTATGTGCCTGGAACTGCCATCAGCGCATGGTGCATAGCAGTGACATTTACTGACCATCACTACTTAACACATCATGCTGTGCTGCAGAGGTAGCAATGACATGGCGTCAGACTGCAGCAGAGAATGTGAGTGTACATTATGGGACAGTGTGATAGAGAGAGCAGTGTGGGATGGGTGGACCACATGGAAAATGGAGGGCACAGTATTTAGAAGTGAAGGAACAGTATGAAGAAGGAGGAGAACAGTATGGAGAGGTAACAACTTGGGGGACAGTATGGATAAGTGGGACCATGGGGAACAGTATGGATAAGTGGGCGCTTAGGGGGACAGTATGAATAATTGGGAGCAAAGGGGTACAGAATGGATAAGTGGGAGTATAGGAGGAACGGTATGGATAAGTGGAATCATGGGGGGACAGTATGGATAAATGGGAGCATATGCGGAACAGTATGGATATGTGGAAGCATAAAGTATAGTATGGAAATGTTGGCACATAAGGGGAACAGTATGGTTAAGTGGATGCATGGGGGGACAGTATGGATAAGTTGGAGTATAGTAGGAACAGTATGGATAAGTAGGAGTATAGGAGGAACAGTATGGATAAGTAGGCGCATAGGGGGGACAGTATGAATAAGAGGGAGCATATGCTGGAAGTATGGATATGTGTAAGCATAATGTGCAGTGTGGATATGTGGGAGCATAGGGGGATTGTATGAAAAAGTGAGAGCGTAGAGGGATAGTATGGAGAAGGGGAACTATATATTGAAGTGGTAGCAGGGGTGAACATCATGGAGAGGTAAATCTGATGATTTCTTGCAACAACCTTATCATGGTTAAAGAAGACTCCCATTGAATTTTGTATCCATTCAATGTGTATATGTGCATGTGATGTAGTGTAAGTGTGATAATAAACTCACCTAACGATGCTTTCTCCAGTGTCCAGTGCAGTTCTCTTCTTCTCAGTGATGTCACCACGCTCCAGACTCTCTGGGACACACTGCTCTGCATGTCCCAGAGGGGACTTTTAGCCTTGAAGGGAGGAGGGGCCCATACACAATTCTTGCACAGGGGCCCTTTGCTCTCAGTATCCACCCAACATATATATAAACCTACAAACTTTGACTGCACCAGTAGAAATGAGATAAAATATATAAATATTTATTTAGAATGCATATAATAATGATAAAAACAATTTAAAAAAATGCACAATAGACATGTCATACCTAGAATAAACAGATACATAATTGGCTAATAAATTAAAACAAAATGCAAAAATAGTCAGACAGAATATAAATATAAATGTACATAATAAGGTGCAAATAATTACATATATATTAAAGACACCTCATCAAAATAATTATAGTTTTGAACTAAGATATTACTATCAAAAATGATAAGGCCAAAATGTGGCTAAACATGAATACATATGAAGGGAAAGGTTAAAAATGATATATGAGCACAATTGAAACTATTAAAAACATAATGTTAGAAAAACATGTAGACTGTCTAGAGCCAAATTAAATTTAAACCCAATTATAAGTGCAGTGCATATTACCTATGTGCGCCTGACCTGACGCACATTTCGCCATGGCTTCTTCCAAGGGTGTATGCAGTAAAAGAGATGCAGGGGGGGGAATAATATAGGGCTGATGCTAAGGAAAAGCACCAATCACAATAGCTTTAAGATTTCAGAACCAATGAGAGAACATTTTACCAGAAAGCAGACCATTGTATTGGTAAGTTTAAATAATGCACAATTAAGTAACTTGAAGGAAGGGGATCCTCACTTACTACAGCCACTCAAAAGTGCAAGTGCATGAAATCAATCGGAGACCGGAACAGGAAATTATCACTTTAATAATTAACCTGAACTGCTACAAGGAGAATCCTGGAACGCAAATGTGGTCCACAGGCCCAAAAGTACAGGCAATCTACGTGCACACCAGACCAGAACTGTGCACTATCAAATAACTCCCCCTGATACACATAGTATGTTGTTAAGGACCGCGTGACCAGACCCAGAAAGAGAAGCCCGTGAACCCATTGAATGGAATGCAATATGCTACATAGGCTATAACACAACAGCATGCATGCTGAACAGCAACAGATAAAGTGGAATGCAGTTGTGCTCCACAGCTAATGAGAGGCATGCACATGCTTAAGGGATCCGCTGCCTTATTACGTGACATGATGGTATTGGGACAGAAAACATGCCCCAAATTTATGGAGCAATTCATTTTGTTAAAAAAAGAGAGAATATATAATATTATCTATATTAAAAAACAACTATTAATAGATAAAACCAGAGCACAAAATGATCAGTAGTACAAAGAGCAACAATATAAAAAATTGTGTATGTATCAAATAACACAACTGTATATACAAAAGTAAAATTACAAAAAAGTGTAAAAACAGTAAAATAAATGTGAGATACAAAAAGTATAAATATAATATAAGAATCTATAGCTGTGAAAAAATATAAACAAGAGAAAAATGGTGAAAATCAAAAAAAGGAAAGGGCGGTTAATGCCAAAAATGTGCAACACATGTGCAAAGAAAAAGCACTTTTGGTGTTTAAATTCCAGCACCAAATCTGCATCTCTTGGCAAATAAAAGCAGTTTTCTACCAGGAGATGTTGGTCTCATTAAACTCACTGAGTTCACCTGAGATGAGGTCACTGAGATGAATGAGTTCACCTGAGGTAAGTTTACCTGTGGTCACAGCTGGGGGACCATGAGAACCACCAGCTGTGACTGCAGGGGAATTCAGTGACATCACCACTCACAGCTTTGGCTCAGTCAGTGTCTACTAGAAGCCGCAGTGGGTGGTCATGTTTTTTAATGTGCCCATAAGATGCGGCTTCAGTATGTAACAGAGCTGGGATCGTCGTGGGACTTTATATGGATTATACTAAATAGGATAACTGAAGTGAGCACTAATATATATTCTGAGTGCAAGCCAAAAAAATACATAGTACATAAGGATAAGGCTGCACATCAAAGTTAGATAATGGTATAATGCTATAAGCATACCGAAAAACATTGAAGCATACAATGAAAAATGCCACTTGCTAACTTGAAACTGTGAATAATGAAATGCATACCTGCCATGAATATTAGGAAAATTAGATATTTAGCAATCGCATTGATCAATGTAACTGAGCCCCAAAACCTCGTCAAGGTATATCTCTATATTGGGGTCCCTAGCTCTATGACCCTGTGTGTCATCTCATTGCAATTAAAAACTGCTGTGTGTGGAGAGGGGTACCAAGGACTTTCTTATATAGGAGATGGAAAAAACATGGCCGAAAGGGGCGGAGCTGTGTTCACATTCAGGAAAAAAACAAAAAAACTTCATAAAACTAAATAGGATAACTGAAGTGAGCACTAATATATATTCTGAGTGCAAGCCAAAAAAATACATAGTACATAAGGATAAGGCTGCACATCAAAGTTAGATAATAGTATAATGCTATACGCATACCGAAAAACATTGAAGCATACAATGAAAAATGCCACTTGCTAACTTGAAAGTGTGAATAATGAAATGCATACCTGCCATGAATATTAGGAAAAGGAGATATTTAGCAATCGCATTGATCAATGTAACTGAGCCCCAAACCTCGTCAAGGTATATCTCTATATTGGGGTCCCTAGCTCTATGACCCTAACTGTGTGTCATCTCATTGCAATTAAAAACTGCTGTGGGTGGAGAGGGGTAACCAAGGACTTTCTTATATAAGAGATGGAAAAAACATGGCCGAAAGGGGTGGAGCTGTGTTCACATTCAGAAAAAAAACAAACTTCATAATACTAAATAGTATAACTGAAGTGAGCACTAATATATATTCTGAGTGCAAGCCAAAAAAATACATAGTACATAAGGATAAAGCTGCACATCAAAGTTAGATAATAGTATAATGCTATAAGTAGAGATGAGCGAACCGGCCGTGGTTCGGCTCGAGTTCGGTTCGCCGAACAAAGGTCTTGTTCGAGTTCGGTTCGGCGAACCGATTCGGCGACCCACTCATACCGCATAGGAAACAATGGGAGGCAATCACAAACACATAAAAACACCTAGAAAACACCCTCAAAGGTGTCCAAAAGGTGACAAACAACTCACAACACAACACAAACACATGGGAAAGTGACAAGAACAAATTCTCATGCGAAAACAAAACAGCGTTACGAGGAAAAAGAGGAGGAGACACAGATATATGAGTATATGCAAGGGAACATCGATGCCATTACTGTGCAACTTGAGCCTTGCTCATTTAAGGCTTCCTATCTTGATAAATTGCCTGAGCTCGCCACGTACGCCTTGGGGATCTTGCCGTGTACTGCAGCCAGCGTTCTCTCGGAACCTGTCTTCAGTGCTGCTGGGGGGGTCTGCTGACAGATAAGCACACGCGTCTGTCCACTGACAATGTGGACATGGCTCTCCGAGGACTTTTCTTCCCCTGGGTCATCCAGGGGAGGCGAAAGGCATGCGTATTTTTGAGAGTGCTTCATGCAAAGCACCTTTTTCATTTTCAAAAGGGGTGGTCAACTGATGCCAGTCAAGTGGGGTGTGTGTGGCCCAATTAGTGGCAACGAGGGAGACTGTGGTTGGAGTCCCCTCGCTGTGTTTCTCAAAGAACCAAGATGAACAAGTCATGGCTCTCAGAGGACTTTTCTTCCCCTGGGTCAGCCAGGGGAGGCGAAAGGCACGCGTATTTTTGAGAGTGCTTCATGCAAAGCATCTTTTTCTTTTTCAAAAGGAGGGGTCAACTGATGCCAGTCAAGTGGGGTGTGTGTGGCCCAATTAGTGGTAACGAGGGAGTCTGTGGTTGGAGTCCCCTCGCTGTGTTTCTAAAAGAACCAAGATGAACAAGTCATGGCTCTCAGATGACTTTTCTTCCCCTGGGTCAGCCAGGGGAGGCGAAAGGCACACGTATTTTTGATAGTGCTTCATGCAAAGCATCTTTTTCATTTTGAAAAGGGGGGTAAACTGATGACAGTCAAGTGGGGTGTGTGTGGCCCAATTAGTGGCAATGAAGAAGACTATGGTTGGAGTCCCCTCGCTGTTTTTTACATGATTTTCGAAGTGCATAACATGCCTAAGAGGTGTAGTTTCAGCATCTCAAACTTGTTGGCTACAGAAAGGCTGCCTTTACACCCTTTTGTCACCGAGGATTTTCGAGACCTTATGCCCATTGCAGTGTCCCAAGAGCCGATGGCCATTTGCCACTCCTTCTCCAAGAAACACAGCAGGTCGCACACAACATCACCGCTTCCTTGAGAAACTCTGTGTGTGACAGGGTGCATTTCACCACAGATATTTGGAACAGTAAGCATGGACAGGGGCGTTACATGTCGCTGACTGGGCACTGGGTAACTAGGTTGATAGATGGAGAAGTGTCTGCTGTACAAGTCTTTCCGTCCCCACGAGTTGTGTGTTTCAATCCTTCCTCTGTATGTACAAGTTCCTCCACTGCTTCTGCCTCATCAACTTCGTGTTGTTCCTGCACCTCAGCCCAAACCCTGCGTGGTCAGGCCACCCTTACTTGTAACTGCGCCCAAGGAATCCCACACACCTCCTTACTATACTGGCCATCAGGCGATCAAATGTTTACTTTGAAATGTAGGGGAAATGTGAGACACCGCTGAGGAGTTGTGGACGGTTAGCTCTGTAGAGTGAGACCGAGTTTCATCAATGGTTGTCTCCACTCAACCAGCAGCCAGGGAATGCCGGGTGCGACAATGATGCTAAACAGTCTGCGGCACTTCTTCAGAGCAATGTGACTCACGTGCCTTGTATGGCTCACGTGTTGAATCCGAATCTCCACCAATTTTTAAAACACTATCCCGGCCTACATGTCCTTCTGTCGAGGGAACGGTGTAACGCCTGCCTGGATCGACACACTCAGACGGGCTGTAAAGGATAGGCTAGAGGGAACCCACTCACCAAGCTGGACCCCCCGAACCCTGAAACCCTTTAACCCCTATACAGTGATTTTGAATGACACAGGGCCCAAGTTGATCAATACCTGTGGAAGGCTGCAGTTCCAGAGAATAGTAGTCATGCAGGGTCAAAACATTAATTAAGGAAGAGGAACAGAATGGGAGGGACAGGACTTAATCAGAAAACAAGCAGAGGTGAAATGCAAATCAGCCAATGAGGTACATAAACAGCAAGCAGGAAAAGTAGTCAGGTAACAAGCACACAAACTCATAAAACTAAACTGGAGGTAACAGTAACCAGAGGTTCATAGCTATGTCTGGCAGTGGTCTTCAGACAGGAGGGGCCTAAAAAAGAGTGTTGTGTCTTCCCATTGGTTGTAGCTGAATGATCGTACTTCATCTGTGAGATACCCACCACCTGCATTCAGCCATTGGTTCTGCATATGTCAAGGTAGCGCAGCCCAGTGGGTGAGCATAACCTGCGTCCACCTGCGCCCCTGGCGTCGACTTCTCTCCCATCATCAGCACTATGCACGAAAGGAACATGTTGTCACCTTGCGATAGGAGTACAAATTGACGTAGCGGACTACGGTGGCGACTTAACAGCCCTGTGCGGCAATGATGCAAACATGTCTGCGTGCCTTCGTCAGGCCAATGTGACACACGTGACTTGTATGGCTCACGTGATTAATCTGATTCTCCAGCAATTTTTAAAACAACATCCCGGCCTACATGGCCTTCTACAGCGGGCACGCTCGCTATGTAACAGGAGATTAGGAGATTAGGAAAGAAAGGAATAGGCCCAGCACCAATTCAATAAAATATAAAAAAAATTTTTTTTTTCTTTTATTGGTATCCAGTTAAAATAATGTCGGGGAACTCACTGTACAAAAATAAAAGGTAACTTATGACTAAGGACTCTTCTGATTTTAGATATTTTTTTCGTCCGAAACGTGTAAAGTTTCACCTGCTATACATATTTTTGTACAGTGAGTTTCCCGACATTATTTTAACTGGATACCAATAAAAGAAAAAAAAAATATTTTTTTTATATTTTATTGAATTGGTGCTGGGCCCATTCCTTTCTTTCCTAATCTCCTATTACACGCACTGGTATGGACTGACCGGCAGGCCTTGTGCACCTTGGAGGGGAGTATGGACTCTAATAACAGGTGAGCTGCATACACTTTCTGCCTTTTACGTGGAACGCTCGCTATGTGCTCACTTCCATCGTTCGCACCCAGTAGCTCAACAACTTTCATCGCTCCTGAAGTCTTAAGGTCTGGCGGTTAAACATTTGAAATGCGATGTTCCGACACGCAGGAATTTGAATCTGCACATGTTGCAGCGTCTGTGGCAGCACCGCAGAGCCCAGCTGAAATACGTTATGATGTATACCCTGGGCAAACTTGATCCAGAGGTGGTGCAGATCACGCTGCTGGAGTGGTGTCAGATCAAGGACATATGCACCGTTCTACACAGTTTACAAATGTCGACGCAGATGTTTAACACTGGCGATGACATTCTCAGCGTGACAATTTTGGTCATCTACATGATGGAGCACACTGTAAGCATTATTCGGAGTCAGGTGTTGTTCCAAGACGAAGGGAGGAAGTACTGGAGGAGTCATATGCAGAAGGAATAACAAGATCTACAAGGTCCAGACGGTCAGCGGCACCTTGGCGGCAGTCATGGTACGGTGGGGGAGAGGGATTATCAAGGGTGCATAGTATCAGCAAAACAGTTGAGGAAGGTGCAGGAGCCCAGGAAGAAATGGAGGACGAACTGGCGATGGGCATGGAAGACTCAGCAGATTAGTGAGAGCTTGCTCACATTTCGGTTGTGCGAGGTTGTGGGGAGAGGGCAGAGGAAGGAGGCACGATTCTCATCTCTCCGCCACCAACACACCAAGGACTTGGTCCTCCTGGATGCTCAAGACACATGAGCGCCTTCTTGCTGCACTACCTCCAACATGACCCTCAGATTGTACGAATTCCAAGTCATGCTGACTACTGGGTTGCCACACTGTTAGATCCCCGGTACAACACAAAATTTTGCGAAATAACTCCTGCCATAGAAAGGGACGCACGTATGCAGGAGTAACAGCAGAAGGTGTTACGCAATCTTACATCTGCTTTTCCACTAAACACCAGTGGTGCACAGAGTGAATCTCAACGCTTTTTCATCGATAGGAGGAAATGGTCTTACTTGTCCACATCTGAGGGACCGAGGGCTGGCTGCTGTTCTGAGACGGCGTTGAGTACGGTGTCTCTGCAGAGTTGCATTTTTGGTCATATACAAACTGAGTTGAAAAAGGACAGATGCTGGTGGAAAGGGGAACAGGTGTGTTGGAAAGGGTAAAAAAGTTTGTGTCCGTGGGTTTGGTGGTTAAGCAACATTAACATTTGCTGAAGAAACAACATCTGGTATGGTGGGACTGGCAGATTTGGATAAGGTGGTATATACTATGTTACCGCTATATCAAAAATATTAAGAAGAATAGAAAGAGAAAGGTAGATATCCCAATCGCCATTCGGTGTCCACCGTGCTCACAGATGGAAAAGGAGAGGTTGGCAACTGGAAGGTTAGGTGGAGGATACAGAGCAGGTTGACTCTCAAACAAATAGTAGCCTGAACCGAGTTAGACGCCACTCAGATCTGGAGACTGGGAGCCCTGTTAGCGTGACAGGGTCCACACGACCACCCAGCCCCGGAACTCCCTGTTAGCAACACAGGGGTCATTGGTTACGCTGTCTGTGTGCGTAGGGGACACACCTGTGGACAGCTTGTGCATCAGCAGCAGCAGGCCTGTTTATGCCACTGGGCTGCACTAGCAGGACTGGTAGGATAGGAGCTGTTCTTAAACGTTCTGCGTTACCAACTGTGGTGGCGGCCTGTATCGATGACCTATCCCTGCCTACCTCTGGCCTAAAGCCGCAATGGGTTCAACACATGGAGGTGTGCTCTTTCAGAGCATAATAGAAGACTGGGCACCTTCTTGTTGGCTCCAGCCCCTTTTATAACCTGGGTCCGCCCCAAACCAGGGTGGACCACAATGCACCTCCTGGAGACAAAAGCAGAGTGACACGTCATGAGTGGCATAACTAGCGTCCTATTTTGAACCGCCACTTGAATGATGACCTCATGGCTGCCACAACCAAAACACCTCAACAGTCATCGTCTGACCAACAACAATGAGGTGACAAGTCATAGGGGCGGGCCCCTGCAAGCCTGTTGGGAGTGGTCTGGCCAAATTGTCAGGACACCTGATGCCCTGTGGTCCATATGGGCCCCCCACATCAGGGGCAGGGCCAAAGAGTTCATTACCCGATCTAGCCTCTGATGCAGTAAGTGATTTAGCTCGCTCATTAGCATGAAATACAGTTTCTGAAAAAAAGACTATCCGCTTCAGCATGCTGTCTAGGCACAACACAGGACTTAGACCCGGCACGGAGTGCAAGTACCTGTGCAAAGAGGCTTTTCTCAGTCAGTGTGAAGCCCCACAGGTGTTGTGTTGGTGCATTACCTTCAGGGACTCCACGTGGAGGAAGAGTCTGGTCACACTTAGGGTGCTTCTTTAGATGTATTTTCGTGACGCCACTCTTGGTATTGCGGTCAGTGGGGACCGCCACTGCAGTGTAAGGGGACACCTGGGGCTGATGTTCGGTGCAGTTAGTTTTAGTGGCCTCCCAAGAGTGAGTCAAGCTTCAGGGCCCTGTGTAAGTGTGTTGAGCCGCAGGTCGCAGAATGACTCAGGCACAGTCCAAACGAGCATGCGCTGTAGCCCAAAATTAAGACTTTGCCTCAGGAATGACACAGTCAGGCACAGCATACTCAGTTGGCGAAACACTGGAGTTAGGCTGCGGCTGTGGTAAATCGGCACACAGGAAGAAGCAACCGCGGAAACACTTCGTTCAATTGTGAGGGGAGTCATTTTGGAGTTTGGTGAGGAGTACCGTAACGCCAGTAAGCAGCATCCTGTGCCACAGACCAACATTCTTCCGGTGCTGTCTATACTGTTAACCATGATAGGAGTGTAAAGTCTGTATTTATGGCAACTGGACATCACAGTACCTGGGTACGGTAGGCTGTGCCCAGACAGTAATGCGTGCACGCAACACTTTGTTTTATTATCAAAACACATATCTGTTCTAGGTAGGACGACTATATAGACAATCACACTTGCTGCCTCTGCACTGTCAAATTGTCATGTACAGTTTAAATCATAGAGGGACAGCGACACATGTTTGCATTGAATGTTGCTTTTCAAGATTTACATGACTGTGTTGCAGAGCTGTGTGGTTTCCATTCACACTGTTATCATCTGCCTTATCTGTGAGGCTTCAGCTAACAAGGGTATTCTGGGTGGGTAATGTGTTTTGACTATGTTTAGGTAGATAACTGGGAAGCTCTTGTGATGCGCCACTAGTAAGTTGTCTTCGCACACACACACACACACACACACACACACACACACAATTACTGCTGCTACGCAGAGGGCTTAGCAAGCAGTAGGCAACTGAATAGATTGTTCTATTATTTCAATTTAATGCATGGTTCTTATTGTTTGTTTTGGGAAAGTGAAACAATCATTTATGAACCCAACTGCAAACAGTGCTTTTCATGTTGCGTGGTTTTGATGCATACTGTGGATGCCATCAAATACAAGACTTAAAATGAAGCATAAGTCGCAATGGGAATTTCACTGTGCTACAATACGGCCTAGCGGGGTCGCCTGCCCCACCACGTGCATCTGCGTGCTCTTCATCCTCTGTGACTGTGGGGACAGCAGTTACACATGCTTTTTCACACTGAACTTCCACCCCGTTACCCGTAAGCGGGAGTGTGATTGGCAGGTCGTCACTTGTTTTTTAAGTGCAAACAGATGGTATTGTTGAGATGTCAGACATCGAGAGAACCACCATTGGATGAAGGAAACATTATATCCACGCCTGCACCTTCGTGAAAGATTGGCCGGACTACCTGCAGTTAATTATTGCGTTCCACAAATGGAAAGGAGTGTAGAATTCACATGTGTTGCACCTTGCTTGGCAGCAAAGGAACAATAACTTAGTATTCCAGACAATTTTAGGATGGCAGAAAAAGTGTCAACTCTTTGGGCAAATTAAATAGCGTGGCAAAAGTGGGCAGGTGGGTACAGTGGCCGTGTTCTGTGTGTACCAGGACAGTAAAGGAAGCCTCACTTTCTATCCCTCCTAATGATGAAATGCAGCAAAGAATTCCCTGAGTTTGCTATAAAAATAGCGTAGCAAAATGTGCATGAGGGTTGAATGCAGAGGTGCTAGAAATAGCTTTTCACCAGTGGGGCACAAATGGAGTACAACAGCCACTTTTTGGATGCCACTAAGTTGCAGCATTTTTTGCTATTATTATAGCTTATTAAAAACAGAGCAGGAAGGTGTAATGCAGAGGTGCTAGAATAGCTTGGCACCAGTGGGGCACAAATGGAGTACAACAGCCACTTTTTGGATGCCACTAAGTGGCAGCATTTTTTGCTATTATTATAGCTTATTAAAAACAGAGCAGGAGGGTGTAATGCAGAGGTGCTAGAAATAGCTTGACACCAGTTAGGCACAAATGAGAGGGGTAACCAAGGACTTTCTTATATAGGAGATGGAAAATACATGGCCGAAAGGGGCGGAGCTGTGTTCACATTCAGAAAAAAAAACAAAACTTCATAATACTAAATAGGATAACTGAAGTGAGCACTAAGGCTATGTGCGCACGTTGCGTAATTACATGCAGTTACGCCGCGCTTTGTAGAGCAGCGTAACTGCATGTGTCCTGCGTCCCCTGCATAATCTATGAAGATTATGCAGGAGCCATGCGCACGTGGCGTCTTAGAGCGCAGCGCTTCGGCAGCTGCCCGAAGCGCGCGTTCTAAGAAGTGACATGTCACTTCTTCCGTGCGCTTTGCCTGCAGCCCCTGCTCTGTCTATGGGAGGAGCTGCAGTCAGAGCGCATGGAATCGGCTTTTTTTTTTCACTACGGACATTTTCTGCAGCGATTTGAAGCGCACGTGTGCTCTTCAGATCGCTGCAGAAATTTCTGCAGTGACTGTACGCAATGTGCGCACATAGCCTAATATATATTATGAGTGCAAGCCAAAAAAATACATAGTACATAAGGATAAGGCTGCACATCAAAGTTAGATAATAGTATAATGCTATAAGCATACCAAAAAACATTCAAACATACAATGAAAAATGCCACTTGCTAACTTGAAACTGTGAATAATGAAATGCATACCTGCCATGAATATTAGGAAAAGAAGATATTTAGCAATCGCATTGATCAATGTAACTGAGCCCCAAACCTCGTCAAGGTATATCTCTATATTGGGGTCCCTAGCTCTATGACCCTAACTGTGTGTCATCTAATTGCAATTAAAAACTGCTGTGTGTGGAGAGGGGTAACCAAGGACTTTCTTATATAGGAGATGGAAAAAACATGGCCAAAAGGGGCGGAGCTGTGTTCACATTCAGAAAAAAACCCAAATCTTCATAATACTAAATAGGATAACTGAAGTGAGCACTATACTATTATCTAACTTTGATGTGCAGCCTTATCCTTTTATATGGATTATGTCGGATCTGCAAGGGTGTTTTCGGGGTTAATAAAGGGGTCAAAGAGGGTGTGTGTAGTTTATTTCAAATAAAGGATATTTTCATTTTTATTTTATTTCTTTTCACTTACAGGATTAGTAATGGGGGAGTCTCATAGATGCCTCTCATTACTAATCTAGGGTTTGATCACAGATGACAAATCACAGCTGTCATTAACCCCTTATATTACCCTGATTGCCACCACAGCAGGGCAATTGGGATGAGCCGGGTAAATCGCCAGCATCTAATGGATGAGACAATTCTAGACAGCTGTGGTGTCAAACACAGTGAATGTTGCAGAATTAAAAATTGCAAATAAGCACTTGTTGTGCCCAGTACATTGTAGTGCCCGTACATTGTGCCCAACTCGTGCTTCCTGCATCCCATATATTTAAATGGGCTCTCTTCGCTACAAAAATGAGAAACATGTGGACTCTAACTGTTGTTTAGGCACATTTAGGCTCAGAAGAGAGGGGGGCAGTTGCATTGGGGAGCGCAGATTTTGCGTGATTTCTTTTTTTGAGGGGGGAACCATAGTGTTTTTTGAGAGCTTTTGTGCAACCAGTAACGAGGGAAACCCCCTATATTTATGTTAACCGATGATTGACCTGAGTGGGGACTTGGGTTTTTGTGAGTTGAGTTGAATGCTGGTGATGATTTTGGTACAGAACATTTTGGATCAATTCACATTTATCCTGTAGTCTATGCTGAGCACTTAAGTCAGGGTTTCCATCTACATCTCCGAAACACATGATTCAGGCGAAACTCACGATTGCTAGGAAATACCAGTACATCCCTGATTGTTAAGTCACGTAAAAATAGGACGTACCAGTATGTCCTACAGTCGTGAAGGGGTTAAAACAGGCAACTGTACCTTATTGCAGGCAGATAGGCAGACAGACAGCAGTCAGTAAAGTTGAACTTGTAGTATAGTAATTAATAGGCCACAGACAGAGATGGTGGGTGGGTGGGCCAGCGGCTGGATGTGTAAGGTGGTGCTGGGCTTTATGGGCCTCACCCTGAAGACGTCAATCGTTTCCACAAGACAATGATAAAAATAGTGTTGATGTAAATAATGTGTTAATGATTCAACAGCCCCAAATTATATGGCAGAAATTTTGCCTTTGCCACTCCACATCTCAAGCAGCAGTCACTCCTAGATCCACCCATTGTACACACTCTAACAGGAGTAATGTAGCTTTGATGAATAATATACATGGGTAATTGTGTTGCACTTTTTCTTATGTTCATGTAATTATTGCTATGGTAATATTTTGTACAGTTTTCAGTAAACTGAGTTAAAAAAAATGTTTTAATGCTTTTGCATGTCGCCATGAAACTTACAAATAGTAAAAATGATCCTACACTACCAGGGTTTACCTTTGCAATTTCGGTTGCAGTAGGGAAGCATCTCTAATCCCTTTATTTAGCACGTGCAAGGAGGTGTACACTGTTGAAGAAGTAAATGTCCATATAATTATCCATGAAAAAGTAAAGAGTGGCTCAACTCCAAAGTCCGTAAGAAGTAGAAATTTATTCCAAAAAAGTGTGCATAAAATAGGCAACTCATTGTTTCCAGCGATACTAGCCCTACCAGGGGCGTAACAACTGTGGTCCCAGAGGTCGCCATCGAGGCCCGGCCTGCAAATCAGCAACTGGCTCCACTATATGAGTCAGGGGGGCTTGGAGTCAGCGGCAGTGGCACCGGGCCCCCCTCACCTGTCATCGCACACAGCAATGATAAAGCATCGAGTAGCGCGCACCGCTCCATGCTTCATCATTCTCCCCAGTGTCTCCGCTGCACTCAACGTCACAGTGCAGCCGAGGGCGGTGATGTCTCCAATGTGCGACTGCACTGCAGCCTGTGCTGAGACTGCAGAGAGCAGTACGGGAGGATGCTGACCGGAGCAGCGGGGGAACGAGGTGAGGACTTGTTGTTTGTTTATTTTTAATCAGTGAGTACATGGTGGCCAAAGTCTTGTGGGGCTGCATTACACATGGAGGCCTATGGGGGCTGCATTACACATGGAGGACTATGGGGGCTGCATTACACATGGAGCCTATGGGGGCTATGACTCACCCCAAGGCTATGGGGTACTCGGTTCCTGGCGGTATATTAACGGAGACAGTTCATTGGGTGGCTATTGCCCAGTTCCATGCCCCCTGGGGTCGCTTGAAAGGGGTTATATACAGGGGAAGAATAATAAAGGTTTTGTCGGGACACCACTTGTGGGTTGCTAGGTAGATGGAGCTGCCGCTGCACAGTCTCTCACCACTGGGGCTGATGTTAATGGCAGCTTGGATGTTGGGCCTTCCCCAAGTAGGGCTGGGCCCCAAGGGGTAGGTGATGGAGTTAGGCGCGGAAAGAAGGTAGGCCACACAAGGGATTGCAGTGTAACTGGTTTCTTTACTCACAGCATTGTTATGGCTGGCAACCCGAAGAAGGCTGGTCCTCACCACTGGTCCCCTTTGTCCCAGTGCCAGTGTGGTAACCTGGTGGCTTCTTTCCCCTGCACCTGTCTCTGGTTGATGGGTCCCCATGTCTTGGAGCGTCTGGTGGTCCCCTCCTGGTAGTCTTTCAGTCTTTAGTCCATACAGCGGGCAGTTTGAATCTTGTAGGGTCGGTTTTCCGTTCCGGTCCCTGGTACTCCCATCACTGCTGGTGCCCCCGGACTTTACGATCAGTGAAATCCTAGATGGTCACCTCACTGTGCAGATTTTATCAGGTCTGCCTGGAGCGTTGGCCTGACCTAGGGCTCTGTACCCCGTTGGTGCTATGGTTCCGAGAGTACTCCACCGTACTCCTTCGGCAACCACACGCCTGCGCCTGACAGGTCACTGTTACACACTCCTGTCAGTACAGTTTCGTCCGTCTTCTTTCACTTCCACTTACTGACTGTCTGACCCCTCCTCCCTGGTTGTTGTCTAGTGGACTGGATCTGCTCCACCCCTAGGTAGCCATCCATTGGGTCCAACCCTAGTCTGTCACCAGTCCTTGGGGAAGGGAAAAACAGGGATTATATATGTATTTTGGTGTTACCGGCACTGGTCTTCCGGTTCCCTGGAAGTAGGCCCTGCATTTTTGACAGGATGCAGTACCTTGTAGCTCCTGATGGCTTCAGGGGCGCTACAGCTGCATTACACATGGAGGTCTATGGGAGCTGCATTACACGTGGAGGTCTATGGGGCTGCATTATAAATGAAGGTCTATGGGGCTGCATGATGCAATACGAAGGACACCTTATACATGGACTATGGGGGTACATTATACGTGGAGGACTATGAGGCTGCATAATGCAATATAAAGGCCTATGGGGCTGCATTATAATACATATAGGACTATGGAGGCTGCATTTTAATATATGGAGGAGTATGGGAGCTACCTTATACATGGACTATGGGGGTGCATTATAATATATGGAGGACAGTGTGGTGCAGCATAGTATATGGAGTACTATGGGGTGAATTATAATACATGGAGGAGGACTATGGGAGTTGTTATATATAAATTATTATTATAATTGGAAGGCTGTAAGGGCTACTTTATACATGGAAGACTATGGGAAATGCATTATAATAAATGGAGGACTATGGGGGTGCATTCTAATATATGAAGAGTTATGTTGGACCCTTTATACTATATGGAAGGCTATGTGGGGGCCATTATTGTATTTGGAGAACTATATACGAGGGGGGAAAAAGGCTCTTTCCTTCATCTGCCGCTGACACCGGTCCCCCCTCTTCCGTCATCAAAAACAGCAATGATAAAGCATCGAGCGGCGCGCACCGCTCCATGCTTCATCACTCTCCCCTGTGTCTGCGCTGTGCTTGACGTCACAGTGCAGCCGAGGGCGGTGACGTCTCCATTGAGCGACTGCACTGCAGCCTGCTGAGAGTGCAGAGAGCAGTACGGGAAGACGCTGACCGGAGCAGGGGGAAAACGAGGAGAGAGGTGAGGATGGAACAGCGTGGGAACGAGGAGAGTTAAGTACTTGTTGTTTTTTTTTTTAATCAGTGAGTACATTGTGGCCAAAGTTTTATGGGGCTGCATTATACATGGAGGTCTATGGGGCTGCGTTACACATGGAGGTCTACGGGGGCTGCATTACACATGGAGGCCTATGGGGGCTGCATTACACATGGAGGTTTATGGGGGCTGAATTACACATGGAGGCCTATGGGGGCTGCATTACACATGGAGGCCTATGGGGGCTGCATTACACATGGAGGCCTATGGGGGCTGCATTACACATGGAGGCCTATGGGGGCTGCAATACACATGGAGGTCTATGGGGGGCTGCATTACACATGGAGGCTTAGGGGGCTGCATTACACATGGAGGCCTATGGGGGCTGCATTGCACATGGAGGTCTATGGGGGCTGTATTACACATGGAGGTTTATGGGGGCTGCATTACACATGGAGGTCTATGGGGCTGCATTATACATGAAGGTCTATGGGACTGCATGATGCAATCTGAAGGACATCTTATACATGGACTATGGGGGTGCATTGTACATGGAGGACTATGGGGCTGCATAATGCAATATGAAGGTCTATAGGGCTGCATTATAATACATATAGGACTATGGAAGCTGCATTATAATATATGGAGGACTATGGGGGGTACCTTATACATGGACTATGGGGGTGCATTTTAATATATGGAGAACTATGTGGTGCAGTATAGTATATGGAGTACTATGAGGTGAATTATAATACATGGAGGACTATGGGAGTTGCAGTATAATAATTGGAGGGCTGTAAGGGCTATCTTTCCCACGCTCTGCTATACAGTTTCTCTCAGCACACAGCTTTCCCTTGCTCTGACATGGTCTCAACAAGTTCCATGTATACCATCTCATACTCCGGCTCACTTTTTTGTTTTTATGTAGTTTTTTTTTTGTATTCAGTACAAAACAGGGAGTGGCCCCCTTCTCAGTGAGCTGGACATTTCATTCTGTGAATCCCCCTGACTGTGTGTGGCCTGTTGGGACCCGGTCGCTCTCAGCCCTTAGCCACATTGAGGTCTATTTTAGACCCATGGTAAGGTTTTAATATTAGAGAGTGTAGGTACTATCCCAACTGGGTACACCTTGATGTTTGGTGGGATAGCTTTATACTTTTTTTGATCAAAAACAGTGTTTACTAAGTACCCTATGTTTATATGCACTATGCTTTTATTTAGTTACAGCAGGGTATGTTTTCACAATTTTTTTCCTTGGTTTCTCTGATATGGGAAAGTTGGGTGCTGAGTAGAGTTGAGCGATGTTCGAGTCGAACGGTTTGCCAATTTCATGTTCGAGTGCTTTTGGGGAGTGTTCGAGTCGTTCGACGAACTCGAACGATTTGCTAAATGTTCGGCAGTTCGAGTTACGTTCGAGAACGATTCGGTCACCAAAAGCGTGGCTTTTCACAGTAAAGCTATGTGCGCACGTTGCGTATCTGCATTCGTCCTGCGTCCCCAGCACAATCCCTCTCTCTTTCCTACTCACCGATCACGGGCGTTTCGCTGCACAGCTGTCACAAATCTCCGGTGGCTTTTCCTCTTTTGAAAATGGCTGCCGCTTCATTATTCAATCAGGTATTCCGTGCTTTCCCCGCCCACCGGCGCCCATGATTGGTTGCAGTCAGACACGCCCCCACGATGAGTGACAGCTGTCTCACTGCAGCTGTCTCACTGCAACCAATCACAGCCGCCGGCGGGTGGGTCTATATCGTGCAGTAAAATAAATAGATAATAATAATAATAAAAAAAATGCGGTTCCCCCAATTTTGATACCAGCCACGATAAAGCTACACGGCTGGAGGCTGGTATTGTCAGGATGGGGAGCGCCACTTTATGGGGAGCCCACCACCCTAACAATATCCCCCAGTAGCCGCCCGGAATTGCCGCATCCATTAGATGTGACAGTCCCGGGACTCTACCCAGCTCATCCCAAATTTCCCTGGTGCGGGGGCAATCGTGGTAATAACGGGGTTAATCATGGCAAGCGTCTCCCCGAGATACCTTCCATGATTAACCTGTAAGTGAAAGTAAAGAAACATACACAACGAAAAATCCTTTATTTGGAATAAAAGACAAAAAACACCTCATTTACCTCTTTATTAATCCCCAAACAATCCAGGTCCGAAGTAATCCAGACGACACTGTCAGCTCTGCTACATGAAGATACAGGGAGCACAGTTGAATACGAGCGCTCTGTATCCTCTCCACATAGCACCTGAAGTGAGCCGCGCTATCACCGTAGACTTCAATCTGCACTGCAGACGTCAAGATAACCAAATCTTCCTATGATTCTCATTAGAGGCAGTGGCTCAATGGTTAGAGATACCGCCTAAGAAGCATTAGTTCACGAGTTCAAGTCCCGGCCGCCCTGGTAAAAAATTAAAATTATTTTTAATTTTAAATTATAATTTATTTATAATTATAATTTAATTATGCACTGAGGGGAGGAGCTGGACTTCAGCTGTGAGCCGCGGGCCACACCTCTGAAATTGGAGCAGTTCACGGAATGAGGCTGCATTGCTCTCTTCTCTCTCTCCTCTCTCTCTCTCCTTTCTCTTCTCTCTCTCTCTTCTCTCTTTCTTTTTCTTTCTCTCTTTTTCTCTCTCTCTCACTTTTTCTCTTTTTCTCTCTTATTCTCTTTCTTTCTCTCTCTTTTACTCTCTTTCTCCCTCTCTCTCCCTCTCTTATTATTTCTCTCTTTTTCTCTCTTTTTCTCTTTTTCTCCCTCTCTCTCTTTTTCTCTCTCTCTTTTTCTCCCTTTTTCTCTCTCTCTTTTTCTCTCTTTCTCTCTCTCCCTCTCTTATTCTCTCTCTCTTTTTCTCTCTTTCTCTGTCTTTTACTCTTTTTTGCTCTCTTTTTCTCTCTCTCTCTTTCTCTCTCTTTCTTTCTCTTTTTCTCTCTTTCTCCCTCTCTCTCCCTCTCTTATTCTCTCTCTCTTTTTCTCTCTTTCTCCCTGTTTCTCTTTTTCTCTCTCTCTTTTACTCCCTTTTTCTCTCTCTCTTTTTCTCTCTTTCTCCCTCTCTCTCTTTTTCTCTCTTTCTCCCTCTCTCTCTCCCTCTCTTATTCTCCCTCTTTCTCTCTCTCTCTCTTTTTCTCTCTTTCTCTCTCTCTCCCTCTCTTATGCTCGCTCTCTTTTTCTCTCTTTCTCTCTCTTTTACTCTTTTTTTCTCTCTTTTTCTCTCTCTCTCTTTCTCTCTCTTTCTTTCTCTCTCTCTCTCTCCCTCTCTTATTCTCTCTCTTTTTCTCTCTTTCTCCCTCTCTCTCTTTTTCTCTCTCTCTTTTTCTCCCTTTTTCTCTCTCTCTTTTTCTCTCTCTTTTTCTCTCTTTCTCCCTCTCTCTCTCCCTCTCTTATTCTCCCTCTTTCTCTCTCTCTCTTTTTCTCTCTCTCCCCCTCTCTCTCTTATTCTCTCTCTTTTTCTTTCTTTTTCTCTATCTCTCTCTTTTTCTCTTTATCTCTCTTTTTCTCTCTATTTTTCTCTTTTTTTCTCTCTTTTGCTCTCTTTCTTCCTCTCGCTCTCTTTTTCTCTCTCTTTTTCTCTCTCTTTTCCTCTCTTTCTCTCTCTCTTTTTCTCTCTTCCTCCCTCTCTCTCTTTTTCTCTCTCTCTCTCTTTTTCTCTGTTTCTCTCGTTTTCTCTCTTTCTCCCTCTCTCTCTTTTTCTCTCTTTCTCTCTCTTTTTCTCTTTTTTTCTCTCTCCTCTCTCTCTCTTCTCTCCTCTTCTCTCCTCTCTCTTCTCTCCTCTTCTCTCTTCTCTTTTCTTCTCTCTCTCCTCTTTTCTTTCTCTCTCTTCTCTCTCTCCCTCTCTCTCTTCTCTTTTCTCTCTCTTTTCTCTCTCTTTTCTCTCTCTTTTCTCTCTCTCAGTCCTGGCGATGATCAGCTGATGCGGTCACCTGACGTTCCCAGCCGGGTACAAATAGGGAGCTGGGGGTTGGGGGCAGCCTGTAGCTGCCCCCTGTACCTGGCTAGCATACAAAAACATGGCGAAGCCCACGTAATTTTTTTTAGGGGGGGCAAAAAATTCCTGCATACAGTCCTGGATGGTGTATGCTGAGCCTTGTAGTTCTGTAGCTGCTGTCTGCTGTCTATATGGAGGAGAGCAGACTGCAGCTGCAGAACTACAAGGCTCAGCATCCTCCATCCAGGACTGTATGCTGGAGGGAGAGGCAGGGGGAGCAGAACTGCAAGGCTCAGCATACTTTATCCACTAGTGTATGTAGGAGAGCAGACAGCAGCTGCAGAACTACAAGGCTCAGCATGCTGCATCCAGGACTGTATGCTGGAGGGAGAGGCAGGGGGAGCAAAACTACAAGGCTCATCATGCTCCATTCACTAGTGTATGCGGGAGAGCAGACAGCAGCTGCAGAACAACAAGGCTCAGCATACTCCATCCAGGACTGTATGCAGGAGTTTTTTACCCCCCCAAAAAAATGACGTGGCCTTCGCCATATTTTTGTATGCTAGCCAGATACAGCAGGCAGGTACGGCTGCCCCCAACCCCCAGCTGCCTATTTGTACCCGGCTGGGAACCAAAATTATAGGGAAGCTCTTTTTTTTAATTATTTCACGAATTTCATGAAATAATTAAAAAAAATGACATGGGCTTCGATCAATTTTTGTGTCCAGCCAGGTACAACTAGGCAGCTGGGAATTGGAATCCGCAGCACAGGACAGGAGCACAGGAGCTTTCTGGGCCCCTCTGCTGCATATTGCAGTCCGCAGCCACCCCAGAAAATGGCGCTTTCATAGAAGCGCCATCATCTGGCGCTGTATCCAACTCTTCCAGCAGCCCTGAAGCCAGGTGGCTTGCTGGGTAATAATGGGTTAATGCTTGCTTTGTTTTACTAGCTAGTATTAAGCCAGAGATTCTTAATGTCAGGCAAGTTTGACCCGGCCATTAAGAATCTCCAATAAAGGGTTAAAAAAAGACACCACAGAGAGAGAAAATACTTTAATAGAAATAAAGACACAGACACATTACAGACTCCATGTTAATTACTCCCTGTCAGCCCTCTATGATCCTGGTCTTCTGTCTCCTTTCTCCTTCAACCCATGCAGCTCTGCTACATCAGACAGTACTGCATGGGAGGAAGACGCTGCTGCTCCCCTTGCAGTCTAATCACTCAGTGAGAGTGAGCAGAGGCTGCGGGCTGTAAGCGGTGACGTCACCGCTGCCACCGTTACTATAGCAACAACAATCTCCGATCACGTGATTCTCGGTGCCGCTATTTACCGGCTGTGGCAGCCAGTCCCTGCATGTGGGCTGACTCTGTAAAGAGCGCCCACATGCAAGAACGTGGAAGCCGACCATGTGCCAGAGCATTTCGCCGATACACAGAGATGCTGGAACGAGCACCGCGTACCGGAGAGATGCACTGATAGGACCTAGCATGACGTCTAGCCATGTGACCAGTCTGTAGCCAGTCTGTAGACTGGTCACATGCTATTTTGATGTCACAATAGGTCCTATAATCAGTGCTGGTTACCGGGAGGACGCAGCGATTATTGGAAGGATAAGCGGCGGGAGACAGATTGCAGGACACGTCGCAGGCACCTGTAAATGTTATGGAAATGTTTATTAACTGTATGTGTACATGTATAATGTGTTTTTATGTGTTTGCCTGCCATTATTTTCAATGGGGTTCGAATTTGGTTCGTCGAACGTTCGTCAAACGTTCGACGAACTTGTCCTTCGTTCGACAAACCAAACCGAACTCGAATTCTAGGGGGGTGGCTCATCTCTAGTGCTGAGGGAAAGATGTATAGCAGAGCATGGGGAATCTGGGTGCCGAGTACAAGAAGGATATCAGAACATAGGTAAGCTGGGTTCTGATAGAAAGAGGCATTTCAGATCATGGGAAACTAGGTGCTGAGGGAAAGAGCCAAGTGTCAGCATCATTATCTAGTATACCGAGTGTCGGCGTCATTATCTCGTACACTGAGTGTCGGTGGAGGGGGTGCCCAGGTCCAAATGTTGCACCTGGGCCCATCAAACTCTAGTTACGCCACTGAGTTCTACAGCAGAAGTCTGACATAGACTTGGATGAACAGGTCAGCATGGAGAAACCATGTAAATGAGCTTTGTCCAAAAGTTGGAAACCAGTAACATCAGCGGGACCCCAGGGGTTTAGGGCAACCATGGCTGTACGGGACTCCATGACTTCACTAAGTGGAACCGTGATGTCAGCTTGTGAGAGAGTGGGAGAGGACAGTGGAACAACAGCAGTAGTACCTGGAACCATGGAGCAGTCTGCAGTAGAAGTGTGCTTTTAAGTTATGTACTCCATACCTGCAATTTTCAAGTGTGGTACTTACAGTAATTATGTAAAAGAAATACTGTGCGTAAATATTTTTAACCCCAGAATGCATACCTGGGGCCTCGCAGGCCTGCTAGGTTACTTGGTTTTTTATGGTAGATTTTTATGGTTGCGCTTTCTATGGTTAAAGGACTGTTGAATCTGAACACCCTCCAGGAACCCTGTCAATAACAATCCCTTCCCCCTTGCTCTGCAGAGGGGACTGGAGCGCAGGCCGAAGAGAGAGCGTCCGAGACAAAACAGTGGGAGCCCCTTGCCTGTGACTACGTAGGAGTCTACCCCACGCCCCTGGCCTTCTATCTTCAGGTGAATGAATGGTCATATAGGGGAATAGGGGGTTTGGACAGGATGGGAACTTCACCACTTTTGGGCCCTCAACTTCTGCATATAATGTGCTGCAAGGGCCCGGGATCGGCAGCTTAGGAACAGAATGCGAGATGGCAGTGTCTGACATAAGTGATATCAGACGTGGCAGGCTCCCTCTGTTGTGGCCATACAATGTAAGTAGCTACAGCTGTGACTGGGGCTTAATAAAGCAAAGTAATTACCAAAAGTGTCACGCAGTCTAAGGCTATGTGCCCATGGGACTCTGTATCTGCGGATTTTTCTGCATCAAAATCCGCAGCTTTCCCCCGGAATCTGCACCTTTTCATAGGTGCGGATTTGATGTGTATTTGACGCGGATTTTGTTGCGGATTTTGCGATTTTTTTTTAATTCAATTGAATAGGCAAAATCCGCACGAAAATCCGCAACAATAATTGACATGCTGCAGATTTTTCCGCACGAAAATCCGCACGATTTCCGCTGCGGAAAAATCCGCAGCGTGGGCAGAGCATTTCCCAAATACCATAGAAATGGCTGGGGAGTAGCTGTGCTGCAGATTTCTGGAAAACCCGCGGCAAAATCCGCGCATTTTCCGCAGCGTGGGCACATAGCCTAAGAGTCCATTTAAACAGTGGCTTGACTTTGTAGCCTCAGTGCAGACTGAGCAACGTGTCTCACCCGTCCGGGCCCACCTCTTTACTTCTGCTCACCGGGTACCAAATACCAGTAATGGCAGTAATGCCTTGATGGTGACCATGATAACATCCATGCTGTTGCTGCTTCTGAACATGTACTACATATTGAAAGGAGTGCAGGAATTCCTCATGTCTGTAAAAACTGTGTATAAAAACCCTAGAGCAGAGACAACTGCATATAAGGAATTAAACAAGGATCACTTTTTATCATTTATGTTGCAGGTGACACCGACTGCAGTGTGATTTTATTCAATTTTTCAATTTACTGAGGTTGAACATCCTTGTTTTGATTCCTGTAAGGTTCAGGGTGTATGGTCGGCTATCTGTTCACCTAAATCTGGGTGAGATGATAATTACATATGTTATAAATTATTGCTTCATATTAATCCTATTGCCTAGGGTCCTGCAGTCAGATATAAGCTATAGCTGTCACATAAGGGAATTGTTGATGTACTGATGTTCAACAAATCTTCTGTGCTGCTGTTTTTTATCTGACAGGTTTGATTTGCTTATACGTCACCCTGCCTTCTAATAATTATGCTTAGACCAAGCTTGGAGTTCAATACTTGTATTCCATTTTTCACTTTTAATCATTCAGTTATATTGATTAATTGAGGCAATGAAAAAGATTTGAAGAACCATAGTTGGTACGCCACAGCCGGAACAGAGCAGATTTCCTTGGTTAGCGCTTGAATGCTGGCCCTTGAGACATTAGGACACTTGTTTGCTACTTGCTTGTTGCAATTGCGGCACCTTGTCAGTCAAAATGCAACCTCATTATGGTGCAATGTACAGTAGCAGTGGCAAAAAGCGTCCTTTGACTGCCTGTCCTGTGACGCTGCTGAAGTTACCGTGCAGCTCAAACTTTATCACCCATCCTATAGATACATTTACCACCATTTACTGATTATGGGAAAACCTCTTTAAGAAATCAGATATACAGTCTAACAAATATTTTTTTTAGATATAAAACCAATTGGATCATAACAAAGAACAAAATCATGTGCATCTTGGATCACATTTTCTCATCCAGGAACAAACAACATAATTAAAAATATAGTTTGCAAGATCAAAGCAATTACAGCTAGCCATGTTACAGCAATCCATCTGCACTCATCTGCCAATATACATTAAGTCTGCCAAGCACTTTTTGGCTCATCACTTTCTGCATTTTGTAAGTTCATTTAATTAGTTCCATTTCAATG
Source organism: Anomaloglossus baeobatrachus (assembly GCF_048569485.1). Classification (NCBI taxonomy): domain Eukaryota; kingdom Metazoa; phylum Chordata; class Amphibia; order Anura; family Aromobatidae; genus Anomaloglossus; species Anomaloglossus baeobatrachus. Next base: position 529,310,812 of record NC_134354.1, read on the forward strand.
GACAAATTCTCTGCTTAAGTCTTGAAATCAACATTGCTGCTTCAGTTCCATATTGCTACACCTAGCTATTAAGATTAAACACCCTTTTATACAATTAACCTTGATGAAATAATTCAAATATATAGCACATTATGGTTAATAAATGACATAAGCATATACATAAACATAATATGATACACATATTTCTAGACTGTAAAAGTGATATATGACTTCCATCTCTTCTTGCCTTTAACACCCATCTATTTCACATAATTTCTTCTCAGTGAATGCCTTTCACTCTGTCCAAGAACATCAATAGAGTCAGCAAATCATGTTATATCGAGGAAGTCAGGATACTAGGAACTATGCTTTATTGATCTGCTATAGCAAACAAAAGAGCATGACTGAACAAATATAGGTGAAAAGGAAAAGTGTTGTGAGTATATACATATATATCTATACACACAATACTAATATATATATCTATATATATATATATATATATATATATATATATATATATATATATATATATATGCATAAATATTGGTGAAAAGGAAAAGTGTCATATATGGTTATAGATATACACTACTCACAAAACATTAGGGATATGCTGCCTTCAGGTGAAATATATGGAAATATATTAGCTTGAAAGTAGGGCATTTAAGTATAAACATGTAATGGTGATTACCTGATCTAAAACAATTTATTGGAACCAAAGCCAACAACAGTGGTGGATATACACCATCCCAAAAATTACAATGTCTCAATAACTTGTCATGTGGCCTTGAGCATCACTTACAGCTTGACAATGACATCTCATGCTGTTCACTATTCGAGATATTGTTTGCTGAGGCATGGAATCCCACTCTTCTCGAAGGCCAGCCCTCAGCTTATTGAGGTTCTGGGGTACAGCGATACAAGCATCAACACGTTTTCTATGGGATTCAGGTCTGGAGAAAGTACAGGCCACTCCATTTGAGATACCTCCTCATTCTCCAGCAGCTTTTCTCTAATTATGCAACCTTAATGACCTGGAGCATTGTCATCCATGTACATGAAATTAGGCCTGTAATGCACATGGAGAGAAACAATAACAGGATTAATGATGTTATTCAAGTAGTAGGGGCTTGTCACTGTACTAATCACAAAGTGTGTGGCAGCTTTGTATTAACTAGATACACTTGCCCACACTATAACACCACTACGACCAAAGGCTCGTCTGGTGACAACAGTAGCTGATGTATAGCGCTCTCTTTGATGTCTTCAATATTATTGGTGGACATAATTTCTGCTCAACAGGGATCGATTTTCATCAGTGAACAGCACTGGGGCCCATTGCTCCCTCATCCAGTATGCCCATGCGAGATAATAACAGCTGTTCCTGGAGCTGTGGTCAGGTACCTTTGCAGGTCATCTAGAACGCAGACCACACTGATGTAAATGGTTTTGAATGCTCTGATGTGACTCTTGGGTTCCTCTCACCTCCATTAAATGTGCCTGTAGTTGTGTGGCATTCATCATCGAGTTCCGAAGAGCATTGTTCACAATGAAGTGTACATCAGTGTGGGATTTGGCCAAAGTATAGAACCATAGAATCATAGAACAGTAGAGTTGGAATGGACCTCCTGGGTCATCTAGTCCAACCTTCTGCTCAAAGCAGGAAATCAGTAAATCATCCAAGACAGATGTCCGTCCAACCTCTTTTTAAAGACTTCCATTGAAAGAGAACTCACCACCTCTTGTGGCAGCCTGCTCCACTCTTTGATCACCTTCACTGTCAAAAAGTTTTTTCTAATATCTAATCTGTGTCTCCTCCTCATCAGTTTCAACCCATTGCTTCTAGTCTTTCCTTGTGAAAATGAGAATAAAACTAATCCCTGTAAAGTGTGACAGCCTTTAAGATATTTGTAGAAAGTTATTAGGTCTCCTCTCAGTTTTCTCTTTTGCAAGCTAAACAATCCTAAATCCTGTAACCGCTCCTCATAGGACATGGTTTGCAGACCAGTCACCATTCTGGTCACTCTTCTCTGAACTTGCTCCAGTTTGTTGATGTATTTTTTAAAATGTTGTGCTCAGAACTGGACACAATATTCCAGATGAGGTCTGACCAAAGAGGAGTAAAGAGGGATAATGATTTCACGTCATCTAGAATGTATGCTTCTGTTAATACATCCTAGAATGGTGTTTACCTTTGTTGCTTCTGCATCACACTGTTGACTCATGTTCAGTCTGTGATCTATTAGTATATGTAAGTCTTTTTCACACATGCTGTTTGATAGCTCTATTCCTCCCATGCTGTATATGATCTTTTCATTATTCTTGCCAAGATGTATGACTTTGCAATTCTCCCTGTTAAAAACCATTTTATTAGTTGCTGACCATTGTTCTAGCTTGTTTAGATCTTGTTGAATTCTCTCTCTCTCTTCTCCAGTATTAGCTATTCCTCCTAGCTTTATGTCATCAGCAAATTTAATCAGTTTACCCTTAATTCCTTCATCTAAATCATTGATAAAGATGTTGAACAACACGGAGTCCAGGACAGAGCCCTGTGGTACCCCATTTGAGACAGTCTTCTGTTCACAAAAAATCCTATTAATCAGGGAAAAACAAAACCACAAGAGTAGTTGGAAACTGAGCTGACCGCAATATCCTATCTATCAGACAACATTAGAAGTAGGTGTGGAATGTTCCTAACACACCTAAACACCTCATCACTGCCTGAGAAACTTGTTACACTTCAATGATAGAAATGAGGAATCCTAACTTGCCTCATAGCAGTCCTCAAAGAAATAGCAAGCCCCCAACATGCAACAACAGTGAAATCACAATACATAGATAGAAAATATAGATTAGCAAAGGTGAGGCTCGACTTAATAGATACAATAGGACAGGACTGTAATGCCTGCCTGGATCCACAGACTCAGGCGGGTTGTAATGGGCAGGCTAGAGATAAACCACTTCATCAAGAAGGACCCCCAGAACCCTGAAACCCTTTAACCCCTATACAGGAATTTGGAATTACACAGGACCCTGGAGATCAGTAACTGTGGAGGGCTGCAGCCCGGAGAGTAGTTGTCAGGCAGGGTAAAACCAGGAATTGCAGAACAGGGACAGAATCGGTAGGCAAGGACGTAATCAGAAAACATAGCAGAGGTCAAATCTGGATCGGGCAGCGAGGTACATAAAGAGCAGGCAGGAGAGTTGTCAGGAATAAGCAGAAGTCAGAACACCGGAATCACAAAACAGAAGAGGGCAGAACAGGGGCCAGAATATCAGAACTATCTCTGGCAGGGGTCAGCAGACAGGAGGGGAATTAAGAAGGGTGTGTTGTCTTCCCATTGGCTGTAGCTGAATGATGGTAACTTCAGCTGGAAGACACACGCCACCTACAGTCAGCCAGTGGCACTGCAGATCCCAAGGAAACCCAGCCCAGTGGCTGAGCGGAGCCTGCGCCCACCGGCGCCGCTGCCATCAACTCCTCTCCCATCACCAGCACCATCCACGGCAGGAACACAGCGTCGCCTGGCGATTGGAGTAGAAGTCGCTGGAGCGGACTCCGATGGTGATGTAACAAGGACAGATAACTGATTGTGGCCAGCAAAAAACCCTGCAAAAAATACCAATACCTGATAGGAAAAAAATACTACGACCACACGGTCTCTCCCCCACTATATCAAATACTCTTATGCCAGACACTTTAAACAGAACTGCAGATATAATGAGAAGGAATAAAATCAAAGAACAAAGAATATTCTAAAGTGTAAATAATCCAAACATGAACAGGGAGCAAGCTCCCTATATTGCTGGAGGAACTGTCCTGCTCACAGAAGCAGAAAGACAGATTCTCACATACATGAAACCAAACACAGAACCAAATGGAATAAGCAGAAACACCCTTAAATGTAATTACAGCAATTAAGCAAAGAAACTAGCAAACTTATTTGGAGTAGATTCAAGCACATAAGAAATGGGAGAAACTGAAGGGGAAACTCCCAGACATCTTCAGAAGCAGGCAGGAACCATTATCACCGGCAGCTGCCAGGCAGAAAATGCACTCCTAAATACACTAGGCTGATTTGCAATAGGATTTCCTGGATTCCCAATTAACTCTAACACCTGTGTGGGTCACAGATTCAGACTCAGCTTCATTACCATTCCTGGCCACAAGACGGAGCTTCACACCAGCACCCACTTGGATGACATTCACAACAGTCTTCCAACTGGATGTGCAGCCATTTATGACTACTCTTTGACGCTGATCATTAACCCAGTTACAAATCCATCTATTGGTTGCCTTGTCCATTCCACACTTGGATTGTATGAGATACTTTGTCAAATGCTTTGCTGAAGTCAAGATATACTATATCTACTGCATTTCCCTGATCCACCCAGTCAGTGATTCTGTCATAGAAGGAAATTAAGTTACTCTGACATGGAACATGGAACAATGGAACAGTGAAGATCAGTTGATTTTACATTTTCTTTTTCAGAGAAAACAGATGCAAAATAGGAATTTAAAAGTTCAGCCTTCTCAACATCATTTTTTACAACTTCACCATTTTCATCCTGTAAAATTCCTATAACATCTTTGACTTTTATTTTATTTTTTACATAACTCCAAAATCCTTTTTTATTGCTTTTGACATCTCTTGCAAGCCTTATTTCATTATCAGCTTTGGCTTTGGCTTTGGCTTTGGCTAATCTGATGTGTGCCCTGCAGGTTTTGCAGACTGTGTTATATTCTTCTTTAGATATGCCTCCCTCTTTCCATTTGATAAACATTTCTTTCTTGCTTTTTAGCATGTGTTTAAGTTCTGTGTTCCTCCATCCTGATTTCCTTAATGTTTCATATTCTTCCCTCTTTTACGGATTGTTAACGATTTCGCTTTGAGAATATTATTTTTCAAGATGTCCCATCCTTCCTGGATATTTCTGTCCTTAAGGACATACGGCCATTGAATCCCTGCTATCCTCTTTCTAAGTCCCTTAAAATCTGCCTTTCTGAAATCCAGCCTTGAAGTATGAGTTTTCACAGGTCTTCCTCCTCTAGTTATCCAAAACTCTATGATAGCATGGTCACTGTGTGGAGCCCACCGCTCCCAGGGACATCTATCCACCTACAGGGACGCCACAGGATCTCCACGTTTGGGAGGGGGTACTTCTGGTGACAGGTATGTCAGGTTTATTTTCATAGGAGTCGTGATGCCACTCACGGTTTTGTGGTCAGGGGTATGGGTGACCGCCTCTGCAGCTTTAACGAGTGTCCAGGTCAGGGGCGCCACAACTGCTTCCCAGGATCCCAGCCACCCTTACCTTCTCAACCATTTCCTCCCTGTTTGTAAGAATTAGATCCAAGATAGCAGATCCTCTAGTTTTCTCCTTTACCTTTTTGGAAGATAAAGTTGTCAGCAGCAGTGGATAAGAATTTGTTGGAGCTGTTACTTTTGGCTGAGAGAGATTCCCAACAAATGTCTGGATAGTTGAAATCTCCCACGATCACTACATCATTTTTTTGAGAAGTTGGTCATCTGATGTATAAAGAGTTTATCCATATGCTCCGCTTGTTGAGGCGGCCGGTAGTACATGCCTACAATGGTGTTCTTTCCCTTGTTTACTCCTTGTATTCTTACCCAAACAACTTCCACAGTATTTCCTGTCCCTGAAGCTTCAATCTCTGCGGAGATATATAATCTTCTAACATACAATGTGACACCTCCTCCTCGTTTATTATGTCTGTTTCTTGCAAATAAGTTGTATCTTTCTGGTCTTGTGTTCCAGTCATGTGTATCGTTCCACCAAGTTTCAGTGATGCCAATGACATCATATTTCTTTTCCTGAGTTAGTAACTCCAATTCTCCTTGTTAGTTGTCCATGCTCTGTGCATTTGTATAAAAACATTTTAGTTTGTGATTCTGTATTCTTTCCCCCATATTTTCATTATTCTGATTTTTTTGTCTTAGTTCTTTCCTTTCCATTTCTAACAGCAGAGTTTTCAATAGTATTTGTCACCTGTATAGCTTCCCCTGACCTTTTTCTCCCCTTCCGTCCCCTTCTATGCCTTTCTGTGACTATCCCATTCTCACTGTATCTGTTGCAACCTGCTGATGAAGAAAAAATTCCAGCTTCTAAAATTACATAAGTTTATTCAAAAATGAATATTAAAATCAAGATTAAAGCAACGCGATTCAAACGCTACAATGTATCCTTTTTCAAGCTAAAAACAATCATGAACAGAAGATCTTAAATACACTTGAAAAATGAAGAAAAAGAGGGAGTGTTGGAAATACAGTAAATGTCCAACTGGGGATCTGTATGTAGGGGAGACAGGACAACAGCTCAGGACAAGGATGAATTCTCACCGCCACACAATTAGAGAAAAAAGGATGGATCTACCTGTGGCCAAACATTTTTGTAACTCAGACCACAGCATCATGGACATGAAATTGCTGGTATTGAAAGAAAATTTCAAGTCCCAGAGAGATAGGAGACTATGGGAGTACAAACTTATGATGACCTTTGACACATTCAGAGTAGGAATGAATGTGTCTCATGGATTCATGTCTTTTTACATCAGTTAAAAGATGTGCTCCTCTGACCATCCGAGCGTGTCACAGCCCTGGACCAGACTCTAATCAGAGGACAATAAAACTTTTACACTGAACTGCAGCAAAATTTATGGCCACAACAGTCTGCCCCCCTGCCACAGAGATAGTTCTGTTTTATATAACTTTTTTTTTTTTTTACTGCACTATTCTAAGGCTACTTTCACACATCCGGTTTGAGCCGTGCGGCTCAATCCGGCTGTGAAACCTATGCAACGGATGCGGCGAAAACACTGAATCCTTTGCATAAGTTTTTACATGCGGCCGGTCCGTTTTTTTCCGGTTGTGGCACGCTACTGAGCATGCGCAGTGGAAGAAACCGCATGCGGAGGCCGGATGCGTTTTTTTCCGCATCACGCCGCATCCGGCGTCCATAGGCATGCATTGAAAAATGCGCCGCAGCGGCCGGATGCGGCGCGATGTGGCGCGATGCGGCGCGATGCGGGTTTTTTTGCCGGAGCAAAAAACGTTGCAGGGAACATTCTATCCGGCCGCGGCATCGGCTAAATCTGCCGGATGCGGCAAAAAACGGACTGAACGCAAGCCCCTGCGGCACAATACGGCACTAATGTAAGTCTATGCAAAAAAAACCGCAACCGGCGTAAAAAAAAACGGTTGTGGTTTTTCTGCAGAACGCCGTATTGTGCCGCAGAGCAAAAACCGGATGTGTGAAAGTAGCCGAAGTCCTGTTGTGTATAAATATGTGACTCTCCAGATTTTCTGTTATACCATGCCTGATGAAGAGACCTGAGTAGTCTCGAAAGCTTGCAATTATTACCATCTTTTCAGTTAGCCTTTAAAAGGTATCAACCACTGAGGACTCTGTTCTTTTAAACAATTTTTTGGAAATACAGTAAATCACATTACATATACCAGGTGAGAACAATTATCCCGGAGTCGGAGAATACTGACTCACAGGATGTCTAGATGTGTGTGCGCTAATAAGAAAGGAAAAAAAAAGGAAAAAAGTTTTAAATGAATAGATTGAATGAATCAAAAAGTCAATAACCAAAGATTCAGATGCAAGCTGAAACACAGAACATATAAATATATGAATGCACATAATCAAAAATCAATAATGAAACATCATTTCTTTGCAGTTATTAAGACCAGGTGGTAAGGCAGTACTTAAATAGAAAATCCAATAAGCCACTCGTGTTAATAATTTACGTCTAATGTCACCACTAGGGCTGGGCGGACTCGTAAAAAATTGGGACCTGCTCTCTTTTAAAAAAAAAAAATCGGGATCCGGTCCGGGATCCGCCCCAATATAAGTCTATGGGGATCAGAATACGGAGATTAAAAATGATGGCAGAAAGGATAGATAAATGGGAGCGCACGCAGTGGACTTACCAAGGCTCCGGCATGGCTGTATGCTGCTCCCAGGCCTCTTCACTCCCTTGGCCACTGATTACAATCAGACGTGCCCCCACCCTGAGTGTCAGCGTGTCAGCTGACTGTATCTAATCACCCTATCACAGACGCCAGGACAGCCGATGGGCGGGTAAAGCAATGTAACTAAAGGAGCCCATGCGCCCTAGCATCTACTGTGAGCCTAGAATATATGGGCTCATTCCAGGTTAGTGGACATGACTGACTTGGTTAGTGGGCGTGGTGATGTTTCCTCTAGTCCACCATAATCATGCAAGGGGGGCTTCGCCCCCCTGCACTCCCCCTATTTGGGCGTCTCACCCCCAGACCCACGCTTCTATAAACAACTCCATGCCCACAGGGACTTAGAAAAAGAGTGTTTAGTCTGGCTGGAAACATCTGATGGCATTTTGAACAGATAGGGGTGTGTGAAAATGCTGTCTTCCTGGAAGGAGCTCATACACTCTAGCATCTACCGTCGGTATCGTGGTATAAAAAACATAAATAAAACAGTTGGTGCAGGATCCACCCCCATCCCCGGTATTCTGATACCCAACACAGATAAAGTCCATGGCTACAGGATGCAGCCCTGTGCTTATCTTGGCTGTGTATCACAGGTTTTGCTGCAATTTTTGCAGTGGTATTCTGCCAGGAGGTGCACATTTGGTGCTGAAGTCATCTGCACCAGATTTCAGCACCAAATTTGCACATTCTGGCAGAAAAAAAACGTGTTTTTTGCATTTTTGGGCCAAGGGATGCAAATTTGGTGCTGAAATTTTGCTTTATATGTGCTGAGTATCAGAACACCGGATTACCATGCTCCAATTGTTTGATTTATTTATTTTTATACCTTGGTACTGACCCGCATACAGCATCTGTCAGTGATTGCAGGCAATGAAGAAATAAGTAGGAAAAAAAGGGTTACGCCGTGTTATCACCAAGTAGTCGATGTTGATTAATTAATCTTTTTATTTCTTTGCACAGGTCAACGCCTTTCAGAGATCTTGTCTCCTTCATCAGTACATCAAAGAAGAAATCAGCAATCCAGAGAGTGCAGGCAGACTGCAACCAATCACAGAAGACAGGACAGACGGTTGGCGGGGAAAGCAGGGAAAGCCATGTGTATGCGATCACCGCACAGGAAGTGAATGCGCGATCTGGAAGCAGTGTGCCGCCATGACATGGAGCCTCGGTATGTATTACGCGCTCGCTTCATTCTTGTTTTCATTATTTTTCCTTAATTTTTTTTTAATTTCTTGAGTGCCTACAGGTTCTACAATGTGACATGCCACATTTAAAAAGCCTCAGTAATGAAGCCAAGTATATGGTGGCTTTCTGGAGTTAAATAAATTTGGTGACAAAATATTGCCCAATGATGGAGCTTTTTCTGCTACTACCCAACATCCACCTTGTAGAATCTCCTGTCCACGATTGTTTTTAGCTTGAAAAAAGATGCATTGTAGCGTTTGAAACACGTTGCTTTCATCATGTTTTTAATATTCAGTTTTGAATAAACTTTTGGAATTATAGAAGCTGGAATTTTTTCTTCATCTTTGCATATCCACATTTGGTTCAATGGACGTTCATTGCTTCAGTTAAGTCGGTGGGTGAGCTGGATTTTCCTTTCGCTTTTCCCATTCTTGTGCAACCTGTTGATGACACTGTGACACTCTAAGCTGATTGGTCACTTTATTCTGAGAATATCTTCTTGAAGCTTCGCAATGGTGAGGTATCATCATAGTATCATAGTTTTTAAGGTTGAAGGGAGACTCTAAGTCCATCTAGTTCAACCCGTAGCCTAACATGTTGATCCAGAGGAAGGCAAAAAAACCCCAATGTGGCAAACAAGTTCCAATGGGGAAAAAATTTCCTTCCTGACTCCACATCCGGCAATCAGACTAGTTCCCTGGATCAATACCCTGTCATAAAATCTAATATACATAACTGGTAATATTAAATTTTTCAAGAAAGGCATCCAGGCTCTGCTTAAATGTTAGTAGTGAATCACTCATTACAACATCATGCGGCAGAGAGTTCCACAGTCTCACTGCTCGTACAGTAAAGAATCCTCGTCTGTGATTATGATTAAACCTTCTTTCCTCAAGACGTAGCGGATGCCCCCGTGTTCCAGTCGCAGGCCTAGGTGTAAAAAGATCTTTGGAAAGGTCTCTGTACTGTCCCCTCATATATTTATACATTGTGATTAGATCCCCCCTAAGCCTTCGTTTTTCCAAACTAAATAACCCCAAGTTTAATAACCTGTCTTGGTATTGCAGCCCACCCATACCTCTAATAATCTTGGTCGCTCTTCTCTGCACCCTCTCCAGTTCAGCTATGTCCTTCTTATATGTCGGTGACCAGAATTGTACACAGTATTCTAAGTGTGGTCGCACTAGTGACTTGTACAGAGGTAGAACTATATTTTTTTCATGAACACTTATACCTCTTTTAATACATCCCATTATTTTATTAGCCCTGGCAGCAGCTGCCTGACACTGTCCACTAAAGTGAAGTTTACCATCCACCCATACACCCAAGTCTTTTTCTGTGTCTGTTTTACCCAGTGTTCTACAATTAAGTACATAATCATAAATGTTATTTCCTCTACCCAAGTGCATGACCTTACATTTATCTACATTAAACTTCAATTGCCACTTCTCAGCCCAATCCTCCAATTTACATAAATCTCCCTGTAATATAAAATTATCCTCCTCTGTATTGATTACCCTGCAGAGTTTAGTATCATCTGCAAATATTGAAATTCTACTCCGCATGCCCCCAACAATGTCATTTATAAATATGTTGAAAAGAAGCGGGCCCAATACTGACCCCTGTGGTACCCCACTATGAACTGAGACCCAGTCCGAGTACGTACCATTAATAACCACCCTTTGTTTCCTATCACTGAGCCAGTTTTAAACCCAGTTACACATATTTTCCCCTATCCCCATTATTCTCATTTTATGTACCAACCTTTTGTGTGGCACCGTATCAAAAGCTTTTGAAAAGTCCATATACACAACATCCACTGAATTTCCCTGGTCCAGGCTTGAACTTACCTCTTCATAGAAGCTGATCAAATTAGTTTGACAGGATCGATCCCTCATAAACCCATGTTGATACTCTGTCATAAGGTTATTTTTCTTGAGATACTCCAGTATAGCATCTCTCAAGAAACCCTCAAGGATTTTACCAACCGTAGAGGTTAAACTTACCGGCCTATAATTTCCCGGCTCAGTTTTTGTCCCCTTTTTGAATATTGGCACCACATTTGCTATGCGCCAGTCCTGCGGTACCGACCCTGTTATTAAGGAATCTAAGAAGATTAAAAATAATGGTCTATCTATCACAGAACTCAATTCCTGTAGTACTCTGGGGTGTATGCCATCCGGGCCCGGAGATTTGATACAGGTACTGTTGATCAATTGTTAGATGTCGTCTTGGTCTCATGATGTCAAAATGTGAAGAGCATGATGAGGAGGACTGTTTAAATACCAATTCTAGTTGAACCCCAAAATTTATTGGACAATTCAGGGATCAAACATCTGTTTTGAATTTTCCCATTATGCTTCTTATTAAGAACAGCAAGTTGTGCAAAACATTATGAAACATTGAACAGTTGGACATGTGCATTCAGAAGATTAGAGAAGGTCACATTAGGTTCAATCTGAAAAACTTTAGAGTGCATTTTATTATTATGCTGAAATTTCACCCAAAAGCCAAATATCCCTAACTTTCTGTGAATCATGTATATCTATATACACAACACATATATCACAAATTAACATTTTAAATTGGCTATAGGATATCTGTCACATGGTGTTTGGCTGTAAACTTGCCGACTAAAGACTCTAACACTACTGACTATGCTTTTTCTGGTGCTTCGGAGTTGCACAGGCAGGCTCGGGCGTCGATCAGCTGTGTGCTCATTAGTGATTGGACTAGCAGGAATTAATTTCTGCTAACCTCCTGATTACCGTTTGGATCACATGTTGCAGGAGACATATCACAGTTACTCCCGCCTTTTTAAGATGGAGGAATTTGTATTTCATGCCGACTATAGATTTTTGTTAAATTAGTAAGTAACTAGTGAGTTATTGCATGTTGCTTGGTGTGCTGTAGAATTCCTCCTGTTGTTTGGTTATTCCCCCTGCTCTTTGTTTGCTTCCTTATCATTTGTTGCATGATAATTCTGTGTGAGTGTGCTGTGTGATAGAGTTTTGGTTTACCCTGTTTCTCTATCACTGCTGGTGTTAACCTGCTTCTGTACCGGCCAATCCCCTGGGGTAAGGAGGGAGTGGCTATTAGGTCAGGGCTGGTCAGGAGTAGGGCAGGCTGATAAGCTCAGATATCCTCCCCATCAGAGGTCACTCTGAGATAAGGGATAGCCAAGGACCCCCTAGACTGAGGACCATTCTAGGAGTCCCAGCCCTAGCTCTCCTCTAATCACTGTGACAGGATCTGCCAGATATTTTTACCTCCTATGTTTATTGTTAACTATTAAACAAGGTTACATTATTAAGCAGGGCCTGGATTGAACTGAAAAGCAATGTGCATGTGGAGTAGTTTGAAAAATAAGAAATATTGTAGTGGAAACTACTTCAAGAGTTTTGTTTCTTGAAACATTTTCTAAAGTTGATTTGAAAAGTTTTTTGAAGCATTGGAAGAGTTTTTCTTTTTAACTTAATTGCTTATTGCAGCCTATTGATTGGTCAGTGCCTAGATTTCTTTCAGGAGCGGCTTCAAAGAAGTGACATGCTCTCTCTTTTTCCACCATGCTTTTTTCAAAACTCAAAATAAAAAAAAATATAATAAAACACTCAAAAGACTGAACATATGAATAGCAAAGTGGTTTTATACTCAGAGAATATAAGAAGTGTCTTTCAAGAATTTTCAAAATATTTTTCAACTGTTTGTGAAGCTGATCTGCTCCAAAAAAAAATCCTTAAAAATTCTATGCACATGCCCTAGGATATGCTTTTTGTGCATCAACGTAATCTGAGTGACATCTAACTATTGAATGTAATAGTAAATCCATGAGTTTGACATTGAAGCTCAGTTCCATTGACTTCAATCTGAGAATGTCCACTATACAGCTGTGTTCCAGCTTTGTACACTATTTACTTCAAGCCACAGTGCGAGCTGCTAACAGCTAACTGGTATTTGGCACTTGACACCCCCAACAAACAAAGTGATTAGGAGAATAAGCTATCAATGTCAAATTATTGGACACATTTTTTCAGTTGTACAGTATTAGAATAATAATTGAGGTTTTCTTTCCTAAACAGTGACACCTTAAGTTTTGCATTTGAGATCTGGTCCACTAAAGTAAATATTGCTGAGTGGCAATATCCCATACAACCTTTGGACATGTATGGCACTGTTTTAAGATTAAAACATTCATTTTTTGCCTAAGATAGCCTTTTATAAATATAGGTAGTTTATTTATTTTCTGTGGCTCTATGTAGCCCTGCAAAGTGGACTTACTGTCCTAAGATACAAAAGTTGACAGAAATAATCATTTATAGACCACTCTAGCTGAAGAAACATCTACAATGATCTATATTGATGTATAATCGTAAAGTATTTAAAATGTTACTGTCGCTTTATTGTTTTAGCTCACAAATCAATAGTACATATGAAAATAAGCAACTAAGTAATATATCTTATCAGACAAATTGGCTTAAGGTACTGTCACACATAACGAGATCGCTAGCGAGATCGCAGCTGAGTCACCGTTTTGGTGACGCAGTAGCGATCCCGTTAGCGATCTCGTTATGTGTGACACCTACCAGCGATCAGGCCCCTGCTGTGAGATCTCTAGTTGTTGCAGAATGGTCCAGGCCATTTTCTTTAAAGGTGATGTCCTGCTGGGCAGAACACATCGCTGTGTTTGACACTGTGTGACAGGGTCACAATGACTGCTGAGATCGTTATACAGGTCGCTACTGCGACCTGTATTGTTCCTGCATCGCTGGTAAGATCTGACTGTGTGACATCTCACCTGCGACCTCCCAGCGACTTACCTGCGATCCCTATCAGGTCGCATCGTTTTCGGGATCGCTGGTAAGTCGTTGTGTGTGACTGGGCCTTTATTTCTCCTCAACTGATCTTTCATTCTCAAAATCCTCAATTCTTGAGTAAAAATGATATGAGATTCTATGCAAAAAGGAGGAAAGAAGGTGAAGGAGGAGCTCTGCCGCTAGCTCCTTCTTATCCCTGCCCCTCCTTTCTACAATAGAATCTTATCAGCACCAACTGTTATCTCCTATCTTAGTAATTTAAAAATCTGAATTCACTGAAGACAGATTTTACCTGGGAATTGAGAATTTTGAGAAAATGTTAAAACGACGATTAAGCTTGAAAGGGCGCTAGTACTGGTAAATGATACATGATTCTAACATTTGCATTATTGTGTAATAGCATAAGGTGAATTTATTTCTGTACATAATACACACATACTGATATAATATGGATACGTAACTTTGTCTGGGACTTTATTTACAGGTGGTGCCAAATCCACCAAGTGTTTTGTGATTACATCCATGTCTAATCTAAGGTTATGTTCACACAGAGTTGTTTTTTTAAGCATTCAAAAATGACAACATTTTCAAGAAAACAACACTTCAAGAAATGTTTCTTTTTGGGGAGTTTTTCTTCTCCCGAATTGTTTTTGTGCCGCCCTGTGCTTGGCAGCAGCCGAGCCGCTCAGATCCGGACCTTCAGTGGGTGGCTCGAGGGTCTCCGGACCCGGGGGTCCTGCGGTCACGTCGATCAAAAGGGGTTTGGTGGTTTGGGGACATAGGTGTACGCCACCCACGGGATGTGGTGAAGGTGGACACCACCGCTGCAGTTATGGGGCACCCGGGGGAGATGTCATGCAGCAAGTTGTTAATCCCTCCGTGGGCAGGGATGGTAGCCCCGGGACCCGTTGGGGGTGTTTGGCAGTGCAGGGAGATGGGCGGCCGGAGGGCACTGATGTACTCACAATTAGTAAACACACGAGTCTCTGGTAATCTGGTAAACCAAGGTGATGGTGGTCGGTGCCCGCAGCCGGCTGCAGTCTGGTCACCCACCCGGTTGGTGGTCTCTGCCTTTCTCCTGCACCTGTTTTGTGATGGTGGACTACCTGCGCTTGCAACTTCAGGAGTCCGCTCCCCGGCTTGTGGATGACTGAGGAGCCCTTTGCCTGCAGACGCTGGCCCGTGGGATCTCTCTGCCGTGGCGGTGGCTTTCTATCCCCCTCGTTGGGCTGTTGCCTTCAGTCGGGACTTTGGGTGGGACAGGACCTATAGTCCTGGCCTCAATCAGTTAATTAGCTAGCCCCCAGTAGCTTCTAGATCTAGCTTCAGGGTCTGAGTACCCCCCTTTGTGCTCCGGTTTCTGAGTCGGTTCCCCGGGTCGGTACCGGTGGGCCACTACCCTGTCCCGGTCCACCTCGGTTCCACCGAGCCGTCTTCCCGACTCCTGCAGACAGAGGCCTCCGTCTGCCTCCTAGCCAAAGGTACCAGAGCTCCTACCCTGGCACCTGTCAGTTAGCTTCAGGCCTAACACACGGGCCTGCTTCCACGTCACTTCACCTCCACTAACAGACTCCTGCTTTCACGCCCCAGGCTGTCTGAGACTCCTCGGTGGGCGTCTTCCAACCACCTGGTTCCGCCCCCTGGTGTGTCCATCAAGCACTGAGGGGTGTGACTAGGGTTTTACATGTTTGGCTGATGTCATCTTGTTAGGGGACTGGTGTAGTGCGGGGCCCTATCTGTGACTACCTGGCTGGCCAGGGCGTCACATTTTCTGAAGCTGTTTTGGAAGAGTTTTTTGTCTTGAAGTATTTATAGCAGCCTTTTTAATATGACAGTGCCTAGTTTGGATTGGTTTCTTCAGGACCTGCTTAAAAAAGAAAACCAGCATAGACTTTTTTTTTCTCCCAGGCATTTTTTCAAAATATCTTCAGGAACAAAAAGGCTAAAAACCCCCTCCAGAAATAAATAGTAAAGTGGATTTCTCATAGAACAAGCCCTAAAGGCCGCTTTATACGCAACGACATCGCTAACGAGATATCGCTGGGGTCACGGAATTCGTGACGCACATCCGGCCTCGTTAACGACGTCGTTGCATGTGACACCTATGAGCGACTGCTAACGATCCGAAAAACGGCAAAAAACGTTGATTGTTGACACGTCATTCCTTTCCCAAATATCATTGCTTATTTTGGACACAGGTTGTTCGTCGTTCCTGAGGCAGCACACATCGCTATGTGTGACACCCCGGGAACGACGAACAACAGCGTTCCAACGTCCTCTGGCAATGAGGTTGGAGTGACGTTAATGTGGCTGCTGTCCGCCTCTCCACCTCTATTGGTGGCCCGCTGTGTGACGTCGCTGTGACGCCGCACGAACCTCCCCCTTAAAAAAGAGTTTGTTCACCAACCACAGTGACATCGTTGGGAAGGTATGTGCGTGTGACGCGTACTAGCGATATTGTTCTCCACGGGCAGCGATTTGCCCATGACGCACACACGACGGGGGCGGGTGCGATCACTAGCGACATCGCTAGCGATGTCGCAGCGTGTAAAGTGGCCTTAAGAGTTTTTGAAGAAGCTTTTCAGGAGGATGTTGAAGCAGATCTGCTCCAAAAATATGTTTATAAAACCTTTATGTAACATATCTTAAAGATGGAAACTTCACTTTGGATAGACTGATAGAGCATTACTTTAATAGAAAATGTTAATTCATCCGATTGGGGTAATTCCAGGATTCATTGCTGTCCTCTACTAAGCCACAGCTGGATAGGACATTGGTGCTACAGCGTCATGAACCACTTGGGAAGTATTGGGAACTTGGGAATGATAACTGAACAGCTGTCACGAGCCACCATGCAGTTAGTATGGGAATCACTTGAGCTGTGACAACACATATGTTGCCTATTACTTGTATGCACAGTGTGGCCACCAGTATAGAAAGTCATTAACAGCTGGATAGCCAGAGGCATAAAGAATATACAAAAAGGGTTGTAGGAGGTAAAAGCAGAACAGCTGAATGCAATGCAATTTATTGCTGTTAGATTACATCAAAGTACTTTTGCTTTATGCTTTGAGAAATAAATTAGTCTTTGAAAAAAAAAAAGATTGTTGGTAGTAGGTAAAAGAGCTACCTATGGTAGACTGGTCAGAACGACCTTTCTCAAATGCCTTATTTGTAGACCGAAGCTGTCCAATTTGAGCGCATTTGATTAACACAGAAACATTATAACAGTCAGATGGGTGTACAGCATACAATCCTGACGGACAGGTCAGGATGACATATTTAATATAATTACATACACTATTGTTTGTGCTTCTTTAGAATAAGAATGTCGATAAGATACACAAAGCGGTCTGTAAAGGGTTTACCTATATATCCAGTAATAACTGGATTTGTCATTTTAGCTTTGAAAAAATCTTTGTATTCCGCTCCACATCTAAGCTAGAAGGGAGTATGAATAATACAGAAATACCAAGTGATAACAGGCCAGACGAGGCTGCAGTATCTCAGAAATTCCTCCCTGTAATTGTAGTAGGTTCTCCGTACCTGTTCATTATTCCGCACCCTTTGAACACAGGAGGTTAAGTTCCTCGTAGAGTAAAAATCTTTTGGCCCATTAAAAGGCATCACCAACAGAGGCAAGCATGTAACAAAGTTACTTTTTCATTCTCTGAAAAGAGCCAATAATGACTTCATGTCCGCATTGTGTATCCTCTAGAGAACAATGTTGTTTTCTTCGTTATAATGCAGTGCTGACGTTTTAAGCTGAGTGGGTCACAGCATGGATACCGGTTACCATTAAGAGCATTAATACAATCCAGCTTCAGAATAACAGTGTAAAGCCTGCTTTACACATTCCGATTAAGCATACGATATCGTATGCGATCGTAACCGCCCCCATCGTATGTGCGGCACATTCAATTTGTTGAATGTGTCGCACAAACGATTATTTGCCATCACACGTACTTACCCTTCAATACGACCTCGATGTGGGCGGCGAACGTCCACCTCCTGGAGTGGGAGGGACGTTTGGGGTCACATCGACGTCACGCGGCAGCTGGCCAATAGAAGCGGAGGGACGGAGATGATCGGGACGTAAACATCCCGCCCACCTCCTTCATTCCGCATTGCCGGCGGGAGCCGCGGGACGGAGGTAAGATCTGTTCATCGTTCCCGAGGTGTCACACACTGCGATGTGTGCTACCTCGAGAACATTGAACAACCTCATGTTCAATTTTTAGCAATTGAATGACGTGCATGCGATGAACGTTTCAACGTTCAATCGCAATCGCACGTAACTGTCACACGCTACAATATAACTTATGATGCCGGGTGTGCGTCACTTACGACGTGACCCCGCCGACACATCGTAAGATATATTGTAGCGTGTAAAGCCCGCTTAAGGCCTCATTCACACATCAGTATTTTTTTTTTATCAGTATTTGGATGCCAAAACTGGGAGTGTCTCCAAAGCACAGAACAGGGTCAGTTTTTTAATTAGGCCTAAGCTACACGGCATGAAAATCGGAGCGAGTGGAATGCAATGTTTTATCATATTACACTTGGACCAATATTAGCCTATGTCCCTGCACCCATGAGCGATTATTTTTTCAGCCCTAATCGGACTGAGAAAACAATCACAGCATGCTGCGACTGTAATGCGATCCTAGATTCTCTTGCACCCATTCAAGTCTATGGGGCGAGAGAAAAATCGCACTGCACTCGCAGTACACCGGTGTACAGCGAGTGCAGGGCGAGAATGGCAATAGCCAGCTACGGAGGAGAGAAGGAGATAAATCGCTCTTTCCCCTCTGCAGTGCCTAACCACCCCTCTTCAGCGCCGGCCCTACCCTCCTCAGTGCCGGCCCACCCCCAGCTGAGGTCCGATCGCATGATTGGACCTCAGTCGCAGTGACATTCGCATGACTCTCGGCTCCCACTGTGCTGCCAGCGTGAGCCGAGTGTCATGCGAGGATCGCGGTAGATCCCCGTGTGGCCCTCGGCCTTAGGCTGGAAACACATCTATGCGAGTAAAATCGATCCGAGTTAGCTGAAAAAAACTCGGCTGATTTTACTTCACGTTAGGTCAGAGTGCAAAGCAACTGCACTGCGATCCTGAGATTTTTCTCATGAGTGCAGTGCGTGTGCAATGCGTGTGTGATCCGTGTGTGATCCTTTTTTTTCTCAGCAGCTGTCATCTGCCATGCAGCTCTGCTACATGGCCGCTGACAGCAGCCACAGACAGCCATGTAGCAGAGCTGAATGGAAGATGACAGCCGACACAGACAGAGCCGCACGATCAGAATGAACTCGGGTGAACTTCACCCGACTTCATTGTCATGCCGCGGCTCTGTCTGTGTCGCATCCTGATTAGCGGTCACCCGTGAAGGACTCACCAGTGACCGCTAATCCCCTGAGTGACTGAATTGAGCAGCGCAATTAGCGCTGCTGTCACTCAGGTTACCCATGGCCAGCTGAATCCTCCCCCCGTGACCGCAACTCACCTGTGACTTCATTGCTGTCAATCGGGCGACTTGCTGTCACTGTTTGAGGATCCAGCGGTGGCCACGAGTTACCTGACTGACATCAGCTGATCGCGCTTCTCACCTCAGTTGCTGCGTGGAGGTGACAGAAGCGGCGGTGTTCTTCTGCCGCTCCTGTCACCTTCATGTAGCAGAGCTGGAAGCGACACTGGACCTCCGTGGATTACGTCGGACAAGGATGTTTTTTTTGCGTACTTAATAAAGTGGTGAACGAGGGTCTTTGTTATTGTTTATTATTTCAAATAAAGGATTTTTTCACTGTGTGTGTTTATTAACTTTAATTTACAGGTTAATCATTGGGGGTGTCTCAGACGCCTGCAATGATTAATCTAGGATTTAGTGGCAGCTATGGGCTGCCATTAACTCCTTATTACCCCGATTGCCAACGCACCAGGGCAAATCGGGAGGAGCCGGGTACAGTCCCAGAACAGTCGCATCTAATAAAAGCGGCCATTCTGGGCGGCTGCTGGCTGATATTGTTAGGCTGGGGGGCTCCCCATAACGTGGAGCTCCCCATCCTGAGAATACCAGCCTTCAGCCGTATGGCTTTATCTGGCTGGTATTAAAATTGGGGGGGACCACACGCCGTTTTTTTAAATTATTTATTTATTTTACTGCACAGCATAGACACGCCTACCGGCTGCTGTGCTTGGTTGCAGTGAGACAGCTGTCACTCAGCA
Source organism: Anomaloglossus baeobatrachus (assembly GCF_048569485.1). Lineage (NCBI taxonomy): Eukaryota > Metazoa > Chordata > Amphibia > Anura > Aromobatidae > Anomaloglossus > Anomaloglossus baeobatrachus. The sequence continues at coordinate 529,331,013 of NC_134354.1, forward strand.
TGGGGGCGTGTCTGACTGCAACCAATCATAGGTGCCGGTGGGTGGGTAAAGCAGGGAATACGAGATTGAATAATGAGCGGCCGGCTTTTTCAAAAGAGGAGAAGCCGCCGGAGCAGTGTGAACACCGTGCAGCACCGCGCTGGTGATCGGGGATCGGTGAGTATGAGAGAGGGGGGAGGGGGATAGACCGACATGGACAGAGAGTGAGGGACAGAGATAGTGACCGACCGACAGACCGACCGACAGAGAGAGAATAGAGACCGAGAGGGAGAGACCGACTGACAGAGAATAGTGATTGACAGACATTGTGAGACATCACTCGTTTCCAGTGTTTTAGGAAAAATGAGAGAAATGTATTTAGAAAATCGGATGTCACTAGGATGGTGTGAGTGCCGTCCCGTGACATCGGATTTTTTACCCGTTCCCATAGACTTGCATTGGAGAGACTCGCAATAGAAACTCGCAAAAATGCAGCATGCTGCTATTTTTTTCTCAGTCCGATTTGGACTGAGAAAAAAAAAATCGCAAATGGGAGCTGAATCATTCACTAACGTGTGTCCGATTCCAATGCGAGATTTTCTCGCAAGTGAGAAGCAGCCCTTATAGTTTCTCTCTCCTTAAGGGCCACTCCTGGCTCTGGCATACAAATGCTGATGCAAAAATACTGATGTGTGAATGAGGCCTAACAAACTATGGCTATTTTCTTTCTGCAGGTTTAAAGCATTATTAGAAGCATGTTAAAGGCCTGCAACACAAATCCATGCCTCCGGTACGAGTTTGGTACGTTTTTGCACGTACCGGGGACACGGAGACACATTGACCAATGTTACCCTATGGTAGATAGCACACACACGTAAAATCACACGGAACAGGTGTCCGTGTGGTTAGTACGTGTGTGCGTTTTCCTACATGGTCGACATGTCCGTTTTTGGTGGTCAGCACGCTGGCACAGACCCACTAAAGTCAATGGGTCCGTGCCTGCACGGACAACACATGTAGCATGTCCGTGTTCAGCTTGTACCGTCTGTGTGCGTTCTTAAATGAATGATGTCGGGTTTTTTTTTTTTTTATTAAATGTCAGTCTACTTACCTTTTTTTCTGCTGCTCTCAGTCATCATCCCTTTGGCGTTCAGTCTGTATCTTCCCCTGTCGCATACTCACCGATCTCCGATCATCAGCGCGGCGAAGAACAGCTGTTCCAAAGATACGCGCTTCAATTAATTTGAAAATGCCGGCCGCTCATTAATCAATCTACTATTCCCTGCTTCCCCCGCCCACAGGCGCCTATGATTTGTTGCAGTTAGACACGCCCACACGCTGAGTGACAGCTGTCTCACTGCAACCAATCACAGCCGCCGGTAGGCAGGTATATACTGTGCAGTAAAATAAATAATTAATTAATTTAAAAAAAAAAACGACATGCGGTCCCCCCCAATTTTGATACCAGCCAGGGTAAAGCCATACGGCTGAAGGCTGGTATTCTCAGGATGGGGAGCTCCACGTTATGGGGAGCCCCGCAGCCTAAAAATATCAGCCACCAGCCTCCCAGTATTGCCGCATCCATTAGATGAGATAGTTCTGGAACTCTACCCGGCTCTTCCCAATTTGCCCTGGTGCATTGGCAATCGGGGTAATAAGGAGTTAATGGCAGCAACCCATAGCTTCCACTAAGTCCTAGATTAATCATTGCAGATGTCTATGAGACACCTCCAATGATTAACCTGTAATTTAAAGGTAATATACACACACAACGAAAAATCCTTTATTTGCAATAAAAAACACTAACAAATACCCTCTTTCACCACTTTATTAAGCCCCAAAAACCCATCCATGTCCGGCGTAATCCACAGAGGTCCCGTGTCGCTTCCAGCTCTGCTACATGAAGGTGACAGGAGCTGCAGAAGAACACCGCCGCTCCTGACAGCTCCACGCAGCAACTGAGGTGAGTAGCGCGATCAGTGATGATGTCACTCAGGTATCTCGCGGCCACCGCTGGATCCTCCAACTGTGACAGCAAGTCGTCCAAGTGACAGCGATGAAGTCACAGGTGAGTTGCAGTCTCGGGGGCAGGACTCCAGCTGGCCGTGGGTAGCCTGAGTGACAGCAGCGCTAATCGCGCTCCTCACTTCAGTCACTCAGGGAATTAGCGGTCACCGGTGACTCCTTCACGGGTGACCGCTAATCAGTACGCGACACCGACAGACAGAGTCGCGGTATGACAATGAAGTCGGGTGAAGTTCATCCAAGTTCATTCTCATCGTGCAACTCTGTCTGCTGTCAGCCAACATGTATCAACGACATTGAGCATCACACACGGATCATTTCACATGGACATTACACGTACGCATACACAGCCATTCCACACGCACATACGGCTAGCAGACGCCATCACACGGATGTCATACGCACCGGAGAAACGCCCATAAAAAACGGAACATGGACCCGAAAAACGGAACGTGAGACACGTATGTTTTTTATGCGGAAGTGTGTTTTAGGCCAAAGGGAGTTTTTCAGCATAAACTGTAGCCAAAATACCTACTATAAAACTGATATAAATAAAGTATATCTTTGTACCGTGTTAGCCAGTAGGTAGAAAAATGTTGGTTTTTTTTCCTATAAAACTGTACATTTAGTTTCCTTACAGCTTTCTTAATTTAAGATAATTTTTAAAATTTTAATTGAATATGCTAATTACATGGTCCCTGGACACACATGCAGCTGCAAACATGCCTCTGGTCAATCAAAGGCCGTCAGCTGACATCAACATGCCCATGACTGGTGGCTCATAAGACACACCAAAGTCAGCTTCCGGCTATAGAAGAGGACACTGCATGGCGTGGTAGCAGAGGGAGGTAATAAAAATAATTGACTTATTTTTTTAATGTGCTGTAGAAGAACAGGGAATATTATCCCAGGAAGGAACCAGGATGGGGGACAATTTCCAGGAAGAGACCCAGGATAGCGGAAGTATACAAGGAAGAGGCAACAGTATTACTGGAAAGGGTCCTGGATGGGGGACATTATACCAAAAGGATTGGAAGGGGCTGAGGATATAGGACATATAATAGGAATGGGCCATGATGGAGGACCGAATTTTATGGGGGGCGAACACGTGTCTTTATATGTTCTAGGTAAAATATATCTTTGTACCGTGTTATCCAGTAGAGATAAAAAAAAATGTTTAAAAGAACTGAGAGTCCTCAGTGGTTGATACCTTTTAATGGCTAACTGAAAATATGGTAATAATAGCAAGCTTTCGAGACTACTCAGGTCTCTTCATCAGGCTAAGTATAACACAAAATCTGAAGTCATATATTTATACATAACAGGACATAGAATGGAGGATTAAATAATACAAGTGACATGAGCCAGAACACTCAGTATGAGAAAGGGACAAACAGTTGTGGCAGTAAATATTGCAGCAGTTCATAGATAAGAAGTGTGAAAGTTTTATTGACCTTTGATTGAGGTCTGGTCCAGAGTTGTGATGCCCTCAGATGGTCTTAGGAGCACTTTTCTTAATTGATGTAAAAAGACATAAATCCATGGGACACATTCATTCCTGCTCTAAATGTGTCAAAGGTCATCATAAGTTTGTATTCCCAGACTCTCCGGTCTCTCTGGGATTGGAAGTTTCCTTTCAACACCAGTGATTTCATGTCCATGATGATGTGGTCTGTGTTGCAAAAATGTTTGGCCACAGGTAGATCTATCCTTTTTCTCTAATTGTGTGGCGATGAGAATTCATCCTTGTCCTGAGCTGTTGTCCTGTTGTAAGAGGGTGGTCGCTATCCCAGAGAGAGAAAGAGAGAAGATGCCCCCCCCCTGAAGACATCACATAGTTGTGAAGCATTTATTGAATGTGTTGTATAGAGTTATTAATGTATTGTTACAATAATGTGTAGTTTTATGGGGCCACCACTAGATGTCACCCAAGAGTAGCACACTGACACTAGGAACAGGCATAGGTATGCAGTTGAAGGCTAAATCTACCTGGTAACAGACAGTTGGGATTTTGAAATTAGCCTATAGGAGAGAAGCTAGGGCATAGGTAGAGAGACTGTTTCTGTGGAAACGTCAGTTCGGGCCCAGACTGGGTCAGAGTCAGGCCTCAGGCCTGTGGAGTTAGGGTCCAGCCTAAGTCGGAGTCAGGCCTCAGGCCTGTGGAGCAGCAAAGTTGCTGGCTATGTGGAACTTGTAACAAGGAAAGTGGAGATAAAGTGACAGAGGTGTGCAGAAAGATGGAGGCCTGAGAAAGTCTGAGGAAAGATTGTGGCTTGCTGGGGAGCAGTGCAGCAAATAGGGGTAAGCCTTACGGGCACCTTTTTGGGACTGTGGTGAGGAGTAGTGTCCAAGGGCACTGTATCCAGAAGTTCATTTCGGTGGCAGCCCTGAACTACCTGTATGAGGTCATAGTGACCGGTCGCAAAGCCTGTAACAATAAGCACCTACCAGAGGTGAGAAAGACAGAAGGATAGAGCTAATGTACAGCTGTAGGTTGGAATTTAATAAACAAAACCTGTTTAAGTTGCCTGGTTATCATCGACGATTCCTTGATGCTAAGGACGGTGCCGGTAATCAGGAGAGGACCAATGTGCTGGAGAAACCAAGTATTTCCCTGTGGGATGATCCCCAGCTCTCCATATTCCCCTTACTGTTTGCTCCATATGCTCCTGTGTTTTCTGTGACGGCCGCGGCCGGGGTGCGCTCGGTGTCCTCTGGGTACGGGACCACGACTACTGCTGAGGCGCCCCCCTGCCCACCGTTACACTGTCTCCCCTATTTTTCCAGACCCCCAATGTCTGTGTTTTATACAACCTCCAAATCTAAGAAGCATCGTTTTCAGAAGCTCTGTGTCCTCTCCTATAATAACAGGAACATTTCCCTGCAACCAGAAAAAAATGTAAGACCAGTCCATTTATATTAACGACTGACAAGATAAAGATTCCCAAATCACATCAGGACTACATGATCCCAGGTACCTTTAGCTGCACCACAACTAATGTTGTGTACTTAATTATATGCCCAAATGTCCAACTGGGGGTCTGTATGTAGGTGAGACAGGACAACAGCTCAGAACAAGGATGAATTCTCATCGCCACACAATTAGAAAAAAAAGGACAGATTTACCTGTGACCAAACATTTTTGTAACCCAGACCACAGGATCATGACATGAAATTGCTGGTATTGAAAGGAAACTTCAAATCCCATAGACACAGGAGAGTCTGGGAATACAAACTTATGATGACCTTTGATGATACAAGAATGAATGACCTTTGACACATTCAGAGCAGGAATGAATGTGTCACATGGATTATATCTTTTTACATCAATTAAGAAATGTGCTCCTCAGACCATCTGGGGGCATCACAACTCTGGACCACACCTCAATCAGAGGTTCATAAAACTTTCACACTCCTTATCTATGAACTGCTGCAATATTTACTGCCACAACGGTTTGTCCCCTTGCCATGCTGATAATTCTGATTCACATAACTTGTCTTATTTACTGCTCCATTCTATGTCCTCTAGTGATGAGCGAGTACTAAAAAGCTCGGGTGCTCGAAGCTCGGGCCGAGCCTCCCAAGATACTCGTGTACTCGGCCCGAGCAACGAGCCCAATGTTATCCTATGGGAGACCCGAGTATTTTTGTGAAATGACCACCGGCAGCATGTAGAAACCCTAAAAATGGCACAAAAGTCTCCGAAGAGTGCTCAAATGACATGGCAACAGCATGGGGAAGACCACTTGAAGCATTTATCACTCAAAAGTCACAGCTGTGAACAATTTAGTCCGCGTTTTACGCCATTTTTACGGACTCACCAGAAAACCTTCTAAAATGACCCCAAATGAATTTTCATGGCGGAAATGTTAAGGGCACATAACCAATAGTGAGATAGAGCTAATGTATGTTACTTTTTGAGATTACTACATGAAAGATTTTACGTAAAACATTGTGTGGCACTCCGATGTCCCTGAGAAGAGACGTACATAAAGGCCTCTGAGTCTAATGTGCCCATTTTGAGGAAGTGAGTCTTTAGTATTTTCCTTTGCCAGGGCAGTCCAAAATTGTGAGGTTCACCAATGCCCCTGCATACAGACGTGCATGATGGCCTGTAAACCTGAAGTGCCCATTGGAAGGAAGTGGGTCTATTGTAGTATAGCCCTTAGGCAGGGCAGCCAAAAATTGGGAGGCTCCACGTTGTCCCTGGATAGAGACGTGCATGAGGGCCTGTAAACCTGAAGTGCCCATTGGAAGGAAGTGGGTCTATTGTAGTATAGCCCTTAGGCAGGGCAGCCAAAAATTGGGAGGCTCCACGTTGTCCCTGGATAGAGACGTGCATGAGGGCCTGTAAACCTGAAGTGCCCATTGGAAGGAAGTGGGTCTATTGTAGTATAGCTCTTAGGCAGGGCAGCCAAAAATTGGGAGGCTCCACGTTGTCCCTGGATAGAGACGTGCATGAGGGCCTCAAAACATTAAGTGTCCCTTGTCAGGAAGTGGGTCTTTTGTAGTATAGCCCTTTGGCAGGGCAGCCAAAAATTAGGAGGCTCCACGTTGTCCCTGGATAGAGACGTGCATGAGGGCCTCAAAACATTGTTCCCATTGCAAAGGAGCTGGTCTCCTGTCGTTGTAATGTCCATTCTGCAAAGAATGGGCGAAAAAATTTACCACTGGGGGTATACCTGAAACAAAGGCCTAACTCTTGTAACGGTCATCATGGTGGCGCATGAGGAGAAGGAGGAGCAGTCCAGCGATTATCCAAAGTCCAGAAGTGTGTACCCATGGGTGACTGGAGGTACATGGCAAATTCCCGTTACAAACTTTAAATTCCGCTCTCATTTGCTGGTGGTGTGGTGAAGTCTGGCCCAATCCAACCCTTGTTCATCTTGATCAGAGTCAGCCTGTCAGCATTTTCAGTTGACAGGCGGGTGCGTTTATCTGTAATGATTCCACCTGCGGCACTAAAAACACGCTCTGACAAAACGCTAGCGGCAGGGCAGGCCAGGACTTCCAAGGCGTAGAGAGCCAATTCATGCCATGTGTCCACCTTGGATACCCAATAATTGTAAGGCACAGAGGAATGTCGGAGTACAGTTGTTCGATCTGCAAGGTACTCCTTGAGCATCTGGGCAAACTTAGGATTTCTTGTGGCACTACCCCGCACCTCAGGGGCTGTGGTACGTGAGGGGCTGAGAAAACTGTCCCACATCTTAAAGACTGTTCCCCTACCTCTGGCGGATTGGACTTGTGCCTCTCTCGGCTGTACGCCTTGGTTGTCCACTGATTCCTGACCTATGCCGCTAGCGTTTTGTGAGGGGAATGCTTTGCCTACTTCCGTGACTATGGCCTTCCGGAACTGCTGCATTTTGGTTGACCTCTCCGCCTCGGGAATAAGAGACATAAAGTTCTCCTGGTAGCGTGGGTCTAACAGTGTTACCAACCAGTAATGATTGTCGGCCAAGATGTTCTTAACGCGAGGGTCACGAGACAGGCAGCTTACCATAAAGTCAGCCATGTGCGCCAGACTCTTAACAGCCAGGACTTCAGTAGCCTGTCCAACACGTTGACTGAACATGCTGTCCTCCTCCTCCTCCTCCTCCTCCTCATCTACCCTGTCCTCTGGCCAGCCACGCTGAACCGAGGATATGACTGGTGTGCATGTCATATCCTCAATTTGGCCGGAGATTTGCTCCATGTCTTCATCCTCCTCCTCGTCATAGTCCTCCACTGCACGTTGTGATGAGACGAGGCTGGGCTGTGTGTTATCACCCACACCCACTACTGTTTCTTGCTGCAACTCATCGCGCTCCGCCTGCAATGCATCATGTTTGGTTTTGAGCAGAGACCGTTTTAGAAGGCAGAGTAGCGGTATGGTGACGCTAATAATGGCGTCATCACCACTCACCATCTTGGTGGAGTCCTCAAAGTTTTGGAGGATGGTACATAGGTCGGACATCCATCTCCACTCCTCAGGTGTTATGTGTGGAGTTTGACCCATTTCCCGACGGTTTAGGTGATGCAGGTACTCAACAACTGCCCTCTTCTGCTCACATATCCTGACCAACATGTGCAGAGTTGAATTCCAACGCGTGGGGACATCACACACCAGTCTGTGAGCCGGAAGATGCAAACTGCGCTGAAAGCCGGCAAGGCCGGCTGAAGCAGTAGGTGACTTTCGAAAATGTGCAGACAGGCGGCGAACTTTTACCAGCAGATCAGACAGCTCTGGGTATGACTTTAGAAACCGCTGAACCACGAGGTTGAGCACATGGGCCACGCATGGAACATGTGTCAGCTGGCCTCGCCTCAAAGCCGCCACCAGGTTCCGGCCATTGTCACACACGACCTTTCCTGGCTTTAGGTTCAGAGGTGTGAGCCAGTGATCTGCCTGCTGTTTCAGAGCTGTCCACAGCTCTTCTGCATTGTGGGGTTTGTCACCTATGCAGATTAGCTTCAGCACAGCCTGTTGCCGCTTTGCCGAGGCAGTGCTGCAGTGCTTCCAGCTTGGGACTGGTGTGGAGGGTACAGTGGATGAGGATGCGCAGGAGGAGGAGGAGGCTGAAGAGCATGACATTCCGGAGCTGTAGAGTGTGGGTGAAACACTGACTGAGGTAGGGCCTGCAAACCTTGGTGTGGGAAGGACGTGTTCCGTCCCTCGCTCAGACTGGGTCCCAGCTTCCACAATATTAACCCAGTGTGCCGTCAACGAGATGTAGCGGCCTTGCCCACAAGCACTTGTCCACGTGTCTGTGGTTAGGTGGACTTTGGGTGAAACAGCGTTGTTCAGGGCACGTGTGATGTTTTGTGACACGTGGTTATGCAACGCGGGGACGGCACACCGGGAGAAATAGTGGCGGCTGGGGACCGAGTAACGTGGGACAGCTGCCGCCATCAGGTCGCGGAATGCTTCTGTCTCCACCAGCCTAAAAGGCAACATTTCCAGCGCAAGCAGTCGCGAAATGTTAGCATTTAGAACTGTGGCATGTGGGGTGTTGGCAGTGTATTTGCGCCTGCATTCAAAGGTTTGCTGAATGGATAACTGAACGCTGCGCTGGGACAAGGACGTGCTTGATGATGGTGTTATTTCTGCGTAGGCAACTGCAGGTGCAGGACCGGAGGAGGCTTGTTCGCAGGCAGCATGGACAAGGGATTGGCTCGCATGCACAACCAGCGAAGACGTAGCAGTGACATTAGCAAGCACTGCTCCTCGACTCTGTTGTACTTCCCACAAAGTCGGGTGCTTGGCTGACATGTGCCTGATCATGCTGGTGGTGGTCAGGCTGCTAGTTTTGGTACCCCTGCTGATGCTGGCACGGCAGGTGTTGCAAATGGCCTTTTTAGAATCATCTGGATCCAACTTAAAAAACTGCCAGACTCGGGAAGACCTAACATTTGTACAGGCACCTTGTGTCGTGTTGTTGTTCCGGGGAATGGTTGCCTGACTTCTGCCTGGAGCCACCACCCTGCTTCTTACTGCCTGTTGGGATGCTACGCCTCCCTCCCCCTGTGCACTGCTGTCCTCGCTCTGCATATCCTCCTGCCAGGTTGGGTCAGTTACTGGATCATCCACCACGTCGTCTTCCTCTTCCGCACCCTGCTCCTCCTCCTGACTTCCTGACAATTGTGTCTCATCATCGTCCACCCCTTGTTGAGACACGTTGCCAACTTCGTGAGAACGTGGCTGCTCAAATATTTGGCCATCTGTACATACGATCTCCTCATGACCCACTTCAACCTGAGCTGGCGAGAGGCCAGAATGTGCGAATTGAAACGTGAACAGCTCTTCCGAGTGTCCAAGTGTGGGATCAGTAATGTCCGAGGACGTGTACTCAGCCTTGTGGTAGGAAGGAGGATCAGGTTCTGAAATGTGCGGTGCAGTATCACGGCTACTGACACTTGACCGTGTGGAAGACAGAGTGTTTGTGGTGGTGCCAATCTGACTGGAAGCATTATCCGCTATCCAACTAACAACCTGTTGACACTGGTCTTGGTTCAAGAGCGGTGTACTGCTGCGGTCCCCAAGAATTTGGGACAGGACGTGCGAGCGACTAGATGTGGCCCTTTGTTGTGGCAAAATTAGAGCTTGCCCATGACCTCGGCCTCTGCCTGCACCACCATCACGTCCACTTCCTTGTTCCTTGCCAACGCCCTTGCGCATTTTGTAATGCTGTGCTGACGTGTATTCACTAGACGTGGGCGTTATATCAAAGTTTGTGCAAATCGTGCACCTGTACGCTGCCACCGACAGGCACACACGTGCGGTTTTTAAATGCAAGCACGGACGCACTAAGAACCTAACACAGGTTTTAGGAGAAAAAATTAATGACGAGAACTCTGACACTATCAGCCACTGCTGACTGACGTGTATTATACACTACACTTGTGCGTTATATAATAGTTTGGTAAAAACGCACACAAGTGCACCTGTACGCTGCCACCGACAGGCACACACGTGCGGTTTTTAAATGCAAGCACGGACGCACTAAGAACCTAACACAGGTTTTAGGAGAAAAAATTAATGACGAGAACTCTGACACTATCAGCCACTGCTGACTGACGTGTATTATACACTACACTTGTGCGTTATATAATAGTTTGGTAAAAACGCACACAAGTGCACCTGTACGCTGCCACCGACAGGCACACACGTGCGGTTTTTAAATGCAAGCACGGACGCACTAAGAACCTAACAGGTTTTTAGGAGCGACAATTGCTGAGAAGTCTGACACTATCAGGACTGTTTTAGACTGTGTACACCAGCCCCAGATATGATGAAGGCTGGTATACGGTCACCACTAGGAATGGCTATATACCCTGCCTGCCTGCCTGCCTGCCTGTATACTGCTACAATAGTCCTGACAAGGACTCTTTTGGTCACTAGCCTGTATTCCAACCTGGCTATACCCTGCCTGTATACAGCAACAATAGTCCTGAGAAGGACTCTGCTACTGTACTCCGACCTGGCTATACCCTGCCTGCCTGTATACAACTAGAATAGTCCTGAGAAGGACTTTTGGTCACACTGTTTGCAGCCCTGCTACGGAAATAGCTATAAAGGGCCGCAAACCTTTCCCTGAAGCAGCGACACTCTCCCTGCACTGTCTGGATAGCTGTGAGCAGAGCACAGCGCGCCCGCCGGTATAAAGGCTCGGTCACGCTGTCCAGGCCGGCCAATCACTGCAATTCCACAACTAACAGGGCTGTGGCATTGCAGTGGTCTGCCAGCCAATCCCTGCATGAGGGCTGGCTCTCAAAAGAGCGCCAACATGCAGAAATGAAGACCACGAGTACAGCACGAGTATCGCGAGATTACTCGGTCCCCGCCGAGTAGACCGAGTACAGTGATACTCGTGCGAGTACCGAGTAGTAACAAGCATGCTCGCTCATCACTAATGTCCTCTTGTTTATAAATATGTGACTCTTCAGATTTTGTGTTATACTGAGCCTGATGACAATTGCTTAATAGGATCTAGAATGCAACCAGGACCATTACTTCTGCTACAGTCCTCTGATACAGCCCATTACATCTCTAATTCATGACACCATCAAGGACTTATAATGAATGGTGGGGGTGAGGACAAGACAGCGATTAAGTCTTTGTGCACATTTTCAGAATTTGAGGTAGAACATTCTGCTGCAAGTTTTGATGTGTTGGCAGGATAAACACTTAATAAAATATGTTTATGATGTGTATTTTTCCCCACACATTAGTATGGCTGAAAGACGCTACAAAAATTTACATGCTGCAGATTTTAATCTGCTGCAAATCTGCAAACAAAAATACACCAATATGTTCAACAAGCAAATTATGGTTCATGCCATGTTCCTAGGGTACATAATGACTATAATGTTCTAGTCAATGACGCTCCCGGATATCAAGCACATCAATGGCAACATTCTTGGCTTCCTGCTCCCTAGGCTCCCCAGGCACATGAGTCACAATATAGTTAAAATGTTCCGTACCCTGTTCCACAGCAGCCTCAGGCCTCGGCAGCATCCAGTCAACATCAGCAGAATTCATATTCCCATCTTTTACCACCCCAGACATTCCAACAGCCACTGGCACCTCAAAATCCTGCACCTCTAACACATTCACCATCCACCTATCAAAATCTGTAAATCCTTTTTTTTTGTTTTGTTGATGTTTTGCTGTCTGTTGGCAATTATACATAAACCATATGGCTTAAATATGGTATGAATATACAGAATATCCATGTTTGGGATTCAGAATAAATGTTTTATTTTCAAGCATAAAAAATGTTTTTATTTTAGTATTTATTGAACTCAAAAAATAAAAAAAGTTGCGCAACCACAAATCCCAAAATAAAGTCAATCACTTTGTTATGCAAGTTATGATTTAGGCTAATTTTGCACAAATCAAGAATAAAAATTAAGGCCTAGATACTAACGTGTCTGGTAATGGAATTGCTCCTCCTGGCACCAAAAAAATAGTTTGTAAAAAGTTCACAAACACGTATGCCCGAGGGCGGCTGCCGTTCTCATGCAACTGGTATGTCTTGTTGGTAATGGCCTTGCAAATCTTGGTTTAACACAAAATCATCATCATGTGGCTCATGCATCCGGATGAAGTTGTGTAAGATCACACATGCCTTGATTATGCTGTTCACATTCCTCTAACTCAATTGTAAGGGAGAGATCAAGACCCTTCATTTGGCTGTGAAAATTCCAAAAGCACATTCCACAAATCAACGGGCTCGTGTTAACTGGTAGTTGAAGATTCGGCGACGATGATTGAGACCCCCATCGTGGATGTGGCCGGAGCACTTCTCGACATAGTTGGAATGCCTCATCATCAACAACCACAAAAGGTGCAGGATGTACTGTGATAGCCGGTAAGAACCATGGGGGTGGGACACACAAATCCTTGTTTCGAAGCCGCCGACCCTTCATGGACAAATTGAAGATTCGAGAATCTCCAGTTCGTCCATAGGCCCCAATATCAACAACCACAAACCTGTATGTGCTGTCAGCTAAGGCCAAAAGAACAGCAAGAAAAAATACTGTTTGAAGTTGTAGTATTGGGTGTCTGAGTTTGGCAGCTTCTTGACGCGGATGTGTTTCCCATCAAGAGCACCAGTGCAGTTGGGATACTGACAGGTTTCAAAAAATGAACTGGCAATCCGGTACCAGTCTTCTTCACTAGGCTCGGACATAACTAAGGGTTGCAGTTTGCTCCACATGGCATCACAAGTGTACCGGACAATAACAGATATGGTTGACTTGCCCAGGAGGAACTCTACATTTAAGGCAGCATAGGACACACCTGTCGATAGGAACCTAGTGTTGGCACAAACAAACATAAACATTTTGATATTAATTTAACAAAATTATTTTTTGTCAAATTGTAAGAATAAAAGGTAAAAAAAAAATAAGGATGCAAAAACAAAACCAAGCACATTAAAAAACCCCCAAACATTCCATTAAAAAATAATACTGAACACAGGAATCACCACAACCAACACCCTACACTTAAAAATAAGAAGAAACACAAGCGAATAATGCCAAATGTGTTACCCAAAACAATAAGGTAGCATAGACCAATTAGGAAGCCCAACAAAATAACAAAAAAAGGATAAAAAAAACATAAAGTCACAAACAGATGCTGTTCAGCAGAAATGCACCGTTGCATTTTGGTATCCTGGAAGGTAAGGAGTGGCCTAATCTCCACCAACAACCTATCAAAGATGGCGATAGATGTGCCGCCCCTGCAGCAGTCGGAATGCTCAAAATTTGGGGGTTTTGCTCTGGCTCGAAGGTCCTCGGACCTGGGGGTCAGCGGCCACTCAAATAAAAAGGGGAGGGGTTATTTACAAGGGGACGCTGCCGATGGGAGTACCCGGGGTGGATGGAGCGGGGCAGCAAGATGGTGGTCCCTCCACAGGTAGGGAAGGCCCCAAGGCTCTGTAGGGATGGAGAATGGGATGGTGGAGGTGATTTGGGCAGGTCAGGACCCCCGGGAGGCAAGTGTACTCACTCAGGCGGTGCAGTTGTTAGTGCGACCAATAAACAGACTCTGACACAAAAGTAAACCAAGTCTCTGGGTGCCACTGCCACTCTGGGGAGCCTGTCTGGGTGTCCGTTCCCGCTAGTATTGCTTAGTGGTCCGGAGCCTGCCTCCATGCACAATTGTGTAGATGCTCCTGAGTGACCCTTCGGCCTGAAGCTGTCAGGGTCGCGCTCCCTATAGTGAAATAGTGGAGCTGTGCTCTCGATGGCTGACACTTGGAATTTCAGTGGGCTGCATAAGCTGGAAAGCCCTATCCCCCTTATTGTGTTGCTGCCCTCGATCTCTGAGCTCTTGGGGAAAGTTCATAAAGAGACTATCCTCCACAGGTGAATTATCAAGTGGCGTGAAGCTACTCCCTCATCTAAGGTCCTGTACCCCGCCGTGCTCGGTACCGGTCCAGTTACTGGACTTTTGGTGCCGACCGCTCTCTAAACTAAGTCTGCAACACCTCCTCCAATACCCTGCGACTGGGTCTCCGACTCCTCTTGTCCCAGACCACCGTCTGTGACCCAACCAAGGTCACACAGGGAGCTCCAACTCCCTTAGCTCCTCACTCTATGAGGGCTACTGCTTAACTCCAGGGAGCTGCTACTGACAGCTCCTCACTCTTTGGGAGCTACTATTGAACTCACTATCTCCTTCCCACCAGTCTGCCTGACCCCTAGGCGGGTGGCCCTTTTCCAGCTAAACCACCCACTGGTGTGCCTGACAGGGTGTGGTGTGAGATGTGGTTAGGATTTAAGTGCTGATGGAAGCAATACCAGTAGTTAGGATCCCAGAACCATGGAGGGTGGGTTCTGCGCTAAAAGAAAGGAAAGTGCAGTTCCCTGTGACACCCTGATAGAGTCAGGGGTGTCACAATAGATAAACTGCAGTAGGCCTTAAACTTGTCTGGATGGCAGGGTAGCTCAGCATAGAGCCTATGAAAATGGCCTCTAGTGTTCTGCTAATTCAATAGAGGATGAATCCACATTCTATGCCACCTCCTAGGATACCCAACTACTGGGTATTGTTCGCCAAACTGCCTAGACAATACCCAGTGCAATAATACACATTCAGTGGTATTGAACATAACAGGCAATGGCATGTTTGTCTGGGCCATGAAAATGTGACTGCCAAAGAGATGAAAGGAGACACAGCACAAAAAAATATGGATGTGCTATCACTGTGTAACATGGGTCAGGATGCTTTTCTAGGGTAGGCCTAACAACATGGCCATAATTTTAATTCACTGCAATTGAAAACGCATGTGAAAAAACACATTGCACACGGATGCCACACGGATGCCACGTGGACCGCCAGTGAGGATAGAAGCTCCCACTCGCATTGCACTCACAGTACACATAGACGAATGACACTCGTCCGAGTCTCAAGCATGAGAATGGGACTGTTTTTTTCATGCACTGGTTGCCTATCCGCTACAGAATCCACCATAAACTGATCACTCTCACTCACAAAGCTCTCCACGATTCCGCACCCCCCTACATCTCCTCCCTCATCTCTGTCTATCACCCCACCCGTGCCCTCCACTCTGCTAATGACCTAAGACTGGCATCCTCAACAATTCAAACCTCTCACTCCCGTCTTCAAGATTTCTCACGATTTGCGCCTATGCTCTGGAACACACTACCAAGAGCAATCCGATTAATTCCCAACATCCACACCTTTAAGCGGGCCCTAAAAACGCATTTCTTTAGACTAGCCTATCACCTCACTGCCCTCATCTAATCTAGTCCCTTTCTGCCCTTCATAACAAAAAAAATTACGTCCAATTCTTGTCCCCTGTACCTGTATAAATTCTGGCCAATGACGGGTTCATGCAGCTGGTTTTGAATACCCTATTAAATCGATGGCTGGACCATATAGAACAAGCTTTTCTCCCCCCATTCACCTTTTATGCCTCCCCTTATTTCCTCATAGACTGTAATCTTACGAGCAGGGCCCTCACTCCTCCTGGTATATTAATTTTGTCTTTTTTTTTGTATTGTCTCAAATTGTCTGTACATGTCCCCTCTGAATTGTAAAGCTCTGCGGAATATTTTGGCGCTATAGAAATAAAACTTATTATTATTATTATTATTATATACGTTCATGTGATTCCAGCCGGGACACATATATAACATTATCTCAGCACCGCATTTTTTTAAAACACATCTAATTGCTGAACTTGTTATTATCCTAAGATTTATTGAATAAAATGAACTTTGCTTATGGAAAAAAACATTTAATGCAGTGATGTGACAGTAAAAGTACAAAATAATATTGGAATTCCCTTGAAATATGGGATGGACATTGGACTCAAGTGCAATCCTGTATGTTATTTTCCTGGCCAAATCTGTTATCTCACTATATAGATGCCTAGCCCACTCAACTACAGGGTCAGCAGTGAACCCCCATGTGGTAGACACAGACATATACAGTGCATGATAATGCAATTATGTCTCTTACTACTCACAGGAGAAATATAAGAACTGGATTGCAAAGAAAACCATATAAAGTTTATGGCTACTGCTTCTAAGAGAGAACTAGACATCACTCTCCCAGGAAATGTATTGCCAAGCCTGATGGGTAGATTTAAAAGTTATTAAATCCACATATCAAATTTAAAAGGTACCTTCCCCCAGTACAAGTTTACTGTAACATGTCTGCCATTATGTATGACTTCATATGACAAGCACTGTGCTTTGCCCATGTACTATGCCATATCACCTCCAGAAACACTATTCATCTGTAGATTTGGAGTTAATCTGGGGGTGAATACAGTTTAAATCATGCCTGCTTGTCTTACTTACAGGGAACAAAATTGACTTATATCCTCCCCGTATCACCCTGTTTCCAGTTCTTGAAAAAAGAAAAAGTTCAGCTCACCGAGTTGCTGTTCACCGCTATCTGTATGGACCCAGCGCAGGGAAGGCTTGGCTGCCAAATATACGATATAGGAAAAAATCCAGCGCAGTCCTCAGAGTGTAGATTTTAAAATCATCGGCGTTTATTCATGAAAATCCAATAAAAAGATAATGTACAAAGCGGTCAGCAGAAAAATACAAGGGATTACAGGTTATAGGGACCTCATCGAACTACACATTTCGACACATAGTCTTACTCATGTTCCATGAGGAACATGAGTAAGACTATGTGTCGAAATGCGTAGTTCGATGGGGTCCCTATAACCTGTAATCCCTCGTATTTTTCTGCTGTTCGCTTTGTACATTATCTTTTTATTGGATTTTCATGAATAAACGCCGATGATTTTAAAATCTACATTCTGAGGACTGCGCTGGATTTTTTCCTCTTTCCAGTTCTTGGAGTGTACAAAGTGGTTAGTCACCGCTCACTATACAGTGAGCATGCTGTAATCGTTACCTGGTACTTTGACAACTTGCTCTGCATACACACTCTGTCGACCAGGCTGTCAATCACTGTTTCATAACTTGCACACTGTATTATGAGTGTTGACTTTAAAGGCGTTTTCCCAAGAACAAAGTTAATTTTAAAGATGTGGTACGATCTGACCATGTCCCTGTACGGTCACACACAGTCATAATACAGCACATAGCAGGGGCACATATATAAGATTATCTCAGCATAGCAAAAGTTTTTTTAATCCCATCTAATTGTGGAATCTATTATTATTTCAAGATCTATTGATTATAATCAACTTTAAAATTATCCTTATTCATGGGAAAACTCCTTTAACCACTCTCTGCACCGCGATGACTAGAAGTGAGCGGTTATAACAAAGATATACAGTGGATATAAAAAGTCTGCACAACTCTGTTAAAGTGGCAGGCTTGTTATAATAATGTGTTGCACATTTGTGGACACCCTCTTATAATTAGGGATTTGGTGTTAAGAATTCGCCAATTACATTTTAACTCATGGTAAATAGTAGCCAGTACAGCTGCCACTATTTAAAGTAATTCTTATGAATCCAATATCAAGTTTAGCTTTTCTTTGAGAATTTTCTTACCATTTTTTTTTATTACATTTTACAGCAAAAGGCATTGTTGGCAAACGCCATAGGGATTGCATTGTTGAAAGTTATCAGTCAAGAGATTGGTACAACATTTTTTTCTAAAGCATTAGATATACCATGGAACACTGGGACGATGGTCATCAAGGTGTGGCTTACATTTGGCACAACAGTGACATTACCTAGACCTGGATGTTCCTCAAAAACTGCTAAAGAGTAGTGACGGACAAACCTGAAGCATAAAGTTCGGGGTCTGTACCTGATACCTAATATCCATGCACCAACCTTGGACACCTCGAACATGGCATTCTTAGGGAACTCTGTGTAAGGCTATGTGCGCACAGTGCGTTTTTCGCGGCGTTTTTGCGCGTTTTTCGGGTGCGTTTTTGGCCTCAAAACTACATGACTTTTCTTCCCCAGCAAAGTCTATGAGTTTTCATTTTTGCTGTCCGCACACTACTGTTTTTTTAAGCTGCGTTTTTGAGCTTGAAAAAAAAAATGGACATGTCAATTCTTTCCTGCGTTTTTCTGCATTTTCCGCCCATGCAATGCATTGGAAAAACGCAGCAAAACGCAGAGATCAAAAACGCAGCAAAACGCAGCCAAAAACGCACCAAATCGCGGTAAAAACGCATGCGTTTTTTTATGCGCTTTTTCGACGCAGGTGCGTTTTTGTGCGTTTTTTGCGGCCAAAAACGCACAAAAACGCAGCATCAAAAAAACGCAGCGTGCGCACATAGCCTTACTGTTTGGATTTAGCTGATAATTAAAACAAATAAAGGAAAAAGAAAGAAAATAGGAAATAAAGCAGGAGCGTTATACTTTCTGAGTCTCCCACACCGCTGTAACACTACTTCCGGGTCAACCGGCAGTCCCAGCATTTGTGATTGGTTGCAGTCAGATTGCACCTCCACTATGTGTGACAGCATCTGTGATTGGTTGGAATCACTCACGCGGTCTGATTCTCTATAGTGGTGTAAAAAATAAATAAATAAAAAAATTGCCATAGGGTCCCCCCATATTGTGATAGACAGCACAGATAAAGCATACATCTACAGGCTGTAGCCCCCAGCCGCGTGCTTATCTTTGCTGTGCATCAAAATAAGAGGGAAAGTATGCATATTTTTTTTACAATAAAATTGAAATAAGTAATTTAAAAAAACAGTGTGTGGGCCCCCCAAATTTGGATGCCCAGCCATGATAAATCCGACAGCTGGGGGCTAGTATTCTCAGGCTGGAGAGATCCATGGTTATTTGGCCCTCCCAGCCTAAAAATAGCAGCCTGCAGCCTCAAAGAATTGTCACATACATTAGATGCAACAATCCTGGCACTTTATCTGGCTCATCCCGATTGCTCTGGAGCGTGGAAATCAGGATAATATCAGGGGTTAATGACAGCTCAAACTAAGCCCTAGATTAGAATTGGGAGGTGTCTACAAGAACAACACTATTAAACATACTATAAGTGACAGGAAATAAACACAAACACCGAAAAAAATCATTTATTTGAAATTAAATACAAAAAATACCCTCTTTCTGTAATTTATGCACCTCCCCAAACACCAAGTTCCGACGTAATCCACACGCGGTCCCATGACAATTGTGGCTCTATTACATACTGAAGTCTCAGCGCGAGGCCACAGAACATGACAGCATGATGTGGCTTTAAGTAGAAACTGACTAAGCCATAGCTGTGAGTGGTGATGTCACTCAGTTTATTTGCGGTCACAGCTGAGGTTCTCACGGTACCCCACCTGTGACCAAAGGTAAATTGACCTCAGGTGCCTCATTGAACTCAGTGACCTGCCCTTTGGTGAACTGAGTTCAATCAGACCTGAATCTCCTGGCAGAAAACCGTTTTTTTTTGCCAAGAGAAGCAGATATGTTGCTGAAATTTATACATCAAATTCTTGCACCAAAATTACATCTCTGGCAAAAAAATCACATCAAAATCGCATTGCGTTTAGATGTGTTTTTGCCAGAAAATGCAGATTTGGTGCAGGAATTTGGTGTATAAATTTCAGCACCAAATCTGCATCTCCTGCCAAAAAATGGTCATTTATACGTTTGTTAAAAAGAAGAGGACCCAATACTAACTCCTGTGGTACCCCACTGTTAACTGTGACTCAGTCCAAGTGTGTTCCATTAATAACTACCCTGTTTTAGATCACTGAGCTAGTTCTTAACCCAGTTACGCATACTGTATTTTCCCCTATTGCCATTATTCTCATTTTAGATACCAACCTTTAATGTGGCACTGTATAAACAACATCCAATGCATTTCTCTTTTTCAAGTCTGGAACATACCTCACATAGAAGCTGATCAGATTAGTTTGATAGGTCGATTCCTCATAAACCCATGTTGGTCATGAGGTTATTCTTCCTGACATACTCCAGGATAGCATCTCTTAGGAAACCCTCAAGGATTTACACACAAGAGAGTTAAACTTACCGACCTGTAATCCCCAGGCTCATGTTTTCTCCGCTTTTTGAATATTGGCACTACATTTGCTATGCCCCAGTCCTGTGGTATAGGCCCTGTTATTATAGAATCTGTGAAGATTAAAAATAATGGTCTATCTATCACTGTACTTAATCTCTGCAGTACTTGGATGTATGCCATCCGGGCCTGGGGACTTATCTACTTTAGTGATACGTCCTGCTGAGCTAAGCAGGTGACATTTAATGTAGAATTTATGGTATCTCAGATGATGTCATCTGTCATAGGATTTTCTTATAAAAATACTGTAGAGAAAAAGATGTTTAGCAGATTGGTCTTTCTCAACTCCTCTTCCACCATTTCACCCAGACTATTTTTGAGAGGGACAACACTATAGTTTTTTTAGTTTTTCACGGCTTATAATTGGCCTTTCACTTCTCCTCTTCCGCCATTTCACCCAGACAATTTTTGAGAGGGACAACACTATCTTTTTTTGAATTTCTTACTGTTTATATAGTTGAAGAACATTTTTAGATTATTTTTACTTCGGAATGTTGCCATCTAGCGGCAAGTTAGAAATCACAAAATAATAAATTAGATGCATAAAAGGTTAACATTAGGCCTGGGAGGAGTCAAGTGATATAGTGAGCGGCCATTTTGAGATAGGAAGTTAGTTAAGGTTCTGCCTAGCAGGAGAAGGGCCTAGGTGCCTGGGTCAGTCCTAAAATCCCGAGGCCAATTCTGAAAAGGTTTGGAGTTTGAGGCTCATCCCGGCAGGGCTTTGTGAAGATGCCAGGGTATGATGCAGACAGGGAGTTGGATCTAGTAAAAGGGGACGATCCTGTAATATGGCAAACTCGCGTGAAACACTGTTAGGGTGTTGACGTAGAAAGTAGAGGCTGATGCTGCTCATACGGTATCCTAGGAACGGCAAAGCTGCTGCAGCACCTATAGTGGGCATTTTTAGACATATACTGAGGGCTACCAATTCATTTATTTGTTAGTCCTAAAGGGAAGGAATAACCCAGTCAGAGAAGAAGAATGTTGAACTACTTGTCTGCTATGTAACCGATAACCAAAAGTAAAGACTGTTTTGTTAAAGAGTCCCTGGTGTGGTATGAATTCTTGCAGCCCCTGCAGGTGAGAATGGAGATGGACAGTGTCCTCCAGGAGCAAGTAAGTGCCATGCACCCAACACAGAGATGCACACACAAATGGGGAACTGTTGACGAAGGAGTGCAGTACCCCAGTGGCCCGGTGCTCCCTTCCTCTAAAGGTCCTAAAGATCAGAAAATGGCAGTACCTTGCAGGTCATAATATGCTTCCTTTCGCCTGCATTAGGATTCAAAATACTGGTGTCCTAAAGTGATCTTTGACTGTTTATCTGTGCCAAGGCCAAAATCGACATGTAGCCTCAGTGTTATGCTTACCAAACTTTGAGACTGAAATAATATACATTTTATATTTTTATGTTATGTATACAGTATATTTAGATTTTTTTGCACTGTTGCATGGCCATGAATACTCGACAAGATGTGTTGTGACAATGTGATCATGACCAGTTACACAAATGCGTTAAATCAAATTTTTATGAACAAGCACTTTTTCTTTTTGGACTCTTTGACACTGTTTTTTTTTTTTCGTTGAAATTGGAGCTGCTGAAAAAAATATAGTAACTAGCAGTTTGACTTTTCCCATGCCTATGCTATGTACGTTTGCCTAATTCAGTCCTCCTGTTTGATTGCAGGAGGCATAAAAGGTTTCCTCCCACTGTAATTACTCATAAATCTGTAAGCTGCCATTGTATTCTCTGGATGTAGAAAATCATACACAATGTCCAATAGAATAAACGCAGCTTGATGTTAAAACGGAGAGACAGGTATATTATCTCAATGAGAAGAAAGAACATGTTCAGAACTATTCTGCTGTACACATCAATTTAAGTGCATGCTAACTAAAATGCCATTCAGCCAGATAAAACTAATTACTGAAAAGACCATTTAGCACAAAGAACCAGCACCAGAAAGTGAAGCTTTACAATATGTAACTTTGTTGAGTGGACCCCTATCAGTAAGGAAATGTCATGGGGAGGAATTATATAATTTAAAGAGTACTCCTCAGCCCCCATATATGTAGATTAGATTTTTTTGTTTAACCAGTATATATACAATATATATTTTGATCTTGATTTCAGTAAATTCTCAATTTCATTCTCTCTCCATGTTCGCTATGTCGGAATGATCTTACATGTTTTAATGTCACAGTTGTAATGTGTCCTCTAATCTGTAAAAGACATTTGCCCCTTGCTGCTATACCCAATATTATTTCACTAAAATATACCTCCTCCTCCTCCATTCTAAGGGTATGCTCACACGAGCGTACCCTTAAAAAAATCTCACATTGCACTAGGTCCAATGTTATTCAATGAGGGAGAGCAGATGGTCAGATTTTCTTGATGAGAGAAAAGTCACAGCATGCTGTGATTGTCTGCGAGAGCCGTGTCACCCACACTCATACAAGTCTATGATATCCAAGTGCAGTGCGATAATCACATCAGCTGACAATGGAGGAGATGGGGAGATTAATCCCTCCCTCTCTTCCGCAGCTCTGATCTGATCTCAGGATTGGATCATAGTTGTGTGACGCCCTGGGCAAGCCAGGGGTCACAAGTCATAACACCACCACACCCTACACCCCAGATAGGTACACCAAAGCTAACCAAAAATCCTTGTTGCCTTCCTCCAGGGGCTGATGTTCACACCAGGGGGTGGGCCAGGCGGTTGGCTCCGCCCACCGAGGAGTTCACAGCCCTGGAGGCGGGAGAACCAGGCAGATGAGTTTAGGGAGAGTGAGAAGTAAGAGGGAAGTGGTAAAAAGGAGCAAGAGAGAGGAGTAAGGTGGAAGAAGAAGTGATAGTTGAGGAAGCCTGAAGTTGGTCCGGGTGTGTGCCCCGGACTGAGACAGCAAGGTCAGCAGACGGCGGTGACCGTCTTCAGGAGAGGCTGCTTGGAGGTTGCCGAAAGGACCGTGGACGGGTGGTGGCCCGGCGGTACCGGAGCGGTATACGAAAAGCAATCAGCACCATTGGCAGGGGCCTTTCGGATCCCGGCAAGGCTAAGAGTCGCCGTGAATTTGCCAAATCCGTCAGTGAAGGGGACCTCTGGGTCTCCCAACAACCAAGTCCTGATTGAAGGCAACAGTCCAACCGTTAGAGAGAGACACCGCCACCGCCAGGGCACCAGTTTCTCAGGGCCAGCGCCTGCGGGCAAAGTAGGGCTCCTCCGGCCCATATCCAAGTCGGGGAGCGGGTTACCGGTGGGAACCCATTGCTACCAACATCATCTTAGGTGCAGGAAAAGGGACCGTCACCGTCAACTACTGGGGAAAAGCAACTGCAACCGTCCGTGGGAACCGTTTTTCCAGCCGTGTGTTTTACCGAGAACTGTGTCCCTGTCTCAGGCTGAGTGAGTACCACAGTGCTGCGAGGCACAGCTCTGCCCCCGCGTCCCTGCACCCCGTCAAGCCCTGCACCGGCCCCACCATCCCTCATCACCCACCTCATCACTGGGCCACGGGACAACTACCCCCTACCCACGGAGGGGAGAACCAACAACTTTGCTGCTCCCTGTCACCGCTCCTGGGATCCCCATACAGAGCAGCAGTGGTGTCAACACAATCACCACAACCGTGGGTGGCGTCATGGACAATAAACAATCCCAAAAACCAATCCCCTTTCACTCACGGACGAGGAGCGCCGCTCGAGTCCCCGGGATCCGGCCCATCGCTTGAGCCACCGAGCAGCAGCAGGCCGCGGCAGCAGCGGCAGCCGGACCCGAGCAGTGGGAGAGCGCGGCGTCCCCTCCTCCGCCCGCGACAACTTGGCATCACGAACAGGATCTTACCGCTCTGCCGTTGGGTAGAGGTGCGCCTTGTGACCGCCGGAGGTGTCCGGCCGGAAAATTTCAGAAGTCGCCATCTTTGGCGCGAAGAATTCCCGCTCGAGCGTCTTCTCGAGTAGCGGAGGCGCGAAGGCCAAAACCCCGCCCCGATAGAGGAGGGGCCGGAAAAAGGCTAAGGGGGACGAAATGGCGACTGGTCGCATGTAGCCGCGGCTATAAAGGCAGGGACGCCAGGACTCTGCGGACATCTTGTTCCTGGGAGAAGCCGCCAGCAACATGTGGATGCCGTCCCGCTGCACCGTAGCCCCCGCGCCTGGAACCGCGGCGTGGGTAGAGATCCGGACCCCGCAGCTCTACCAGAGGCTGCAGGTCAAAATGCAGCTCCTCATGGAGGAGTGGGAGACCGACATGGCGGATGTCATAGCGACCGTGCGGAGATGCGAGGAGGAAGCGGAGGAAGGGAGGGTGAGTGACCCACGCCCCGATGCCCTTGAAGGGTCGGTCATCGCGGCTGCGGGACCCGGTCTAAACCCTCTCGCCCTGCTGCCTCCCTCGCCACCCGTCTCGGAAGCCGTGACCCCGCCACTAGGCCCGCTACCACCGCAACCGGTAGCGATACCCAGCATGCCCGCCCCGGCGGGCCGACCTGTAGCTGGAGCCCGTAGTCGACCGGAGGTGCTGCCATGGAAAGCCTCGAAAACCGAACCGGAGGCGTCCCCCGAGAAGTCCCCCGAGCCAGAGCCGATAGCCCGCTCCGTGCCAAAGGCCCAGCAGCGGAAAGCCCCTGTGCCCATCCCCCACACCTCGGCTGAGGTTGCGCCGCATTGCCGATGCAAAGCAGCGTCTAAGGCCAAGTCACCGCGGGGCCTGCCGCCCAGATCCCCAGCAGTGGGCAATGTCCAACAGGTCTCGCGGGGCCCGACCCGCGCGCCGGAGCTCTCAGCAGCGCCGTACTGGGACAGGGAGCCGGTACCGTTGGGCCTGGAGATTGAAGAGAGGGGAAGAAGGAAGGCGGAGTTGGTGGCCCGTGCAATCCGGGAAAAAGAGAACCTCCGTCAGGCAACTTTCCGTGTCCGGGGCCCGTTGTATGAAGGGCAGGTGAGGCGGTTTGATGTCCGCCGGGGCTATGGATTCATATATGAACCGGGCCTGGAGGCCGAAGTGTTTATAGCCCGGCGGGATGTGAATGCTCACCTGCCAGAGGAGCACCCCGGTCGAAATCTGATGCCGGGCGATTTGGTCCAGTACACCCGACACTGCGGGGAGAGGGGGTGGTTTGCGCTGGACGCCAAGCTGAGGGGCAGCCAGGAGGCCCGGGTGTCCGCCGCACCCTCTCCCCCAACGGATGCAGAAGAATCTGAGTAAGGGCAGCGGAGCACCGTTGCACCGTCCCCATTGGGACCACCAAAGAAAGTATGTGTGTTTAAAAGTTGAAAGTTTTTGAAGAAAATGAAAATTGATTACCGAACAGTAACCTGATTAACCGTGAATTGGAACCGGCCGTTGCCGGCATTGTTGTCCCCGAGGGGACCATCTAGCTGCATAGGGAACTCTCTATGGACAAGCCTGTGAACTTGCAGGGCAACCACAAACATTAGTGGCTTGTAAATAAAATCTGTTGTTGCAGCTAACCGTTACCGCCTCCGGAGAGGCAGGTTGGAGGGAGGGCCCGCAGTGGAGCAGGCTGGGGCCCAGCCACCACAGGAACCGGTGGCTACCCTCTGGAGGGGAAGGACAGATCCCGCTCGGGTAACTGGTTCAGGACTGGGGTCAAGGGGTGCTACCTGGGTTTTAGGGGCAGCATCAGGGCCAGGTTACTTGGGTGGGAGAGAGCGGCAGCCGCAACCGTTTAAAATGTTACGTTGCGTTTAAGAAATGAACCTCCCGATGTGGGATGAAGTTATTTTATTTGTA
This sequence comes from Anomaloglossus baeobatrachus, assembly GCF_048569485.1. NCBI lineage: Eukaryota > Metazoa > Chordata > Amphibia > Anura > Aromobatidae > Anomaloglossus > Anomaloglossus baeobatrachus. The sequence goes on from NC_134354.1 coordinate 529,357,271, forward strand.
TGTTTACCTTTTATACCTTTTCAGAAAATAAAACCGGTGTTGGACGGGCAGCCCGCGGACGGTCTGCATTTTGCTAAGGGGGAATGTGACGCCCTGGGCAAGCCAGGGTTCACAGGTCATAACACTACCACACCCTACACCCCAGATAGGTACACCAAAGTTAACCAAAAATCCTTGTTACCTTCCTCCAGGGGCTGATGTTCACACCAGGGGGTGGGCCAGGCGGTTGGCTCCGCCCACCGAGGAGTTCACAGCCCTGGAGGCGGGAGAACCAGGCAGATGAGTTTAGGGAGAGTGAGAAGTAAGAGGGAAGTGGTAAAAAGGAGCAAGAGAGAGGAGTAAGGTGGAAGAAGAAGTGATAGTTGAGGAAGCCTGAAGTTGGTCCGGGTGTGTGCCCCGGACTGAGACAGCAAGGTCAGCAGACGGCGGTGACCGTCTTCAGGAGAGGCTGCTTGGAGGTTGCCGAAAGGACCGTGGATGGGTGGTGGCCCGGCGGTACCAGAGCGGTATACGAAAAGCAGTCAGCACCATTGGCAGGGGCCTTTCGGATCCCGGCAAGGCTAGGAGTCGCCGTGAATTTGCCAAATCCGTCAGTGAAGGGGACCTCTGGGTCTCCCAACAACCAAGTCCCGATTGAAGGCAACAGTCCAACCGTTAGAGAGAGACACCGCCACCGCCAGGGCACCAGTTTCTCAGGGCCAGCGCCTGCGGGCAAAGTAGGGCTCCTCCGGCCCATATCCAAGTCGGGGAGCGGGTTACCGGTGGGAACCCATCGCTACCAACATCATCTTAGGTGTAGGAAAAGGGACCGTCACCGTCAACTACTGGGGAAAAGCAACTGCAGCCGTCCGTGGGAACCGTTTTTCCAGCCGTGTGTTTTACCGAGAACTGTGTCCCTGTCTCAGGCTGAGTGAGTACCACAGTGCCGCGAGGCACAGCGCTGCCACCGCGTCCCTGCACCCCGTCAAGCCCTGCACCGGCCCCACCATCCCTCATCACCCACCTCATCATTGGGCCCCGGGACAACTACCCCCTACCCACGGAGGGGAGAACCAACAACTTTGCTGCTCCCTGTCACCGCTCCCGGGATCCCCATACAGAGCAGCGGTGGTGTCAACACAATCACCACAACCGTGGGTGGCGTCACGGACAATAAACAATCCCAAAAACCAATCCCCTTTCACTCACGGGCGAGGAGCGCCGCTCGAGTCCCCGGGATCCGGCCCATCGCTCGAGCCACCGAGCAGCAGCAGGCCGCGGCAGCAGCGGCAGCCGGACCCGAGCAGTGGGAGAGCGCGGCGTCCCCTCCTCCGCCCGCGACAACTTGGCGTCACGAACAGGATCTTACCGCTCTGCCGTTGGGTAGAGGTGCGCCTTGTGACCGCCGGAGGTGTCCGGCCGGAAAATTTCAGAAGTCGCCATCTTTGGCGCGAAGAATTCCCGCTCGAGCGTCTTCTCGAGTAGCAGAGGCGCGAAGGCCAAAACCCCGCCCCGATAGAGGAGGGGCCGGAAAGAGGCTAAGGGGGACGAAATGGCGACTGGTCGCATGTAGCCGCGGCTATAAAGGCAGGGACGCCAGGACTCTGCGGACATCTTGTTCCTGGGAGAAGCCGACAGCAACATGTGGATGCCGTCCCGCTGCACCGTAGCCCCCGCGCCTGGAACCGCGGCGTGGGTGGAGATCCGGACCGCGCAGCTCTACCGGAGGCTGCAGGTCAAAATGCAGCTCCTCATGGAGGAGTGGGAGACCGACATGGCGGATGTCATAGCGACCGTGCGGAGACGCGAGGAGGAAGCGGAGGAAGGGAGGGTGAGTGACCCACGCCCCGATGCCCTTGAAGGGCCGGTCATCGCGGCTGCGGGTCCCGGTCTAAACCCTCTCACCCTGCTGCCTCCCTCGCCACCCGTCTCGGAAGCCATGACCCCGCCACTAGGCCCGCTACCACCGCAACCGGTAGCGATACCCAGCATGCCCGCCCCGGCGGGCCGACCTGTAGCCGGAGCCCGTAGTCGACCGGAGGTGCTGCCATGGAAAGCCCCGAAAACCGAACCGGAGGCGTCCCCCGAGAAGTCCCCCGAGCCAGAGCCGATAGCCCGCTCCGTGCCAAAGGCCCAGCAGCGGAAAGCACCTGTGCCCATCACCCACACCTCGGCTGAGGTTGCGCCGCATTGCCGATGCAAGGCAGCGTCTAAGGCCAAGTCACCGCGGGGCCTGCCGCCCAGATCCCCAGCAGTGGGCAATGTCCAACAGGTCTTGCGGGGCCCGACCCGCGCGCCGGAGCTCGCAGCAGCGCCGTACTGGGACAGGGAGCCGGTACCGTTGGGCCTGGAGATTGAAGAGAGGGAAAGAAGGAAGGCGGAGTTGGTGGCCCGTGCAATCCGGGAAAAAGAGAACCTCCGTCATGCAACTATCCGTGTCCGAGGCCCGTTGTATGAAGGGCAGGTGAGGCGGTTTGATGTCCGCCGGGGCTATGGATTCATATATGAACCGGGCCTAGAGGCCGAAGTGTTTATAGCCCGGCGGGATGTGAATGCTCACCTGCCAGAGGAGCACCCCGGTCGAAATCTGATGCCGGGCGATTTGGTCCAGTACACCCAACACTGCGGGGAGAGGGGGTGGTTTGCGCTGGACGCCAAGCTGAGGGGCAGCCAGGAGGCCCGGGTGTCCGCCGCACCCTCTCCCCCAACGGATGCAGAAGAATCTGAGTAAGGGCAGCGGAGCACCATTGCACCGTCCCCGTTGGGACCACCAAAGAAAGTATGTGTGTTTAAAAGTTGAAAGTTTTTGAAGAAAATGAAAATTGATTACCGAACAGTAACCTGATTAACCGTGATTTGGAACCGGCCGTTGCCGGCATTGTTGTCCCCGAGGGGACCATCTAGCTGCATAGGGAACTCTCTATGGACAAGCCCGTGAACTTGCAGGGCAACCACAAATATTAGTGGCTTGTAAATAAAATCTGTTGTTGCAGCTAACTGTTACCGCCTCCGGAGAGGCAGGTTGGAGGGAGGGCCCGCAGTGGAGCAGGCTGGGGCCCAGCAACCACAGGAACCGGTGGCTACCCTCTGGAGGGGAAGGACAGATCCCGCTCGGGTAACTGGTTCAGGACTGGGGTCAAGGGGTGCTGCCTGGGTTTTAGGGGCAGCATCAGGGCCAGGTTACTTGGGTGGGAGAGAGCGGCAGCCGCAACCGTTTAAAATGTTACGTAACGTTTAAGAAATGAACCTCCCGATGTGGGATGAAGTTATTTTATTTGTATGTTTACCTTTTATACCTTTTCAGAAAATAAAACCGGTGTTGGACGGGCAGCCCGCGGACGGTCTGCATTTTGCTAAGGGGGAATGTGACGCCCTGGGCAAGCCAGGGTTCACAGGTCATAACACCACCACACCCTACACTGCAGATAGGTACACCAAAGCTAACCAAAAATCCTTGTTGCCTTCCTCCAGGGGCTGATGTTCACACCAGGGGGTGGGCCAGGCGGTTGGCTCCGCCCACCGAGGAGTTCACAGCCCTGGAGGCGGGAGAACCAGGCAGATGAGTTTAGGGAGAGTGAGAAGTAAGAGGGAAGTGGTAAAAAGGAGCAAGAGAGAGGAGTAAGGTGGAAGAAGAAGTGATAGTTGAGGAAGCCTGAAGTTGGTCCGGGTGTGTGCCCCGGACTGAGACAGCAAGGTCAACAGACGGCGGTGACCGTCTTCAGGAGAGGCTGCTTTGAGGTTGCCAAAAGGACCGTGGACGGATGGTGGCCCGGCGGTACCAGAGCGGTATACGAAAAGCAGTCAGCACCATTGGCAGGGGCCTTTCGGATCCCGGCAAGGCTAGGAGTCGCCGTGAATTTGCCAAATCCGTCAGTGAAGGGGACCTCTGGGTCTCCCAACAACCAAGTCCCGATTGAAGGCAACAGTCCAACCGTTAGAGAGAGACACCACCACCGCCAGGGCACCAGTTTCTCAGGGCCAGCGCCTGCGGGCAAAGTAGGGCTCCTCCGGCCCATATCCAAGTCGGGGAGCGGGTTACCGGTGGGAACCCATCGCTACCAACATCATCTTAGGTGTAGGAAAAGGGACCGTCACCGTCAACTACTGGGGAAAAGCAACTGCAGCCGTCCGTGGGAACCGTTTTTCCAGCCGTGTGTTTTACCGAGAACTGTGTCCCTGTCTCAGGCTGAGTGAGTACCACAGTGCCGCCAGGCACAGCGCTGCCCCCGCGTCCCTGCACCCCGTCAAGCCCTGCACCGGCCCCACCATCCCTCATCACCCACCTCATCATTGGGCCCCGGGACAACTACCCCCTACCCACGGAGGGGAGAACCAACAACTTTGCTGCTCCCTGTCAGCGCTCCCGGGATCCCCATACAGAGCAGCGGTGGTGTCAACACAATCACCACAACCGTGGGTGGCGTCACGGACAATAAACAATCCCAAAAACCAATCCCCTTTCACTCACGGGCGAGGAGCGCCGCTCGAGTCCCCGGGATCCGGCCCATCGCTCGAGCCACCGAGCAGCAGCAGGCCGCGGCAGCAGCGGCAGCCGGACCCGAGCAGTGGGAGAGCGCGGTGTCCCCTCCTCCGCCCGCGACAGTTGCACGACACTCGGCTCATGCTGGCAGCACAATGGGAGCCAATGGTCATTAGCATATCGCATCTGATGCACTTGCATCGGATGCCATACCATCGTGTGAATCTAGCTTTAGGCTATGTGCCACGGGACAATGTATCCGTGGATATGACTCACCCACCCCAGGGCTATGGGACACCCAGTGCCGGGCCGGACTAGTCCAGGGGTCGTCAGTGGTGGCGGGGCCCGACTCCGTGGCCCTGGTGGGTGTCAATTAAATAGGGCTGGTGAATAAAGTTTATGGATGTCGTGACGCCACCTGTGGTTTGCAGCTATTAAGCCGCCGCTGCTGTAGGAGGCCTCCGGGGCTGATGGAATGGCAGCTTGGATGGTCCTGCTCCCCACAGGTGGAGCGATACCCCGGGGCAACAGTTGGTGCTCGTGAGAGCCTATGGTGTGATGTTGTGTGAATAATACGGTGCAGGGCCGACAGGCAGTGAAAGAAACAGGCACAAATAGTAGTCTTTTTACCTTCTCCTCTTTTACTTGGCAACAGTGTAGTCCAGGGAGACCGTCACAGGTGGTAAAGGTGATCCGGCCGGCCTGGAAGTGCCTGGGGGTGATCTCCTTGGCCAGTTGAGTATGAGGCCTACTCCCTGTTCTTTCTTTTCTTCTACAGGACCCTGCACTCTGAATTTAGCAATGGCCCTCTTGCTGCTGGGACCGGTGGTTCGTCCCTATTTCTGTGTGGTAGGCTGCGCGGGCCCTCTCTGGTGCTTCTCTGCTGGAGTCCACACCGGGCCCTTGGACTGCAGCTGTACCTCTAGATTGCTACTGGGCCAGGGGGCATGCAGCTCTCCTGCCCTCCGGATTCGGCCACCAGGGAAGGATTTTATACCCTGGCAACCACAGACTCCGATGTCTGAGTCTTTTCTGTGCCTCTCTGCAAATCTTGCTTCACTGGGCCAAGCTATCCCAGCTCCAGGCCCCAGTTCCACAAGACAGCACACTCTGCGTCTGCACTCTCTGCTCTCTGTCTACAGACTGACCCTAATTCTTCCCTCAGGTCAGACTTAAGGAATGCTCCCTGGAACTCCAGGTTCAGAGCTCCCCCTGCTGGCCTGAGGGAGAAACTACGTTGGATGTTGAACTTACTGGCCAAAGATTCCCCCAATTACCTCCAGGCTCAGCATTACCCCTTTGGAGGGGCAATGCTGTTGTGGCGACCAGGTCCTGGGGCGCCACACTCCCCCTTAGTTAAACTCAGTTCTCCCGGACTGAAGAAAACAAAAAACATAACATGTCAGAACATTTCATCCCATTATGGGAGGCACATTACTTAAACGTTACAACTTAAACAATACTATAAGAGTCCAGTGTGGCTCCCTGCCGGGTGTCCATTACACTGCTCCATGGGGGACCCGCCGCGATAAAACCCCCAACGTAGGCTCTGGGCGTGCGTCAGAGCATTGTACAGTTAGAGTGTTGGCCACCCATAGTCCAGTGGCCCATTTGTCCATTTACGCAATCATTTAAATAAAAAAAAAACATTTTATACACAACATTACAGACATTTTAAATAACTATTTACATTCTAATAGGTACTCTTACTTTTTACTCTCTATACCTTGGAGGGGGCCGTCCCCGAGTGCTACGTTGGGACCTGCGTAGCTCTGGGGTTTGTCCCTGACTATTTGGAGCGTCTGCTACCTCAGCACTACGGGTAGGCCTAACCCTGATAGGTATGTGTGATGATTGCCTACGTGGTCTGAGAGTCGCCAAGGGTACGACAGGTTCACCACTGACAGGGGGTTGATTCTCCTGTTCCACTGCTGGCGTGTCATCTTGTGTTGGGGCGGACAGTTCCTTAGGTGGATCTGGAACCTCTTCTGTCTCTGGCTCGACCAACTGCGGGAATGTCAAGACTGGTACCACTATGGCATTATTTATTCGGGTCCAAGTTTTGGGGAATTTTCCAAGAATTGTTTGTATCATCTCTTCCTCTTTTTCTTGAATTTGGGGACATTCTTGTACTTCTTCCACTTCTTTTTGGATTTTGCACCGCTCAGGGCACGCTTTCAGGCGGTCTCTAGAAACTGTTTGATAGGTCTTGCCTTCATCTTTGCTTATGAGGCATACCTTACTATTGTCAAAGTTGGAGGAAATAATGGTGTAGGGTTCATTCTCCCACTGATCATCTGATTTATGCGTCCTCCGCTTTTTCTTGAGGACCTGTTCTCCAGGTGCTAAGGGAGTTGCTGGGGCTGTTTGATTGTAGTTCTGCTCTTGTCTCGTTCTTGCTTGGGACAGTCTCTTTTCTACGCATTCCTGAACTTTGCGGTACTGCTGTTGTCGCTCTGTATCCCAATCTTCTATCTCTTGAACCGCTTCAGGTGACACAGTTCCCATCTCAAAGTCTACAGGTAACTTGCCAGGTCTTGCTCGCATCAAGTAAGCAGGGCTGCAGTTAGTCGAGTTTACTGGGATATGGTTATACAGGTCTACCAGATCTGGTAACTTCTCTGGCCATTGGTTTCTTTCTTCCAGAGGTAGAGTCTTGAGCATATCAATAACCACATGGTTCATCTTCTCGCACAATCCATTGGTTTGGAGGTGGTACGGTGTTGTTTTGATTTTCTTACAGCTGTACATGTTACAGAACTCTTGGAACACTTCTGCCTCGAATGCAGGACCTTGATCAGTCAGTACCCTTTCCGGATAACCGTAAGGTCGACAAAAGTATGCCTGAAATGCTCTAGCTGCTGTTCTGGCTGTCTGGTCTTTCACAGGCACTACTACCAGGAAACGAGAGTAATGGTCCACAATGGTGAGGGCGTACACATAGCCTGACCAGCTTGGTGTTAACTTCACGTGGTCCAGGGCCACCAACTCCAGGGGCTGCGTCGTGACAATTGGCTGTAGGGGAGACCTCTGGCTGGCATCATCCTTCCGTCTCAGGTTACACGGACCACAGTCTCGGCACCACTTCTCGACTGTCTTTCTCATGTGCACCCAGTAGAACCGATCGCGGAGTAGGGTCTCCAACTTCTTCCACCCGAAGTGTCCTGCTTTATCATGGCAAGCTGCTAGGACCATTGGAGCATCCCTCTGTGGGACCACTATCTGCCAGACGAGTTCATTCGTTCGCCAGTTGACATATCTCTTGCAGAGCTTGCCTTGGTAGGTGAACAGTCGTCCCCTCTCCTTCCACAGCTGCTGGGCTTCTTGTGGAGCGTCTGGACCGAGATGGGTCTCAGCTTGTGCTAGCTTTTCTTTGACCAATCGCACGGCCAGGTCACCGTTCTGTGTCTCTTCCCAATTATGGTGGAGTAATGGGTTGACCGAGACCTCATGCTGGCTCGAGCGCTTCTCTCCTACAGCATGCTCACACTGGGAAACACCTTGGTGATGGAAAGCCGGTAACTCTATCTCTTCGAGTTCATCCAGGTCTTCTCCAGACTCGGGTAAGTGAGGCATTCTGGACAGCGCATCAGCATTGTTATTCTTCTTGCCAGCCTGGTACTTGATGGTAAAGTCAAAGTTAGACAGCCGGGCCATCCATCGCTGCTCCAACGCACCTAGCTTGGCTGTTGCCAGATGTGTCAACGGATTGTTGTCCGTGAAGATGGTGAACTTGGCCGATGCCAGATAGTGCTTGAAGCGTTCAGTCACTGCCCAAACAATAGCGAGGAACTCCAGCTTGAAGGAACTGTAGTTTTCTGGATTCCTTTCTGTGGGACGAAGCTTCCTACTGGCGTAAGCTATCACCTTCTCTCTGCCTCCCTGCACCTGGGACAGAACTGCTCCCAGTCCCACGTTGCTGGCGTCTGTGTACAGTACAAACGGCTGGCTGTAGTCAGGGTAGGCCAGAATTTCTTCTCCCGTGAGAGCTCCTTTCAGCCGGACAAAAGATGTTTCTATTTGGCTGTTCCATTCAAATGGAGGGCTTTTCTTCTTAGCCTTCTTTGGCTGGCCCACCAGGAGATCTTGAAGAGGCGCTGCTATCTTGGTGAAACCATCAATGAACCTTCGGCAGTAACCCACCAGGCCAAGGAACTGCCGCACCTCCTTTACCGTGGTGGGTCTTGGCCAGTCCTTGATTACGGTGACTTTCTCCGTATCAGGTGCCACACCTTGTGCGCTGACCACATGACCCAGGTACTGTACCTTTAGCTTCAAGAGGTGACATTTGGACGGCTTTATCTTCAGGCCATACTCCGACAAGGACTCAAACACTTCTGCTAAGTGCCTCAGGTGGTCTTCGTAGGTCTTGGAGTAGACTATGACGTCATCCAGGTACAATAGCACGGTTTCAAAGTTGTGATGGCCCAAGCAGCACTCCATCAATCTCTGAAATGTCCCTGGAGCGTTGCAGAGCCCGAACGGCATACAATTGAACTCGCAGAGACCCATTGGTGTCGTGAATGCAGTCTTCTCCTTGTCCGCCTCTGCCACGGGAACCTGCCAATACCCACTGGTGAGATCCAGGGTGGAGAAATAATTAGCTGATTTTAAGGCTGTTAGTGACTCTTCTATTCTGGGTAGTGGATAGGCATCTTTATGTGTAATGCGGTTAATTTGTCTGTAATCTACGCACATTCTCATTGTACCATCTTTTTTCTTTACGAGCACTAGTGGAGCTGCCCAGGGGCTACAACTATCTCTGATAACCCCAGCCTCCTTCATTTCCCGTAACATTTCTTTGGCACGCTGATACTGTGCTGGGGGTACAGGGCGGTATCTCTCTTTAATGGGATGATGATCACCCGTGGGGATTTGATGTTTAACCCCTTTTACCTGCCCAAAATCTAGGGGGTGTTTGCTGAAGACCCGCTCGTACTCCTGTACCACCCGGTAAACCCCATGCTTTTGGTGTGAGGGGGTGGAGTCGGTGCCCACATGTAATTTTTTGGCACCAGTCTTCCAGCTGTCCCTTGGAGCCATTGTCTTCCGCCTGGTCGGACGGGATCAAGGGTTCCACTGCTTTGATGGTATTGTTACTGACAGTGTACAGTTTTGCTACAGTGGCGTTTTGGGGCAATTTGGCTTCCTCCTCCCCACAATTCAGGACACGGACGTGCACTCTTCCCTTGCGGACGTCTGCTACCCCTCTGGCTATCAGGACTCCAGGCCTGCTGTCTGAATACACCGGTTCTACCAAGGCCTGGTAATCCTGACCCTTGAGGCCTATTGCTGCCCGACACCATATCAACATTTCACTTCTTGGGGGTATTGCAATGGGGAGGGGGTCACTTACCCTCACACTGCCAATTTCTCCTCCGGCCAGCTCTACCTGCTGCCTCCTCATCAGGGCTCGGATTTCCCTCTGTAGGGCATGCTACTGCCTGGAGCTGGCACCTTCAGACGCCTGCTGCAACAAAATTATCACTTCGGCAAGACAATTTTCCATCACATTTGTACCAATGGTTAGCAGTGGGTTAGATTCTTTGCGATCAATATCTACAATTATCATCCCCTGACATGGCAATTCTACCCGCCCCACTTTAATGGTTACTTCCTTATACCCAATTTGTGGCAAGGGCTGACCATTACTGGCCACAATTGTTAAATCATCATCTGGGCCATGGTCAATGTCTGAATCAGCCCAATATCTTTTGTACAATTTATAAGGGATGGTTGTTACCTGGGACCCCGTATCCAGGAGGGCATTCAAAGGGATCCCATCCAGCACAATAGGAAGGACCGGTCGTCCTCCCACATACTTACTGCGGCTGGGGGTTGAGCCGGGCTTCCTTACACCTGGGGGTTGGCTCCTGGCCCCAGGCTCGGCCCATTTAAAGGACAGTGTCTTGCAATGTGGCCCGCCTGGCTGCAGCGGCGGCAGATCGGTTCTCTAGTTGAATCATACCGGTCTGTGTCTTTTCCTCGGGTCGGCGGAATCCTCCTCTGTCGCATCCATGGGACGTCATCTGGGCTGGAGGCCAACTCGATTCTTGCAGGCGATGGGGTCACTTGTAGAGACTGGCAAGGGCAGCTACAGTCTTGGTCAGCTCCTGGACCTGCTGTCTGAGCTCTGCAGCGGGATCCTTATCCAGGGACTGCGCCTCAGCCCCCGCAGCGGCTCGTGTTGCAGGCACCATCCCTGGGTACGTGATAGCAAGAGGCCGGAGGGGTACTGGGTCATTCGGTGTAGATTCTCTCAAAACCCGGATGGCCTGGTCCTTAAACTTTGCAAAGTCCAGAGCAGGGTTCTGCAGGACCATGATACGCAGCTGTGTCCTGTGGGCATCTGACAGGAGCCCTTCTATGAACTGCTCAGTTAGGAGTTTGTCTTCTTCACGTACACTCTCTGGGTCCACCTGTTTAATTGCTCTCAGGGCCTCTTGCAAGTTTAAGGCATAGTCCCGTATGCTGTCTGTGGCCCGTTGTTTGCACCCGAAGAATCTCATTTTTATTTCTGCTGCGGTGCGGGTGTCAAAAGTACTCTTTAACTTGGCCAGTATCTGGGTTGCTGTCCCTTTATCTGTAGCAGGCCAGGACTTTACTTCACGCTGGGCCGCGCCGGCTAGCTGCCCCATTAATATGCCCACCTTCTGGCTCTCAGTCAGCGGATACACTCTAAACAAGCTGTGCAGCCTTTCTCTGAAGTCGCTCAGGGTATGTGACTCCCCGGAGTACTGCGGCAGCCATTCTGCTCCCGGGATGTACGGCATTGTGATCGGCATTACTGGCGCTACAGCGGGGGCTGGGGTGACGGCGACTGGGATTGCTTCGGCTGGTGCTGCGGCGTCTCGGGCTATGGCAGCCACCTGCTCTCCCTCTGAGTCGGACATCTTCCTCCCCCTTAGTGAACCTTACCAGGCTCCGTTCACTTTTCAAATTCCCTTCTGGGTCGCGCGGGGTTAACAGCGCTCTGCTCTGATGGCGCGCTCCCTTCGCGCTTTTTTTCGGGCACGCCCCCCTTCTTCCTGCGCTCAGCGAGGCTAATGGCGGCGGCAGTTTTCAAACAGTAACACAGTCTTTTAAGCACAGTTTCTGCAGGCGCACAGTACCCGGTGGGACCGGGCACGAAATCCTGTTCGTGACGCCAAAGTTGACTCGCCCACCCCAGGGCTATGGGACACCCAGTGCCCGGCCGGACTAGTCCGGGGGTCGTCAGTGGTGGCGGGGCCCGACTCCGTGGCCCTGGTGGGTGTCAATCAAATAGGGCTGGTGAATAAAGTTTATGGATGTCGTGACGCCACCTGTGGTTTGCGGCTATTAAGCCGCCGCTGCTGTAGGAGGCCTCCGGGGCTGATGGAATGGCAGCTTGGATGGTCCTGCTCCCCACAGGTGGAGCGATACCCCGGGGCAACAGTTGGTGCTCGTGAGAGTCTATGGTGTGATGTTGTGTGAATAATACGGTGCAGAGCCGACAGGCAGTGAAAGAAACAGGCACAAATAGTAGTCTCTTTACCTTCTCCTCTTTTACTTGGCAACAGTGTAGTCCAGGGAGACCGTCACAGGTGGTAAAGGTGATCCGGCCAGCCTGGAAGTGCCTGGGGGTGATCTCCTTGGCCAGTTGATTATGAGGCCTACTCCCTGTTCTTTCTTTTCTTCTACAGGACCCTGCACTCTGAATTTAGCAATGGCCCTCTTGCTGCTGGGACCGGTGGTTCGTCCCTTTTTCTGTGTGGTAGGCTGCGCATGCCCTCTCTGGTGCTTCTCTGCTGGAGTCCACACCGGGCCCTTGGACTGCAGCTGTACCTCCAGATTGCTTCTGGGCCAGGGGGCTTGCAGCTCTCCTGCCCTCCGGATTCGGCCACCAGGGAAGGATTTTATACCCTGGCAACTACAGACTCCGATGTCTGAGTCTTTTCTGTGCCTCTCTGCAAAACTTGCTTCACTCGGCCAAGCTATCCCAGCTCCAGGCCCCAGTTCCACAAGACAGCACACTCTGCGTCTGCACTCTCTGCTCTCTGTCTACAGACTGACCCTAACTCCTCCCTCAGGTCAGACTTAAGGAATGCTCCCTGGAACTCCAGGTTCAGAGCTCCCCCTGCTGGCCTGAGGGAGAAACTACGTTGGATGTTGAACTTACTGGCCAAAGATTCCCCCAATTACCTCCAGGCTCAGCATTACCCCTTTGGAGGAGCAATGCTGTTATGGCGACCAGGTCCTGGGGTGCCATAGATATATCCGCAGGTATGTCCGCAGGTTTCCCGCAGCAGCTCCCCGGAATCCGCAGCTATCCATTGCTGTGGGATTCCAGAGAAATATCTGGGGTAAACCTGCGGACATTCGTGTGACTTACCTACGGATGTCCCGGCCTCTATCTCCATAGTGGAGGGCCGGGAATTCCGCAAATATTTCCGCAGGAATAATTGACATGCAGTTATGTGTGGCTGTGGGACATCCGCAGCATATTCTGCAGCTGCACATACCGCATCATTGATACAGCACTCCCCATGCCCCATAGGATAACATGGGGAGGGTCTGTACTTGCTAAAACCTGCGGATTTATCTAGAAAACCAGATAAATCCGCAGGTTTTCCACGGCAAAATCCGTGGGTACATTGCCCTGTGGGCACATAGCCTAATAGTGGTAGTAGCTGTATACCAGGCAGGTATACTGGTGACCAAAGAGGCTTCCGGATATTTGACTATCTGAACAGGGTCAGCAGGGAGTAAAACATTGCAGGACACCTCAGATTTAGGTCTCATTCAGACATACATTTTTACATATGTGCTCTATCCATATTTTTTACAAATAAAATATGGGCCTATTATAATCTAGTGGTTTACAAGAAATCACATAGATGTGTCCTCTTTTGATCCAAGTCACGGAAGTCTAGGTCCATGGAAATCATGGCCAGCATATTGATGCCATCAGTGTGCTGTCTGTGATTAACATTGCATACATGAAAATCACTCAGAAGACACTGAACTTTGTTCACAGGTTCTATTCATTTAGGAAACAAGTGATAATGATTGGATTAAAGGTATTTTCCCATAAATAACAGCTGTCACCATCCATAGAATAAGTTATAAATTTATAATGAGAAAAGACTGATTGCCCAGATCTTCATCAATATCTATAAGAAGAGACCTTGTTTCCTTTTCAGCAAGATATCTATGTTAAAGGAGTTGCATTAGCCACTTAATTTGTTTACTTACTGCTGCTTCTTGCAACTATAAAAGGCACAGAAGGAAACATTAAATTTAATAAGCTCAGTAGAATAGCATTGGGACACTTATATGATGGGATCAAGCTGGTGCCCAAGATACTTTTTGTGAGCCCCACTTTCAATGATACAGTTGAGACTGATGGTAGTGAAGAGAGGAGGCCAGGAGTGCAGGCCAGACCCTGAAGTACTTGCAAGCGAGGGGATCCTCCTGCTTCGACTTGGCCGCTCTCCTTCGCTCACGCGTCAGTCCCCTCCACAGAGCAAGGAAGAAGGAAAGGTTGTTGGCAGGGTTCCTGGTGAGTGTGTAGACTTCGTGTGTGCAAGCCATACCTCTTTTCAGGCTCTCGTTCAAACCAGGAATTTCCCGCCGGGGATTAAGGGACACAGATGCATTGTTCACATTCAGTAGTCTTTTACTAATAGTTACAAACAGTATTTCTTTCAGAAAATTACTGTGGGCACAACACTTGAACATTGTAGGTAAGGAACATTTGACTTCAAAGCACACTTCTACTGCACACTGCTCCATGGCTCTTGGTACTACCGCTGTTGTTTCACTCTTCTTATCCTCACTATCTGACACCACAGCTCCACTCAGGAAAGTCCTTGTTTCATGCACGGCCTTCACCCCTTGGAGTCCAGCTCCTGCAACTGGTTTCTGACCTCCGTTCGACAAAGCTCATCTACTGGGTTTCTCTGTGCCATCATGTTTGTCCAAGTGTATGTCAGACCTCTGCTATAGGACTACTACCACTGGAAACAGTTGCGATCTTAGTTGCCCAGGCTGAAATCTGGTACTCACTACGATGGGATAGGGGTACTTTGCTGTTCTGTCCTGTATTTGAGTCTCTAATACTGATTTTGTGCTTTGCCGTAACCACCTCGTCTCTGGGTCTCTGGTGTTCAGCAGGCTTGCACATATCTTTTCTAAACTTAATTCTTAGGGGTACTTTGCACGCTGCGACATCGCAAGCCGATGCTGCGATGCCGAGCGCGATAGTCCCCGCCCCCATCGCAGCTGCGATATCCGTGTGATAGCTGCCGTAGCGAACATTATCGCTACGGCAGCTTCACATGGACTCACCTGCCCTGCGACGTCTCTCTGGCCGGCGACCCGCCTCCTTATTAAGGGGGCGGGTCGTGCGGCGTCACTGCGACGTCACACGGCATGCGGCCAATAGGAGCGGAGGCGCGGAGATGAGCGGGATGTAAACATCCCGCCCACCTCCTTCTTTCCGCATATCCTATGGAAGCCACGGTGACAGCGATGTGTGCTGCCGCAGTAGCGAGGAACAACATCGGACCGTCGCGTCAGCGTAATTATGGATTACGCCGACGCTGCACCGATGATACGATTACGACGCTTTTGCGCTCGTTAATCGTATCATCGAACTTTTACACACTACGATGTCGAATGCGATGCCGGAAGTACGTCATTTTCAATTTGACCCCACTGACATCGCACCTGCGATGTCGTAGTGTGCAAAGCCCGCCTTAGGGTGCATGCCGATGATCAATATTTGCAGCGTTTTTGACGCAGCATGCTTCAGCTGCATCCAAAATGCTGCGGTGTACAAGCATAGTGGACAGGATTTCTAGAAATGCTGTGCCCACAATGCTTCTTTTTCCACAGCAAACACTGACC
The DNA here is from genome assembly GCF_048569485.1 of Anomaloglossus baeobatrachus. Classification (NCBI taxonomy): domain Eukaryota; kingdom Metazoa; phylum Chordata; class Amphibia; order Anura; family Aromobatidae; genus Anomaloglossus; species Anomaloglossus baeobatrachus. Next base: position 529,372,602 of record NC_134354.1, read on the forward strand.
TGCGGTGCGTCTTTCCAGACCGCAGCATATCAATTGTTTGCTGTGGAATCGCATGCATCCTCTGTACGGAGAGCACAAGCAAGAGACTGATTGTGGGCACAGTAAGCTGCGGTCTCCTGCATTCTCCTGCAGAGGAGACATGGTGCCCCGCTGGTCAGGATCGTGTGCACATACCCTGTGTCTACTCTCCTGTCTACTGTGTCTGCACGACTATATTATATCTAACTCTTCCCATTGTTTTTAACGGTTTACTATCTCACTGCCCTTGTCACTAGACAACCTACAATACTTTGGAAAGGAGCAGTACCTAAAAATCGGCCACTTGATGGCCACATGCATAAAATAAGCATTAAAACAGCGCATATTAGATCACGAGTTTGACAGCGTGATGTAAGGGGTTAACATCCCATCCACCCACACCTGGGAGCTGTACATGTCTGCTGATCATATTAGCTGTTATATAGATACTTACCTTGGGGCACCGCTATCTGTGTGGGTCCAGATGGATGGTAGTGCTCATTGTGCTTATTGTTGTATTATTATTAGTGTTGAGCGGACCCGGATCCTCAAAATCCGGTTTGAGAGCCCGATCCGAGTCCGGCCAGTACCCGTGATTCGGGGGTGCATGATCCGGATCCGTTTTTTTTTTCTTTTTCTCTCTCTCTCTCCTGTTTCCCATTGATTTGTATGGCCGCGGATTCCGGATCGGATCCGGACTTCGGCGGCAACCCAATCCGGATCCGCCAGACCCGGATTATGTCGGATTCGCTCAACTCTAATTATTATACAGTGGAACCTTGGATTAAGAGTAACTTGCTTTGAGAGTGTTTTGCAAGACAAGCAAAGCTTTCTAAAAAATTTTAAGTTGGTTTAAGAGCAATGCTTTGCAATAAGAGCAAATACTCACCGTGCACACGTCTGATTCTGTCCTTTCACCACGCTCTGACCTGCTCTTGAGGTAACTTTCTGTACATATGTACTGTATACAGTATACCATTGTAGAGTATATACTATATAGCATGTCTATCAATTTGCATTTGTGGATATAGTATTGTACTTTCTTTCTGCTAACCAGTACAGCACATTGTATGTATTTTACCTCCCGCACACCAACAATTCTATTATAAGCTAACGTGAAGTTTAATTTGCTTTATATGCTTTTACTGTACTGTACAATATTTTTACTGTAATAATTTTATATGAATACAGTACATTATATTGTATTACTGTAATAGGTTTCTATATATACAGTAAATATTTTAGGGTTCTGGAACGCATTGTCTGCATTTCAATTATTTCCTATGGGAAAATTTGCTTTGATATAAGAGTAACTTGGTTTAAGAGCACACTCCCGGAACCAATTATGCTCGTAATCCAAGGTTCCACTGTATATATATATCTATCTATCTATATATATATATATATATATATATATATACATAAATATATATATATATATATATATATATATATATATATATATATATATTATAATAGCTGCAATACCCAGCGTCGCCCGGGATAGAAACTGTCTCTCTGTCTTGCTCCCAGTCTCTGTCTGTCTCCCTCTCTGTCTGTCCGTCTTTTTCTCTCTGTCTGTCTCTTTCTCTCTCTGTCTGTCTCTCTCTATCTCTTTGTCTGTCTGTCTCTTTCACTGTCTGTCTCTCTATCTCTTTCCCTGTCTGTCTCTCCATCTCTTTCCCTGTCTGTCTCTCTGTCTCTTTCCCTGTCTGTCTCTATATCTCTTTCCTTGTCTCTCTGTCTCTTTCCCTGTCCATCTCTTTCCCTTTCTGTCTCTTTCCCTGTCTGTCTCTTTGTCTGTCTATCTGTGTCTATCTGTCTCTTTGTCAGTCTGTCTCTTTGTCTGTCTGTTTCTTTGTCTATCTGTCTGTCTGTATCTTTCCCTGTCTGTCTCTCTCCCTGACTGTCTCTTTCCTTGTCTGTGTCTGTCTGTCTCTTTCCCTGTCTGTTTCTGTCTCTTTCTCTGGCTGCATTGTGACACGCCAACATTCTTCTGAAGTTCTGGCTGCATTTTGGCTCCCAGCTCCATTGACTTTAATAGAGATGGGTTTTTTGGCGAATAACTGTAAAGAGTAAGGTTAAAATTTCCCCTCAAAACATGACATTCCATGAGTCAAATGGAGCGTCTGTGCAAAATTTTCTGATTGTAAATGCGACGGTGGGGAATCCTTTAGCGGACATACACACATACATACATACATACATACATACACTCAGCTTTATATAATACTAGATGTAGTACCCGGGTGTTGCCCGGGATAGTAACTGTCTCTCTCTGTCTGTCTGTCTCTTTCCTTGCCTTTCTCTGTGTGTCTGTCTGTGTCTATCTCTCTGTCTGTCTCTGTATCAGTCTCTCTGTCTCTCTCTATCTTTGTGCCTCTGTGTCTGCCTGTCTCTCTCTGTGTCTATCTGTCTCTATCTCTGTGTTTGTCCCTCTCTCTCTATCTCTGTGTCTGTCTCTCTCTCTCTCTCTGTGTTTGTTTGTCTCTTTCCCCATCTTTCTCTTTCCCCGTCTGTCTCTTTCCCCGTCTGTCTCTCTATCTGTCTCTTTCCCCATCTGTCTCTTTCCCTATCTGTCTCTTTCCCCATCTGTCTCTTTCCCCATCTGTCTCTCTCCCTGTCCGTCTTTCTTTGTCTCTCTGTCTCTTTCCTTGTCTGTGTCTCTCAGTCTCTTTTCCTTTCTGCCTCTGTCAGTCTCTTTCCCCGTGTGTCTTTCTTTCTGTCTCTGTCTAGATTTTTTTCCCTATCTTTCTCTGTCTGTCTCTGTTTGTCTCTGTCCCTTTCCCTGTGTGCCTCTTAAGGCCCCGTCACACTAAGCAACATCGCTAGCAACATCGCTGCTAACGAACAACTTTTGTGACGTTGCTAGCAATGTTGCTGTGTGTGACATCCAGCAACAACCTGGCCCCTGCTGTGAGGTCGTTGGTTGTTGCTGAATGTCCTGTGCCATTTTTTAGTTGTTGCTGTCCCGCTGTGAAGCACAGATCGCTGTGTGTGACAGCGAGACAGCAACAACTAAATGTGCAGGCAGCAGGAGCCGGCTTCTGTGGAGGCTGGTAACCAATGTAAACATCGGGTAACCAAGAAGCCCTGTCCTTGGTTACCCGATATTTACCTTTGATACCAGCCTCCTCCGCTCTCACTGCCTGTGCTGCCGGCTCCTGCTGTGTGCACATGTAGCTGCAGGACACATCGGGTTAATTAACCCGATGTGTGCTGTAACTAGGAGAGCAAGGAGCCAGCGCTAAGCATTGTGCGCTGCTCCCTGCTCTGTGCACATGTAGCTACAGCACACATCGGGTAATTAACCCCATGTGTGCTGTAACTAGGAGAGCAGGGAGCCAGCGCTAAGCAGTGTGCGCTGCTCCCTGCTCTGTGCACATGTAGCTGCAGCACACATCCTGTAATTAACCTGATGTGTGCTGTAACTAGGAGAGCAGGGAGCCAGCGCTCAGTGTGCGCTGCTCCCTGCTCTCTGCACGTGTAGCTCCGTGCGCTGGTAACCAAGGTAAATATCGGGTTGGTTACCCGATATTTACCTTAGTTACCAAGCGCAGCAGCTTCCACGCGGCGCTGGGGGCTGGTCACTGGTTGCTGGTGAGCTCACCAGCAACTTGTGTAGCGACGCTCCAGCGATCCCTGCCAGGTCAGGTTGCTGGTGGGATCGCTGGAGCGTTGCAGTGTGACATCTCACCAGCAACCTCCTAGCAACTTACCAGCGATCCCTATCGTTGTTGGGATCGCTGGTAAGTTGCTTAGTGTGACTGGACCTTTACTCTGTCTGTGCCTGTCTGTCTGTCTCTGTCTGTCTGTCTTTCAATCTGTGTCTGTCTGTGTCTGTCTCCCCACCGACATCATATTCCCTCACACATAAGCTTCTTATACTATGAATGTCCTTTGTTCCTATAGCAACCAATCATAGCTCCTATTAATAGCCTGTAGCTTGCAGCTCCATTCACTTTAATGGAGGCATGTTTTTTGGAGAGTAACTGTAAAGCGCGGGGTTTCATTTTCTTGTCAAAACATAGTCTATGACGTTCCCTGAGTGACATGGGGTGTCTGTGCAAAATTTTGTGATTGTACATGCAGCTGTGCGGATTCCTTTAGCGGACATACACACACACACACACACACACATACATACATCTAATATATAAAGCTGAATGTGTGTATGTATGTATGTGTGTGTGTATGTATGTCCGGGATTGGCATCTGCACCGTCGCAGCTACATCCACAAAATTTTGCACACTCACACGTCTGGACCCCGAGAGCATTATAGGCTATGTTGTGAGGTGAATTTTTAACCCCGCGCATTCCAATTTACCAATCAATTTTGCCCCATCTACATAATGGGGAAAAAGTGAAACGAAAAGTGTATCCGCACCGTCACATTTACAATCACGAAATTTTGCACAGACACCTCATGTGATCCAGGGAACGTCGTAGACTATGTTTTGACAGGAAAATTTAACCCCGCGCTTTACAGTTACTCTCCAAAAAACATGCCTCCATTAAAGTAAATGGAGCCTGGAACTACAGGTTATTAGTAGGAGCTGTGATTGGTTGCTATAGGAACAAAAGACATAGTATAAGAAGCTTATATGTGAGGTAATAAGATGTCGGTGGGGAGACAGGTAGAGAGAGACAGACAGAGAGACAGACAGAGAGACAGAGAGATGGAGACAGACAGGGAAAGAAACAGACAGAGACAAACGGTGAAAGATACAGACAGAGACAGTCGTTGAAAGAGACAGACAGAGACAGACGGTGAAAGAGACAAATAGAGACAGACGGTGAAAGAGACAGACAGAGACAGATGGGGAAAGAGACAGACAGAGACTGACCTGGAAAGAGACTGACCTGGAAAGAGACTGACCTGGAAAGAGACAGATGGGGAAAGAGACAGATGGGGAAAGAGACAGACAGACATACATGCAGACAGGGACAGAGACAGTCAGACAGGGAAGGAGGAGACAGCCAGAGACACAGACAAAGATAGATGGGGAAAAACACAGACCTTGATAGACGGAGAAAGAGACAGAGAAATAGAGACAGACAAGGAAAGAGACAGATAGAGACAGGCAGAAAGGGAAAGAGACAGACAGGAAAAGGCACAGACAAAGATACGGGGACACAGACAGGGAAAAAGACAGACCTGGGAAAGAGACAGACCTAGAAAGAGACAGATGGGGAAAGAAACAGAGAGATAGAGACAGACAAAAAAAGAGACAGACAGAGACAGGCAGACGGGGAACGAGACAGACGGGGAACAAGACAGACGGGAAACGAGACATAACTTCTGTGGATAACACAGAAGAACATTTATGAGAGGCAGAACTACTGAAAAGATGCTGGAAGAGTGCCTGACGCCATCTGTCAAGCATGGTGGAGGTAATGGAATGATCTGGGGTTGCTTTGGTGCTGGTAAAGTGGGAGATTTTTACAAGGTAAAACGGATTTTGAATAAGGAAGACTATCACTCCATTTTGCAATGCCATGCCATACCCTATGGACAGTGCTTGATTGGAGCCAATTTCATCCTATAACAGGTGTGAGGCAGTGACAGGGGTAATATTTGAAGACCGCTATGTGTCCCCCAGAATGTGTCTGGAAACCCTCTGAGTTTGCTATAGCTATTACGGGGAGTATAGCACAAAGGGTAACAGGGAGACAGATCCCTCCTCCCAGTCCAGGTTTTGTAGCAATCCTCATGTCCAGCATTTTCGTTTAAATCTGGCAAAGCACATCAGGGTGTGACTCAGTTGAGAGCCAGGCTTGTGGAAGCTACACATGCTGTGTGAGCGGAGCTGGCTCTGTGTGGAGTGAACACAGGCCAAGAGTGTGAGCCTAGGAAAACCTTAACAAGACCCCTGCGGATAACGGCGTCCTAAGGTAACAAGACTTTTTATTCCAAGGATTTGTCTATATGCACCGGCTGTGATCCGGAAGAGACTTTGATTGTGGGAAATTGGATCTATTTATGCTGCAACAATAAATAGACTGTTGGTGTGAACACGCTGCTGCCTCACGTATTTGCCCAAGCAATTCCGCTACCTCACATTATGGTGGAGAATGCGGGCATGGCAGCCTGGTTGCTAAGGGCAATGGCCTAAGATGTACTTCCCTGGAAAAGAAGAAAAAAAAAAAGGAATATTTTTTTTTTTTTTTTTTACTGACTGTTTGCGGTGGATCGGCGGATCCACGAAGCTTGCAGGCATTGCAGCCTGGTTGCTAGGGGCAACAACCCAGTTTCCACATGTTTATGATCAAGCCTGCAAAGTTACAGTTTAACTCAGCAGTCACCATGGAGGATCTTGTAAAGCAGCTGGCCCAGTCTAGTGCTCAACTACAGAAGGCTTTTGCACAAACCAGTGCACAACAGCAACAGGCTAATGCTCAGCAGCAACAAGCTAATGCTCAGCAGCAACAAACAAATGCCCAGCTCCAGCGGGCGTTAGTTCAGCAACAGGAGACAAACAGCTTGTTGACTCAGCAGCTTGCGGCTCTGCGAGACGCGCTCCCAGCGGTAACGCCAGGTCATCCAGTCCTTCCTGCGGCCCAGGACAGAGTAAGGGCGGCACTTACGAAGATGAGTGCAGAGGACGACCCAGAAGCCTTTCTCTCCGTGTTTGAGAGGACCGCTGAGCGAGAGAAATTGTCTATCGACCGTTGGACTGATGTCATGGCCCCGTTCTTGATAGGTGAACCCCAAAAAGCCTACCTGGATCTCAGCACGGAGGATGCCAAGGACTATGGCACCCTGAAAGGTGAGATCCTTGCACGAATGGGGGTTAACACTTATCTCTGGGCCCAGCGAGGGAATCAGTAGTCCTTTGTGGAGGGAAAACCTGCACGTTCACAGGCCCATGTTTTACTGGACCTTGTGAAAAAATGGCTCCAGCCGGAGACCTTGAACCCCGGACAGATGATCGAGCGGGTGGTGATTGAACGGTTTGTGCGGACTTTGCCAGCCCCCATTCAATGGTGGATGGGACAGGGGGATCCCGGTACCCTGGACCAACTAGTGAATTTGGTGGAACGCTACACAGCTACCCAGGAGTTGGTCTGGGACTCTGCTTCACGGCGGGCACTCCGTAGGGATACGCCCCCTTCACAGTTGGTGAAAGACTCCCATCCCTCCTCGGGTGCTGCCCCGTCTTTAGCCCTGGCAGAGAGTAAACCCCAGACTAAGGTCAGCCGGAGTCCCGGTTCCCCAAAGTTGGACACCCGAAACAGGGACACCTCTGCTGTTATGTGCTGGCGGTGCCATCAGCTCGGGCATGTGATGGCACAGTGCCCACTCATATCTGAACCCATGGACTGCCGGTACGCTCGCCAGGAATCAATGTATGACCATTCTGATGGTGCCATAAGCACTGTTACTATGGGGGAGGAGCCCCATCTCTGCAAAGTACGTGTTAATGGCTATACAGCAGAGGCTTTGCTGGACTCAGGAAGTGTAGTGACTCTTGTACATGCCTCCTTGGTCTCTGGGGAAAACCCCACGGGACATAAAGTAGGGGTACTTTGTATTCATGGAGACCTACGTGAATACCCTATGGAAAGGGTCACCATTGCTACCTCATGTGGAGAGTTTCAACATGACTTGGGGGTGATGAAAAGACTTCCATATGATGTTATTTTGGGAAGAGACTTGCCCCTGTTCTGGACATTATGTGGGAGGCGACCTAGCCCTCCGAGGGGTATGATTGAACCAGGCCCTGAGCCGGACGATCCCGACTCAGGGATACCTGCCGTAGGGGTCACCAGTATAGGGACAGAGTGTAACCCTGCCAGGTTCCCCCTAGAGGTAATGGCAGGAGAGGTTGAGCCACCCGAGGCAATCCCGAAGTTGAACGTGTCTCCAGATAATTTTGGAACAGCTCAGCTCCCGGACCCCACATTGGCTCCTGGACGTGGAAATGTACAGGTAATTGATGGGGTACCCCAGCGGCCTGGTGCCAAGCTGGAAACTCCCTACATGTCTCTAAAGCGAGAATTGCTCTATCGGGTTGATAAAATCCGGGGGGAAATAGTGGAACAGTTGGTGGTCCCTCAGATGTACCGCCGTCAGGCCTTGGAATTGTCTCATAACCACCTAATGAGTGGGCACCTAGGTGAAGAGAAAACGCGGGAACGCATGTTTCAGCAGTTTTACTGGCCAGGGGTCGGCGCAGAAATTAAGAGGTTCTGTGAGTCCTGCCCCGTTTGTCAGTTGACCGCACCCACGCACCGTTTCCGTAGTCCTCTGATACCTTTACCCATTATAGAGGTGCCTTTTGAGCGGATTGCTATGGATCTGATTGGACCCATTGTAAAATCAGCCCGTGGGCACCAGCACATCCTGGTAGTGATGGATTATGCGACGCGTTATCCGGAGGCCGTTCCACTGCGTCACACCTCGGCGAAGCTTATTGCTCGGGAGTTGTTTGCTATGTTCTGTCGCGTGGGGTTACCCAAAGAAATCCTGACCGATCAGGGCACTCCCTTTATGTCTAAAATTACGAAGGAACTGTGCAAACTCCTCCAGATCAAGCAGCTGCGCACGTCAGTGCACCATCCCCAGACCGATGGTCTAGTGGAACGTTTTAATAAAACTTTGAAGGCTATGTTGAAAAAGGTGGTCTCCAAAGAGGGGAAAGATTGGGACATGTTATTGCCCTATTTAATGTTCGCTATCCGCGAGGTCCCACAATCTTCCACCGGGTTTTCGCCATTTGAGTTACTGTATGGCAGGCATCCGCGGGGACTGATGGATATTGTTAAAGAAACTTGGGAACAGGAGCCCACCCCTCACAAAAGCACGGTGGAATACGTTATGGGTATGCAGGATCGTATCACGGCAGTAATGCCCATTGTTAAAAAGCATTTGCTGGATGCTCAGGCGGCCCAAAGTACTCAGTATAATAGAAAGGCCTCCGTCAGGTCTTTTAAACCGGGGGATCGTGTCTTAGTTCTAATACCTACCGCAGAAAGTAAGTTCTTAGCCAAATGGCAAGGTCCCTATGAGATCTGGGAGAAAGTAGGGGAAGTAAACTATAAGGTGTATCAACCAGGGAAAAGAAAACCACAGCAAATATACCATGTAAACCTGCTAAAGTCGTGGAAAGACAGAGAATGTATGGTGACTGATGTAACGTTGGACCTAACCTCTTCAGGTGCCTTAACAACAACCAAGGAGGAGTCCCCTGATGATGAATCGGGAGTAAGGATAGGGAATTCTCTCTCAAAACAGCAGAGACGGGAGTCTCGGAGGTTAGTGCAGCGGAATACGGATGTGTTCTCAAGCCTACCCGGCCGAACAACCGTAATCCACCATGATATTGTCACCGAGCCTCAAGTAAGGGTACGCCTGAGGCCATACCGGGTACCAGAGGCTTGTAGGCAAGCCATTGCGGAGGAGGTAAAAAAGATGCTCCAACTGGGGGTTATTGAAAAATCCACGAGCGAATGGGCCAGTCCCATTGTGCTGATCCCGAAACCAGACGGTTCTTTAAGATTCTGTAATGACTTCCGAAAGTTAAATGAGGTTTCGAAATTTGATATGTATCCCATGCCCAGGGTCGATGAGGTGATAAAGAGACTGGGACGGGCCCAGTACTTCACGACTCTCGATCTCACTAAAGAACTGGCAGGTGCCGCTGACAGAGGCAGCAAAAGAAAAGACCGCTTTTGTCACAACAGGGTGGCTCTATCACTATGTCGTCTTGTCATTTGGTTTACATGGGGCTCCGGCCACGTTTCAAAGATTAATGGACATAGTGTTAGAACCCCATCAACTGTATGCCTCCGCATATTTGGATGACATCATCATCTATAGCAGTGACTGGAGCACCCACTTATCTCAGGTACAAGCGGTAGTGGATTAGCTCAGAGCTGCTGGTCTGGCAGCGAATCCAAAAAAATGTGCTATGGGTCTCAAAGAAGCCCGTTACTTGGGGTATGTGATAGGCCAAGGGGTTATCAAGCCACAAGTAAACAAAATTGAAGCCATTCAAAACTGGCCTCGTCCCCTTACCACAAAACAGGTAAGAGCCTTTCTGGGTATAATGGGGTATTACCGACGATTCATACCCAATTTTGCTGGAAGGTCGGCGCCTTTGACCGATCTCTTAAAGGGGAAGAAGTCGGTTATGGTCCACTGGAATACACAAGCAGAGGAAGCCTTTCAGGCGCTAAAGGTTGTCCTATGTGGTCAGCCTGTCCTTGTCAACCCTGACTTTCAAAAGGAGTTTATAGTACAGGCAGATGCCTCTGAGGTGGGTCTGGGTGCAGTTCTATCCCAGGAGGTAGGTGGAGAGAAGCACCCGATCACCTATTTGAGTAGAAAACTCACCCCGGCAGAGAAGAACTATAGCATAGTGGAGAAGGAGTGCCTGGCCATAAAATGGGCTCTGGAATCCCTACGCTACTACCTGCTGGGGCGACACTTTCGCCTGGTGACAGACCACTCCCCTTTGGTCTGGATGAGGAATGCTAAGGAGAGAAATGCTAGAGTCACCAGGTGGTTTCTCTCCTTGCAGAACTTTCACTTTTCTGTGGAACACCGGGCTGGTAGGTTGCAGGGCAATGCGGATGCCCTTTCCAGAGGTCCCTGTATGTTGGCAAAAGTTCAAACCCGCCCGTTTGAACTGAGGGGGGGGGATATGTGAGGCAGTGACAGGGGTAATATTTGAAGACCGCTATGTGTCCCCCAGAATGTGTCTGGAAACCCTCTGAGTTTGCTATAGCTATTATGGGGAGTATAGCACAAAGGTTAACAGGGAGACAGATCACTCCTCCCAGTCCAGGTTTTGTAGCAATCCTCATGTCCAGCATTTTCGTTTAAATCTGGCAAAGCACATCAGGGTGTGACTCAGTTGAGAGCCAGGCTTGTGGAAGCTACACATGCTGTGTGAGCGGAGCTGGCTCTGTGTGGAGAGAACACAGGCCAAGAGTGTGAGCCTAGGAGAACCTTAACAAGACCCCTCCGGTTAACGGGGTCCTAAGGTAACAAGACTTTTTATACCAAGGATTTGTCTATATGCTTCGGCTGTGATCCGGAAGAGACTTTGATTGTGGGAAATTGTATCTATTTATGCTGCAACAATAAATAGACTGTTGGTGTGAACACGCTACTGCCTCACGTTTTTGCCCAAGCAACGCCGCTACCTCACATAGGACAATGACCCAAAGCACACCTCCAAATTATGCATGAACTATTTAGGGAACAAGCAGGCAGCTGGTATTCTATCTGTAATGGAGTGGCCACCCCAGTCACCAGATCTCAACCCTATTGAGCTGTTGTGGGAGCATCTTGACCATATGGTACGTAAAAAGAGCCCATCAAGCCAATCCAACTTGTGGGAGGGGCTTCTGGAAGTATGGGGTGAAACATCTCTAGAGTACCTCAGCAAATTAACAGCTAGAATGCGAAAGGTCTGCAAAGCTGGAATTGCTGCAAAGGGAGCATTCTGTGGTGCAAGCAAAGTTTGAAGGAGAAAAATTATTTGAAGTAAAAATCATTATCTCTAACCTAGTCAATGTCTGGACTATATTTTCTATTCATCATGCAACTCATTTGATAAATAAAAGTATGCTTTTCAATTGAAAAGACAAAATTGTCTGGGTGACCCCAAACTTTTGAACTGTAGTGTGTATATATATATATATATATATATATATATATATATATATATATATATATATATCTATCTCAAATACATAGTCATGAATGTGACGACATGGACACTCAGTGCCTAGCATGGGTTACCTTTCTTAAAATTCAGCCAGACATGAAGACAGTTTGTTTATAGATGGGGGATAATCCCTCATTGTTCTACAAGACTCTTGGGAGTTTAGTATTGAAGTTTTTGTTGACTCATGTAATTGTTTTGGCTACTGAAGGCCAGACACCCATTGTATTACAATGTGTTTGCTGGATGCAATGTAACTTAGCTGTCTCTCCCTCCTCTCTGCCATTGACCATTATTACTGGGATATTCTGTATACGGCTTGAAATCTAGCCAATAATAGCCCAGTCTTATCCACCAATCATGAAGACCCCAAATGGTCTTAATGAAGAGCTCGGGGGTATACGAAGGAGGACTGTCCATTGCCCAGGGAGACTCTTCCTACATGCTACCAATGTAGGACCTGCGGATCCGATTGGCAAGCCATAACCTGGATTATAACACTATATGGACTTCAGCATCGAATGGAAGGATTCAGCTTTGATATCAAGGACTACCTAAGGAAGGAATCCAGCTTGGGACAAACCAGTCATCTGACTACAGACTTTGTGGACCTCAGCCAGCTTCCAAAATCTGGCATTATTCCATTCTCGGTGGGTGCCCGCCGAAGGCGGGGTGCTGCTGGTTTGGAGTAAGTAGCCCTTGAAGCTCTGAGGCATGGACAATCTAAATCCCTGGTGAGCCAGCGGAAGCGTGAGACTCTGTTGCCTGTTACATTTGTGTGTTTTGCTGGTTATGTGCTATGTGCCGTTAATTGTTTGGGGATCCAATAAAGTCTTAATATTGTGATTCCCTCACCCTGTGTTGTCTGAGTAGTGTTCCGCCCACGTTTAAGGAGGTCGGTCGTTCAGTTGGGATGAGCCCTGGGCCTTGCTGTCTTTCTAAAGGCGGCCGGGCCAGCGGACGAGAGCACCCACTGACCCCCGTGTCTCCACAATGTATATATAGTGACAAGCAAAATGGTAACATTGTTTTGAACTCTTGATTTTCAGGCTCCATATCTCACTATCCACTACACCTTTTGAGAATGAGACTATCTTAATTTTAAAGACAATCATCTTGGCTATGTCATATACAAATTTGACTTGAAACTATTTTACATATAATTAGTTATGCAGATTATTGTCATATCACTGCATTGTTACTGTTTTCCTCCTGGTGTTTGAAAAATCTTTCTTCCTGTATACTACAAACTACAACCTGTTCTCTCATTTCTTAATAGTTCAGTGTGTTATTAGGTTGATTCACACCCGAAAGTCACTGGTTCGAATCGAGGAGCAGCCATCAAGAAGATTTCCCAAAAAAAAGGGAAACAGCGTCATCCAGCTCATCGATAGCAGTCTCTCGGCTAAGAAAATTGCCAAACTGCATCATATGGGTGCTATCACAGTTGGAAGAATACGAAATGAAGTCCGTCCATCCATTCAAAAGCCAAGAGATGGGCATCTGGGCAAAGTATTGGAGTCACTAAGTCGGCTTATCACAAGATCTATCACTTCTCGAGCGACAAACTTGGCACGGGAAGTGGCTTTATACTTCATAACAGTAAGATCACAGATGTCCATGCAAGCACTGTGCGATGCACATAAAGCCTGCTTTACACGTTGCAATTTCGCATACGATATAGTATGCAATTTGCAACGCCCCCATCATATGTGTGGCATGTTCAATTTGTTGAACGTGCCGCATAAATGATTAACCCCCGTCACACGTACTTACCCATCCATACGACCTCGATGTGGGCGGCGAACGTCCACTTCCTGGAGTGGGAGGGACGTTCGGCGTCACATCGACGTCACGTGGCAGCCAGCCAGTAGAAGCGGAGGGGCAGAGATGAGCGGGACGTAAACATCCCGCCCACCACCTTCCTTCCGCATTGCCGGCTGGAGCCACGGGAGGCAGGTAAGATCTGTTCAATGTTCCCGGAGTGTCACACACTGCGATGTGTGCTGCCTCGAGAACATTGAACAACCCGACGTGCAATTCGTCAGGATTCAACGACGGGTATGTGATGAACGTTTTAACGTTCAATCGCAATCGCACGTACCTGTCACACACTACAATGTACCCTACGATGCCGGATGTGCGTCACTTACGACGTGACCCCGCCGACACATCGTAAGATATATTGTAGCGTGTAAAGCCGGCTTTACACAAGTCTGGAATGGTGGCTCCAAATAAGATGAAGAAGTCTCAACTTTAATGTCATAATAAGAAACGTCAGCTCAAGTTTACAAAAAAGTACAAAAAGGAGATAGTAGAAGATTGGAAACTGGTGATTTGAAGTGATGTGTTGAAAGTTAATAGACTAGGTTCTAATAAGTGCAAATACGTCTGGCAGAAACAAGAGAAAAAGGGACTAATAGAATGAGAAATTGAAAGACTGTCAAGTTCAGTGCAGGAAGCCTGATAATGAGGGTGTTTCACAGCCAAAGGCATTGGAGACTTGACAAGGATTGATGGTGGTCTCAATGCTAAAGGGTGCTTTACACGAGATGATCTATCGTGCGATAGATCGTCGGGGCCACGGTTTTTGTGACGCACATCCGGCATCGCTTGCGACGTCGGTCTGTGTGACACCTCCTAGCGACGCAGTATCGCTCACAAATCGTGAGTCGTGTACTCATTGCTAGGTTTCATAAAATCATTTATGAAACATGGCGCCAGTTGTTCATCGTTTCCGTGGCATCACAAGTTGCTCCGTGTGACACCCCGGGAACGATGAACATCACTTACCTGCATCCCGCGGCTCCCGCCGGCTACGTGGTAGGAAGAAGGTGGGCGGGATGTTTATATCCTGCTCATCTCCACCCCTCCGCTTCTATTGGCCGGACTCCGCGTGACGTCGCTGTGACGCCGAACATCCCTCCCACTTCAGGAAGTGGATGTTCGCCGCCCACAGCGACGTCGCATGGGAGGTAAGTACGTGTGACGAGGGTTTAACGAGTTTGTGCGCCACGGGCAATCAATTGCCCGTGACGCACAAATGACGGGGGCGGGTACGATCGATCGTGAAATCGTACGATCGGTCGTCCCGTGTAAAGCAGGCTTAAGGTATATGTGAGTATCTTAAAGGATGAGTTAATTCATATACTCAAGTACTATGAGTATGAAAAGGATGACGTAGTGTTCCATTAGGACAATGACGTGAAACATATGTCAAGATTGGAGAAGAAATGGTTCAATGACAATGAAGTAGAGGTGCTGTATTGGCCCCCTCGGTCCCCAGACCTTAATCCAATCAAAAACTTGTGGATAGATTTGAAGAAAAAACTGTATACAGAAACAAGTGAGGCGACAAGTGTGCACCAACATTGGGACCATGTAGAAGATACCTAGGATTAAATATCGGTTGATACTTGCTGATTGACAAAATGACCAGAAGGATTCAGGCAGTATTAAAAGCTAAAGGTGGATTTACAAAATTCTAACAAAATAATAAAAATTAAAATTTAGTTTTTAAGAACCAAAACAGTAAAAATGTAGTAACATGAATCTGCATAACAAATCATATGTTAAATTGATGCAAGTCAAATTTATGTATGAGATAGCCAAGATGATTGTCTATAAAATGAAGTTAGTGTCACACTCAAAGCTGTAGTGGATGGAAAGATATGGAGCCTGAAATTCAAAAGTTCAAAACATTGTTACCCTTTTCTTGTGACTGTATATCAATAGACCTGTATTTTGATTACACTTCTCCAATAGGGACTCCTGCTCCCTCCATAGTCACATCATGTGTTATGGAGAGCACTGTTTACCTTGAACATTCCCTCTTCATGTCGTTTTTCCTCTTTTGATTATTCAAAGCATGTCCCTGCGCATGTGTGCTGTGCCACAATCGGGGCTGCAGTATGCCTAACCTCTCAGCAGGGTTTGTTGTGACATCAGGGAAAGAGAAAATTTCCCTGAGCTCTTAAAGGAGCAGAGTGCCAATTTCCAACCGTGGCTGCTAGGGAGGTATATTTATTTAGATACACAGTAAGATCTGAATTAAAGGTATACGCTTCCTTATAGAGTCTTGCATGTATGACAGTTCTTTATGCAGGTGTATTGCTTGAGGAAGTATGCCTGTATACTTCATACCTAGTATAATGGACTTTCTCTCTCTCTCTTTCCTCTCATACAATCATAGAATTTTAGCGTTAAAAGGGTCCTCCAGGGTCATTATGTCCAAACCCCTGCTCAATGCAGGATTCACTAAACCATCTCAGACAGAAATCTGTCCAGTTTCTGAAGACTTGTACCTTTCAATGTATTGTGGGGAGGGGAAATCTACCATTTGGGAGAAAGGCAAGTACCAGAAGGAATGGAGCGCCATTTGAATTTTAGGGCTCAAAATTACCTGGAATCGATAGCAGACATCATGTTGGGTTTAGAGAGGAGCACCATTTGACAGCAAAATTGTTTGAAATCATTACCTAACATGATATTGCATTAAGAGACCCCCTGATGTGCCTAAAAGTTGAGCTCCCCCACAAATTACCCCATTGTAGAAACTAGACCCTTCAAGGAATTTATCTATATGTTTAGTGAACCTCCATGTGCTCCACAGAATTTTATAACATTGAGCCTTGAAAATAAAAAAAACCACAAGAAAATTGCTTTAACACCAAATCTTTCATTTTCACAAGGGTAACAGGAAAAAAAAGTACTATACAATTTGTTGTGCAATTTCTTCTTAGTATAACAATACCTCCTATGTGGTGGAAATCTACTGTTTGGGCCCCCTTCAGGTCTCAGAAGGGAAGGCACGCCATTTGACTTTTTGAGCGCAAAATTGTCTGGAATCATTAGTGGACACTATATAACAATTGGAAAGCCCCTAATTTCCCTAAGAGAGCTTCCTAACAATTGACCCTATTTTGTAAACTAGATCGATCCCTCCATGAATATATCTATGTTTGGTGAGCACTTTGTTCCTCCACGTGCTTCCCAGAATTTAATAACATTGAGCCGTGAAAAAAAGAAGAATATATTTTTACCACAAAAATTTAGTTTTAACCAACCAAATTTATCATTTTCACTTGGGTAACAGGAGATATATCACCATAAAATGTGTTATGCAATTACTCCTGAGTTCGCCAATACCGCATAAGGGGTCAAAAACTACTTTTGAGGTACAGTGTCAAGTAATAAGGGGAAGGAGCACATATTTGAGGTCAGATTGAGATGGAATTGTTTGTGGGTGCCATATCGCATTGGCAAAGCACCTGAGGTTCTTAAATGGTGGAGCTCCCCAATTTGAACACCCAGGTGCTTCACAGAATTTTATAATGTTAAGCCGTTAAAATGAAAACATACATTTTTAATCACAAAAATGTTGCTTTAACCCAAAATTTTTCAGATTCACTAAGATAACAGGAGATATTTGTTGTTCAATTTATCTTGAGTACGGGATTACCCCATATGTGCCCAAAAACTACTTTTGAGGCACAGTACCAAGTTAAGAAGTGAAGAAGCGCCATTTTTGAGTTCAGATTTACTTGGAATGGTTTTTGGGTGCAATGACACATTGGCAGAGCTCTTGAGGTGTCAGTACAGCAGAATTCCCCCCCCCCCAAGTGACCCTGTTTCACAAACTGCCACCTCAGTCAATTCATCCAGGGGGTAGTGAGCATATTGACACTACAGGTGTATAACAAAATTTTATACTATTGGGCGATGAACAAAAACTTTTTACCACTAAAATGTTGCTTTAACCCAAGATTTCCAATTTTCACATGGGTAATAAAAAAGGTCTCATAATGTATTACACAATTTCTCCTGAACGTGGCAATACCCAACATATGACTGTACAGTACTGTTTGGTCGCAGCACAGGGTTCGTAAGGGAAATAACACAGTTTGATTTTTGGAGCACAGATTTTACTAGAATAGTTTGCAGATTCCATTTGCAGAGCCCATAAGTGCCAGAACAGAACAAATCCTGTCAAGTGATCACATTTTGGAAATTACACCCCTTTGGGAATTCATGTACTGGTATAGTGACAATTTATTCTCTGGAAAACACCCATTTTGTCAATTGCAGTGAATGTTGCAGAATTAAAAATTGCAAATAAGTTCTTGTCATGCCAAGGATAGAAAGTGGCCATACATTGTGCCCAACTCGTGGTTCTGGAAACTTGTATCCCGTAAATTAAGCAGGATCTCCTCACTACAACATTGGCAAATATGGGGATGCTAACAGTGGTTTAGGTACATAGTGGGGCTCAGAAGGGAGAGAGGCATTTTGATTTTGGGGAGGAATTTCCCTGGATTTACTTTTTGAGGGGAGTGGCATACCATGTTTCTAGAGCCTTTGTCCTACCTGTAATATGGAAGCTCCCTTTATTTCCATTAACAGATGATGGGCCTGAGTGTGGACTTGTGTTTTTGTGGGTTGAGTTGAATGCTATTTGGTGGCAATTTGGGGTACAGAACATTTGGGATCAGTTTACATTATTCTGCTCTCTATGCTAAGCACTTACATTGGGGTTTCCATCTATATCTCCTGATGTACAATACAAAATTATATTGTGGTACCATGTTAAGCAGAAAAATCGATGTAAAAATGACAAGTATTCTAGGAGTGATACCTTTATTGAATATGCTAATCAGAAAAGTTATATTATATTATTTCAAGCTTTCAAAGCGCAAAGGCTCCTTCTTCAGGTAATTTACAAATGAGTTACTGAGACAAACGCACAACATTTTAGACATGTGACAACAGAACAATTGTGCATGAGAAATATTGGTGGTGCCTCCTAAAGATAAGCCAGGGAAATCAAATTAAGGTTTTTGTTGCAAATGTAGATGTGGTGGAAGTGATGGCTAGTGATCTGGAGTCAGTCTGTAGTGAAAGTGTGATATTTATTCATGTAGTGAGTCATAAATCATTGGATTTATGACACACTGTGACTCGGCGGAGCCATGTCACTTTGTCTGTGTTCTCTCCTCTGTAGCTGTGTCAAAAAGTTCAGACTGTGGATTAGTATGCAGTTTAGTTCCACACCTTTTCCTCAGAACTAGGAGGGAGTTATCAGGCACTTGTGGCGGCATTTTGGGAAGGTTTTTCTGGGAAGATTAAGTATGAACTGCAAGCTGTGATATTCCCGCTATGCTGAATGATCTGATTTCCTTGGCTACCTTGGTCAATCTCAAGTTCAAGGAATGATCCATGGAGGGGACACATGAAAGAAAACCTATGCGCCTGGCTCCATGCCTCTAGAAGCTTCTGGTTTCCCAGTTTCCAGTTTCCAATCTGGCTCCTATGCAGGTAGATTATTTCAAGATGTTCAAGCAACGGCAAGCACATCGTCGAGCCATGAGTCTGTGTTTCTACTGCAGACGAGTAGAACACTTCTTCCATGCTTGTCCCATGAGGCAGGGACTCCCTTGGCTTGGGTCAGTAGGAGGAGCTATCATAGGTGAGAATAATCCCTTATTTTCATTGATCTTGTAAGTGTTCATATAGTATGGAGGAATTCGGTTCTCTAAGATAGTTCACTTAGATTCCGAGTCTGCTGGAAACTTCATGCAACAATCTTTGAACGATCGATACCAGATGCCCATCCAACGTGTTTAGAATCACTTGATGGTGATGTCTGTCAAAGGACTACTCCTGCCTGAACCCATACCCTTTGTTCATGAACCAGTGGAACTACGGGTGGGAACTTTGCATTAGGAGAAGATTTCCATCCTGATGCTTCCAAACTTGTCTTGTCTGCTTCTCTGGGGTCTGCATTGGCTCCGTACTCACGAGTCTGATTGGAAGTGAAAATCTATAAAGGTGCTCCGTTGGGGGCAGAATTGCCACAAAAAGTGCCTGGTCAGTGCTCATCCGTTAAGGTCTTCTAAGGTACCAGATTAACAACTGGTTTTGCTCCTTGCCTTTCAGTTTCAGCCTGCTGCTGTTGATTTTGACAAGAAGAGAGAGGAGTTCCAATATGTCCCTGATTCTTCCGAGATGACTATTCTAAAGACCAGTTTCATCCATCATTCAATCAGGGCCTTGAAAAAAACCTCCCAAGCAGCAGCCATCCAGTCTACCCCTTCTAGCCTAATCATATTAACTCCAAAGATGACATTCTGGAGAATAAATTTCTATTAGGCCTAGTAAAGAGGGGCAAGGGGAGGGTACTGTAACACTAACGTCCCTGCAGTGACACCAATATACTCACCACCATGGCAAGACTGCACGCTCCTCCACCCTGTCACGGCCATCCATATGTTTCCTTTCTGCCTCTTGCTCTTGTAGCGTGCACAAGCTGCACAGGTCCCCCTGGAGTGCTCGCAGGCCTATGGCAGAGAGGCACTAGGTATTTAAGATATCCTCCTCCAAGGGGAAGGGCCTGAGCAACGTGGTTAGTTAGCTTAGTTCTTGTCTGCCTGCTAGCTAGTTGTCAGGTCTCATGTATCCTGTTCCCATTACCTGTACCTGTGCCCGCCTATCCCTTTTCAGTCTGCTTCAACCATCATGGCTGCAGCTGTCTATATTAGGGACTTACCTGTCCATACATGAGCCCATCTCTGCATCCATTACCATGGTGGTAAGCTGCCACAGCACCAAGCACTATATTGGGAGTGGCACCTGGCACCTACTGGCAGCCAAGCCCATCCTCGCCATCAGAGGTTCTGACAAATAACCCGCTGACACTTAGTTAAGCCCCTCCCATATCAGGGTAAGGCTAGGTACCCTCTATGGTCTAGTGCAGGGGTCTCAAACTCAGCTGGGTGTATGGGCCGCATATAAAAAAAAATGGAGAGGGGCCGCATTCTTTGCAAGACAAAGTGACATTTTTTAATGATTCCATTTTTTCTCTATACACCTTTGGATCACTTTTTTTAACTTTTTTCTTGTTTATTATAAGAAACCTGAACTATTTTGTTTATATTAAAATTATTATTATATATTAAAAGCAATTTTAATGGCAAAAAAATTCATGCTTTATTTTTATTTTTTTTTTTTTTACATTTTATCACCTTCTTGTCATATTGTTTCCCAATTAGCAGCATATATTAATCTTAGACAACATCTTGTAGTAATGTCCCCTATCCATGTGCCCTGTAGTAAGGTGTTCATCCTTGTAGTATTGTGCCCAGTAGTATTGTGCCCATCCTTGTGGTATTGTGCACTGTAGTATTGTACCCATACTTGTGCCCAGTAGTATTGTGTCCATCTTTGTAGTATTATGCCCAGTAGTATTATGCCCATCCTTGTGGTATTGTGCCTAGTAGTATTGAGCCCATCCTTGTAGTACTGTGTCTTGTAGTATTATGCCCATCCTTGTAGTATTGTGCCTTGTAGTATTGTGCGCATCCTTGTAGTATTGTGCCCAGTAGTATTGTGTCCATCCTTGTGGTATTGTGCCTAGTAGTATTGTGCCCATCCTTGTGGTATTGTGCCCTGTAGTATTGTGCTCATCTTTGTAGTATTGTTCCCCGTAGTGTTGTGCCCATCCTTGTAGTATTGTGCACAGTAGTATTGTGCCCATCCTTGGGGTATTGTGCCTATTAGTATTTTGCCCATCCTTGTGGTATTGTGCCTAGTAGTATTGTGCCCATCCTTGTGGTATTGTACCCATCCTTGTAGTATTGTGCCCAGTAGTATTGTGCTCATCCTTGCAGTATTATGCCCAGTAGCATTATGCCCATCATTATGCCCTGTAGTATTGTGCCCATCCTTGTAGTATTGTGCCCTGTAGTATTGTGCCCATCCTTGTAGTATTGTGCCCTGTAGTACTGTACCCATCCTTGTAGTATTGTGCCCTGTAGTATTGTGCCCATGCTTATAGTATTGTGCCCTGTAGTATTGTGCCCTGTAGTATTCTGCCCTGTAGTATTTTGCACAACCTTTACGCAAAGAAAAAAGAAAAAAAAATATCCTCACCTTTCCTCCGATCCAAGGCTACATGCCCATGATCAGTGTTAGCAGTGTTTTGGAGGCAGCGTGTTTCAGTTGTGACCAAAACAAAGATGTACAGTACAAGCAGAGTGCATGGGATTTCTAGAAATCCCGTGCCCACTGTGCGTGTGTGGCCCGCAGCAAACACTGACCTGCGGAGTGCCTTTCAAAGGCCACAGCATGTCAGCTCTTTGCTGCGTTGCCGCAGAAGACAGAGAAGAGACCTCAGCACAATAGTTGAGCGCGGTTCGCGGTTCTCCAGTTCGCAGTTCGAGTGATTTTGGGGGGTGTTCTAGATCGAACTAGAACTCAAGCTTTTTGCTAAAAGCTCGACAGTTCGAGTTACGTTCGAGAACGGTTCTAGCAGCAAAAGCAGGGCTTTTTACAGCTACAGTGTGCAGGGAGCCATCGCTGGCAGCCTGCCAGAAGCTGGTAACCAAGATAAACATCGGGTATCCAAGCAAAGCGCTTTGGTTAGTAATCCGATATTTATCCTGGTTACGTTTGCAGGGAGCCGGCACTTCCCCGCTCAGTTTGCTCCGCCCCCTCCTGCACGCGGCATGTACATGTACACACACACACACACACTCACACTCACCTGTCAGCAGCCATGCAGTCCCCGGCACTGACGTCCTCAGCGCCACATGGCCCCGCTAGGCTCCACCCACTTCGCACTCCGCCGCCCGCACACATAGCCCCGCTAGGCTCCGCCCACCTGGCACTCTGCACACATGGCACCGCTAGGCTCCACCCACCTGGCACTCTGCACACATTACCCCGCTAGGCTCCGCCCACCTGGCACTCTGCACACATGGCCCCGCTAGGCTCCGCCCACCTAGCACTCTGCACACATGGCCCCACTAGACTCCGCCCACCTGGCACTCTGCACACATTACCCCGCCAGGCTCCGCCTACCTGGCACTCTGCACACATGGTCCTGCTAGGCTCTACCCACCTGGCACTCTGCACACATGGTCCCACTAGGCTCCGCCCACTTGGCACTCTGCACACATGGCCTATCTAGGCTCTGCCCACCTGGCACTCTGCACACATTACCCCGCTAGGCTCCGCCCACCTGGCACTCTGCACACATTACCACGCTAGGCTCCGCCCACCTGGCACTCTGCACACATGGCCCCACTAGGCTCCGCCCACCTGGCACTGTGCACACATGGCCCTGCTAGGCTCCGCCCACCTGGCACTCAGCACACATGGCCCCGCTCGGCTTACCTGCGGTGATGAAGTCCCGCCCTCCCGACCTCAGCGCTGTCACTGTCCTCCATGGCCGCCGCTTTCGCTTCCGACCCGAGACTGTGACTAGCGGTGACATCACAGGCCGCTCGCGATACTTGGCTGTGAAGGTCATTGAAGTCAGTGACAGGTCTGCTGTCAGCAATGCAGGAGATCAGCGCAGGTAATGTACCTCGCTGACAGCAGCACTTGTCATGCCCTGCAGTGACCTGGGCTAACCTATTGATGCTAGCTCAGATCACTGCATTGCTCTCCCAGCCAATGGGGAACATCCTGCTCTTCATTGACTGGGACAGTGTGGATCGTCATGGGAACCCCTTGGATTACAGCAGACCTGGATTTGTTTTTCTTTCTAATAAATTGGTGAAAGATGGAATGTATTGGGGAGTGTTTTTTCAAATAAAAATGTGTTTGTCGTCTATTTTTTTTTATTACTGACTGGGTTGGTGATGTCGGGTATCTGATAGACGCGTGACATAACTAACCCCAGGGCTTGATGCCAGGTGACATTACACATCTGGTATTAACCCCATATATTACCCCGTTTGCCACCGCACCAGGGCACGGGATGAGCTGGGGCGAAGCATCAGGATTGGCACATCTAATGGATGCGCCACTTCTGGGGCGGCTGCGGCCTGCTATTTTTAGGCTGGGGAGAGTCCAATAACCATGGACCTCCCTAGTCTGAGAATATCAGACCCCAGCTGTCTGTTTTACCTTGGCTGGTCATCCAATTTTGGGGGGACCCCCACATGTTTTTTTTTTAATTATTTATTTAATTTAAAATAACAGCGTGGGGTGCACTCAGTTTTGGATTACCAGCCAAGGTGAAGCTGCCAGCTGTGGTCTGCAGGCTGCAGCCGTCTGCTTTACCCTAGCTGGCTACAAAAATGGGGGGAATCCTACGTCATTTTTTTCATTTTTTTGGCTAAATAGAAGGCTAAGCACCCCTTAGTGCCACATGAAAGGCACCAAAGGGTGCAAAATTACAAAATGTAGGAGAGTGGGACATTATGTGTCTTTCTGCCATTATAATGAAGTGTACAAGCACAAGAAAATCACCAGAGCACTCTACGCTGTGAAAAGCAGTATAAAATGGCACTGTAGTGAACATGTGACCACCTCATGTAAGGTGAAG
Source organism: Anomaloglossus baeobatrachus (assembly GCF_048569485.1). Classification (NCBI taxonomy): domain Eukaryota; kingdom Metazoa; phylum Chordata; class Amphibia; order Anura; family Aromobatidae; genus Anomaloglossus; species Anomaloglossus baeobatrachus. The sequence continues at coordinate 529,396,630 of NC_134354.1, forward strand.
CTATGGATCTGTACTGCCCTGGGGCTCGGCTGCTCTCCACCACATCGCTCTGGAAAGGGGGGGTGGTTTGGTTGTTTGGTTTGGGGTGGACCGGTTTCACGGCCGGAGCCATGGTGACCGGTAACAGTTCATGACGCCACCCATGGATCGTGGTGAGGTGATGGGCACCACCGCTGCGGTGAGGGTGCGGGGGCTCGTCCGGGATCGATGGTGGGTCGCAGATAGGTGTTGACCCCTCCGTGGGTAGGGTGTTTGTTGGTCTCGGGGCCAGGTGGCAGGAGCGGAGGGTTGCAGGATGCAGGGGCTTGCTTGCAGCGCGGTGCCTGATGGCACTGGTGTACTCACGATTAAACCACACAGAGTCATTGGTAAACCAAGTTCGGTGTAGATCGGTGCCCGCAGCCGGCTGAGTGTGTCCCCAGTGAGGTTGGTGATGTCGCCTTTCTCCTGCACCTTTAAATTTGCTATAGTGACTCCTATGCTTCAGCAATGGTAGTCCGCTCCCCGGCTTTTGGGTACCAGAGGAGCCCTTTTGCCCACAGGTGCTGGCCCTTTAGATCTCTGGCCCTTGGCGGTGGCTCTTATCCGGAATCGGTGGGCTGTTGCCGTCTATTGGGACTTTGGGTGGGAATGAACCCCTGAGGTCCAGACCGCAATCAGTAGATTTGTCTGAGCCCGGTTGCTTCTGGGCTAGAACGGGGTCTGAGTACCCTGCCTGCTGCACTGGTTGACTTGTTAGCTCCCCGGTTCGGGACCGAAGGGTCACCACCCTCTTCTCGATCCCTACGGTTCTGCAGTTCAGTCCCTGACCGGACTCCTGCAGACGGCCACCACCGTCTGCCTGCCTGACCATTCCAAGGGGTCCTAGGCTCCGTCCTAGGCCCCTGACTCTCAGCTCGCCACTTTTACTCCTCTCACTACTCCTCTCCCCACTCGACTCACTTGTCCTTTCCCTGCCTCAGGCCAGCAGACTCCTCGGAGGGCGTGCCTATCTGCCTGGCTCCGCCCACCTGGTGTGCCTTGCTAGACCTGAGGGAGGCGGTCAGGACTTGTTGGCTGCTGGTGCCTCACTGGGGTGGGGATGTGTGTGGTGTTGTTACCTGTGACCCCTGGGGGTCCAGGGCATCACAGATCCTGGGTAAATTTATGTATTTTGCCTCCTTCAGTTTTTTTGCAGTACGCAAACAAACGGAAGGCACACGGATGACATACGGACCGTATATGGAAAAGAAACGGATGCCACACGGATGCGCCCGTAAAAAAAAACAAACCATTTTTTGCGGACCGCAAAAACGGATCGGTCGTGTGAATGTAGCCTTATTCTGATCTGCCATTTATAAACAGCAGGCAGAAGTAAGTGAATAGCGCCCCCCAGCGTCAGAAAATCTCCGGGGTTTCAGGGGGTAGCTGAGACCCTGGAGATCATGATTTAGGCCGTTTTTTCCGGTCCCCGCTCACGTGATCACCGGTATACACCGTATACCGATGATCACGTTACAGTAAATGACAGCGTCGGTAAAAAATTATTTAGCTCCCATCTGGCATGAACAAACATGATAAATCCCCTCCCCGGTCCCCCGGTGTTGCCAAAGTGCCCCCCTGCCCCCCTCCCGGAAATCCAATATGGCCGCACGCACAGCAGCGCGCTGGCCGCATTCACCCTACTCCTCTGTTTCTGTCGCATGTGCCATGACACATGCGACAGAAAACTCCAGGCCCTGCCAGGTCACCCCCTATAACCCCACCGGTGTTCCTCGGTGTCCCACGGTACCTGTGCAGCGTTGATCCCCCGCGGCCCTCTCCTTCACAATAGATGCTGCCGCATGCACAGAGCGGCTGTCAGCTCAGCTTCCTGTGTTCAGACACAGTGAGTGGTGGTTATGCATCTGTAAGCTAAATGGGCGGCACGGTGGCTCAGTGGTTAGCACTGCAGTCTTGCAGCGCTGAGGTTCTGGGTTCAATTCCCACCAAGGACACCATCTGCAAGGAATTTGTATGCTCTCCCCGTGTTCACGTGGGTTTCCTCCGCGTACTCTGGTTTCCTCCCACACTCCAAAGACATACAAATAGGGAATTTAGAATGTGAGCCCCAATGGGGACAGTGTTCCCAATGTATGCAAAGCGCTATGGAATTAATAGCGCTATATAAATGAATAAATTATTATTACTGCAATGCCCTGCTCATGAGGTAAGGAACATAGTTGATCAGGAGCGCTATATACTACATTTCCAATGGAGGTATTTGATTTTATAGTTGCCCTGCTGAACAACTACCAAACATGAGAGTCCGTTATACGCCACAAGAAAACACATCTAAATAGCGAGCTCTGTTGTTTAGTATTCATTCAGCTGGATAACCATCTCCAAGATCCTATCCCCAATATATAGTAGGTGGAATAGCAATAATATCAGCAAATACCAATATTTGGAAATGTAGAATAGTTCTCCTGATTAGGCATGCCCTTACCTCATTGCAGCTTTGCAGGGCATTGCAGCTTTGGTAGCAACCGTTAAGACATGGACTCTGCTGCTGTGGGTGCAGGGGAGAGTGGGTGCGGGGAGAGTGGGTGCAGATTCATTGCACCCACACTCCTCACATGGAGGGTCTGCACTCCTAGAAAATGGGGGATACGTTCCCTGAGTGTCTCCCTCCATATTTTAGACCAGGGGTCTCAAACACGCGGCCCGCGGGCTGCATGCGGCCCTTCAGGTGGCTTCTTGCAGCCCGCAGGCCCGTGGATCTGGTAAAGATGGCGACCGGTGCAGGGGCCGCAGCTGCCAGTTATTTATTTCAGCCTACAGTTTTGCCTTTGCCGCGCACAGTGAAGTTCTCGCTGCAGAACGCAATAACAGCCGCCTGCCAATCAGAGGCAAGCACCTGCTGCATATGACCTCAGATGATTGCCTGTGATTGGCCAGTGTCTGTTGTGCAGTGAGAACTGCTCTGCACGCGCCGGCCGAAAGTTCAGCGATGACAGCAGCTGTGATCATTAGCGGGTCCACGTGCCTGCATGCCGCTGACAGCAGGTGAGAAGAATGTTTTCATGTGTGTGTGTGTGGTGTGTGTGTTTCTGTTGCTGGCTGAGGCTGCACAGAGTGTGTGTGTGTGTGTGTTAGCTGAGGCTGCACAGGGTGTGTGTGTGTGTGTGTGTGTGTGGGGGGGGTAGCTGAGGCTTCACCGAGTCCACGTGCCTGCATGCCGCTGACAGCAGGTGAGAAGAATGTTTTCGTATGTGTGTGTGTGGTGTGTGTGTTTCTGTTGCTGGCTGAGGCTGCACAGAGTGTGTGTGTGTGTGTTAGCTGAGGCTGCACAGGGTGTGTGTGTGTGTTAGCTGAGGCTGCACAGGGTGTGTGTGTGTGTGTGTGTGTGTGTTAGCTGAGGCTGCACAGGGTGTGTGTGTTTGCTGAGGCTGCACAGGGTGTGTGTGTTAGCTGAGGCTGCATAGGGTGTGTGTGTGTGTGTGTTAGCTGAGGCTGCACAGGGTGTGTGTGTGTTAGCTGAGGCTGCACAGGGTGTGTGTGTGTGTGTGTTAGCTGAGGCTGCACAGGGTGTGTGTGTGTGTGTGTTAGCTGAGGCTGCATAGGGTGTGTGTGTGTGTGTGTGTTAGCTGAGGCTGCACAGGGGGTGTGTGTGTTAGCTGAGGCTGCACAGGGTGTGTGTGTGTGTGTTAGCTGAGGCTGCACAGGGTGTGTGTGTGTGTGTGTGTTAGCTGAGGCTGCACAGGGTGTGTGTGTGTGTGTGTTAGCTGAGGCTGCACAGGGTGTGTGTGTGTTAGCTGAGGCTGCACAGGGTGTGTGTGTGGGTGTGTTAGCTGAGGCTGCACAGGGTGTGTGTGTGTGTTAGCTGAGGCTGCACAGGGTGTGTGTGTGTTAGCTGAGGCTGCACAGGGTGTGTGTGTGTGTGTGTGTGTGTTAGCTGAGGCTGCACAGGGTGTGTGTGTGTGTGTGTTAGCTGAGGCTGCACAGGGTGTGTGTGTGTTAGCTGAGGCTGCACAGGGTATGTGTGTGTGTGTGTGTGTGTGTTAGCTGAGGCTGCACAGGGTGGGGGTGTGTGTGTTAGCTGAGGCTGCACAGGGTGGGGGGGTGTTAGCTGAGGCTGCACAGGGTGGGGGGGGTGTTAGCTGGGGCTGCACAGGGTGGGGGGGGGGGGTGTGTTAGCTGAGGCTGCACAGGGTGGGTGGGGTGTGTTAGCTGAGAATGCACAAGGTGGGGGGGTGTTAGCGGAGGCTGCACAGGGTGGGGGGGTGTTAGCTGAGGCTGCACAGGGTGGGGGGTGTTAGCTGAGGCTGCACAGGGTGGGGGGGTGTGTGTTAGCTGAGGCTGCACAGGGTGGGGGTGTGTGTGTGTTAGCTGAGGCTGCACAGGGTGGGGGTGGGTGTGTGTGTGAACTGAGGCTGCACAGGGGGGGTGCATGTGTGTGTTAGCTGTGGCTGCACAGGGGGGGTTGCGTGTGTGTGTGTGAGCTGAGGCTGCACAGGGTGGGGGGGTGTGTGTGAGCTGAGGCTGCACAGGGTGGGGTGTGTGTGTGTGTGTGTGTGAGCTGAGGCTGCACAGGGTGGGGGGGGGGTGTGAGCTGAGGCTGCACAGGGTGTGTGTGTGTGTTAGCTGAGGCTGCACAGGGTGGGGGTGGGTGTGTGTGTGTGAGCTGAGGCTGCACAGGGTGGGGGGGAGGGGGGTGTGTGTGTGTGAGCTGAGGCTGCACAGGGGGGGTGCGTGTGTGTGTGTTAGCTAAGGCTGCACAGGGGGGGTGGGTGTGTGTGTGTGAGCTGAGGCTGCACAGGGTGGGGGGGTGTGGGTGTGAGAGCTGAGGCTGCACAGGGTGGGGGTGTGTTTGTGTGTGTGTGTGTTAGCTGGGGCTCCACAGGGGGGGGTGGGTGTGTGTGTGTGAGCTGAGGCTGCACAGGGTGGGGGTGTGTGTGTGTGTGAGCTGAGGCTGCACAGGGGGGGGTGCGTGTGTGTGTGTTAGCTGAGGCTGCAAAGGGGGGGTGCGTGTGTGTGTGTGTGTGTTAGCTGAGGCTGCACAGGGTGGGGGTGTGTTTGTGTGTGTGTGTGTGTGTGTGTGTTAGCTGAGGCTGCACAAGGTGGGGGGGGTGTTAGCTGAGGCTGCACAGGGTGTGTGTGTGTGTGTGTGTGTGTGTTAGCTGAGGCTGGGGCACATTGCTACAAGGGGACAAGGATGCACACATTTTTACAGAATGGGAAACAAGATGGGGCACATTACTACAAGATGTTGGCCAAAATTACTATGCGGTGGTTATTGTAAAACTGTATTACTTACAAAAAGGGGAAAAAATGTAAAAAAAAAAGTGTGTATGTATGTAGATATATATACACACACACACACACACACACACACACACACACACACACTACACATTTGTTATAATGGACAAATGAAAAATGTTCAAAAACAGTGATTCAAGGGTGTATAGAAAGAAAAAATGGTACCACTACCAACGTCACTTTGTCCTGAAAGGAATGCGGCCCCTCAAATTATTTTTTTTCCTGTGTGCGGCCCATACACCCAGCCGAGTTTGAGACCCCTGTTCTAGACGGTCCAGAGTCGTCGTGGGACACCCTTATTTTTTTTCTTACAATAAATTGGTGAAAGAGGGAATGTTTTGGGGAGTGTTTTTTCAAATAAATTTTTTTTGTCGATTTTTTTTTTTTGTTAGTACTGACAGTTTATGATGTCGGGTATCTGATAGATGCCATGACATCACAAACTGCTGGGCTTGATGTCAGGTGACTTTACAGCTAGTATCAACCCCATTTATTACCCCGTTTGCCACTGCACCAGGGCACGGGATGAGCTGGGGTGAAGCGCCAGGATTGGCGCATCTAATGGATGCGCCACGTCTGGGGTGCCTGTGCCCTGCTATTGTTAGGCTGTGAAGGGCCAATAACTATGGACCTTCCCACCCTGAGAATACCAGACCACAGCTGTCCGCTTTACCTTGGCTGGTGATCTGGTAACGCCAGGCAGATGGGGGTGGCAACCCATAGCTGTCTGCTTTATCTGCACTGAGAATCAAAAATACCGCGGAGCGCTACGTCATTTTTTTTAAAGATTTATTTTTACAGCACTGTCATGTCAGGCAATCAAAATACAGGGTAGCCCTTTTTGTTTTTAGTCATTTAAATAAATAATTAAAAAAAATATATATGGGCTCCCGCTGCATTTTTTGTATTGCTAGCTAAGGGTAATGCAAGCAGCTACTGGCTGCTAACCCCCACTGCTTGGTGTTACCTTCACTGGCAATGGAAAATCCAGGGAAGCATTTTTTATTTTTCTTGCCAAAAAACTACAAAAAAAATTACGTGTGCTTCGCCATATTTTTGTATGCTAGCCAGGTACAGCAGGCACCTACGGGCTGCCCCCAACCCCCGGCTGCCTATTTCTACCCGGCTGGGAACTAAAAATATAGGGAAGCCCTTTTTTTACTTAATTCATGAATTTTATGAAATAATTAAAAAAAAAAAAAACGACGTAGGCTTTGCCCCATTTTTGTGTCCAGCCAGGTACAACTAGGCAGCTGGGGATTGGAATCCACAGCACAGGTTAGCCCGAGGTTTCCCCTCATAGAAGCGCCATCATCTGGCGCTGTATCCAACTCTTCCAACAGCCCTGAAGCCGGGTGGCTTGTTGGGTAATCATGAGTTAATACTGGCTTTGTTTTACGAGCTAGTATTAAGCCAGAGATTCTTAATGTCAGGCACGTTTGACCCGGCCATTAAGAATCTCCAATAAAGGGTTAAAAAAAAACACCACACAGAAAAAAATACTTTAATAGAAATAAATAAACAGACACACTTAGAGACTCCATCTTTATTACCCCCTGTCACCCCTCCACGATCCATAGTCTTCTGTCTTCTTTCTCCTTCAACACATGCAGCTCTGTGTGCTCCATCAGACAGCACAGCTGCATGGGGGAAGACGCTGTGCTCCGTGCAGAAATCACTCTTTGAGAGTGACCACAGGCTCCCAGCTGTAAGCGGTGGCACAGGTTGCAAAAGCAATTCTGCTCTGATTACGTGATTCCGGTGCCGCTGCGTGCTGGTAGCAGGACGTCCCCGTCACCGCTACCAAGCGCGTTGGTATGGCAACGGTGATCTCCGTTATTGACCGGCTGTGTCAGCCGCTCAAGAGCTGGCTTCTTCGGACGCTGGTAACTACGGTAAACATTGGGTAACCAAGAAGCCCTTTCCTTGGTTACCCGATGTTTACCGTAGTTACCAGCATCCGCCGCTTTCACGCTGTTAGTGCCGGCTCCCTGCTCCCTGCACACATAGCCAGACTACTACTACTGGCTAGGAGTGCAGGGAGCCAGCGCTAAGCAGTGTGCGCTGGTAACCAAGGTAAATATCGGGTTGGTTACCCGATATTTACCTTAGTTACCAAGTGCAGCATCGCTTCCACGCGTCGCTGCTGGCTGGGGGCTGGTTGCTGGTGAGATCTGCCTGTTTGACAGCTCACCAGCAACCCGTGTAGCGACGCTCCAGCGATCCCTGCCAGGTCAGGTTGCTGGTGGGATCGCTGGAGCGTCGCTTAGTGTGATGGTACCTTAAGGGAACGGGGAAGCAGAGAGGGGGGTCGACCATGTGCTAAAGCATGTCGCCGGTACACGGCGATACACAAACATGCACCGTGTAACAGAGAGATGCAATGACAGATCCTAGCATGAGGCGTCATAGTCATGTGACCAGTCAGTAGCCAATGAGATAACAGACACGTGACCGGTCACATGCTATTTTGATGATGTCACGTAGGTCCTGCATCACTGCTTGTGTTCCCGGAGGATGCAGCGATTATCGGGAGGAATAGCGGCAGGAGACAGAGTGCAGGACTCATCCCGGGCACCGATAAGTGTTATGGCAATGTTTATTAATTGTATGTGTACATTTATAATGCGTTTTTATGTGTTTGTGATTGCCTCCCATTGTTTCCTATGGGTTCGAGTGGTTCGCCGAACCGGTTCGCCGAACCGAACTCGAACCAGACCTCGGTTCGGCAAGCCGAACCGCGACCGGTTCGCTTATCTCTACTCAGCACTCCGAACCCTGATTGCGGGCTTGGGCCGCTGAGGCTTCCTGCGGAGGAGACTTACAGCCCCGCAGGTCAGGAGGACGCCTGCTGTATAGCATTTCCTGATCGTGGGCACATATGCTGGGGGGTTGGCGCCGGCAGGACTTTACTACAGTTGACTCATTTGCGTTAACGCGCAGAGGAGCTGTCTGCGCTGTATCAAGGGCTACTGTCCGCCAATCAGATGCAAGGAGAGCGACGTCACCTCCTTGCATCTGATTGGTGGGTGGCACCCATTGGTATAGTGCAGACAGCTCCTCTGCGCTGTACCACAAATGAGTCAACTGTAGTAAAGTAAGCCCTGCCGGTGTCAACCCCCAGCATAGAGCCGTGATTGTCACGGGGTCTGCGGGCTGCAACAAGCAGCCTGTGGGGCCGCATGCACCCTGCGGGATGCGTGTTTGAGATCTCTGGTCTAAGTGGGTCCACTCCTGCTTGCCACAACCCTGGCGAGTGTCACACAGTTCCTCCTCTATGTGTCTTCCAGAGTGTATTGAATTCCCTCCTTTAAATTTTTGCTATGACTTGCACTTAGTGTGTAGGCTTTACCACTGTATCAGTCCCACTCTTATTAAAATTGATACCAAAACATTTCTGAGGCCATTCTCTCTTTGTCTTCCAGGGTGTATTGAAATCCCTCCTTTAAATTTTTGCCAATTCTTGCACTTAATGCATAGGCTTTAAAGCTCTAGGAGTCCCACTCTTTTTAAAAAATTGACCAAAAATGTAGTCTGAGGTCCAGTGTGTCTTCCATTGTGTATTGCAATTCCTCCTTTAAATACTGTACTTTTCAGTTTATAAGACGCATCCAAAATTTAAAGAGAAAAAGGATGAAAAAAATGGGGTCTGTCTTATAATCCAATGGTGTCTTACCAGAGGTGGTGGCAGCGGTGGCAGAGCAGGGTCACAGGAGGCAGGATGATTCTGTGGGTGGCTCAGCCAGTGGGTGTCTCACATGCTGTCCCAGAAACTGTCGGCAGTGGTAGCTGTGCTGAGGCAGCTGTGCTGGTGCTGAGTAGGCTGTGCTGTGGCAGCTGTGCTGGTGCTGGGGCAGCTGTGCTGGTGCTGGGGCAGCTGTGCTGGTGCTGAGGCAGCTGGGCTGGTGCTGAGGCAGCTGGGCTGGGGCTGCGGCGGTGGATGTGGGGAGCAGGGCAGTGCGGCAAGTGTCACAGATGCTCTGTCGGTGGTGCGGGCTTCAAAGAAATGGCAACCAGAGTCGGCGCGTGCGCAGATTGGGCTCTCGCCTCAATCACAAGCTGAGATCTCATCTGAGCATGCCCCACCTCCAGGCACCATTTTCCTTAAGACCGCTGCTGGGAGATCAATGGGCCAGAGAGGGCGCATGCGCAGATGAGATCTTGAGCCGAGAGCTCCGTCTGCGCACGCGCCAGCTCTGGGTACCATTATTTGAAGCCGTCACTGCCAGCAGACCCAGCCCAGCTGCCGCAGACCCTGCACAGCTACCGCTAGCTACTCAGCCGCCGCCTACCCTGCACAGCCACCACAGACCCTGCACAGTGCCACTGACTGTGCAGAGCTTCCACTAACCGTGCACAGCTGCCGCAGACCGTGCACTGCCTCCGCAGACCCTGCACAGCCACCGTAGCATTGCCCCTTTCTCTTGCTACCCCTCTCCACCACCCCCCGGTAAGCTACATTCGGATTTCAATGTGCACCCCTCATTTTCCTTCCAAATTTTTGGAAGGAAAGTGCGTCTTATAATCCGAAAAATACGATACTGTGACATACGGCTATTAATGCTATGTTCACAAGTTGCAGTTTTGCTGCATTTTTAGGCTGTGTGAATGCTGCATTTTTTCTAGGGCATTTCTGGTGCATTTTCGGTGTTTTTTTGCGCGCGTTTTTTTCAAATTCATTTCTCATGCATTTGGGATGGAAAAACATTGGCAAAAATGAAGAAAGAATTGACATGCTGCAGTTTATTTTCTGGTGCAAAGTTGGAAGGGAAAAAAGTAACATGTGCACAAACTTTAGAATTCTCATTGATTTTGCTGGTATAAGGATTTGCATGCAGATTTGTGACAAAACTGCACTCAGAAACGCATCAAAATGCGATAAAAACACACTGTGTTCACATAGCCTTACTGTACCAGCAAAAGCTAGGAAATAACAAATCTAAAGCCCACTTTACACGTTGCAATTAGTTGTACAATCGCATTTGCGATGTGACACGCCCAGGTTGCATACGGGATCTTATGAGATTGCACGTTGGTCGTTCATTTGCTGTCACACGAGCGTTAGTAGTCTATGTTAAATTGATCAATTTTGTGTGCGATCCTTTAGATCACGTGTTCTGTGACGTATGCATTGGGCACCTTTTTTTTGTTTTTTAATATATTGACTTGCCAAGCGTGTGTATGTGTAGGGATGCGTTTTTACTATGTCATCTGCCATTCAGCTCTGCTACATGGCTGCTAACAGCAGACACAGACAGCCATGTAGCAGAGCTGAATGGCAGATGACAGCAGACACAGACAGAGCCGCACTGTGAGAATGAACTTGGGTGAACTTCACCCGACTTCATTGTCATGCTGCGGCTCTGTCTGTGCCGCGTCCTGATTAACGGTCACCAGTGAAGGACTCACCGGTGACCGCTAAACTCCTGAGTAACTGAATTGAGCAGCCCTCTCTCATATACTCACCGATCCCCGATCCCCGGCGCTGCACGGCATTCACACTGCTCCGGCGGCTTTTACTGTTTTGAAAAAGCCGGCCGCCCATTAAACAATCTCGTATTCCCTGCTTTCCCCGCCCACCGGCGCCTATGATTGGTTACAGTGAGACACGCCCCCACGCTGAGTGACAGGTGTCACACTGCACCCAATCACAGCAGCCGGTGGGCGTGTCTATACTGTGTAGTGAAATAAATAATTCAATAATTAAAAAAAACTTTGTGCGGTTCCCCCCAATTTTAAAACCAGCCAGATAAAGCCATACGGCTGAAGGCTGGTATTCTCAGGATGGGGAGCTCCACGTTATGGGGAGCCCCCCAGCCTAACAATATCAGCCAACAGCCGCCCAGAATTGCCGCATACATTAGATGCGACAGTTCTGGGACTGTACCCGGCTCTTCCCGATTTACCCTGGTGCGTTGGCAAATCGGGGTAATAAGGAGTTATTGGCAGCCCATAGCTGCCAATAAGTCCTAGATTAATCATGTCAGGCGTCTCCCCGAGATACCCTCCATGATTAATCTGTAAATTACAGTAAATAAACACACACACGCCCGAAAAAATCCTTTATTAGAAATAAAAAACACACACATATACCCTGGTTCACCACTTTAATCAGCCCCAAAAAGCCCTCCATGTCCGGCGTAATCCAGGATGATGCAGCGTCGCATCCAGCGCTGCTGCATGGAGGTGACCGGAGCTGCAGCAGACACCGCCGCTCCGGTCACCTCCATACAGCTAATGAAGACAGCCGTGCGATCAGCTGAGCGTCAGTGAGGTTACCCGCTGTCACTGGATCCAGCGGTGGCCGCGGGTAACCTCAGTGACAGCTCAGCTGATCGCGCTACTCACCGCGCTCCTCTCACCTCCACGCAGCAACTGAGGTGAGTAGCGCGATCAGCTGAGCTGTCACTGAAGTTACCCGCGGCCACCGCTGGATCCAGTGACAGCGGGTAACCTCACTGACAGCTCAGCTGATCGCACGGCTGTCTTCATTACCTGCGTGGAGGTGACCGGAGCGGCGGTGTCTGCTGCAGCTCCGGTCACCTCCATGCAGCAGCGCTGGATGCGACGCTGGAGCATCCTGGATTACGCCGGACATGGAGGGCTTTTTGGGGCTGATTAAAGTGGTGAACCAGGGTATATGTTTGTGTTTTTTATTTCTAATAAAGGATTTTTTTCGGGTGTGTGTGTTTATTTACTGTAATTTACAGATTAATCATGGAAGGTTTCTCCGGGAGACGCCTGACATGATTAATCTAGGACTTATTGGCAGCTATGGGCTGCCAATAACTCCTTATTACCCCGATTTGCCAACGCACCAGGGCAAATCGGGAAGAGCCGGGTACAGTCCCAGAACTGTCGCATCTAATGTATGCGGCAATTCTGGGCGGCTGTTGGCTGATATTGTTAGGCTGGGGGGCTCCCCATAACGTGGAGCTCCCCATCCTGAGAATACCAGCCTTCAGCCGTATGGCTTTATCTGGCTGGTTTTAAAATTGGGGGGGACCGCACGCCGTTTTTTTTAATTATTTAATTATTTATTTCACTACACAGTATAGACACGCCCACCGGCTGCTGTGATTGGGTGCAATGTGACACCTGTCACTCAGAGTGGGGGCGTGTCTCACTGTAACCAATCATAGGCGCCGGTGGGCGGGGAAAGCAGGGAATACGAGATTGTTTAATGGGCGGCCAGCTTTTTCAAAACAGTAAAAGCCGCCGGAGCAGTGTGAATGCCGTGCAGAGCCGGGGATCGGGGATCGGTGAGTATATGAGAGAGGGGGATAGACTGACATGGACAGAGAGTGAGGGACATAGATAGTGACCGACTGACAGAGATTAGTGAATGACAGACATTGTGAGGCGCTTCAGAACGCAGCTTTTCAGCTGCGCTCTGAAGCGGACCTTTTTTAAGCTGCGGTGCAGAGCGCACACCTGCGCACATAGCATCAGACACCAAAATCGTATGAGGGATGTCACACGTTTCAATTGACTAGGTTCGTGCAACAAAACACTCAATTCTAGAGAAAGATACGATGTGTTTGCGATCAACGGTTTTTCGTTCAATCCTGATCGCACGTAGCTGTCACACGCAGATACCTCACAAACGATGCCGGATGTGCGTCACTTATAACTTGACCCCAACGACGGATTGTGAGATATATTGAAGCGTGTGTAGCGGGCTTAAGGCTAGAATAACACTTGCAAGTGTAAAATCGGACCGATTCTCATGCTAGAAAGTAGCATGAGCTCTCTCCGAGTGTTGATCCGTGAACAATGCAACTGCAATGCGATTATGTAATTTTTCTCATGATTGTAGTCCATGTGCAATCCGTGTGTGATCCGTATGTGATCCGTTTTTATTCTCAGCAGATATGTCATCTGCCATTCAGCTCTGCTACATGGCCGCTGACAGCAGACACAGACAGAGCCGTGCGATCAGAATGAAGTCGGATGAACTTCACCCGACTTCATTGTCATCCCGCGGCTCTGTCTGTGTGTCATGGCCTGATTTTCGGTCACCGGTGAAGGTCTCACCGGTGACCGCAAATCCCGAGTGACTTAAATGATCTGCGCTATCAGCGGTGCCATCCCTGAGGTTACCCGAGGCCACAGCTGAAGTCCTCTCACTGAGATCTGTGGCCGCGGGTAACCTGAGTGACGTCATCGCTGACAGCGCAGATCACTTCAGTCGCTGCAGGGAGCTCACAGAGAGCGGTTGTGGTCTGTGACCGCTCTCTGTCAGCTTCTGATGTAGCAGAGCTGAAAACGTCGTGGGACCTCTGTGGATTACGTCAGACCTGGAGGGGTATTTGGGGGTTTACTAAAGTGGTGAAAGAGGGTGTTTTTTTGTCATTTATTTCAAATAAATGATTTTTGGTGTATGTCTTTATTTTCTTTATCTTAAAGGTAAATCATGGAAGGTATCTCGGGGAGAAGCACTGCCATGATTAACCTGGGACTTAGTGGCAGCTATGGGCTGCTGCCATTAACTCCTTACTACCTCGTTTGCCACCGCACCAGGGCAAATCGGGATGAGCCGGGTACAGTCCCGGGACTGTCGCATCTAATGGATGCGGCAATTCCGGGCGGCTACTGGCTGATATTGTTTGGGTGGGGGGCTCCCCATAACGTGGCGCTCACCATTCTGACAATACCAGTCTCCTGCCATATGGCTTTACCCTGGCTGGTATGAAAATTGGGGGGACCGCACGCCTTTTTTTTTTAAAGTATTTATTTATTTAATTTACTGCACGATATAGACCCGCCCACCAGCAGCTGTGATTGGTTGCAGTGAGACAGCTGTCACTCAACGTGGAGGCGTGTCTGACTGCAACCAATCATAGGCGCCGGTGGGCGGGGAAAGCAGTGAATACTAGATGGAATAATGAGCGGCCGGCTTTTTCAAAAGAGGAAAAGCCGCCGGAGCTTTGTGACAGCCGTGCAGCGCCGTGCTGGTGATCGGGAATCATTGAGATTGTGACAGGGGGCAAGAGGGATAGACCGACAGAGAGAGAGACCGACAGAGAGAGACTGACAGACAGAGAGAGAGAGACCGACTGACAGAGATAGAGAGAGACTGACTGACAGAGATAGAGATTGACCGACATCGACAGACCTCACTCATTTCCAGTGTTTTCTGCAACATGTGATAAATGTATTGAGAAAAACGCATGTCACTAGGATGGTGTGTGTGCCATCCATGTGATATCCATTTTTTTTCACGCACCCATAGACTTTTATTGGAGTGACTCACACGTGAAACTCTACAAAACGCAGCATGCTGCGATTTTTTTTTTCTCAGTCCGATTTGGACTGAAAAGAAAATAGCAGATCAGAACTGCCTCATTGATTAACATTGGTCTGAGTGTAACGCGAGATTTTCTCGCATTGCACTCGTGCGAGTTAATCGCAAGTGTGACTCCAGCCTAATGCACATATGACGCCCTGGACTAGCCAGGTAGTCACAGGTAGACCCCCTACACAAACACCAGCCCCTAATAAGGTGACAGCAGCCAACCTACAAACCCTTGTCACCTCTCTCAGTGTTCAATGATCACACCAGGGGGCGGAGCCAGGTGGTTGGCCATGCCCACCGAGGAGTCCAGAGGGCCTGAGACAGGAAACAAACGGTCAGTCAGTTCAAGTTGAGTAGTGAGTGTAGGTCAAGTGCAGCAGGCCTGTGGCGTCAGGTCAGCAGCAACAACACTGACCGGTGCCGAGGTCGTAGCCCTGGTACCATGGCAAGGAGGCAGATGGTGGTTGCCGCCTGCAGGAGCCGGGAAGACGGCTGGTGGAACCGTAAGGGACCGGGACAGGGTAGTGGCCCGCCGGTACTGAACCGGGGAGGCAACTGGAAACCGGAGCACCAGGAGGGGTACTCAGACCCAGAACGAGGTCCAGAAGCCACTAGACCACGTCAAATGCACTGATTGAGGTCTGGACCTTAGGTCCTTTCCCGTCCCAAGACCCGAAAGACAGCAACAGCCCACCAAGGGGGATAGAAAGCCACTGCACAGGCAGAGAGATCCCACGGGCCAGCACCTGCGGACAAATGGGTTCCCCGACACACATCAAGCCGGGGAGCGGACTACCGTTGCTGAAGCATAGGCAGTCAAGTTCTACAAAGAGGTGCAGGAGAAAGGCGGGAACCGCCAACCTGAGAAAGGGGCAAAGCGCAGCCGGCTGCGGGCACCGACCACCATCCTTTTTGGTTTACCAGAGACTCCGGTGTATCTGTCATAGTGAGTACAACAGTGCCCTCGGGCCGCGCACCGCACCACACCATCTTGCCCGCACCTCACAACCACCGGGCCCCGGGACCATCACCCCCTGCCCACGGAGGAGTCAACACAAGGCTGCATAACACCGTCCCCGGGAGCCTAGTTAATGGCAGCAGTGGTGCCCACATTCACCACAACCCGTGGGTGGCCTCACAAACTTACACCTTTAAACTCCACGGCCTCGGCCGTGAACCTTCCCCACCGAAATCCCTACATGTAGCGCCAACTCCCTTTCAGAGCGACGTGACCCCCGGGTCCGGGAGGAGCTCGAGCCACCCACCGACGAGCATGGACCCGAGAGGCTCGGCAGCCGGCCGAGCCCCGGGGCGGTACACACACATTGTTTTTTTTTCCTGACTGCAATGGAAAACTGTTATGTTTTTGAAAAAAGCAGCATGTTAATTCTTTCAGTGCTTTTGCGGCATTGTTTCAAAATTGAAAGCAATGAGAGAGTGCAAAAACGCTGTGTGTGAACATAGGCTACGGGGTAGAAAAGGGTTGATTTTTTTTGTTCACTTTCTTAATTTACCTTATATACATGTCATTATACAGGAAAGAATATTTCATAAAATTTTTGTTTGCTTCCATCCATTTCCGCGTTTTTCCTGCCTCTTTAGTCCTCCTAGGAGGGTCTGCTGGAAGAATGCTCGAGTTTCCTATTGGCTTCCAATATACTCCTTACTTGAGTACAGCCTGTCCATGCGTCCGACCTGCTTAATTCAAATAACGAACACTCGAGCATCTTAGTGCTTGCTCATCACTAATTTTTACATTTTAATAAAACACAATGCGGGCATAATCAATTTTACGGGGCACTATAGGGACACAGAGAGGCCATCATATATGTTTGAATCATAATTACTATTTAGGGGCACTTAGAAGACGACCATTACTCTAAAAAATGGCACCATTACTGTTTGCTACACTATAACTATTAAGGCCATGTGCGCACATTGCGTTTTTTTCTGCGTTTTGGCTGCGTTTACAACTGCACTGTGTCATTGACAAAATGCATGCGTTGTGCTTCCCGAGCAAAGTCTATGAGAATCATGCAAAATCCGTGCGCACGTTGCTTTTTGAAATGCAGCGTTTTGATTGTCAAAAATTTGACAAAATCTCTGCGTTTATAAAAGCAGCATGTCAATTCTTTTGTCGTTTTGGCAGTGTTCTACACCCATTGAAATCAATGAGTTGTAGAAAAACACTGCCAAAATGTTAAGCAGTGCGTTTGCATTGCATTATTATTGCGATCCGCATGCTTTTTTAAGATAACAAAGGCAGGTCTTTCATCTTTCTCTCTCTGTCGGTCGGTCTGTCGGTCGATCTCTCTCTGTCTCTATCTCTTTCTATGTCCATGTTGGTCTCTCCCTCCCACCCCCTCTCTCATACTCACCGATCCACGATCACCAGCGCTGCGCTGCACGGCGTTAACACTGTGGCGGCTTCTCCTCTTTTGAAAATGCTGGCCGCTCATTAATCCATCTCGTATTCCCTGCTTCCCACGCCCACTGGCGCCTATGATTGATTACAGTCAGACACGCCCCCACGCTGAGTGACAGCTATCTCACTGCAACCAATTACAGCCGCCGGTGGGCATGTCTATATCGAGCATTAAAAAAAATAGATAAATAATTAAAAAAAAAAGACGTGCGGTCTCCCCAATTTGGATACCAGCCAGGGTAAAGCCACATGGCTGAAGGCTGGTATTCTCAGGATGGGGAGCTCCATGTTATGGGGAGCCCCCCAGCTCAACAATATCAGCCAGCAGCCACTCGGAAATGCCACATCCATTAGATGCGACAGTCCCGGGACTTTACCCGCCTCATCCCGAATTGCCCTGGTGCGATGGCAAATGGGGTAATAAGGAGTTAATGAGTTAATAGCAGCAGCCCATAGCTGCCACAAAGTCCTAGGTTAATCATGGCAGGCATCTCCCCGAGATACCTTCCATGATTAACCTGTAAGTTAAAGAAAATATAGACACACATCCAAAAAATCCTTTATTTGTAATGAAAGACAAAAAATACACCCTCTTTCACCACTTTATTAACCCCTCAAAAACACCCCCAAGTCCGACGTAATCCATGCAATGTCCCACAACGCTTCCAGCTCTGCTACATTGGAAGCTGACAGGAGCGGCAGTAGAACACCGCCGCTCCTGTGAGCTTCATGCAGCAACTGAAGTGAGTCGTGCGATCAGCTGTGCTATGACTGAGGTTATTCGCGGCCACCGCTCTCAGGTGGAGGACTGCAGCTGTGGCCGCAAGTAACCTGAGTGAAAGCACAGCTGATCGCGCGGCTCACTGCAGTCACTCAGAGGATTTGTGATCACAGGTGAGTCCTTCACGTGTGAACGCAAATCAAGCACACACACAGAGCCACGCGATCACAATGAAGTCGGGTGAAGTTCATCCGAGTTCATTCTGGTCACGCGGCTCTGTCTCGCAGCCAACCATGCTCTCTTTGACAGTGCGGTCCCACTCGGCTCTGCTGCAAGTCTATGGGGATGCTGAAGAGCCGAGTTCGACCGCACTGTCAAAAACGTGCGTTTTGAATGCTTTTCCTACTCTGTCTATGGCAGAGCAAGCATCCAGAACGCATGAATTCTACAGGAATGAGCGCACGTTGCGTTCTGCCGAATGCATCTCAGAACGCAGCTTTTTCGGCTGCGTTCTGAGACGCACATGCAGTGACTTACACGGAATTGAACGCAACGTGCGCACATGGCCTAAGAGCAATAATCCTCAACCTTTCTTTATATTCAGGGCCACATTCAGCTTTGAGAGATGGTTGTGAGCCACTATCAGCTAGTTCGTTCCCATAGTGACACCCATAGCATCGTATAAAGATAGGCAGAGTTCCGACAAAACGTACCCCAAGACCTTGTGCACCCTCCCTTATGGGCAGTGAAATTACATCTAGGATTGCTCATTTTAACCCCAATCAGTATGTTTAAACCAATACTCACCAAACTATTGCATCCAACTTCAAGTACCAAACCAACTGGCAATATCATCCCATCTCACATCCCCGCATAATATTAGAATTTAATCCTGCACTTCTGTTGGGGGCTACTAACAAAGTTACCATCTGGAGACCTTCTCTTCATAGCTATTTTCTAGACCTGTTGCTTATGCACCAATCTGGCAGGCAGCTGCGAGCCACACATCATGGTCCAGAGAGCCACATATGACTTTTGAGCTACAGATGGGGAACCTCTGATCTACAGCAATAATATTTCTGGTGCACTACCTTGCTCTATTGTTTTCAGATCTCTGTTTGACACTATACTTTGGGGATAATGATACCTTTACTTATGAACTACTTGGGGGTATTTTACCATAATACAGATGTAGTAATAAAGACAAATGGGAAAGCATTAGGCTCAGAACTAAGGATATCAGCAGAATGGGACGTTTGTGTAGGTTGGGATTATATGGGAATGGTGCTGAAAATGTGAGAAATGCTCTGTCTTGTTTCAAACTACAGATGAGTCAGGACTAGAAGAAATCATCATGGTGTAGGTCAGAGGAAAATGGTGGGAAAAGTGAATAACTGCTAAGAGAAAAGATGTCATCTGTGAGTCACTATATATATTATACTGTTATCCATTATAATGGTTTGCGGAAATTATATCTACCACTATATGGCCATTGTATGATGCTAATATTGATGTTTGTGTAGACATTTATATTTGATAACAGCATTGTCATTCAAAGATGTCTGTAATATAGCCACTAGCATTAGATTGCACCCATGCAGTTGTAAGCCTGCGTTATCTGGATTGGGGGCTCAACTCTGCACCCTATGCTTAGCCCTTGCCATGCCTCTGATTCAGCTGTTCCTATTTCTTTTAGGCTAGCGCCACACATCCGTGCCTCCGGTACGTGTTTGGCATTTTTTACATGTACCGGAGACACGTGCTCATGTTGACACAGTCATTTTAATATAAATAGCCTCACGTCCGTGTTTTGGCACGGAGCGTGTGTCCGTTCCGTGCCTACGTTTGCCCGTGCCGAAAAAGTGCTGACATGTCCGTTTTCCCCCGGCATAACGTCCTCACGGATCCATTACATCCTATGGGTCCGTGTTTACACGTACGTGATACGGATGGCCTCCGTATGCTATCCGTGTGGTCCGTGTCCGTGTTTTAAATTTGAAGATTGTTACAATTTCAAATACTTTCAGGTGGCGTAGCTAACATATTTTTTTTGCACAAAACTTACTTTGCATTTGCAGAAGGAGTGAGCAAGCAAGCAGTTGTATTTCTGTGTAGTGAAAGACCTATTTTGAGCACAATTTCTGCTTCCAAATATAATAATGGCTCCACGGGTGGACACGGAGAAACTGATATCAGCTGTCGAGACTCACCCACCATTATGGGATACACGTATTGATGGTTACCATGACAGACTGACAGTTGACCGGCATTGGCTTCAAGTTGCTGAGGAAGTGTACCCCAATAATGCATGGGATAGATGTTCGCCTTCAAAGCGTGCTAAATATGGTAAGATTTCATATTATTTTTAGCTTGTTTCTTTTTTTTTTTTTTTTTTTTAATAATTTAAAACTGTGAATGTTTTGTTATTGTAATGTTGTTTTTAATTTAAATTAACTTTATGAAGAATTGTTATATGTATTGATTTATTTATTGAGTTAATGTTAAATTTAAAAAAAGGTTAACTAACATTTCAAAAGTACAATATTTCAAAGTTAACTTTAATTTGGAATATGATTATTAATTCTTCATGAAGTTAATTAATTAACAGATCAAACTGTCATGTGAATTTCAATTCCATGTTTTATGAGTCTAATTTTTGTTTACCAATTTGTATTTTTTTTTTTTTTTTCATTATAAAATTTCAATATCATGACCTAAAATAATAAAATAATATTTCTCATTTTTTTGCAAAAATTATATTGTTAATAACAAAACATACCTTTTTATTATCTATATCACAATTACTTAAAAGTTATTTCCAGAGAAATATTATTTTGTTATGTGTGAATGTATCAAAATGTTTTTAAGTGAACAATATATGAAATACTCAATTTTCCTCTAATGTATTTGTCCACCTTTATTTTTTTAAATTGTATATTAGATTTAGCAAACATTATTATCATTAATGTGTGCAGAATTATGCAGAATGTTGCAAGTGACATATTTTGTTATATTCAACAGTTGACTTGGTCAAAAGACGTTGGCGTTCAGCACGTGATCAGTACCGAAGGGAGTACAACCCTATACCAACCTCATCCAGCCAAGGCCGCAAACGCAGATATGTTTATTATGAACAAATAAGCTTCCTATCACCCATCTTAGAAGTAACACAGTAAGTTTTTATTTAATTTTTTTTTTTTTTATAAAAAAAAAAAAAAAAAGAAAATAACTTTTTTTGCAGAAGTTATTTTAAAAAATATAAATGTTAAGATTGTAATATGTTATCTAATTGATTATAGAACGGAGGATAATCTCGACGATTCTGATGAACAACCAACAGCTGGTCCCTCTGCTACAGCCACCTCAGCATCAGAACAAGAACCTGGCAGAGAAGACAGTGAAAATCAAGAGATTCAACAAGATGCAGCAGCAACAACTGAATCACATGAGGGTGGGACTGAGAGTGCACAAACCAACACCCAAGGCTCATCAACACAACAAACAACAACACCAGCAACACAATCAACACAAACAAATGTACTTCCACGTTTTGCACCACAACCTCTCTGTGCAAGAAGAATTCGCAGACCTGAGGAAATGAGATCCTTACCGGAAATAATTGACACACGCATTATTCACATAATGAACACTTTAATTCCCGAAACAGATGCCGAGCGTTTTTGTCGGTCTTTATCTACTAGCTTAACCAAAATTGCATCCGATAGACAGGAACATGTACGTGCTGCTATGCTTACCCTACTTTCAGCTAGTCAGGCAGAACAGGAACCAGTGAGAGTTTATGAGGCCATAGAAAATTGGTGTACCATTATGCAACAACATACAGTCCCAAACACAACAGACAATCAAAATACCATTTCAACACAAACAACAATGGCAACAGTAATTGTCACTAATCCAGTATTACAACAATCTGGTCAACCTTCTATTGCTTCAAGTACGGTATTCCCAACACCAATTAGACAAGGGTATGTTGCAACCAATACTGGCGCCTTAAGCACTGTACAAAGTGCTACCTCACAGCAACCCATAAACTATATGAATTTACAACCCACTCCAAGTACTAGTTACTTTACTCAACCCACAAATATTGGTGGTTTACCTAACATGTTTCCTGGTTCAACATACCCACAATCATTCATGATGCCTCATTATCCAATCTCAACTATGTTACCTACACCACACTTACAAACAACAGTCAACTATCCTCAAGGTCAACAACATACACACACACAATACCCACTTACCCATGTAGACCCACAGGTGTACTCAACAACAGGCAATGTGTTGGCCCAAACCAGCATGCAACAGACTGTTCCACACACTACTGTAGTTAGTAATAGGAATGTTGTTCAGCAAACAACTGCTTCCATTCCTGAAAATACTATTTCTGAGGCCACACAAAACAACATACTCAGCAACACTCAGGTTACTTCCCTAGAAGATCTTGTAGACTTATGATACACATTTTTGGTAATCTTTACATTCACCAAACAAATATGATGATTGTGACCCAAAAAAAAAGGGATTTCCAAAAATGTTAAAAATCAGAGTCTACAAAAAAAAAAAAAAAAAAGGCATGTGTGATTATATTTTGGGCCAGATGACATATATGTTTTATGCCATGGCTAAGTTTCTTTTTTTATGAACACATTTGTAACCAACAAATTTGATGGCTAGATGAGTTCATATATTCTCAAAAACAAGTTTCAAATTATGATGTTTATGTAAATGTCCAACATGAGACCAACATAATTGGTTGGCAATTTTCCAACATTGCAAGCAATGCAAAAATTTTGCAAAGTGTACTATTTTAAGTAAAGTATCTTAAAAATTTGTACAGAAAACTAAAAAAATGTTACCTTTGTAAAAGTTTAGAGAAGATGAGCAATATTTTCATTTATTATTGGTAAAATAAAAAAAAACATCATTACTTTATGGAATAATAGGCATATTCTTAATAAAAAAATATGTTTTCAAATTAAAGATTATGGTTTTTTTTTATATTTATATATAATATTGCATTTTTTCAATAGACGATTAACATTATTAGTTTTGTACGTTTCAACAAACAAAAAATCAGGATACTAACACAGAAATGTACAAGCACATACATACAACATTCAGAAATCCATGTTGTTAACAGAAATGTCAGTTGGTGATTAACGCATTTTCACTTTAAGACAAGTAAGCTTTTAGCTCTTTGATTGTTTAAACTAATTAAACATTTTCATCAAAGAGAAAATAATACATTTTAACAAAAATATACCCATAAAAATGTTAACAAACATCAATATTATTATTAGCATCAAAACAATTAAAGTAATCAGTAAATAATTTTCTAATTTGTAAGCCAGATGTCACGGAATTATGAGACATAGGTTCACCTGTTGGATTAACAACATGGTTTATCTGAGATTCATCATCAACATAAGTTCCTCCATCATGTATCCGACAGAAATTGTGAAGCACTATGGTAGCCTTGATGACAGATTTGACAGAGTTTGGCTGCAACTGAATAGTTGTGTGATAAATGCGCCATTTGTTAGCTAAAATACCAAATGCACACTCCACATAACGTCTTGCTTTAGTTAGCCGATTATTAAAGTACTGTTTCCTGTCATCAATTGATCTCCTTGGATATGGTCGCATAACATGTTTGGATAATGCAAATCCTGCATCTGCTACCATGACATATGGTGCCAACGGTCCAGATGTACCAGGTAGGGCAACTAGGGGTGGGATCAATAAGGAATTTTCTTGCAGGCGTTGTGCTAATCTTGCTGAACGGAAAATACGGGCATCTGAGGCACTACCATAGGCCCCAATGTCAGCATAAATAAAATGGTATTCTGTGTCAACCAATGCCAAAATAACAACAGAAAAAAACTTATGAAAATTGAAATAACGTGAACCAGAGTTTGGTGGTTTTTTAACTCTGAAATGCTTGCCTTCCAAAGCTCCTATGCAGTTAGGAAAGTCCACAGAGTCCTTGAAGCCCTTAGAGATTTTCAACCAATCTTCTCTGTTTGGCTGAGGCATCATTTGGTCTTTTAAATGTTGCCATATCATGTCGCATGTGTGACGTACTATAACGGCAATGGTTGATCTCCCCAACAAAAAATCAAAATGTAAAGCACTAAAAGATTGACCAGTCGCCAAGAATCTATGAACACAAGACAAACAATGATTTTCAATTAGCAATATGTTTTTTTCTTTAAAACCAAACAAAAAAAAACACAAACATTGTTTAAAAATTGAGATTAGATCAAGAAATATCAATTACACATTTCAATGTGAAACATAACACATTTAAAAACGAATTAAAAAAAAAAATACCTCAGAGTCACCAAAAATCTCTCCTCAGGGGAAATGGAAAGCCGCATCCAAGTGTCCTGATGTTGCAAATGAGGTCGTAAAATATTTAGTAAGTAATCAAAACTCTCAACTGACAAACGGCAGTAAGAAAAAAACTTATCTGGGAAATTCCGTAACTCAAAAAATAAAGTATGGAAATGACCATGCATAGGCCGCATCATGATTAGTGGATGCACCCACAATCTGGTTCTTCTTACATTATCATATTGCAACATGTGCCGTCTAACGCCAAAACGCCGAGATATAATCCAACATAAAAACACTAAGGCCTCCGTGGATAATGGCATTGCGAAAAATTAGTCACAACACATAGGTGCTCAAAGGCAGAATACAAGCAGGAAACAGTTTATAGGTAACTTATATTTATGTCCTAATCACATACACCTATGTCTCATTTAATTCCAACTGATCACTATTATCTCAATGTGTGAAACATGTTAAACACGCACAAAAAAATAGACTGCACACGGAACACACACTGACGTATGTCACGCACAGGAAAACGCACACACGTACACACGTATGACACACGATATGCATACGGACACTACACGGAGGGGAAAAACGGACAGAAAAAACGGAACACGGACACAAAAAACGGACTACAGCACACGTACGTTTTTTACACGTGAGTGTGGCAGAAGCCTTAAGGAGGTGTATAAAAGTGAAGCTGTTCAGCCACCCTTCTCTTCAACTCTTCCTCATCGGGGCCACCATGCTGGGCAGTGACCAGATTGCTACATATTTGTATGTGGGTACATAAGGGTTTGAGTATGTAAAAAATATTATTAGTGGACAAAACACTTAAATTGTAGCATGAAACAGTTTTATTGTAGTTTATTACCTAAATTAATATCCAACTTTTCATATTCTCTTGTATTTGCTCAAAATGTGCAGTATAGTGCATGCGTGAGATGTGTCGCGGGCGGGGAGGAGGGTGTCAGCACTGCGCTCACCCCTCTGCTCGGGTCCGGCTGCTGCTGCTCAGTGGTGGCTCGAGCGGTGGGCCGGATCCTGGGGGTTCTCGAGCGGCACTCCTCGCCCGTGAGTGAAAGGGGATTGGGTTTTGGGATATAGCCTATTGTCCGTGACGCCACCCACGGTTGTGGTGATTTGTTGACACCACCGCTGCTCTGTATGGGGATCCCGGGAGTGATGGTGTGAAGCAGCAAGCTGTTGTGTTGCCCCTCCGTGGGTAGGGGTTGGTGATCCCGGGGCCCAGTGATGAGTTGGGAGATGCAGGGCTTGGTGGGCGCAGGGACGCAGCGCTGTGCCTTGCGGTACTGTGGTACTCACTCAGCCTGAGACGATGACACAGTTCTCGGTAAAACACACGGCTGGAAAGACGGTTCCCACGGACGGCTGCACTTGCTTTCCCCAGTAGGTGACGGTGATGTCCCTTTGTCCTGCACCTATGTTGTTGATGGTTTCGATGGGTTCCCACCGGTAACCCGCTCCCCGGCTTCAAACTGGACCGGAGGAGCTCTACTCTTTGCCCGCAGGCGCTGGCCCTCAGAAACTGGTGCCCTGGCGGTGGCGGTGTCTCTGTTTTAATGGTTGGGCTGTTGCCTTCAATCGGGACTTGGTTGTTGGGAGACAGCCGTCCCCTTCACTGACGGATTTGGCAAATTATGGCGACTCCTAGCCTTGCCGGGGTCCGAGAGGCCCCTGCCCTGGTGCTGACTGTCCTTTGTACACTGCTCCAGACCGCCGGGCCACCACCCGTCCGTGGTCCTTCCAGGAACTTCCGAACAATCACCCCTCCAGACAGTCACCGCCGTCTGCTGACCTTGCTGTCTCAGTCCGGGGCACACACCCGGACCAGCTTCAGGCTTTCTTACTGTCACTTTTACTCCTTTACTCCAGTCTTCTCCTTTGCTCCTCTACCACTTCACTTCCTTCTACTTTTCACTTGACTATTTGTTTACTCCTCCACCTCCTAAACTGAACTGCCTGGTTCTTCCCGCCTCCAGGGCTGTGAACTCCTCGGTGGGCGGAGCCAACCGCCTGGCCCACCCCCTGGTGTGAACATCAGCCCCTGGAGGAAGGCAACAAGGATTTCGGTAGCTTGGATGTTCCTAACTGGGGTGTAGGGTGTGGTGGTGTGATGACCTGTGACCCCTGGCTTGCCCAGGGCGTCACAGATGCATGGTGTCTCTACATGAACAGAGTCATATGTTACTCATAGTTTCATTACCGCAAAGATGGGGACACAAATATAATATTAATAATAATTTTA
This sequence comes from Anomaloglossus baeobatrachus, assembly GCF_048569485.1. Taxonomy (NCBI): domain Eukaryota; kingdom Metazoa; phylum Chordata; class Amphibia; order Anura; family Aromobatidae; genus Anomaloglossus; species Anomaloglossus baeobatrachus. The sequence continues at coordinate 529,422,992 of NC_134354.1, forward strand.
TTCATAAAATGGAAGCATATCTTGCAGCACTTCACAATGAAATGGGGACATGTACCAACAACAAAGACTATACAAAGTAACATAGCTCAACAGTTACAGTAGAAGTGAGGGCCCTGCTTATAAGCTTACAATTTATAAAAAAATAGGGGGGATACAGTTGGTAAATGGTGCTTGTCAGGTAGTGTCAAGCCATTATTACAATAATTAGTGGCTTTCTAATAAGTTGTATGATCCAGTCATCAGTAGAATTGAGCGATGTTCGATTTGAATGGTTCGCCAATTTCAAATTCGAGTGATTTTGGGCAGTGTTCGAGTCGTTCGACGAACTCGAATGATTTGCTTCAAATTCGGCAGTTCGAGTTACCATTTGATAATGGTTCGATCACCAAAAGCATGGCTTTTCACAGTAAAGCTATGTGTGCATGTTGTATATCTGCAGGCGTCCTGCGTCCCCAGCACAATCCTTCTCTCTTTTTTACTCACCGATCACGGGCGCGGCGCTACACTGCTGTCACAAAGCTCCGGCGGCTTTTCCTCTTTTGAAAATGGCTGCCACTCATTATTCAATCTGGTATTCCCTGCTTTCCCCGCCCACCGGCGCCCATGATTGGTTGCAGTCAGACATGCCCCCGGGATGAGTGACAGCAGTCTCACTGCAACCAATTAAAGCTGCCGGCGGGTGGGTCTATATCGTGCAGTAAAATAAATCAATAAATAATAAAAAAAAACAAAAAAGGAAAAACTGCGGTTCCCCCCAATTTTGATACCAGCCAGGATAAAGCCACATGGCTGGAGGCTGGTATTGTCAGGATGGGGAGCGCCACAATATCGGGAGCCCACCACCCTAACAATATTACCCAGCAGCCGCCTAGAATTGCCGCATCCATTAGATGTGACAGTCCCGGGACTCTACCCGGCTCATCCCGAATTGCTCTGGTGCAGTGGCAATCGGGGTAATAAGGAGTTAATAATGGCAGGCGTCTTCCCGAGATACTTTCCATGATTAACCTGTAAGTGAAAGTAAATAAACACACACAAGGAAAAATCCTTTATTTGGAAAAAAAGACAAAAAAACAACCCTTTTTCACCCTTTTTTTTAAATCCCCAAATACCCCTCCAGGTCCTAAGTAATCCACAGAGGTCCTGCGACGCATCCAACTCTGCTACATGAAGCTGACAGGGAGCGCCATAGAACACGAGCGCTCTGTGTCAGATCCATGCAGCAGCTGAAGTGAGCCGCGCTGTCAGCAGGGATGTCACTAAGGTAATGCCTGCGTTTGTGGTGATGATGGGGGTTGTAGTGCCTGCGTGTGTGCAGTGATGAGTGCGGTAGTGCCGGTGTTTGCCCTCCCATCCGTCCATTCATCCCTCCCTCCATCCCTCCCTCCATCCCTCCCTCCATCTCTCTATCCATCCATCCCTCCATCCATCCCTCCATCCATTCATCCATCCCTCCATCCCTCCAGCCATCCCTCCAGCCACTCATCCATCCCTCCATCCATCCATCCATCCATCCATCCCTCCATCCATCCATCCATCCATCCATCCATCCATCCCTCCATCCCATTCATCCCTCCCTCCATCCCTCCATCTATTCATCCCTCCCTTCATCCCCCCATCCATCCCTCTATCCATCCATCCATTCATCCATCCCTCCATTCCTCCATCCATCCATCCATCCATCCCTCCTTCCCTCCATCCATTTATCCCTCCCTCCATCCCTCCCTCCATCCCTCTATCCCTCCATCCATCCCTTTATCCATCCATCCATCCCTCCATCCATCCCTCCATCCATCCCTCCATCCATCCATTCATCCATCCATCCATCCATCCATCCCTCCCTTCATCCCTCCCTCCATCCATCCATCCCTCCATCCCTCCATCCATTCATCCCTCCATCCCTCCATCCATTCATCCCTCCATCCATTCCTCCATCCATTCATCCATCCATCCCTCCATCCATCCCTCCATCCATTCATCCATCCCTCCATCCCTCCCTCCATCCATTCATCCATCCCTCCATCCAGCCATCCATCCCTCCATCCCATTCATCCCTCCCTACATCTCTCCATCCATTCATCCCTCCCTTCATCCCTCCACCCATCCCTCTATCCCTCTATCCATCCCTCCCTCCATCCATCCCTCCTTCCCTCCATCCCTCCTTCCCTCCATCCATTCATCCCTCCCTCCATCCCTCCCTCCATCCCTCCCTCCATCCATCCCTCCATCCATACATCCCTCGATCCATCCCTCCATCCATTCATCTATCCCTCCATGCCTCCATCCATCCCTCCATACATCCATCCCTCCATCCCTCCATCCATCCATCCCTCCATCCCTCCCTCCATCTCTCCATCCATTCATCCCTCCCTTTATCCCTCCCTCCATCCCCCCATCCATCTTTTCATCCATCCATTCATCCATCCCTCCATCCCTCCATCCCTCCATCCCTTCATCCCTCCCTCCATCCCTCTATCCCTCCATCCATCCCTTTATCCATCCATCCATCCATCCATACCTCCATCCATACATCCCTCCATCCATCCCTCCATCCATTCCTCCATCCCTACATCTCTCCATCCATTCATCCCTTCCTTCATCCCTCCCTTCATCCCTCCCTCCATCCCTCCACCCATCCCTCTATCCCTCCATGCATCCCTCCATCCCTCCCTCCATCTATCCCTCCATCCCTCCCTCCATCCCTACTCAGCTGGGAACTAAAAATATAGGGAAGCCCATTTTTTTAATTATTTCATGAATTTCATGAAACAATTAAAAAAAAATACGACATGTGTTTCGCCCCATTTTTGTGTCCAGCCAGGTACAAATAGACAGCTGGGGATTGGAATCTTCAGCACAGGTTTGCACGAGCTTTCTGGGCCCCTCTGCTGCGAATTGCAGTCCGCAGCCGCCCCAGAAAATGGTGCTTTCATAGAAGCGCCATCATCTGGCGCTGTATCCAACTCTTCCAGCTACCCTGATGCCGGGTGGCTTGCTGGGTAATAATGGGTTAATACTAGCTTTGTTTTATTAGCTAGTATTAAGCCAGAGATTCTTAATGTCAGGCAAGTTTGACCCAGCTATTAAGAATCTCCAATAAAGGGTTAAAAAAAAGACACCACACAGAGAAAAAATACTTTAATAGAAATAAATACACAGACACACTTAGACTCCATGTTTATTACTCCCTCTCACCCCTCCACGATCCTGGTCTTCTGTCTTTTTTCTCCTTCAACTCATGCAGCTCTGCTACATCAGACAGCACTGCATGGGAGGAAGACGCTGCTGCTCCCGTGCAGTCTAATCACTCACTGAGTGAGCAGAGGCTGTGGGTTGTAAGCGGTGATGTCACTGCTGCCACCGTTGAAATAGTAATCTGATAGGCGGGTTACTACAGCAACGGTGATCTCTGTTATTCACCGGCTGTGGCATCCAGTCCTTGCATGTGGGCTGACTCTGTAAATGAGCACCGTGTACTGGAGAGATGCACTGACAGGACCTAGCATGACGTCTAGCCATGTGACCAGTCTGTAGCCAATGAGATAATAGACACGTGACTGGTCACATGTCATGACGACATCACGGAAGGTCCTATCATCGGTGCTGGTTACCGGGAGGGCACAGCGATGACCGGAAGGAAAAGCGGTGGGAGACAGAGTGCAGGATGCATCACGGAGACCTGTAAGTGTAATGGCAATGTTTATTAACTGTATGTGTACATGTATAATGTGTTTTGTATGTGTTTGTGTTTGCCTCCCATTGTTTTCAATGGGGTTCGAAGGTGTTCGTCGATCGTTCGCCGAACTGAGCCGCCGTTCAACAAACCGAACCAAACTTGAACACTAGGGGGTGGCTCATCTCTAGTCATCAGTCACTATCTATCTAAATGCAAATAACAGATGCAATCAGGTGCATGGAGGGTGTGGACACAGATCAATAGGAGGGACCAGATTCTAACGAAAATTTAGAAAGAGGGAACAGGGGAGCATTAGGTTAGTGAGTTGAGGTGATAGACTTGTCTAAAGAGAGATGTTGTTAAAGCATGCTTAAAAATGTGTGGGCTAGTTATCAGTCGGATCATGTGGGGTAGTGGATTCTGGAAAACTGGTGCCGTATGAGAGAAGTCTTTTAGATGGAGGTGAGAGGTTTGGAGTATGAAGGATGTTAATCTTAGATCAATTGGAGAACGGAGAGCACAGGTAGGGTGATGGAGATGAGAGAGGTGATATAGGGTGGTGCAGAACTGTGGAGAGCATTGTAATTGAGAGAGATAAATTTGTATTGTATTCTCAAACATGCACCATACCAAACCCACTAGTTAAGGCTACTTTCACACTTCAGTCATTGCAAATCCGTCATGTCAGTTGTTGCGACGGAACGACGGATCCGTCGTTATTTAGCTGTCAACGGATGCAACGGATGTGTTATTTCACAGGATTCCGTTCACAGGAATCCTGTGAAATAACTGATCCGTTGCTTCCGTTACATCCATTGTGTGTCTGTTTTATGATGGATCAATCATGATCTGTTTGTTTTTGAGACAGCCCAATGGGAGTGCCAGACATTTTGGTGACCTATTACTGTGTTTTCATAGGTCATCTGGGACAGTTTATAGAGAAAGGTGCAGAATAAATGTTGTTATAGCTAAAATTGTGTGTGGATTATTCCTATCAAGCCTATCTGGAGCCTTGCAATGTGATTGTGTACATACTGGGCAGGCTCAGTAGCAAATGATGGAATCCAGCAATGGGATTCCGTCATGCGACAGATTACGGCGGAATCCAGCACCATAGACAACCATTATACCTCTTGACGGATTGGGACAGAATCCTGCGCAGTGAGTTTTATTGACACTCCAAAAAACGTTACAAAGTAAGTTCCTTCCACCACGAATGATCCGTCACGTGGCGGATGCAACGCAAGGCCATCAATCGCAATCCGTCGTTAATAATAATAAGTTTATTTTATTTCTATAGCGCCAACATATTCCGCAGCGCTCATACAAGTCTATGGGGAAACAACTGAATCCTGCAACTGTACTTTCTCAAGGCAATGGATTGTGACTGGTGGAAAAAGACTGAAGTGTGAAAGTAGCCTAATACATATATCTTGGAATTTATTCAGCTTTGTTTATCCCCTTCACGACATATGATGTACTGTATATACATCATATGTCATGTCCCTGCCTTTGATGCAGGCTTGAACAGTGTGTCAATCTCTGACAGCAACATTTAACACTCGCCAACAGGGGGACACATCATTCAATGCGCCCATTGGTGCTCCCGCAACATGATTGCAGGGTGCCAATGTGTTGCCATGACAGCTGGGGGACTTCTGATGACCCCTACCAGTGAACCAGTCGAAGCCTAATTTGTAGGCAAAACAGCCGTCGTCCCCTGTGAGGAACCTGCACCTAGGTCTCCTCCTGCCTTTTAACCTGCACAAGTTCCAATAAAAGGTTTTCGGCACAGCGGTTGAGTGTGGTCAGTTTTCCTTTCTGGATTTGTTTGGATTTTTTTAAAACGGGATCAGTGATCAGACAAAACCGAACATTACCAACTTTTGGGGAAGGTGCTTGGGTTACCAAGCTGGAACGGAACAGGCAAAGGCTTGTACCGAATTTGAAATTGGCGAACCTCCATTGAACAGGTTCGCTCATCTATATTCAACATCACTTCTCTGTTGAGCTTCACCCATTATAGTCACATGATTTTGACATCAGCACATGTCCTTCACCACCACTTCTCCAATGCTCAGCTCCGGAGCTCAGCATTGGAGAAGTGGTATTGAAGGACCAGTGGTATAATCAATTACATTGCTAGGGGCAGGACTAAGTTAAAAAAAGAATCTTGCCTGAACTTGAGTTACAGTGACTGATCCCAGCCAAAGTGTCACCCCTATGACTGAAACGTATGGTATGTACTGCATTCACCTAATCATTTAAAGTTTTTTTTAAGCTAAATACATGGAATTTTTTAAAAAAAAAATGCATATTGCATCATATACAACACATCAACACATTGGAGGCTAGGCGGTTTGAGATTATTTATATATATATATATATATATATATATATACATACACAGTGCTGGCCAAAAGTATTGGCACCCCTGCAAATCTGTCAGATAATACTCAGTTTCTTCTTGAAAATGATTGCAATCATAAATTCTTTGGTATTATTATCTTCATTTATTTTGCTTGCAATGAAAAAGCACAAAAGAGAATGAAACAAAAATCAAATAATTGATCATTTCACACAAAACTCCAAAAATGGGCCAGACAAAAGTATTGGCACCCTTATGCGGGTGTCACACGGTACGATATATCTGGCTATGTCGTCGGGGTCACATCGTTAGTGACGAACATCGTCAGAGATATCGTACCGTGTGACACCTATGAACAAGCAGAAATACTCACCTTCTCGTTCATCGTCGATACGTCGTTCATTTTCATAATCTTGTTCCTCCTTCTGTGCTCTGGTTGTTTGTCGCTCCCGTCGCAGCACACATCGCACCATGTGACACCCTGGGAATGACGAACACAGCTTACCTGCATCCCGCCGGCAATGCGGAATAAGGAGGTGGGCGGGATGTTTACGTCCCGCTCATCTCCGCCCCTCCGCTCTTATTGGCCGGCTGCCGTGTGACGTCGCTGTGACACCGAACGTCCCTCCCACATCAGCAAGAGGATGTTCGCCACCCACAGCGAGGTCGTCCGGGAGGTAAGTAGGTGTGACGGGGGTTAACGACTTTGTGCGCCACGGGCAACTAATTGCCCGTGACGCACAAACGATGGGGGCGGGTGCGATCGCTTATGCGATCGCACGATTTATCATTCCGCGTGACGCCCGCATTAGCCTAATACTTGGTTGCACAACCTTTAGCCAAAATAACTGTGAACAACCGCTTCCGGTAACCATTGATGATTTTTTTACAATGCTTTGCTGGAATTTTAGACTATTCTTCTTTGGCAAACTGCTCCAGGTCCCTGAGATTTGAAGGGTGCCTTCTCCAAACTGCCATTTTGAGATCTCTCCACAGATGTTATATGGGATTCAGGTCTGGACTCATTGATGGCCACTTTAGTAGTCTCCAGTGCTTTCTATCAAACCATTTTCTAGTGCTTTTTGAAGTGTGTTTTGGGTCATTGTCCTGCTGGAAGACCAATGACCTTTGAGGAAGACCCAGCTTTCTCACACTGGGCTCTACATTATGCTGCAAATTTTGTTGGTAGTCTTCAGACTTCATAATGCCATGCACACGGTCAAGCAGTCCAGTGCCAGAGGCAGCAGACCAACCCAAAAACATCAGGGAACCTCCGCCATGTTTGACGGTAGGGACCGATTTCTTTTCTTTGAATGCTTCTTTTTTTCCTGTAAATTCTATGTTGATGGCTTTTCCCAAAAAGTTCTACTTTTGTCTCATCTGACCAGAGAACATTCTTCCAAAACATTTTAGGCTTTCTCAGGTAAGTTTTGGCAAACTGCAGCCTGGCTTTTTTATGTCTCAGAGTAAGAAGTGGGGTCTTCCTGGGTATTCCACCATACAGTCCCTTTTCATTCAGACGCCGACGGATAGTACGGGTTGACACTGTTGCACCCTCGGACTGCAGGGCAGCTTGAACTTGTTTGGATGTTAGTCGAGGTTCTTTATCCACCATCCGCACAATCTTGCGTTGAAATCTCTCGTCAATTTTTCTTTTCCTTCCACATCTAGGGAGGTTAGCCACAGTGCCATGGGCTTTAAACTTTGATGACACTGCGCACCGTAGACACAGGAACTTTCAGGACTTTGGAGATGGACTTGTAGCCTTGAGATTGCTCATGCTTCCTCACAATTTGGATTCTCAAGTCGTCAGACAGTTCTTTGGTCTTCTTTCTTTTATCCATGCTCAATGTGGTACACACAAGGACACAGGACAGAGGTTGAGTCAACTTTAATCCATTTCAACTGGCTGCAAGTGTTATTAGTTATTGCCAACACCTGTTAGGTGCCACAGGTAAGTTACAGGTGCTGTTAATTACCTAAATTAGAGAAGTATATAAACAAAGCGACAAAGTGCGAAACAGGCTGTCGTCCGCTCCTCGCCCCTGCACTCATCTCTCCCCCCTCACTGCTCCTGTATATGTCTGCAACCGCAGAATAAAAAGTTTTGTGTAAAGAAGATAGGACCTAGCATCACCTTAGACAGGTGCTCTGGGGTAAAAATCGTGGACAAGAAAAATGTGAACCCCGGCACACTGTATAGTTGTTAGATCTGGATATGGGAGCTTCAGGTGTAGACGAGTATCTGAGCAGGGTGGCCCTCCTTGTGTGGGTGGTCGTGCGTTCTGTGCGTCCTGATCTTGACTTCAACCCAGTCTCCTACATATAATGATTGATCTTAGCCCTGGGAACACCATTAGGTATAAACATTTGTCCTGAGATACAGTATGCTTTACATTGAGGGATAACACCTGAATTACTATCATACTACCTGTGCCCACCATTGCATCAACGGACTGATTTATCCTGGTGATGCTGTTTAACAAGTCTGACATAACCAAAGTCAGATATATCTCACCATTGGGTCCCCACAGACGCTGCTAGATCTCTAATTACAATCCTATACACAGGATCACTGCTTACAGATTCTATAGCCACCACAGCAGGTTAATTTTGCCAGACCCTGTTTTTGCAGGCTGATATCCTCTATTAAATATTATTCAATACATATTACCATCTCTGTCTTGCCGGATGCGGGCGTGGATGGTCAGATTGTCCGACCAGATGAAGGCTTGAAGCCGAAACGTCGTCGAGGTGGACTTTCTACTATTGTACAGCAATTTTTGTTCTCACTTACAATAAAAGAAAAAAATAGATCAAGATTACTGAACTTGTGTCCGCTTTTCTTGTGGGAAACTATACAGTGTGCCGGGGTTCACATTTTTCTTGTCTTAAAAAGTTTTATGTAACTGACAGAGTGAGCTGCCGCCTAGTTCTTCTATATGCTGGATCTCTAAATTAGAGAAGCATCACATGATTTTTCAAACAGTGCCAATACTTTTGTCCACCCCCTTTTTTTTATGTTTGGTGTGGAATTATATCCAATTTGGCTTTATGACAATTTTTCATTTTCTTTTCATTGAAGACAAATTAAATGAAGATAATAATAACAAAGAATTTGTGATTGCAATCATTTTCAAGAAGAAACTGAGTATTATCTGACAGAATTGCAGGGGTGCCAATACTTTTGGCCAGCACTATATATATATATATATATATATATATATATATATATATATATATATATATATATGACATGACAAGTTCCCTTTAAGGTAGATGAGCAAACTGTACCCTATGATCAATGCTGAGATTGTACAGTCATGGCCAAAAGTTTTGAGAATGCTACAAATATTAATTTTTACAAAGTCTACTGCTTAAGTTTTTCTAATGGCAATTTGCATATACTCCAAAATGTCATAAACAGTGATCAGCTTATCAGCAATTACTTGCAAAGTCAATATTGGCTAAGAAAATGAACTTTAATCCCCAAAACACATTTCAACATCATTGCATTCCTGCCTTAAAAGGAGCAGCTAACATTGTTTAAGTGATTGTTCCATTAACACAGGTGTAGATGTTGATGAGGACAGGGCTGGCGATCAATCAATCAGTCATGATTAAGTAAGAATGACACCACTGGACACTTTAAAAGGAGGCTGGTGCTTGGTATCATTGTTTCTCTTCAGTTAACCATGGTTATCTCTAAAGAAACACGTGCAGCCATCATTGCTCTGCACAAAAATGGCCTAACAGGGAAGAGTATCGCAGCTACAAAGATTGCACCTCAGTCAACAATCTATCGCATCATCAAGAACTTCAAGGAGAGAGCTTCCATTGTTGCCAAAAAGGCTCCAGGGAGCCCAAGAAGGACCAGCAAATGCCAGGACCGTATCTTAAAACTGTTTCAGCTGCGGGATCGGACTACCAGCAGTAACGAGCTAGCTCAGCAATGGCAGCAGGCTGGTATGAGTGCTTCTGCACGCACTGTGAGGCGGAGACTGCTTGAGCAAGGCCTGGTTTCAAGGAGGGCAGCAAAGAAGCCACTTCTCCCCAGAAAAAACATCAGGGACCGACTGATATTCTGCAAAAGGTACAGGGAGTGGACTGCTGAGGACTGGGGTAAAGTCATTTTCTCAGATGAATCCCCTTTTCGATTGTTTGGGACATCTGGAAAACAGCTTATTAGGAGAAGAAGAGGTGAGCGCTACCACCAGTCTTGTCTCATGCCAACTGTTAAGCATCCTGAAACAATTCATGTGTGGGGTTGCTTCTTAGCCAAGGGAATCAGCTCACTCACAGTCTTGCCTAAAAACACAGCCATGAATAAAGAATGGTACCAGAATGTCCTCCAAGAGCAACTTCTTCCAACTGTCCAAGAGCAGTTTGGCACCCAACAATGCCTTTTCCAGCATGATGGAGCACCTTGCCATAAAGCAAAGGTGATCACTAAATGGCTCATGGAACAAAACATAGAGATTTTGGGTCCATGGCCTGGAAACTCCCCAGATCTTAATCCCATTGAGAACTTGTGGGCAATCATCAAGAGACGGGTGGACAAACAAAAACCAACAAATTCTGGCAAAATGCAAGCATTGCTTATGCAAGAATGGACAGCTATCAGTCAGGATTTGATCCAGAAGTTGATTGAGAGCATGCCAGGGAGAATTGCAGAGGTCCTGAAGAAGAAGGGTCAACACTGCAAATATTGACTTGCTGCATTAACTCATTCTAACTGTGAATATAACCTTTTGGTACTCATAATATGATTGCAATTATATTTCTGTATGTGATGTAAACATCAGACAAACACAATTAAAAACCAGAGGACAACAGATCATGTGAAAATATAATTTTGGTGTCATTCTCAAAACTTTTGGCCATGACTGTAGTTGTAATTTTCAGGATTTCAGTTAACTAATGCATATGTGAAATGAAGGTACACACTCTAATCAAAAGTGCATACAATGTATAGATTGTGTAATATCTTCCACTTGTTTTCAGGTACGGCTCTGCCATCTTCTTTCTGCATTCTAGTAAACTGTTCCTGAAACGAAGTAATTAAATCATTTCCTGAAATACTTACAGAAGCTCCACAGGCAGGAAAACAATGAAGTTCTGGTTATGCCAAAACCAATACAACATGAAAATTCGAGGGCATGGATGACACAGCGCTGGCTGATCATTCAAGTGTGACTAATTAAGTGAGATCTGCTAGTAGCGGAGTCCTAAAGTTTTCTGCTCTGCATTGCAGTGCTGCTTGGCTTGCATGCTGTTTCTAAGCAGTTTTATTAGTACAGTACTGTGTTCCAAAATCTCTGCTAGGAAATGTGACAAGATCCATCAAAAGATGCATATGTTACTTGGAGCAGCTGGCGGAAATGAACTGTTATTAATTTTATTATGTGTAATCATTTAGAAACATTTGGATAAGAAACTGCAAATAATAAGATGGGTGAACTCTGGCTAAATAACAATAGGCGAGAGCTTTTTTTCCGCAGAGAAGCTTATAACACAACATAAGTAATATTTATAGCACTGTTTGTACCAGCATTGTAATGGCTATGAATGGACACAGGGCCCAATTCATTATTGTATTTGTACTTGTTTTCTTATTGAGTTTTAAGTGTTATTCACCTTTGTTTGTGTAATATTCATCTTTCCATTTGCACCATTTTTGAGAATCTATTATGAAAGTATTCACCTGTTTTTTTTGTTTTTTTTTAGTTTTAGTGTTTTTCGCCTGTTTGTGTCATTTTCATCTTTCCATTTGTACCTTTTTTGAGAATCTACTGTACCGGATTTACCGGATTATAAAACAGACCCAAAATTTAGAGAACAAAAAGGGAAAAAAAACATTGGGTCCACCTTATAACCCGGTGATGTCTTACTGGACGGGAGTTGGCAAAGGTGGTGGAGTGGGGTCAAAAGAGGCAGGGGCAGTGCTGCTGTAGGGTGATGCTGAGGGCAGTGAAGTGGGTGTTCCAGATGCTCGCTGTGGGCACTGAGGCAGGAGGAGCATCCAGAAACCCAGTAGTGTGGGCTTCAAAGAAATGGTGCCTGGAGTTGGCACATGTGCAGATGGAGCTCTCAACTCAGTACCAAGCTGAGATCTCATCTGCGCACGCATCACCTCCGGGCACCATTTTTCTTAGTCCTCTGCTGGGAGATCAATGGGCCAGAGGTGGCACATGCGCAGATGGGATCTTGAGCCGAGAGCTCCATCTGCGCATGCGCCAACTCCGGGTACCATTATTTGAAGCCCGCACCGCCAACATGTTTATAATGGCGGCCCCTGCCTCACAGCCTGCAGCACAGCCCACAGCACAGTGCCCGTGGCTCGCAGCATCTCCTATCACCCATCTCCACCTCCCCCAGTAAGCTACATTCAGATTATAAGACGCACCCCTTATTATTCTCGCAAACTTTTGGGAGGAAAAGTGCATCTTCTAATCTGAAAAATACAGCATTTTATATATATATTCATCTGTTTTTTTTGTTGAGTTTTTAGTGTTTTACGCTTTTCTGTTTTTTTGTCACATTCATCTTTCCATTTGCACCTATTTTGAGACTCTATTTTATTGTTTGTCACTGTAAGCAGAGTTTAGGATTTCCAGGTGGTTTTTTCCCTGATTCATCATTTATTTGCAAATGTTATCTAGTTCCCAAAATTTTGGCTAAAAGTTCGAGAACCATGTGACTAAAAAGTTTTCCAAAAATGAGTAAAAAAATAATGACCATTGCATAAAATTCTGGAACTACTTGTGTTGATTTGAAAAATTTAGCAAAAAATGGTAATGACTTAAACCGGCTAAATGATGAATTGGGGCATAATTATCTATTTATCGAGTTTAGGTTTACTACTGAAATGCTGTTTAATTTGATATTTGCATATCCCGCTATAACTCAGGACCTACCTTCAATTCTTTACAAGGTAGATGTTTTGTATAAGTATGTGTCTGTTGAGGCTATTATAATAGTATTTTCATAGTGTTCCTAGTTTGCCCATAATTTTTTTTGTACTATTAGGCTACGCTCCCATCATGAGCATTTGGTGAGTTTTTAATGTTGCAGAATTTCTGTTCCTTTTTGATTACTGCCGTTTGTGTGCATTGTTTTAACATGTTTTATCACGTTTTTGCTACTGTAATTTTTGTCTCTGCTTGGTGTGTGCTTTGTTTTTGATACTTGCTGCTTTTTGGCCTCAGTGATATACTTAGGGGTGGATTACATGGATTACAAGAGAAATTGACATGTTGCAGATTTGAAACACGCACCGCAGGTCAGTTTACACTGCATAAAAGTAGCATCGTGCAGGAGACTTCTGGCCCATTCTCTCTGCTGGTACTGTGAGATGCTGCGTTTTAGACTTAGCAAAAATACGCCGCATCAAAAACATCACAAAAAGCTCATGGTGGGAATGTAGACTTGATGGTACAGTTTATTGTTACCCATCACAGCTGTTTACTCCAGAGCTATTCTTCATTCTATACCCAGAAAAACAAACTTTGGTAATTTTTAGAGTTATCCTGCTTAGTGTACCTTCAAGGTTATAAACACACATTTACATCATATAGAATAAAAAGTATTGAGACGCACATCTTAATCATTGAATTCAGATATTTAATTCAGTCCTATTGCTACAAGTGTATAAAATTGGGCACCTAGGCCTGTAGTCTGCTTTTACAAGCTTTAGGATGGCATGGTGGCTCAGTGGTTAGCACTCCAGTATTGTGGCGCTGGAGTCCTGGGCTCGAATGACAACATCTGCAAGGAGTTTGTATGCTCTCCCCATGTTTGTGTGGGTTTCCTCCGGGTATTCCGGTTTTCTCCCACACTCCAAAGGCATACTGATAGGGACTTTAGATTGTGAGCCCCAATGTGTTCCTGATATGTAAAGCGCTGCGGAATATGTTAGCGCTATAGAAAAAAAGATTTATTATTTACAAGCATTTGTGAAACGATGGGTCATTTTATCGAGCTTCCTGAAAAAATTGTATTGCACTTAGATGACAAGTGAAAAAAAAATGTCCCACTTTTTTGGATGAAAATTAAACCAATTTTTTATACTGTCGTGTGATCCAAGCCTAGCCGTGAGCAATGCCGTGGGGTGTATTGACTGTTGTTTCAAAGCCAAATGGGCATCAATCAAGCTTGAAACGGACTAGCCAGCATGACTGGTTGGGTTACCAGCCATCCAGAAATTCCAGGACACTGTAAAAATAGGGAACTTTTTGCCATGTCCATAAAACATTAAGGCGCCCATGATTTTTTTATGCTTAGAAATTGATATAGATTACTTTGACTTGGATTTACATAATTTTACAATTTGCAGTAAATTGTGGGCTGTAGAGATATCTCAGTTATAATCGTATTGATTTATGTTTTTGTTTTTTCTTCTAATGTGTTCATAAAAAATAACTGTTCGTGATTTTTTGATAAATTGTCCAGAAAAAGTAAAAATTCAAGTTGACTACCATGGTGACTGGTCAGGGAAAAGGAACCACCTCCATGACTCTTTAGTGAAAATTAGCAAAGGGAAATTGCACAAACACACAATTTGTATAGGGAAATGTTTCAAAACATTATCTCTTTAAGCCAGTTTTGGCCGTTTATTGGAGTAAAAGATACAGACATTCCCTGTAATACCTGTGGATTTATTTATCATTTTTTATTGTTTGTATTTCCAAAGCTGACATCATTCTAAACAGCTGATTATGTATTATTTAATTTAAAAAGACATAATAATTGTATTAGACCCTTTTAGTTGATTTAATTTAACTCATTGAGTTTACTGTAATTAATTTTTTATATATTCTTGTCAACCTCATGTAAATAGAATAACATTCAATATCAACATTATGCAGGAGTTTAGAATGATTAGAATAATATCTATTGGAAACAAGTGCTACATCATATAAAAATATGATATGTAGGTTCATCCAGCAGGGGGAGTACTGCTCTAAGATTACAAGGTACTAAATATGAAAGTTTTGAGTTACAACTAGATTTTCATTTAACTCATAAGTGTGATACAAAGACATTTGAGGTCATTTGCAAAAGTTAAACACAAAAGACTGCGCTGTAAATGACATTCTTGTTGCTTATTGCTGTCTTGATGCACCTGCATTTACAAGAAGCATATCAATTTATTGTTAAAGTAGAGCATCTGCAAAAGTTTCCTAATGAGATTTCATGCTGAGTGCAGAATGTGCGCAAATAGATCATCTAAACCTGAAATGCAAATTCTCAGGTTGAAAAGAGGATGATCCCTTTAGGTAGGGTGGGCTGCATTGCAAATACAGTACAATGTTCTGTATATGAATGTATAGATATACAGTACAGACCAAAAGTTTGGACACACCTTGTCATTCAAAGAGTTTTCTTTATTTTCATGACTGAAAATTGTAGATTCACATTGAAGGCATCAAAACTATGAATTTACTCATGTGGAATGAAATACTTAACAAAAAATTGGGAAACAACTGAAAATATGTCTTATATTCTAGGTTCTTTAAAGTAGCCACCTTTTGCTTTGATTTCTGCTTTGCACACTCTTGGGATTCTCTTGATGAGCTTCAAGAGGTAGTCACTGGAAATGGTCTTCTAACTATCTTGAAGGAGTTCCCAGAGATACTTAGCACTTGTTGGCACTTTTGCTTTCACTCTGCGGTCCAGCTCACCCCAAACCATCTCGATTGGGTTCAGGTCTAGTGAACGTGGAGGCCAGGTTATCTGGTGTAGCACCCCATCACTCTCCTTCTTAGTCAAATAGCCCTTGCACAGCCTAGAGGTGTGTTTGGGGTCATTATTCTGTTGAAAAAGAAATGATGGTCCAACTAAACGCAAACCGGATGGAATAGCATGCTGCTGCAAGATGCTGAGGTAGCCATGCTGGTTCAGTATGCCTTCAATTTTGAATAAATCCCCAACAGTGTCACCAGCAAAGCATCCCCACACCATCACACCTCCTCCTCCATGCTTCACGGTGGGAACCAGGTATGTAGAGTCCATCCGTTCACCTTTTCTGCGTTGCACAAAGACACAGTTGTTGGATCCAAAGATCTCAAATTTGAACTCATCAGACCAAAGCACAGATTTCCACTGGTCTAATGTCCAATCCTTGTGTTCTTTACCCCAAACAAGTCTCTTCTGCTTGTTGCCTGTCCTTATCAGTGGTTTCCTAGCAGCTATTTTACCATGAAGGCCTGCTGCACAAAGTCTCCTCTTAACAGTTATTCTAGAGATGTGTCTGCTGCTAGAACTCTGTGTAGCATTGACCTGGTCTCTAATCTGAGCTGCTGTTAACCTGCGATTCCTGAGGCTTGTGACTCGGATAAACTTATCCTCTGCAGCAGAGGTGACTCTTGGTCTTTTTTCCTGGAGCGGTCCTCATGTGAGACAGTTTCTTTGTAGCATTTGATGGTTTTTGCCACTGCACTTTGGGACACTTTCAATGTTTTCCCAATTTTTCGTACTGACTGACCATTTCTTAAAGTAATGATGGCCACTCATTTTTCTTTACTTAGCTGCTTTTTTCTTGCCATAATGTAAATTATTACAGTCTATTCAGTAGAACTATCAGCTGTGTATCCACCAGATTTCTGCACAACACAACTGATTGTTCCCACCGAATTTATAAGGCAAGAAATGCCACTTATTAAACCTAACAGGGCACATCTGTGAAGTGAAAACCATTTCTGGTGACTACCTCTTGAAGCTCATCAAGAGAATGCCAAGAGTGTGCAAAGCAGTAATCAATGCAAAAGGCGGCTACTTTAAAGAACCTAGAATATAAGACATATTTTCAGTTGTTTCACACTTTTTTGTTAAGTATTTCATTCCACATGTGTTAATTCATAGTTTTGATACGTTCAATGTGAATCTACAATTTTCAGAGTCATGAAAATAAAGAAAACTCTTTGAATCAGAAGGTGTGTCCAAATGTTTGGTCTGCACTGTATATATATATATATATATATATATATATATATATATATATATATATATATATATACATATATATATATATATATACACATACATATATATATACACATGCATATATATACAGTTAGGTCCACAAATATTTGGACAGTGACACAATTTTCGCGAGTTGGGCTCCGCATGCCACCACATTGGATTTGAAATGAAACCTCTACAACAGAATTCAAGTGCAGATTGTAACATTTAATTTGAAGGTTTGAACAAAAATATCTGATAGAAATTATAGGAATTGTACACATTTCTTTACAAACACTCCACATTTTAGGAGGTCAAAAGTAATTGGACAAATAAACCAAACCCAAACAAAATATTTTTATTTTCAATATTTTGTTGCGAATCCTTTGGAGGCAATCACTGCCTTAAGTCTGGAACCCATGGACATCACCAAAGGCTGGGTTTCCTCCTTCTTAATGCTTTGCCAGGACTTTACAGCCGCAGCCTTCAGGTCTTGCTTGTTTGTGGGTCTTTCTGTCTTAAGTCTGGATTTGAACAAGTGAAATGCATGCTCAATTGGGTTAAGATCTGGTGATTGACTTGGCCATTGCAGAATGTACCACTTTTTTGCACTCATGAACTCCTGGGTAGCTTTGGCTGTATGCTTGGGGTCATTGTCCATCTGTACTATGAAGCGCCGTCCGATCAACTTTGCGGCATTTGGCTGAATCTGGGTTGAAAGTATATCCCGGTACACTTCAGAATTCATCCGGCTACTCTTGGCTGCTGTTATGTCATCAATAAACACAAGTGACCCAGTGCCATTGAAAGCCATGCATGCCCATGCCATCACGTTGCCTCCACCATGTTTTACAGAGGATGTGGTGTGCCTTGGATCATGTGCCGTTCCCTTTCTTCTCCAAACTTTTTTCTTCCCATCATTCTGGTACAGGTTGATCTTTGTCTCATCTGTCCATAGAATACTTTTCCAGAACTGAGCTGGCTTCATGAGGTGTTTTTCAGCAAATTTAACTCTGGCCTGTCTATTTTTGGAATTGATGAATGGTTTGCATCTAGATGTGAACCCTTTGTATTTACTTTCATGGAGTCTTCTCTTTACTGTTGACTTAGAGACAGATACACCTACTTCACTGAGAGTGTTCTGGACTTCAGTTGATGTTGTGAACGGGTTCTTCTTCACCAAAGAAAGTATGCGGCGATCATCCACCACTGTTGTCATCCGTGGACGCCCAGGCCTTTTTGAGTTCCCAAGCTCACCAGTCAATTCCTTTTTTCTCAGAATGTACCCGACTGTTGATTTTGCTACTCCAAGCATGTCTGCTATCTCTCTGATGGATTTTTTCTTTTTTTCAGCCTCAGGATGTTCTGCTTCACCTCAATTGAGAGTTCCTTAGACCGCATGTTGTCTGGTCACAGCAACAGCTTCCAAATGCAAAACCACACACCTGTAATCAACCCCAGACCTTTTAACTACTTCATTGATTACAGGTTAACGAGGGAGACGCCTTCAGAGTTAATTGCAGCCCTTAGAGTCCCTTGTCCAATTACTTTTGGTCCCTTGAAAAAGAGGAGGCTATGCATTACAGAGCTATGATTCCTAAACCCTTTCTCCGATTTGGATGTGAAAACTCTCATATTGCAGCTGGGAGTGTGCACTTTCAGCCCATATTATATATATAATTGTATTTCTGAACATGTTTTTGTAAACAGCTAAAATAACAAAACTTGTGTCACTGTCCAAATATTTCTGGACCTAACTGTATATGTATATGTTGGAAAGGATAGATATTCTGACACATCAACTGCCATTTTAAAATATGGCTTGCCAATCTATGTTGCCTGCAAATTTAGCGCCCAGCAGGAGAAAATTTTGAAGACTGACGTAAACTTTGTAACACAGATAAAGATTGTAAAAGAAATACCTGCCTACAGCCCTGTCTTGTGCAGTTCTATAGGTCAAGCCGATGACAGTGCTTCGAGCTTTATGTACGAGAAAGACGTATAGTGTTCATGGCTCCTGAAGCAACGAAAGGTCAGCCTTATTTGAATCTGCTTCTACCATTTTTGTATGGACAGTAAGGGCTCCTTCACAAAGCATACACACAATTTGTTATCCCTGTTTTCAAGCACTTCAGCTTTTTTTCATCTCAAATAGTAAAAAATAAATATTTAAAAAAAATAAAAGTTTTAAATACAGTGAAAGAAATAATTGTTTGATCCCTTGCAGATTTTGTAAGTTTGTCCACTGAAAAAGGCATGAATAGTCTATAATTTTAAGGGTAGGTTAATTTTAACAGTGAAAGATAGATATCCAAAATAAAATCCAGAAAATTACATTATATAAATTATGCCCTTCCAACCATTAAGAGTTCTGGCTCCTATAGACCACTTAGACGCTCCTAAACAACTCGTTACCTGCATTAAAGAATCTTGAATTTTTACCTGTAGAAAAGACTCCTGTTTAGTGTTGAGCAAGTAGTTGACTATTCATACTCGCTATCCTGTTAGCGAGTACTGTTCGCTACTCGTTATTCGTTACGAGTAGCGGGCACAATGTAAGTCAATGGGAAATACTCACTAAGTAGCGAGTAACCCGAAAGCCGTACTATTCGCTACTCGCACGAAAAGTATGGCTTTCGGGTTACTCGGTACTTAGTGAGTATTTCCCGTTGACTTAAGCGGGGTTTACATGCTGCGACATCGCTAGCATTGGCTAGCGATGTCGAGCGCGATAACACCCACCCCCGTTGTACGGCTGATATGTGGTGATCGCTGCCGTAGCGAACATTATCGCTACGGCAGCGTCACACGCACATAGCTGCTCTGTGATGTCGCTCTGGCCGGCGAACCGCCTCCTTTCTAAGGGGGCGGGTCATGCGGCGTCACAGCGACATCACACGGCAGCCGTCCAATAGAAGCGGAGGGGCGGAGATGAGCGGGACGTAAACATCCTGCTCCCCTTCTTCCTTCCGCATTGTCGGTGGAGGCAGGTGAGGAGATGTTTGTCGCTCCTGCGGTGTCACACATAGCGATGTGTGATGCTGCAGGAATGACAAACAACATCACTAATAAGCAGAAAACGATTTTTTATTTCAAGATGACCTCTCCGCGGCAAACGATTTTGCTCTCTTTTGCGATCATTTCAGATCGCTCTTAGAGTTTTACACACTGCGATATCGTTAATGACGCCGGATGTGCATCACAAACAACATGACCCCGTCAATAAATTATTAACGATATCGTAGCTTGTAAAGCCCGCTTTACTTTGCGCCCACTACTCGGAACTAATATGGAGTGGCGGACAGTATTTGCTAACAGCATAGCGAGTACGAATAGTCAACTACTTGCTCAACACTACTTCTGTCCATAGACTCAATTAATCAGTCAGACTTTAACCTCTACAACATGGGGAAGACCAAACAGCTTTTTAAGGATGTCAGGGACAAGACCATTTACCTGCATAAGGCTGGAATGGGCTACAAAATATGATACCAGGCCACACAGGTTTGAGCTCCAAGTTTGAGCCAAAACCACGATTTTCAGGTGTTCCAAGCCTCCCCTGATGAGCAGTTGTTGTGAAACGCGTCGGGAGTCACCTGCTTGATGGTTATTAGGGTCAGCCACAACAGGGCCAGCTGTGGACTGCCCTTGTAAGGGCGGGAGTTATTGTGGATTATCTAAGGGTCAGTGGTATCCTAGATAGGGCCAGTGACCAAGCCACTGCTCCCCCCGTGCCGGTATTTGGACCAAGCAGCACTGGAGAAGGACGACACCTCACCGACAAAAGGACTGGGTGAGATGGTTCCACTTCAAGTGGTCCTAATATTACACTGTATATGACATCCTATTGTCCCTGACCCCCTGCTGCTGTTGGTATTGAGCAGGGTATATGTAGTATGAGGTCTCTATTTCTTGGACATTGTTTGTCACGGTGCATGAATATTGCTTGTCCCCTGTTGGAGCATATCACACTAGTTTAGCTCTATAGTGGGACATTCACATTATTTTTCGGTCTGGTGTTGATGACGCTGAGTGACAATATTCTGTCTGTTTAGTGGCATGCTACTTCTTGTATATACACTCATTCTTGAAGACTGCACTTACACAGCATCCGTCTAATCAGTGATACCACATCAGCTATTTGTGTGTTGCTAAACTCAGCATGTCTCCGGTGTTGTTCATTTAGGTGAACGTTACCCGTTCCCCCCTTTTCTGTAAATGATGGTGCCATAGACACACACAGTACATTTTGGTCCCATCATTTCCAGGTTTTAATGGTGTTTGGATCACAGTTTGTATATCTATTTTAAATAACCCAATTAAAGGTTAAGTTTTAATATCACATGTTGCTATATCTATAATGGGCTACAAAACCATAAGTAAAGGCTGCTTTACACGTTTCAAGATGTCGTGCGATCGCATTTGCGATCGCACCCGCCCCCATCGTTTGTGCGAGACGAGCAATTTGTTGCCTGTGTCGCACAATGTTGTAACCCACCGTCACATGTACTTACCTTCCAAACGACCTCGCTGTGGGTGGTGAACATCCACTTCCTGAAGGAGGAGGGACATTCGGTGTCACAGCGACGTCACACAGCGGCCGGCCAATAGAAGCGGATGGGTGGAGATGAGTGGGATGTAAACATCCCGTCCATCTCCTTCCTTCAGCATTGCCGGCGGGACGCAGGTAAGCTGTGTTCATTGTTCCCGGGGTGTCACACGGAGCAATGTGTGCTGCCTCGGGAACATTGACAACCGGACGTTCGATTTTTTGAAAATGAGTGATGTGTCAACGATGAACGAGAAGGTGAGTATTTCTGCTCGTTCATAGCTGTCACACGCTACAATATCACTAACGATGCCGGATGTGCATCACTTACGACGTGACCCCGCCAACATCTCGTTACATATATTGTAGTGTGTAAAGCCCGCTTTAGACGATGGGTGAGAAGGAGACAACTGTTAGTGCAATAGTATGAAAATGGGAGAAATACAAAATGAGCGTCAATCAACATCGATCAGGGGCACCATGCAAAATCTCACCTCGTGGGGTATACAGGATCATGAGGAAGGTGAGAGACCAGCCTAAAACTACACGAGGGGAACTTATTAATGATCTCAAGCCAGCTGGGATCATTGTCACCAAGAAAACCATTCGTAACACATTACGTCGTAATGTTTTTAAATCCTGCAGTGCCTGCAAAGTCCCACTGATCAAGAAGACACATGTGCAGGCCCATCTGAAGTTTGCCATTGAACACCTGGATGATTCTGATAGTGATTGGGAGAAGCTGCTGTGGTCAGATGAGACCAAAAATGAGCTCTTTGGTCTTAACTCACCGTGTTTAGAGGAAAAGAAATGCTACCTATGACCCAAAGAACACCGTTCCCAATATCAATTATGGAGGTGGAAACATTGTTTTGGTATGTTTCTCTGCTAAGGGCACATGACTACTTCACCACATCAACGGTATTATGGATGGAGAGCCATGTACCGTAAAATTCTGAGTGACAACCTCCTTCCATCCACCAGGACATTAAAAATGGGTCATGGGTGGGTCTTCCAGCACGATAATGACCCAAAAAATACAGCCAAAGCAACAAAGGAGTGACACAAAAAGAAGCACATTAAGGTCAGGGAGTATCCTAACCAATCTCCAGACCTTAATCCCATAGAAAACATATAGAGGGAATTGAAGCTCTGAGTTGCCAAGTGATAGTCTCAAAATCCTAATGATTTAGAGATGATCTGCAAAGAGGAGTGGACCAAAATTCCTCCTGACATGCGCTAACCTCATCATTAGCTACAAAAAATGTCTGACTGCTGTGCTTGCCAACAAGGGTTTTGCCTGCAAGTATTAAGTCTTGTTTGCCAGAGGGATCAAATACTTATTTCTCTCTGCAAAATGCATATAAATTTATATGATTTATGCAATGTGATTTTGTGGAATTTATTTTGGATATTCTATCTTTCCCTGTAAAATGAACCTACCCTTAAAATTATAGACTATTCATGTCTTTGTCATTGGGCAAACCTACAAAATTAGCAAGGGATCAAATAATAATTACTTATGACTAAGGACACTTTTTGCTTTTAATCACAGCCTGTCCGAAACGCGTAAAGTTTCTCCTGCTTCCTATTTTGTACAACGTGTTCCCAGACCTTGTTTTAACTGGATTTCAATAAAAGTTTTTTTATATATTTTTTATATCAGTGCTGAGCCGACTTTTTTCCTTTAATCCTCTGCTATCAAATAATTATGTCCTTCACTGTATTAGTGCCATTTCAGGATGGTATGAATTTTTGACTGTTTTCAATTTACCGTATTTTGCATTTTATAAAACGCACCGGATTAAAAGACGCACCACAAATTTAGAGATAAAAAAGGTAAAAAAAAATTAGGTCCGTCACTGCAGTGGTGTCTTACCGGAGGGGGGGCGGCAGCGGTGGTGGAGCGGGGTCATAGGAGGTAGAGGCGGTGCTGGAGTAGGGTAATGCTACAGGCGCTGCAGTGTAGGCTGTGCTAGCTGCGGTGCTGGGCTGGGTGTATGTAGCAGGGCGGTGCGGCAGTTGCCACAGATGCTCTGTTGGTGGTGCATGTTTCAAGGTAATGGCGACCAGAGTTGGTGTGTGTGCAGATTGAGCTCTCAGCTCAATGAGAAACCAAGATCTCATCTATGCACGCGCCACCTCCGGGCACCAATTTTTTGAAACTCGCACTGCCAACAGAGCATCCCACCTGCTTCACTGCCCTGCTCCACACAGCACCCACCGCAGCCATCACAGCCAGCGCAGCCCCCGCAGCCAACACCGTGCCCATTCTCCACCTCCCGGTTAGCTAGATTCCTATTATAAGATGTACTCTTCAAATGTTTGGGAGGAATAGTACATCTTATAATCCAAAAAATACAGTACTTTTTTGGGGGGAGGATATGTGGCCAAAGACCAAATTCTGATTTAGGCTTGACTGTTTACAACAAGTTTATCTTTGATTTTTAGGAAATGGAAAAAGGAAGTGACTTAAATTTGTATACATTGTTTTAAATGTTTACTTTTTTAGAGTTTTGTTAATGTTACAAATGAGCTTGACCTTTGATCTTTCAGTCGTTACTAGATTAGGACAGTTTTCCCACTGTTTGTGACAGAGCTTTATAGCAGTACAGCCTGTTCACATTTGGGATGAACAATATTTCCACTCTTGAGAGTCTTGAAGACTCTTGTTAAGGAAGGGGTACTGTCATGGTCGACTAGTGAAAAATTCAGGGTTGGGATCCCTTATTTCCATCTAGGACTCTTCATTTAAACATTGTTTCACTCTTTCAGTATATCAGGAGTTATGCGGGCTTTACACGAGACGACCGATCCGGCGATGCAGCGTCGGGGTCACGGTTTTCGTGATGCACATCCGGCATTGTATATGATGTCATCTCATGTGACACCTCCTAGTGATGCAGTATCGCTCACAAATAGTGAGTCGTGTACTCGTCGCTAGGTTTCATAAAATTGTTTAATTAAAATGGCGCCGGTTGTTCATCGTTTCCGCGGCATCACACGTTGCTCCGTGTGACACCCCGGGAACAATGAACACAGTTTACCTGCGTCCCGCGGCATCCGCCATCTATGTGGAAGGAAGGAGGTGGGCAGGATGTTACGTCCCAGTCATCTCCGCCCCTCCGCTTCTATTAGCCGGCTGCCGTGTGACGTCGCTGTGACGCCGAACGTCCCTCCCACTCCAGGAAGTGGACGTTCGTCACCCACAGCGAGGTCGTCCAGAAGATAAGTACGTGTGACGGGGGTTAAACGAGTTTGTGCGCCACGGGCAGTGATTTGGGGGCGGGTACGATCGCTCGTGCTATCGCACGATAGATCGACTCGTGTAAAGCAGGCTTAAATGTCAGTTTTGTTGTCCATCAGTTCCTAGCTGAGTGTTTCAGCTGTAACGGTTTTGTAGCCATGCCCCTTCAGGCTTAAATAGAGGTGTCTTCCCAGCAATTTTTGCTAAATATACAAACTCATTTGTTCTCTGGCCACCTTGGAGGAAAGTTCTGTGAAGGTTTCCTGCTCTCAAGCTTTATCCTTTTTGTTGCTTTTCCCCCATGTTTGTCTTACTTTACCTTGTGTCTTGTTAGTGCAGCGGTGGGGTCTATTGTACCTCCCCTGCCCTTCACTAGTCAGGGCATCTATAGCATTTTCTCAGGGTCTCAGGTTCCTGCTCGGCAACAGTTGCGGAGACTGTATAGGGACTGGCTAGGAGAGTAGAGAGAGGTGTCCCACCATCCCCTCTTGCTAGTTTCAGGGCCCCTCACTGTTATTGTGTCCCAATGTCCCCTTTGTTAGTTCTGTTTTGTTGTGCATCAGACGCATATAGGTTTGAATGCCCCCGCCACGCTTGTCATACCCAGCATGCATGACAGAAAGACCAAACAACTATAAACATTCCCCGCCTGATATTATCAGCCTTCAGTTTGAGAGAGAGCTTTAATCTAAGCTCTCCCTCAAAC
Organism: Anomaloglossus baeobatrachus; assembly: GCF_048569485.1. Lineage (NCBI taxonomy): Eukaryota > Metazoa > Chordata > Amphibia > Anura > Aromobatidae > Anomaloglossus > Anomaloglossus baeobatrachus. The sequence continues at coordinate 529,448,500 of NC_134354.1, forward strand.
ATCAACTCTCCCTTAACTGCTTCCAGAGGACAGTGTGCCAAGCATTGCGCCCCCTGATCTCATATAAGACTCGATGATGTTGATGCATCTGGCCAATTACAATCATGCCAGGAGCCAACTTGCCTATGACATTACTGTGTATGGCAGGCTGTCTAACAGCTGCGAAACATGCGGGGCGGAGACTGACACCAGCATAGTGCTCGAGCACCCGCGATACTCGGCACAGAAAGGAGCGTGCCCGAGCACCCTGGTGCTTAATAAAGAATTGAGTTGTGCCAAGCAAGCCTGTTCATAACTAGTGACCAGTGTAGTTGAACTAAATATGATAAAACAGTTAACATTCTGCAGCTCTTTACAGATTTTGTCTTCTGTTACACCTTGTGACTCTCCTGTTGCAAGGAATTATGTGGTCTCCCATTCCTTGCCTGCCACGAGCCCTCCTGCTCAGCAGCACAGAAGGTCTAGGAGACTGCGCAGTGTTGCACCTCGTGGCTCCCCTGTTGCAAGGAATGATGTGGTCTCCCATTCTTTGCCTGCCACGAGCCCTTCTGCTCAGCAGCACCAAAGGTCTGGGAGACTACGCAATGTGCACAGGATAGCTGCTCAGGGCAGCAGCAAGAGTTTTGTTATCCCTGCACATTGTGAAACCGCGGATCCCGCTTCTATGTCCCAGAGCCGGGAAGATGCGCATGTGCACCACGTGGCATGTGTTGATTCGCCCACTGACGTCACACGGCTTGATGACGCGCCGCAAGCCGATTGCTTTGACATCAGTGAGGCTGATGACGTGGTGAACCCTGACTGGCCGGGCTGGGACATCATGGACCCTGATTGGGCCAAGTCCGTCGTCACCGCCTCGCGTCCGCCTTTGGATGGAGCTGCGCCTTCTTAAAAGCTCCGCTTGCCAATATGGCGCGCGCAACCGTTCTCTATTGTTAGATGACTGGCAGCGTGTTGCTATGCCACTGTTCAGGCATCTTGTCTACTTGTGGACTTTGTCCCTACTGCCAAGGCAGTATCTTGTTTGTAGGCAGTGTTCCGGCCCTTGGTGAGCTCCTTGGGACTCCTCTAGACTCACCTTAACGTTGAAGCACACGTGTGTGGGCACTGCTGTGCTACCCTCGTGCCACGTTTCTGTGACTTCCGTTTGGACACACATGCGTGGGCACCACTGTGCTTCATTGTGCAACAAGTACACCGAGCTGTGAGCCCCATTCCATACAACCCTCACGGGTTAGGACGAACCAGTGTACGCAGATCGCCTGTGACGCAGCAGACGATCGTCAGCAGTAACCCGCTCACTCTTCAACCATAGCAGCGGTCCCCTACACCGCACAGTGGACCTTGACTGGCGGAAGCTGTCTCTATACCATCTTGGCACGCTTCCCCAGGTCCCCCACGTAACAGTCTTCATTCACTGAATAAATATATCTACTTTACATAAGCAAAATATAATCATGCTATAACTAGGGTATTAGATGTACAAAAAATAGTCAGAAGAGTATTTGATGATTGGAGATTGAGGGTTTGACCTACAAAGACATTTGGCTAACTTTCTACCAATTATATTTGTGCTATATTCTGCTTTTTTTCTTAATTCCATTGAACTAGGGAAAGAGGAGTGGGACTAGCTGTAATTAGCATTAACATTACTTGACTGTTTTTTTGTAACAGCTCTATAGATTTTTTTTGTTAATTACTGATTTTAAATGATTGTAAACCACAGTTAGGCCCTGTGCGCACAACATAGTTTTTGCTGTATTTTTGGGCGTAGTTTTAGGTGCAGTTTGTGGCCCTAAACTGCCCTGTAACTGCATGTATGTAGAAGGTGGGTTTCTAGGGGGTTTTCACCCGACACGTCGCCGTGTCGGGAGGCTGCAGATCCTCTGCATCGTCACGGCCTAGCTTGGCCCGGTTTCGTGACCCCGAGACATATAGGAGGGAGGGAAGGCGGTGGACGGGAGGCAGGATGGAGGATGGGGGTGATAGTGAAGGTTAGGAAAGACTTTTATGATCGTGATGTCACCTGTGGTACGCTGCCAGGGATGGGCCGCTACTGTGGGTGCTGCTCTTCGGGTCTGTTGGTGAAGGTCACAGCCGAGATGGTGTCACTCCCCACAGGTGGAGCGGGATTACCTTGGGGAGGATGATGGAGGACGGACAGGAGTGGTGGCAGTCCCCGTTGGCGCCACAGTGCTGGGCACCGGTAAAGGAGAGGCGACGGCGCTGGTAAAGGAGAGACAGAGACAGGGGCTGCGGTTCCAGGTCTTTTACTCACTGATAGTTCAGTTGCTGCCCCAGAGTACCGATCTCTACCACGATGGGCTCCAGCCAATCCCAGATCCATGAAAGGTCAAGTCCGGTGTGTGTCAGTCTTCCTTTGATGCGCTAAGTATCGGACTCCCATGGCATGAAGCACTTGGGGATCCTGGTGCCAGTAAAGTGTCCCATTCTGAATGCTAATAGCGCCGTTCCGATATAGGGCCGGTCCAAGACCTCAGCCCTGGATCCTATATGCTATTTGGCTCCAGACTCAGTGGGACAGGTCCGGTGACTTTTCAAGCCGTTCCCCATGACCCGTGCAGAGTTGGTAGACAATGTGAAGTATGCCTACCCTAGGGTTCTGTACCCCGACAGCGACGGTCCTGTGGAAGCAGCCGCCTGCTTCTCCCCAGCAACTGTGTTGAACCCTTTGCCCACAGAGCTGCTCGCGGAACGTCCGCTCAGCTCGGTATCTGTAGCTGTTCTCCTCTTGTTGTAGTTGTGTTGTGTGTTCTGAGCTGTTGCCCCTAGCCGCTTCCACCGGCTGGTTCACTACTCTCACTAGGTCAACCTGCTCTTCCCACTGTGTGCTCCTGACTCCCCCTGGTGGTTGCTTCTCCCTGACCCTGAGCCCCTGGTGCGGTGGCGTCCTGTAAACCCAACCGCTGTAGTGACCCCTTACTGTGACCCAACCCTGGCCCATTCCCCATTGGGTAGGGCAACCCACTGTAACTGTGTGTGGAAGTTGGTGGAAACCGGTACCGACCTTCCCTAGCACTGGGATAAGTACTACACCCTAATGGAGGTGCAATACCCAGTGGCGCCTTAAGCCGCAGGGGCGCCACACGCACATAGCCTCATAATGCTTTAGATGTATACAACTATACAGTTTGTCTGCATTAACTGCTTGTGGCATTTTTCCCATATAGTTGTATTTCTAAGCAGTCCTATCCTTTTCCATACAATTGAGGCACAACTATCCCAATATACTGTGGATAAATGTATGCCAGTATAACAGTTTATGTGTAAATTGGGGTATATAGCTAATACATTTTCTAGAGTATATGCAGAACATAGTGTCCTAGCACAGTGTAAAGATAGCCTTACATTTTAAGCTCCATTTATAGAATGAACTAATAATAGTATAGGAACAAAAAATATTCTGTAAAGTCTTTTGCAAGCAAATCTTTGACAGATTTTAGGCCATATCCCAGATCCAACCTTAATCCTCTCATGGGAGATTAGTTGTTCTCAAACAGTTAGGCTCCTGTTCATTCCGTCCCAGGAATGGAAAGCATTGGTTATAGGTAGGTAATTATAAATTCTGGGAAGAATATTTATGCAGGTGAGTCGGTAAGTGGAGATTAAAAAGTTAATAAACCCAAAAAAGTACATTTAAAATAGAAAACCTGAAACATTTCTTTACAATATGGAACAATAAGCTGCAGCATTGCAGTAATTAAATGTTATCAATTGTGACTGGTAATCTATAAAGTCCAAGGAAAGGGAATATAGCACAGCCCAAGGAAACTTAGAAAAGCATATAAGATTTATCACTCAGACATTCTGTCACAAAAAAATGCCTTAATTAGTAATTGGATTGAATTTTTCATCCCAACACAAATCCCATATGTATAAATTAAGTCTTATAATACTATACTATAGGACACAGTTTTATATTTGTATAAGAAACAATGTTCAGTGCTATAAATTTACACCATATTTCAATGTCTACACTTTTTCTTGCAACAGTCATATCTGTACCCGGTAAATTCTGTATTAGAATAATGTCAGGACTGAGACTAAAATGCTATTTATTGAAGTCAGGCTGATTGACTGTATTTTTCCAATTATTGGGCAAAATTTTTACATAAGAAAAATCTTATGATAAATTATCTACATCAATTGACAGCACCAGCAGGGGAATCTCGATTGTATTAGACCTCCACTGACCTATTTTTCAACCACGAGGGAAAATCTCTCTTGTGTTCTGACTGATCATCAGTAGAGATGAGCGATCCTGATCGGCAAAGATGGGAAATGTTAAAATCGTATGATCTTTGGCCGGATTGGATGGGGATCGGACATCTGAACATTTACGGCGATCTGGCCAAGGATCGGTAAATGTTCAGATGGCAAAACCATCCTCTCCCTGCCCATCACAGCCATGCCAAGTATTGCCATGGCTGTGATTGGCCACTGTAAAAAAAGAAAAAGGATGCAAAAGGGTTAAAGCAGTACATACTTACAGAGTCTCCCTGCAGCTGCAGCGCTACTTCTGGGGCCAATAATTATCCCTAATGCGTATTCCCTGCTTTCCCCGCCCACCGGAGTTTCTAATTGGCTGCAGCCAGACCACATCCCCACCCTCTCTGATAGCATTGGGCTGGTGTAAAATAAATAAATAAAACTAAAATTATTCTGTGTGGTTCCCCTATATATTGAAACCAGCATAGGTAAAGCCCATGGCTACAGGCTGCAGCTCCCTGTCCTCTTATGTTGGCTGTATATCAAAATAAGATTAAAAATTAAAAATTAAATAATTTAAAAAATCGGTGTGTTTTCCTCCCAATTTTGATATGCAGCCAAGATAAAGCCAGACAACTGGAGACTGGTACTCTCAGGCTGGGTAGACCCATGCTTATTAGGCCCCCACAGCCTTAAAAATAACAGCCTGCAACCGCCCAGGATTGTTACATCCATTAGATGTGACAATCCCAGCACTTTACCCAGCTCTTTCCGATTGCTCTGAGATGGTGGCAATTGGGGTATAAAGGGGTTAATGGCAGCCACAGCTGCCACTAAGCCCTAGATCAGTAATAGGAGATGCCTATGAGACCTCCCTCATTACTAATCTGTAAGTGAAAAGAAATAAACACAGACACTGAAAAAATCCTTTATTGGAAATAAAATACAAAAAATAACCCTACTCTCTTTCACCACTTTATTATCCCGCAAAAGACCTAAGTCCGACATAAAACATACAAGGTCCCATGACGATTCCAGCTCTACTAGATCTGAAAGCACCGTGCACAGCTATAGAACATGACTGCACGCTGTAACTTCAGTCAGAGACTGAGCCGCAGCAATGAGCGGTGATGTCACTCAGGTTATTTGTAGTCACAGCTGGAGGTTACCATGGCCCTCCACCTATGATCCAAGTTAACCTGACTTCAGGGGACCTTCTGAGGTGAGGTCACTGAGTTCATTGAGGTCCCCTGAGGTCAGGTTACCTGCGGTCACAGGTGGAGGGCCATGGGAACTGATAGTTGTGACCACAACTAACCTGAATGATGTCACTGCTCATCTCTAAGGGTCAGTCTCTCCCTGAAGCTCACATTGGGTAGTCATTGTTCTAGGACTGTGTGCTGGGGCTTCAGATCGAGCAGAGCCGGAATTGCTGTGGGACCTCATGTGGATTACGTTGGACCTGTGTCTTTTGGGAGTTAATACATTGGTAAAAGAGTGTGTTTTTTTTGTATTTTATTTCAAATGAAGTAGAATTTCTGTGTTTGTCCTTATTTCTTTTTACTAGTGATGGGAGGGTCTCATTTTCCCGTACCCATCACTAATCTAGGGCATATTGGCAGCTCATAGCTGTCATTAACCCCTTATTACCATGATTGCCACGGCACCAGGGCAATCAGGAATAGCCGGGTAAAGTGGTGGGATCATCACATTTAATAGATGCGACAATCCTGGGAGGAGTCAGGCTGCTATTTTTAGGCTGGGAGGCACAATAAGTATGGGTCTCCCCAGCCTGAGAATACCAGTCTTCAGCGGTTGGGCTTTATCTTGGCTAGGTATCGAAATACGGGGAACCGCACACAGTTTTTAAAAATTATTTATATTTTTAAATAATTAAAAAACAAAACCCCGCATGCTGTTCCTCTTATTTTGCTACACAGCCAAGATAAGCACATGACTGGGGCTGCAGCCTATAGCTGTGGCTTTTTCTGTGCTGGTTTCAATACAAGGGGGGACCCTAAAACTATTTTTTATTTATCACCAGTATAAGGACACAGACAGCATTTGTGATTCCAATCAATCACAGACACTGTCTCAGGGGGTGTGGGCGTGGTCCAATGGCAACCAATCAGAGATGCCGGTGGAAGGGGAAAGCAGTGAATATGCAATCGGGATAATCGGCCCTGGAAGTAGCGCTGCAGCTGCGGGGAGACTCGGTAAGTATGTACTGCTTTAACCCTTTTTTATTTTCTTTATTTTACAGTCCCCTACATCATTTTACTACACATCACTTTTGCCTCCCATTGAATTTAATGAGTGTGGCTAGGATCGCTGATCGGCTGGGATCGCCAATCTGATCGGCGATCTCACACAGGTTCGGATATCCTGAACCAATCCGATCCTTGGCAAGATCGCTCATTTCTAATCATCAGAGTAATATGGTTTAGTGATCACTGAAGAGAGAAGCAGGTTTGGATAGGAAGGATACTGCTACTACCTCTGCTACTACAGATGCACCTGTGGGCTACATCTATCTCCTGCTTCTTTGCAAGCTAAAGTGTCCAGTGTGACCCCACCAATTGTGGACCTCACTTTCCAAGTAGCTAACTACTCTTCTCTCTGCTGATCATTGCGAATAGAACCCATGGCAGTAACCAGATCATGCCCATCTCCTAATTCCTCTGATTTAGAAACTGCCTTTTTCCACAGTGTATATACATGCAGAATATATTCACTGTCCAGACAAGGGCCTGCAGGATTGGGATAAGTAAACCCTCCACCATTCTATTTTTTACCTGCCTTCTAGCTGTAAATGCCAGTAAGACTCAACTTCAGCAGACCTAAATTAGCTGCTCCATCAGTCCTGCTATAACAAGCCCACTGACTATTCAGGCTGAACAGTCCAGGGTAAAGTCTCTGATGTAGCACGAAAAAATGTGGTCCTCACTTTGCAAGTAGCTAAGTTCTCGCTACTGATTATTGCGAATGGAACCCATGGTAGCAACAAGAACATGTCCAACTCTCAATTCCTCTAAAGTAGGAACTGCCTTTTTCCACAGTGTGGACAGATGCAGAAGATATTCACTGCCCAGACAAGGGCCTGCAGGATTGAAATAAGTAACACCCTCCACCATTCTCTTTTTTACCTGCCTTCCTTTAGCTGCTAATACCAGTAAAGCCTGCTTTACACAGTACAATCTATCGTGCAATTTCACGATCGATTGTACCCGCCCCCGTCGTTTGTGCATCACAGGCAATTAGTTGCCCGTGGTGCACAAAGTCGTTAACCCCCGTCACACGTACTTACCTGCTGTGCGACATCGCTGTGGGTGGCGGACATCCTCTTCCTGAAGGGGGAGGGACGTTCGGCATCACAGCGACGTCACACAGCGGCCGGCCAATAGAAGCGGAGGGGCGGAGATGAGCGGGACGTAAACATCCCGCCCACCTCCTTCCTTCCGCATAGCCGGCGGGTGCCGCGGGACGGATGTAAGCTGCTGTTCATCGTTCCCGGGGTGTCACATGGAGCGGCGTGTGCTACCCCGGGAATGATGAGCAACCGGCGCCATTTTAATTAAAGGAGATTATGAAACCGAGCGACGAGTACATGATTTGTGAGCGATACTGCGTCGCTCGGAGGTGTCACAGAGCTCGACGTCGCAAGCGATGCCGGATGTGCGTCACAAAAACCGTGACCCCGACGATCTATCGCACGATAGATCGCCTCGTGTAAAGCACCCTTAAGTCTCTTAACATTGGCAGACCTACATCAGCTGCTCCAACAGTACTGCTATGACAAGCCCACTGACTATTGGGGCTCAACAGGCTAAAGTCTGTGATGTGGCCCCACAGTTGTGGACCTCACAACTAACTGTTCTTGTCACTGCTGGTCATTGTGAATAGAACCCATGGTAGTAACCAGACCATGCCCATCTCCCAATTCCTCTGAAGTAGGAACTGCCTTTTTCCACAGTGTGGACACATGCAGAAGATATTCACTGCCCAGACAAGGGCCTGCAGGATTTGGATAAGTAGCACCTTCCAACATTTTTTAACCTGCCCTCTAGCTGCTAATACCAGTAGGTCTCTTCACTTCCGCAGCCGTACATCAGCTGCTCCATCAATCTTGCTCTGACAAACCCACTTACTATTGGGGCTGAGCAGTAAATACCATACTCTACCCGAATTTCCAATAAGCCAACAAAAATACCTCACAGTTAGTGATGAGCGAGTGTAATCATTACTATTTACTACTCGCACAGATAGTACGGTATTTGGGTTACTCGTTACATTGCAAGTTTTTGGGTACTCGCCTCGCTATATTCATATGTCCCACCCAGTAGGTTTGGTGCCTGATTTGCAGCCAGTAAACATGCTGGGCTTCTTAACCAATCACAGTAATGCCACAGTCATCTTGGTTGTGGCATTACTGAAATTGGCTGGCCACGCATGGGGATTCCTTCTGGTGCTCCTGTGAGCCCCACAGTGACTCACAACAGCAGTGTGCAAGCCGCTGTGGGGATGACGAGCACTACTGTCATGAGTTTAGCTTAAGTTCACTACATTCGGTGATGATCTCCTCTGAACTTGTGACGTCAGCGCTTGTCACTGACTTCCATGGCCGCTGCAATATCACCTCAAGTCTCACAGGCGGCCCGAGACTGTGGTTAGTGGTGATGTCACGAGCTTCTGCAATAGTTCGCCTGAGAGTGACCATGGAATAAAGTGACAAACACTGACATCACTAGTTCAGCATACTTCATCACCACAGGTAATGAACCTAGCTAACCTCATGACATCGGCTCTTGTCAAGCCCTGCAGTGACCTGGCCTGTACTGGGGAACATTCTGTTTTTCATTGACTGGTACAGTGAGTATGGATCGTCGGGAGACCCGCTTATTGGATTACGCCAGACCCGGATTTGTTTTTTCTTTTCAATAAATTGGTGAAAGAGGGAATGTGTTGGGGAGTGTCTTTTCACATAACATTTTTTTGTTGTCTTTTTTTTTTATTACTGACTGGGTTAGTGATGTCAGGTATCTGATAGATGCTGTGACATCACTAATGGCAGGGCTTGATGCCAGGTGACATTACACAGCTGGTATCAACCCCATATATTACCTTACTTGCCACTGCACCAGGGCAACGGGATAAGCTGGAGTGAAGCGCCAGGATTGGCGCATCTAATGGATGTGCCACTTCTGGGGCGGCTGCGGCCTACTATTTTTAGTTTGGGGAGGGTCCAATAATCGTGCACCTCCCTATTCTAACTGTACAGACTACAGCTGTCCACTTTACCTTGGCTGGTGATCCAATTTGGAGGGAGACCCCACATTTTTTGTTTTAAATTATTTATTTAATTTAAAATAACAGAGTGGGGTGCCCTCTGTTTTGGATTACCAGCCAAGGTGAAGCTGCCAGGTATAGTCTGCAGGCTGCTGCTGTCTGCTTCACCTTAGTTGGCTAAAAAAATAGGGGGGACCTTGTGTCGTTTTTGGGGGAAAATAATGAATTTGTGGCTAAAAACAAGGCAAAACAACCTTTAGTGCCACATGAAAGGCAGTAAACGGTGCAAGATTACAAAATGCAGGAAAGTAGGACATTATATATGTCCTATCTATCTATCTATCTATCTATCTATCTATTTATCTATCCAGCTATCTATCTTTCTAGTTTTTGACTGTATGTAATCCTGAAAATTAAAATAGAGGGAATCCCACGCTTTTTTATTAAATATTCGATTTATTTAAAATAAAAAAAAATGACGTAGGTCTTCGCCATTTTTGTTTCTAAAACCAGCCAAGGTACAGTAGACAACTGGGGGCTGATACTATTAGGGTGGGAAGGGCCATCATTATTTGTCCCTTTCCAGCCTAAAAATAGAAGCCCACAGCCGTCCAAGAAGTGGCGCATCCATAAGATGTGCCATTTCTGGGTCTGGGCTCTTTCCATTGACCTGGTGTGGGGGCAATTTGGGTAATATGGAATTTATAACAGCCCACAGCTGCTACTAAGCCCTAGCTTAGTGATGGCAGGCATCTATGAGACATTCTCCAACACTAATCTGTAGGTGAAAGTAAATAAACACAAACACCCAAAAATCCTTTATTTGAAATTAAAGACAAAAAAGCACCCTCTTTCACCTCTTCATTAACCCCAAAAACACCCCTGCAGGTTCGACGTAATCCACACGAGGTCCTACGGCGATTCAGCTCTGCTACACCCCTGTCCTATCACAGTGTGCAACATAGAACATGACTGCCAGCTCCATGTAGTGAGTGAAGTTAGCCACGTGATAAGCGGTGACGTCACTCGGGTGATTTGTGGTCATAGCGGGGAGTCCATGAGTCCTGGAGTCCGTGACTGAAGTGAGCTTCAGGTGGAGGACTCACCTGATTGACATCACTGCTGATCGCATGGCTCACTTCAGTCATGGTGGCTTGATTTGTGGTCACAGGTGTAGGACTCTAGCTGTGACTGGAAATCACCTGAGTTATGTCACTGGTTATTACACAGCTCACTTCACTTACTGCGTGGAGCTAACAGCATTAAGTCTTGTTCTATGGCACTCGCTGTGAGCATCTGATGTAGCAGAGCTGGAAGCGTCCAGTGACCTTGTGTGGATTACGTCGGACGTGGAGGTGTGTATGAGGGTTAATAAACTGGTGAAAGAGGGTACTTTTTTGTCTTTTATTTCAAATACAGGATTTTTGTGGTGTTTTTATTTACTTTCACTTACAGATTAGTGATGAGGGGGTGTCTCATAGACGCGTGCCATGACTAGTCAAGGACTTAGGGGCAGCTAGGTCTGCCATTAATTCCTTATTACCACAATTACCACCGCACCAGGGCAATCGGGAAGTGCTGGATAAAGTGCCAAGACTGTCGCATCTATTGGATGCGACAATTCCAGACAGCTGCTGGCTGATATTTTTAGGCTGGGGAGAGCCTAATTACCATAGGCCTCCCCAGTCTGAGTATACCAGCCCCCAGCTTTGGGGCTTTATCTTGGCTGGGTATCAAAATTGGAGGAACCGATGCCATTTTTTTTTTAATATTTATTTTTTTATTGTACTGTACGATATAGACATGCCCACTAGTGTCTGTGATTGGTTGCAGTCAGACAGCTTTCACTCAGCATGTGGGTGGATCTGACTGCAACAAATCACAGACACCGGTGGTCGGGAGAAGCAGTAAATATGTATGAGTCTAATGAGCAGGCTCAGGGAATATGCATGAGCCTAATGAGTGAGTAGGGAAGAATAATGAGCAGCTGCGGGAACAGTGTAACAGCTGCACTGGTGATCGGTGAGTATGAAGCGCTTGGAGAGAGACAGAGAGAGAGTGAGAGAGAATAACTGGCGTATTACAGTGACATTCTTATTCCCAGAAACCATATGTGAGTCAGAAATGCATGCAGCCATATTCTCCAGGCTCTCTCCATTCAGTTTCATCACTTTCCCATCCATTTCAGCCTTATCCTCAGGCCCCCAGATCTCTTTGTTGAGTCCAGCAGAAAATTAATCGCATTTCCCAATGACTTGCATTTTACTCGCTATTCGAAACGAATACGGGAGTATTACAAAGTACAGTACTCATTACGAGTATTAATACAAACATTTCCATAGTTCCTACAAAAGGATGTCAAAAGACATTATAGACTACTCCAAAGGGACTACATGAACAGCAAAGAAAAATAGGAATTACTACTTACCGGTAATGATGTTTCCAGGAGCCAACATGACAGCACGGTAGGAGTTGCTCCTTTGACCTTTACAGGGACAGGAAACGCAAGAAGTTAAAAGCCCCTCCCCATCCCCCTTTCCTCAGTGTTTTTTAAAGTACCACACCAGGATGGGAGAAACACCATTTTATTAATGCAGAACGTACAACACACTGTACATAATCAGACGGGAGGGAAATAAGCGTGCTGTCATGTTGGCTCCTGGAAACATCATTACCGGTAAGTAGTAATTCCTATTTTTCAGGATGCCACATGACAGCACGGTAGGAGAATGCCAAAGTAATCCCTATGAGGGGGGACCAACAGCCTGCAAAGCCCTTCTACTGAACAACATGTGCTGATCGTTGAGAAGGCCCAGTTTATAATGCCTACAAAACGTGTGGGGACCCGACCACGTTGCCGCACGACAAATCAGATCCAAGGAAACCCCCGCCCTCTCCGCCCAAGAAGTGGACAGAGCCCTGGCGGAGTGGGCCCTAATGCGAGTTGGGAGGTCCCGACCCGCGGACTGGTAAGTAGCTGAAATAGCGGACCTAACCCACCGAGACAGAGTTGTCTTAGACACCGTCTTCCCTCGGTACTTTCCCGCAAATTGCACCAAGAGGGCAGAATCTATGCGCCAGCTCGGGTAGCCTCCAAATATGCCAGAACTGCTCGTCTGACGTCCAAAGAGCGAAGGAGCTCTGCATGTTGGGAATGAGAATAAATGAGGTAGACAGCTTACACTACAGCGACCAGACACAGTGAGACAAACCCGAAAATGGGTTAATGAACATTCGTAACACCGCAACTATAGAATAGAAGTTAAAGTCCTTAACAGCCTATCAAGGAATGAATAAACCACAGCCCGATAGAATGACCACCGGCTAGATCAAGAATAAACTTGTCCGAGCTTATTAAACCAGGTCAGTACTGACATCAGCTCTCCTAGGTTCAAACGATGACCCCTGGTCACAGACCAGCCCACCGTACCGCCAGAGTTCATATTCTGGCTCCAGAAGCCCAAGATGACAACGCATAACCTACTGGACCTCGAGTAATGAGAAGGACCATCATGAAACTAAAGACATGAAGAGTTGGAGTCCGGAAGGCACGTCGTCCGATATTAGCAAGCCAAGTACATCATCCGACCACTTGAAGGAAGCATTGTTCCCAAGATGCAGATGCCAAGAACAGCGGGGTATGGAATCTGGATGGGAGGAAAGCGTCCCAGAAAATGTAGGTGGCCAACCTCATAGACACACTGTATACAGTATATATATTGGAATTTAAAGAAGTGGTTTGCCATATCCGTGGCAGCAAACACAGGAGACTAGTGTTGACCTGAGCTGGTGGAAAGAAACCACTACCACCTGGGCAGACTACCCAACCAGAAATGCACTATACTCCAGTAGCATGTAAGCACCACTATATCGGACACTAGCGTAAACAGACCACACCGTCTTCCATAGTGACCAGGGAACATCCTCCAGAGGAGCGAGGGCCTCCAATTGGAGGGCCTCCAATATTGGAGGGCCTCCAATAATCACAGAGTGATAGTTCATTTGACAGTGGTGAGACCCTGGATGTGTTCTCGTGAGACAGTGAGCCTATGAGGGAGACTATGGAGTTCCCTGCCACCAGAGGCTGGAAAACCTCACAGGTTATTTACGAGATTCTGGATGTTGAACAATGGCCAGAAAACCAGTCCAATTGCCATCAAAGGACCCGTCACAGTAAAACGGGGCTATTACCATGATCGGCTACATTCAGGTCTTTCCACCATAGGATGAACTCGATAAACATTTCTCTTTAGTTATAAGTTATAAATGAAAGACCAGAACTAAGCAATTAAGCACCGCTGAATACTACTGATTAGAAAAGAAGGACCGTAGCTGAACTCAGATTCCAGTTCTGAGCCATAATAAGGAGAAAAACTAGGCCAACTCAAACATGGTTGCCTATCACGGCTAAGCCAAGTGCCGTTCCAGAAGTGTGAGGCCCCTCTAACCAAAGCTGATGCTAGAGACCCAAGATGCGAAGTATGCAGCCCGAGGCGCAAGGGACGAGGCCACTGCAAGGCCAAAGGCGCAGAGGCGCAAGGCCAAAGGTGCAGAGGCATAAGGTCCAAGGCGCAGAAGCGCAAGGCCCAAGGCGCAGAGGCGCAAGGCCCAAGGCGCAGAGGCGCAAGGCCCAAGGTGCAGAGGCACAGAAGCGCAAGGCGCAGAGGCGCAAGGCCCAATGCCAGACGCGCAAGGCCAGAACATGAAGCGCAAGGCGCAAGTCCGGAAGCGCAAGGCCAGAGGCGCAAGGCACAAGACCAGAGGCGCAAAGCCAGAGGCGCAAGGCCAGAGGCGCAAGGCACAATGCCAGAGGCGCAATGTCAGAGGCACAAGGCATAATGCCAGAGGCACAAGGCGCAATGCCAGACACGCAAGGCCGGAACATGAAGCGCAAGGCGCAAGCCCCGAGGCGCAAGGCACAATGCCAGAGGTGCAAGGCGCAATGCCAGAGGCGCAAGGCGCAATGCCAGAGGCGCAAGGCGCAATGCCAGAGGCGCAAGGCCAGTGGCGCAATGCCAGAGGCGCAAGGCCAGAGGCGCAAGGCCAGAGGCACAAGGTGCAATGCCAGAGGTGCAAGGCCATAGGCACAAGGCGCAATGCCAGAGGCACAAGGCGCAATGCCATAGGCACAAGGCCAGAGGCACAAGGCGCAATGCCAGACGCACAATGCCAGAAGCATGAAGCGTAATGCGCAAGCCCGGAGGCACAAGCCCGGAGGCACAAGGCACAATCCCAGAGGAACAAGGCACAAGCCCAGAGGCACAAGGCACAAGCCCAGAGGCACAAGGCACAAGCCCAGAGGCACAAGCCTTGAGGCACAAGGCACAAGCCCAGAAGCACAAGCCAAGAGGCACAAGGCACAAGCCCAGAGGCACAAGGCACAATCCCAGAGGCACAAGCCCAAAGGCCAAAGGCGCAGAGGCGCAAGGCCAAAGGTGCAGAGGCATAAGGTCCAAGGCGCAGAAGCGCAAGGCCCAAGGCGCAGAGGCGCAAGGCCCAAGGCGCAGAGGCGCAAGGCCCAAGGTGCATAGGCACAGAAGCGCAAGGCGCAGAGGCGCAAGGCCCAATGCCAGACGCGCAAGGCCAGAACATGAAGCGCAAGGCGCAAGTCCGGAAGCGCAAGGCCAGAGGCGCAAGGCACAAGACCAGAGGCGCAAAGCCAGAGGCGCAAGGCCAGAGGCCAGAGGCGCAAGGCACAATGCCAGAGGCGCAATGTCAGAGGCACAAGGCATAATGCCAGAGGCACAAGGCGCAATGCCAGACACGCAAGGCCGGAACATGAAGCGCAAGGCGCAAGCCCCGAGGCGCAAGGCACAATGCCAGAGGTGCAAGGCACAATGCCAGAGGCGCAAGGCGCAATGCCAGAGGCGCAAGGCGCAATGCCAGAGGCGCAAGGCCAGTGGCGCAAGGCCAGAGGCACAAGGCCAGAGGCACAAGGCACAATGCCAGAGGTACAAGGCCATAGGCACAAGGCACAATGCCAGAGGCGCAAGGCCAGAGGCACAAGGCGCAATGCCATAGGCACAAGGCCAGAGGCACAAGGCGCAATGCCAGACGCACAATGCCAGAAGCATGAAGCGTAATGCGCAAGCCCGGAGGCACAAGCCCGGAGGCACAAGGCACAATCCCAGAGGAACAAGGCACAAGCCCAGAGGCACAAGGCACAAGCCCAGAGGCACAAGGCACAAGCCCAGAGGCACAAGCCTTGAGGCACAAGGCACAAGCCCAGAAGCACAAGCCAAGAGGCACAAGGCACAAGCCCAGAGGCACAAGGCACAAGCCCAGATGCACAAGCTTAGAGACACAAGGCACAATCCCAGAGGCACAAGCCCAGAGACACAAGGCACAAGCCCAGAGGCACAAGCCCAGAGACACAAGGCACAAGCCCAGAGGCACAAGCCTAGAGACACAAGGCACAAGCCCAGAGGCACAAGCCTAGAGACACAAGGCACAAGCCCAGAGGCACAAGCCTAGAGACACAAGGCACAAGCCCAGAGGCACAAGCCTAGAGACACAAGGCACACTAGAGGCACAAGGCCAGAGGCACAAGCCTAGAGGCACAAGCCACAAGGCCAGAGGCACAAGTCTAGAGGCACAAGCCACAAGCCCAGAGGCACAAGCCTAGAGGCACAAGGCACAAGTCCAGAGGCACAAGCCCAGAGGCACAAGCCACAAGCCCAGAGGCACAGGCCTAGAGGCACAAGGCACAAGTCCAGAGGCACAAGCCCAGAGGCACAAGCCACAAGCCCAGAGGCACAGGCCTAGAGGCACAAGGTCCAAGCCCGGAGGCCCAAGGCACAAGGCCAGAGCAAGCACAAGCCCAGAGGCCAAGAGCCAGTGAAGCCAAGCCATGAAGGGCAAGGCTGAGAAACAGTAAGCCCAGAGACGTCAAGCAGTGAGGCCTTGACAGACCCAAGGTGCCAAGCCAACGTGTGGTCAGAGCTGTGTGGCGTGTGGGCTGAGGCCAAAGCCGTGAGGTGAGACGCCGGAGCCCCAAGTTGTGAGGTACAAGCCAGGAGGCGTGAGGCCGGAGCCTGGAGTCATGAGGCGCGAGGCTGGAGCCAGGAGGCCGGAGCCAGGAGGCCAGAGCAGTGAGGCGTGAGCCAGAGTCATCACGAGGCCAGAACCCTGAGGCGCGAGGCCAGAGTTGTGAGGCCCCATCAGAGTTACCCCTAAGAGTGTAATTCACCTGTGGACTTCAGGATATACCTACTTCATGAGTGGTATCCTAATGCCAATTTAGTCACACCTGAACCAAGTAACTCATCTGGAGGTTCAGCTGGAGGGCAAGTTCCAAATGCGAGATAATGTGTTATATCCACAATTTTCCCTCTTAGGGTATGTGCGCACGTTGCTTTTTACCTGCTTTTTACCTGCTTTTTTGCTGCTTTTTCTTCTGCGCTGTTTAATGCCAAAATGGATGTGTTCTTCTATTCAAGCAAAGTCTATGGGAATTTGGGTTTCTTGTTCACACTATGTTGTTCAAAATGCTGCCTTTTTGAGGCAGAACTTTGGTCAAAAACTCAGCTTTTCAAAGAAGCAACATGTCAATTGTTTTTGCCATTTGGGTTTTGCACTGCAAAGCTGAGTTTTTGACCAAAGTTCTGCCACAAAAAGGCAGCATTTTGAACAACATAGTGTGAACAAGAAACCCAAATTCCCATAGACTTTGCTTGAATAGAAGAACACATCCATTTTGGCATTAAACAGCGCAGAAGAAAAAGCAGCAAAAAAGCAGGTAAAAAGCAGGTAAAAAGCAACGTGCGCACATACCCTTATAGAAGGAGTAAATCAGACAGAATCTGGTCTGGTGAGATAATAGTGGAATCAAATGTGTTATTAAACCACAACAGGAGGATCCACATAAGGTTCCATCAACAGGTAAATTCTGAACTTAAACATTGAGGTCTGCTGATCCCAGCAAAACATGAGGCAGCAACCTCACCATGCAGCATAATCTACTTAGAAAGTTCCAAGGCTTAATTTCTAATTTTAGTGCAGGACTCTGACAGAAGTGAATGACAGACTGCACACTTTTTTTATTCTGGCCGACTTCCTCTGAACTTTTTTAAGGATAGTGCCTGTGCGTGCCGTGGAAGAATCCTAAAGGAAGGGGAGACAGAATCAGGCTCTACCCACACCACTACAGGTCAGATTCCTGATACCTGCACCTACGTGACCCTGGGACTCGTCAGGGGGGCTAGCATCAGACCTGTCACCTTCATCCATTGTAATAAGCAGTGAGTAGGTCGTTATACAGAAACCCACAGAATGCACATTTCCCCGTTCCCAAGGTTTGATACCTGTTTGGGCGACGACAGGGCCCGTTCCCGCCTCCAGTGTTCCGTCCCGGATCACACGCCGCCTTCCAGGGCGCCGCCATATTCCGACCAGGAAATGCGGAAGTCTTTGCACTGCACATGCGTCAGCGTGCGTGTCAGGCTGGAATGCATGGCGCGCGCACACCCGGAAGTGCCACATGGCCGCGGCAGACAGCGGGATGCCGAGAGCCCTCACCTGAGGGAAGCGGCTTTTGCCGGGAACTCCTGCTCCACCGGCCGGCTGAGGGACCTCTCCTTTAGAGGTGTCGGCCAGGGGCTGCTTGACAGGCCGGAGAGAGAGAGCAAGCCCCCCCGATCCGCCTGGACCCCGTACATCCCGACGGTAAGACTTGCGTCCGTCCTATACAGGGACAGGAAAAACACTGAGGAAAGGGGGATGGGGAGGGGCTTTTAACTTCTTGCGTTTCCTGTCCCTGTAAAGGTCAAAGGAGCAACTCCTACCGTGCTGTCATGTGGCGTCCTGGAAAATGGAGTTTCCAAGTCAATTAAAATTGTAAATTTTATTTTATCACATAATAAATTGAATAAATTAATTACAAAAGATCATATACAAAAATACATTACAGAAAAAAAATGAGGCAAAAGAAGGGGAGGAAAATACCCCCAGGCAAGGTGATATAGCTACAATTACATGTGGGGGTTAAATATTAACATTAATATTTGTTAATATTTAACCCCCACATGTAATTGTAGCTATATCACCTTGCCTGGGGGTATTTTCCTCCCCTTCTTTTGTCTCATTTTTGTTCTGTAATGTATTTTTGTATATGATCTTTTGTAATTAATTTATTCAATTTATTATGTGATAAAATAAAATTTACAATTTTAATTGACTTGGAAACTCCATTTTTCTTTGCTGTTCAAGTACTCATTACGAGTATAGTGATTATGAATACAGTATTTCGGTATTCGCTCATCTATATTTACAGTGCATTGTGCCTTATATTTGGCTCTCTTTCCTTTCTTGGGTATTATCCAAACATTGACTATAAAATATCTTATGGTATAGTACATGTGCCACTTAAAGGGGTTTTCCAGGCTGAATCAAATTTTTGGCAAGCATCACAGCTGGCTGTTTGCTAATGTGGTGCCCCAGTGGTCCGTTTGCTACAGTAGCGTTGCCCTCCTCACAGGGGGTGGTGCTATGCCTAGAAGAAAGAAGGGGGTCCCCCACACTAGGTAGCACCAGCAGCACATGTTTCCCTCACTCCATACCAGAAGGGGGAGCTCTAAAACCCATGGGGAGCTTCCCTATGCATTTTGGACTGGGGGACGGGTCAGCTGAAAGGGAACAAGAGGAGACAAGGAAATGAATAGAGTCTAGAGAGAGAGAGCCTGGGGAACAGAGCAGTGACAGAGCTATCCATAGAGCAGAGCAGAATCAAGCAGACAGTCTCTGGAGAAAGAGCCTGGGGAGCGGAGCAGTGACAGGCTCTTTCTCCAGAGCAGAGCACTAGAGACAGGATGCCAGGGTCCTTGGTTCTTCGGGTACTGAAGTCCCGGCAGCTGAATCCAGAGGGCAGGAGACTGTATGTCTTCTGGCCACACCAGACACTCGGCGGCACAGCAGCAGACTAGAGCTTGGAGCCACTGCCAGAGGAACAGCACCTGTAAAAGGCTTGCTTTCAGGCTGCCTGGACCTCCGTTACCATCTGAACAAGTTTCCCTGACCTGCGCCATTCACTACTAAGTAAAAAGGAAAAGGAAGCTACAATCCCTGTGTCGTCCAGTTATTGGCTGCATCTTCAGCCCTGCACCAAACGGTAATTCCTCCATCATAGACTATACCGGTTTCCCTGGGGCACTGATCCCCCTTTGGGGAGCTGTACCGTCATTGCTGCATCACCATCTGCCCCAGCGGTCCCATCCAGCAGCATCGGCCATACATTGACGAATACCACAGGTGGCGTCACGACTTATCCCCTGTAAATATCCCTCATTTAAACGACACCGCCAGGTTCATGAAGTCGAGCCCTGTCGCCGTGACCTCCCAACAGAACCAGCCCAGATCCGAGTGCCTCATGGCCCTGGTGGGCGTGTCACTAACCATGCATAATTTATGCCTCTGTTTGCAGAAAGGGAAGTTAGTAAGCAAGAAAAGAAGCTAGTCGGCAGGTACAGTTTGCCAAAAATTTGTTCTAACTTAGAAAACCCCTTTAAGTTGTGCATCCAAATGTGTAGTTAGCAACAGATTCTTTACTATAATATATAAATTCCATCGGTATCAGTAAACACTATAATAACCAGAGGGGAAACATAGTACATATTGTCCCAGTGTGATACAAATAGCAAATATCCATATACAGTATATCAAGCGAATACAAAAGAGGACTTCATGAACAAAATATGCCAATATAAAATACAAATTGTATTGAATATTTAAAAACGACACATGAATAGACACAATACAGAACAACAATAGTGCACAATTATTGTAATAAATAAGGGTAATAGGGAGTATTTTATCCCAAATGTAAGGAAAGTACATCAATAAACCTATCTAGCACTAAAGGGAGCTTTACACGCTACGATATCGTTAATGTTTTGTCGTCGGGGTCAAGTTGTTAGTGACGTACATCCGGGGTCATTAACGATATCGCAGCGTGTGACACTGACCAGCGACCTTAAGCGACCTCAAAAATGGTGAAAATCGTTCACCATGGAGAGGTCGTTTCAAACTCAAAAATCGGTAAGGGTTGTTTATCCAGGTGGTTCATCGCTCATGCGGCAGCACACATCGCTATGTGTGACACCGCAGGAGCAAGGAACATCTCCTTACCTGCCGCCGGCCACAATGCAGAAGGAAGGAGGTGGGCGGGATGTTACGTCCTGCTCATCTCCGCCCCTCCGCTTTGATTGGCCGGCCGCTTAGTGACGTTGCGGTGACATCGCTGTGATGCTGAACGTCCCTCCCCCTTTAAGGAGGGGTTGTTCGGCAGTCACAGCGACGCCGCCGACCAGGTAAGTATGTGTGATGCTGCCGTAGCGATAATGTTCGCTACGGCAGCAATCACAAACAATCGCATGCGCGATGGGGGCGGGTACTTACACGCTCGCTATCGCTACAAATTGCTAGCGATATCGCTACCGTGTAAAGCCCCTTTATTCTTATTCAGCCTCTAATGGTTAATCATAGAGTATAGGTATAGATCAGGGTTATCCCCATGCTACACATAAGAAATGGTATCCTAATAAGTAAGAGTAAAGTGAGCTACTGTAACTCGTGAAACATACATTGGGGTTTCTGCTGGGCAATCCCCCTGCGCCACCATTGTGACTGCCACTAAGGTAAATTTATTTTGTAGGCTATGACTCAGATGTTTAATATAATACGCATTATTTGATAGACCTGCTTATAATTCAAGCCACTACTTACGGGTAGTACAGACGGAAGATTAGTCAGGAAAGCCGATGTCTGGTAACAGGAGAACAAGTATGGACACAGGGAGAATTCAGAGGCATAGTCAGGTCATAATCTGTGGTCAGTATTCCAGGAAGGCACTTAATAACTTCAGGGAGAAAACTGAGATGTAGTCAGGTAACGGTCCGGGGTCAAAAGCCAGGAATTCACGAACACGGAACAGGCAAAGAGAAGTCAAACAACAGTCCGGGGTCAGAAAACAGAGATCAGAACAAAGCAGAGATACAGGCCAACAACACAACTACAAAACTAGAATGTACAACTGGCAAGGTCCTGGGTGAGAATGCTCAATAAATAAGCAGAGCAATTAGCAGGAAGATGGAACACCTGAGTAATCAGCACTCAGGACAAGAACAAGAATGGAATCCTGCACTGCCAATCAACCTATCAGCTCAGTAGTTCAGGAAAACATAGCAGAGAATCTCCAAATGTGCAAGATGCTCTGCAGAGAGGAATTGGGTCACTGCCAGCTCAGTAGTTCAGGAAAGCGCAGCAGAGCATCTCCTAGTGTGCAAGATGATCTGCACAGAGGAATCATGACACTGCTTTTATTTATTAGGATACCATTTCTTATGTGGCACATGGGGATAACCTTGATCTATATCTATCCTCTATAATTAACCATTAGAGGCTGAATATGAATAAGTGCTAGATACAGTAGGTTTATTGATGTACTTTCTTTATATTTGGGATACAATACTGCCTATTACCCTTATTTATTACAATACTTGTGCACTATTGTTGTTCTGTATGTCATTGTCTATATTCATGTGTCGTCTTAAAATATTCAATAAAATGTATATTTTATATTGGCACGTTTTGCCCATGAAGTCCTCCTCTGTATTAGATTCTTTACTATGCTGCGTATGTCTCAATACATTTGACAATGTAATATTAAATAATATTATAAGACTACCGTAATTAAAATCTATTAATCTCTTGTTTTTATGGACTGTCCCGGAATTTCTGTTTGGTTAGTAACCCTGGCTAAAAGGCCTACAGTATATCCTTTAGTGCCAGTCACAGTGTTCTTATAAAACTACATTCCTCAGTGGCTATTTAATAGCACTTGCAGTTTCCCCATAGGGTCTGTCCAGCAATCATATAATCGTACCTATTATGGTGCGCAGCCACTTCACTCACTGTATGGAGAGCATTTAGCAAATGACTTTATCTAAAGTTGTCTTATCAGTGCATATAAACTAGGTTACATTCCTTTATGCTGAAAAGTTTACTGGGATAACAATATGATTGCTTCATATCCCAGACTATAGGACACAATTATATTTTGAGGCTGCTGGAAATGAAAAGTCAAACTCCAATACACAAACTTCTATTGACATTCCATTTTAACATACTTTGAAATGGGCCAAAGACTTTCCCAATTGATTTTCTTGCCTTAACAATAGTTTGAGTAATACTTCAATATGACTAGTTATTTCACAATGATTTCTTTCCATCTGCCAGTTGCCTTGTGATTTATTATATGCCTTTGTCAATGACATTCCTTCTCCAGCAGTCTGGGTAAATGTCTTGAGTTAAATATTTTAATTTTGACTCTTCCAAGTATACAATGAAAAAGATGTAAAGTTATATTTTTATGTGCTAAGAAATAACCCACATTCAATCTTATTTTAATCATACTGCTTGACATCTAAAATATGCTTTATTTAATTTATCTATGTGAAAATGCATATTGTAAAAAAATATAATAATTATTATTTTAATATAAATATACTGTATATAATCTGTCACATAAGAAATGTTATTCCATTTTTCATTTGTAAAAATGTTTAAATGCTCGTAAAAAGCCGGATCCCAATATAGTTTTATTTTTCTTCTATTATTATTATTATTATTATTATTATTATTTTGTTTTCAGTGCATATTGTATATTTTTCTTTAATTTTTATTTTATTTTCAGTACATATTGTTACTGTGCCATTATGCATAGTTATAATGTTTTAATTTTGATTTCATCTGAATCAACAGTTTAACACCTTCACATCTAGGCAGTTTTCGGTTTTTCATTTTTTTCTTCTTTTCTTCTCACAGCCAGAACTTTTTAAATTTTCCATCAATATAGCTGTATGTGGGCTTTTTTTTGCAGGATGAGTTGTACTTTTGAATGACACCATTCATTCTGCCACAGAAAGTACTGAAAAACAGGGAAAAAACTGGTAGGCTGGTGAAATTGCAAAAAAAGTCCAATACCCAGGTCAATATGAGTACGCAGGTAACAAACATGTATAGTTTTCTTTCTTTTTTTTTTAAAGGCGTTGTCCACTACTTGGACAACCCCTTCTCATTTCCCATGTGTGCTCCCATACAAATAAAAAAGCCTATACTCACCTCTGGTGCCGGATCGGTTCCACCGATGGCAGAACTCATGTTCCCAGGGCTCAAGTGACATTGTTATGACATATGAGCCCCGCAACCAACTAGCGCCATCTTCGGACGTTTAACCGCCCCCCTTCCTAATCGAGCCCATATTCATTTTAATGACAGGCCATTTTTTGCAATTCTGACCACTGTCACTTTGACAGGTTATAACTCTGGAACGCTTCAACGGATCCTGGTGATTCTGACATTGGTTTTTTTCGGCACATATTGTACTTCATGACATTTGTAAATTTAGGCCGATATTTTTTGCATTTATTTGTGAAAATATTGTAAACTTGGCGAAAATTTTGCAATTTTCAAACTTTGAAATTTTCTGTCCATAAATGTGAGAGCTATGTCACACAAAATAGTTAATAAATAACATTTCCCACATGTCTACTTTACATCAGCACAATTTTTGAAACATTGTATTTTGTTAAGGAATTAGAAGGGGTCAAAGTTCATCAGCAAGTTCTCATTATTTTAATAACATTTACAAAACCATTTTTTAGGGACCACATCACATTTGAAGTGACTTTGAGAGGCTTAGATTAAAGAAAATATCAAAAAGTGACACCATTGTAAAAACTGCACCCCTCACACTGCTCAAAACCACATCCAAGAAATTTATTAACCCTTTAGGTGTTTCACAGGAACCAAAGCAATGTGGGAGGAAAAAGTGAATATTTTACTTTTTTCCACAAAAATGTTACTTTAGCCATAACATTTTGCATTTTCATAAGGGTATCAGGAAAAAATGCACATACAATTTACTGATCAATTTTTCCTGAGTACGCTGATACCTCATACAGTGCCTTGTGAAAGTATTCGGCCCCCTTGAATTTTTTAACCTTTTCCCACATTTCAGGCTTCAAACATAAAGATACAAAATTTAAATGTTATGGTGAAGAATAAACAACAAGTGCGACACAATTGTGAAGTTGAATAAAATTTACTGCTTATTTTAAACTTTTGTTAATATTAAAAAACTGAAAATTGCAATATTATTCAGCCCCTTTTAATTTAATAGTTTGTAGTGCCACCTTTTCTGTGATTACAGCTGCAAGTCGCTTGGAATATGTGTCTATCAGTTTTGCACATCAAGAGACTGAAATTCTTGCTCATTCTTCCTTTGCAAACAGCTCGAGCTGAGTGAGGTTTGATGGAGAGCATTTGTGAACAGCAGTTTTCAGCTCTTTCTACAGATTCTCGATTGGATTCAGGTCTGGACTTTGACTTGGCCATTCTAACACCTGGATACGTTTATTTATGAACCATTCCATTGTAGATTTTGCTTTATGTTTTGGATCATTGTCTTGTTGAAAGACAAATCTCCGTCCCAGTCTCAGGTCTTTTGCAGATTCCAACAGATTTTCTTCAAGAATGGTCCTGTATTTGGCTCCATCCATCTTCCCATCAATTTTAACCATGCTCCCTGTCCCTGCTGAAGAAAAGCAAGCCCAAACCATGATGCTGCCACCACCATGTTTGACAGTGGGGATGGTGTGTTCAGGTTGATGAGCTGTGTTGCTTTTATGCCAAACATATCGTTTGGCATTGTGCCCAAATAGTTGGTTTCATCTGACCATAGCACCTTCTTCCACATGTTTGGTGTGTCTCCCAGGTGGCTTGTGGCAAACGTTAACCCCTTAGTGACGGAGCTAATTTTCACCTTAATGACCAGACCAAATTTTGCAATTCTGACCAGTGTCACTTTATGAGGTTATAACTCTAGAACGCTTCAACGGATCCCGGTGATTCTGAGATTGTTTTTTCGTCACATATTGGACTTCATGATAGTACCAAATTTAGGACAATATTTTTTGCGTTTATTTATGAAAAAAATTGAATATTGGCAAAAATTTTGAAAATTTTGCAATTTTCAACTTTTGAATTTTTATACCGTTAAACCAGAGATTTCTGTGACACAAAATAGTTAATAAATAACATTTCCCACTTATCTACTTTACATCAGACCAATTTTGGAAACAAAATTTTTTTTTGTTAGGAAGTTAGAGGGGTTCAAAGTTTATCAGCGATTTCTCATTTTTACATCAAAATTTACAAAACCATTTTTTTAGGGACCACATCACATTTGAAGTGACTTTGAGAGGCCTAGATGATAGAAAATACCCAAAAGTGACACCATTCTAAAAACTGCACCCCCCAAAGTACTCAAAACCACGTTCAAGAAGTTTATTAACCCTTCAGGTGCTTCACATGAACAAAAGCAATGTGGAATGAAAAAAAGCAAAAATTAAATTTTACCTAAAAATGTTGCTCTAACCCAAATTTATTCACTTTTAGAAGAAATAACACAACAAAATGGACCCCAAAACTTGTTCCCCACTTTCTTATGAGCACGCCGATACCCCACATGTGATCAGAAACCTCTGTTTGGACAAATGGGAGGGCTCGGAACAGAAGGAGCAATATTTGAATTTTGGAAAGCAAATTTGGCTGAAATAGATTGCGGGCACCATGTTGCATTTACAGGTCCGCTAAGGTACCTAAACAGAAGAAATCCCTCACAAGTGACACCATTTTGGAAACTAGACCCCTCAAGGATTCTATCTAGGGGTATAGTGAGCATTTTAGATCCACAGGTACTTCACAGATTTTGTTAACGTTACGTTGTCATATTGAAAATTTTAATAATTTTCTCAAAAATGTTGCTTTAGCATCAATTTTCTCACTTTTTCAAGAGGTAATTCCAAAAATTTGACCTCAAGGTTTGTTACCCACTTTTTTATGAGCGCGGTGATACCTCACATGTGGTCTGAAACCTTTGTTTGGACAAATGGGAGGGCTTGGAACAAAAGGGGCAATATTTGAATTTTGGAAAGGAAATTTGGCTGAAAAAGATTGCGGGCACCATGTCACATTTGGAGGACCCCTAAGGTACCTAAACAGCAGAAACCCCGCACAAGTGACCCCATTTTGGAAACTAGGCCCCTCAAGGAATTTATCTAGATGTTTGGTGAGTACCCTGAACCCCCAGGTGCTTCACAGAATTTTATAACGTTGAGCCATGAAAAAAAAAAAATAAAATTTTACCACAAAATTGTTATTTCAACCAGGTAGCTTTTTTTTTTACAAGAGTAAAAGGAAAATATTCAGCATAACATTTATTGTGCAATTTCTCCTGAGTTTGGCGATACCTTATATGTGGTGGAAATCAACTGTTTGGGTGCACAGCAGGGCTCGGAAGGGAAGGAGTGCCATTTGACTGCAAAATTGGCTGGAATCAATAGCGGACGCCAGGTTGCATTTGGAGAGCCCCTGAGGTGCCTAAACAGTGGCTGTCCCCCACAAGTGACTCCATTCTGGAAACAAGACACCTCAAGGCTTTTATCTAGGTGTATAGTGAGCAGTTTGAATCCACGAATACTTCACAGATTTTGATAAGCTTAGGTTGCCATATTGAAAATTTTCATTTTTTTCACAAAAATGTTGCTTCAGCATCAAATTTCTCACTTTTTCAAGAGACAACAACAAACCGTGGACCCAACAGGTTGTTATCCAATGTCTTATGAGCACAGGGATACCCCACATGTGGCCAAAAACCTCTGTTTGGATAAATGGGAGGGCTTGGAATGGAAGGAGCACCATTTGAATTCTGGAAAAGTTGAGATAAATTGCGGGCACCATGTCACATTTGCAGGGCCCCTTGGGTACCTATACATTAGAAACCCCCCACAAGTGACTCCATTTTGGAAACTGGATTTTATTCAGGAGTATAGTAGCATTTTGAATCCACAGGTACTTCACAAAAATGTTGCTGTAGCAACAAATGTCTCACTTTTAGGCTATGTGGCCATGATCCAGCGACACGGCGTCTAGTACACAGTGTCAGCCTCCTGCAGAGATGTGAGTGTTGTCCACGGGAGAGCGCAGCTGCCCATGCCCACGATTTGGGTTCAGGCCGCTGTGGAGCTCTATGCTACCTGTAGAGAACACTCATCTCCGCAGCATAAATTGACATGCTGAAGCTCGGGAAGCTGCCGCCACAGGTCGGTTTATGCTGCGGAGAAGAGAAGTACATTGGGCAAGCACATTGGGCATGGGATTTCTAAAAATCCTTCCACTGTGCTTCTACTGCACAATGCAGCGTTATGGACGCAGGGAAAACACTCTGCGCCCAAAACGCTGCAAATCTCGATTGTGGGAGCACAGCCTAAAATGCTACAATGGATGAATGGATAGATGTCAAACAAATATAACGTCCCACCCCCTGCATATTCTAAGCTGGCGCCCTTTAGTGCCTTTCATGTGGCACTAAAGGGTGCCTAGCCTTGTATTTAGCCCCCCAAAAAATTAATAATTAAAATAAACGACGTGGGGTCCCCCCTATTTTTGATAGCCAGCTAGGGTAAAGCAGACAGCTGTAGCCTGCAAACCACAGCTGACAGCTTCACCTTGGCTGGTGATCAATTTGGAGGGCTCCCCAGGCGTTTTTTAAAAAAAAAACAAAAAACGTGGGGTCCCCCCAAATTAGATCACCAGCCAAGGTGAAGCAGACAGCTGGGGTCTGGTATTCTCAGGGTGGGAAGAGCCATGGTTATTGGACTCTTCCCAGCCTAAAAATAGCAGGCCGCAGCCGCCCCAGAAGTGGCGCATCCATTAGATGCGCCAATCCTGGCGCTTCGCTCCAGCTCATCCCGCGCCCTGGTGCGGTGGCAGACGGGGTAATATATGGGGTTGATACCAGCTGTAATGTCACCTGGCATCAAGCCCTGGGGTTAGTGATGTCACGGCATCTGAACAGATACCCGACATCACTAACCCAGTCAAGAAATAGAAAAAAATAAAGACAAAAAAAAAATTTATTTGAAAAAAAACTCCCCGAAACATTCCTCTTTTACCAATTTATTGTAAATAAATAAATTTCGGTCGCTGTAATCCATTTTTGAGGTCCCACGCCGTCTCTGGATCTTCTAGAATATGGGGGGCACGTTCAGGGAACGTATCCCCCATTTTCTGGAAGAGCAAGCTCTCCATGAGCAGTGTGGGTGCAGTAATCTGAGAATACTGCACTCACACTGCCCCGGTCCAACCTAGGGCAGAGTGACCTGCAGTAACCTCATTCTAGAATATGAGGGGCACGCTCACAGAACGTACCCCCCATTTTCTAGAACAGCAGGCTCTCCATGTGAGGAGTGTGTCTGCAGATTACTGCACTCACCCTCCCCCGGTCCACAGTGGAGCAGCCTACTGCAGCAGCGACGTCAGCGTCCCTGTTTGCAGGGATCCAGCTGACAGCCGCTGTCTGCGCATGCGCCGCCAGCATTCAAGAGAAGGAGGCGGCGTGATCGCGGGGCCGGAGCACCAGCAGCCAGGTAACGTATGACCGGGGGCTGGGGGGGGTGACGGGGGGTGACGGGGGGACCTGGGGACAACTTTCTGCCGCATGTGACGTGTCACATGCGGCAGAAAGAGTAGGATGAATGCGGCCGCCATTTTCCACGCTCCGGAGGGGGGAGGGGGGAGGCGGCTCTGGAGAACCGGAGGGGGCTCCGGGGACCAGAGATCTCCGGTGTACCGGAGGAGGGGTCAGGGGGAGGACATTTCCCTCCGATCTGAAATGTTTGATCATTTCAGATCGGAGGGAAATGAATGCAGAGCCGACGGCGGCGGCAGTTTTCAGCGCGCGTCGGCGCCATCTTGGATTTTCCGGAGGGGGGGTAGGGGTGGTGGGGGGACTCTCCGGTACCGGGGGCTTTGGGGGCACTAGAGGATTATATTTATTTCTCATCTGACATGTTTGATCACGTCAGATGAGAAATAAATCAATTTTACCGGCCATTTTTTTTTTTTTAATGTTGTCGCCGGTATACGGTGTATACCGGCGATCGCATTAACGGGGTCCAAAAAAAACACCCCGATTCATAATCTTGGGGGTCTCAGCTACCTCCGGTAGCTGAAACCCCCGAGATTTTTCGTCACTGGGGGGCGCTACAAGCTTTTTCCGGCCTGACGTCTCAAGACGTCGGAACAGAATAAGTACCCTGTTTTTCCGACGTCTTGAGACGTTAGGCCGTCGCTATGGGGTTAAACTACACATTTTATGGATATTTTTGAGAAATTGCTTTCTTCTTGCCACTCTTCCATAAAGGCCGACTGATTGTTGTCCTATGGACAGACTCTCCCACCTCAGCTGCAGATCTCTGCAGTTCATCCTGAGTGATCATGGGCCTCTTGGTTGCATCTCTGATCAGTCTTCTCCTTCTTTGAGATGAAAGTTTGGATGGACGGCCGGGTCTTAGTAGATTTGCAGTGGTATGATACTCATTCCATTTCAATATGATCGCTTGCACAGAGCTTCTTGGGATGTTTAAAGTTTTGGAAATCTTTTTGTAACCAAATCCGGCTTTATACTTGTCCACAACAATATCAAGGACCTGCTTATTGTGTTCCTTGGTCTTCATGATGCTCTATGTGCTTTAAACAGAACAATAAGAAAAATCTGTGGAAAGAGAAGCGCAATAGGGTCTTACCCCGGTATATAAGGGGTCTGGGATGAGCAATCCTACTCACCAAAGATGGTTGTGAAAGTCACAACTCCTATGCAAGCATGTAGCTCCAATCACGGCCGCGGTCCCCAAAATGGCAGACAACAGAGAACAGTAGAGAAGGGTTTCAATACCGCGCCAATGATCGACAATCCGGGAGTGTCAGATTAATGTTTTCTTTATTTCATGCACAGGTCAGGTCAACGCGTTTCAAGAGGCTCCGCTCTCTTCATCAGGACAAGCTGGCTAAAAACATCAAATCTATGATGTTTTTAGCCAGCTTGTCCTGATGAAGAAAGCGGAGCCTCTTGAAACGCGTTGACCTGACCTGTGCATGAAATAAAGAAAACATTAATCTGACACTCCCGGATTGTCGATCATTGGCGCGGTATTGAAACCCTTCTCTACTGTTCTCTGTTGTCTTTAAACAGAACACTGAGACTATCACAGAGCAGGTGCATTTATACGGAGACTTTATTACACACAGGTGGCTTATATTGATCATCATCAATCATTTAGGACAACATTGGATCATTCAGAGATCCTCCATGAACTTCTGGAGTGAGTTTGCTGCACTGAAAGTAAAGGCTCTGAATAATATTGCACACCCCAATATTTAGTTTTTCAATTTAATCAAAGGTTTAAAATAAGCAATACATTTTGTTCAACTTCACAATTGTGTACCACTTGTTGTTGATTCTTCACCATAACATTTACATTTTTAATCTTTTATGTCTGAAGCCTGAAATTGGGGGAAAAGGTTGAAAAATTCAAGGGGGCTGAATACTTTCGCAAGGCACTGTATGTGGTGGAAATCAATTGTTTGGGCACACGGCAGGGCTCGGAAGAATTTTTGAAAGCAAAATTACCTGGAATCATTAGCGGACGCCATATCACGTTTGGAGACCCCTTGAGTGCCTAAATAGTGGAGATCCCCCACAAATGACTCCATTTTGGAAACTAAATCCCTCAAGGAATTTATCTAGATGTTTGGTGAGTACCTTGAACCCTCATTGCTTCACTGAAGTTTATAATGTTGAGCCGTGAAAATAAAAAAATACGTTTACCACAAAATTGTTACTTCAACCATATAGCTTTACTTTCTCAAGGGTATAAGGAAAAAATGCAGCATAAAATTTATTGAGCAATTTCTCCTGACTATGCTAATACCTCATATGTGGTGGAAAACAATTGTTTGGGTGAATGCCAGGGCTTGGAAGGGAAAGGAGCGCCATTTGAATTTTTTAAATCAAAATTAGCTGGAATCATTAGCGTACGCCACGTTTGGAGACCTGCCTAAACAGTAGAGCTCCCCTACTAGTGACCCTATTTTGGAAACTAGACCCCTCAAGGAATTTATCTAGATGTTTGACGAGCACCTTGAACAACCAGGGGCTTCACAGAAGTTTATAATGTTGAGCAATGAAAATAAAAAAATACATTTTTATCACAAAACTGTTACTTCAACCGATAGCTTTTTTTCCACAAGGGTATTAGGATTATATGCACCATAAAATTATTATGCAATTGATCCTGAGTACCGAGGTACCTCATATATGGTGGAAATCAACTGGTTGGGTGCATTGCAGGGCTTAGTAGGGAAGGAGCTCCATTTGACTACAAAATTGGCTGGAATAATTAGCATGCACTATGTTGCATTTGTAGAGCCCCTGATGTGCCTTAACTAAACCCCTCAAGGATTTTATCTAGATGATTGGTGAGCATTTAGAAACTCCTGGGGCTTTGCAGAATTTTATAACGTTGAGCTGTGAAAACGAATAAATTAATTTTTAACCTCAAAAATGTGGCGTTAACACCAAATTTTTCTAATTCACTAGGGTAACAAGAGATTATAATACATATAATTTGTTGTGCAATTTCTCCTGAGTACGCCAATACCCCATATGTGGTCAAAAACTACTTTTGAGCTACAGTACAAAGTGAAGAAGGGAAGGAGTGCCATATTGGAGTGCAGATTTAGTTGGAATGGATGCAGGTGCCATAACAACAGAAACCCACAAAAAGTGTCCCCATTTTACAAACTGCACTCCACAATGAATTCATCCAGGGGTTCAGTGAGCATATTAACACTACAGGTGTGTCACAAAATTTTATACTATTGGGCGGTGAACAAAAACAAATACATTTTTACCACTAAAATGTTGTTTTAACCCCAGATGTCCAATTTTTGCAAGGGAAATAGGTAAAAAAAGCCCCATTATGTGTTACACAATTTCTTTTCAACGTGGCAATACCCAATATGTGACTGTACAGTACTGTTTGGCTGCACCACATGGCTCAGGAAGGAAGGAAGGAAGGAAGGAGTGCCATTTGATTTTTGGAGCACAGATCTATTTCTAGTATAGTTTGTGGACTCAATTTACAGAGCCCCTAAGTGCCAGAACAGAAGAAATCCCCTCAAGTGACCAAATTTTGGAAATTACACCTCTTTGGGAATTCATCTATGGGTGTAGTGACAATTTAGCCTGGGGTTGGCAGCGGACGCACCAACCACTTGGACTACACGGGCCTTTCACATTGAGGTATATTCATGCAGTATTTTGCCTGTGTTTCCCAGCGGATATCCCACTCATTGTTTACAAGCCATTGTTTTGGCTCTTTTTTCCATACTCTTTCTGCGGTAGGGATCCCTATATCTATGCACAGCATATCTTTATCTTTTGCCTCTATCAGCAACATATGTTTATAGATATTACAACATTGTTTTATTTGCACTTGCATGTTAATATATGTTGTCTGCCATTATATGAAAGGTCCTGTACATGCACTGTCACTTTCGGATTTTTGTGTCCTGCTGCCTTTATCTGGGATTGTCCCTGTCTTCTATTTTTTCCCTATACCTTTGTTATGTGATTTTAACTTTTGATTAAATAAAATATCTTTTATATATTCTATTGTACTGGTCACGCTTCCTCTCCACGGGTGATTTGCCTACACTTGGTGGAGGGATTATTGGATTTGATATATATATTTTAATTGCTTTTTATTGTCTTTTATTTCAATGTTGCGGTGACCAAAAAAAACATAATAATGAATAATGCCGTTTTGATAATTTTGTTCTCGTTACATTGTTTACCGATCAGAAAAAAATATTTTATATTTTGGTAGACGAGACATTTTACCAAATATGTAATATGTGACGTGATACAAAATATGTGTATTTTTTTATTATTGTTTTATTTTTAATGGGGCAAAAGGAGGGTGATTTGTACTTGTGGAGGGGTTTTTAATGTTGTTTTTTTTAAATGTTGTTTTTGTGTTTTGTTTTTGCTGGATTTAATAGTTTAATTGTTGGGGAACTTGAAGTTGCACTCACCTAATTGCTTGTGCTATACAGAGCAGTGCATCAGCACTGCTCTGTTTAGCAAAAATCATGATCTCCCATTAAAGCTGGCCATGGGTCATCACGGATGATGAAGACATCCACGGGGGTCAATAGCTGATCCCTGGTTTTCATGACAACCCATCGGCACCCCATGATCATGTTATGGATGCACTGATGGGTTGGATCAATGACGTATTGTTACGGATGAACTAACTGATATGGTAAAATGTAAGGGTACCTTCACACTTTAGCGATGCAGCAGCGATCCGACCAGCGATCTGACCTGGTCAGGATCGCTGCTGCATCGCTACATGGTCGCTGGTGAGCTGTCAAACAGGCAGATCTCACCAGCGACCAGTGACCAGCCCCCAGCCAGCAGCGACGTGAAAGCGACGCTGCGCTTGCACGGAGCCGGCGTCTGGAAGCTGCGGACACTGGTAACTAAGGTAAACATCGGGTATGGTTACCCGATGTTTACATTAGTTACCAGCGCACACCGCTTAGCTGTGTGTGCAGGGAGCAGGGAGCCGCGCACACTGAGCGCTGGCTCCTTGCTCTCCTAGCTACAGTACACATCGGGTTAATTAACCCGATGTGTACAGCAGCTACATGTGCAGAGAGCCGGAGCCGGCAGCACAGGCAGCGTGAGAGCGACGGAGGCTGGTAACTAAGGTAAATATCGGGTAACCACCTTGGTTACCCGATGTTTATCTTGGTTACAGCTTACCGCAGCTGCCAGACGCCGGCTCCTGCTCCCTGCTCGCTTCATTTGTCGCTCTCTCGCTGTCACACACAGCGATCTGTGTGTCACAGTGGGAGAGCGACTTTGAAGAAAACGAACCAGGGCTGTGTGTAACGAGCAGCAATCTCACAGCAGGGGCCAGATCGCTGCTCAGTGTCACACACAGCGAGATCGCTAATGAGGTCACTGCTGCGTCACAAAAAGCGTGACTCAGCAGCGATCTCGGCAGCGAGCTCGCTGTGTGTGAAGCACCCCTAAGAGTAAACTGATATCAGTGCTCAGGGTCCACCATGCAGTGGTGGTAAACTGCAGCTGATAGCCTTAAGCTGGTGTCACACTAAACGACAGCGACAACGACGTCGCTGTTACGTCACCATTTTCGGTGACGTAACAGCGACCTTGTAAGTCGCTGTTATGATCGCTGCTTAGCTGTCAAACACAGCAGAAGCAGCGATCATAACGTCGCTGTGCTACATGTGCAGAGAGCAGGGAGCCGCGCTTAGCGCTGGCTCCTTGCTCTCCTGCAGCACACATCGGGTTAATTAACCCGATGTGTGCTGCAGCTACATGTCACAGTTCAGAGAGCAGGGAGCCGCGCTTAGCGCTGGCTCCTTGCTCTCCTGCAGCACACATCGGGTTAATTAACCCGATGTGTGCTGCAGCTACATGTCACAGTGCAGAGAGCAGGGAGCCGCGCGCACTGCTTAGCGCTGGCTCCTTGCTCTCCTTGCTACAGTATGCATCGGGTTAATTACCCGATGCATACTGCAGCCACATGTCACAGTGCAGGAGCCGGCGCTGGCAGCAAGAGCGGAGGCTGGTAACCAGCGTACACATCGGGTAACCAGGGAAAGGTCTTCCCTTGGTTACCCGATGTTTACGCTGGTTACAGCTTACCGCAGCTGCCAGTGCCGGCTCCTGATCGCTTCATTTCGTCGCTCTCTCGCTGTCACACACAGCGATGTGTGTGTCACAGCGGGAGAGTGACGACCAAAAAATGAAGCTGGACATTCAGCAACGACCGGCGACCTCACAGCAGGGGCCAGGTCGTTGCTGGATGTCACACACAGCGACAGCGACGGGACGTCGCTGCAACGTCACAGAAAATGGTGACGTAGCAGCGACGTCGTTGTCGTCGTCGTTATGTGTGACACCAGCTTTAGGCTGTACTGATATTCAACAAAACCCCAAAAGTAAATAGGCACCTGTGTTAAAGGTCACACAAGTGTAGGCTTAGGTTTACAAAGACTCTATGCAAATATAAATAACCTGTGTGTACAGTCTCTGTGTTCTAATCCACACAGAAGCTGCAGCATAGTTTAATGGGACCCAGTTGCTTCACAGGACCCGACAAGGGAATTAATATAATAAGGTCTGAGCCTGTTTACTCAGAGGACCAGAATGGGCGCTGTGCTCTCCTGTAACTTCACAGCAGTAGATATATACAGCATACACAGTATGGATAGGGATGTAAATGCAGAAACTACCCATATTCTGCTAGTATATGCTCCGGATAAATGCAGAGGTGAGTGTGTAGGGTATTGCTCCTATATCGGGTTGTAATATGGTATCTCCGGTTAACCACCGGTCCTTTAGAGGCACAACCCTGATATCCCTGGAGCCCAGCCTAGCTGGATCCTAACCCTAACTCGGTCTACATGTGACCGCGATGCCTCACCCTAACCTGCCTGCTTACCCTCAATCAGTCCAGTAGGACTTCACCGCGTATCCCTATCTAAGGTAGCTGTGTGTTGCTGCATGCACAAAGACGAGTGCGCACCTCCATGTGGGCGTCAGGGCTATTGATCACCTCTGTACCACCCACAAGATGGAGGAACCACATGCAGCCAGCCCTTTTGGCCAATGAGAGCCTTAAACATCACTGATGACGTCACCGTTGCCAATAGAATCATGCCACGTCACTGATGATGTCCCTGCGACCAATAGAAACTTGCCACGTCACTGATGTCACCACAGTCAATAGAAACTTGCCAGGTCACTGATGATGTCACTTGCACTTAATGGCTGTTTTAATCAGTCTAGGCAGCAAGGTTCCTAGATAGAATTACAGTGGTGACACCCCTTGAAGTGTCAGGTCACTGATGATGTCACTGCGGCCAATAGAAACTTGCCAGGTCACCGATGATGTCACTGCGGCCAATTGAAACTAGCCACATTACTGACATGCTCAGATAATAGGAAAAGACCCATAGGAGTCCCGCACATGCTCAGTAGGCTCTTTATGTCACTTAGTGTCAGAATTCCAAAAAGTTCTGGTCACCATCCGTGGCTCAGGAGACTGGGCCGAGCGACCTCGGGTATGGGGAGGAACAGCTCCAGAACATGAATGAGGAGCCCCTGTTCCCCGGTTTGTGACAGTACCCCCCTCTCTAACACCCCCTTCTCTCCGGCGCTCAAATGCTACAATTAAATCAGGGGCATCAATGTTCTCAATTGGTTCCCAGGAGCGATATTCAGGACCATAACCTTCCCCATACCCCGGTTCGTGACACATATTTCCTGTGTTAAATGCCACTGTCAGTGATTATAGTAAAAAAAACTGTGGTTATAAAAAGCGCATATAGGGTCTTACCAGGATAACAACAGTAAAAGGTAATGAAAACCACTCACGTGAGATGGTTGTGTGAAACACAACCAGAATTAAAGCATGTATCAGCTGCTGCAGACTCCACGTGCCAAAGGGAGAAACAAGAAAAAAACAAGGATAAAAAGTGGAAAAACGTCCGCGCTGCTGTGCCAATAAAGAGTTGATTTCCAAATAAGAGCAATGCAGGCTGGTTTATTCTACGCGTTTCGGGGATAGCCCCTCTCCTTCATCAGGAAATCCACCAAAAATGGTAAAACAGAGGTAATGGTGCATTTATATATAGAAAAAAAACAAATGACCACATGATAAGGTCAAATATCAATAGAAAACATGTGCTTGTCCATGTGGCATTGTTTCAAAATACTAAACCATTCATTTTATTAAAATACAAACAAAAACAATTTAATTAAAATTCAATAACCAAGTATTCAAAGAATAAAAAATGCAAACAAAGAAAAAAAAGGAAAAAAATAAAAAAAATATATAAAATGTTATAATGGAATGGAACCAGCCTCCATGCGGTAGGATTATTCGTACAGATGGATCACTACCGCAATGAGCTACAAACCTAAGGAGTATTCTACTTGTTGTTAATGTGTGGTGAGTTATCACAAAGTAAAGACTTTGAAAAAAATCTGGAAAAAAATCTAAAGGGAGTGGAAAAAGAATTGAACTTGTCACATATAGTAAAGGTAATATGGTTATAGGTAAATTGTAACATTGAGCCACATCCCAAGATGTATTATTTTTAGTTTAAATTAATATGTTATAGCTTAGAAAAAATGTATATATAATAGTTTGTTTTCAACATTTAGTAGGTTTGCTATGACAAAATTAGAAAAGTTATAATAAAAGGACATAATGATAGATTGTACAATAAATATTTAAGATATATAAATTGAAAAATATATAAAACCTTGATTATTAAACATGTTACAACTTTCTAAAAAACATATATATCATAGATTAAGATAAGATAATTGTATATATATATATATGTATATATATAAAAAAAAAAAATATATATATATATATATATATATATATATATATACCGTATTTTTCGGACCATAAGACGCACTTTTTTCCCCCCAAATGTTGGGGGAAAGTGGGGGGTGCGTCTTATGGTCTGACTATAAGGTTGCGGGTGCGGGGAATGAGGGTGCCGCGGTGGAGCGGGTCATCGGCGGCACTAGCAGGCTGTAGCAGCCTGCAGCAGCCTGCCGTGACCACGTGGGCCCGCTCATTACATATGCACGCCCATCCTCCCGCCCATCATCTCTCAGCGAAACCGGCGCTGACAGGTGGGCGGGGTGATGGGCGGGAAGGGGGGGTGTGCATAATTAGCAGCCGGCCGTGATCACCCCTGGCAACTACAGCCTGGAGAGATCATGTGCGGCTGTATTCACTGCCCCCCGTGCATCATTATCAGTGCAGGGTGCAGTGAATCAGTGTACTCACCCGTCACCGTGTGTGGAGCCGCCCGCCTGCAGCATCGCGTCTTCCTGTCTGTGCCGGCGGTCAGCTGATCTGGACACTAGCGGCGCGCACCGTGATGACGTCATCGCTGTGTGCGCCGCTAGTATCCACCAGAATCGATCAGCTTACCGCCGGCACAGACAGGAAGATGCGATGCTGCAGACACCGGTGACGGCTCCACACAGCGGCGCTGCAGCTGAGACAGAGATCGGTGCTTCAGGGAGTGAGGAAGGGTAAGTATAAACGTTTATTTTTTTTTTCCTGTGCCACAGGATACACGCCATTTACCAGGTTGGGGGTATATCATGAGCAGGATGGATGGGGGCATATCATGAGCAGGATGGATGGGGGCATTTCATGAGCAGGATGGATGGGGGCATATCTTGAGGAGGATGGATGGGGGTATTTCATGAGCAGGATGGATGGGGGCATATCTTGAGCAGGATGGATGGGGGTATTTCATGAGCAGGATGGATGGGGGCATATCATGAGCAGGATGGATGGGGGCATTTCATGAGCAGGATGGATGGGGGCATTTCATGAGCAGGATGGATGGGGGCATTTCATGAGCAGGATGGATGGGGGCATTTCATGAGCAGGATGGATGGGGGCATATCATGAGCAGGATGGATGGGGGCATTTCATGAGCAGGATGGATGGGGGCATTTCATGAGCAGGATGGATGGGGCATTTCATGAGCAGGATGGATGGGGGCATATCATGAGCAGGATGGATGGGGGCATTTCATGAGCAGGATGGATGGGGCATTTCATGAGCAGGATGGATGGGGGGCATATCATGAGCAGGATGGATGGGGGCATATCATGAGCAGGATGGATGGGGCATTTCATGAGCAGGATGGATGGGGGCATTTCATGAGCAGGATGGATGGGGGCATATCATGAGCAGGATG
Organism: Anomaloglossus baeobatrachus; assembly: GCF_048569485.1. Lineage (NCBI taxonomy): Eukaryota > Metazoa > Chordata > Amphibia > Anura > Aromobatidae > Anomaloglossus > Anomaloglossus baeobatrachus. The sequence continues at coordinate 529,487,761 of NC_134354.1, forward strand.
GATGGGGGCATATCATGAGCAGGATGGATGGGGGCATATCATGAGCAGGATGGATGGGGGTATATCATGAGCAGGATGGATGGGGGCATATCATGAGCAGGATGGATGGGGGCATATCATGAGCAGGATGGATGGGGGTATATCATGAGCAGGATGGATGTAAGGTATATTATTAGCAGGATGGGGGGTATATGAGCAGGATCATATACAAGGCAGGAGGATCCTTATCAGAATGGGGTACCTTAGTAGAGAATTTGGGGACATTACCCCCATAACAGTGTCAGCAGCAGATCCTCGCCCCATAACAGTGTGTCATGACTAGAGATGAGCGAACCGGTCGCGGTTCGGCTCGAGGTGGTTCGCCGAACGGAGGTCCCGTTCGAGTTCGGCTCGTCGAACGTTCGACGAACCGAACTCGAACGTATAGGCTATAATGGGAGGCAATCACAAACACATAAAAATGCATTATAAATGTACACAAACAGTTAATAAACATTGCCATAACACTTACCGGTCCTCGCGATCCCTTCTGCACTCTGTCTCCTGCCGCTATTCCATCCGATGATCGCTGAATCCTCCCGGTGACCTGCACTGCCAGCAGAGAAGCAGGACCTATCGTGGCGTCAAAATATCCATGTGACCAGTCACGTAGCTATTATCTCATTGGCTACAGACTGGTCACATGACTATGACACGTCATGTAGGACCTGCGAGTGCATCTCTCCGGTACACGGTGCACATATGTGTATCGCCGTGTACCGGCGACATGCTCTAGCACACTGTCGACTCCCCGTTCCGTTAGGGACCGGCTGACACAGCCGGTCATTAACGGAGATCACCGTTGCCATAGCAACGCAGTTAGTGGTGATGTCACCGCTAACCGCGGCTCCGAGAGCACCGTTGCTATGGTAACGCGTCTGTCAGCGTTACCGCTAGCAGCCAGCAGTGATCACTCACGGAGTGAAGGCTGCACGCTGCTTCGCGATTGTAGTGAGCATTGTAGTGAGGATGGAGGTTCCCCAGCCCCAAGTGATGAGCTGGTGAATCTCATCCTTCCTCACTACAATCGTCACTACTACTACACTAGAAAGAAAGAAGACCGAAGAGCAGGATCGTGGAGGGCTGACAGGGGGTAGTAAAGATGGAGTCTCTAATGTGTCTGTGTATTTATTTCTATTAAAGTATTTTTTCTCTGTGTGGTGTCTTTTTTTTAACCCTTTATTGGAGATTCTTAATGGCCGGGTCAAACGTGCCTGACATTAAGAATCTCTGGCTTAATACTGGCTGGTAAAACAAAGCCAGTATTAACTCATGATTACCCAACAAGCCACCCGGCTCCAGGGCTGTTGGAAGAGTTGGATACAGCGCCAGATGATGGCGCTTCTATGAGAGCGCCATTTTCTGGGACGGCTGCGGACTGAAATCCGCAGCAGAGGCGCCCACAAACCTCGGGCTAACCTGTGCTGCGGATTCCAATCCCCAGCTGCCTAGTTGTACCCGGCTGGACACAAAAATAGGGCGAAGCCCACGTCATTTGTTTTTTAATTATTTCATGAAATAAGTGAAATAATTAAAAAAAACGGGCTTCCCTATATTTTTGGTTCCCAGCCGGGTACAAATAGGCAACTGGGGGTTGGAGGCAGCCCGTGGCTGCCAGCTGTACCTGGCTAGCATACAAAAATATGGCGAAGCCCACGTCATTTTTTTGGTGGGCAAAAAACTTCTGCATACAGTCCTGGATGGAGTATGCTGAGCCTTGTAGTTCTGCAGCTGCTGTCTGCTCTTCTCCATACAGACAGACAGCAGCTGCAGAACTACAAGGCTCAGCATACTCCATCCAGGACTGTATGCAGAAGTTTTTTGCCCCCTGAAAAAATTATGTGGGCTTCGCCATATTTTTGTATGCTAGCCAGGTACAGCAGGCAGGTACGGCTGCCCCCAACCCCCAGTTGCCTATTTGTACCCGGCTGGGAACCAAAAATAAAGGGAAGCCCTTTTTTTATTATTTCATGAATTTCATGAAATAATTAGAAAACAAATGACGTAGGCTTTGCCCCATTTTTGTGTCCAGCCAGGTACAACTAGGCAGCTGGGGATTGGAATCCGCACCACCGGTTGGCCTGAGCTTTCTGGGCCCCACTGCTGCGAATTGCAGTCTGCAGCCACCTCAGAAAATGGCATTTTCATAGAAGCGCCATCTTCTGGCGCTGTATCCAACTCTTCCAGCACCTGCCTGCTATACCTGGCTAGCATACAAAAATATGGCGAAGCTCACGTCCTTTTTTTGTAGTTTTTTGGCAAAAAAAATAAAAATGCTTCCCTGGATTTTCCATTGCCAGTGAAGGTAACACAAAGCAGTGGGGGTTAGCAGCCAGTAGCTGCTTGGATTACCCTTAGCTAGCAATACAAAAAATGCAGCGGGAGCCCATATATATTTTTTTAATTATTTATTTAAATAACTAAAAATAAAATGGGCTTCCCTGTATTTTGATTGCTGGACATCACAGTGCTGTAAAAATAAATCTTTAAAAAAATGACGTAGCGCTCCGCGGTATTTTTGATTCTCAGCGCAGATAAAGCAGACAGCTATGGGTTTCCACCCCCATCTGCCTGCCGTTACCTTGGTTGTCAATCAAAATACAGGGAAGCCCATTAATTTTTTCTATTTAAACAATAGTTAAAAAAAAAAATGACGTTGGGTCCCCCCATTTTTGATAGCCAGCTAGGGTAAAGCAGACGGCTGTAGCCTGAAAACCACAGCTGGCAGCTTTACCGTGGTTGGGGATCCAATGTGGAGGTCCCCTCAGGCTCTTTTTTATAATTATTTTATAAATATTAATAATTACACAATAAAAGTAGGGTCCCCCCAAATTGGATCACCAGCCAAGGTAAAGCGGACAGCTGTGGTCTGGTATTCTCAGGGTGGGAAGGTCCATAGTTATTGGGCCTTCACAGCCTAAAAATAGCAGGCCGCAGGCACCCCAGACGTGGCGCATCCACTAGATGCGCCAATCCTGGCGCTTCACCCCAGCTCATCCCGTGCCCTGGTGCAGTGGCAAACGGGGTAATAAATCGGGTTGATACTAGCTGTAAAGTCACCTGAGATCAAGCCCAGCAGTTTGTGATGTCATGGCGTCTATTAGATACCCAACATCATAAACTGTCAGTACTAACAAAAACAAAAAATCGACAAAAGAAATTTATTTGAAAAAACAGTCCCCAAAACATTTCCTCTTTCACCAATTTATTGTAAGAAAAAAAATAAAGGGGTCCCACGACGACTCTGGACCGTCTAGAATATGGGGGGGAGACACTCAGGGAACGTATCCCCCATTTTCTAGGAGTGCGGACCCTTCATGTGAGGAGTGTGGGTGCAATGAATCTGCACTCACTCTCCCCGGGTCCACAGCAGCAGAGTCCATGTCGTAATGGTTGCTACCAAAGCTGCAATGCCCTGCTCATGAGGTAAGGGCATGCCTAATCAGGAGAACTACTGTAGAGGAAGCTCTGCTCACTGGTATATAGGTGCTCAGAGGTAATAATAGATAAAATTAGTGAGTAACCTCGGCACTCTATATCTCCCAGACTAAGTCAGTAAGTCACAATGGATAGTAATGCAAAATCACTCTTTATTGGTCCGTATTAAGAAAAATTTTTTTTTTCATAAGCATATATGTTTTTGTCCAAAACAAGTTACAAATGACGTTTCGGCCTGAGCCTTCGTCAGATTGGACTTATCTGCATGTAATCATGAAAAATGACAATAATCAGTATCACATAAGAGTGAGAGAACAATAACATAAACTCGAACAATGTAGAGGTACAATTGGGATGCAGCAAAAAAATTGCAACACAGCAAGAAATGAAACACATGATACAAATGTCACAATACAGTACAAGGACAATATAGTAATGACAAATATGGGGTCAGAGTAGGCTTAGACAGCTCTGGTACGAAAGAGATGTCAATCATAAAGTAACATGTGCAGTAGGTGTAGAGCTACAGTATGCATGGCAGAGCTAATGGGTAGACCGACCATAGAAAAAGAACAGAGAAAAAGTGGAGAAAAAGTGGAGAAAAAAGTGGAGAAAAAAGTGGAGAAAAAGTGGAGAAAAAGTGGAGAAAAAGTGGAGCATAAGAGGAGAAAAAGTGGAGAAAAAGTGGAGCATAAGAGGAGAAAAAGTGGAGAAAAAGTGGAGAAAAAAGTGGAGAAAAAAGTGGAGAAAAAGTGGAGAAAAAGTGGAGAAAAAAGTGGAGAAAAAAGTGGAGAAAAAAGTGGAGAAAAAGTGGAGAAAAAGTGGAGCATAAGAGGAGAAAAAGTGGAGATTAAGAGGAGAAAAAGTGGAGCATAAGAGGAGAAAAAGTGGAGAAAAAGGGGAGAGAAAGTGGAGAAAAAGTGGAGAAAAAGTGGAGAAAAAGTGGAGAAAAAGTGGAGCATAAGAGGAGAAAAAGTGGAGAAAAAAGTGGAGAAAAAGTGGAGAAAAAGTGGAGAAAAAGTGGAGCATAAGAGGAGAAAAAGTGGAGAAAAAGTGGAGAGAAAGTGGAGAAAAAGTGGAGAAAAAGTGGAGAAAAAGTGGAGAAAAAGTGGAGCATAAGAGGAGAAAAAGTGGAGAAAAAAGTGGAGAAAAAGTGGAGAAAAAGTGGAGAAAAAGTGGAGAAAAAAGTGGAGAAAAAGTGGAGAAAAAGTGGAGAAAAAGTGGAGAAAAAGTGGAGCATAAGAGGAGAAAAAGTGGAGAAAAAGTGGAGAAAAAAGTGGAGAAAAAAGTGGAGAAAAAGTGGAGAAAAAGTGGAGAAAAAGTGGAGCATAAGAGGAGAAAAAGTGGAGAAAAAAGTGGAGAAAAAGTGGAGAAAAAGTGGAGAAAAAGTGGAGCATAAGAGGAGAAAAAGTGGAGAAAAAGTGGAGAAAAAAGTGGAGAAAAAGTGGAGAAAAAGTGGAGCATAAGAGGAGAAAAAGTGGAGATTAAGAGGAGAAAAAGTGGAGAAAAAGTGGAGCATAAGAGGAGAAAAAGTGGAGAAAAAGTGGAGAAAAAGTGGAGCATAAGAGGAGAAAAAGTGGAGAAAAAAGTGGAGAAAAAGTGGAGAAAAAGTGGAGAAAAAGTGGAGAAAAAGTGGAGATTAAGAGGAGAAAAAGTGGAGAAAAAGTGGAGCATAAGAGGAGAAAAAGTGGAGAAAAAGTGGAGAAAAAGTGGAGAAAAAGTGGAGATTAAGAGGAGATTAAGAGGAGAAAAAGTGGAGCATAAGAGGAGAAAAAGTGGAGAAAAAGTGGAGAAAAAGTGGAGAAAAAGTGGAGCATAAGAGGAGAAAAAGTGGAGAAAAAAGTGGAGAAAAAGTGGAGAAAAAGTGGAGCATAAGAGGAGAAAAAGTGGAGATTAAGAGGAGAAAAAGTGGAGAAAAAGTGGAGCATAAGAGGAGAAAAAGTGGAGAAAAAGTGGAGAAAAAGTGGAGAAAAAGTGGAGAAAAAGTGGAGCATAAGAGGAGAAAAAGTGGAGAAAAAAGTGGAGAAAAAGTGGAGAAAAAGTGGAGAAAAAGTGGAGATTAAGAGGAGAAAAAGTGGAGAAAAAGTGGAGCATAAGAGGAGAAAAAGTGGAGAAAAAGTGTAGAAAAAGTGGAGAAAAAGTGGAGATTAAGAGGAGAAAAAGTGGAGCATAAGAGGAGAAAAAGTGGAGAAAAAGTGGAGAAAAAGTGGAGAAAAAGTGGAGATTAAGAGGAGATTAAGAGGAGAAAAAGTGGAGAAAAAGTGGAGCATAAGAGGAGAAAAAGTGGAGAAAAAGTGGAGAAAAAGTGGAGAAAAAGTGGAGCATAAGAGGAGAAAAAGTGGAGAAAAAGTGGAGAAAAAGTGGAGCATAAGAGGAGAAAAAGTGGAGAAAAAAGTGGAGAAAAAGTGGAGAAAAAGTGGAGCATAAGAGGAGAAAAAGTGGAGATTAAGAGGAGAAAAAGTGGAGAAAAAGTGGAGCATAAGAGGAGAAAAAGTGGAGAAAAAGTGGAGTAAAAGTGGAGAAAAAGTGGAGAAAAAGTGGAGAAAAAGTGGAGCATAAGAGGAGAAAAAGTGGAGAAAAAGTGGAGAAAAAAGTGGAGAAAAAGTGGAGAAAAAGTGGAGCATAAGAGGAGAAAAAGTGGAGATTAAGAGGAGAAAAAGTGGAGCATAAGAGGAGAAAAAGTGGAGAAAAAGTGGAGCATAAGAGGAGAAAAAGTGGAGAATAAAGTGGAGAAAAAGTGGAGCATAAGAGGAGAAAAAGTGGAGCATAAGAGGAGAAAAAGTGGAGAAAAAGTGGAGAAAAAAATGGAGAAAAAAGTGGAGAAAAAGTGGAGCATAAGAGGAGAAAAAGTGGAGAAAAAGTGGAGAAAAAGTGGAGCATAAGAGGAGAAAAAGTGGAGAAAAAAGTGGAGAAAAAGTGGAGAAAAAGTGGAGCATAAGAGGAGAAAAAGTGGAGAAAAAGTGGAGAAAAAGTGGAGAAAAAGTGGAGCATAAGAGGAGAAAAAGTGGAGAAAAAGTGGAGAAAAAAGTGGAGAAAAAAGTGGAGAAAAAGTGGAGAAAAAGTGGAGAAAAAAGTGGAGAAAAAGTGGAGCATAAGAGGAGAAAAAGTGGAGAAAAAGTGGAGAAAAAAGTGGAGAAAAAGTGGAGAAAAAGTGGAGCATAAGAGGAGAAAAAGTGGAGATTAAGAGGAGAAAAAGTGGAGCATAAGAGGAGAAAAAGTGGAGAAAAAGTGGAGAGAAAGTGGAGAAAAAGTGGAGAAAAAGTGGAGAAAAAGTGGAGCATAAGAGGAGAAAAAGTGGAGAAAAAAGTGGAGAAAAAGTGGAGAAAAAGTGGAGAAAAAGTGGAGCATAAGAGGAGAAAAAGTGGAGAAAAAGTGGAGAGAAAGTGGAGAAAAAGTGGAGAAAAAGTGGAGAAAAAGTGGAGAAAAAGTGGAGCATAAGAGGAGAAAAAGTGGAGAAAAAAGTGGAGAAAAAGTGGAGAAAAAGTGGAGAAAAAGTGGAGAAAAAAGTGGAGAAAAAGTGGAGAAAAAGTGGAGCATAAGAGGAGAAAAAGTGGAGAAAAAGTGGAGAAAAAAGTGGAGAAAAAAGTGGAGAAAAAGTGGAGAAAAAGTGGAGAAAAAGTGGAGCATAAGAGGAGAAAAAAGTGTAGAAAAAGTGGAGAAAAAGTGGAGAAAAAAGTGGAGAAAAAAGTGGAGAAAAAAGTGGAGAAAAAGTGGAGAAAAAGTGGAGCATAAGAGTAGAAAAAGTGGAGATTAAAAGGAGAAAAAGTGGAGCATAAGAGGAGAAAAAGTGGAGAAAAAGGGGAGAGAAAGTGGAGAAAAAGTGGAGAAAAAGTGGAGAAAAAGTGGAGAAAAAGTGTAGAAAAAGTGGAGCATAAGAGGAGAAAAAGTGGAGAAAAAAGTGGAGAAAAAGTGGAGAAAAAGTGGAGAAAAAGTGGAGAAAAAGTGGAGCATAAGAGGAGAAAAAGTGGAGAAAAAGTGGAGAGAAAGTGGAGAAAAAGTGGAGAAAAAGTGGAGAAAAAGTGGAGAAAAAGTGGAGCATAAGAGGAGAAAAAGTGGAGAAAAAAGTGGAGAAAAAAGTGGAGAAAAAGTGGAGAAAAAGTGGAGAAAAAGTGGAGAAAAAAGTGGAGAAAAAAGTGGAGAAAAAGTGGAGAAAAAGTGGAGAAAAAGTGGAGAAAAAGTGGAGCATAAGAGGAGAAAAAGTGGAGAAAAAGTGGAGAAAAAAGTGGAGAAAAAGTGGAGAAAAAGTGGAGCATAAGAGGACAAAAAGTGGAGATTAAGAGGAGAAAAAGTGGAGCATAAGAGGAGAAAAAGTGGAGAAAAAGTGGAGAAAAAGTGGAGAAAAAGTGGAGCATAAGAGGAGAAAAAGTGGAGAAAAAAGTGGAGAAAAAGTGGAGAAAAAGTGGAGATTAAGAGGAGAAAAAGTGGAGAAAAAGTGGAGCATAAGAGGAGAAAAAGTGGAGAAAAAGTGGAGAAAAAGTGGAGATTAAGAGGAGCTTAAGAGGAGAAAAAGTGGAGCATAAGAGGAGAAAAAGTGGAGAAAAAGTGGAGAAAAAGTGGAGAAAAAGTGGAGATTAAGAGGAGATTAAGAGGAGAAAAAGTGGAGAAAAAGTGGAGCATAAGAGGAGAAAAAGTGGAGAAAAAGTGGAGAAAAAGTGGAGAAAAAGTGGAGAAAAAGTGGAGCATAAGAGGAGAAAAAGTGGAGAAAAAGTGGAGAAAAAGTGGAGCATAAGAGGAGAAAAAGTGGAGAAAAAAGTGGAGAAAAAGTGGAGAAAAAGTGGAGCATAAGAGGAGAAAAAGTGGAGATTAAGAGGAGAAAAAGTGGAGAAAAAGTGGAGCATAAGAGGAGAAAAAGTGGAGAAAAAGTGGAGTAAAAGTGGAGAAAAAGTGGAGAAAAAGTGGAGAAAAAGTGGAGCATAAGAGGAGAAAAAGTGGAGAAAAAAGTGGAGAAAAAAGTGGAGAAAAAGTGGAGAAAAAGTGGAGAAAAAGTGGAGAAAAAAGTGGAGAAAAAAGTGGAGAAAAAGTGGAGAAAAAGTGGAGAAAAAGTGGAGAAAAAGTGGAGCATAAGAGGAGAAAAAGTGGAGAAAAAGTGGAGAAAAAAGTGGAGAAAAAGTGGAGAAAAAGTGGAGCATAAGAGGACAAAAAGTGGACATTAAGAGGAGAAAAAGTGGAGAAAAAGTGGAGCATAAGAGGAGAAAAAGTGGAGAAAAAGTGGAGAAAAAGTGGAGAAAAAGTGGAGCATAAGAGGAGAAAAAGTGGAGAAAAAGTGGAGAAAAAGTGGAGATTAAGAGGAGAAAAAGTGGAGAAAAAGTGGAGCATAAGAGGAGAAAAAGTGGAGAAAAAGTGGAGAAAAAGTGGAGAAAAGGTGGAGATTAAGAGGAGATTAAGAGGAGAAAAAGTGGAGCATAAGAGGAGAAAAAGTGGAGAAAAAGTGGAGAAAAAGTGGAGATTAAGAGGAGATTAAGAGGAGAAAAAGTGGAGAAAAAGTGGAGCATAAGAGGAGAAAAAGTGGAGAAAAAGTGGAGAAAAAGTGGAGAAAAAGTGGAGAAAAAGTGGAGCATAAGAGGAGAAAAAGTGGAGAAAAAGTGGAGAAAAAGTGGAGCATAAGAGGAGAAAAAGTGGAGAAAAAAGTGGAGAAAAAGTGGAGAAAAAGTGGAGCATAAGAGGAGAAAAAGTGGAGATTAAGAGGAGAAAAAGTGGAGAAAAAGTGGAGCATAAGAGGAGAAAAAGTGGAGAAAAAGTGGAGTAAAAGTGGAGAAAAAGTGGAGAAAAAGTGGAGAAAAAGTGGAGCATAAGAGGAGAAAAAGTGGAGAAAAAAGTGGAGAAAAAGTGGAGAAAAAGTGGAGCATAAGAGGAGAAAAAGTGGAGATTAAGAGGAGAAAAAGTGGAGAAAAAGTGGAGCATAAGAGGAGAAAAAGTGGAGAAAAAGTGGAGAAAAAGTGGAGATTAAGAGGAGAAAAAGTGGAGAAAAAAGTGGAGAAAAAGTGGAGAAAAAGTGGAGAAAAAGTGGAGCATAAGAGGAGAAAAAGTGGAGATTAAGAGGAGAAAAAGTGGAGAAAAAGTGGAGCATAAGAGGAGAAAAAGTGGAGCATAAGAGGAGAAAAAGTGGAGAAAAAGTGGAGAAAAAAATGGAGAAAAAAGTGGAGAAAAAGTGGAGCATAAGAGGAGAAAAAGTGGAGAAAAAGTGGAGAAAAAAGTGGAGAAAAAGTGGAGAAAAAGTGGAGCATAAGAGGAGAAAAAGTGGAGATTAAGAGGAGAAAAAGTGGAGAAAAAGTGGAGCATAAGAGGAGAAAAAGTGGAGAAAAAGTGGAGAAAAAGTGGAGCATAAGAGGAGAAAAAGTGGAGAAAAAAGTGGAGAAAAAGTGGAGAAAAAGTGGAGAAAAAGTGGAGCATAAGAAGAGAAAAAGTGGAGATTAAGAGGAGAAAAAGTGGAGAAAAAGTGGAGCATAAGAGGAGAAAAAGTGGAGCATAAGAGGAGAAAAAGTGGAGAAAAAGTGGAGAAAAAAATGGAGAAAAAAGTGGAGAAAAAGTGGAGCATAAGAGGAGAAAAAGTGGAGAAAAAGTGGAGAAAAAGTGGAGCATAAGAGGAGAAAAAGTGGAGATTAAGAGGAGAAAAAGTGGAGAAAAAGTGGAGAGAAAGTGGAGAAAAAGTGGAGAAAAAGTGGAGAAAAAGTGGAGAAAAAAATGGAGAAAAAGTGGAGAAAAAGTGGAGAATAAATGGAGAAAAAGTGGAGCACCCTTTGGTGCCTTTCATGTGGCACTAAGGGGTGCTTAGCTTTGTATTTAGCCAAAAAAATGAAAAAAAAAAAAATGACGTAGGGTTCCCCCTAGTTTTGTAGCCAGCTAGGGTAAAGCAGACGGCTGCAGCCTGCAGACCACAGCTGGCAACCTCACCTTGGCTGGTAATCCAAAACTGAGGGCACCCCACGCTGTTATTTTAAATTAAATAAATAATTTAAAAAAGAAAAACACGTAGGGGTCCCCCAAAATTGGATCACCAGCCAAGGTAAAGCAGACAGCTGGGGCCTGATATTCTCAGACTAGGGAGGTCCATGGTTATTGGACTCTCCCAAGCCTAAAAATAGCAGGCCGCAGCCGCCCCAGAAGTGGCGCATCCATTAGATGCGCCAATCCTGGTGCTTCGCCCCAGCTCATCCCGCGCCCTGGTGCGGTGGCAAACGGGGTAATATATGGGGTTAATACCAGATGTGTAATGTCACCTGGCATCAAGCCCTGGGGTTGGTGAGGTCAGGCGTCTATCAGATACCCGACATCACCAACCCAGTCAGTAATAAAAAAAAATAGACGACAAACACATTTTTATTTGAAAAAACACTCCCCAAAACATTCCCTCTTTAACCAATTTATTAGAAAGAAAAACAAATCCAGTTCTGGTGTAATCCAAGGGGTTGCCATGACGATCCACACTGTCCCAGTCAATGAAGAGCAGGATGTTCCCCATTGGCTGGGAGAGCAATGCAGTGACCTGAGCTAACATCAATGGGTCAGCCCAGGTCACTGCAGGGGGGTGACAAGTGCTGCTGTCAGCGAGGTACATTACCTGTGCTGATCTCCAGCACTGCCGACAGCACCTGTCACTGAGTTCAATGACCGCCGCCTTCACATCAAGTATCGCGAGAGGTCCGTGACGTCACCGCCAGTGTCAGTCTCGGGTCGGAAGCGATAGGTGATGTGACAAGCGGCGGCCATGGAGGACAGTGACAGCGCTGAGGTCGGGATGGCGGGACTTCATCACCGCAGGTAAGCCGAGCGGGGGGGGAGGCGGGGTTTGTGTGTGTGTGTGTGTATGTATGTATACATGCCGCGGGCAGGAGGGGGCGGAGCGAGCTGAGCGGGAAGTGTGGGCTTCCTGCACGTAACTAAGATAAACATCGGGTTACTAACCAAAGCGCTTTGCTTGGATACCCGATGTTTATCTTGGTTACCAGCTTGTGGCAGGCTGCCAGCGATGGCTCCTGCACACTGTAGCTGGGAGGGGGGGGGGTGTGCGTGAGTGAGAGTGTGTGTGTGTGTATATGTATGTATACATGCCGCGGGCAGGAGGGGGCGGAGAGAGCTGAGCGGGGAAGTGTGGGCTTCCTGCACGTAACTAAGATAAACATCGGGTTACTAACCAAAGCGCTTTGCTTGGATACCCGATGTTTATCTTGGTTACCAGCTTCTGGCAGGCTGCCAGCGATGGCTCCTGCACACTGTAGCTGTAAAAAGCCCTGCTTTTTGCTGCTAGAACCGTTCTCGAACGTATCTAGAACTATCGAGCTTTTAGCAAAAAGCTCGAGTTCTAGTTCGATCTCGAACAGCCCAAAAATCACTCGAGCCTAGAACTGGAGAACCACGAACCGCGAACCGCGCTCAACTCTAGTTATGACCATATTTTTTGGTTAAAATTTTATTTTCCTATTTTCCTCCTCTAAAACCAGGGTGCGTCTTATGGTCAGGTGCGTCTTATAGTCCGAAAAATACGGTATGTATATATAAAAACACAATAGCACATACAGTCACTGATAAGAACAGGTAAAAACACGTACAGTATATGAAATATAGATCGCAAATTAGAGGAAAGCACTTAGGGAATAAAAACCAAAATAATTTCAAGTATCTCTCTCCTATTAAGGGTTTCAATCTTTTTGGGAGGGGAAGTAGGCACATGATCAATGGGACTTATTCTTAATTTATTGGGATCTTTGTTGTGTGATATAGTAAAATGCTGAGAGAGCCCATGTTTGAAATATCCCTTTTTAATGTTTGACCTATGCGAATTGAGCCTGCAGTGTAGTGGTTGGGTTGTACGACCCACGTACGGTTTCTTGCAGGGGCACTCAGTGAGGTATATCACAAAACTGGAGGTACAATTTAAATTATATTTAATATCATAAGAGTCCCCAGTACTGAAAGAGGTAAAGCTAATGTTGCCATTACAGATTGTTTTACAACAAGGGCAGTTATTATTATTACATTTAGAAATGCCCTTCTTAGAGGAATCTTGATTTAAATGCTTAGGTGAAATATCTCTAAGTCGACTTGGTGCCATGAGAGTTTTAATAGTGGGAGCCCTTCTAAAGGTTAGAGCCAATTTTTTTGGTAATAACTTGCCCAGTATTGGGTCTCCCAATAAAATATACCAATATTTTGAGAAAATCTCTCTAATATTTTTATGGTATTTATTAAAGGTTGTAATGAAATTCATTTCGTATTTCAAATTTTTGGTATTATTCTTTTTTTCTCAAAATACCCTCTTGTGATAACCTGCTAGTATGTGATATTGCTCTTTTTACCATCCTTGAAGGATAATGCCAAGCCTTAAATCTATTCTTGAGGATATTGGCCTGTTCCTGGGAAATATATTTCTCTGTGCAATTCTTTCTGATCCTTTTAAATTGATTAATAGGGATATATCAAGCCATTTACTATAATGAGCTGAGTCATAATGTATATAACTATTGGTGTTAACCTTCTTAAAAAAAAGTCTTAGTATATATCACATTGTTTCTAATATAAATAATGAGATATAGAAAGTCAATGGTCTTTCTGTGTATATGTGGAGTAAAGGCTAAATCCCACTTATTATCATATATTTCTTTTAAAAATGAATCAATATTATCAATTGCACTGTCCCAAATGATAAAATATCATCACTAAATCTCTTATACATTATCAGACCCCCTATGTACTTATTATTATAAACATGGATCTCTTCAAAAATGCCCATGAACAAATTAGCATATGAACATGCAACTTTGGATCCCATTGCTGTACCTTTAATCTGGTGATAATTTTTTTTTTTAAATGTAAAAAAAATATTGTGTAAAATAAAATGTAACCCTTCAATTATGAAACCTTTTTGTTTGATTCTAGAATATTTATTGAGGAATTCTTCTACATACAAAATTCCAATGTTATGAGGAATATTTGTATATAGCGAGGATACATCAAGGGATACAAATAAAAACGTGGGTTTCCATTTTATATTTTTCAATAGTGAAATTAAGTGTGAAGAGTCCCTCAGGTAACTTGGCAGCTCAAGGACATGATGTTGTAAAATTATATCAACGTAGGATGCTAACCCACTTATAAGTGAACCTATACCAGATATAATTGGTCTCACTGGTGGATTTTTTACATCCTTATGTATCTTTGGTATGTGATACTTGAATGGTGTTGTGGGATACTTGTTTTTAGAAAACGTTTTTCTGAGTCATTAATAATTTTATTATCAAATGCTAAATCGATAAACTTAATAAACTTTACCGTTGTAGCGGGAAAAGGATCTTCATTCAAAGATTTATAATAATCGGGATCACCCAATATATTAAATGCTTCTTTACAATAGTCCTCATAATTTTGTACCACTATTCCACCTCCCTTATCTGCCGATCTGATGATAATATTATGGTTGTTATGGAGGGATCGCAGAGCTTCCTTTTCTCTTTTACTCAAAATATTCTTTTTGCCACCATTAGGGAGATTATTACTAGATAGGGTCTTAAAGTCCTTGAGGACTAATTCATGAAAAGTTGCAATAAAAATACCTCTGCTTTTCAGGGGGTAAAAGTTGGATTTATTATGAATCTCTGGGTGAAAATTAGGGTCCTCATCCATGCTGATAGTCTTCCCAAGTGTAGGAATCCTAGCAAAATGTTTCTTTAGTGTCATTTTGCGTGTAAAAGAAAAAGGTTTTGGTACCGTGTTAGCCAGTTGAAAAATGATTGCTCTCAGTGAGAGAAACAAAATTAAAATTTTGTAGTTGTGATACCTTTTGTGATACCTATTTTGTCATACCATGCCTGAGGAAGAGACCTGAGATGTCTCGAAAGCTTGCTTTATAACATCATATTATATTTTAGTTAGCCATTAAAAGGTATCACAACTACAAAATTTTAATTTTGTTTCTCTCACTGAGAGCAATCAATCATTTTGCGTGTAAAGGCATGGAAGTCTAAAAATAGATTGAAATCCCTTGGTTTATGGGCCGGACAAAAGGATAAGCCTTTATTCAGGACTGCTTTTTCTGTGTCTGTCAAATCATAATCAGATAGACTGAAAGTAGAATTAGCATTTGTGAAATAGGTAACAAATGCAGTATTTTTCCTTTTTTCTTTTCACTTTCTACCCCTTCTAGTGCCTCTTCTATATTTTTTCTCTTGCCGCACTTTGCTGGAAAGTATTGGTGTATTAGGGTCTTGTTTTGGTTGGCCATAGATAAAAAAGGAACCAGACCTGAATTCCCCTTGCTAGAGTTGTCAATTATGGTGAGGTTAGAATTTTGACTATTTATTTCAACAGGAGTATTGGAGATAAGATCTAGTAACGGAGAGGAATCAAAAAGGTCAATCAGATTCTGTGAATCTGTATGAGCATCATTACATGTTATTTTTGTAGGCGTAAGCACTTTCTCCCTATTTATCCTCTCTATATGTTGTTTATGTTTTTCTAAATGAAGCCTTGCTTCAATCAATTTATCTGCTTCACTTAAATCTATATCCCCTATGTTGTCATGTTGTTCTGACTCATTAGCATCCATGTGTACCTGTGCTTGAACTATTAGGGCATGTCCATAATTTTTCTCAATGGGGTTTTGGTTATTGTTGTATCTGTTAAAAGAGACGTACTGTTAACTACTGGTGACTCATTAGCATCCATATATACCTGTGTTTGGACTAATAGGGCATGCCATCATTTTTCACAATGGTGTTTTTGGTTATTGTTGTGTCTGTTAACCCCTTCACCCCCGGCCACTAAAACACCCTAATGACCGGGCCATTTTTTGCAATTCTGACCAGTGTCACTTTGACAGGTTATAACTCTGGAACGCTTCAACGGATCCTGGCGATTCTGAGATTGTTTTTTCGTGACATATTGTACTTCATGTCAGTGGTAAATTTAGGCCGATACTTTTTGCGTTTATTTGTGAAAATTTAGGAAATTGTGCGAAAATTTGGAAAATTTCGCAATTTTCAAACTTTGAAAATTTATGCCCATAAATCTGAGAGATATGTCACACAAAATAGTTACTAAATAACATTTCCCACTTGTCAACTTTACATCAGCGCAATTTTCGAAAGAAATTTTTTTTTCGTTAGGAAGTTAGAAGGGGTCAAAGTTCATCAGCAATTTCTAATTTTTCCAACAAAATTTACAAAATATTTTTTTTAGGGACCACATCACATTTGAAGTGACTTTGAGAGGCCGAGGTGACAGAAAATACCCAAAAGTGACCCCATTCTAAAAACTGCACCCCTCACACTGCTCAAAACCACATCCAAGAAGTTTATTAACCCTTTAGGTGCGTCACAGGAACCAAAGCAATGTGGAAGGAAAAAATGAAAATTTTACTTTTTAACACAAAAATGTTACTTTAGCCATAAAATTTTCATTTTTACAAGGGAGAAAAGAGAAAGTGCACCCTACAATTTATTGTGCATGTTCTCCTGAGTACGCTGATACCCCATATGTGGTAAAAATCAATTGTTTGGGCGCACGGCAGAGCTCGGAAGGGAAGGAGCGCCATTTGAATTTTTGAACACAAAATTAGCTGCACTCATTAGCGGACGCCATGTCGAGTTTGAAGACTCCCTGAGGTGCCTAAACAATAGAGCTCCCCCACAAGTGACCCCATTTTGGAAACTAGAGCCCTCAAATATTTTTTCTAGATGTTTAATGAGCACTTTGAACACCTGGGGGCTTCACAGAAATTTATAACGTTGAGCCGTGAAAAGAAAAAAAATTTTTTACCACAAAACTGTTGCTTCAACTAGGTAGCTTTTTTTTCACAAGGGTATCGGGAAAAAATGCAACATAAAATGTATTGTCCATTTTCTCCTGAGTACGCAGATACCTCATATGTGGTGGAAATCAAATGTTTGGACACACGGCAGTGCTCGGAAGGCAAGGAGCGCCATTTGAATTTTTGAACGCAAAATTAGCTGCACTAATTAGCGGACGCCATGTCGGGTTTGAAGACCCCCTGAGGTGCCTAAACAATGGAGCTCCCCCACAAGTGACCCCATTTTGGAAACTAGAGCCCTCAAATATTTTTTCTAGATGTTTGGTGAGCACTTTGAACACCTGGGGGCTTCACAGAAGTTTATAACGTTGAGCCGTGAAAAGAAAAAAAATTTTTTTTACCACAAAACTGTTGCTTCAACTAGGTAGCTTTTTTTTCACAAGGGTATCGGGAAAAAATGCAACATAAAATGTATTGTCCATTTTCTCCTGAGTATGCAGATACCTCATATGTGGTGGAAATCAAATGTTTGGACACACGGCAGTGCTCGAAAGGCAAGGAGCGCCATTTGAATGCAAAATTAGCTGCACTAATTAGCGAACGCCATGTCAGGTTTGAAGACCCCCTGAGGTACCTAAACAATGGAGCTCCCCCACAAGTGACCCCATTTTGGAAACTAGAGCCCTCAAATATTTTTTCTAGATGTTTGATGAGCACTTTGAACACCTGGGGGCTTCACAGAAGTTTATAACGTTGAGCCGTGAAAAGAAAAAAAATTTTTTTTTACCACAAAACTGTTGCTTCAACTAGGTAGCTTTTTTTTCACAAGGCTATCAGGAAAAATTGCACCATAAAATGTATTGTGCATTTTCTCCTGAGTACGCAGATACCTCATATGTGGTGGAAAGTAATTGTTTGGGCGCATGGCGGGACTCAGAAGAGAAGGAGCGCCATTTGACAGCAAAATTGGTTGGAATCATTAGCGGACGCCATGTCACGTTTGGAGACCCCCTATGGTGCCTAAACAATGGAGCTCCCCCACAAGTGACACCATTTTGGAAACTAGAGCCCTCAAATAATTTTTCTAGATGTTTGGTGAGCACTTTGAACACCTGGGGGCTTCACAGAAGTTTATAGCGTTGAGCCGTGAAAAGAAAAAAATTTTTTTTTACCACAAAACGGTTGCTTCAACTAGGTAGCTTTTTTTTCACAAGGGTATCGGGAAAAAATGCAACATAAAATGTATTGTCCATTTTCTCCTGAGTATGCAGATACCTCATATGTGGTGGAAATCAAATGTTTGGACACACGGCAGTGCTCGAAAGGCAAGGAGCGCCATTTGAATGCAAAATTAGCTGCACTAATTAGCGGACGCCATGTAAGGTTTGAAGACCCCCTGAGGTGCCTAAACAATGCAGCTCGCCCACAAGTGACCCCATTTTGGAAACTAGAGCCCTCAAATATTTTTTCTAGATGTTTGGTGAGCACTTTGAACACCTGGGGGCTTCAGAGAAGTTTATAACGTTGAGCCGTGAAAAGAAAAAAATTTTTTTTTACCACAAAACTGTTGCTTCAACTAGGTAGCTTTTTTTTCACAAGGGTATCGGGAAAAAATGCAACATAAAATGTATTGTCCATTTTCTCCTGAGTACGCAGATACCTCATATGTGGTGGAAATCAAATGTTTGGACACACGGCAGTGCTCGAAAGGCAAGGAGCGCCATTTGAATGCAAAATTAGCTGCACTAATTAGCGGACGCCATGTCAGGTTTGAAGACCCCCTGAGGTGCCTAAACAATGGAGCTCCCCCACAAGTGACCCCATTTTGGAAACTAGAGCCCTCAAATATTTTTTCTAGATGTTTGATGAGCACTTTGAACACCTGGGGGCTTCACAGAAGTTTATAACGTTGAGCCGTGAAAAGAAAAAAATTTTTTTTTACCACAAAACTGTTGCTTCAACTAGGTAGCTTTTTTTTTCACAAGGCTATCAGGATAAAATGCACCATAAAATGTATTGTGCATTTTCTCCTGAGTACGCAGATACCTCATATGTGGTGGAAAGTAATTGTTTGGGCGCATGGCGGGGCTCAGAAGAGAAGGAGCGCCATTTGACAGCAAAATTGGTTGGAATCATTAGCGGACGCCATGTCACGTTTGGAGACCCCCTATGGTGCCTAAACAATGGAGCTCCCCCACAAGTGACACCATTTTGGAAACTAGAGCCCTCAAATAATTTTTCTAGATGTTTGGTGAGCACTTTGAACACCTGGGGGCTTCACAGAAGTTTATAGCGTTGAGCCGTGAAAAGAAAAATTTTTTTTTTTACCACAAAACGGTTGCTTCAACTAGGTAGCTTTTTTTTTCACAAGGGTAACAGGAAAAAATGCACCATAAAACGTATTGTGCAATTTCTCCTGAGTACACAGACACCTCATATGTGGTGGAAAGTAATTGTTTGGGCGCACGGCGGGGCTCAGAAGAGAAGGAGCGCCATTTGACTTTTCAAACGCACAGACGCAGTGCACTGATCGGCCGCTGCAGGACGCACGGTCGGATGCGATAAAAAAAAGCGTCGGGGATACGTAAAAAAAAAAGTCACGCCAAAAATTGACCATGGATGCAGATACGTTATGTGCATCCCTGATCAGCGCTTGGCGGGACGCACGGACGGATGCGATACAAAAAGCGTCGCAAATACGGAAAAAAGTCACGTCAAAAATTGAGCAGGGATGCCGATCCGTTATCTGCATCCCTAATCAGCGCTCGGCGGGACGCACGGATGGATGTGATACAAAAAGCGTCGTGAATACGGAAAAAAGTCACGCCAAAAACTGACCACGGATGCAGATCCGTTATCTGCATCCCTGATCAGCGCTTGGCGGGACGCACAGACGGATGCGATACAAAAAGCGTCGGGGATACAGAAAAAAGTCACGCCAAAAATTGAGCAGGGATGCCGATCCGTTATCTGCATCCCTGATCAGCGCTTGGCGGGACGCACGGACGGATGAGGTGTAAAAATGGACAGGGGATACGGGAAAAAAAAAAAAAAGTTATACTCACAGTACCCAGAGGACTAGCAGGAGGATCACTGACCAGAAGAGCTGCAGAGGAACAGATGGCAGAGAGATGGACAGCTTTACAGGAGCAGCAGGCAGATCAGCAGAATGCCCAGGAAGGACCCAGCGATGGACGCAGATGTGATCAGGCCGGTGAAGACAGGTAAGAGGACGTCAGGGGAGAGGGGGGGTGAGAGCAGAGGGGGGGTTGATTGAGAGCAGAGGGGAGGGGGAGAGCAGAGGAGGAGGAGGGAGAGCAGAGGGGGAGACCGGAGAGGGAGCTGCAGAAGCAGAATAGAGATAATGGGGGAGGCAGTCAGATCGCGGGGGGAGCAGATCGGGATATCGGGGGGGGCAGATCGCAGGGGGGGCACGGCAGGGGCTATCACGGCAGCGCGCAGTGGCACCACGGGAGCGCGCACGGGCTGCAAAGTGAGCACAGTACTCACGTGCAGCAGCAGCGGTGACCTCAGCTACGGCGGCGGCGGCAGCAGCAGCGGTGGCGTGGTACCACAAGTACCAGCCACTGCATTGTGCAGACATGTTGGGGGAGGGCTCGCAGGCCAGCACAGGCCTGGGGAGGGCGGCCACCGGCAGATCAGACCGCCCCACTGCACACTGATTGGAGCGATTGCGCGTCATAGCACGATCGCTCCAATCAGTGCTGCAGGGGCTGGGGGCGGCATGTTTGAGGTCCACCTATGATATGCTGCAGCAGCTGCGGCATCTCATAGCTGGATCTCACAGGATCGCACTAATTCGGGCATTATTTTTGCCGAAATTAGTGCGATCGATGTGGTTGGCGGTTCAGATTTGAACAGCCAATCACATCGATCGTCGATAGGGGGTGGCGATGCCGCCCCCCCTGGGGTCAAGCAAAGGTCCCCTGCTGTAAGAAACAGCAGGGGACATCATTTGAAAGCTGTTGCTATGGCCACGGCAATCAAATGAAGTTTAGGCCGTAAAATTACGTCCCTGGTCGTTAAGTCACGTTAAAATAGGACGCAATTTTACGGCCCGCGGTCGTGAAGGGGTTAAAAAAGACACATTGTTTTCTACACGGTCAGTAATACTTTCATTATTTTAAACCCTTGAGGAAGGAACCATAGCTTTGTTGGTAGGTGTTCTCCTGTACTTACTATTAGTGAAACTTCCTCGGCGGCTATCCCTCCTCTGATCCTCACTCTCGTGTCAGGTCACTGGGGTCTCAAGTAGAACGAATGCTCTTATCACTGAGGGCTCACAGCAAAAAATAGTGAACACCTACCACTTATAAAGTCAGTGCACATTACTATCTTGGCCCAAATGCAGATGATTCAATACGAGGTGATGTTAGTCCATATCTCATATATAGGGCGGGGGGGGGGGGGGGGGGTGAATAGATATCCCTAATCAGCTTACCCCTACCTGGCAATGGAGTACACCCTTAGTTTCCTGGTGGTTCCTGGTGGTTTCCTCGCCGGCTTGCCCTCATAAACCCTCAACTCTCTCTCAATTTATTCGGGACTAGGTTATTATGATATGGAGCAAAAGATCATAGATCCTTCATCTGTCATATTAGGGAGTGCTCTGAAAACAAAAATTCCATCTCACTCAGTGCACATCGATAACCTGACCAAAATGCAGACAATTAAATAAGTTTGATATTAATCCATATCTCATAAAAAGGGATTTTTAATAATAAATGTCCCTAAATGGCTTGCCCCTGCCTGGCAAATGGAGTACACCCTTAATTTTCTGGTGCCCCCACTCCTCGGCGGCTCGCCCTTATAAACCCTCAACTCCCTCTTAATGTATTCG
This sequence comes from Anomaloglossus baeobatrachus, assembly GCF_048569485.1. Lineage (NCBI taxonomy): Eukaryota > Metazoa > Chordata > Amphibia > Anura > Aromobatidae > Anomaloglossus > Anomaloglossus baeobatrachus. The sequence goes on from NC_134354.1 coordinate 529,508,841, forward strand.
GGATTTGGTTTTTGAGATATGGAACAATAAATCATCAATCACTTATCTGTCATATTGGGGAGTGCTCTGGAGACATATCGTTTTCTCAAAAAATCTTATCTCTTATCTCGACGCGTTTCTCTCTGCCCTGTTTATGGATGGAGTTCATCAGGAGATTTTGACAAAGAGCATAATAGCCTCCAATAAAAAAGTATATTAAAGTCAGATTTTCATTTTGCAATCAAAAAATAAAAGAAAAAATAGTTCCCAATAAGGAACCAATTCAGCCCATCTCAATACATCATGTTGAGTGCCCATGCAAAGTCCAAAGTCCAAAACACTACATAGCACCATCATTCAGCAGCTCCTACCTTGGATGTGTCACCTTCAAGGATCAAAGTGGTATAATACAACCTAAGAAGATGCCGGAGGTTTAAATAGGGATAATCCCTCCCCTTAGATCCATGTGGCATTATCCTGTCTCGCTATTGGTGGACTGCTTCTTTTATACAAACACTCAATCTATATCTCCAGAATACATGTGGAGCATCTCTTTATATCCTCTAAATCTAGCGTTACTTGGCCAGCCATATCTTACTTCAGAGGTATATTATAAGGGTCAAATTGGCACAGAATCGCTACCCGGAAGTGGTAGTGGAGCGCACCTGCGTTCCACGCCTCCAGTTCAGACCCGGATGCATCTGATAATGCAGCAATGAGACGCTCAATGCGTTCCACGTCTCACGCATGCGCGCTGCTTTCCTTTCACAGTCAGACAGCGTGGGGCGTTCCTACAAGTCACGCATGCGCAGTTCGCTCATACAAGGACTTAGATTGTATTTCTTACTGCGCTATTATATTGGTCACAGTAGCGTCCTTTTTATATATATGGGAGGCTCATGTAGGTCCGTTTTTTATATAAACGTAGGGCCTCCAATACCAGGTTTTATAGGATTAAATATTGCTTTTTTCACTCAGATGCTTTAATTAGATAAAGATTGAGGATCCGCATTTTTAGTATTCCAGAAAGGTCTCTGATAGAGTTGAGCGCGGTTCGCGGTTCGTGGTTCTCCAGTTCTAAGCTCGAGTGATTTTTGGGGCTGTTCGAGATCGAACTAGAACTCGAGCTTTTTGCAAAAGCTCGATAGTTCTAGATTCGTTCGAGAACGGTTCTAGCAGCAAAAAGCAGGGCTTTTTACAGCTACAGTGTGCAGGAGCCATCGCTGGCAGCCTGCCAGAAGCTGGTAACCAAGATAAACATCGGGTATCCAACCAAAGCGCTTTGGTTAGTAACCCGATGTTTATCCTAGTTACGTGCAGGAAGTCCACACTTCCCCGCTCAGCTCGCTCCGCCCCCTCCTGCCCGCGGCATGTACACATACATACATACATACACACACACACACACACGTACACACACACACACACACACACTCTCTGCACACATGGTCCCGCTCGGCTTACCTGCGGTGATGAAGTCCCGCCATCCCGACCTCAGCGCTGTCACTGTCCTCCATGGCCGCCGCTTGTCACATCACCTATCGCTTCCGACCCGAGACTGACTAGCGGTGACGTCACGGGCCTCTCGCGATACTTGGTGTGAAAGCGCCGGTCATTGAACTCAGTGACAGGGGCTGTCAGTGTGCTGGAGATCAGCGCAGGTAATGTACCTCGCTGACAGCAGCACTTGTCATCCCCCTGCAGTGACCTGGGCTGACCCATTCATGTTAGCTCAGGTCACTGCACTGCTCTCCCAGCCAATGGGGAACATCCTGCTCTTCATTGACTGGGACAGTGTGGATCGTCATGGCAACCCCTTGGATTACACCAGACCTGGATTTGTTTTTCATTCTAATAAATTGGTTAAAGAGGGAATGTTTTGGGGAGTGTTTTTTCAAATAAAAATGTGTTTGTCGTCTATTTTTTTTTATTACTGACTGGGTTGGTGATGTCGGGTATCTGATAGACGCCTGACCTCACCAACCCCAGGGCTTGATGCCAGGTGACATTACACATCTGGTATTAACCCCATATATTACCCCGTTTGCCACCGCACCAGGGCGCGGGATGAGCTGGGGCGCAGCACCAGGATTGGCGCATCTAATGGATGCGCCACTTCTTTGGCGGCTGCGGCCTGCTATTTTTAGGCTGGGGAGAGTCCAATAACCATGGACCTCCCTAGTCTGAGAATATCAGGCCCCAGCTGTCTGCTTTACCTTGGCTGGTGATCCAATTTTGGGGGACCCCTACGTGTTTTTTTTTTTAATTATTTATTTAATTTAAAATAACAGCGTGGGGTGCCCTCAGTTTTGGATTACCAACCAAGGTGAGGTTGCCAGCTGTGGTCTGCAGGCTGCAGCCGTCTGCTTTACCCTAGCTGGCTACAAAACTAGGGGGAACCCTACGTCATTTTTTTTTTTCATTTTTTGGCTAAATACAAAGCTAAGCACCCCTTAGTGCCACATGAAAGGCACCAAAGGGTTCTCCACTTTTTCTCCATTTTTTCTCCACTTATTCTCCACTTTTTCTCCACTTTTTCTCCATTTTTTCTCCTTTTTTTCTCCACTTATTCTCCATTTTTTTCTCCACTTATTCTCCACTTTTTCTCCACTTTTTCTCCATTTTTTTCTCCATTTTTTCTCCACTTTTTCTCCATTTTTTTCTCCACTTATTCTCCATTTTTTTCTCCACTTATTCTCCATTTTTTTCTCCACTTATTCTCCACTTTTTCTCCACTTTTTCTCCACTTTTTCTCCATTTTTTTCTCCTTTTTTTCTCCACTTATTCTCCATTTTTTCTCCACTTTTTCTCCACTTTTTCTCCACTTTTTCTCCATTTTTTTCTCCTTTTTTTCTCCACTTATTCTCCATTTTTTTCTCCACTTATTCTCCACTTTTTCTCCACTTTTACTCCACTTATTCTCCACTTTTTCTCCATTTTTTTCTCCTTTTTTTCTCCACTTATTCTCCATTTTTTTCTCCACTTTTTCTCCATTTTTTCTCCACTTTTTCTCCACTTTTTCTCCTTTTGTTTCTCCATTTTTTCTCCACTTATTCTCCATTTTTTCTCCACTTATTCTCCACTTTTTCTCCACTTTTTCTCCATTTTTTCTCCACTTTTTCTCCACTTTTTCTCCACTTTTTACCATTTTTTTCTCCACTTATTCTCCATTTTTTTTCTCCACTTATTCTCCACTTTTTCTCCACTTTTACTCCACTTATTCTCCACTTATTCTCCACTTTTTCTCCACTTTTTCTCCACTTTTTCTCCACTTTTTCTCCATTTTTTCTCCACTTATTCTCCACTTTTTCTCCACTTTTTCTCCACTTTTTCTCCATTTTTTCTCCACTTTTTCTCCACTTTTTCTCCACTTTTTCTCCATTTTTTTTCTCCTTTTTTTCTCCACTTATTCTCCATTTTTTTCTCCACTTATTCTCCACTTTTTGTCCACTTTTTCTCCATTTTTTTCTCCATTTTTTCTCCACTTATTCTCCATTTTTTCTCCACTTATTCTCCATTTTTTTCTCCACTTTTTCTCCATTTTTTCTCCACTTTTTCTCCATTTTTTTCTCCACTTTTTCTCCACTTTTTCTCCACTTTTTCTCCATTTTTTTCTCCACTTTTTCTCCACTTTTTCTCCACTTTTTCTCCATTTTTTTCTCCACTTATTCTCCACTTTTTCTCCACTTTTTCTCCACTTTTTCTCCACTTTTTCTCCACTTTTTCTCCATTTTTTTCTCCTTTTTTTCTCCACTTATTCTCCATTTTTTTCTCCACTTATTCTCCATTTTTTTCTCCACTTATTCTCCACTTTTTCTCCACTTTTTCTCCACTTTTTCTCCATTTTTTTTCTCCTTTTTTTCTCCACTTATTCTCCATTTTTTCTCCACTTTTTCTCCACTTTTTCTCCACTTTTTCTCCATTTTTTTCTCCTTTTTTTCTCCACTTATTCTCCATTTTTTTCTCCACTTATTCTCCACTTTTTCTCCACTTTTACTCCACTTATTCTCCACTTTTTCTCCACTTTTTCTCCACTTTTTCTCCATTTTTTTCTCCTTTTTTTCTCCACTTATTCTCCATTTTTTTCTCCACTTATTCTTCATTTTTTTCTCCACTTATTCTCCACTTTTTCTCCACTTTTTCTCCACTTTTTCTCCATTTTTTCTCCTTTTTTTCTCCACTTATTCTCCATTTTTTCTCCACTTTTTCTCCACTTTTTCTCCACTTTTTCTCCATTTTTTTCTCCTTTTTTTCTCCACTTATTCTCCATTTTTTTCTCCACTTATTCTCCATTTTTTCTCCACTTTTTCTCCACTTTTTCTCCACTTTTTCTCCATTTTTTCTCCACTTTTTCTCCACTTTCTCTCCACTTTTTCTCCATTTTTTTCTCCACTTATTCTCCATTTTTTCTCCACTTTTTCTCCACTTTTTCTCCGTTCTTTTTCTATGGTCGGTCTACCCATTAGCTCTGCCATGCATACTGTAGCTTTACACCTACTGCACATGTTACTTTATGATTGACATCTCTTTCGTACCAGAGCTGTCTAAGCCTACTCTGACCCCATATTTGTCATTACTATATTGTCCTTGTACTGTATTATGACATTTGTATCATGTGTTTCATTTCTTGCTGTGTTGCAATTTTTTTGCTGCATCCCAATTGTACCTCTACATTGTTCGAGTTTATGTTATTGTTCTCTCACTCTTATGTGATACTGATTATTGTCATTTTTCATGATTACATGCAGATAAGTCCAATCTGACGAAGGCTCAGGCCGAAACGTCATTTGTAACTTGTTTTGGACAAAAACATATATGCTTATGAAAAATTTTTTTTTCTTAATACGGACCAATAAAGAGTAATTTTGCATTACTTTCCGTTGTGACTTACTGACTTAGTCTGGGAGATTTAGAGTGCCGAGGTTACTCACTAATTTTATCTATTATTACCTCTGAGCACCTATATACCAGTGAGCAGAGCTTCCTCTACAGTAGTTCTCCTGATTAGGCATGCCCTTACCTCATGAGCAGGGCATTGCAGCTTTGGTAGCAACCATTACGACATGGACTCTGCTGATGTGGACCCGAGAAGAGTGAGTGCAGATTCATTGCACCCACACTCCTCACATGAAGGGTCCGCACTCCTAGAAAATGGGGGATACGTTCCCTGAGTGTCTCCCCCCCATATTCTAGACGGTCCAGAGTCGTTGTGGGACCCCTTTATTTTTTTTCTTACAATAAATTGGTGAAAGAGGAAATGTTTTGGGGACTGTTTTTTCAAATAAATTTCTTTTGTCGATTTTTTTTTTTTGTTAGTACTGACAGTTTATGATGTTGGGTATCTAATAGACGCCATGACATCACAAACTGCTGGGCTTGATCTCAGGTTACTTTACAGCTAGTATCAACCCGATTTATTACCCCGTTTGCCACTGCACCAGGGCACGGGATGAGCTGGGGTGAAGCGCCAGGATTGGCGCATCTAGTGGATGCGCCACGTCTGGGGTGCCTGCGGCCTGCTATTTTTAGGCTGTGAAGGCCCAATAACTATGGACCTTCCCACCCTGAGAATACCAGACCACAGCTGTCCGCTTTACCTTGGCTGGTGATCCAATTTGGGGGGGACCCTACTTTTATTGTGTAATTATTAATATTTATAAAATAATTATAAAAAAGAGCCTGAGGGGACCTCCACATTGGATCCCCAACCACGGTAAAGCTGCCAGCTGTGGTTTTCAGGCTACAGCCGTCTGCTTTACCCTAGCTGGCTATCAAAAATGGGGGGACCCAACGTCATTTTTTTTTTTAACTATTTTTTAAATAGAAAAAATTAATGGGCTTCCCTGTATTTTGATTGCCAACCAAGGTAGCGGCAGGCAGATGGGGGTGGCAACCCATAGCTGTCTGCTTTACCTGCGCTGAGAATCAAAAATACCGCGTAGCGCTACGTCATTTTTTTAAAGATTTATTTTTACAGCACTGTGATGTCCAGCAATCAAAATACAGGGAAGCCCATTTTATTTTTAGTTATTTAAATAAATAATTAAAAAAAATATATATGGACTCCCGCTGCATTTTTTGTATTGCTAGCTAAGGGTAATCCAAGCAGCTACTGGCTGCTAACCCCCACTGCTTGGTGTTACCTTCACTGGCAATGGAAAATCCAGGGAAGCATTTTTTTTTTTTTGCCAAAAAACTACAAAAAAAGGACGTGAGCTTCGCCATTTTTTTGTATGCTAGCCAGGTATAGCAGGCAGGTGCTGGAAGAGTTGGATACAGCGCCAGAAGATGGCGCTTCTATGAAAATGCCATTTTCTGAGGCGGCTGCAGACTGCAATTCGCAGCAGTGGGGCCCAGAAAGCTCAGGCCAACCTGTGCTGCGGATTCTAATCTCCAGCTGCCTAGTTGTACCTGGCTGGACACAAAAATGGGGCGAAGCCTACGTCATTTGTTTTCTAATTATTTCATGAAATTCATGAAATAATAAAAAAAGGGCTTCCCTTTATTTTTGGTTCCCAGCCGGGTACAAATAGGCAACTGGGGGTTGGGGGCAGCCGTACCTGCCTGCTGTACCTGGCTAGCATACAAAAATATGGCGAAGCCCACATAATTTTTTCAGGGGGCAAAAAACTTCTGCATACAGTCCTGGATGGAGTATGCTGAGCCTTGTAGTTCTGCAGCTGCTGTCTGTCTGTATGGAGAAGAGCAGACAGCAGCTGCAGAACTACAAGGCTCAGCATACTCCATCCAGGACTGTATGCAGAATTTTTTTGCCCACCAAAAAAATGACGTGGGCTTCGCCATATTTTTGTATGCTAGCCAGGTACAGCAGGCAGCCACGGGCTGCCTCCAACCCCCAGTTGCCTATTTGTACCCGGCTGGGAACCAAAAATATAGGGAAGCCCGTTTTTTTTAATTATTTCACTTATTTCATGAAATAATTAAAAAACAAATGACGTGGGCTTCACCCCATTTTTGTGTCCAGCCGGGTACAACTAGGCAGCTGGGGATTGGAATCCGCAGCACAGGTTAGCCCGAGGTTTCTGGGCGCCTCTGCTGCGGATTTCAGTCCGCAGCCGTCCCAGAAAATGGCGCTCTCATAGAAGCGCCATCATCTGGCGCTGTATCCAACTCTTCCAACATCCCTGGAGCCGGGTGGCTTGTTGGGTAATCATGAGTTAATACTGGCCTTGTTTTACTAGCCAGTATTAAGCCAGAGATTCTTAATGTCAGGCACGTTTGACCCGGCCAGTAAGAATCTCCAATAAAGGGTTAAAAAAAAACACCACACAGAGAAAAAATACTTTAATAGAAATAAATACACAGACACATTAGAGACTCCATCTTTATTACCCCCTGTCAGCCCTCCACGATCCTGCTCTTCTGTCTTCTTTCTTTCTAGTGTAGTAGTAGTGACGATTGTAGTGAGGATGAGGTGCACCAGCCCATCACTTGGGGCTGGGGAACCTCATCCTCACTACAATCCTCACTACAATCCTCACTAGTGTAGTAGTAGTGACGATTGTAGTGAGGATGAGGTGCACCAGCCCATCACTTGGGGCTGAGGAACCTCATCCTCAGTACAATCCTCACTACAATCGGGAAGCAGCGTGCAGCCTTCACTCCGTGAGTGATCAGTGCTGGCTGTCAGCGGTAACAGCGGTAACGCTGACAGACGCGTTACCATAGCAACGGTGCTCTCGGAGCCGCGGTTAGCGGTGACGTCACCGCTAACTGCGTTGCTATGGCAACGGTGATCTCCGTTAATGACCGGCTGTGTCAGCCGGTCCCTAACGGAACGGGGAGTCGACCGTGTGCTAGAGCATGTCGCCGGTACACGGCGATACACATATGTGCACCGTGTACCGGAGAGATGCACTCGCAGGTCCTACATGACGTGTCATAGTCATGTGACCAGTCTGTAGCCAATGAGATAATAGCCACGTGACTGGTCACATGGCTATTTTGACGTCACGATAGGTCCTGCATCTCTGCTGGCAGTGCCGGTCACCGGGTGGATTCAGCGATCATCGGATGGAATAGCGGCAGGAGACAGAGTGCAGAAGGGATCGCGAGGACCAGTAAGTGTTATGGCAATGTTTATTAACTGTTTGTGTACATTTATAATGCATTTTTATGTGTTTGTGATTGCCTCCCATTATAGTCTATTGGCTCGAGTTCAGTTCGTCGAACGTTCGACAAGCCGAACTCGAACGGGACCTCCGTTCGGCGAACCGACCTCGAGCCGAACCGGGACCGGTTCGCTCATCTCTAGTCTCTGACTAAACACAGTGCACCACTATATCATCTTGGTTGCACCGTAAATATTCAAAAGGCCTTCTTTAGTTATGTTTATGGGGCATTCCGGATTCTGTACAAGACATCCTCATGATATATACTTATAGATTTGGCAAAAGACTTTTTATTATGGGGCGGGGTGATCAATTTTAGATCAATACATCCCAGGCAGGTGAATAAAGAACCCATCACACTAGGTAAACCAACAGGCACAAACTTTTTCCTATATTGATTTATAAAAAGCAATTGAAGGTCAATTGCTCATTCAACCTGTCAGGGCAGACTGATTTAAACCGGTATATCCACTTACATTCCTTCTGAAGTAAGGTTTTATTCCAGTCTCCCTTTCTTGGTGACGGGAATATTTGCTCTATTACCCTGAAATTTATGCTGTGTAGATCCCCTTCATGGACCATGCGCACATGTCTAGACACTGGGGTATCTCTGATGTTCCGGATATCTCCCAGATGTTCTCCCATTCGCTTGCGTAGCTCCCTTTTCGTTTTTCCTATGTAGTTCATAGGACAACTACAAGTAATTAAATAAATTACTCCTTTGGAGCCACAGTTAGCGAATTCCCGTACCTGAAAGGTTTTACCAGTACTTGCACTTGTCACTTCTTTACTCTGTGCAATCCATTTGCAGAATTTACAGTGTCCGCATTTATACGTTTCTGTCACTTTCCTTTCTAGCCATGTTCCTGTGGCTTTTGGGGCTTGATAGGAACTATGGATTAATCGATCTTTCAATGCTCTACCTTTTCTGAATGTTACTGATGGTCTAGGTGAGATATACTTTTCTAGACTAGGATCCGCCTTAAGGATACCCCAATGTTTTTCCAAAATGGACAATACTTCTCTACTGCAATTGTCAAATGTGCCAATGAGGCGTACTATTGGGTCAGACATTTCTCTTTCCCTAGGTATCAATAAATCTTGTCTGTCCCTTTCAGTTGCTTCTTTATAAGCCTTAGTCAGGATAAAAGAGGGATAACCTCTTTCTGAGAATCTTTTTTGTAGATCTTTTGCTTGTTTGTGGAAAACATTATTTGAGGAACAATTTCTTCGTAACCTCAAGTATTGGCCTTTTGGAATTCCTCTTTTCAGAGGTACTGGATGGTGACTTGTCCAGTGGAGTAGATTGTTTGATGCTGTGGGTTTCCTATGGACTTTCGTTTGTATCAGTCCCTGCTCATCCTTACTCAATACCACATCTAAAAAAGGCAGGTCGTTCTCCCGGATCTCTGATGTGAATAATAAACCTATTTCATTTTTATTGAGTTCTTGTACAAAATCTTCAAACAACTCACTGGGGTCGGTCCATAAGATTAGTATATCATCTATGAACCAACCCCAGAGCATAAGATGATCAGTCTACTTTGACGTTGATTCTTGGAAGACAACAGTGTCTTCCCACCAACCCAGGGTCAAGTTTGCATAAGATGGGGCGCATGAGCACCCCATTGCAGTGCCCCTGAGTTGGTGGTAGTATTTTCTGTCAACTAGGAAGAAGTGGTAATTTAAAATGTATCTCAGAAGATCCAGGACAAACCGGTTATGTTTTTCAAAATGTGTACCTCTTGTTTCGAGGAAGTATTTAACCGCTTGTATCCCTATGTCATGTGGTATGGAGCTATATAATGATTCTACATTTATGGACGCGAAAAAAGTTCCCTCATCCATAATGATTCCATCAATTTTGCTCAGGAGGTCACCAGTATCCCTTATATAAGAGGATAGAGATATCACGAATGGCCTTAACACAGTATCCAGATAGACACCCACATTCTGCGTTAGTGAATCTATCCCAGCCACAATGGGACGTCCCTTAAGAGGGGACGTCCCCTTGTGGATTTTTGGGAGTGCATAGAAAGTGGGTATTGTTGGAGACTTCTTGATCATAAATTCCATTTCATTTTTGGATATTAGTTTCTGCTCAAAGGCCATTGCAATGATCATAGTTAAAGATTCAGAGAAGACAGGTGTCGGATCCCTCTTTAAAATACCATAGTTGTCTCTTTGTCCCAAAACATTCATACACATTGTCTGATATTTATCATGGTCCAAAGGACGATGTTTCCTCCTTTATCCGAAAGTTTCACTATAACACTTGTGTTGTTTGTTAGTGAGACCAGGGCATCCATTTCACATTTTGTCAAATTGGCAGAACCAGTTTGCTTAGATGGACACAGCTGTGAAAGGTCCTCGTTCACCACTTTCATAAAGATATCTATGCTATCTAGATCACCCCTAGGTGGTGACTTAGTGCTTTTATTTTTAAGTGTTGTGAACGGGCCTATTCCTGGTTCTCTAGTGTTTTCTTCCTGAAGGTCACATAGGACATCAAAAATCTCTCTATCCTCTGGGGTTATTCCTAAAGATTCCATCTTACTCCTATCTGCGTCATGGAAAAACTTTTTCCATTTAAGTTTTCTGCCGAATAGAGCCACATCTTTAGTCCATGAGAAAGAGTCATACCGTTCGGTAGGAACGAATGATAGGCCCCTACTCAGGACCCTCATATCTAATTCAGTTGGTATATATGAGGAGAGATTAATGACCTGATTCCTTATCTTTTCCTCGGTCCCATTGGCACGAATTTGGGTCTTAGGTCGTACCGAGGGACCCCGTGTTCTAAAAAAGAAGAGGAAGAAGACGAGGAAGATGGTGCCCCCATATGCGTTGTTGTACTTGCACCTAACTGGTGACCTTGCTGATGCCCTTGCCATCGATTTTTGTAATGTTTAAATTTTCTTCTCTGAGGTAGACCCCTATTACCAGTCTTCTCTATATCTGATGCCTCTAAGTCAGATGATGATACATCTGTTGGGGGATTACTTTTTTCTTTCAAAAAGTCATATGCTGTTTTGTCCCTGAATTCAGCCAGATCTCGTATGAATTTCTGGTGCTTCCTTTCTTTCAGCGTATTCTGGAAGCGTTTTACTGAATTCTGTAGCAATGCCTCTTTTTTATTAAACTCAGGATCGTTTTTGTGTTTCAAAGAGAGAGCAATTTGCTCAGTAAGTTTCGTTGTTGTCTTATTTAGTGTAATCTTCTCCTCTGTTAATAATTGTAGAAATTTTAGGGACGTAGCTCTCGACTCCTTTTCCCACTGTTCTAGTAGGGCCGGGCTCCTAGACCTCTCTGCTGGTACTAATGGTATCCTCAGTGCCCTGGGTATAATACCCTGTTTGATATAATTTTCCAAGGACTGGACTTCCCAAAATGACTTGAGGTTTTCTTTATAACAGCTATATAGGTCATTAAAGACCTTTTTCAGGGTAACCGTGGTTTCTATATTATACGGAGCTTTATCGGAAAAAACATTATTTGCCTCTAGCAACCACTGATTGGTATTTATTGGTTCAGACAGAAAACCTGCCATAAGTGCAAACACTTCTCAATTACTTCAGAAAGAATGTATAAATTATAGGTAATAGGTTTCAAGGTTGTGGCAGAGACTACCTACTTGTTATTTTAAAATTATTATACTTTATTGATATGCATTAAAAAACCAAACAAAAACAAACATTTGTGGACTAAAATTTCTTGAATACCGTGGAGGTTGCTATGAACCCGATTCAAAAAACTTTGAGACCAGATTAGCCCAAACCACGAGTATATATATATAGTAGTCAGAGGAAATGGGGGGGGGGGATTCCCTCTCCTCTCACCCTATGAGTGTATCACTGCCTGCCAATGGAGTACATCCTAATGTAAACGATGCCCCCATTCCTCGGCGGCTATCCCTCCTCTGATCCTCACACTCGTGTCAGGTCACTGGGGTCTCAAGTAGAACGAATGCTTTTATCACTGAGGGCTCACAGCAAAAACTAGTGAACACCTACCACTTATAAAGTCAGTGCACATTACTATCTTGGCCCAAAGGCAGATGATTCAATACGAGGTGATGTTAGTCCATATCTCATATATAGGGCGGGGGGGGGGAAATAGATATCCCTAATCAGCTTACCCCTACCTGGCAATGGAGTACACCCTTAGTTTCCTGGTGCCCCCACTCCTTGCCGGCTTGCCCTCATAAACCCTCAACTCTCTCTCAATTTATTCGGGACTAGGTTATTGTGATATGGAGCAAAAGATCATAGATCCTTCATCTGTCATATTAGGGAGTGCTCTGAAAACAAAAATTCCATCTCACTCAGTGCACATCGATAACCTGACCAAAATGCAGACAATTAAATAAATTTGATATTAATCCATATCTCATAAAAAGGGATTTTTAATAATAAATGTCCCTAAATGGCTTGCCCCTGCCTGGCAAATGGAGTACACCCTTAATTTTCTGGTGCCCCCACTCCTCGGCGGCTCGCCCTTATAAACCCTCAACTCCCTCTTAATGTATTCGGGATTTGGTTTTTGAGATATGGAACAATAAATCATCAATCACTTATCTGTCATATTGGGGAGTGCTCTGGAGACATATCGTTTTCTCAAAAAATCTTATCTCTTATCTCGACGCGTTTCTCTCTGCCCTGTTTATGGATGGAGTTCATCAGGAGATTTTGACAAAGAGCATAATAGCCTCCAATAAAAAAGTATATTAAAGTCAGATTTTCATTTTGCAATCAAAAAATAAAAGAAAAATAGTTCCCAATAAGGAACCAATTCAGCCCATCTCAATACATCATGTTGAATGCCCATGCAAAGTCCAAAGTCCAAAACACTACATAGCACCATCATTCAGCAGCTCCTACCTTGGATGTGTCACCTTCAAAGATCAAAGTGGTATAATACAACCTAAGAAGATGCCGAAGGTTTAAATAGGGATAATCCCTCCCCTTAGATCCATGTGACATTATCCTGTCTCGCTATTGGTGGACTGCTTCTTTTATACAAACACTCAATCTATATCTCCAGAATACATGTGGAGCATCTCTTTATATCCTCTAAATCTAGCGTTACTTGGCCAGCCATATCTTACTTCAGAGGTATATTATAAGGGTCAAATTGGCACAGAATCGCTACCCAGAAGTGGTAGTGGAGCGCACCTTTATTTACAGGAGCGTGGACGTTTTTCCCCTTTTTATTCTTGTTTTTTTCTTTTTTACTGTCATTGATTGACAGAGGTATTTAATGAATGAACCTGTGGCTGTTAGAGGTACTTGATGGCTGATTATATCAGCCACATAATGTAGCAATGAATTTTGCATTTGACACTTCAAGGGGTGTCACCACTCTAATTCTATCTAGGAACTTTGCTGCCTAGACTAATTAAATCAGCCATTAAGTGCAAGGAAAAATGCTGGCTCAGAGTCTGAGGTCACATCAAAATAAGTGACAAGGCTGATGCCGTAAATGTATGTCATCGGTTGTGACATGGTCCCAACAATGCCAGCCTCACCAGTGTTTTGCTTCATTAATTTCATTTTGTGGGTTTTTTAAGGTAACATCCACATCCTCTGTAGTACCAGATTGCCACAGAAATACATTTACTTCTTAATTACTTACTAATTTACATTTACTACTGTTTCAGTAGAGTAAAGATAATTTGCATTCTTGGTGATTTGATATTAGGGTCAGCTACAACTTTTAAAAGTAGTATTCCAATAGTTGCGTTATTTTTCAAAAATCTCAGTAAATGCCTAGTTATTGTTAATACGTGAACTAAACCTAACATATAGTTTTTCCTTTACTTTTGAAATCCGAAGGCATCGAGTTTTTTAAAGCTCACCCAGCGGTGAGACCTGTCCTCTGGTGACCCCAGCATTGAGGGACCCTATGTGCAGCAAGCCCTGGGGGTATCTGTGGAGAGGAGATGTTGCGGCCTAGTCCACAGGAAGCCTCGGCCTGAAGGAAAGCTCTGCACAGACACAGAATAGCTCGCAGCAAACCTCCTCCCTCCCTCAGAGGTAAACAGAGCACTCTCCTGACCCCTCTCATCTCCCTGAACTGCCCAGGAGTCACTGTCTAAGGGATTTCTGCTAGTGAGAGCAGCTGCTGAGGCCATAGCAGACAGGGCCTTATCACCTGCAGCAGGACCGCAAACAATCCTCTCCCATGTGGTGACTTATCTACCGTATGTGATTTTGGGTCCTTGGAGCTGATGACTGGAAGCAGGGAAACGCTGTCCTACAGAGCTTGTTTGGGACACTGAGGAGCAGATATACAAGCATACACCCCCCCCTATTCCTCCTGGCAGCAGCTTAAACAAATATTAACCAGATAAGGTCCAGTACTCAGTGACTCTTAAGGGTATGTGCACACGTTGCTTTTTTTTCAGCGCGGAAAAAAACGCACCCTCTGGCAGAGGGGAGAATTGTAAACAATGCTTTTTTGAGAAAAAGGCATCGAAAACGCATGCGTTTTTCATGCGTTTTTCATGCTTTTTTCATGCGTTTTTCATGCGTTTTTTTAGGTGCGTTTTTTAAGACTTGTCAGTGTTAATAAAGTTGGTTGAACACAGACCTTTGGAAAAAAAAACCTGTGATGTCATTTCCTTCTCCACATTCTGTTTGGATAAATGGGAGGGCTTGGAATGGAAGGAGCACCATTTGAATTTTGGAAAAGTTGAAATAAACTTCGCGCACCATGTCACATTAGCAGAGCCCCTTGGGTACCTATCCGTCAGAAAACCCCCACAAGTGACCCCATTTTGGAATCTGCACCCCTCAAGGATTTTATTCAGGAGTATATTAAGCATTTTGAATCCACAGCTACTTCACCCAAAATGTTGCTGTAGCAACAATATTCTGACTTTTAGGCCCGTTTCACACGTCAGTGAAAAACAGTGACGTTTTTCACTGGCGTGTAAAACATGCACATGTCCCTCCGTGTGCCGTGAATCACGGCACACATGGGTTGTCTAAGTGCAATCCGGGCTCCGTTCTCCGTGGCCCGTGATTGCACTTAGAGATTAACTCACCTGTGCCCGCTCCCGCTCTCCATGGTGCTGATCGCTCACGCGGTGCAGCATCCGGCTGGCGCTGACCCCCGCAGCAGCTGCTTCCGGGTCAGTTGTGTCGCACATCATGAATATGCGCGACAATAATGAGCCGGCTCAGAAGCAGCAAGCAGAACGGGTTGCAGAGGACATCGCTGGACGCCGGGTGAGTAAAAATGATTTTTATTTTAAAAGCACTTTTTTTCTGGCATGTGTTTCACGGACCACACCACTGCGTGGTCCGTGGAACATCAGTGATGCCAGAAAAAAATGGACATGTCTCCGTGCGGCTATCACGCACACGCGGGTACGCCGCACGGAGACACGTGCAGTGAAAAATCACTGATGTGTGAGCAGACCCATTCATTATAATGGGTCTGCGTATGTCAGTGATTCTGGTTTAAAAAAAAGCACAAACGTCCCAGAATCACTGACGTGTGAAACAGGCCTAAGGCTATGTGGCCATGATCCAGCGACATGGCGTCTAGTACACAGTGTCAGCCTCCTGCAGAGATGTGAGTGTTGTCCACGGGAGAACGCAGCTGGCCATGCCCACGATTTGGGTTCAGGCTGCTGTGGAGCTCTATGCTACCTGCAGAGAACACTCATCTACGCAGCATAAATTGACATGCTGAGGCTCGGGAAGCTGCGCCACCGGTCGGTTTATGCTGCGGAGAAAAGAAGCACAGTGGTCATGAGATTTCTAAAAATCCTTCCACTGTGCTTCTACTGCACAATGCAACGTTATGGACGCAGGGAAAACAATCTGCGCCCAAAACGCTGGAAACCCTGATTGTGGGCATCCAGCCTAAAAAGCGTCAATGGAGGTCAAATATATATACAACGTCCCACCCCCCCCTGCATATTCTAAGCTGGCACCTTTAGTACCTTTCATGTGGCACTAAAGGGTGCCGAGCCTAGTTTTTATCACAAAAACAAAAAAAAAATGGCGTGGGGTCCCCCCTATTTTTGATAGCCAGTCAGGGTAAAGCAGACAGCTGTTGCCTGCAAACCACAGCTGGCAGCTTCATCTTGTCTGGTGATCAATTTGGAGGGCTCCCCAGGCTTTTTTTTTTTATTTATAAATAAAAATAATAAAAAAAAAATAACATGGGGTCCCCCCAAATTAGATCACCAGCCAAGGTGAAGCTGACAGCTGAGGTCTGGTATTCTCAGGGTGGGAAGAGCCATGGTTATTGGACTCTTCCCAGCCTAAAAATAGCAGGCCACAGCCGCCCCAGAAGTGGCGCATCCATTAGATGCGCCAATCCTGGCGCTTCGCCCCAACTCATCCCGCGCCCTGGTGCGTTGGCTAACGGGGTAATAAATGGGGTTGATACCAGATGTGTAATGTCACCTGGCATCAAGCCCAGCAATTAGTGATGTCACGGCGTCTATCAGACACCCGACATAACTAATTGACAATTTGACAATAAACAAAAGCAAAAAAAGACAACAAAAATTTTTTTATTAGAAAAAACACTCCCCAAATCATTCCCTTGTTCTCCAATTTAATAAAAAAAATGGGTCCGCAGAAATCCATTTGGATGTCCCACGTCGGCTCTGGACCTTCTAGAATATGGGGGCACGTTCAGGGAACGTATCCCCCATTTTCTAGGAGGGCAGACCCTCCATTTGAGGAGAGTGGGTGCAAAAATCTGCACCCACTCTCCCCGGGTCACAGCTGCAGACTGCCGAGCAGCCAGCACAGCTCACACTGAACACAGTGCTGGCTGTCAGCTGCTCTGCACATGTGACCGGCCGGCGTCTGCTGTGAAGGAGGAGGGAGCCGCGGGGGATCAGCGCTGCGACCGGACAGGTATGTATGACACCGGGGGGAATTGGGGTGAACGGGCAGGGCCTGGGTGCATTTTTCTGTCGCATGTCTCAAGGTACATGCGACAGATACATAGGAGCAGGGCGGCCGGTGCGCTACTGTGCGCGCGGCCATGTTGGATTTTCGGGAGGGGGGTCGGGGGTCGGGGCGGGCACTTTGGCGACACCGGGGGCTTTGCCAGGAAGTGAGGTCAACAGGAAACCTCTTGACCTCACTTCCAGGTAAATGCCTGTGTTCTGGCGTGCCGACAAAGGCCGCGGACCGCAACAAAAAAGCAGGTCCATGCGGTGTAGCTGCGTTCTGACCCCACATCATTGATTTCAATGGGGGAGAGAACGCAGCCACAACGCACAAAAGAAGTGACATGCTGCTTTTCTTTCCGCACCGATTTTTGGCATCCAAAACGCTGCGGAAAGAAACGCAGCGTGTGCACTGATTTTTCAGCTTTCCCATACACTTTGCTGGGAAAGCGGAACGCATGCAATTTGCCACTGAAACGCTGCGGTTCAAAACGCAGCGTTTCCGCGGTAAAAAACGCAACGTGTGCACACAGCCTAAGCTGGGTTTACATGCTGCAACATCGCAAAGGACATCGCTGTAACGTCATAGGTTTGGTGACGCAATAGCGACCTCCCTAAGTCTCTGCTAAGTCTCTGGTGAGCGTTCAAACAGGCAAACCTGGCCAACAACTCAACAGCGATCCGGACCTGCAGAGCGACCTAGCTGGTTGTTGGGGACGTTGATAAGCAGCCTTTTGAAAGGGAAGTTGCTAACAAAGTCGCTGAAAAGGATTCACACACTGAAACTTCATGCTGCACAGCGGGAAACAAAGGACCTAGGAATGGTCCTGAACGATTTGTAACGATTACAACTTCACAGCAGGGGCCAGGTAGCTGATAGGATTCACACACTGCAACATCGCAAACAACATCGCTATTGCGTCACAAAACTGGTGACGTTACAGCGATGTCGTTTGAGATGTTGCAGTGTGTAAACCCAGCTTTAAAGGGGACACACCGGATTATATTGTGAAGGGGAAATGATCTACATCCTAGCAAGTAGATCATAAGAAGAAGATATCCCCTTACATAGATCTCTTTACTGCTTGTCTCAAGAAGCCTGGTCACTGAACATACCCCCTGGGACACCAGGGTCATACATACACCAGAACCAAGCACCTAACTTAAACGGACTAGCAGCTACTGGGTCTTAGAGGAATGCAATAAATCAATCTCTCTGCTACCTGGGAGAACCCCAGCTCAACCTACAGATGAACAGGATAAAACATGGTTAAGTTTGGCCAGAAATCCGCATCAACAGAGGTATATCACGCATCCAAACCCCACAAGAAAGAGATGGACAAATTCGTTAACAAGCAACAGAAAAATAAACAACAAACAGAGCAGAGCAAAGGAGGACAACATACACCTGACCACAATTCAGATGTCTCTGACACAGAAGCAGAACTGCTTGATAGCCCAGACAAGCCAATCTCCAGGGCATTTATTACCAGAATACTCAAAACAGCCTTAGCACCTCTGACAAAAGATCTATCTGACATTAAAAGAGACATTCACCAACTGGGTCACAGAGTGGAGGAGCTGGAGCAGTCTCAGAATGCCATCAAATCCCATGCCCAAGAGCTGGAAGCCAACCTTAATGTACATGATGATCACATCTATAAAATATATGCCACAATGGAGGACCTGGAAAACCAGAACAGACGCAACAATCTCCGGATACGGGGTCTTCAGGAAACAGTAATCACGGAGAACATCTCTAAAACACTAACTGCCCTCTTCTCAAACTATTTGGATGCTGAAGAAAAACACCAGTTAATCATAGAGAGGGCACACAGAGCACTACGCCCAAAACCCAATCCCAACGATTCTCCCAGAGATGTTATCTGCCGAATTCTAGATTTCCGCCTTAAGGACAAAATCTTCCAAAAAGCCAGATCAGACCCTAACATCCAACATGAAGGATCTAACATTGCAATCTTCCAAGACATAGCGCCTTCTACATTAGCCAAGAGGCGCCTCCTTAAACCTCTCACAGACGAACTGAGGAAACAACAATTCCAATTCCATTGGCTGTTCCCCTTCGGTATTTTGGTCTCGGCCAAGGGGAAGAAGTTCACTGCACGATCTCCCAAGGACTTCTCCAACCTTTGCGTGGAACTGGACATCCCACCAGGATCTACTCTAGATCTGAATCTCGTCCAACCTGCTCTACATCTTCCACCACTCCCCACGCAGCAGCCATGGGAAACCGTGGAATATCCAAAAAGTCAACGCCCCAGATGAAGACTTACCAGGCCACCTCTGTCTGAAACCAGACATGAGGCTGTTTGATGGAAGGCACCTGTTCCATCTGAATAAAGACTGCATATGTGATGGGTATACCTCTGACAAATTTGAATATTTGACCTGTTGTCTCTTGTTCTCTCCCTCTTATCATCCTACAGATTTAAAATGTTTTTCATTTAGGTTGAACTTCTGCATATATTGTTATATTTAATTATTGGGTTCTCCCTGGCAGACCAAAATTGTCTGCTTATTTGAATGAACCCCAAGAAATCCCCCATGGTTCACAAGGACAAGACTGCTATCCACACCATTCTCCTCTCCTTTTATGTCACTCCTTCCCCCTTCTATACCCCTTCTCTTAATACTATCTCTTTTGCCTTTCTCTGTGTATCACTTTTACATTGGCTCGAGATCCAAGGTGGGAGTGGGTTGAGCTGGGCATCCACACAGTTTAACTATGGCTAAACAACACAACCTGCTGACACTCGCCTCTTACAATGTAAGAGGCCTTAACTCTACCGTCAAGCACTCACAAATTCTAGCCCACCTTAAAAAAGAAAAGATAGACATACTTCTGCTACAAGAAATGCACTTAATGCCAGAGAAGTCACCGAACTTTGATAAAGCATTTTACAACACATGGTTCCACTCATACTCAACTACGAAAAAAGCCAGGGGAGTAGCCATTGCCTTCTCAAAACACACACCCTTTCAATTGCTGGATACCTTTTCAGACAATATGGGCCGATTTGTATTTATCAAAGGGAAAATAGCACATACATTTGTAACAATAGGAAATATCTACGCCCTGAACACTAAGCAGGATGTCTGGATATCGAAGGTTTTGAAGGAAGCTAAGCATTTTATTGAGGGTAAGTTCATCCTGGGAGGTGATATAAATGTGGCCCTTAATCCGGAACTTGATTCCTCCACAAACAGATCCTCTATTCCTAAAAAGGCGCTGATGCGTATACATAAATCCTTGCATTCGCCCCAACTGGTCGATGCCTGGAGACACCTCTACCCAACAGAAAGAGATTACTCTCATTACGCACCTGCACAAAATTCATATGGCCGAATTGACTACATATTTGTTCCTTTCTTAGCTCTTTCCATGATACAACATGCCAAACCTATTACTAGCGTCTAGTGATGAGCGAGTACTAAAAAGCTCGGGTGCTCGAAGCTCGGGCCGAGCCTCCCAAGATACTCGTGTACTCGGCCCGAGCACCGAGCCCAATGTTATCCTATGGGAGACCCGAGTATTTTTGTGAAATGACCACCGGCAGCATGTAGAAACCCTAAAAATGGCACAAAAGTCTCCGAAGAGTGCTCAAATGACATGGCAACAGCATGGGGAAGACCCCTTGAAGCATTTATCACTCAAAAGTCACAGCTGTGAACAATTTTGTCCGCGTTTTACGCCATTTTTACGGACTCACCAGAAAACCTTCCAAAATGACACCAAAATGATTTTTCATGGCGGAAATGTTAAGGGCACATACCCAATAGTGAGATAGAGCTAATGTATGTTACTTTTTGAGATCAATACATGAAAGATTTTACGTAAAACATTGTGTGGCACTCCGATGTCCCTGAGAAGAGACGTACATAAAGGCCTCTGAGTCTAATGTGCCCATTTTGAGGAACTGAGTCTTTGTAGTATTTTCCTTTGCCAGGGCAGTCCAAAATTGTGAGGTTCACCAATGCCCCTGCATACAGACGTGCATGATGGCCAGTAAACCTGAAGTGCCCATTGGAAGGAAGTGGGTCTATTGTAGTATAGCCCTTAGGCAGGGCAGCCAAAAATTGGGAGGCTCCACGTTGTCCCTGGATAGAGACGTGCATGAGGGCCTCAAAACATTAAGTGTCCATTGTCAGGAAGTGGGTGTATTATAGTATAGCCCTTAGGCAGGGCAGCCAAAAATTGGCAGGCTCCACGTTGTCCCTGGATAGAGAAGTGCATGAGGGCCTCAAAACATTAAGTGTCCATTGTCAGGAAGTGGGTGTATTATAGTATAGCCCTTAGGCAGGGCAGCCAAAAATTGGGAGGCTCCACGTTGTCCCTGGATAGAGACGTGCATGAGGGCCTCAAAACATTAAGTGTCCATTGTCAGGAAGTGGGTGTATTATAGTATAGCCCTTAGGCAGGGCAGCCAAAAATTGGGAGGCTCCACGTTGTCCCTGGATAGAGACGTGCATGAGGGCCTGTAAACCTGAAGTGCCCATTGGAAGGAAGTGGGTCTTTTGTAGTATAGCCCTTAGGCAGGGCAGCCAAAAATTGGGAGGCTCCACGTTGTCCCTGGATAGAGACGTGCATGAGGGCCTCAAAACATTAAGTGTCCATTGTCAGGAAGTGGGTGTATTATAGTATAGCCCTTAGGCAGGGCAGCCAAAAATTGGCAGGCTCCACGTTGTCCCTGGATAGAGAAGTGCATGAGGGCCTCAAAACATTAAGTGTCCATTGTCAGGAAGTGGGTGTATTATAGTATAGCCCTTAGGCAGGGCAGCCAAAAATTGGGAGGCTCCACGTTGTCCCTGGATAGAGACGTGCATGAGGGCCTCAAAACATTAAGTGTCCATTGTCAGGAAGTGGGTGTATTATAGTATAGCCCTTAGGCAGGGCAGCCAAAAATTGGGAGGCTCCACGTTGTCCCTGGATAGAGACGTGCATGAGGGCCTGTAAACCTGAAGTGCCCATTGGAAGGAAGTGGGTCTTTTGTAGTATAGCCCTTTGGCAGGGCAGCCAAAAATTGGGAGGCTCCACGTTGTCCCTGGATAGAGAAGTGCATGAGGGCCTCAAAACATTAAGTGTCCATTGTCAGGAAGTGGGTGTATTATAGTATAGCCCTTAGGCAGGGCAGCCAAAAATTGGGAGGCTCCACGTTGTCCCTGGATAGAGACGTGCATGAGGGCCTCAAAACATTAAGTGTCCATTGTCAGGAAGTGGGTGTATTATAGTATAGCCCTTAGGCAGGGCAGCAAAAAATTGGGAGGCTCCACGTTGTCCCTGGATAGAGACGTGCATGAGGGCCTCAAAACATTAAGTGTCCATTGTCAGGAAGTGGGTGTATTATAGTATAGCCCTTAGGCAGGGCAGCCAAAAATTGGGAGGCTCCACGTTGTCCCTGGATAGAGACGTGCATGAGGGCCTGTAAACCTGAAGTGCCCATTGGAAGGAAGTGGGTCTTTTGTAGTATAGCCCTTTGGCAGGGCAGCCAAAAATTGGGAGGCTCCACGTTGTCCCTGGATAGAGACGTGCATGAGGGCCTGTAAACCTGAAGTGCCCATTGGAAGGAAGTGGGTCTTTTGTAGTATAGCCCTTTGGCAGGGCAGCCAAAAATTGGGAGGCTCCACGTTGTCCCTGGATAGAGACGTGCATGAGGGCCTCAAAACATTAAGTGTCCATTGTCAGGAAGTGGGTGTATTATAGTATAGCCCTTTGGCAGGGCAGCCAAAAATTGGGAGGCTCCACGTTGTCCCTGCATAGAGACGTGCATGAGGGCCTCAAAACATTGTTCCCATTGCAAAGGAGCAGGTCTCCTGTCGTTGTAATGTCCATTCTGCAAAGAATGGGCGAAAAAATTTACCACTGGGGGTATACCTGAAACAAAGGCCTAACTCTTGTAACGGTCATCATGGTGGCGCATGAGGAGAAGGAGGAGCAGTCCAGCGATTATCCAAAGTCCAGAAGTGTGTACCCATGGGTGACTGGAGGTACATGGCAAATTCCTGTTACAAACTTTAAATTCCGCTCTCATTTGCTGGTGGTGTGGTGAAGTCTGGCCCAATCCAACCCTTGTTCATCTTGATCAGAGTCAGCCTGTCAGCATTTTCAGTTGACAGGCGGGTGCGTTTATCTGTAATGATTCCACCTGCGGCACTAAAAACACGCTCTGACAAAACGCTAGCGGCAGGGCAGGCCAGGACTTCCAAGGCGTAGAGAGCCAATTCATGCCACGTGTCCACCTTGGATACCCAATAATTGTAAGGCACAGAGGAATGTCGGAGTACAGTTGTTCGATCTGCAAGGTACTCCTTGAGCATCTGGGCAAACTTAGGATTTCTTGTGGCACTACCCCGCACCTCAGGGGCTGTGGTACGTGAGGGGCTGAGAAAACTGTCCCACATCTTAAAGACTGTTCCCCTACCTCTGGCGGATTGGACTTGTGCCTCTCTCGGCTGTACGCCTTGGTTGTCCACTGATTCCTGACCTATGCCGCTAGCGTTTTGTGAGGGGAATGCTTTGCCTACTTCCGTGACTATGGCCTTCCGGAACTACTGCATTTTGGTTGACCTCTCCGCCTCGGGAATAAGAGACATAAAGTTCTCCTTGTAGCGTGGGTCTAACAGTGTTACCAACCAGTAATGATTGTCGGCCAAGATGTTCTTAACGCGAGGGTCACGAGACAGGCAGCTTACCATAAAGTCAGCCATGTGCGCCAGACTCTTAACAGCCAGGACTTCAGTAGACTGACCAACACGTTGACTGAACATGCTGTCCTCCTCCTCCTCCTCCTCCTCCTCCTCCTCATCTACCCTGTCCTCTGGCCAGCCACGCTGAACCGAGGATATGACTGGTGTGCATGTGATATCCTCAATTTGGCCGGAGATTTGCTCCATGTCTTCATCCTCCTCCTCGTCATAGTCCTCCACTGCACGTTGTGATGAGACGAGGCTGGGCTGTGTGTTATCACCCACACCCACTACTGTTTCTTGCTGCAACTCATCGCGCTCCGCCTGCAATGCATTATGTTTGGTTTTGAGCAGAGACCGTTTTAGAAGGCAGAGTAGCGGTATGGTGACGCTAATAATGGCGTCATCACCACTCACCATCTTGGTGGAGTCCTCAAAGTTTTGGAGGATGGTACATAGGTCGGACATCCATCTCCACTCCTCAGGTGTTATGTGTGGAGTTTGACCCATTTCCCGACGGTTTAGGTGATGCAGGTACTCAACAACTGCCCTCTTCTGCTCACATATCCTGACCAACATGTGCAGAGTTGAATTCCAACGCGTGGGGACATCACACACCAGTCTGTGAGCCGGAAGATGCAAACTGCGCTGAAAGCCGGCAAGGCCGGCTGAAGCAGTAGGTGACTTTCGAAAATGTGCAGACAGGCGGCGAACTTTTACCAGCAGATCAGACAGCTCTGGGTATGACTTTAGAAACCGCTGAACCACGAGGTTGAGCACATGGGCCACGCATGGAACATGTGTCAGCTGGCCTCGCCTCAAAGCCGCCACCAGGTTCCGGCCATTGTCACACACGACCTTTCCTGGCTTTAGGTTCAGAGGTGTGAGCCAGTGATCTGCCTGCTGTTTCAGAGCTGTCCACAGCTCTTCTGCATTGTGGGGTTTGTCACCTATGCAGATTAGCTTCAGCACAGCCTGTTGCCGCTTCGCCGAGGCAGTGCTGCAGTGCTTCCAGCTTGGGACTGGTGTGGAGGGTACAGTGGATGAGGATGCGCAGGAGGAGGAGGAGGCTGAAGAGCATGACATTCCGGAGCTGTAGAGTGTGGGTGAAACACTGACTGAGGTAGGGCCTGCAAACCTTGGTGTGGGAAGGACGTGTTCCGTCCCTCGCTCAGACTGGGTCCCAGCTTCCACAATATTAACCCAGTGTGCCGTCAACGAGATGTAGCGGCCTTGCCCACAAGCACTTGTCCACGTGTCTGTGGTTAGGTGGACTTTGGGTGAAACAGCGTTGTTCAGGGCACGTGTGATGTTTTGTGACACGTGGTTATGCAACGCGGGGACGGCACACCGGGAGAAATAGTGGCGGCTGGGGACCAAGTAACGTGGGACAGCTGCCGCCATCAGGTCGCGGAATGCTTCTGTCTCCACCAGCCTAAAAGGCAACATTTCCAGCGCAAGCAGTCGCGAAATGTTAGAATTTAGAACTGTGGCATGTGGGGTGTTGGCAGTGTATTTGCGCCTGCGTTCAAAGGTTTGCTGAATGGATAACTGAACGCTGCGCTGGGACAAGGACGTGCTTGATGATGGTGTTATTTCTGCGTAGGCAACTGCAGGTGCAGGACCGGAGGAGGCTTGTTCGCAGGCAGCATGGACAGGGGATTGGCTCGCATGCACAACCAGCGAAGACGTAGCAGTGACATTAGCAAGCACTGCTCCTCGACTCTGTTGTACTTCCCACAAAGTCGGGTGCTTGGCTGACATGTGCCTGATCATGCTGGTGGTGGTCAGGCTGCTAGTTTTGGTACCCCTGCTGATGCTGGCACGGCAGGTGTTGCAAATGGCCTTTTTAGAATCATCTGGATCCAACTTAAAAAACTGCCAGACTCGGGAAGACCTAACATTTGTACAGGCACCTTGTGTCGTGTTGTTGTTCCGGGGAACGGTTGCCTGACTTCTGCCTGGAGCCACCACCCTGCTTCTTACTGCCTGTTGGGATGCTACGCCTCCCTCCCTCTGTGCACTGCTGTCCTCGCTCTGCATATCCTCCTGCCAGGTTGGGTCAGTTACTGGATCATCCACCACGTCGTCTTCCTCTTCCGCACCCTGCTCCTCCTCCTGACTTCCTGACAATTGTGTCTCATCATCGTCCCCCCCTTTGTTGAGACACGTTGCCAACTTCGTGAGAACGTGGCTGCTCAAATATTTGGCCATCTGTACATACGATCTCCTCATGACCCACTTCAACATGAGCTGGCGAGAGGCCAGAATGTGCGAATGGAAACGTGAACAGCTCTTCCGAGTGTCCAAGTGGGGGATCATTAATGTCCGAGGACGTGTACTCAGCCTTGTGGTAGGAAGGAGGATCAGGTTCTGAAATGTGCGGTGCAGTATCACGGCTACTGACACTTGACCGTGTGGAAGACAGAGTGTTTGTGGTGGTGCCAATCTGGCTGGAAGCATTATCCGCTATCCAACTAACAACCTGTTGACACTGGTCTTGGTTCAAGAGCGGTGTACTGCTGCGGTCCCCAAGAATTTGGGACAGGACGTGCGAGCGACTAGATGTGGCCCTTTGTTGTGGCAAAATTAGAGCTTGCCCACGACCTCGGCCTCTGCCTGCACCACCATCACGTCCACTTCCTTGTTCCTTGCCAACGCCCTTGCGCATTTTGCAATGCTGTGCTGACGTGTATTCACTAGACTTGGGCGTTATATCAAAGTTTGTGCAAATCGTGCACCTGTACGCTGCCACCGACAGGCACACACGTGCGGTTTTTAAATGCAAGCACGGACGCACTAAGAACCTAACAGGTTTTAGGAGAAAAAATTAATGACGAGAACTCTGACACTATCAGCCACTGCTGACTGACGTGTATTATACACTACACTTGTGCGTTATATAATAGTTTGGTAAAAACGCACACAAGTGCACCTGTACGCTGCCACCGACAGGCACACACGTGCGGTTTTTAAATGCAAGCACGGACGCACTAAGAACCTAAAACAGGTTTTAGGAGAAAAAATTAATGACGAGAACTCTGACACTATCAGCCACTGCTGCCTGACGTGTATTATACACTACACTTGTGCGTTATATAATAGTTTGGTAAAAACGCACACAAGTGCACCTGTACGCTGCCACCGACAGGCACACACGTGCGGTTTTTAAATGCAAGCACGGACGCACTAAGAACCTAACACAGGTTTTAGGAGAAAAAATTAATGACGAGAACTCTGACACTATCAGCCACTGCTGACTGACGTGTATTATACACTACACTTGTGCGTTATATAATAGTTTGGTAAAAACGCACACAAGTGCACCTGTACGCTGCCACCGACAGGCACACACGTGCGGTTTTTAAATGCAAGCACGGACGCACTAAGAACCTAACACAGGTTTTAGGAGAAAAAATTAATGACGAGAACTCTGACACTATCAGCCACTGCTGACTGACGTGTATTATACACTACACTTGTGCGTTATATAATAGTTTGGTAAAAACGCACACAAGTGCACCTGTACGCTGCCACCGACAGGCACACACGTGCGGTTTTTAAATGCAAGCACGGACGCACTAAGAACCTAACACAGGTTTTAGGAGAAAAAATTAATGACGAGAACTCTGACACTATCAGCCACTGCTGACTGACGTGTATTATACACTACACTTGTGCGTTATATAATAGTTTGGTAAAAACGCACACAAGTGCACCTGTACGCTGCCACCGACAGGCACACACGTGCGGTTTTTAAATGCAAGCACAGACGCACTAAGAACCTAACAGGTTTTTAGGAGCGACAATTGCTGAGAAGTCTGACACTATCAGGACTGTTTTAGACTGTGTACACCAGCCCCAGATATGATGAAGGCTGGTATACGGTCACCACTAGGAATGGCTATATACCCTGCCTGCCTGCCTGCCTGTATACTGCTACAATAGTCCTGACAAGGACTCTTTTGGTCACTAGCCTGTATTCCAACCTGGCTATACCCTGCCTGTATACAGCAACAATAGTCCTGAGAAGGACTCTGCTACTGTACTCCGACCTGGCTATACCCTGCCTGCCTGTATACAACTAGAATAGTCCTGAGAAGGACTTTTGGTCACACTGTTTGCAGCCCTGCTACGGAAATAGCTATAAAGGGCCGCAAACCTTTCCCTGAAGCAGCGACCCTCTCCCTGCACTGACTGTCTGGATAGCTGTGAGCAGAGCACAGCGCGCCCGCCGGTATAAGGGCTCGGTCACGCTGTGCAGGGCGGCCAATCACTGCAATTCCACAACTAACAGGGCTGTGGCATTGCAGTGGTCTGCCAGCCAATCCCTGCATGAGGGCTGGCTCTCAAAAGAGCGCCAACATGCAGGGATGAAGACCACGAGTACAGCACGAGTATCGCGAGATTACTCGGTCCCCGCCGAGTAGACCGAGTACAGTGATACTCGTGCGAGTACCGAGTAGTAACAAGCATGCTCGCTCATCACTACTAGCGTCCACTCGGACCATTCTATCTTAAAACTGGGAATCAAACTTGGGGAGAGGGTCCGGAACAGGACATGGAGATTTGAATCTCTCTTGTCTCAATCTCAGTATAAGACACGTTTTATGAAAGCCCTGAAAAATTACTTTGATATTAACACTCAAGATACATTCCCTTTTCCTACAGTGTGGGAAGCGCACAAGGCAGTAATACGCAAAGAGTTTATCTCCATATCCTCGTTCTTAAATAGATCCAGAAAAGATGAGGTGGCATCATTGTATTCCGAGATACAAAAAATGGAACTGCAACATAAAACCTCTCAGTCACCAAACATCCTCAGTCCCTTAACACAATTAAGACAAAGGCTCCAAGATATCTTACACAAAATCTGCAAAGTTCTACATGAACTGGAGGAATCGCATCTTTGTACATGGAGACAAAGTATCTAAGCTTATGGTTTCCCTGATCAAAAAAAGGAAAGCACGTACGTACCCTTATTCTTTAAAAGATTCAAATAACAAAAAACTTGCAGACACTGAAGCTATTGCTGATGCCTTTAGCAAGTATTTCTCCTTCTTGTATCACATTCGAGAGCATGAGACACCAGAAAAAGCAGACAAAAGACAATGGGACATAATCTCTTTTCTGTCAGAGCTACGTCTTCCAACGCTCAACACAACCCATATAACAAATCTGAACAGGCCATTTTCTATTGAGGAGCTCCAGTCGATCATGTCAAAGTGCCACACAGGGAAAAGCCCTGGCCCAGATGGCCTCCCGATCTCTTATTACAAGGCCTTTAAAGAAACTCTACTCCCTCATCTCCTTCACCTCTTTAATGCTGTGCTACAGGGCTCCCCTTTTCCAAAACAATCGTTAGAAGCACATATTACCCTCATACATAAGTAGGAAAAAGACCCTGAAATCTGTAGCAACTACAGACCGATTTCACTGTTGAATAATGATTTGAAATTATTTGCTAGCCTTGTAGCACACCGTTTAAGTACCATTCTACCTACACTTATCTCACTCGAACAAGTGGGTTTTGTGAAGGGAAGAGAGGGACGAGATAACTCCATACGCATACTCCATCTAATGCAGCATGCCCTTATTCACCGCAGACCCTTAGTGCTATTAGGCACTGCTACGGAAAAGGCTTTTGACAGGATCAATTGGATATTCATGAGAGAAACACTATGGCACTTTGCCTTTCCTACCCCATTCATAGAGGCAATTTTTCAGATGTATACACACCCGACAGCACGTATTAGGATAAATGAGGATCTTTCTAACTCATTCAACATTAACAATGGAACTCGGCAGGGCTGCCCGCTTTCTCCATCTCTGTTCATCTTAGTGATGGAGACCCTCATTCAATGAATCCGACAGCACCCGGACATAAAAGGGGCTTCCATAGCTGGAACTACATATAAAGCGGCAGCCTTCGCCGACGACCTTCTTCTCCTGTTGACGGAACCCCTCAAAGAATTTCCGGCTATCTTGGATATCTTCGAACATTTTGGCTCACTCTCAAATTTCAAAATTAATTTGGACAAATCGGAGGCTTTGGGTATACAGCTCCCTCAAGCAACAATGGATACCCTAAAAAATAAATACTACTTTAAGTGGCCCCCCCAAGTTTATTACCTACCTGTGAATAAAGATATGCTCACATTGGCCTTCTTTAGTCTCTTTAAACTTTTACCCGTTATTAAAATCTTCGTTAAAAGTAATAGCCTCATGGTCAGCCCCATTTGTCTCATGGATGGGACGTAAAAACCTATTATAAAGCTTTGTGTTACCAAAATTTAGTTATGTATCACAGATATTACCAATTCAGGTACC
Source organism: Anomaloglossus baeobatrachus (assembly GCF_048569485.1). Classification (NCBI taxonomy): domain Eukaryota; kingdom Metazoa; phylum Chordata; class Amphibia; order Anura; family Aromobatidae; genus Anomaloglossus; species Anomaloglossus baeobatrachus. The sequence continues at coordinate 529,538,910 of NC_134354.1, forward strand.
ACAGACCCTTTTCCATAAAGCTAGACCCCTCTTCATCAACTTTATTTGGTAGGGTAGGCGCCCGAGGATGAATTATAATACCCTAGTACTACCTAGGTCCAAAGGAGGAATGGGGACACCAGACCCACAAAAATATCACACAGCAGCCATACTATCAATGATAATAGATTGGACTCGCAAATCTCCAAACAAACTTTGGACCTTGATCGCAGGCTCCATCGGTCCAATGAACTGCAGACCCATCCTTCACTCGGCAAAACATTTTCTTCGAGACCCGACGACGAGTAATTTAATCTTTAAGAACGCGCTTCAAACTTGGACAAAACATGCAGATTATCTTATTCCCCCACCTTTCCCGATAATCCAAATAATGGATTTGCCGGGGCTGTACTCAGATAGCACACAATCACGCACTCCTGATCAGCTTCATACACTCACTACGCCAGTGGAACTAGTGTTAGAGGATGGAACATTAACACTCCTGACTCAGCTTAATAAGATCATAGCCCCAAACTCACTCAACTTCCTTCAATATGAAAGACTAAAGTTAGCGGTACGGGATCACTTACCAAATGGGCTGCCCCGAAGGGACCTTTCCACTTTTGAATCTATGATTACGCAAACAAAATGCCCTCAGAAAGTCCTGTCTAAATTATATCAAATACTGGTCTTAAATAAGCTCCCGCAGAAACGAGCATTCATATCATTATGGGAATAAGATCTAGGCAGGAATTTTACAGAAGGAGATTTGATCCAAATTTATAAGAGATCTTTTGGCCCATCACATTGCGTGAAGGTACAGGAAAACTCATACAAATTAGTTACCAGATGGTATGTATCACCTTCTCAAACTAGCTCATGGTTCCCTTCCTCTTCAGAGTCATGTTAGAGGTGCAATAGAGAACGAGGTACATACTTCCACATTTGGTGGCAGTGCGACCAGTTACAGCCCTTCTGGGAAAATGTGATTACCTACACCAAGCGGATCTGTAAACTGTCCTTTAACCCCCAACCCAGCCTAATCTTCCTGTACTTGGTCAGCAACCCACAAAACTCTCCTCCCTTTGGCGCTCGACAAGTATACCTACTATCCAAACTTGGATGCTCAAAATCAACCAGTTATATCATATTGAAGAGCTCGCAGCTTTAGCTTATCACTCTCAAGATAAATTTAGACTCATCTGGGCCCCCTGGTTAAAGTTCCGAGAATCCTCCGAGTACTTTGAATTGGTGGCGTCTTGACCTGCTCCCACCCCCCCTCCCCCGAGCCAGCCATGATATATTTCTTATCTAGATTTAACCCCACTCACACCTCCTGTCGCTCACTATCTTCTTGAAACCATCCTTACCTTTCTTTACACCCCCCATCCTACTATTGACATGTTTTACATATGTTGATTTCACTAATGTTGTTTATTCACAAAAGTTTATTGTCGATTTCACATGGACTGCAATTTTAAACACACCTAACTGAAGTACTTCCGACAAAGGAAGAATGATTACTCAGAACTGTGGACCGAACTTTGGATCTAAATCCTTCCCTCCAAGATTCGAGTGCCTTTATATTTTCTCACATTTATTCATTGTTTTATGTTACGTTATATCAATTTTTTGCTCTGAACAATACTTGGAAGGTGTGCATTGTGTTTCATATGCTATTTTTCACTATAATAAAAAGAATATTGAAAAGAAATATGAAATATGAATTCAAAACTTTTTTTAATATTAATATTTTTTTTTAAATGGCAATCATATATATAACCAAAACTTTTCTCAAGTCCTAGTTTGATAGATATGTTCTGTCTGCAGAATGACAAGTTAGATGAAATTGGAACCTTTGAAATGACTGCCTATTGATTGTTTCAAGTTTTGCAAATTAATTTTTGTCTACGGTTAGTTCTGATAGAGGACAGTTCTGTAAAAAAACAACAACAGTTTTCTTAAAGCCTACAATGAGATAAGGAGTAAAGTATATTACAAAAACGCAGGTATATCATAAAAATTACATTGAATATTTAAATATGCAACTGCTGGTACCATTATGGTTTGATGAAAACAATTCTATTTAGAAACCCCCCCCACTAAATTTGTTACTACATGCTTCTAATGCTCACACAGAGTCCACCAAAACAGCCATCTTAGTTGGTCAATTCCTTCGAATGAAGCAAATATGCCTTAACATTAGTGATTTGAATTAAAAAAGAAATATTTCTTGCAAGGGAATGTAGCAGAATAAGTTTTAAAAAGGTTATCCCTGTGAAAATATAGCTATATGGAATAATCTACTGTCATCTGAAAAGAAGTCTAGGAACAACTGTGCGGATAGATTCATTTCTACTTCTAATTGACACTGGGAGACTAACATTGGTCTAGTTTGAGTAGATCCTGATGTTCTCTCATTAACAGTTAGGAGGGGTAAGAATTTGAAAGATATACAGCGCATTGAAAAAGTATTCATATCCAGGGAACATTTCTAAAAAAAATTACGTTTCACCCACAAACTTTAATGTATTTTATTGGGATTTTGTGTGATATACCAAGACACAGAATACAAAGTACAAAGAAAATGGTAAATGGTTTTCTAAACATTTGAAAAATATAAATCTGAAAATTGTCACGTTCATTGGTATTTAGCCCCCTGTCGTCTGATACTCCTAAATAAAATCTTGAGTGACAAATGTCACCTAATTATTAAATTGAGTACAATTTTGTATATTCTATTCTCAGTATGTCAAACAGCTTTTCTTTCAGGCCTAAGGAGTTTGTTTGAGAATATTAGAGACCAAACAGTATCATCAAACTAAAAAATACACCAGACAGGTCAGGGAAAACATTGTGGAGAAGAGTAAAACATGGCTAGGTTAAAAAAATTAGCCCAAGCTCTGAACATCTCATGGAACACTTTTCAATCCATTAACCCCTTCACGACCAATGACAGATCTATCTGTCATGGAGGATGTGACGTTAAGCCCCGCCCCCTGCCGCGGGCAGCATGCGGCGATCCGCGCACATATCAGCTGTTTTTAACAGCTGACATGTGTGCTTGGATGTTACGAGTGGAATTGCTTCCACTCGCAACATTTAACCCATTACATCTCGCTGCCAAAGTCTGGCAGTGAGATGTATATGGGCGCAGCCATTATATTTACTTACCGCCGCCCCCACCGGAAGTCACATGCGTGATCACGTGACTTTCGGTAGTTGCCATGGTAGCACAGGGTCATGTGATGACGCTTGTAGCTAACATGAGTCCCTTCCTCTCAATGCCGGCATAGTGCCAGCACAGAGAGTAAAGCAGCGTATCTGCAGTTCTCAGCTCTGTAGCTGAGATCTGCAGATATGGCAGAGCAAACGGATTGCTGATCGCTATAGCCCCCTAGGGGGACTAGTAAAATAAAAAAAAAGTAAAAAAAAGTTTTAAAAAATAAAAAAAAACTTAAAAGTTTAAATCACCCCCTTTCGCCCCATTGAAAATTAAAGGGTTAAAAAAATTAAAAAATATACACATATTTGGTATCACCGCATTCAGAAATGCCCGATATATCAAAATCTAAAATCAATTAATGATCAGTAAACGGCGTAGCGGCAAAATAATTCCAAACGCCAAAATTGAGTTTTTTGGTCGCCGCAAGTTTTGCGCAAAATGCAATAACAGGCGATCAAAACGTAGCATCTGGGCAAAAATGGTACCATTAGAAGCGTCAGCTTAACACGCAAAAAATAAGCCATCACTGAGCCATAGAACCCCAAAAATGAGAACGCTATGGGTTTTGGAAAATGGTACAAAACGTGCGCCACTTTTATTGGACAAACTTGTGAATTTTTTTTAACCCCTTAGATATAAGTAAACCTACACATGTTTGGTGTCTACAAACTCGCACCGACCTCAGGCTTCACAATGACACATAACGTTTACCATATAGTGAACACGGTGAATAAAATATCCCAAAAACTATTGTGCGATCACACTTTTTTTGCAGTTTTTCTACACTTGGAATTTTTTCGCTGTTTTTATTTAAAAGTACAACTCGTCTTGCAAAAAACAAGCCCTCATATGGCAAGATTGACGGAAAAATAAAAAAGTTACAGCTCTCGGAAAAGGGGAGCAAAAAACAAAAACGCAAAAACGGAAAAGGCTCTGGGGCTGAAGGGGTTAAACAAAACAAAAATAGAAGTATGGCAGAACTGTAAACCTACCAAGACATGGACGTCCACCTAAACTGACATCCTAAGCAGAAGAGAGCACTAATTAAAGATGCAGCCAAGATGCCCATGGTTACTCTGTAGAAGCTGCAGAGATCCACAGCTCATGTGGGAGAATCTGTCTAGAGGACAACTATTAGTCATATACGCCATATGTCAGACCTTTAAGGAAGAGTGTCAAGAATAAAGCGTTTATTGAAATCAAGTCATAAAAAGACCCATTTGCAGTTTGCAAAAAGCTATGTAAGGGACACAGCTAGCATGTGGAAGAGGGTACTCTGGTCATCTAAGACCAAAAGGAGAACTTTTTGGACTGAATGCAAAATTCTATGTGTGGTGTGAAATTAACAATGCACATACATCATTGTGAAAGCACCATTCCCACTTCAAACAGGGTAGTGGCACCATCATGTAGGGATGTGTGTTTTCAGCAGGGAGTGGGGAAGCTTGTCAGAGTTGATGGGAAGAAGGATGGAGCTAAATACAGGGAAATCCTGGAAGAAAAGCTGTTAAAGGCTGCAAAAGACTTGAAACTGGGGTGTACGTTCACTTTCCAGTAGGGCAAAAAAACTAAGAATATTGCCAGACCTAAAATGAAATGGTTTAGATCAAAGCATATACATGTGTCTGAATAGTCCAGCCACAGTCCAGACCTAAATCCCATTCTGAATCTGTGACAAGACTTTAAAATTTCTGATCACAAATGCTTTCCATGCAATTTCACTGAGCTAGAGCTATATTGCAAAGAAGAATGATCAAAAATGTCATTCTCTAGAAGCTGGTAAAGTCATACCTCAAAAGACTTGCTGCAGCTGTGGCGTAGCAAAGGGGGGGTGGAGGGGGCAGTCCACCCCGGACGGCAAGTGTCAGGGGGGCAGCATTTTGGGCAGGGCAAATTCTGGGACCCTGGACAGCCAGGGGGGCCCATTCGCCTTCATCAGTTCTGCTGCCCCCGGGCCGAGTTCCGGGGACTGCAGAGTCCTTGGCAGGAAACTGTGGCTGCCATCCCTTTAAAGCGCGCAGATGACAGCATTCACTGCGTCCTCCTAGTTTGAGCTTCATCTGTGGGCGGAGCTACCGTGCGGCATCCTGCCCAGTCCCACAGATGAAGGAGGCGCAGTGCCCGCCAGCGACCCCCAGCACAGCGCTTCCCTCCGGCGCTGTGTAGGCTCTCTCTCCTCCGTGACCAAGCGGTATGTGCTACACCCTTCCCCCACTCGATCTGTATGTTCCCTCCCAGCCACCCGGTTTATGGGCCCCAGTGAGCTGTATGGGCTTCTCTCCCCTCTCAAAGTGTATGGCCTTCCCCCCCACCCCCCCAGAGCCGTATGTGCTGGCCCTGGAACCGCGTGTGTGGGCCCCCAAGAGCCGCATGTGTGCGCCCCCCAGAGCCACATGTGTGGGCCCCCAAGAGCCATGTGGGTGACGTCTATATGTATGCAGCAGATTTTTGTGTGTCTGTATGTATGTAGCAGAGTTGTGTGTGTGTCTGTCTGTCTGTATGCAGCAGAGTTGTGTGTGTCTGTCTATAGGTATGCAGAAGAGCTGTGTTTATCTGTCTGTCTATATGCAGCAGAGTTGTGTGTGTCTGTATGGATGCAGCTGAGTTGTTTGTGTCTGTCTGTAGGCAGCAGAGTTGTGTGTGTCTGTCTGTCTGTATGCAGCAGAGTTGTGTGTGTCTGCATGTATGCAGCAGAGTTGTGTGTGTCTGCCTGCATGTATGCAGCAGAGTTGTGTGTGTCTGTCTGTATGCAGCAGAGTTGTGTGTGTCTGTCTGTATGCAGCAGAGTTGTGTAAGTGTCCGTATGTATGCAGCAGAGTTGTGTGTGTCTGTATGTATGTATGCAGCAAAGTTGGGTATGTCTGTATGCAGCAGAGCTGTGTGTGTGTGTCTGTATGTATGCAGTAGAGCTGTGTGTGTGTCTGTATGTATGTATGCAGAAGAGTTGTGTGTGTATGTCTGTATGTATGCAGCAGACTTGTGTGTCTGTCTGTATGTATGCAGCAGAGTTGTGTGTGTTTTTATGTATGCAGTAGAGCTGTGTGTGTCTGTTTATATGTATCCAGCAGAGCTGTCTGTCTGTATGTATGCAGCAGAGCTGTCTGTCTGTATGTATGCAGCAGAGCTGTGTGTCTGTATGTATGTAGCAGAGCTGTGTGTGTGTCTGTCTGTATGTATGCAGCAGAGCTGTGTGTGTATGTATGCAGTAGAGCTCTGTGTGTGTCTGTATGTATGTAGCAGAGCTGTGTGTGTCTGTCTGTAGCAGAGCTGTGTGTGTGTGTCTGTCTGTATGTATGCAGCAGAGCTGTGTATGTGTCTGTGTGTATATATGCAGCAGAGCTTTGTGTCTGCATGTATGCAGCAAAGCTATGTGTGTGTTTGTATGTTTGCAATAGAGCTGTGTGTGTGTGTCTGTCTGTATGCAGTAGAGCTGTGTGTGCCTGTCTGTATGCATGCAGCAGAGCTGTGTGTGTATAATAGGCCTACATACAGTACAGACCAAACGTTTGGACACACCTTCTCATTCAAAGACTTTTCTTTATTTTCATGACTCTGAAAATTGTAGATTCACATTGAAGGCATCAAAACTATGAATTAAAACATGTGGAATGAAATACTTAACAAAAAAGTGTGAAACAACTGATATGTCTTATATTCTAGGTTCTTCAAAGTAGCCACCATTTGCTTTGATTACTGCTTTGCACACTCTTGGCATTCTCTTGATGAGCTTCAAGAGGTAGTTACCAGAAATGGTCTTCCAACAGTCTTGAAGGAGTTCACAGAGATGCTTGGCACTTGTTGGGCCTTTTGCCTTCATTCTGCGGTCCAGCTCACCCCAAACCATCTTGAGGTCTGGTGACCATGGAGGCCAGGTCATCTGGCGTAGCACCCCATCACTCTCCTTCTTAGTCAAATTGCCCTTACACAGCCTGGAGGTGTGTTTGGGGTCATTGTCCTGCTGGAAAATAAATGATGGTCCAACTAAATGCAAACCGGATAGAATAGCATGCCGCTGCAAGATGCTGTGGTAGCCATGCTGGCTCAGTATGCCTTCAATTTTGAACTTTTAAGCAAAGCACCCCCACACCATCACACCTCCCCCTCCATGCTTCACGGTGGAAACCAGGCATGTAGAGTCCATCCATTCACCTTTTCTGCGTCACAAAAAGACATGGTAGTTGGATCCAAAGATCTCAAATTTAGACTCATCAGAGCAAAGCACAGATTTCCACTGGTCTAATGCCCTTTCCCTGTGTTCTTTAGTCCAAACAAGTCTCTTCTGTTTGTTGCCTGTCCTTAGCAGTGGTTTCCTAGCAGCTATTTCACCATGAAGGCCTGCTGCACAAAGTCTCCTCTTAACAGTTGTTCTAGAGATGTGTCTGCTGCTATAACTCTGTGTGGCATTGACCTGGTCTCTAATCTGAGCTGCTGTTAACCTGTGATTTCTGAGGCTGGTGACTTGGATAAACTTATCCTCCGCAGCAGAGGTGACTCTTGGTCTTCTTTACCTGGGGCAGGCCTCATGTGAGCCAGTTTGTTTGTAGCGTTTGATGGTTTTTGCCACTGCCCTTGGGGACACTATCAAAGTTTTCCCAAGTTTTCGTACTGACTGACTTTCATTCCATAAAGTAATGATGGCCACTCATTTTTCTTTACTTAGCTGCTTTTTTATTGCTATAATACAAAATCTAACAGTCGATTCAGTAGGACTATCAGCTGTGTATCCACCAGACTTCTGCACAACACAACTGATGGTACCAACTAGAGATGAGCGATGTTCGAGGTTCGCCAATTTCATGTTCAAGTGATTTTGGGGGATGCTCGAGATCGAACTCGAGCTTTTTGCTAAAAGCTCGACAGTTCGAGTTACGTTCGAGAACGGTTCGATCACCAAAAGCAGGGCTTTTTACAGCTACAGTGTGCAGGGAGCCATCACTGGCAACGTGCGGTAAGCTGGTAACCAATATAAATATCGGGTATCCAAGCAAAGCGCTTTACTTGGTAACACGATATTTACCCTGGTTACGTGTGCAGGGAGCCGGCACTTCCCCGCTCGGCTCCGCCCCTCCTGCACTTGGCATGTACACACACACACACTCACACTAACCTGTCCCCAGCCATGCAGTCCCCGGCACTGACGTCCTCAGCGCCACATGGCCCCGCTAGGCTCCACTCACCTCGCACACCGCCACCTGCACACATGGCCCCGCTAGGCTCCACCCACCTCGCACTCCGCCGCCCGCACACATGGCCTTGCTTAGCTCCACCCACCTCGCACTCCGCACACATTACCCCGCTCGGCTCCACCCACCTCGCACTCCACACACATTACCACGCTTGGCTCCACCCACCTCGCACGCCGCTGCCCGCACACATTACCCCACTTGGCTCCACCCACCTCGCACTCTGCACACATTACCCCGCTTGGCTCCACCCACCTCGCACTCCGCACACATTACCCCGCTTGGCTCCACCCACCTCACACTCCGCACACATTACCCTGCTCGGCTTACCTGCGGTGATGAAGTCCCGCCCCCCCGACCTTAGCGCTCTCACTGTCCTCCATGGCCGCCGCTTGTCACATCTCCTCCTCTGGCTGCCGACCCGAGACTTTGACTAGCGGTGACGTCACAGGCTCCCGCAATACTTGGCTGTGAAGGCGGCGGTCATTGAAGTAAGTGACAGCTCTGCTATCAGCAGTGCAGGAGATCGTCACCGCAGGTAATGTACCTCGCTCCTGACAGCAGCACTTGTCATCCCCTGCAGTGACCTGGGCTGACCTATTGATGTTAGCTCAGGTCACTGCATTGCTCTTCCAGCCAATATGGAACATTCTGTTCTTCATTGACTGGGACAGTGACTATGGTATGGATCATCATGGGAACCCCTTGGATTACAGCAGACCTGATTTGTTTTTCTTTATAATAAATTGGTGAAAAAGGGAATTTTTTGGGAAGTGTTTTTCAAATAAAAATGTGTTTGTCGTCTATTTTTTTTTTATTACTGACTGGTTGGTGATGTCGGGTATTTGATAGACGCCTGACCTCACGAACCCCAGGGCTTGATGCCAGGTGACATTAGACATCTGGTATTAACCCCATATATTACCCCGTTTGCCACCGCACCAAGGCACGGGATGAGCTCGGGCAAAGCACCAGGATTGGCACATCTAATGGATGCGCCACTTCTGGGGTGGCTGCGGCCTGCTATTTTTAGGCTGGGGAGAGTCCAATAACCATGGACCTAACTAGTCTGAGAATATCAGACCCCAGCTGTCCGCTTTACCTTGGCTGGTGATCAAATTTTGGGGGGACCCCCACGTGGTTTTTTTTTTAATTATTTATTTAATTTAAAAAACAGCGTGGGGTGCCCTCAGTTTTGGATTACCAGCCAAGGTGAAGCTGCCAGCTGTGGTCTGCAGGCTGCAGCCATCTGCTTTACCCTAGCTGGCTATCAAAAATAGGGGGAACCCTAAGTCATTTTTTTTTTTAAAATGTATTTATTTTTTTGGCTAAATACAAGGCTAAGCACCCCTTAGTGCCACATGAAAGGCACCAAAGGGTGCAAAATTACAAAATGCAGGAAAGTGGGACATGATGTGTCTTTCTGCCATTATAATGACAGAAAAGACTGATATAAATGCACAAGCACAAGAAAATCACCAGAGCGCTCTACGCTGTGAAAAGCAGTAGAAAATGGCACTGGAGTGAACATGTGACCGCCTCAAGTAGGATGAAACTATGGATCCTGGGTAAATTTATGTATTTTCCCTCCTTCTGTTTTCTTGCAGTACGCAAAAATATGGAAGGCACACGGATGACAAATAGTGATGAGCGAGTATGCTTTTCACTACTCGGTACTCGCACGAGTATCACTGTACTCGGGCTACTCGGCGGGTACCGAGAAATTTCGCGATACTCGTACTGTACTCGTGGTCTTCATCCCTGCATGTTGGCACTCTTTTGAGAGCCAGCCCTCATGCAGGGATTGGCTGGCAGACCACTGCAATGCCACAGCCCTTTTAGTTGTGGAATCGCAGTGATTGGCTGGCCCGCACAACGTGACCGAGCCTTTATACCGGCGGGCGCACTGTGCTCTGCACACAGCCATCTCGTATTCCCCTGCTTTCCCCGCCCACAGGCGCCTATGATTGGTTGCAGTGAGACACGCCCCCATGCTGAGTGACAGGTTTCTCACTGCACCCAATCACAGCAGCCGGTGGGCGTGTTTATACTGTGCAGTAAAATAAATAAATAAATAATTAAAAAAACGGCGTGCGGTCCCCCCACTTTTAATACCAGCCAGATAAAGCCATACGGCTGAAGGCTGGTATTCTCAGGATGGGGAGCCCCATGTTATAAGGAGCCCCCCAGCCTAACAATATCAGTCAGCAGCCGCCAAGAATTGCCGCATACATTAGATGTGACAGTTCTGGGACTGTACCCGGCTCTTCCCGATTTGCCCTGGTGCGTTGGATCCAGCGGTGGCCGCGATTAACCTCAGTTACAGCTCAGCTGATCGCGATACTCACCTCATTTGTTGCGTGGAGGTGACAGGAGAGGCGGTGTACTCTGCAGCTCCTGTCACCTGCATGCAGCAGAGCTGGAAGCGACGCTGGAGGACCGTGGATTATGCCGGACATGGAGGGCTTTGTCGGGGTTAATAAATTGGTGATGAGGGACTTTGTTAGTGTTTTTTATTTCTAATAAAGGATTTTTCGGGTGTGTGTGTTTTTTAACTGTAATTTACAGATTAATCATGGAAGGTATCTCGGGGAGACACCTGACATGATTAATCTAGGACTTATTGGCAGCTATGGGCTGCCAATAACTCCTTATTACCCCGATTTGCCAACGCACCAGGGCAAATCGGGAAAAGCCGGGTACAGTCCCAGAACTGTCGCATCTAATGTATGCGGCAATTCTGGGCGGCTGCTGACTGATATTGTTAGTCTGGGGGGCTCCCCATAACGTGGAGCTCTTCATCCTGAGAATACCAGCTTTATCTGGCTGGTATTAAAATTGGGGGGACCGCACGCCGTTTTTTTTAATTATTTAAGTATTTATTTCACTGCACAGTATACACACACCCACCGGCTGCTGTGATTGGGTGCAGTGAGACACCTGTCACTCAGCGTGGGGGTGTGTCTCACTGCAACCAATCATATTCGCAGAAAAGCAGGAAAGCAGGGAATACGAGATTGATTAATGAGCGGCCGGCTTTTTCAAAAGAGGAAAAGCCGCCGGAGTTTAGAGAACAGCTGTGCAGCGCCGCAGCAGTGATCTGGGAAGGTAAGTATGAGAGAGGGGGGAGACTGACCGACAGACTGTGAGACGGGGACAGACAAGACAGAGAGAGACCATCAGACAGACAGAGAGACCGACCGACGGACTGAGGGAGATAGAATGAAAAAAAAAAATGACCGACATCGCTAGTAAAAAGCACAAAACGTGCGTTTTGGACATCGGAGTGCCACACAATGTTTTTACGTAAAATCTTTCATGTAATAATCTCAAAAAGTAACATACACCAGCTCTATCTCACTATTGGGTATGTGCCCTTAACATTTCCGCCATGAAAATTCATTTTGGTGTCATTTTGGAAGGTTTTCTGGCGAGTCCGTAAAAATGGCGTAAAACTCGGACAAAATTGTTCACAGCTGTGACTTTTGAGTGATAAATGCTTCAAGGGGTCTTCCCCATGCTGTTGCCATGTCATTTGAGCACTCTTCTGAGACTTTTGTGACATTTTTAGGGTTTCTACATGCTGCCGGGGGGTCATTTCAGAAAAATACTCGGGTCTCCCATAGGATAACATTGGGCTCGGTGCTCGGGCCGAGTACACTAGTATCTTGGGATGCTCGGCCCGAGCCTTGAGCACCCGAGCTTTTTGGTACTCGCTCATCACTAATGACAAACAGATGACATACAGACCGTATATGGAACGGAAACGGATGCCACACGGATACACCCGTGAAAAAAACGGACCGGTATTTTGCGGACGGCAAAAACGGTTCGGTCATGTGAATGTAGCCTTATTCTGATCTGCCATTTATAAACAGCAGGCAGAATAAGTGAATAGTGCCCCCCAGAGTCAGAAAATCTCCGGGGTTTCAGGGGTAGCTGAGACCCTGGAGATCATGATTCAGGCAGGTTTTTCCGGTCCCCGCTCCTGTGATCACAGGTATACACCGCATACCGATGATCACGTTACAGTAAATGACAGCACCGGTAAAAAATTATTTATCTCCCATCTGGCATGAACAAACATGTCAGATGGGAGAAAAATCTCCTCCCAGGTCCCTCGGTGTCGCCAAAGTGTCCCCGCCCCGACACCTTCCCGGAAATCCAAGATGGCCGCGCGCACAGCAGCGCGCCGGCCGAATTCACCCTACTCCTCTGATTTCTGTTGCATGTGCCATGACACATGCGACAGAAAACCCCTCACCAGGCCCTGCCAGGTCACCCCCTATAACGCCAACGGTGTTCCCCAGTGTCCCACAGTACCTGTGCAGCGTTGATCCCCCGCGGCCCCCTCCTTCACAATAGATGCTGCTGCATGCACAGAGCGGCTGTCAGCTCAGCTTCCTGTGTTCAAACACAGTGAGTGGTGGTAAACATGCATCTGTAAACTACTGCAATGCCCTGCTCATGAGGTAAGGAACATAGTTAATCAGGAGAGCTATACTACATTTCCAAATGGAGGTATTTAATTTTATAGCTGCCCTGCTGAGCGACTACCAAACATGAGAGTCCGTTATACGCCACAAGAAAACATGTCTAAATAGCGAGCTCTGTTGTTTAGTATTCATTCAGCTGGATAACTGGACTTAAAGGGGTATTCCATCTCCAAGATCCTATCCCCAATATATAGTAGGTGGAATAGCAATAATATCAGCAAATACCAATATTTGGAAATGTAGAATAGTTCTCCTGATTAGGCATGCCCTTACCTCATGAGCAGGGTATTGCAGCTTTGGTAGCAACAGTTACGACATGGACTCTTCTGCTGTGGACCCGGGGAGAGTGGGTGCAGATTCATTGCACCCACACTCCTCACATGGGGGGTCTGAACTCCTAGAAAATGGGGGATATGTTCCCTGACCGTGTCCCCCCATATTCTAGACCGTCCAGAGACATCCTGCTCTTCATTGACTGGGACAGTGTGGATCGTCATGGCAACCCCTTGGATTACACCAGACCTGGATTTGTTTTTCTTTCTAATAAATTGTTAAAGAGGGAATGTCTTGGGGAGTGTTTTTTCAAATAAAGTTTTTTTGGCTATTTTTTTTTGTTAGTACTGACCGTTTGTGATGTCGGGTATCTGACATCACATGACATCACAAACTGCTGGGCTTGATGTCAGGTGACCTTACAGCTAGTATCAACCCCATTTATTACTCCGTTTGCCACCGCACCAGGGCACGGGATGAGCTGGGGTGAAGCGCCAGGATTGGCGCATCTTGTGGATGCGCCACTTCTGGGGCGCCTGCGGCCTGCTATTTTTAGGCTGTGAAGGGCCAATAACTATGGACCTTCCCACCCTGAGAATACCAGACCACAGCTGTCCGCTTTACCTTGGCTGGTGATTCAATTTGGGGGGGACCCTTACTTTTTTTTTGCAATTATTAATATTTATAAAATAATTATACAAAAAGAGCCTGGGGTGACCTCCGCATTGGATCCCCAACCACGGTAAAGCTGCCAGCTGTGGTTTTCAGGCTACAGCTGTCTGCTTTACCCTAGCTGGCTATCAAAAATGGGGGGACCCAACGTCATTTTTTAACTATTTTTTTAAATAAAAAAAATTCATGGGTTTTCCTGTATTTTGATTGCCAGCTAAGGTAACGCCAGGCAGATGGGGGTGGCAACCCGTAGCTGTCTGCTTTATCTGCGCTGAGAATCAAAAATATCGCGGAGCGCTACGTCATTTTTTTTAAAGATTTATTTTTACAGCACTGTGATGTCCAGCAATCAAAATACAGGGAATCCCTTTTTGTTTTTACTTATTTAAATAAATAATTAAAAAAAAAATATGTGGGCTCCCGCTGCATTTTTTGTATTGCTATCTAAGGATAATCCAAGCAGCTACTGGCTGCTAACCCCGACTGCTTGGCATTACCTTCACTGGCAATGTAAAATCCAGGGAAGCATTTTTTTTTTTTTTCCAAAAAACTACAAAAAAAATGACGTGAGCTTCGACATATTTTTGTATGCTAGCCAAGTACAGCAGGCAGGTACGGCTGCCCCCAACTCCCAGCTGCCTATTTGTACCCGACTGGGAACTAAAAATATAGGGAAGCCCTTTTTTTAATTATTTCATGAATTTCATGAAATAATTAAAAAAAAAAAACGACGTGGGCTTCGCCCCATTTTTGTGTCCAGCCAGGTACAACTCGGCAGCTGGGGATTGGATCCTCAGCACAGGTTAGCCCGAGCTTTCTGGGCCCCTCTGCTGCAAATTGCAGTCTGCAGCCGCCCTAGAAAATGGCGCTCTCATAGATTCGCCATCTTTTGGCGCTGTATCCAACTCTTCCAGCTGCCCTGATGCCGGTGGCTCGCTGGGTAATAATGAGTTAATACTAGCTTTGTTTTACTAGCTAGTTATAAGTCAGAGATTCTTAACGTCAGGCAAGTTTGACTTAGCCATTACATAGTTACATAGTTACATAGTTACTTAGGTTGAAAAAAGACCTAGGTCCATCTAGTTCAACCTTCCTCCACCAGTTCTACATTTAGTCACTAAGTCATTTATAACCAACAATGTTTTGTGTACTGAGGAAATCATCCAGCCCTTTTTTAAAAGCTGTTATAGTATCTGCCATTACTACCTCTTGTGGTAGTGTATTCCACAGTCTGACCGCTCTAACTGTAAAGAACCCTTTCCTATTTAGGTGTCGGAATCGCTTTTCTTCCACTCGCAGTGAGTGCTCCCTGGTCCTTAGTACTGTCTTTGGAAGAAATAAGTCATGTGCCAGTCCTTTATATTGACCACACATGTATTTATACATATAAATGAGATCTCCTCTGAGACGTCTTTTTTCTAAGCTAAACATATCTAACTTTTTCAACCTGTCATCATATGGGAGGCCTTCCATTCCTTGTAATAGTCTAGTTGCCCGCCTTTGAACTGACTCTAACTTCTGAATGTCCTTTTTAAAATGTGGAGCCCAAAACTGGATCCCGTATTCCAGATGTGGCCTTACAAGTGATTTATAGAGGGGTAACAATACGTTGGGATCACGGGATCTAATCTCTCTTTTTATACACCCTAAAATCTTGTTTGCTGCTTGACATTGAGTGCTGCTGCTCAGCTTATTTGTAATGAGAATACCCAAGTCCTTCTCCTGTTCTGTAGTCCCGAGTTTACTTCCATTTAATGTATACGCAGCTATAGGATTACTCCGTCCTAGGTGCATTACTTTACATTTATCAGCATTAAATCTCATTTGCCAAGTATCTGCCCATTCTGACATCTTATCCAGATCTTTTTGTAATATTGTACTATCCAGGTCAGTTTTTAATATCCTACATAGTTTGGTGTCATCGGCAAAGACTGACACTGTACTATCAATCCCATCCACAAGGTCATTAATAAAGAGAGTAAAAAGAATCGGTCCAAGCACAGATCCCTGCGGCACCCCACTGCTGACTATAGCCCATTTAGAGAATGTACCATTTATGACTACTTTTTGTTTCCTATCTTTTAGCCAATTCCTTACCCAGTTGCATATTGTGTCCCCTAGTCCTTGCTTCTGGAGCTTTAGTATAAGGCTATTATGTGGTACAGTATCAAATGCCTTTGCAAAGTCCAAATAAATCACATAAGCTGCATTACCAATATCCAGGTTTGAACTTACCCCCTCATAGAACCCCAACAGGTTGGTTAGACACGACTTATCTTTCATGAATCCATGCTGTTTAAGAATCTCCAATAAAGGGTTAAAAAAAGACAGCCCACAGAGAAAAAATACTTTAATAGAAATAAATACACAGACACACTTAGAGACTCCATGTTTATTACTCCCTCTTATCCTTCCACAATCCATGGACTCCTGTCTTCTGTCTCCTTTAGCCCATGCAGCTCTGCTCCATCAGCAGCACTGCATGGGAGAAAGACGCTGCTGCTCCCCATGCAGGCTTTTCACTCCGTGAGTGATCAGTGCTGCTGGCTGTTAGTGGTAATGTCACCGCTGACAGACGGGTTACCATAGCAATGGTGCTCCAATCACGTGATTCCCGGTGCCCCTGCGTGCTGTTAGCAGTGACGTCACCGCTAACAGGCGCGTTGCTATGGCAACTGTGATCTCTGTTATTGACCGGCTGTGTCAGCCGGTCAATAACGGAACGGGGAAGCAGAACGGGGAGTCGACCGTGTGCCAGAGCATGTTGCCGGTACACGGCGATACACAAACGTGCACTGTGTACCGGAGAGATGCAATGACAGGACCTAGCATGACGTCAAAGCCATGTGACCAGTCTGTAGCCAATGAGATAATAGACACGTGACTGGTCACATGCTATTTTGACGTCACGATAGGTCCTGGCATCACTGCTGGTTACCGGGAGGACGCAGCGATTATCCGATGTAAAAGCTTCAGGAGACAGAGTGCAGGACGCATGGCGGGGACAGGTAAGTGTTATGGCAATGTTTATTAACTGTATGTTTACATTTATAATGTGTTTTTATGTGTTTGTGATTGCCTCCTGAAGATTTCAATCAAACATTTCGAGTGAATCTGAAGACTCAGAAGAAACAAATCTGGAAGGTAAGTAGTTATGTGTATTTATTTGTTCTTCCACATACTGAGTTACTAAACAAAAATTCTAAATATTCATCAACTTTTTTGCCAGACGTTGCAAGCTCATCAACTGTGGATCAGGCTCATGCGTTGATGTTACCTCGCGACCATCCTCCCGGTCGTGGACAGAAAAAATCTGCAAAACGTCCCAGACCAACACCACAGAAGGCGAATCTCCAGGAATACTAGTTTCAGCTGATGGTATTCAGTGGAAACCTCTTGAGATTGGAGAAAACTTACCTGGTAGGCGGGAAAAACAAAACATTCTTAGAGAAGCACCCGGCCCTACAGGATACGCTAGAAGAACTATAATTAGTGATAGTCCTTTGAGTACATGGAGATTATTTTTTGATTCATTTATCTTGACTCACATAAAGAACGGTACTATTGCAGAAGCACGCTGGAACAATAATGAAGAGTTTACTCTTTCTGATGACGAGCTAGATGCATTTCTAGCAACATTTTCTCTGCTTGTTGTTCATTAGTTGTTGTTTATATGTGTGCACTTTAATAATAAATTATTTTAAAACGTCTATTATTATTGTTTTACTTAGTTTACTTTTGTTATTTCCTGTAGAAAAATATGAAAAAAAATCAGAAAAAAAACATTCCAAAGCATTACTGTTGGATCTCACAATAATAATACATTAAAAAAATATAATTATTAATAAATAACCACAAATGAAACTCTAAAAATAAATGAAAACAAGTCAGTAGTCAAAATGACTACATTCAGTAGTTCTAGTAGGTGTCACGAGTCCAGTAGTCCTAGTGTTAACAAGTCAGGTTCTACTCTGAACATGCCTCACCATGGTCCGCCAAAAAAGTTGAGTGCATGTGCCCAGCATCACATGCAGAGATTGTTTTTTTGTCAAAATAGATGTGTTTGACTTAGAACATTTGCCCAGTATCAGTTCACTTTATTTGGAAGTAATTTATCACTATACAGTCACTTTTGGTTTTTCATTTAAATGAGTTATTTATTTTCATGAATAAAGCTGTGGTTGTGGAATTCAGCTGACATATAAAGTTGAAAAACTACATTTGTGATATGAATATATGAGATGGGACTTAGATGCAATGTATAATTTAGTGAATATTCTATGTTTCTGTTTAATTCATTTCCCTCTATTTGATTGAATTACGATTTTGTAAACTTATGTATTGTAATGGTTAGATAAATATATGCTTCCTTGTTGTTTACTGAAATCATCTATAACACTAGTATACCGTGTTTTGGATGCCAACGATATCTGAACGGTTTTATATTATGTTATATGGTTAGAGAGTTCATTGTCTTTCCTCCTCCTCACTCATCTCCTCCAACAAGCCTTTCCATCAAACTTGATGGTTGCTCACTCACCCCAGTGTCACAAGCTCGTTGCCTTGGAGTAACCCTCGACTCTGCTCTATCCTTCAAGCCACACATCCAAGCCCTCTTCAACTCATGCCGATTACAACTCAAAAATATCTCCCGGATCCGTGCTTTCCTTAACCAAGAATCTGCAAAAACATTAGTGCATGCCCTCATCATCTCCCGCCTCGACTACTGCAACCTCCTGCTCTCTGGCCTCCCTTCCAACACTCTTGCACCCCTCCAATCTATCCTAAACTCTGCGGCCTGCTTAATCCACCTCTCCCCTTGCTACTCCCCAGCCTCGCCACTCTGCCAATCCCTTTACTGGCTTCCCATCGCCCAACGACTTCAGTTCAAAACATTAACCATGACATACAAAGCCATGCACAACCTGTCTCCTCCCTACATCTGTGACCTAGTCTCCCAGTACCTACCTGCACGCAACCTCAGATCCTCACAAGATCTCCTTCTCTGCTCCTCTCTTATCTCCTCTTCCCACAATCGCGTACAAGATTTCTCCCGTGCATCCCCCATACTCTGGAACGCTCTACCTCAGCACATCAGACTCTCCACTACTGTGGAAAGCTTCAAGAGGAACCTCAAGACCCACCTCTTCCAACAAGCCTACAACCTACAATAGCCCTCAGTCCAGTAGACCACTGCGCAACCAGCTCTGTCCTCACCTATTGTACCATCACCCATTCCCTGTAGACTGTGAGCCCTCGCGGGCAGGGTCCTCTCTCCTCCTATACCAGTCTGTCTTGTACTGTTAATGATTGTTGTACGTATACCCTCTCTCACTTGTAAAGGAATAAATGGTGCTATAATAATAAATAATAATAATAATAATAATAATTAAGAATAAGACTTTGGTTTTGCCAGATTGGCTCTAGTTTCTGAGCTGTTTAATAGTTACGCAATTTATTGAGGCAACACAATTGAAAGCATTCAGAATTGCAAGATTATTATTATTTTTGTTACAACTAGTAAGTAAACAATTAAAATCATACAAAAAAATAAATTAAAATTATCTAACAGTGGCAGGAAAAAGTTAAGTACAGTACAGTTAAAACCAGATGTTTACATACAATATCTAAAAAGACACAGCTGGATGTTTTTCTCACTATCTGACATGAAATCGGAATAAACCCTTCCTATGTTAGGTTAATAAGGATTACCAAAATTATTTATATTTGCTAAATGCCAAAATAATGAGAGAGAAAGAGAGAATGTTTTAAAGCATTTTGTTACTTTCTGCAATGTCAACAGTTTACATACACTATGGGCCTTACAAATGGACAATGACCCGAAGCATACTGCCAAACTGGCTACAAATCAAAATAAGGATAACAAAGTCAATGTTTTGGAGTGGCCATCAAAAAACCCTGACCTGAATCCTATTGAAAATTTAGTGGCAAAATTGAAAAGGCATGTGCGAGCAAGGCAGCCTACAAACATGGCTTAGTTATACTAGTTCTGTCAGAAGGATTGGGCCCAAATTCCTACCAACTATTGTAAGAAGCTTTTGGAAAGATAGCCAAAACATTTGACCCAAGTCATAAAGTTTCAGGGCAATTTCATCAAATACTAATGAAATGTATGTAAACTTTTGACTTTGCAGAAGGGGATAAACATGCCTTAAAACATTTTCTCTCTCTCTCATTATTCTGGCATTTGACAAATATAAATAATTTTGGATCCTAAAGGACCTAAAATGGGTAAGGGTTATTCTGATTTCATGTCAAATAGTGAGAAAAACATGCAGATGTGTCTTTTTAGATAGTAAATGTAAATTTCTGGTTTTAACTGAATGATGTGATTAACAGAGATAAGTGGACCCATGTAAGTTCAGTTCAACAGGTTTATCTAGACTTTAGATAAACTTCAGTTTCTATACCCAAACTTGAGCTGACCCTCTATGGAAGTCACTAATTTGCCATTTTGGGTCTCCGTCTACTTGCAGCCAGCCATAAACAGAACACTTCCTAAAGAATGGGCAGGGTTTTTCATTTTTTTTTGTACACACTACGTCCGATCATGCTGTTGTTACCCTCAGTAAGCTCCATTCATACAATGGGCCAAGCACTGAGAGAACCCAAGCACAGTGATGCTCATGCGAGTGGTTTGCATAGTTAAAGCTCCAAATTCCGAAACCTGAACTCTTTTTTTATGTCTGTCTTTGATACCAACACCAAAGACCAAATCTAAGGTTCCCTCATCTTTAGTGATTAATTAATACAATATTAATTAGCAGAGATGAGCGAACTTGAACAGTAAAGTTTGGTGTTCGTAATGAACACGAACGTTACAAAAAAAAAATCAGTGCTCAAGTTTGGAGTGTCAGTATACTCGAGTACGCTAAGTGCTCAGCCCAGTGGGAGCCACTTGCAGTGTATGAATCGCTTGCACTGGGTGTAAAATTAGCATTATTGGATGTTGTGTGTTCTCCCAGAAAAGAAAAAAAACCCGTTCCTCCCCCAGAAGTGTTCTGTTTATGGCTGGCTGTACGTGGGCAGAGACCCAAACTGCCCAGTCAGTGAGTTCCAATGGGGTTCAGGTCAAGTCCGGGTCCTGAACAGAACTTTATCCAAAGTCCAGCTGAACCCTCTGAACCCAAACTTCAATGGGTCCGGTAATTTCTATTAATTAGTTTTTAGTTGTTATTAATGTCACTCTAAGGGGTACTTTTCACACTACGACATCGCAGCTGCGATGTCGGTGGGGTCAAATTAAAAGTGACGCACTTCCGGCATCGCATGCGACATCGTAGTGTGTAAAGGCTCGATGATACGATTAACGAGCGCAAAAGCGTCGTAATCGTATCATCGCTGCAGTGTCGGCGTAATCCATAATTACGCTGACGCGACAGTCCGATGTTGTTCCTCGCTCCAGCAGCAGCTCACATCGCTGTGTGTGAAGCCGCAGGAGCGAGGAACATCTCCTACCGGCGTCACTGCGGCTTCCGTAGAATATGCGGAAGGAAGGAGATGGGCGGGATGTTTACATCCCACTCATCTCCGCCCCTCCGCTCCGATTGGCCGCCTGGCGTGTGACATCGCTATGATGCCGCACGACCCGCCCCCTTAACAAGGAGGCGGGTCGCCGGCCAGAGCGACGGTCGCAGGACGGGTGAGTCCATGTGAAGCTGCCGTAGTGATAATGTTCGCTACGGCAGCTATCACAAGGATATCGCTGCTGCGACGGGGGCGGGTACTATCGCGCTCGGCATCGCAGCATCGGCCTGCGATGTCGCAGCGTGCAAAGTACCCCTAACAGTATTAAGCCATCATGTGTATGTCCTATATGCCTTGATATCTCTCCTACATCCCCTTCATCTCCTGATGGAATCTCTCTCCTTGTTCCTTGCTGAAGTCTCCTAAGTTATGTGGAAATCTGTTTAAATTGTTATGGAGATGTATATTTATGCTCATATTAATTCCCAAATTTTTGAAGTTTGTGAGCATATCTTGCACCAATTCTTCATAAATGTCTGAGCTGTGATTACCCAAGTAGTTCTTAACAACAGAGACAAAACTCTTCCAGTCCAAAGCCTCACTGTCATTCATGCATGCGGTAAAATTGTAATCATTCTTGATAGTACGAATTTTTTCCATGCTCAATCCAGGGAATGATCTACAAATGTGCACAACGCAATTACCCAGTTTGTCCAAAGTCCTAACAAATTGCATCGTTAATAGAGATGGGCAAACCTGCAGGTGTTCGAGTTCGGTGGGTCCAGCTGGATTTTAAAAAAAAAATCTGATTCAGGACCGGACTTGAACCCCAACATCTACCTGGATGCCGAATCCCATATAAGTCTATGGGGATTTGAAAATTGTGCTATAAAATGGTGTAGAAAGGGCAAAGGGGATTAGAGCAGGTGTGTTATACATACCGAGTCACCCAAGCAGCTGTAACACTATTTCCGGGTACCCTCATTTACCCTCATACATATTCACTGTTTCCCCCACTCTGTGTGATAGCGTCAGTGATTGTTTGGAATCGCACAAGCAGTCTGTGTCACTATTGTGTAAAAATAAATAAATAAATTGGTTTAGGGTCCCCCATATTGTATTACCCAGCGCAGCTAAAGGATACAAGCTGCAGCCTCCAGCCATGTGCTTATCTTGGCTATGTATCAAAATAAGAGGGACCCTATGTGGATTATTTATTTCTTTAAATAAATTATTTAAAAATACGGCATGCGGTCCCCCCCAAATTTCATACCCAGCCATGATAAAGCTTAAAGTTGGGGGCTGGTATTCTCAGGCTGGGGAGAGCCATGGTTATTGGGCCCCTCACAGCCTGAAAATAGCAGTCGGCAGCCACCCAGAAGATGTGACAATTTCAACACTTTACCCGGCTCATCCAGATTGCCCTGGTGTGGTGGCAAGTGGGGCAATATAAGGGGTTAATGAAAGCTCACCACTGTCCCTAGCCCTAGATTAGTAATGGAAGGCATTTATGAGACCCCCTCTTTTCTAATACTGTAAGTGAAAAAAAAAAAAAAACACAAGCACCCAAAAAATCTTTCTTTGAAATAAATTACAAAAAAACCCACCCTCTTTCTCCAATTTATTAACCCAAAACACAAAGGTCTGGCGTAATTCACATGAAATCCCACTATGATTTGCTACATACTGAAGTCACATTGTGCGGGCACATTAGAAAACATGACCGCCTGCTATGGCTTCAGGCAGAGATTCACTGAGGCACAGCTGTGAGAGGTGACATTACTCAGTTTATAGACGGATGGTTTGAATGAATGCATTGAGAATATGAAATAATAGGAATGATAAAGACATACATTAATTTACATTGTATTTAAAAATCATTATATGTATATTTGCAGGATATATAATAATGTCTGTGCAATTATCCATGTAAAAGGTTTTTTCCTGTACATGTGCTAAATATGGATATTTACATTGTATTCAATAATTATATTTACATGACTTCGCTTCTAGCTGGGGACTGATGGGGAGTGTAATCAGAACAGGATAAAATGAAGTAGATGGAGGGCTCCCAAATTTCTGGCAGAGGGCCACCTGTGGGCCCTCCCAAATATATGATAGAGAGAAGGCCCTCCCAAAATTTTTGGAAGAGAACCACTTGTAGGCCCTCCCAAATGTATGAGAGAGGGCCATCTGAAATGTATGATAGAGGGAGGGCCCTCCCAAATTTTTATAGAAGACCATCTTTTGGCCCTGGGAAATGTATAATAGAGGGAGGGCCCTCAATAATATATGATAGAGGGCTTTTCCAAATGTATGATTGAGGGAGGGCTCT
This sequence comes from Anomaloglossus baeobatrachus, assembly GCF_048569485.1. Classification (NCBI taxonomy): domain Eukaryota; kingdom Metazoa; phylum Chordata; class Amphibia; order Anura; family Aromobatidae; genus Anomaloglossus; species Anomaloglossus baeobatrachus. Next base: position 529,562,562 of record NC_134354.1, read on the forward strand.
CCAAAATTTCTAATAGAGGGCCACCATTTGGCCCTCCCAATAGTATGAGAAGAAGGCCTTCCCAAATGCATGAGTGAGGTCTGCCTGATGGCCCTCCAAAAACTATAGTTAAGGCCTGCATGATGAGTCTGTGGACATGATGGAGGAGGAGGCAGAGGACCCTCCAAAAAATAAGATCAACAGATGCCATATTGTGCACAGTGTGTCCAGAGACTACTGTGGTAACCACTGAGCTACTGTGCTGCCCTACCAAATGTATGAGAGAGAGAAGGCCCTCTCAAAATTTTTGGAAGAGAACCACTTGTAGGCCCTCCCAAATGTATGAGAGAGGGCCATCTGAAATGTATGATAGAGGGAGGACCCTCCCAAATTTTTATAGAGGACCATCTTTTGGCCCTGGGAAATGTATAATAGAGGGAGGGCCCTCCATAATATATGATAGAGGGCTTTTCCAAATGTATGATTGAGAGAGGGCTCTCCAAAATGTCTGATAGAGGGCCACCATTTGGCCCTCCCAATAGTATGAGAAGAAGGCCTTTCCAAATGCATGAGTGAGGTCTGCCTGATGGCCCTCCAAAAACTATAGTTAAGGCCTGCATGATGAGTCTGTTGACATGATGGAGGAGGAGGCAGAGGACCCGCCAAAAAATAAGATCAACAGATGCCATATTGTGCACAGTGTGTCCAGAGACTGCTGTGGTAACCACTGAGCTACTGTGTTGCCCTACCAAATGTATGAGAGAGAGCCCACCAATATGTATGAGCAAGAGCCACCTGATGGCCATCCAAAAATTATGGTTGAGGGCCACATGATGAGTCTGTGGATTTAGTGAAGGAGAAAGCACCCCCCAAAAATAAGAACTACAGATGCCATCTTGTGCACAGTGTGTCCAGAGACTGCAGTGCTAACCATAATGAACCACCAAGCTACCCTACCAAATGTATGAGAGATAGCCCTCCAATATGTATGAGTGATGGCTACATAATGAGTTAGTGGATATGGTGGAGGAGGAGGCGCCCACCAAAAAATGGGATCCACAAATGCCATCTTGTACATATTGTGTCCATAGAATGCAGTGCTAACCACTGAGCTACTGTGCTGCCCTACCAAATGTATGAGAGAGCCCTCCAAACTGTATGAGGGAGGGCCGCATGATAAGTCTGTGGATATAGTGAAAGAGGTGCTCGCTTCCCCCCCAAAAAATACCAACGGATGCTATCTTGTGCTCAGTGTGTCAAGAGACTACAGTCCATGGGTGGAAGGGCTGAAAATGTTAGGCAAAAATGCACCAAGAATTGACATGCAGCAGATTATTTTCTGCATCAAATCTGCAAGGAAAAAATAAGCAACCTGCAAAAAAGGGACTTTAGAATTCTCTTTGACTTTGCTTTCATAAGGAAGCATGATAGATATGCAGATTTGTGACACATCTGCACCCAATCTGCACCAACAAATGCATCAAAAACGTATAAGAAAATACACAAAAACGCGTTATTCCTATTATTTTCTTTTTTCTTTGACTATGTTGTTCTGTGTTTCCATGTATTTTATTGCCGTGTCAATGAATAGAGTTGAATGTAGAGGCTATAATAGGAATTTATTACAGAATGCCTAGATGAGAATTCAAGGGAAAAATAGAAAAGATTTAATGCAAGGAAAAAAGGAAAAAAATAGTAGGAATAAAGCACAGCTAAATTCAGTCTATTTTACCACATGGTACAAAAATCAATTTGGGGAAATCAAACATATAATTTCCAAATATTTGTCCATATTAAATTATGATGAAACTCTTAGAGAGATTTTAAAAGAAGGTTGTGGATTTGTGGCTAAAAGGGGAAACACCTTAAGAAATAATATTTCACCTAGTTTATATGCTACTAATTCTTTGACCAAATCTACTTTGCTGTCTGTTGTAGGTTTCTAGAAATGCGGCGGATCAAAATGTACTGTGTGCACATATGCATTAAAAACAAAAACGTTCCCAAAAGATTTTTCAAATAAAAAATGTCATCAATAGTGACACTACACATGTCATATACATAATAACATGCATAAAATGAAATTTATCACATGTTCAAATCTTATATCAACGCTGTTCTTTGTGAGAAATCTATGTTAACGTCGTCCATCTACGTGAAATGATGTAACGGGGAGGGGGGGCGGGGTTTGTATGCGGCAAACAGCAATGTCCACCTGCTATGTGACCATTTTATTTTGAGGATTAAAAATAATAAAATTTAATTTTGTATTGGAGAAGCCAGTTTTTTGCTTTTTTTGGACATTATCTATTCACCCATGAGTCGATGGGATTGTACTGCGTTTTTCTCCATATATTTTACGGCTGATTTCCACAGAATTTGGAGGTAAGTGTATATATATTTCTATTTGGATAAATACAGGAAATAATTCCCAGAAAATGTAATTTACATTGGGTTTTAGAGCTTTTAGTGTCACTCCGTAAAAGTGGTGTAATACTGTGACAACATTATTATCAGAGACCAAAAGTGAGTGAGAAATGCATCCAGGCATCTTCCTCATGCTGTTCCCATTCAGTTTCAACACTTTTCCATCCACTGGAGCATTTTTACAGCAGTCCCATACCTACTTCCAAGGTCCTAATGAAAATTATTTCCTATTGACTTGCATTGGGTTCGTTATTAAGTACGAATATGTGGCGCCCCGAGGCTTTAGTTGCAATATTCATCTCGGATACGGAGGAAGTCATCACCAGTAAAACCACCACAATCCACCAAAACACACAGTTATATGCCCTCTCACTTTGACTGGGCTAGGGTAGAGACATTAGAGGGTGGCCATCACTAATGTAGTGGACCCTCTGCTCACTAGTTCAGGAACCTGGGGGAGAAGATAAACAAGGCGCAAGGAGCAAGGTGATACACACACAGATGTACAAGTAGTCTAGTCCAGGACAGGAAACAAGTGAGACGCAGGAGGACACGGTCACTGAGGGGAGAGCTGAAAGTTCCCTCAGGACCGGTGCCCACTTCAGGGTGCGGAGCCCTAGGCTGGTGGGCACCGCAAGTCCCACCAGCAGAATCACCAGGCAGAGAATTTCAAGTCTTTTGGCCCACACACAGCACATGGGGCAAAGCAGCATATAGAGCCAGGAGTCATGACCATAGGGTGGCTCCATCTACGGACCCGCGCTGCCTGCTATACAGGACAGGGAACAGAACAACCACAAGGACTCAAGTCCCAGCGTAGCTTAAAGCCACAGGGACTTGCACAACACGGCGCAGGGAGGAAGGGCTCACTGAATGAAACACCGGTTCTGACCTCTGAACTATCCGGGATAGGCTGGAGTCCATGACGGCAGAGTCAGGCAGTCCAAAGGCGGTGACATCTCAGTGAGTAAAAGAACTTAAACTGCAACCGCTGTGTCATCTGATCCTTCCCGCTCCCCATGCTCCTTCATTAGAGTGGACTACCACCCCCTACATCCTCTTTAGGGCCTAAGCTCTGCCTGTGACGAGCTATACCATTTGAGCTGCTTATCATCCACCCCGGAGAAGGCCTCCCGCAGCAGTGGCTAACACCTGGCCGCATACCACAGGTGGCATAACGAATAACTACTACTTCCATCTTCTCCATCATCCCATCTCTCTATCATTTTGGTTGACACCGTGGGGTCACGGAGCCGGGCCTGACTGCTGTGACATCCTAAACCGGCCCGGTGACATGTAACCTTCACCTTCAGGGACCCCGTGGGTGCATTAAATACACGAATTTTAGAAATTATTTGGCTCAATTTTTTGACTATTCACCCATCTCTAATGTTCATGATAACGATAATGTTAACGATTTTCTGTAATGCGGTTTTTACATTTCTATACTCTTCACTAAGTTTTGTTGAGTAAGCAATGGGAAGAGACTCAAAACAGTTACCATTGTGCAAGACAACACATTTCAAGCTTCTATACTGAGTGCAGAATTATTAGGCAAATGAGTATTTTGATCACATGACAATTTTTATACATGTTGTCCTACTCCAAGCTGTATAGGCTTGAGAGCCAACTACCAATTAAGTAAATCAGCTGGTGTGCATCTATGTAATGAGAAGGGGTGTGGTGTAATGACATCAACACCCTATATAAGGTGTGCTTAATTATTAGGTAATTTCCTTTCCTTTGGCAAAACCGGTGAGAAGAGAGATTTGATGAGCTCTAAAAAGTCCAAAATTGTGAGACGTCTTGCAGAGCAGACGTCTTGAAATTGCCAAACGTTTGAAGCGTGATCATCAAACAATCAAGTGTTTCATGGCAAATAGCCAACAGGGTTGCAAGAAGCGTGTTGGGGGGAAAAAAGGCGCAAAATAACTGCCCATGAATTAAGGAAAATCAAGCGTGAAGCTACCAAGATGCCATTTGCCACCAGTTTGGCCATACTTCAGAGCTGCAACATTACTGGAGTATCAAAAAGCACAAGGTGTGCCATACTCAGGGACATGGCCAAGGTAAACAAGGCTGAAAAACGACCACCTTTGAACAAGAAACATAAGTTAAAACATCAAGACTGGGCCAAGAAATATCTTAAGACTAATTTTTCAAAGCTTTTATGGACTGATGAAATGAGAGTGACTCTTGATGGGCCAGATGGATGGGCCAGAGGCTCGATCACTAAAGGGCAGAGAGCTCCACTCCGACTCAGACGCCAGCAAGGTGGAGGTGGGGTACTGGTATGGGCTGGTATCATCAAAGACGAACTTGTGGAACCTTTTCGGGTTGAGGACTCAATAATCCAATTTGAAACATAACGAGGACCAACCAGTAGCATTTTGCTATATGAGGTAAAGGCAGTGCCATACAGGCACTAAGATGCTGATTGCAGGCATACTTGTTAAAGAAAGATCTGATACTTGGTTGAGTAAATATATTTAATCAAAGCTGCAGAAAAGCACTGTACTTTTATTATTGTGCACAACATGGGCAGGTCTTTGTGGGTGGGGTCCTCACGTCTATGCCTTGTCTTCTGGCTTGCCCCCTTTTCTTTATTTGAATATTGTGCCATGCCACCAACCACAGCTATGTGTATTGCCACAGTACTCAGGTCTTTATTAACATGCCGCCGGAGTCTGCAAATGCGTGTACCACAATCTTCGGCGCCATTTTATTGAACACACAGCAGTGAAATCTATGAGAAGAATCAGCGTATGCACAGATTTTTTCTTTAAATCTTCTCCAATCACAGCAATGGCAGTGCCATATTCAAATAAAGAAAAGAGGGCAAGCCAGAGATCAGAGGAATAAACGCGGCAGCCTGACCCACAAAGACCTGCCCCTGATGTACACGTCAATCAAAGTACAGTGCTTTTCTGCAACTTTGATTAAAGATATTTACTCAACCAAGCATCAGATCTTTCTATAACAAGTATGCCTGCAATCAGCATCTTAGTGCCTGTATGGCACTGCCTTTACCTCATATAGCAAAATGCTACTGGTTGGTCCTCGCTATGTTTAAAATTGGGTTATTGAGTTCTTTTTTGCACAATGGTTGAGGCCTTGAAGAGCTTCCCTCAAATTCACTTCCACTGCCTCTACCTGCCATACACTCCAATCCCTGCCATTCTTCAGATGGTCTGGTAAACACTGGTTTGGGGACATTATTGCTATGTGAAATAGGTCGTCTTGCTGATTCCAAATCAAGATAATCCTGCTAAGCTTTCTTGTAACAATTAAAGCCTTTTAAACTGTACAACACAAAAATAACAATTATCATGTAGATTTTTTCGGTTGTCTCCATATCATTGGCACACCAAAGTTTTATTTTTTCTTTCACCATTTGTCCACTGTCGTATGTGCTCCACACGTGTTTTGCCAATCGTATGTGGAGCCCAAGACTTATCCTGGCCTTCAAGCTGTTCTCCAAAACAAGCCAGGTATGCTCAATGCACAAAGTTTGTGATATTTCTTCTTTGTTTTTCAACCATATACTTTCCCCAGATGAAGCAGAATACGTCAGGATTGTTGACGCAGGCTCTTCTTGATGAAATAATAATTTTTACATGTATACTTAGCAAGACAGAACTTTTGGGGAATAAACCAAGATTTGGTCAACAAACTTTTACTATGGCTGACTTCTTTCCACAGTAAATTCACAGTAGAATTCTGGCTTCTAAAAGTCTCTTTTATAGAAATATGGGCCTACAAATTGAAATACAAAACAATTATATGGAATATGTCATTATTACCTAAGACATTGTTAAAGAGTCAAAAGACAGACCAAAAGCTATTGCATTTGTTATCACACACAAGTCGGGGAATGCATTATTTTCATGGATGTCTATTATCTCAAAAACTAGAACCAACTGAGCAAAATTCATGGTATTTTTTAATTCAGCACCCTCATAATACCCTAAATCCGTTCAAAACCCTTGGCATTTGAATTATTTTTTTTTCAGATCTGTGTAATTAGTCTGTTTTTCCACCCAATTCGTAGTTTTCTACAATGGACCTCTTATTTAACCCTTATTATTATGTACATGTTAGATAAATGTTTACAATATAATATACATTTTTAAGCAAATTCATTAGTTTTATAGCTGCAAGTATTTGTACGTATTAAAATATGGGCTAGGAAGCTGACGCCCCTATGTACAGGTCACTAACTCAAGCAAGGTAGATATCTTTTGTGTGTAGAGTAATATAAAGTATAAATATGAAGTACAAACTCATATACTATATATTCATTATTATTATTTTTTAATGTATATATTATTTATATATACACACACAGTAAAGACCAAATGTGTGGACATACCTTCTCATTCAAAGAGTTTTCTTTATTTTCATGACTCTGAAAGTTGTAGATTCAAATTGAAGGCATCAAAACTATGAATCAACACATGTGGAATGAAATACTTAATAAAAAAAAGTGTGAGACAACTGAAAATATGTCTTATATTCTAGGTTCTTCAAAGTAGCCACCTTTTGCTTTGATTACTGCTTTGCACACTCTTGGCATTCTCCTGATGAGCTTCAAGAGGTAGTCACCGGAAATGGTCTTCCAACAGTCTTGAAGGAGTTCCCAGAGATGCTTAGCACTTGTTGGCCCTTTTGCCTTAACTCTGCGGTCCAGCTCACTCCAAACCATCTTGATTGGGTTCAGGTCTGGTGACTGTGGAGGCCAGGTCATCTGGCGTAGCACCCCATCACTCACCTTCTTAAGGCCCCGTTACATGCAACGACGTATCTAACGATATATTGCCGGGGTTACGGATTCCGTGACGCACATCCGGCATCGTTAGCGATGTCATTGCGTGTGACACCAACGAACGGCCGTTAACGATCAAAAATACTCACCTTATCATTGATCGTTGACACGTCGTTGATTTTCATAAAATCGTTGATTGTTGAGGTCGCAGGTTGTTCGTCGTTCCCGTAGCAGCACACATCGCTACGTGTGACACCTCGGGAACGACGAACTACAGCTTACCTGCGGCCGCCGGCAATGAGGAAGGAAGGAGGTGAGCGGGATGTTACGCTCATCTCCGCCCCTCCACTTCTATTGGGTGGCCGCTTATTGACGCCGCTGTGGTGCCGCACGAACCGCCCCCCTTAGAAAGGAGGCGGTACGCTGGTAACAGTGACGTCGCTAGGCAGGTAAGTCCGTGTAATGGCTCCGAACGATTGTGCGCCACAAGCAGCGATTTGCCCGTGACGCACAAACAACGGGGGTGGGTACTTTCACCAGCGATATTGCTGCGTGTTATACTCCCTTTAGTCAAATAGCCCTTACACAGCCTGGAGGTGTGTTTGGGGTCATTGCCCTTGTGATGGTGGGATATTGTGGGTCATGTACCATTTTGTGTGGGTTTATGTTTAGGCGTGGTTCACTATCCATTATTTGTACAGCTTATGTGTACATTCTATTGTCTGTATCTAATCACCCCCTACAGTGTTTCTGTCCCTAGGTCTGGGGGAGGGTCCAGGGATTCAACTAAACTCTCTGTTTTACTTGGAGATTGGCGGTCTGTTTCAGAACTTCAAGAATGAAGCAGGAAGATTTATCCTCTGGTAGAATCTGAGACTTCTCAGAGAGAGACCTGGACATTTATCGCTTACCGGACTATATTTGTGTTACTGGATTAATTTTACCCTCTGTTTTGTGGATTATCTTATGGACCGTTTTAATTTACTTGGATGCTTAATGCTTTTTGGATTTTACCGCCATCTCTCGCTCTGTTGATTGTGTGATATGGGAGAAGGACCCCGTGACAACTGGTGGCAGCAGTGGGATCAACAGGGCGCAGCCTAATGGAGATCCACCAACAGAGTGAGTACAGAAACTGGACTTCTTCCAGTCTAAAGGAGAGAGCCAAAGGTCTGGGCCTGAGCTACCAGGCACTGAGTAAAGAAGCCTAAATTGATCTACTTGTGGGTGAGAGCCGTCCACCTCCTCCCAGATCTCTGATGGACAAACACTGGGGACGGTAATCCCAGCCCCAAAAAGCCAGTGGGTGGTGTGGTTCGAAGAAGAGATGGCAGCTCTTGGGCCCGGTGAATCTCAGGAATATAAGGAGCAGGCTGCTCGCCGAGCACAGAGGAGACAAGAAGCAATGGAGTCCGACAGAGGGAGTAATGTGAGTTGGAGTGTAAACCCAGCGATACAGGAGCCTGTGCGGATCACCCGAGTGGACTTCAAGCCATTTGATGAGGCTTCCGGAGATTTGGAAGGGTTCTTCAAGGACTTTGAGCAGCAGTGTGTCATGATGGAGGTTCCCCACTCTGGTTGGGTGCGTTTGTTAGTGGGACTCCTGAATGGAAGCCTGGCGGAGGCTTATCGCACCATTGACTCACAGCAGAACTGAGTTTACAACATTGTAAAGCGGACTATCTTGGATTATTACCATGCCATCACCCCAGACTCACATAGGGCACAGTTCCGAGACCTCCCATGCACCACGGGGGGATCGTTTAGGATGTATGCTCATAAGATGTCCCAAGCATGTCGGAGATGGCTGGAAGCGGAAGACGCCTTCACTGTGAAAGACGTTATACAGGTATTTCTTATAGAACAATTTTTGTATGTGTCCCTCAGAAATACGGGAATGGGTCAGAGAGCGCATGCCGTGCACCTTGGATGGAGCTGCAGCCCTGGCTGATGAGGCCCTTACTATCTGACTGCAATGGTGGGGGCTTCTGGACAATAAGCTACAGCCTGCTCATGCTCCCCGGCCCTCTCCAGTTATATCTGCCCCTCCAACCAGCCACAGGCCGATGACAACCATGGCTCCTAATCCTGGTCCCCAACAGTTCCGACCACGCCCTGGAAGGATCACAGAGAGGAGATGTTATGGGTGTGGACATCCTGGGCACCTGCAATCCAGTTGTCCCACAAGGACTTGGAGGGAGCCGCATGCACCTCCATCTCGTCCAGTATATTTTGTACATTCCATCCTGCCTGAGGAAGAGTTACCACCACCTCCACCGGAGTGTACCGCTGACCCCTGCACCATAGATACCCCTGTTGGAGTGTATGGCCTCCGGCCTCTGTCACCAGGTTCTCCTACTGCCTTCTCCAGAATGCACACTAGAAGGAGTACAACGCAGAGGAGATGTTATCAATGTGGACAGCTTGGGCATTTACAAAACACTTGCCCTGTTGGTCGATTGATGAATGACCTTGCACCAAATGGATCTGTTCATTCTCTACAGCCGAACACAATAGGGGAAGAGTTCTCACCCCTTCAAGTTGACTTGCCTATTGATTCAGACACTCATGGTCGGCCACTAGGGGTTCATGGGGTGCAAGCCACAGCCCCGAGTTCCTCTTACCATCAAAGCAAACACTTACAGGAGGTTACACTGGATGGACAGAGAGTCATTGGATTTTGTGATTCTGGGGCATTTCTCAGAATAGGTGATCCCCGGGTGCTTCGGTCAGAGGCAATACATCATGGACCAGGGATTGTTATTGAATAGGCTGGAGGACAAAAAAGGAATATTATAAAGGCGACTGTGAATCTGGACTTTGGCTTTGGAGTCAAGCAATGTGTGGTTGGGGTGATGAGCGGCCTGCCTGCAGATATTCTCCTGGAAATGATGTGGGAGATCTACAATGTCGATTTGTGGGTGCAGGAAACACAGTTTAAGTGAAGGAGGACACAAAGGGAAGCTTGTCCTTCCAACCCTACCGCTATACAAGGGACTATCTACAGCTTTTCCATCCGATACAAGTGTGGAAGCCAACACCGGAATGCTGATGGACTATCCCAGCAAGAAGACCCATAGACTATTCACAGCTGAGCAACATGGACTTAAGTAAGATGGCCAGAGGTCTGTGTAGACCTCATGGCATACTCACTTATTAAAAAAGGAGGGACAGGTTGTGATGGTGGGATATTGTGGGTCATGTACCATTTTGTGTGGGTTTATGTTTAGGCGTGGTTCACTATCCATTATTTGTACTGCTTATCTGTACATTCTATTGTATGTAGAAAATCACCCCCTACAGTGTTTCTGTCCCTACGTCTGGGGTTGGGGTCCAGGGATTCAACTAAACTCTCTATTTTACTTAGAGATTTGCAGTCTGTTGGAAAACTTCTAGAATGAAGCAGGAAGATTGATCCTCTGGTAGAAGCTGAGACTTCTCAGAGAGAAACCTGGACATTTATCGCTTACCGGACTATATTTGTGTTACTGGATTAATTTTACCCTCTGTTTTGTGGATTATCTTATGGGCCGTTTTGATTTACTTGCAATAAATGCTCTTTGGATTGTACCGCCATCTCTCGCTCTGTTGATTGTGTGATATGGGAGAAGGACCACGTGACAGCCCTGTTGAAAATAAATGATGGTCCAACTAAACGCAAACCAGATGGAATAGCATGCTGCTGCAAGATGCTATGATAGCCATGCTGGTTCAGTATGCCTTCAATTTTGAATAAATCCAAAACAGTGTCACCAGGAAAGCACCCCTACACCATCACACCTCCTAGTCCATGCTTCACGGTGTGAACCAGGCATGTAGAGTCCATCCGTTCACCTTGTCTGCTTCGCACAAAGACACGGTGGTTGGATCCAAAGATCTCAAATTTGGACTCATCAGACCAAAGCACAGATTTCCAATTCCTTGTGTTCTTTAGCCCAAACAAGTCTCTTCTGCTTGTTGCCTGTCTTAGCAGTGGTTTCCTAGCAGCTATTTTACCATGAAGGCCTGCTGCACAGTTGTTCTAGAGATGTGTCTGCTACTAGAACTCTGTGTGGCATTGACCTGGTCTCTAATCTGAGCTGCTGTTAACCTGCGATTTCTGAGGCTGGTGACTCGGATAAACTTATCCTCTGCAGCAGAGGTGACTCTTGGTTTTCCTTTCCTGGGGCAGTCCTCATTAGAGATGAGCGATGTTCGAGGCTCGAGGTTCGCCAATTTCATGTTCGAGTAATTTTGGGAGGTGTTCAAGAGGCTCGATGAACTCGAGCCTTTTGCTAAAAGCTCGACAGTTCGAGTAACGTTCGAGAACGGTTCGATCAACAAAAACGTGGCTTTTCACAGTAAGGCTATCTGCATACGTTGCTATCTGCATGCGTCCTGCATCCCCAGCACAATCCCTCTCTCCTTCCTACTCACCGATCACGGGCGTCTCGCTGCACGGCTGTCACAAATCTGCGGTGTCTTTTCTTCTTTTGAAAATGGCTGCCGCTTCATTATTCATCCAGTTATTCTCTGCTTTCCCCTCCCACCGGCGCCCATGACTGGTTGCAGTCAGACACGTCCCCATGATGAGTGACAGCTGTCTCACTGCAACCAATCACAGCCACCGGCGGGCGGGTCTATATTGTGCAGTAAAATAAATAAATAAATAATAAAAAAATGCGGTTCCTCCTTATTGGATACCAGCTAGGATAAAGCCGCAAGGCTGGAGGCTGGTATTGTCAGGATGGGGAGCACCACGGTATGGGGAGCCCTCCAGCCTAACAATATCACCCAGCAGCCGCCCGGAATTGCCGCATCCATTAGATGTGACAGTCCTGGGACTCCACTCAGCTCATCCCGAATTGCCCTGGTGCGATGGCAATCGGGGTAATAATGAGTTTAATCATGCCAGGCATCTCCCCGAGACATTTCCATGATTAAAGTGAAAGTAAAGAAACACACACAGCGAAAAATCCTTTATTTGGAATAAAAGACAAAAAACATCCTCTTTCACCATTTTATTAAAATCACCAAATACCCTTCCAGGTCCAAAGTAATCCACACGACACTGTCAGCTCTGCTAGCTCTGCTACATGAAGATGACAGGGAGCATTCTGTGTCCTCTCCACGTAGCAGCTGAAGTGAACCGCGCTGTAATCTGAGACTTCAGTCTGCAATGCAGAAGTCAAGATTACCAAATCTGCCTATGTTTTTCATTAATGAAATAGAGATAGAGAGTAGAGATGAGCACGGTTCACGGTTCGAGGTTCTCCAGTTCACGGCTCGAGTGATTTTAGGGGCTGTTCTAGATCGAACTAGAACTCGAGCTTTTTGCTAAAGCTCGATAGTTCTAGATACGTTCGAGAACGGTTCTAGCAGCAAAAAGACAAGCTAGTTACTAGCTGGCTTTCCGCTGTAATAGTGTAAGTCACTCTGTGACTCACACTATTATGAAATTTCAGCGTATAGTGTGCGGGAACAGCGCATTCAGATCACTGCTGTTTGGATAAAAAAAGTAATTTTTTTTTCCTTGTCTTCCTTCCCTAAGCGCGCGCGTGTAGTGGGGCGGGCCAGCATGTCAGCCAATCCCAGACACACACACACAGCTAAGTGGACTTTTAGCCAGAGAAGCAACAGCATGTGTGATAGGATGTCCATGTCACATGTCCATGCATTATAAAAACGGACATTTTCCTCCAGCATGCCATTATCTGCCTTCTGCGTCTTGGAGTCAGTCACCGCTGGCGTAGCTCCTGTCTCCACACTCAAACTCATTGTTACTAAGCCATTATACTAGCAAACACTGAGTAAACTTAGTGGCATCTTAAAGTGGCTGTTGGACTTCCATTAGTGTCCCACTGGTGCAAACCTATGTGCAGCACCTCTGCATTGCACACTCAAACTCATTGTTACCAAGCCATTATACTAGCAAACACTGAGTAAACTTAGTGGCATCCGAAAAGTGGCTGTTGGACTTCCATTAGTGTCCCACTGGTGCAAACCTATGTGCAGCACCTCTGCATTGCACACTCAAACTCATTGTTACTAAGCCATTATACTAGCAAACACTGAGTAAACTTAGTGGCATCCTAAAGTGGCTGTTGGACTTCCATTAGTGTCCCACTGGTGCAAACCTATGTGCAGCACCTCTGCATTGCACACTCAAACTCATTGTTACTAAGCCATTATACTAGCAAACACTGAGTAAACTTAGTGGCATCCTAAAAGTGGCTGTTGGACTTCCATTAGTGTCCCACTGGTGCAAAGCTATTTGCAGCACCACTGCATTGCACACTCAAACTCATTGTTACTAACCCATTATACTAGCAAACACTGAGTAAACTTAGTGGCATCCTAAAAGTGGCTGTTGGACTTCCATTAGTGTCTCACTGGTGCAAACCTATGTGCAGCACCTCTGCATTGCACACTCAAGCTCATTGTTACTAAGCCATTATACTAGCAAACACTGAGTAATCTTAGTGGCATCCTAAAAGTGTCTGTTGGACTTCCATTAGTGTCCCACTGGTGCAAACCTATGTGCAGCACCTCTGCATTGCACACTCAAACTCATTGTTACTAAGCCATTATACTAGCAAACACTGAGTAAACTTAGTGGCATCCTAAAAGTGGCTGTTGGAATTCCATTAGTGTCCCACTGGTGCAAACCTATGTGCAGCACCTCTGCATTGCACACTCAAACTCATTGTTACTAAGCCATTATACTAGCAAACACTGAGTAAACTTAGTGGCATCCTAAAGTGGCTGTTGGACTTCCATTAGTGTCCCACTGGTGCAAACCTATGTGCATCACCTCTGCATTGCACACTCAAACTCATTGTTACCAAGCCATTATACTAGCAAACACTGAGTAAACTTAGTGGCATCCGAAAAGTGGCTGTTGGACTTCCATGAGTGTCCCACTGGTGCAAACCTATGTGCAGCACCTCTGCATTGCACACTCAAACTCATTGTTACTAAGCCATTATACTAGCAAACTATGCTGCCTGTTTAAGGGCCGTAGTTGCATTGTCAGGGATAGTTATTGTTGTTTATTCTGCTGTTAATAAAGATAGACCACCGCTGCAATCTACACCACCTCTCAATTTTTACTACCACATTTTAAGTGCACAATCTTGTCGCAATCAAAATGAGTGGCAAAATGACAGATGCTGGTGGAAAGGGGAAGAGGCGTGTTGGAAAAGGAAAAAAAGGGTTTGTCCGTGGGGAAGGTGGGAAAGCTCCATTAACATCTGCTGAAGATAGACCATCTTCCAGCAAAAGTAAGATGTCTACTACTTACCGTGGACAATCCGATGTGCTCCCTTTTTTACGGACACGAACAACTGGAACAAAGGTAGATGATGGCCAAAAAAAGAAAATGCTTGAATGGATCTCAAGTGGTCCAACAAGTGCCCTCTCCTCCACCTCAACTACCGCATCCAAAAAACACCAGTCCTCTGAGTTGTCATCCCAATCACACTTGCTTTCTCCCAGCTCTGAAGTCTCCATCCGCCCTGCACAGTATGGGTGGAACTGAGATGGCTGAGTCTGCAGAGCTGTTCAGTCACACTATAGCCTGGGAATTAGAGGTCTGCTCCCAAGCTACAGTGAGTACAGACCAGGAAATGGTCTGCAGTGATGCCCAGAACCTTTGTGACTCAGATTCAGGCCGTGATGACCAAGTTTCTGAGCATAATGTTGACCCTTATTCACAAACTGAAACACCTGTTGTAATAGACAATGAGGAACATACTGATGACGATGAGACGCAGATACCAGATTGGGATGACAACTTAAATATTCGGTCAGGGCAAGAAGAGGCTCGGTCTGAGGGTGAGGGGAGTGCAAACACAACAATTGATGAGGAAGTTCTAGATCCCACCTACTGTCAACCCACAGTCAGGCCCTCGAGGAGGTTAACAGAGACGGTGGAGGAGGATGCAACTTACGACGAAGTTACCTTGCGCCTTCCTGGACAGAGTCGGAGAACTGGTAGCACGTCTACAACTGCATCCTCAGCCTCCACTGTGCCTCTGAGCACTAGTCGGGGTGGATCAGCAGGTCGCATGCCCTCTAAGCCTTGCCTAGCCTCGTCCTTTTTTGACATAGCAAAAGATCGCCCAAATTATGTGATCTGTAAAATTTGTCGTGATTCTGTTAGCAGAGGGCAAAACCTCAGCAGTTTGACAACTTCTTCCATGAATCGTCACATGAATAAATATCATATGTCCCAGTAGGAAGCTCACCGTGCTGCAATGCGGCCTAGCGGAGCGAACCATCCACCGCCTGCCCCTTCCAGTGCATCCGCGCGCTCTTCATCTTCTAGGACTGTGGGGACAGCTGTCACACCTGGTTTTCCACGCACAACTTCCACCACTGTAACCGCAACAGGCAGTTTGCTTGGTAGGTCGTCAGTTGGTTTGGAAGGGGAAACAAGTGCGTGTGTACAGCTCTCTCAGACATCGATAGCACCAACGTTGGATGAAGGCAACATCATGTCTACGCCTGCACTTTCCTCACAAACCTGCATTTTTCCAGGGACACCTTACTCAACACCGTCTACACACAGCAGCCAGATCTCTGTCCCTCAGATGTGGACAAATAAAAGGCCCTTTCCTGCGACCCATGACAAAGCTAAGAGGTTGACCTTATCCCTCTGTAAGCTCTTGGCTACCAAAATGCTGCCTTTCCGCCTGGTGAACACACAGGATTTTAGAGACCTTATGTCTGTCACTGTGCCCCAGTACCAGATGCCCAGTCGCCACTACTTCTCTAAGAAAGGTGTGCCCGCGCTACACCAGCATGTCGCACACAACATCACCGCTTCCTTGAGAAACTCTGTGTGTGAACGGGTGCATTTCACCACCAATACTTGGACCAGTAAGCATGGACAGGGACGTTACATGTCGCTGACTGGGCACTGGGTAACTATGGTGATAGATGGTGAAGGGTCTGCTGCACAAGTCTTGCCGTCCCCACGACTTGTGTGTCAATCCTCTGTCTGTCCAAGTTCCGCCATTGCTTCTGCCTCCTCCACCTCATCTGGGTCCTCCACCTCCACCCCAAGCCTGCCTGGTCAGGCCACCAGCGTTCTCACTGCGCAGAAGGAATCACGCACCTCTCATTACTATGCTGGCAGCAGAGCACAACGGCATCAGGCGGTCTTTAGCTTGACATGTCTTGGAAATAGGAGTCACACAGCGGATGAGTTGTGGGCAGCTCTGGAGACTGAGTTTAATAAATGGTTGTCTCCACTCAACCTGCAGCCTGGTAAGGCCGTGTGCGACAATGCTGCAAACCTGGGCGCAGCCCTTCGCCTGGGCAAGGTGACACACGTGCCTTGTATGGCTCACGTGTTGAACCTTGTTGTCCAGCAATTTTTAGCACACTATCCCGGCCTAGATGGCCTTCTGAACAGGGCACGAAAACTGTCTGCTCACTTCCGCCATTCAACCACCGCTGCTGAGCAACTTGCATCGCTCCAGAAGTCTTTTGGCCTGGCGGTTCATCGCCTGAAATGCGATGTGGCGACACGCTGGAATTCGACTCTCCACATGTTCCAGCGACTGTGACAGCACCGCCGAGCCCTGGTGCAATACGTCATCACGTATAGCCTGGGCTAACGAGATGCAGAGGTAGGGCAAATCACCCTGATGGAGTGGTCTCAGATCAAGGACCTATGCACCCTTCTGCACAGTTTCGACATGGCGACGAATATGTTTAGCGCTGACAATGCCATTATCAGCATGACAATTCCAGTCATTTACATGCTGGAGCACACGCTAAACACTATTCGGAGTCAGGGGGTGGAACAACAGGAAGGGGAGGAACTACAGGAGGATTCATATGCGCAAGACACAACATCACCAAAGTCCAGACGTTCATCATCACCAATGCGGCAGGCATGGGACCATGGGGGACAGGGATCAACAAGGGCGCATGGTAGCAGGCGAAATGTTGAGGAAGGTGCAGGAGAACATGAAGAAATGGAGGACGAACTGTCTATGGACATGGAAGACTCAGCGGATGAGGGAGACCTTGGTCAAATTTCAGTTGAAAGAGGTTGGGGGGAGATGTCAGAGGAAGAAAGAACGGTTAGCACCTCTATGCCACAAACACAGCGTGGACTTGGTCCGCATGGCTGCGCAAGACACATGAGTGCCTTCTTGCTGCACTACCTCCAACATGACCCTCGTATTATCAAAATTAGAAGTGATGATGACTACTGGCTTGCCACACTATTAGATCCCCGGTACAAGTCCAAATTTTGTGACATAATTCCAGCCATAGAAAGGGACGCACGTATGCAGGAGTATCAGCAGAAGCTGTTACTCGATCTTAGCTCGGCTTTTCCACCAAACAACCCTGGTGCAGGGAGTGAATCTCCCAGTTGTAACTTGACAAACATGGGACGGTCTCGTCATCTTCAACAGTCTACCCGTACCAGCAGCATCGTATCTGGTGCTGGTAACAGCAATTTTATTGAATCTTTTCATAATTTTTTTAGACCATCCTTTGCAAGGCCACCAGAGACAACAAGTTTAACACATAGTCAATGGCTGGAGAGGATGATACAGGAGTATCTCCAAATGAACATCGATGCCATTACTTTGCAAATGGAGACTTGCTCCTTTTGGGCTTCAAATCTTGAAAAATGGCCAGAGCTCTCCACTTACGCCTTGGAGATTTTGTCGTGTCCAGCTGCCAGCGTTGTCTCTGAACGTGTCTTCAGTGCTGCTGGGTGTGTGCTGACAGATAAGCGCACGCGTCTGTCCAGTGACAATGTGGACAAACTAACCTTCATCAAAATGAACAAGTCATGGATCCACAAGGAATTTATTACCCCTGTGTCATCCTGGGGAGAGTAAATGCTTGTGTATTTTGAATGTGCTTGATGCAAATCTAGCTGTGAAGTGTACAACTAGGGCACAAGTGCTGCCACTGATGGGGTGTCTGTGTGGCCCAATTTTTGGAAAAAAGGGAGACTCCGCTTGGAGTAACCCTTGCTGTGTTTTTAAAAATGATCCCAGATGCACAGCGCTGGGATCAGGAAAGACTTTGCTACCTACCCCGGTGTCATCCTGGGGACGGTTAAGTATGGCGTATTTTTGAATGTGCTTGATGCAAATCTAGCTGTGAAGTGTACAACTGGGGCACAAGTGCTGCCACTGAAGGGATGGGTGTGTGTGGGGCCCAATTTTTGGAAAAAAGGGAGACTCCGCTTGGAGTAAGCCTTGCTTACATTGTTTTTAAAAATGATCCAAGATGCACAGAGCTGGGATCAGGAAAGACTTTGCTACCTACCCCGGTGTCATCCTGGGGACGGTTAAGTATGGCGTATTTTTGAATGTGCTTGATGCAAATCTAGCTGTGAAGTGTACAACTGGGGCACAAGTGCTGCCACTGAAGGGGTGGGTGTGTGTGGGGCCCAATTTTTGGAAAAAAGGGAGACTCCGCTTGGAGTAACCCTTGCTTACATTGTTTTTAAAAACGATCCAAGATGCACAGAGCTGGGATCAGGAAAGACTTTGCCACCTACCCCGGTGTCATCCTGGGGACGGTTAAGTATGGCGTATTTTTGAATGTGCTTGATGCAAATCTAGCTGTGAAGTGTACAACTGGGGCACAAGTGCTGCCACTGAATGGGTAAGTGTGTGTGTGGCCCAATTTTTGGGAAAAAGGGAGACTCCGCTTGGAGTAACCTTGCGGTGATTTACATGATTTTAGAAGGGCATGCCATGCCTATATCTGTGTCTCCTTCTCTTTTTCCTTGTCCTGCTCTTTTGTTTTCACATGAGTATATGTCCTTGTCACTTTCCCATGTGTTTGTGTTGTGTTGTGAGTTGTTTGTCACCTTTTGGACACCTTTGAGGGTGTTTTCTAGGTGTTTTTATGTGTTTGTGATTGCCTGCCATTGTTTCCTGTGCGGTTCGAGTGGTTCATCGAACGTTCGCCGAACCGAACTCGAACGAGACCTCCGTTCGGCGAACCGAACTCGAGCCGAACCGTGACCGGTTCGCTCATCTCTAATAGAGAGACAGGCGCAATATCATAAGCGTCCGTGGATAGATTTAGGATAGATATTTAGAACTGCTCACCTTTGCAGGTTGTGCGCCCCCGCACAACTCCAGTGAAAGCATGTCAGTCCGGGGTATTCCTCCGTTCTGATTGCAGTGTCCAAGCTTATTGAATCCAGACTTATGGTATCGTTGTCGGCTCCTGAACTCCACCGGCTCCTTGGGATTCAGGTTTTCCTCCACGATCCTCCAGTTCCCAGCTGGATTCTATAATGGGTTTTCCATACCTGATGAAAGTATATTGTCTGCTGAAACGCATTGTATTAATAGGAGCTTATAATTAATAAACTACAACATTTAATATCAGCAAGTGGTTCCTTATGCGCTACATTAGACCGAAAGAACTCTTTTACATATGTTTTTCATTAGAGGCAGTGGCTGAATGGTTTGAGTGCTCGCCTAAGAAGCAGTATTTCACGAGTTCTAGCCCCGGCCGTCCCAGTAAAAAATTTAATTTATTTTAAATTAGAATTATTTATTTATAATTCTAATTTAATTCAATTATGCACTGAGGGGAGGAGCCGGACATCAGCTGTGACCCACACCTCTAAAATGGAGCAGTTCATGGAATGAGGCTACATTGCTCTCTCTCTTTCTCTCAGTCAGTCAGTCAGTCTCAGTCAGTCAGTCAGTCTCACTCAGTCAGTCTCACTCAGTCAATCACTCTCAGTTAGTCAGTCAGTCAGTCTCAGTCAGTCAGTCAGTCTCAGTCAGTCAGTCAGTCTCAGTCAGTGTCTGTCAGACAGTGAGTCAGTCAGTCAGTCAGTCTCAGTCAGTCTCAGTCAGTCAGTCTCAGTCAGACAGTGAGTCAGTCTCAGTCAGTCAGTCTCAGTCAGTCAGTCAGTCTCAGTCAGTCAGTGAGTCAGTCAGTCTGTCAGTCAGTCTCAGTCAATCAGTGTCAGTCAGTCAGTCATTCTCAGTCAGTCAGTCAGTCAGTCTCAGTCAATCAGTCAGTCTCAGTCAGTCAGTCTCAGTCAGTCAGTCTCAGTCAGTCAGTCAGTCAGTGAGTCAGTCAGTCAGTCTCAGTCAGTCAGTCAGTCAGTCTCAGTCAATCAGTCAGTCTCAGTCAGTCAGTCTCTCTCAGTCAGTCAGTCTCAGGCAGTCAGTCAGTCTCAGTCAGTCTCAGTCAGTCAGTCTCAGTCAGTCAGTCTCAGTCAGTCAGTCAGTCTCTCTCAGTCAGTCTCAGTCAGTCAGTCTCAGTCAGTCAGTCAGTCAGTCTCAGTCAGTCAGTGAGTCAGTGAGTCAGTCTCAGTCAGTCAGTCAGTCTCAGTAAGTCAGTGTCAGTATCAGTGTCAGTCAGTCTCAGTCAGTCAGTCAGTGTCAGTCAGTCAGTCAGCCAGTCAGTCAGTCAGTCTCAGTCTCAGTCAGTCAGTCTCTCTCTCTCTCTCTCCTCTCTTCTCTCTCTCCTCTCTCTTATCTCTCTCTCCTCTTCTCTCCTCTTCTCTCCTCTTCTCTCCCCTCTCTCTTCTCTCTCTCTTCTCTCTCTTCTCTCTCTCCCCTCTCCCTCTTCTTTCTTCTTCTCTTTCTCTTCTCTCTCTCTCCTCTCTCTCTTCTCTCCTCTTCTCTCTCTCTCTTCTCTCTCTCCCTCTCTCTCCTCTCCTCTTCCCTCTCTCTTTTCTCTCTCTCTTGTCTCTCTCTCCTCTCTCTCTTCTCACCTCCTCTCTCTCTTCTCTCTCTCCTCTCTCTCTTCTCTCTCTTCTCTCTCTCTCCCTCTCTCTTCTCTCCTCTTCTCTCTCGCTTTCTCCCTCTCTCTCTTCTCTTTTCTCTATCTTTTCTCTCTTTGTTCTCTCTCTCTTTTCTCTCTTTTCTCTCTCTCTTCTTTCTCTCAAATTCAAATATGCTTTATTGGCAGGACCAAAATACAATTAGTATTGCCAAAGCAAGAGAAATACAGTAAGTGTGGGGGGAGGGGATCAGGGTTATGGGGAATTGGGGGCACAATTTGGGCTCTGAAAGTCCTTTTAGGGGCATTATGTTCCCCTCAGCTTATGACATTGATTCCTCTTCCCCCAGTAGGATGCAGAGTTTCATCTCCTCGACCATGGATGGAATGTCCGGGGTATTAGTGGTAAGTTTCTGGAAGTGGGAGGCCCTCACTGCTGAGTATTTGTTACAGTGCAGCAGGATATGCACCTCATCCTACAGAGCCCCCTACTGGCAGTGCTGGCACAGTCTGTTCTGCCGCGGCTTGTATGTCTGTTGGTGCTGCCCTGTTTCCACCTCTAGGCTGTGGGCACTCAGTCTGTACAGGCTCAGGGTCTGTCTGTCTTTGGGGTGGCGTAGCCTCTCCAGATATGGGGCCAGATTGTAGTCCCTCCGCATTGACCGGTAGATGGTGTGTTTCTGTGAGTCCTCTAATTCACTCTTCCAATCCTCTATGTATTGCATCTTTCAGCTCTCTCAGATCTCTTTTATTTGGGCTTTTCTCAGGGTGTGTTGCTGAATTTGGCTGTACTGGCTGCCGGGGTTCCTGGCTTGCTCTGGGCTCTGGCTCAGCAGGGCTTTATGATGGTAGGAGCTGGGGTTGCTGTTCTGTATGTGTGCCTGGTGTGATAGCGCCCTCTTGTGTATACTAAGCCATAAGGGGAATCGGCCCAGCTCTGCCCGACAGGCTATGTTTGAGGTGCTGCGATGGACTTGGAGGAGATATTTACAGAACTCCATGTGAAAGACTTCGGTTGTGCTGGAATCCCACTTTGTGGGGTCTGGGTAGGTCACTGGGCCCCATACCTCGCTGCCATACTCTCTCTCTCAGACCTAGCGATGATCAGCTGATGCGGTCACCTGACGGAATCAGCTGACACTATAAGTCGAGCGGTGAGGCCTGCTTTTTACCGCCCGGCCGGCTAAACTATCAGCTGATGCTGTCGGACAGGAGTCTGCACAGAAGTGTGTAGTTTTTGGTTTTTTTATTTGCACTGATGCATCATCTGATTGTATAAAAGCCGTTTATACAATCAGCGCTGTGTCATGTGATTCAGGCCCTTGAACCTGACACATCATCTGATCGCTTTGCCTTCCAGCAAACCGATCAGATGATATTGGATCCGGATTGGATGGCGCGGGACCCTTGACCCAGGATTACTGCGGAGGGGGGTTCTTTATTTCAATAAAGATGGAGTCACTAATTGTGTTGTGTTTTATTTCTAATAAAAATATTTTTCTGTGTGTTGTGTTTTTTTTTATCTGTACTAGAAATTCATGGTGGCCATGTATAATATTGGCGTGACACCATGAATTTCGGGCTAAAGCCTGCTTTACACCTTATGATATCACATATGATATCGTATGCAATCGTACCCGCCCCCATCGTATGTGCGGCATGTTCAATTTGTTGACCGTGTCGCACAAACGATTATTTGCTGTCACACGTACTTACCCTTCCATACGACCTCGATGTGGGCGGCGAACATCCACTTCCTGGAGTGGGAGGGACTTTCGGTGTCACAGCGACGTCACGCGGCAGCCAGCCAATAGAAGCGGAGGGGCAGAGATGAGTGGGACGTAAACATCCCGCCCATCTTCTTCCTTCCGCATTGCCGGCGGGAGCCGCGGGACGCAGGTAAGTTGACTTCATCGTTCCTGGGGTGTCACACACTGCGATGTGTGCTGCCTCAGGAACATTGAACAACCTGACATTCAATTTTTAGTAATTGAACGACATGCATGCGATCAACGTTTTTAAATTCAATCGCAATCGCATGGAGGTTTCCGACGCTACAATGTAACTAACGATGCCGGATGTGCATCACTTACGACGTGACCCCACCGACACATCGTTAGGTACATTGTAGCGTGTAAAGCCCACTTTAGGGCCAGTTGATAATATCAGGCAAGTTTGACCCGGCCAGTAAGAATCTCCAATAAAGGGTTAAAAAAAAAAAGACACCATAGAGAGAAAAAATACTTTAATAGAAATAAATACACAGACACACTTAGAGACTCCATGTTTATTACTCCCTGTCAACCCTCCACGATTCATGGTCTTCTGTCTTCTTTCTCCTTCAACCCATGCAGCTCTGCTACATCAGACAGCGCTGCATGGGAGGAAGACGCTGCTGCTCCCCGTGCACTGCAGTCTATTCACTCAGTGAGAGTGAGCAGAGGCTGCAGACTGTTAGCGGTGACATCACCGCTGACAGGCGGGTTTCTATAGCAACGGTGATCTCCGTTATTGACCGGCTGTGGCAGCCGGGGAATAACGGAATGGGGAAGCAGAACGGGGAAGCCGACCATGTGCCAGAGCATTTCACCGGTAAACGGAGATGCTGGAACGATCACCGCGTACTGGAGAGATGCAATGACAGGACCTAGCATGACATCATACCCATGTGACCAGTCTGTAGCCAATGAGATAATAGACACGTGACTGGTCACATGCTTTTTTTTGACGTCACGGAAGGTCCTATTGTCAGTACTGGTTACCGGGAGGACGCAACGATTATCAGAAGGAAAAGTGGCAGGAGACAGAGTCCAGGACGCATCGCGGGGACCTGTAAGTGTAATGGCAATGTTTATTAACTGTATGTGTACATTTATAATGTGTTTTTATGTGTTTGTGTTTGCCTGCCATTGGCTTTAATGGGGCTCGAGAGGTTCGTCGAACGGTTCGTCGAGCCGAACTCGAACGTGGCCTCCGTTCGATGAACCGAACCGAACTCGAGCCTTTAGAGGCTCGCTCATCTCTAGTCCTCATGTGAGCCAGTTTTTTTGCAGCGTTTGATGGTTTTTGCCACTGCACTTGGGGACACTTTTAAAGTTTTCCCAATTTTTCGGACTGACTGACCTTCATTTTTTAAAGTAATGATGGGCACTCATTTTTCTTTACTTAACTGCTTTTTTCTTGCCATAATTCAAATTCTAACAGTCTATTCAGTAGAACTATCAGCTGTGTATCCACCAGACTTCTACATAACACAACTGATGGTCCCAACCCCATTTATAAGGCTAGAAATCCCACTAATTAAACCTGACAGGGCACACCTGTGAAGTGAAAACCATTTCCGGTGAGTAACTTTTGAAGCTCATCAAGAGAATGCAAAGAGTGTGCAAAGCAGTAATCAAAGCAAAAGGTGGCTACTTTGAAGAACCTACAATATAAGATATATTTTCAGTTGTTTCACACTTTTTTGTTAAGTATTTCATTCCACATGTGTTGATTCATAATTTTGATGCCTTCAATGTGAATCTACCATTTTAAGAGTCATGAAAATTAAGAAAACTCTTTGAATGAGAAGGTGTGTCCAAACGTTTGGTCTGTACTATATATATATATATATATATATATATATTTTTTTTTTTTTAAATGGCTATTATATATACACTCACAACTTTTCTCAAGTCATAGGGGTACTTTGCATGTTGCGACATCGCTACTGCGATATCGTCGGGGTCAAATTGAAAGTGATGCACATCCGGCGCCGGTAGCGACATCTCAACATGTAAAGCCTAGGAGGGAAGATGAACGAGCGTGAAACAGTCAAAAATCGCTGATCTGTGTCATGTCGTTCATTTTCATAATGTCGGTGCGTCCGCAGGTACGATGTTGTTTGTCGTTCCTGCAGCTCCACACATCGCTGTGTGTGAAGCTGCAGGAGCGAGGAACATCTCCTTACCTGCGCCCGCCGTCCACCGGCAATGCGGAAGAGAGAAGGTGGGCGGGATGTTTACATCCCGGTCATCTCCACCCCTCCGCTTCTATTGGACGCCTGCCGTGTGACATCGCTGTGACGCCACACGATCCGCCCCCTTAGGAAGGAGGCGGATCGCCGGCCAGAGCGACGTCGCAGGGTAGGTAAGTGTGTGTGAAGCTGTCGTAGAGATAATGTTCGCTACGGCAGCTATCACAAGATATCACATGTGCGACGGAGGCGGGTACTATCGCCCTCGGCATCGTTATCATCGGCTAGCGATGTCGCAGCGTGCACAGTACCCCTTAGTTTGATAGATATGCACTGTCTGTGGATTGACAAGTTAGAAGAGATTGGAACCTTTGAAATTACTTCCTTTTGATTGTTTCAAGATTTGCAAATTATTTTTTGTCTATGATTGGTTCTGATAGAGGACAGTCCTGTATAAAGATAAAGCACACTTTTAAGTCTGCCATGAGATACATGGTGCAGTATATCACAAAAACTGAGCAATAGATCACTATTATTTTAAATTCACATGTACTGTTTAAAAAGGACACCAATCAATTATATTATGTCAGATTGACAGTGGGATTTAACTGGTTACAGTAGTGGGCGATTGAATCAGCTGTCATACGTGGGGAAAGATGCGAGCTCAGCATTTGAACATGCATCAATAGCAGGGACACTACCTTTGACGAACATGTACAGCAAAGGCAGTGAAAGGATCAATATTCATCATTTAAATTTTTTTAATACAATGCAAGTTTAGTATCATCACATTCATACTGATATGGACAAACATCTTTCTAGGTGATTCACTACAGATTAAATGTAAAAAAAAAAAACAACCTAAAATTAAATAAACAATTGTGAAATTGTATTTTTTTTTTCAATTTAACTACCAATTTTTAATTAAATTGTATTATTAAATTGATGGTTTCTTTCAATAGTACAACTAGTCCCACAAAAAACAAGCCCTCTTTTGGCTTTGTCAGGATGAAAATAAAAAAGCTATAGCTTTTGAGAGGAGAAAAGGCCGCTTTACACGCAACGACATCGGTAACGAGATGTCGTTGGGGTCACGGAATTCGTGACGCACATCCGGCCTCGTTAGGGACGTCGTTGCGTGTGAAACGCACGAACGACCGTTAACGATCAAAATTACTCACCTAATCGTTGATCGTTGATGCGTCGTTCTAATCCCAATTATCGTTGCTGTTGCAGGACGCAGGTTGTTTGTCGTTCCTGCGGCAGCACACATCGCTATGTGTGACACTGCAGGAACGAGGAACATCACCGTCCCTGCGGCCGCCGACAATGAGGGAGGAAAGAGGTGGGCGGGATGTTCCATCATCTACGCCCCTCCGCTTCTATTGAGCGGCCGCTTAGTGATGTCGCTGTGACGCCGCATGAACCGCCCCCTTAGAAAGGGGGCGTAAAGTGCCCTAAAGAAAGATTAAAAATCACTCGGCCCTTAAGTGGTTAAAGAGGACCTGCCTTCAGGAGAAATGTTGGTATTTCATTCTTACTGCTTCCCTAACTATGTAGTGATTTTTTTTTTTAATACTCCATATGGTTACAGAGAGATCGGTCTTTTTTATTTAATTATTTATTGTTATGGTGTTTAGAAGGGGATATGGTTCACATGATTATGTGGGGGCACATTTTTAGGATGCTCTACAAAATGACCCTGTGAGCCACATCTCCTTGTAAAGACCATAAAAATTATTATTACATAAAAACTTTCATATCTTTGTAACTATATAGGGGATGCTGCCCCACCACCGTGCGGAGCTGCCGCCCCGCCACCGTGCGGAGCTGCCACCCAACCTACACCCCACCTACTGTCTCCTTCCCAAAATCCTTTAGAATGTAAGCCCGCAAGGGCAGGGCCCTCTTCCCTGTGTACTAGTGTGTCTATTGAAACTTGTATATGTATTCTGTATGTAACCCCCTTCTCATGTACAGCACCATGGAATCAATGGTGCTCTATAGATAAATAATAATAATAATAATAATAAAAATAATAATAATAATAATAAATACTAAAGGGCGTAGTGGCAATAAAATAAGACTAAAGACTAGAGATGAGCGAACCGGTCGCGGTTCGGCTCGAGTTCGGTTCGCCGAACGGGCGTATCGTTCGAGTTCGGTTCGGCGAACGTTCGACGAACCGAACTCGAACCGCATAGGAAACAATAGGAGGCAATCACAAACACATAAAAACACATTATAAATGTACACATACAGTTAATAAACATTGCCATAACACTTACCGGCCCCCGCGATCCCTCCTGCACTCTGTCTCCTGCCGCTATTCCATCCGATGATCGCTGAATCCTCCCGGTAACCAGCACTGCCAGCAGTGATACAGGACCTATCGTGACGTGAAAAATAGCCATGTGACCAGTCACGTGCCTGTTATCTCATTGGCTACAGACTGGTCACATGACTATGATGCGTCATGTAGGACCTGTCATTGCATCTCTCTGTTACACGGTGCACGTTTGTGTATCACCGTGTACCGGCGACATGCTCTAGCTCGACTCCCCGCACTGCTTCCCTGTTCCCTTAAGGTACCATCACACTAAGCGACCCTCCAGCGATCCCACCAGCAACCTGACCTGGCAGGGATCGCTGGAGCGTCGCTGCACGGGTTGCTGGTGAGCTGTCACACAGGCAGATCTCACCAGCAACCAGTGACCAGCCCCCAGCCAGCAGCACACGTG
Organism: Anomaloglossus baeobatrachus; assembly: GCF_048569485.1. Classification (NCBI taxonomy): domain Eukaryota; kingdom Metazoa; phylum Chordata; class Amphibia; order Anura; family Aromobatidae; genus Anomaloglossus; species Anomaloglossus baeobatrachus. The sequence continues at coordinate 529,590,154 of NC_134354.1, forward strand.
GAAGCAATGCTGCGCTTGGTAACTAAGGTAAATATCGGGTAACCAACCCGATATTTACCTTGGTTACCAGCGCACACCGCTTAGCGCTGGCTCCCTGCACTCCTAGCTACAGTACACAGCGGGTTAATTTAACCCAATGTGTAGTCTGGCTATGTGTGCAGGGAGCAGGGGGCTGGCACTGGCAGCGTGAGAGTGCCGGATGCTGGTAACTACGGTAAACATCGGGTAACCAAGGAAAGGGCTTCTGGGTTACCCGATGTTTACCGTAGTTACCAGTGTCCACAGAAGTCGGCTCCTGACCAGCTGACACAGCCGGTCAATCACGGAGATCACCGTTGCCATAGCAACGCGCTTGGTAGCGGTGACGGGGACGTCCCGCTACCAGCACGCAGCGGCACCGGAATCACGTGATCGGAGCAGCGTTGCTATGGCAACCCGTGCCACCGCTTACAGCCGGGAGCCTGTGGTCACTCTCACAGAGTGATTTCTGCACAGAGCACAGCGTCTTCCCCCATGCAGGCTGTGCTGTCTGATGGAGCAGAGCTGCATGTGTTGAAGGGGAAAGAAGACAGAAGAGTAGGATTGTGGAGGGGTGACAGGGGGTAATAAAGATGGAGTCTCTAATGTGTCTGTGTATTTATTTCTATTAAAGTATTTTTTCTCTGTGTGGTGTTTTTTTTTAACCCTTTATTGGAGATTCTTAATGGTCGGGTCAAACGTGCCTGACATTAAGAATCTCTGGCTTAATACTGGCTAGTAAAACAAAGCCAGTATTAACTCATGATTACCCAACAAGCCACCCGGCTCCAGGGCTGTTGGAAGAGTTGGATACAGCGCCAGATGATGGCGCTTCTATGAGAGCGCCATTTTCTGGGGCGGCTGCGGACTGCAATTCGCAGCAGAGGGGCCCAGAAACCTCGGGCTAACCTGTGCTGTGGATTCCAATCCCCAGCTGCCTAGTTGTACCCGGCTGGACACAAAAATGGGGCGAAGCCTACGTCGTTTTTTTTTGTTTTTTTTTTTAATTATTTCATAAAATTCATGAATTAATTAAAAAAACGGCTTCACTATATTTTTAGTTCCCAGCCGGGTACAAATAGGCAGCTGGGGGTTGGGGGCAGCCCGTACCTGCCTGCTGTACCTGGCTAACATACAAAAATATGGCGAAGCGCACGTCATTTTTTTTGGAGTTTTTTGGCAAAAAAAATAAAAAATGCTTCCCTGGATTTTCCATTGCCAGTGAAGGTAACACCAAGCAGTGGGGGTTAGCAGCCAGTAGCTGCTTGGATTACCCTTAGCTAGCAATACAAAAAATGCAGCGGGAGCCCATATATATTTTTTTTAATTATTTATTTAAATAACTAAAAACAAAAAGGGCTTCCCTATATTTTGATTGCCTGACATGACAGTGCTGTAAAAATAAATCTTTAAAAAAATGACGTAGCGCTCCGCGGTATTTTTGATTCTCAGTGCAGATAAAGCAGACAGCTGCGGGTTGCCACCCCCATCTGCCTGGCGTTACCTTGGCTGGCAATCAAATACAGAGAAGCCCATTAATTTTTTTATTTAAAATATAGTTAAAAAAAAATGATGTTGGGTTCCCCATTTTTGATAGCCAGCTAGGGTAAAGCATACGGCTGTAGCCTGAAAACCACAGCTGGCAGCTTTACCGTGGTTGGGGATCCAATGTGGAGGTCACCCACAAGGCTCTTTTTTTATAATTATTTTATAAATAATAATAATTACAAAAAAAAAGTAGGGTCCCCCCCAAATTGGATCACCAGCCAAGGTAAAGCGGACAACTGTGGTCTGGTATTCTCAGGGTGGGAAGGTCCATAGTTATTGGGCCTTCACAGCCTAAAAATAGCAGGCCGCAGGCGCCCCAGAAGTGGCGCATGCACTAGATGCGCCACTCCTGGCGCTTCACCCCAGCTCATCCCGTGCCCTGGTGCAGTGGCAAACGGGGTAATAAATGGGGTTGATACTAGTTGTTAAGTCACCTGACATCAAGCCCAGCAGTTTGTAATGTTATGGCGTCTATCAGATACCCGACATCATAGACTGTCAGTACTAACAAAAAAATCGACAAAAAAAATGTATTTGAAAGAAAATGTCCCAAAACATTCCCTCTTCCACAAATTTATTGTAAGGAAAAAACGGGAACGTATTCCCGATTTTCTAGGAGTGCAGACCCTCCATGTGAGGAGTGTGGGTGCAATGAATCTGCACCCACTCTCCCCGGGTCCACAGCAGCAGAGTCCATGTCGTAACGGTTGCTACCAAAGCTGCAATGCCCTGCTCATGAGGTAAGGTCATGCCTAATCAGGAGAACTATTCTACATTTCCAAATATTGGTATTTGCTGATATTATTGCTATTCCACCTACAGAGCTCGCTATTTAGATGTGTTTTCTTGTGGCATATAACGGACTCTCATGTTTGGTAGTCATTCAGCAGGGCAACTATAAAATCAAATGCCTCCATTTGGAAATGTAGTATATAGCTCTCCTGATCAACTATGTTCCTTACCTCATGAGCAGGGCATTGCAGTAATAATAATAATTTATTCATTTATTTAGCGCTATTACTTCCATAGCGCTTTGCATACATTGCGAACACTGTCCCCATTGGGGCTCACAATCTAAATTCCCTATCTGTATGTCTTTGGAGTGTGGGAGGAAACCGGAGAACCCGGAGGAAACCCACGCAAACACGGGGAGAACATACAAACTCCTTGCAGATGGTGTCCTTGGTGGGAATTGAACCCAGGACTTCAGCGCTGCAAGACTGCAGTGCTAACCACTGAGCCACCACAAGACTGCAGTGCTAACCACTGAGCCACCGTGCCGCCCATTTAGCTTACAGATGCATAACCACCACTCACTGTGTCTGAACACAGGAACTTGAGCTGACAGTCGCTCTGTGCATGCGGCAGCGTCTATTGTGAAGGAGAGGGCCGCGGGGATCAACGCTGCACAGGTACCGTGGGACACCGGGGAACACTGGTGGAGTTATAGGGGGTGACTTGGCAGGGCCTATCATCGGTATACGGTGTATACCTGTGATCACGTGAGCGGGGACCGGAAAAACCGTCCTGAATCAGGATCTCCAGGGTCTTAGCTACGCCTGAAATCCCGGAGATTTTCTGACGCTGGGGGGCGCTATTCACTTATTTCTGCCTGCTGTTTATAAACGGCAGATCAGAATAAGGCTACATTAACACGACCGATCCATTTTTGCAGTCTGCAAAAAACAGTCCTTTTTTTTTCACGGGTGCATCCGTGTGGCATCCGTTTCCGTTCCGTAGATGGTCCGTATGTCATCTGTCTGTCATCCATGTGCCTTCCGTTTTTTTTGCGTACTGCAAAAAAACTGAAGGAGGGAAAATACATAAATTTACCCAGGATCCATAGCTTCAACCTACATGAGGCGGTCACATGTTCACTCCAGTGCCATTTTCTACTGCTTTTCACAGCATAGAGCGCTCTGGTGATTTTCTTGTGCTTGTACACTTCATATCAGTCTTTTCTGTCATTATAATGGCAGAAAGACACATAATTTCCCACTCTCCTGCATTTTGTAATTTTGCACCCTTTGGTGCCTTTCATGTGGCACTAAGGGGTGCTTAGCTTTGTATTTAGCCAAAAAAATGAAAAAAAAAATGACGTAGGGTTCCCCCTATTTTTGTAGCCAGCTAGGGTAAAGCAGACGGCTGCAGCCTGCAGACCACAGCTGGCAGCTTCACCTTGGCTGGTAATCCAAAACTGAGGCACCCCACGCTGTTATTTTAAATTAAATAAATAATTAAAAAAAAAAAACATGTAGGGGTCCCCCAAAATGGATCACCAGCCAAGGTAAAGCAGACAGCTGGTGTCTGATATTCTCAGACTAGGGAGGTCCATGGTTATTGGACTCTCCCCAGCCTAAAAATAGCAGGCCGCAGCCGCCCCAGAAGTGGCGCATCCATTAGATGCGCCAATCCTGGTGCTTCGCCCCAGCTCATCCCGCGCCCTGGTGCGGTGGCAAACGGGGTAATATATGGAGTTAATACCAGATGTGTAATGTCACCTGGCATCAAGCCCTGGGGTTGGTGAGGTCAGGCGTCTATCAGATACCCGACATCACCAACCCAGTCAGTAATAAAAGAAAATAGACGACAAACACATTTTTATTTGAAAAAACACTCCCCAATTTAATCCCTCTTTAACAATTTATTAGAAAGAAAAACAAATCCAGGTCTGGTGTAATCCAAGGGGTTGCCATGACGATCCACACTGTCCCAGTCAATGAAGAGCAGGATGTTCCCCATTGGCTGGAAGAGCAGTGCAGTGACCTGAGCTAACATCAATGGGTCAGCCCAGGTCACTGCAGGGGATGACAAGTGCTGCTGTCAGCGAGGTACATTACCTGCGCTGATCTCCTGCACACTGACTTCAATCATCTTCACAGCCAAGTATCGCGAGCGGCCCGTGACGTCACCGCTAGTCACAGTCTCGGGTCGGAAGCGAAAGAAGGTGAAGTGACAAGCGGCGCCATGGAGGACAGTGACAGCGTTGAGGTCGGGACTTCATCACCGCAGGTAAGCCGAGTGGGACCATGTGTGCAGAGTGCAAGGTGGGCGGAGCCTAGCGGGGTAATGTGTGCAGAGTGCCAGGTGGGCGGAGCCTAGCAGGGTAATGTGTGCAGAGTGCCAGGTGGGCGGAGCCTAGCAGTGCCACGTGTGCAGAATGCCAGGTGGGCGGAGCCTAGCGGGGTAATGTTTGCAGAGTGCCAGGTGGGCGGAGCCTAGCGGGACCATGTGTGCAGAGTGTCAGGTGGGCGGAGCCTAGCGGGACCATGTGTGCAGAGTGTCAGGTGGGCGGAGCTTAGCGGGACCATGTGTGCAGAGTGCCAGGTGGGCGGAGCCTAGCGGGGTCATGTGGCGCTAAGGACGTCAGTGTCGTGGACTGCATGGCTGGGGACAGGTGAGTGTGAGTGTGTGTGTGTGTGTATGTATGTGTACATGCCGTGTGCAGGAGGGGGTGGAACGAGCTGAGCGGGGAAGTGTCGGCTTCCTGCACATGTAACTAGGATAAATATTGGGTTACTAACCAAAGCGCTTTGCTTGGATACCCGATGTTTATCTTGGTTACCAGCTTCTGGCAGGCTGCCAGCAATGGCTCCTGCACACTGTAGCTGTAAAAAGCCCTGCTTTTTGCTGCTAGAACCGTTCTCGAACGTATCTAGAACTATCGAACTTCAGCAAAAAGCTCGAGTTCTAGTTCGATCTAGAACACCCTCCAAAATCACTCGAACCGCGAACTGGAGAACCTCGAACCGCGCTCAACTCTACTAAAGACTGGTCCCTTTTTACAAACCCACTAAGGCACTAGTTACTCATCTGATTACTGACATCCTATCACTCAGATATCTTCAAAGGAGATTTTTTCCTTTTTACCACCCCAAACGTAGTGAGGAGAAGTTTGCTGGGGGCACTATTTAGGAAAAACAAATGCACTTACCTATTTTAATATAAATAATTTTACATAACCAGCACCACTCGGTATCACACAATGGTATTTGCTTTATGATTATGTGATTCTTTCATTTATTCTTATGGAATCTGAAAGCAATAGATGTCTCGTCTAAATCTAATCTCATCAATTACAAAACTTAGTACTAAATCTTATAAAGAACATTTTTAGTATGTTAAAATACTGTATTTTCAAAAGTGTCTAGACCAGTATTTCTCAAAGTCCATTCCTTACAGCCCCCAACAGGTCATCTTTTCAGATTTCCGTAGCATTGAACAGGTAATGGAATACTTATCAAGGAAGCACATGTGCAATACTGGGCAGTGAGGGCTGGAGTTTGGGAACCCCTGATCTAGATGGACTTAAATTACTGTATATCCAAAGGCTTGTCAAACATCTAATTTCAAAAGCATGAGTGTAACCTTGCAGTTTGTAATACCTTTCAAAACAATTTTGTAAAGGCCTGAAGATTATGCAAGGTTATGCATGATGCTGAGTTTGGCATACATTGGACCATTTTGAAAATTTTTGACAGCCAGTGGTTCCCCCCACCATATTTATAAATGGGAATTATATTTGTTAGGTCCTGGTGGTGGATTCTCTGGACCGTGCACCGGACTCCCCTGGAGAGGCAACCAAGAGCTAACCCCTATACAGGGACTGCCTGGTCGCCCCACCAGAGAGCCTAAATGCACAGCAGCCAGAACACAGGCGATATGGAGTCCAAGTCCTACAGAAGTGGCACGGGAGAGGAGTAGGAGTCCAATGGTAACTGGAGGCAGGCCAACTGGCGGGAATCGGGTACAGGTGCCGAGTAGTTCCAGCCGACGGAATCCGTATCCAGCGGGACGTGCAGGCTGAAGTATCCAGGTGAAGTCCAGGTGACGGGTTCAGACTGACAGGAGTTGGCGGGATCCTCAGTACACAGTCACCGGGACACTTCCTGCGAGATCGGTACTCTGGGACCAGGTCAGGAAAGCAGACGGGCTCTGCGGAAGACACAGGGTTAATTGTGTTGCAAGGCACAGAGAGACCTGACATTTAGCTCTAAGAAACACGTTGCTCAGGCGCCGCCCACATGGAAAGGGAAGCCTTATATACCCTGTCCCAGTATCATGACATATCCTGCTTCAGGAGTGCTGGGCCTATAAGTTAAGGTGAGAGGGCGCGGCCCCACCCTATACACATGCATGGGCTTCAGAATCAGAGCCAGACAACTCAGTCAGACCACTCAGAGTCAGACACAAGGGAGCAGGACGCAGGGGAGCATGAGCGGGAGCGGCAGCCGTGACCAGTGGGCACGTGGACCGGATCAGTGGGTAAGGAGCGGTGCCGTGATGGCGGGAGTGTGACAATATGGTATTATGTTGCATTTGCAGTACATAGTAGCATTGTTCTAATGGAAAGTGGGGCAATGCATTGTGCATAATGCCCTATAAGGTCACTTGCTTAAGGAGGACCAACCACCAGAATTTTCCTATATAAACTAAAGTCAGCGCTATACTGGTGCTAGGATGCTGATTGTAAACATACTTTTAATGGGGAGATCAGATGTATGCTTTCTGAAATATAGGCAAGTAAAGTTTGTGAAATGTACTCTAACTTTGATTGCTGGGTGCTGCAAAATATCTAATATCTAATAGGTGGGTCAGCTTTTGCTACTTATCCCCACCCCTGGTGCATGCCTGTCTTTGCTCCCCCCTGTCCTTCCTCCTCCTGTAATAACAGAGACAGATGGGAGGAAGGACAGGCAGGCAGACAGAGGTGGGAATAGCTATCAAAACCCAACCCACCTATTAGATATTCTACAGTACCTATCAATCAAGTAACGGTGCGTTTCCCAACCTTTACTTGCCTATTTTTCAGAAACTATACATCCGATCTTACAGCTAAAGGTATGTATAGAATCAGCATCCTAGCAACAGTATAGCACTGGCTTTAGTTTATATAGGAAAATCCTGGTGATTGATTCTCTTTAATGTACAGGTTTTTGAATGGGCTTAATAGGATTGGATATAAGCCCTTTACATCTGTTTGTCCAATGTTTGTTATCTTTACCACATCTTTAAATTTGAATACAATTATGCCTTAAAATATTGGAAAGGTGGAACAGTTTTTGTAATATTATCTAAAAAAATTCAAGAAACTTACTTGGAAAATAAGGGATAAAGTTGTTTTACACAGCTGAAACACATGCAACCTCCCAGTAACCCAAAATAATTCAATAATAAATAGAATTGATGCATTAGAACTATATATAAGCTCCCTTATCGTATGATGATACATTCTGGCACCCATTTCTAAGAAGTCTACGAAGGATGTTCAGCCTAAACCTAAAGGCAATTTAATAAATTATTGTGAATTGCAGCATCACTCAGTAAATTGGACAAGGTAGAGGATTTGTGAGATCTCACTACTTAAAAGCAGCACTACAGTCAATAAAATCCCTATATTTTTTTCAGCTGGTGACAGTAGCAGCCTCTACAAATCTCATATGTAAAGCCCATTAGTTAAAGCTGTGTTATTTACCAAAGCTTCCAAACACATCTAGAATACACATGCATATTTTGTTATCCCCATGGATTCAATCACCAGGGAAAGTATTTATTACCTGAATTTACGTTACATGAAAAATCTAAATTATAGTAACAAATGAGGAATTAGCATTGACATCTTAGCATAAATGTCAGAAGGGTAGAGAAATATAAATCTATTTGAATGTTTCCTAATAGTCAATATGTTTCATAAGAATTTCAACCATATAAATCCAGTAAAGTCAAGAAAAATAATAATAGTTAAAATATAGAATTGCTCCAATTCATCAATGTTTTAGGGTGGCTTTGCACGTTGCAACATCGCACGTGCGATGTCGGTGGGGTCAAATCGAAAGTGACGCACATCCGGCGTCACTTTCAACATCGTAGTGTGTAAATCCTAGATGATACGATGAACGAGCGCAAAAGCGTCGTTATCGTATCATCGGTGTATTCTCCGACATTTCCATAATGCCGGTGCCGCGACAGGTACGATGTTGCTCCTTGTTCCTGTGGCAGCACACATCGCTGTGTGTGAAGCCGCAGGAGCGAGGAACATCACCTTACCTGCCGCCGGCGGCTATATGGAAGGAAGGAGGTGGGCGGGATGTTTACATCCTGCTCATCTCCGCCCCTCCGCCGCTATTGGCCGCCTGCCGTGTGACGTCGCTATGACGCCGCACGACCCGCCCCCTTAGGAAGGAGGCGGTTCGCCGGCCAGAGCGACGGTCGCAGGGCAGGTGAGTGCATGTGAAGCTGGCGTAGCGATAATTTTTGCTATGCCAGCTATCCCAAGATATCGCTGCTGCGACGGGGGCGGGGACTATCGCGTGCGACATCACAGCATCGGCTTGTGATGTTGCAACGTGCAAAGCCTGCCTTACACTCGGAAATTGTGAACAACGTAAGAAAAAATCTCGTGACTTTTTGCATTTTCACTCACTGTTTGCCCAGCTTTGACAAAGTAGGGCATGGTTGGGCATGATAAAATTCCTGAAAAGGTGGAATACGATTTGTGGTGAGGAGCACGTAGATTCATTAAGAAGAGGCATGCGCCTGTTCATCAATCAGAGGCCTTGCACCCACACTGCCCCATCATCAAAACCACTGAAATAAACAATAATCTTGATAAATCTTTGCCGTGAGGGGCCACGTTGAACTTCCAGTGACCAGTATGAGAGAGTGTGTGAATGATAACACCAAATTTATCACACCTGCTCCCCATTCACACCTGAGAACTCATAACACTAATGAGTCACATGATACCAAGGTAAAAAAATGGCCATTTTCACTTAGGGGTGTACTTGCTTTTGTTGCCAGTGGTTTTGACAGTAAGGGTATCTGCCTACGATGCGGACATGCTGTGTCATGCTGGGCCGTGAGTACTCTACATAGTAGATCACAGCTGCCCATGCCCACGATCAGAGTTTGGGCCGCTGCAGACTTTCTCTTTGTTCTTGTTGCAGAGAGCACTCACGGCTCTGTATCAATAAATTGACATTCAACAGCTCTGGAGGCCGCACCACAGGTCAGTTTACACTATAGGAAAAAACATGCACAGTGGGCATAGAATTTCTATAAATCCCATCCACTCTGCTTCTACTGTACAACGCAGGGTTTTGGACACAGCAAAAACATGATGCGTGTGAAACGCTGTGACCCCTGATCGTGGGCACGCATCCCAATGGCTGTGTGATGAGTTATTTAAAGGGTACAACAAATTTTCACAGTTATACAAGCTGTACACTGACTACATTACATTGTATAAAAAAAGTTATATCTTCAGTGTTATCCCATGAAAAGATATTTGGGGTTCCCATTGTCCATTTTGTAATGGGGTCTGCTGAAAGCCAGAAATTTCTTTGGAACTATTCAGTTGAAGTCTCCATTTTCAGCTCTCTCATAGTGCTGGTATTCCTCCAGGTCAAATGTGCTAAAATCAAAGAATTCATAATGCAATGCCTTGTGCACAACATAGAAACAGCCAAGGAGCGTTAGATGAAAATTACAGGTACCGAATTAGGTATCCTTAAATGGAAGATAAGTCCCATTTCACATCTGCAAAATTCAGTACATTTCATCTGGAAGTTTCTTCAAGTATATGATAGCGTAACTTCCTATTAAAAAGGCAGCGTTGGCCAGTTTTTTTGTGTCACAGTCGGTGTAATGGACGATTTTCTTTTTTTTTGCTCCCGGCAGTTTAACCCCCTTGAATGCAGTGATCAATGCGATCGCAGCATTTAGGAGGCAGGGAGAGGGATCGCTTATCTCTCCCTGGTGATCGGGTCCCTGGAATGGAATGCGATCACAGGGACCCCATCACTGCCATAGTAACCCTGGGTTGTCATAATGATGACCACGGGTTACTGAGCTATGGAGAGCCTCACAGGCCATGCTGAATGCATAGTGTGTGAGGCGAAGTGATGTGCTATAATTCCTTGTAGTGATAAAGCATTGCAGCAGATTATAGAAACACAGAAAATAAATGCAGAAACAATTGACATGCTGCTTCATTTTTCAGCAACAAAATCTGCAAGAAAAAAGAAGCAGTATGTGCACAGCAAGTCAGGATTGTCATAGACTTTGCTGGGATGCATTTTCCTTGCTTTTATTGATTAAAAAAAGCAAGGAACGATGCTAGAAAATATGCAAAAATCTCAACGTGGGCACACGGCCTAAAATCCAACTCCCAGATGTATAAACTTTATTGCTTATTGGTTTAACGCATATCAAATTATGTGTGTTTGTGTAATGAGGGAAGGTGTGGTCTATAGACCACCTTTAATCCGGGAGTGCAGAATTATTAGGTAGCTATTACGTGAGATACAATATGTTCTAGGTAAAGACAAATATTGTGGATTGTAGCATGAGTTTTATTTCTATATCTATTAGAGTAGCTGCTAGATGAATATATTAATATTTACCACTGACAGGTATATTGAAGAATAGTTCAGAAGCTTAGTTCATGTGCCCGGAGGCTCCATTTCTATTAGTAGAGCCTGCCTCTGGATCCCTCCTAGGAACTACAATAAGCAGCACTCTAGGAAGCAGAGGACACATTGTTAAATAAAAGAAGAAATGTTAGTATCAAAAGTAAAGTACATGACTTCCACCACCTTTAAACATTCATACAAAAATTCTAGTGAAACCTTATGAAGTTCTGATATTTTAGTGGCCAGGGAGATTAAAGGATTAATATGTAGGCTAAAGTTAAGTAGCTTTGTAAACACATTACTTAAAGAGATGAGCGTGCACTGAAATACTTGAGTGCTCATTACTGGAATCAAGTGGGTCCGACACTCATACCCGCTCAATTAGAGTAATGCCCCCATCACATTTAGCAACTTACCAGCAATCCCGAAAACGATGTGATCGGAAAAGGATCGCTGGTAAGTCATTGGTGAGATGTCACACACTCAGATCTTACCAACGACGCAGTAACGATCAGCGACCTGTATAACAATCTCGGCGGGCGTTGGGACTGTGTTAGGAGGTCGTTGGTACGCAGAGATGCATCTTGCCCAGCAGGACATCGCTTTTGAAGGAAATGGTCCCAACCATTTAGCAACGACTAGCAATCTCACAGCAGGGGCCTGATCGCTGTTAGGTGTCACACATAACGAGATCGCTGCTGCATCACGAAAACGATGTGAAAAAAAGTAGTGATGTAGCAACGATCTTGTTAGCGATCTCGACCACTGGACCCATCTCTGACTCCCCGGTCACTGCTAGAAAGTAAAAAATTATTTTTTTTTTTAAAAAAGCATGGGTTCCCCCCATTTATGAATAGAGAGGAACAAAACTGTGGAAGTTTGTCTTGGTGAATGCAGCCAAACCGACCCTCCACGATTTTAGACTTGACCCAAACCCCAATGGAAGTCACTGATTGGCAGTTCAGATCTCGGCACAAATGCAGCCAGCCATAAGCAGGACACTTCCGGGGGAGGGAGGGAAGGTTTTTTTTTTTGGAGGGGCAGTATCACACTACATCAGACCCTGAGTGCAAGCTATTCAAACACTGCAAGCGGCTCGCACTGGGCTGAGCAATGAGTATACCTGAGCACAGCGATGCTGGTGCAAGGTGTCAGCATACATAAAGCACCCGGACCCGAAACCAAACTCTGTTTTTTTTTTGTTTTGACAGTTGGTACTCGGCACAAAAACCGAACACCGAACATTGGGTTAATTCATCTCTATTTAAAGCCTGGTTTACACGCTTCAATAGATCTTTCAATCCGTCGTCGGGGTCAAGTTGTAAGTGATGCACATCCGGCATTGTTCGTGACGTATTTGCGTGTGAAACCTACGTGCAATCAAGATTGAACGAAAATACGGTGATCGCATACACGTTGTTTATTCCTCATACATTGGACGTTTTGTTGTATGAACCTAGTCAATTGTAACGTGTGACATCCCTCATACGATTTTGGTGTCTGAGGCTGTGTGCGCAGGTGTGCGCTCTGCACCGCAGCTTAAAAAAGGTCTGCTTCAGAGCGCAGCTGAAAAGCTGCGTTCTGAAGCGCCTCACAATGTCTGTCATTCACTAATCTCTGTCAGTCCATCACTATCTCTGTCCCTCTCTCTCTGTCCATGTCAGTCTATCCCCCTCTCTCATATACTCACTGTTCCCCGATCACCGGCGCTGCACGGCATTCACACTGGTCCGGCGGCTTTTACTGTTTTGAAAAAGTCGGCCGCCCATTAAACAATCTCGTATTCCCTGCTTTCCCCGCCCACCGGCGCCTATGATTGGTTACAGTGAGACACGCCCCCACGCTGAGTGACAGGTGTCACACTGCACCCAATCACAGCAGCCGGTGGGCGTGTCTATACTGTGCAGTGAAATAAATAATTAAATAATTAAAAAAAACGGCGTGCGGTCCCCCCAAATTTTAATACCAGCCAGATAAAGCCATACGGCTGAAGGCTGGTATTCTCAGGATGGGGAGCTCCACGTTATGGGGAGCCCCCCAGCCTAACAATATCAGCCAACAGCCGCCCAGAATTGCCGCATGCATTATATGCGATAGTTCTGGGGCTGTACCCGGCTCTTCCCGATTTGCCCTGATGCGTTGGCAAATCGGGGTAATAAGGAGTTATTGGCAGCCCATAGCTGCCAATAAGTCCTAGATTAATCATGTCAGGCGTCTATGAGACACCTTCCATGATTAATCTGTAAGTTACAGTAAATAAACACACACACCCGAAAAAATCCTTTATTAGAAATAAAAAACACAAACACATTCCCTGGTTCACCACTTTAATCAGCCCCAAAAAGCCCTCCATGTCCGGCGTAATCCAGGATGGTCCAGCGTCGCTTCCAGCGCTGCTGCATGGAGGTGACAGGAGCTACAGCAGACACAGCCGCTCCGGTCACCTCCACACAGCTAATGAAGACAGCCGTGCGATCAGCTGAGCTGTCAGTGAGGTTACCCGCTGTCACTGGATACAGCGGTGGATGCAGCAGTGGCCGCGGGTAACCTCAGTGACAGCTCAGCTGATCGCGCGGCTGTCTTCATTTGCTGTGTGGAGGTGACCGGAGCGGCTGTGTCTGCTGCAGCTCCGGTCACCTCCATGCAGCAGCGCTGGATGCGACGCTGGATCATCCTGGAGTACGCCGGACATGGAGGGCTTTTTGGGGCTGATTAAAGTGGTGAACCAGGGTATATGTGTGTGTTTTTTATTTCTAATAAAGGATTTTTTCGGGTGTGTGTGTGTTTATTTACTGTAATTTACAGATTAATCATGGAAGGTGTCTCATAGACGCCTGACATGATTAATCTAGGACTTATTGGCAGCTATGGGCTGCCAATAACTCCTTATTACCCCGATTTGCCAACGCACCAGGGCAAATCGGGAAGAGCCGGGTACAGCCCCAGAACTGTCGCATCTAATGTATGCGGCAATTCTGGGCGGCTGTTGGCTGATATTGTTAGGCTGGGGGGCTCCCCATAACGTGGAGCTCCCCATCCTGAGAATACCAGCCTTCAGCCGTATGGCTTTATCTGGCTGGTTTTAAAATTGGGGGGGGACCGCACGCCGTTTTTTTTAATTATTTAATTATTTATTTCACTACACAGTATAGACACGCCCACCGGCTGCTGTGATTGGGTGCAGTGTGACACCTGTCACTCAGCGTGGGGGCGTGTCTCACTGTAACCAATCATAGGCGCCGGTGGGCGGGGAAAGCAGGGAATATGAGATTGTTTAATGGGCGGCCGGCTTTTTCAAAACAGTAAAAGCCGCCGGAGCAGTGTGGATGCCGTGCAGCATCGGGGATCGGTGAGTATATGAGAGAGGGCTGCTCAATTCAGTTACTCAGGGGATTAGTGGTCACCGGTGAGTCCTTCACTGGTGACCGCTAATCAGGACGCGACACAGACAGAGCCGCAGCATGACAATGAAGTCGGGTGAGGTTCACCCGAGTTCATTCTGACAGTGCGGCTCTGTCTGTGTCTGCTGTCATCTGCCATTCAGCTCTGCTACATGGCTGTCTGTGTCTGCTGTCAGCGGCCATGTAGCAGAGCTGAACGGCAGATGACATAGTAAAAACGCATCTCTACATTACACACGCTTGGCAAGTCAATAAATAAAAAAAAAAAAAGGTGCCCAATGCATACGTCACAGAACACATGATCTAAAGGATCGCACACAAAATTGATCAATTTAACATAGACTACTAACGCTCGTGTGACAGCAAATGAACGACCTACGTGCAATCTCATTCAATCGCATATGCGACCTGGGCGTGTCACATCTCATACGAGATCGCATACCTAATTGTAAGGTGTAAAGCTGGCTTTAGAGTACCAGTCAAGGTAAATCAGACAACTGAGGGTTGGTATTATCAAGCTGCGAAGGTCCAAACACCTCCATTACTAACCCAGTATGTATAAAGTGAAAAAACACATACAGGAAAAAAATTGTTTATATGTAAAAAGAATCCCCCACACGTTCCCTTGTTCACCAATTTATTAAAAATTTTTATCGCAAAGCTTCGACAGAATTTAAGATCCAGGACTCCAACTCCGGTATTTGTGAGTAGCAGTAAAGTATGGCTATTAACAGGCACTGGGTTACGATAACTCTTATCAGAGCTGCTGGATCTCGCCGGACACAGCAAGGAACCAGCAGCCCTCCAACTCTGCCAGTAACAGTTGCCAGAGTTGGAGTCCTTTAACATGGATCATGTCAAACTTCATGGGAACAGTTTTTTAATAAATTGGTGAATGAGTGAAAGTATAAATGTGTGAGTAATGGGGGTGTCTGATAAGACACCTCTCCATTACTAGCAAATAAGAAATAACGTTTGGAACTCCATTCTATGTCTGAACTGGGTGCAAAAACCTAAACAAACATCACTATGGGGAGATAAGGTATGCACACCAGTGACTATGTAAGGGGAATACATGTAATAGCAGAAACTGCTGTGTGAATACTGACATGAAAAATTCAATAGCTATATGTAAGAATGAAATGTGAAAAATGGAATCTGCATTACTGCCATGAATATATGAATAAAGAGAAATTTAGCTACTGAATTGATCAATGCAATAGAGCCCCAACACTACGCCAAAGTATTTCTCTACGTTGGGGTCCCTAGCTTGTGTGTGTCCTCTCATGCAGTTAAAAAACTTACCGTGTATGGGAAGCTGAGACCCAGGCTATATATACGATGTGGATTGGCAATAGGTGTGTATGGGGAGGGTTCACAAACGAAAAACTACTAGCAAATAAGAAATAACGTTTGGAACTCCATTCTATGTCTGAACTGGGTGCAAAAACCTAAAAAAACATCACTATGGGGAGATAAGGTATGCACACCAGTGACTATGTAAGGGGAATACATGTAATAGCAGAAACTGCTGTGTGAATACTGACATGAAAAATTCAATAGCTATATGTAAGAATGAAATGTGAAAAATGGAACCTGCATTACTGCCATGAATATATGAATAAAGAGAAATTTAGCTACTGAATTGATCAATGCAATAGAGCCCCAACACTACGCCAAAGTATTTCTCTACGTTGGGGTCCCTAGCTTGTGTGTGTCCTCTCATGCAGTTAAAAAACTTACCGTGTATGGGAAGCTGAGACCCAGGCTATATATACGATGTGGATTGGCAATAGGTGTGTATGGGGAGGGTTCACAAACGAAAAACTACTAGCAAATAAGAAATAACGTTTGGAACTCCATTCTATGTCTGAACTGGGTGCAAAAAAAATAAAAAAACATCACTATGGGGAGATAAGGTATGCACACCAGTGACTATGTAAGGGGAATACATGTAATAGCAGAAACTGCTGTGTGAATACTGACATGAAAAATTCAATAGCTATATGTAAGAATGAAATGTGAAAAATGGAACCTGCATTACTGCCATGAATATATGAATAAAGAGAATTTTTTTTTTCTGCTATTACATGTATTCCCCTTACATAGTCACTGGTGTGCATACCTTATCTCCCCATAGTGCTGTTTTTTTAGGTTTTTGCACCCAGTTCAGACATAGAATGGAGTTCCAAACGTTATTTCTTATTTGCTAGTAGTTTTTCGTTTGTGAACCCTCCCCATACACACCTATTGCCAATTCACATCGTATATATAGCCTGGGTCTCAGCTTCCCATACACGGTAAGTTTTTTAACTGCATGAGAGGACACACACAAGCTAGGGACCCCAACGTAGAGAAATACTTTGGCGTAGTGTTGGGGCTCTATTGCATTGATCAATTCAGTAGCTAAATTTCTCTTTATTCATATATTCATGGCAGTAATGCAGGTTCCATTTTTCACATTTCATTCTTACATATAGCTATTGAATTTTTCATGTCAGTATTCACACAGCAGTTTCTGCTATTACATGTATTCCCCTTACATAGTCACTGGTGTGCATACCTTATCTCCCCATAGTGATGTTTTTTTAGGTTTTTGCACCCAGTTCAGACATAGAATGGAGTTCCAAACGTTATTTCTTATTTGCTAGTAGTTTTTCGTTTGTGAACCCTCCCCATACACACCTATTGCCAATCCACATCGTATATATAGCCTGGGTCTCAGCTTCCCATACACGGTAAGTTTTTTAACTGCATGAGAGGACACACACAAGCTAGGGAGCCCAACGTAGAGAAATACTTTGGTGTAGTGTTGGGGCTCTATTGCATTGATCAATTCAGTAGGTAAATTTCTCTTTATTCATATATTCATGGCAGTAATGCAGGTTCCATTTTTCACATTTCATTCTTACATATAGCTATTGAATTTTTCATGTCAGTATTCACACAGCAGTTTCTGCTATTACATGTATTCCCCTTACATAGTCACTGGTGTGCATACCTTATCTCCCCATACCTCTCCATTACTAACCCCTGGGCTTGATGCCAGCTGACATTACACAACTAACATCAACCCATTTAACCTATTAACCCAATTGTCACTATTCCAGGGCAATCGGGAAGAGCTGGGCAAAGGGCCAGAATTGGTGCATATAATGTGATGGACTAATTCTTGGAAGGCTGTGAGCTACTATTTTTAGTCTGGAAAGGGTCAATTAACCATGGCCCTTTTCAGCCTGGTAATACCAGCCAGCAGCTGTCTGCCTTACCTTGGCTGACTATTAAAAATGGGCTGGACGTTTTTTTTTTTTTATTATTTATTTATTTATTAGGTTAAACAAGCCTATGCGAGGCTAGCGAAAAATGGCTATAACATTACCTTGATTGGCATGTAATCCCTGCATGTTTAGTGGCTGAAAAACTGCCATAAAATATGAGGGGCAGGAACTAGGGCACAGAGCTTGAGAACCCCCGATATTAGGCTGAGAATTGAGCGTGCCAAGCACCCCAGTGCTAGATCGAGTAATGAGCAGTGCTGAGCATGTTCACTCATCACTAATTACTTATAGTCTAAAAGTCAGTAAATTTACGTTATTGCTGAAAATCAGGTCAAAGTGTAGCACTCACCAATTACTTATTTAGCCTACAGTGGAAGTATCCAATTTTCAGAGAAAATAGCTGCTTCTAAGGGTTTGCTTACATTATTGTTATTATCATTATTATTACTGCTCCCATATTTAATCATAAAAGTGGTACAAGTGTGCCATTTTTTTCTTACCTAGCATCTGTATGACATGCGTGCGTATGCAATGCGTGTTTAACACCAAATTTTTGCTAGTTGTCAGAAATAATAAAGCAATCAAATATAAACAGACAGATAGATAGATAGATACAAAATTGACATAAGGTTCCCCCTATTTTTGATAACCAGCCAAGGTAAAACAGACAGCTGCGGGCTATTATAAAAAAGAGAAATAAAAATAAGAGATTGTCCCTTTTTCACCAGAATTGGTGCATCTAATGTGATGCGCTACTTCTGTGACATCTGATGGCTGGTATTTTTAGGCTGGAAAGGGCCTAATAACTATGGATCCTCCTAGCCTCATAATATCAGCATGCAGCTGTCTGAGTTACCTTTGCTGGTTATCGAAAATAGGAAGGATCCCCCATTGTTTTATAAAAATAATAGATCAGGGTGAGGATTATGTGGTCCAGATGCTTGGCTAGTGAGACTGGACTGTGTGGAAGACAGGGTGGTGCTGGGAAACAGACTGAAAGCATTATATGCCATCCAACCGACAGCCTGCACACACTGTTCTGACTTCACCTGTGGTACCCATGCCCCCCTAAAAAGTGGGACATGAAGCTAGGTCTAGACCATGGGTCCCCAACTCCAGTCCTCAAGGGCCACCAACAGTGCATGTTTTCAGGATTTCTCCAAGAATTAACCCTACACTAATTGCAGACTAAGAGTGGTATTATTTGAGAAAAGAATGTATTAAAATTAGCCCTGGAAAAGACTTGTTGTTGTAAGTGGCAGCACTAAGGACTGTAATGCAATGAACCCTGCCTATATGTCTCCAATACACTATCCCTACTCCAGAAACTAACCCTACACTAATTGCAGACTAAGAGCAATGTTATAGAGAATAGAATGTATTTTCACTTGTCCTGAAAAGGACTGTTGGTTGAATGTGGCAACACCAAGGACTGTAATGCAATGAACCCTGCCTAAATGCCTCTAATACACTATCCATACTCCATAAACTTACCCTACACTAATTGCAGACAAAAGCTGTATTATTAGAGAATAGAATCTATTTCAAGTAGACTTTAAAAGGGCTGTGATGCTTTAATACAGTGTCCTTTCTCTAGCAGAAACTCTACCTACACTATTTCCATGTACAGGGCACTCAGCATGGCATCGCCAAGGCTTATATCGACCTGATGATGCTATGGGGCCAGCTAATCACAGTAATGCCATTAGCATCATAGCTACAGCATTACTGTGATTGGTAGGCAATAGTGATGAGCGAGTATGCTTGTTACTACTCGGTACTCGCACGAGTATCACTGTACTCGGGCTACTCGGCGGGGACCGAGTAATCTCGCGATACTCGTGCTGTACTCGTGGTCTTCATCCCTGCATGTTGGCGCTCTTTTGAGAGTCAGCCCTCATGCAGGGATTGGCTGGCAGACCACTGCAATGCCACAGCCCTGTTAGTTGTGGAATTGCAGTGATTGGCCGGCCTGCACAGCGTGACCGAGCCTTTATACCGGCGGGCGCGCTGTGCTCTGCACACAGCCATTCAGACAGTGAGTGCAGGGAGGTTGTTGCTGCTTCAGGGAAAGGTTTGCGGCCTTTTATAGCTATTTCCGTATCAGGGCTGCAAACAGTGTGACCAGAAGTCCTTCTCTGACTATTATAGTTGTATACAGGCAGGCAGGGTATAGCTAGGTCGGAGTACAGTAGCAGAGTCCTTCTCAGGACTATTGTTGCTGTATACAGGCAGGGTATAGCCAGGTCGGAATACAGGCTAGTGACCAGAAGAGTCCTTGTCAGGACTATTGTAGCAGTATACAGGCAGGCAGGCAGGCAGGCAGGGTATATAGCCATTCCTAGTGGTGACCGTATACCAGCCTTCATCATATCTGGGGCTGGTGTACACAGTCTAAAACAGTCCAGATAGTGTCAGACTTCTCAGTAATTGTCGCTCCTAAAAACCTGTTAGGTTCTTAGTGCGTCCGTGCTTGCATTTAAAAACCGCACGTGTGTGCCTGTCGGTGGCAGCGTACAGGTGCACGATTTGCACAAACTATTATATAACGCACAAGTCTAGTGTAAAATACACGTCAGTCAGCAGTGTCTGATAGTGTCAGACTTCTCAGTAATTGTCGCTCCTAAAAACCTGTTAGGTTCTTAGTGCGTCCGTGCTTGCATTTAAAAACCGCACGTGTGTGCCTGTCGGTGGCAGCGTACAGGTGCACGATTTGCACAAACTATTATATAACGCACAAGTCTAGTGTATAATACACGTCAGTCAGCAGTGTCTGATAGTGTCAGACTTCTTAGTAATCGTCGCTCCTAAAAACCTGTTAGGTTCTTAGTGCGTCCGTGCTTGCATTTAAAAACCGCACGTGTGTGCCTGTCGGTGGCAGCGTACAGGTGCACGTTTTGCAAAAACTATTATATAACGCACAAGTCTAGTGAATAATACACGTCAGTCAGCAGTGTCTGATAGTGTCAGACTTCTCAGTAATTGTCGCTCCTAAAAACCTGTTAGGTTCTTAGTGCGTCCGTGCTTGCATTTAAAAACCGCACGTGTGTGCCTGTCGGTGGCAGCGTACAGGTGCACGATTTGCACAAACTATTATATAACGCACAACTCTAGTGTATAATACACGTCAGTCAGCAGTGTCTGATAGTGTCAGACTTCTCAGTAATTGTCGCTCCTAAAAACCTGTTAGGTTCTTAGTGCGTCCGTGCTTGCATTTAAAAACCGCACGTGTGTGCCTGTCGGTGGCAGCGTACAGGTGCACGATTTGCACAAACTATTATATAACGCACAAGTCTAGTGAATAATACACGTCAGTCAGCAGTGTCTGATAGTGTCAGACTTCTCAGTAATTGTCGCTCCTAAAAACCTGTTAGGTTTTAGTGCGTCCGTGCTTGCATTTAAAAACCGCACGTGTGTGCCTGTCGGCGGCAGCATACAGGTGCACGTTTTGCACAAACTATTATATAACGCACAAGTCTAGTGAATAATACACGTCAGTCAGCAGTGTCTGATAGTGTCAGACTTCTCAGTAATTGTCGCTCCTAAAAACCTGTTAGGTTCTTAGTGCGTCCGTGCTTGCATTTAAAAACCGCACGTGTGTGCCTGTCGGTGGCAGTGTACAGGTGCACGTTTTGCACAAACTATTATATAACGCACAAGTCTAGTGAATAATACACGTCAGTCAGCAGTGTCTGATAGTGTCAAACTTCTCAGTAATTGTCGCTCCTAAAAACCTGTTAGGTTCTTAGTGCGTCCGTGCTTGCATTTAAAAACCGCACGTGTGTGCCTGTCGGTGGCAGCGTACAGGTGCACGATTTGCACAAACTATTATATAACGCACAAGTCTAGTGTATAATACACGTCAGTCAGCAGTGTCTGATAGTGTCAGACTTCTTAGTAATTGTCGCTCCTAAAAACCTGTTAGGTTCTTAGTGCGTCCGTGCTTGCATTTAAAAACCGCACGTGTGTGCCTGTCGGTGGCAGCGTACAGGTGCACGTTTTGCAAAAACTATTATATAACGCACAAGTCTAGTGAATAATACACGTCAGTCAGCAGTGTCTGATAGTGTCAGACTTCTCAGTAATTGTCGCTCCTAAAAACCTGTTAGGTTCTTAGTGCGTCCGTGCTTGCATTTAAAAACCGCACGTGTGTGCCTGTCGGTGGCAGCGTACAGGTGCACGATTTGCACAAACTATTATATAACGCACAACTCTAGTGTATAATACACGTCAGTCAGCAGTGTCTGATAGTGTCAGACTTCTCAGTAATTGTCGCTCCTAAAAACCTGTTAGGTTCTTAGTGCGTCCGTGCTTGCATTTAAAAACCGCACGTGTGTGCCTGTCGGTGGCAGCGTACAGGTGCACGATTTGCACAAACTATTATATAACGCACAAGTCTAGTGAATAATACACGTCAGTCAGCAGTGTCTGATAGTGTCAGACTTCTCAGTAATTGTCGCTCCTAAAAACCTGTTAGGTTTTAGTGCGTCCGTGCTTGCATTTAAAAACCGCACGTGTGTGCCTGTCGGCGGCAGCATACAGGTGCACGTTTTGCACAAACTATTATATAACGCACAAGTCTAGTGAATAATACACGTCAGTCAGCAGTGTCTGATAGTGTCAGACTTCTCAGTAATTGTCGCTCCTAAAAACCTGTTAGGTTCTTAGTGCGTCCGTGCTTGCATTTAAAAACCGCACGTGTGTGCCTGTCGGTGGCAGTGTACAGGTGCACGTTTTGCACAAACTATTATATAACGCACAAGTCTAGTGAATAATACACGTCAGTCAGCAGTGTCTGATAGTGTCAAACTTCTCAGTAATTGTCGCTCCTAAAAACCTGTTAGGTTCTTAGTGCGTCCGTGCTTGCATTTAAAAACCGCACGTGTGTGTCTGTCGGTGGCAGCGTACAGGTGCACGATTTGCACAAACTATTATATAACGCACAAGTCTAGTGTATATTACACGTCAGTCAGCAGTGTCTGATAGTATCAGACTTCTCAGTAATTGTCGCTCCTAAAAACCTGTTAGGTTCTTAGTGCGTCCGTGCTTGCATTTAAAAACCGCACGTGTGTGCCTGTCGGCAGCGTACAGGTGCACGATTTGCACAAACTTGGATATAACGCACAAGTCTAGTGAATACACGTCAGCACAGCATTGCAAAATGCGCAAGGGCGTTGGCAAGCAACAAGGAAGTGGACGTGATGGTGGTGCAGGCAGAGGACGAGGTCGTGGGCAAGCTCTAATTTCGCCACAACAAAGGGCCACATCTAGTCGCTCGCACGTCCTGTCCCAAATTCTTGGGGACCGCAGCAGTACACCATTCTTGAACCAAGACCAGTGTCAACAGGTTGTTAGTTGGATAGCGGATAATGCTTCCAGTCAGATTGGCACCACCACAAACACTCTGTCTTCCACACGGTCAAGTGTCAGTAGCCGTGATACTGCACCGCACATTTCAGAACCTGATCCTCCTTCCTACCACAAGGCTGAGTACACGTCCTCGGACATTACTGACACTCGGAAGAGCTGTTCACGTTTCCATTCGCACATTCTAGCCTCTCGCCAGCTCATGTTGAAGTGGGTCATGAGGAGATCGTATGTACAGATGCCCAAATATTTGAGCAGCCACGTTCTCACGAAGTTGGCAACGTGTCTCAACAAGGGGTGGACGATGATGAGACACAATTGTCAGGAAGTCAGGAGGAGGAGCAGGGTGCGGAAGAGGAAGACGACGTGGTGGATGATCCAGTAACTGACCCAACCTGGCAGGAGGATATGCAGAGCGAGGACAGCAGTGCACAGGGGGGAGGGAGGCGTAGCATCCCAACAGGCAGTAAGAAGCAGGGTGGTGGCTCCAGGCAGAAGTCAGGCAACCGTTCCCCGGAACAACAACACGACACAAGGTGCCTGTACAAATGTTAGGTCTTCCCGAGTCTGGCAGTTTTTTAAGTTGGCTCCAGATGATCCTAAAAAGGCCATTTGCAACACCTGCCGTGCCAGCATCAGCAGGGGTACCAAAACTAGCAGCCTGACCACCACCAGCATGATCAGGCACATGTCAGCCAAGCACCCGACTTTGTGGGAAGTACAACAGAGTCGAGGAGCAGTGCTTGCTGATGTCACTGCTACGTCTTCGCTTGTTGTGCATGCGAGCCAATCCCCTGTCCATGCTGCCTGCGAACAAGCCTCCTCCGGTCCTGCACCTGCAGTTGCCTACGCAAAAATAACACCATCATCAAGCACGTCCTTGTCCCAGCGCAGAGTTCAGTTATCCATTCAGCAAACCTTTGAACGCAGGCGCAAATACACTGCCAACGCCCCACATGCCACAATTCTAAATGCTAACATTTCGCGACTGCTTGCGCTGGAAATGTTGCCTTTTAGGCTGGTGGAGACAGAAGCATTCCGCGACCTGATGGCGGCAGCTGTCCCACGTTACTCGGTCCCCAGCCGCCACTATTTCTCCCGGTGTGCCATCCCCGCGTTGCATAACCACGTGTCACAAAACATCACACGTGCCCTGAACAACGCTGTTTCACCCAAAGTCCACCTAACCACAGACACGTGGACAAGTGCTTGTTGGCAAGGCCGCTACATCTCATTGACGGCACACTGGGTTAATATTGTGGAAGCTGGGACCCAGTCTGAGCGAGGGACGGAACACGTCCTTCCCACACCAAGGTTTGCAGGCCCTACCTCAGTCAGGGTTTCACCCACACTCTACAGCTCCGGAATGTCATGCTCTTCAGCCTCCTCCTCCTGCGCATCCTCATCCACTTTATCCTCCACACCAGTCCAAAGCTGGAAGCACTGCAGCACTGCCTCGGCGAAGCGGCAACAGGCTGTGCTGAAGCTAATCTGCATAGGTGACAAACCCCACAATGCAGAAGAGGTGTGGACAGCTCTGAAACAGCAGGCAGATCACTGGCTCACACCTCTGAACCTAAAGCCAGGAAAGGTCGTGTGTGACAATGGCCGGAACCTGGTGGCGGCTTTGAGGCGAGGCCAGCTGACACATGTTCCATGCGTGGCCCATGTGCTCAACCTCGTGGTTCAGCGGTTTCTAAAGTCATACCCAGAGCTGTCTGATCTGCTGGTAAAAGTTCGCCGCCTGTCTGCACATTTTCGAAAGTCACCTACTGCTTCAGCCGGCCTTGCCGGCTTTCAGCGCCGTTTGCATCTTCCGGCTCACAGACTGGTGTGTGATGTCCCCACGTGTTGGAATTCAACTCTGCACAGGATATGTGAGCAGAAGAGGGCAGTTGTTGAGTACCTGCATCCCTCAAGCCGTCGGGAAATGGGTCAAACTCCACACATAACACCTGAGGAGTGGAGATGGATGTCCGACCTATGTACCATCCTCCAAAACTTTGAGGACTCCACCAAGATGGTGAGTGGTGATGATGCCATTATTAGCGTCACCATACCGCTTCTCTGCCTTTTAAAACGGTCTCTGCTCAAAAACAAACATGATGCATTGCAGGCGGAGCGCGATGAGTTGCAGCAAGAAACAGTAGTGGGTGTGGGTGATAACTCACAGCCCAGCCTCATCTCATCACAACGTGCAGTGGAGGACTATGACGAGGAGGAGGATGAAGACATGGAGCAACTCTCCGGCCAAATTGAGGATATGACATGCACACCAGTCATATCCTCGGTTCAGCGTGGCTGACCAGAGGACAGGGTAGATGAGGAGGAGGAGGAGGAGGAGGAGGAGGAGGAGGACAGCATGTTCAGTCATCGTGTTGGTCAGGATACTGAAGTACTGGCTGTTAAGAGTCTGGTGCACATGGCTGACTTTATGGTAAGCTGCCTGTCTCGTGACCCTCGCGTTAAGAACATCTTGGCCGACAATTATTACTGGTTGGTAACACTGTTAGACCCACGCTACAAGGAGAACTTTATTTCTCTTATTCCCGAGGCGGAGAGGTCAACCAAAATGCAGCAGTTCCGGAAGGCCATAGTCACGGAAGTAGGAAAACATTCCCCTCACAAAACGCTAGCGGCATAGGTCAGGAATCAGTGGACAACCAAGGCGTACAGCCGAGAGAGGCACAAGTCCAATCCGCCAGAGGTAGGGGAACAGTCTTTAAGATGTGGGACAGTTTTCTCAGCCCCTCAAGTACCACAGCCCCTGAGGTGCGGGGAAGTGCCACAAGAAATCCTAAGTTTGCCCAGATGCTCAAGGAGTACCTTGCAGATCGAACAACTGTACTCCGACATTCCTCTGTGCCTTATAATTATTGGGTATCCAAGGTGGACACGTGGCATGAATTGGCTCTCTACGCCTTGGAAGTCCTGGCCTGCCCTGCCGCTAGCGTTTTTGTCAGAGCGTGTTTTTAGTGCCGCAGGTGGAATCATTACAGATAAACGCACCCGCCTGTCAACTGAAAATGCTGACAGGCTGACTCTGATCAAGATGAACAAGGGTTGGATTGGGCCAGACTTCACCACACCACCAGCAAATGAGAGCGGAATTTAAAGTTTGTAACGGGAATTTGCCATGTACCTCCACTCACCCATGGGTACACACTTCTGGACTTTGGATAATCGCTGGATTGCTCCTCCTTCTCCCCATGCGCCACCATGATGACCGTTACAATAGTTAGGCCGTTGTTTCAGGTATACCCCCAGTGGTAAATTTTTTCGCCCATTCTTTCAGAATGGACATTACAATGACAGAAGACCCGCTCCTTTGCAATGGGAACAATGTTTTGAGGCCCTCATGCACGTCTCTATCCAGGGACAATGTGGAGCCTCCCAATTTTTGGCTGCCCTGCCTAAGGGCTATACTACAATAGACCCACTTCCTGACAATGGACACTTCAGGTTTACAGGCCCTCATGCACGTCTCTATCCAGTGACAACGTGGAGCCTCCCAATTTTTGGCTGCCCTGCCAAAGGGCTATACTACAATAGACCCACTTCCTGACAATGGGCACTTCAGGTTTACAGGCCCTCATGCACGTCTCTATCCAGGGATACCGTGGAGCCTCCCAATTTTTGGCTGCCCTCCCTAAGGGCTATACTACAATAGACCCACTTCCTGACAATGGACACTTCAGGTTTACAGGCCCTCATGCACGTCTCTATCCAGTGACAACGTGGAGCCTCCCAATTTTTGGCTGCCCTGCCAAAGGGCTATACTACAATAGACCCACTTCCTGACAATGCGCACTTCAGGTTTACAGGCCCTCATGCACGTCTCTATCCAGGGACAACGTGGAGCCTCCCAATTTTTGGCTGCCCTGCCAAAGGGCTATACTACAATAGACCCACTTCCTTACAATGGGCACTTCAGGTTTACAGGCCATCATGCACGTCTCTATCCAGGGACAATGTGGAGCCTCCCAATTTTTGGCTGCCCTGCCTAAGGGCTATACTACAATAGACCCACTTCCTGACAATGGACACTTCAGGTTTACAGGCCCTCATGCACGTCTCTATCCAGGGACAACGTGGAGCCTCCCAATTTTTGGCTACCCTACCAAAGGGCTATACTACAATAGACCCACTTCCTTACAATGGGCACTTCAAGTTTACAGGCCCTCATGCACGTCTCTATCCAGGGACAACGTGGAGCCTCACAATTTTTGGCTGCCCTGCCAAAGGGCTATACTACAATAGACCCACTTCCTTACAATGGGCACTTCAGGTTTACAGGCCCTCATGCACGTCTCTATCCAGGGACAACGTGGAGCCTCCCAATTTTTGGCTGCCCTGTCTAAGGGCTATACTACAATAGACCCACTTCCTGACAATGGACACTTCAGGTTTACAGGCCATCATGCACGTCTCTATCCAGGGACAATGTGGAGCCTCCCAATTTTTGGCTGCCCTGCCTAAGGGCTATACTACAATAGACCCACTTCCTGACAATGGACACTTCAGGTTTACAGGCCCTCATGCACGTCTCTATCCAGGGACAACGTGGAGCCTCCCAATTTTTGGCTGCCCTGCCAAAGGGCTATACTACAATAGACCCACTTCCTTACAATGGGCACTTCAGGTTTACAGGCCCTCATGCACGTCTGTATGCAGGGGCATTGGTGAACCTCCCAATTTTGGACTGCCCATGCAAAGGAAAATACTACAAAGACTCACTTCCTCAAAATGGGCACATTAGACTCAAGAGGCCTTCATGTACGTCTCTTCTCAGGGACATCGGAGTGCCACACAATGTTTTACGTAAAATCTTTCATGTATTAATCTCAAAAAGTAACATACACCAGCTCTATCTCACTATTGGGTATGTGCCCTTAACATTTCTGCCATGAAAATTCATTTTGGTGTCATTTTTGAAGGTTTTCTGGTGAGTCCGTAAAAATGGCGTAAAATGCGGACAAAATTGTTCACAGCTGTGACTTTTGAGTGATAAATGCTTCAAGGGGTCTTCCCCATGCTGTTGCCATGTCATTTGAGCACTCTTCTGAGACTTTTGTGACATTTTTAGGGTTTCTACATGCTGCCGGGGTTCATTTCATAAAAATACTCGGGTCTCCCATAGGATAACATTGGGCTCGGTGCTCGGGCCGAGTACACGAGTATCTTGGGATGCTCGGCCCGAGCCTCGAGCACCCGAGCTTTTTAGTACTCGCTCATCACTAGTAGGCAATCCCCGCATGTTTGATGGCAGAAAAAAAGACGCAAAACATGCGGGGTGGGGACTCATGCATGGCGCCTGAGTATCCAGATACTTGATCAAGTATCGACTGTCTTGTGCATCCCAATGCTCGAAGGAGTACTGAGCAGTGCCAAAAATGGTCACTCATACCTAGACACAGTCATTATATCAGATTACTGTATAATGCCCAATTATATAGAAATAATAAGAAAAGTGAGTTATTTGCTCATTTGTGCTGTGGCTTGGACTATCTCAAACTTTGAAATTTCTGTTTTTTTATGACATGAATTGCACTGCATCTCTGAAGGCTAAATGCAGATGTGAAAAGAACCTATATGTTTACATTGAGTATTTATGGGAAACAATGTAATATTTCCTTGAAGCATGCACCATTTTTTTCCCACATTGGCTTATATATGATTGTGGTAGACAAACGTTTGCATGATTCCAATTATTATAAAACTTAACACAACAAAGTATAAGAAGAAAAAAAATCTGGCAATATTCTTAAAAGTTAGTGTAAACAGAGCTTAACTGTACTGTAACAAGTTGTGTTCAATTAGAATGTTAGAAAGACATTTGAAAATAATAAAAGTAGATCTATGAAATGAGTCTAAAACAATATTGCTCAACTCTTTCCTTTATATTGAATAAGCCTTTCTTTCTGAAACTAAAACACCATTTATTGGGATATTTAATTACAAATATTATTAATGAATGCAATATACATATTTAAATCTGTAATTAATCATTTGAAATGTACTAAAAATATGTTGGTTTTGTCATAATTTAATTTGTTGCCTTTGGTAGAACACTTTTTCTTCACTGACAATATTTGTGCCTAAATATCACGCAACAAGATCATAAAAAGAGTCTGACGCACAATGAAAAATTCATCAAAACAACACCACAAACAAGTGGGGACACCGTGGAAACAATAACAACGGTGAACCCTTGTGCTAGTGACAGGGTAGATGACACACCTCCTATCCTCACCTGTAGCTGTCCCTACTCTCCTACCTAGCCAGTTCCTATTAATTCTCCACAATTGTCGCCGAGCAGCACCCATAGTCCCTGGGAAGACCCTATAGATGCCCTGACTAGTGATAGGATAAACCCACCGTTGCACAAATAAGACAAGAGGGTAGGATAGAGAAACACAAAAGCTAAAGTTCGGCTTCTGGAACGCTCCACCTCAGTTTCTTCCACCAAGGGGGCTAGTACGAACCTCATAGGAAACAATGGGAGGCAATCACAAACACATAAAAACACCTAGAAACACCCTCAAAGGTGTCCAAAGGGTGACAAACAACTCACAACACAACACAAACACATGGGAAAGTGACAAGAACAAATTCTCATGCGAAAACAAACAGCGTTACAAGGCAAAGAGGATGAGACACAGATATAGGCATGGCATGCCCTTCTATAATCATGTAAAACACCGCAAGGTTACTCCAAGCGGAGTCTCCCTTTTTTAAAAAAATTGGGCCACACACACACCCACCCCTTCAGTGGCAGCACTTGTGCCCCAGTTGTACACTTCACAGGTAGATTTGCATCAAGCACATTCAAAATTACGCCATACTTAACTGTCCCCAGGATGACACCGGGGTAGGTAGCAAAGTATTTGCTGAACCATGAATTGTTCATCTTGGATCATTTTTAAAAACACTGTAAGCAAGGGTTACTCCAAGCGGAGTCTCCCTTTTTTCCAAAAATTGGGCCACACACACACCCACCCCTTCAGTGGCAACACTTGGGCCCCAGTTGTACACTTCACAGGTAGATTTGCATCAAGCACATTCAAAAATACGCCATACTTAACCGTTCCCAGGATGACACCGGGGTAGGTAGCTAAGTCTTTCCTGATCCCAGCTCTGTTCATCTTGGATCATTTTTAAAAACAATTTAAGCAAGGGTTACTTCAAGCGGAGTCTCCCTTTTTTCCAAAAATTGGGCCCCACACACACCCACCCATTCAGTGGCAGCACTTGTGCCCCAGTTGTACACTTCACAGGTAGATTTGCATCAAGCACATTCAAAATTACGCCATACTTAACTGTCCCCAGGATGACACCGGGGTAGGTAGCAAAGTATTTGCTGAACCATGAATTGTTCATCTTGGATCATTTTTAAAAACACTGTAAGCAAGGGTTACTCCAAGCGGAGTCTCCCTTTTTTCCAAAAATTGGGCCACACACACACCCACCCCTTCAGTGGCAACACTTGGGCCCCAGTTGTACACTTCACAGGTAGATTTGCATCAAGCACATTCAAAAATACGCCATACTTAACCGTTCCCAGGATGACACCGGGGTAGGTAGCTAAGTCTTTCCTGATCCCAGCTCTGTTCATCTTGGATCATTTTTAAAAACAATTTAAGCAAGGGTTACTTCAAGCGGAGTCTCCCTTTTTTCCAAAAATTGGGCCCCACACACACCCACCCATTCAGTGGCAGCACTTGTGCCCCAGTTGTACACTTCACAGCTAGATTTGCATCAAGCACATTCAAAAATACGCCATACTTAACCGTTCCCAGGATGACCCCGGGGTAGGTAGCAAAGTCTTTGTTGAACCATGGTTTGTTCATGTTGGCTCCTTTTAAAAAACACAGCAAGCAAGGGTTACTCCAAGCGGAGTCTCCCTTTTTTCCAAAAATTGGGCCACACAGACACTCACCCCTTCAGTGGCAGCACTTGTGCCCCAGTTGTACACTTCACAGCTAGATTTGCATCAAGAACATTAAAAATCCACAAGCATTTACTCTTCCCAGGATGACACTTGGGTAGTAAATTCCTTGTGGATCCATGACTTGTTCATTTTGATGAACATTAGTCTGTCCACATTGTCACTGGACAGACGCATGCGCTTAACTGTCAGCACACACCCAGCAGCACTGAAGACATGTTCAGAGACAACGCTGGCAGCTGGACACGACAAAATCTCCAAGGCGTAAGTGGAGAGCTCTGGCCATTTTTCAAGATTTGAAGCCCAAAATGAGCAAGGCTCCATTTGCAAAGTCATGGCATCGATGTTTATTTGGAGATACTCCTGTATCATCCTCTCCGGCCGTTGACTATGTGTCAGACTTGTTGTCTCTGGTGGCCTTGCAAAGGATTGTCTAAAAAAATTATGAAAAGATTCAATAAAATTGCTGTTACCAGCACCAGATACGATGCTGCTGGTACGGTAGACTGTTGAAGATGACGAGACCATCCCAAGTTTGTCAAGTTACAACTGGGAGATTCACTCCCTGCACCAGGGTTGTTTGGTGGAAAAGCCGAGCTAAGATCGAGTAACAGCTTTTGCTGATACTCCTGCATACGAGCATCCCTTTCTATGGCTGGAATTATGTCACAAAATTTGGACTTGTACCGGGGATCTAATAGTGTGGCAAGCCAGTAGTCATCATCACTTCTAATTTTGACAATACGAGGGTCATGTTGGAGGTAGTGCAGCCAGAAGGCGCTCATGTGTCTTGCGTAGCCATGAGGACCAAGTCCACGCTGTGTTTGTGGCATAGAGGTGCTAACCGTTCTTTCTTCCTCTGACATCTCCCCCCAACCTCTTTCAACTGAAATTTGACCAAGGTCTCCCTCATCCGCTGAGTCTTCCATGTCCATAGACAGTTCGTCCTCCATTTCTTCATGTTCTCCTGCACCTTCCTCACCATTTCGCCTGCTACCATGCACCCTTGTTGATCCCTGTCCCCCATGGTCCCACGCCTGCCGCATTGGTGATGATGAACGTCTGGACCTTGGTGATGTTGTTGTGTCTTGCGCATATGAATCCTCCTGTAGTTCCTCCCCTTCCTGTTGTCTCACCCCCTGACTCCGAATAGTGTTTAGCGTGTGCTCCAGCATGTAAATGACTGGAATTGTCATGCTGATAATGGCATTGTCAGCACTAAACATATTCATCGCCATGTTGAAACTGTGCAGAAGGGTGCATAGGTCCTTGATCTGAGACCCCTCCATCAGGGTAATCTGCCCCACCTCTGCATCTCGTTGGCCCAGGCTATACGTCATGACGTATTGCACCAGGGCTCGACGGTGCTGCCACAGTCACTGTAACATGTGGAGAGTCGAATTCCAGCGTGTCGGCACATCGCATTTCAGGCGATGAACCGGCAGGCCGAAAGACTTCTGGAGCGATGCAAGTCGCTCAGCAGCGGTGGTTGAACGGCGGAAGTGAGCAGACAGTTTTCGTGCCCTGTTCAGAAGGTCATCTAGGCCGGGATAGTGTGTTAAAAATTGCTGGACAACAAGGTTAAACACGTGAGCCATACAAGGCACGTGTGTCACCTTGCCCAGGCGAAGGGCCGCACCCAGGTTTGCAGCATTGTCGCACACGGCCTTACCAGGCTGCAGGTTGAGTGGAGACAACCATTTACCAAACTCAGTCTCCAGAGCTGCCCACAACTCAGCCACTGTGTGACTCTTATTTCCAAGACATTTCAAGCTAAAGACCACCTGATGCCATTGCACTCTGCTGCCAGCATAGTAATGAGGGGTGCGTGATTCCTTCTGCGCAGTTAGAACGCTGGTGGCCTGACCAGGCAGGCTTGGGGCGGAGGTGGAGGACCCAGATGAGGTGGAGGAGGCAGAAACAGTGGCGGAACTTGGACAGACAGAGGATTGACACACAAGTTGTGGGGATGGCAAGACTTGTGCAGCAGACCCTTCACCATCTATCACCATAGTTACCCAGTGCCTTGTCAGCGACATGTAACGTCCCTGTCCATGCTTACTGGTCCAAGTATCGGTGGTGAAATGCACCCGTTCACACACAGAGTTCCTCAAGGAAGCGGTGATGTTGTGTGCAACATGCTGGTGTAGCGCAGGCACACCTTTCTTAGAGAAGTAGTAAAAATAACCGTGGAGTGACACAAGGAAAAAGGAAGGGAATTTCACCTACTATGTCCCTGGAACAACGTAGTAAAAAGAATCAACTTCAGGTAATTAACCTCTCAACCCACACCCTAACAGAGGCACAGACCCAAGTTCTTCAACTGGGTCTATCATTTGTGCCAACTGGCACCTTTGATTT
This sequence comes from Anomaloglossus baeobatrachus, assembly GCF_048569485.1. Classification (NCBI taxonomy): domain Eukaryota; kingdom Metazoa; phylum Chordata; class Amphibia; order Anura; family Aromobatidae; genus Anomaloglossus; species Anomaloglossus baeobatrachus. The sequence continues at coordinate 529,623,488 of NC_134354.1, forward strand.
ATTTACTGCTGTAAAAGATCTCCATCTATATGCCCGGAAATTGCTTCTTTATAGATTACATCACAAAGCAAAGAAAGGTGATGAGGCCCTGACTGACAGGGAACAGGAGGCCATTGCTATATTGGAGGGTTTGGAGAGGGAGGGTGAGCTGGGCATGTCTGGGGTGTTTCCCCGGGAAATTTTTCCAAAATCGACCACATTTCCCCCTTTGTCCCTATGTCCGCAAATAGAAATATTTGTCAGATTGGTCACCAAAGAGTTTGAAAAAATCCCTAAATACAGCTCTGGCGAAAATCTGACAAAACAACAGCGTTTGGCGGTTAGGGAATTAAAAAGTATGACGGACGTTGTGATAAAAAGTGCGGACAAGGGGGGGAATGTGGTGATTTGGCCCGTCCTCAAAAATGAACGAGAGGCATTTAAACAACTCAATAATAAGGAGACATACACCAGACTTGCCAGCAACCCCACCCCCGAGTTCAGGATTAAGTTAAAGTCTATCCTCGATGAGGCATTTTTGGAGGGGATAATAACATCAAAGGTGAGAGATGGATTGTTGGTTAATACTCCAAAATTGCCCACCTTTTATCTATTACCTAAGGTACACAAGGATGCCGCCAATCCTCCGGGACGACCCATCGTCTCGGGGATTGGGGGCCTTTGTGGGCCTATATGTACTTTTGTAGACTTCTATTTAAAGCCTCTGGTACAGAACCTTCCATCATACTTGAAGGACACTAACGATCTCCTTAGGAAACTGGACGGTATTCATGTTGATGCAGATATGTGGCTTGTTACGGCGGACGTCGAGTCCCTTTATACTTGCATCGAGCACGAACAGGGCCTTGAGGCATCTAGATATTTCCTCATGGGAGGGTCTTTGGAGGGATCCCTGTGTGAGCTTATTATGGAACTTCTTGAATTCATCCTCCATCATAACGTCTTCACCTTTAAAGACCGATTCTTCCTACAGAGGCGTGGCACCGCCATGGGGGCAGCATGTGCACCATCTTATGCGGGACTATTCCTGGGCAGGTGGGAGCAAACGGTTTTACACGAGCTTCCGCTTGCCCAGAGGGTAGTCTGCTGGTATAGATACATAGATGACGTGCTGTTCCTGTGGCAAGGTGCCCGCTCTCTGTTGGATATTTTCATGGAAGATCTGAATCGGAACAATATGAACATTCGGTTAACCTATAAGGCTGACCAGAAAAAAATGGAATTTTTGGACGTTATGATGGAGGTTGGTGAAGGAGGTTTAATTGAGACAGACCTTTTTAGAAAGGCTACATCTGTCAATGCTTTTTTACATGCGTCATCGGCTCACCAGAGGTCCACGATTAGGGCCATCCCTACGGGACAATTCCTGAGGGCAAAAAGAATTTGCTCGTCATCTCAGAAATTTGAATGCCAGGCCAAAGACCTTAGTGCACGGTTCAGGGATAGGGGATATGGCGCCCGCGGTGTCAGGCAGGGCTATCTAAGGGCTAAACAAAGTCCAAGAGAACAACTGTTGTACGGTCCAAGTAGGGCAACTAGGGATGAAAGTGGGAACCAAACCAGATTTATCTCCACATTTAACGGGCAATGGGGGCGTGTTAGAGATGTAAGACACTGGTCAGTGCTGCAAACGGATGCGGTCCTGGCCACTGACCTACCGGGGGCCCCCTTGGTTACGTCTAGAAGGGGTAGGAGCTTGCGGGATTTGCTTGTGGATAGCCACTATGTGGCTAAGACACAAGTTGGCCTGTACGGACATAACATCCCCAGGGTGGGTTGTTTCACCTGTGGGGAATGTCTAGCTTGCGGATCCGGGAACATCATTAGAGGTAAGGAGTTCTCTTCAGCGGACAAAGGACAACATTTTCAAATCAAGAAGTACATCTCATGTAGTAGTACCCATGTTGTCTACTATGCAAAATGTCCATGTGATCTGGTTTATGTAGGGCTTACCTCTAGACAGTTACGGGTCCGCATCCGCGAACATGTCCGGGATATCCAAAAAGCCCCATCTGTGACGGACCTTTCCCTTCTCAGGTCTCTCCCCAGACACTTCAAGGTCCATCATAACTGTGACCCAACAGGACTGAAGGTGATGGGGATCGACCTGATTAGGGGTGGTATAAGAGGGGGTAATTTGAAACTTGCCCTATCCAGATTGGAAGCTAGGTGGATTTTCACTCTGGGGACCCTTTCCCCTATGGGCCTAAATGAACAACTTAGTTTTGCCCCCTTCTTGAATACATGAGGTATCCCTCCCTATAGCTGATCTCCCTGACATGACTATCCACTTTGGGAATGGAGGATGCTATTACCTCTGATGTGTATACTGTATATTTTAGGTATTCGAGCTACTATGCTTTTTTAATTTTTTCTGTATTTTAATTACATGTTGTTTGTCCTTTTGTAGTAATATCTCTGTGATTGAAGATTTGCCATACGTCTTCTCTGCTCTGTACCCTCGAGATCCCGGTAGAATCAGGAATAAGGCACGAAACCGGACAGCCTTTTGGACTTGGGAACGCATCATAACATGTCCATATATCTATTTATTATTATGTATTTAATATGGATGTAGTAACATGATATCTATATCTGTTTATAATGTGGCCTTTTTGCTATTTGGCAAATATAATGTATTGGATGTCATTTGTGTTGATGTTCCTATTTATGTATGTTATATCCCTATGTCACCTCTATACGGATATGGGACTTGGTCTCCTATCCAGTTACATATATCTACACAGATTCCCATGATTAGTTGGACCTACGTGGATCAGACAGAATACATGGGAATGTTTGGGATAATATGTACAATATGTTCGGCTGTCTTGAACTTCTGTTAGCAAACTTACATTGACGTGCTTCTGTCGCTTATATTCTTTCTGACCTGCCCTCCGATCCGCCCTCCTGTATTGACGTACCTGCGCTCACGCTGCAGGCGTGACGCTTGGGTGCATATGCCCGGCGGCTTCTTTTACGATTCCGCGCATGCGCGAATGACGTCACGGAGCTTTGGCTCCGGCGCATGCGCGGACTGCCGTGCCGAGCCGCCGGATGTATGTAGACAATACCCGGGTCTTGCCACAGGTGAGCGCTATTGAGACGTCACAGGTGGGCGGACGGGGGTGGTTCTATGAGGTATTTAAGGGCATAAGGTGGTGGCTTACAGACAATGTGTAACGGCCCTTGAGAAAGGTTGCCGAAAAGCGCTTCGGGCTTGTGATCCTGGATACACCCCCATTCGTCTGATTAATCCGGTATGTTCTGATATAATTGTCTGTTGCAATGTTGCTCTTTACCCTGACTATATGAGTAATTGTTGATAGCGACTTTCATTGCACCATTTATTGCGTTATACCTGATTTGCAGACCCCTGTGTGGGGGGGGGGGGGTTCACCTTAGATCCCCTGCATTATATGGGTATAGCCTTTAATAATTAAACTATTAGGGTGAGTGTTAGTATACTTTTATACCATCCTCAACCAAAGTAAATGCAGGTGTACTATTATTGTTGTATCCGGATCACTACACAGTAGGATTACTTTTTAGCCTTTGTATCATTAGTATGTTTACACTGTGTGTGTTGGTGATTGTTTTAATATATATTTTTCAATAAAGTGAGCACAAAATAACTCCATTGTGTGGCATCACATTGTTTTAATAACACCTTTCTTAGAGAAGTAGTGGCAACTGGGCCTCTGGTACTGGGGCACAGCGACAGACATAAGGGCTCTAAAATCTTGTGTGTCCACCAGGCGGAAAGGCAGCATTTCGGTAGCCAAGAGCTTACAGAGGGATAAAGTCAACCTCTTAGCTTTGTCATGGGTCGCAGGAAATGGCCTTTTATTTGTCCACATCTCAGGGACAGAGATCTGGCTGCTGTGTGTAGACGGTGTTGAGTAGGGTGTCCCTGGAAAAATGCAGGTTTGTGAGGAAAGTGCAGGCGTAGACATGATGTTAAAAACACAAAAAACCTGAGCTGAAACAATGTTCAATAAACATGCAACATTAAGCATGTGAATTGCAGCCTTAAGACTAGAAAAAAACCAAAGAGAAAAATTGCATGAAAATTACCCTGACTATAAATAAATAAATTGCAAGTGCTTAATAACAGGGTACTTAGTGTATACATTTTTGCAAAAAGGTAAAAAGCTGTCTCACCTCGTCACGGTGTTAACTTCAGTAGGTTAGGGACTGTCCCAGATGGGTACACCGTGACGAGGTGAGACAGCTTTTTACCTTTTTGCAAAAATGTATACACTAAGTACCCTGTTATTAAGCACTTGCAATTTATTTATTTATAGTCAGGGTAATTTTCATGCAATTTTTCTCTTTGGTTTTTTTCTAGTCTTAAGGCTGCAATTCACATGCTTAATGTTGCATGTTTACTGAACATTGTTTCAGCTCAGGTTTTTTGTGTTTTTGTATGTTATCTTGCTTTTTTGCAAGTTGGGGGCGCAGCCCTCCTAATACTGAGACTGAACAACTAATTGCGTCTCACTTCACTGTGTATTTAATCTGGGACACAGCTGACCACTTGGCACCATCCATATTGGAGTTTGACATGACACTAGTCAGGTATGGATAATGTTTTTAACTTCAGTAGGTTAGGGACTGTCTCAGATGGGTACACCGTGACGAGGTGAGACAGCTTTTTACCTTTTTGCAAAAATGTAGACATGATGTTGCCTTCATCCAATGTTGGTGCTATCGATCTCTGAGAGAGCTGTACACACGCACTTGTTTCCCCTTCCAAACCAACTGACGACTTACCAAGCAAACTGCCTGTTGCGGTTACAGTGGTGGAAGTTGTGCGTGGAAAACCAGGTGTGACAGCTGTCCCCACAGTCCTAGAAGATGAAGAGAGCGCGGATGCACTGGAAGGGGCAGGCGGTGGATGGTTTGCTCTGCTAGGCCGCATTGCAGCACGGTGAGCTTCCCACTGGAACATATGATATTTATTCATGTGACGATTTATGGAAGAAGTTGTCAAACTGCTGAGATTTTGCCCTCTACTTACAGAATCACGACAAATTTTACTGATCACATAATTTGGGCGATCTATTGCTATGTCAAAAAAGGACCAGGCTAGGCAAGGCTTAGAGGGCATGCAACCTGCTGATCCACCCCGACTAGTGCTCAGAGGCACAATGGTGACTGAGGATGCAGTTGTAGACGTTGTACCAGTACTCCAACTCTGTCCAGGATGGCGCAAGGTAACTTCATCGTCAGTTGCATCCTCCTCCACTGCCTCTGTTGACCTCCTCGAGTGCCTGACTGTGGGTTGACAGTAGGTGGGATCTAGAACTTCCTCATTAGCATTGTGTTTGCACTCCCCTCACCCTCAGATTGAGCCTCTTCCTGACGTGAACCAATATTTAAGTTGTCATCCCAATCTGGTATCTGTGTCTCATCGTTATCAGTATGTTCCTCATTGTCTATAACAACAGGTGTTACAGTTTGTGAATAAGGGTCAACATTATGCTCATAAACGTGGTCCTCACGGCCTGAATCAGTCACAAAGGTTCTGGGCATCACTGCAGACCATTTCTTGGTCTGTACTCACTGTAGCTTGGGAGCACACCTCTGATTCCCAGGCTATAGTGTGACTGAACAGCTCTGCAGACTGAGCCATCTCAGTTCCACCATACTGTGCAGGGCGGATGGAGACTTCAGAGCTGGGAGAAAGCAAGTGTGATTGGGATGACAACTCAGAGGACTGGTGTTTTTTTGGTTGCGGTAGTTGAGGTGGCGGAGAGGGCACTTGTTGAGCCACTTGAGATCCATTCAAGCATTTTCTTTTTTTGGCCATTAACTACCTTTGTTCCAGTTGTTCGTGGCCGTAAAAAAGGAGCACATCGGATTGTCCACGGTAAGTAGTAGACATCTTACTTTTGCTGGAAGATGGTCTATCTTCAGCAGATGTTAATGGAGCTTTGCCACCTTCCCCACGGACAAACCCTTTTTTTCATTTTCTAACATGCCTCTTCCCCTTTCCACCAGCATCTGTCATTTAGCCACTCATTTTGATTGTGACAAGATTGTGCACTTAAAATGTGGTAGTAAAAATTGAGAGGTGGTGTAGATTGCAGCGGTGGTCTATCTTTGTTAACAGCAGAATAAACAACAATAACTATCCCTGACAATGCAACTACGGCCCTTAAACTGGCAGCATAGTTTGCTATTAGAATGGCTTAGTAACAATGAGTTTGAGTGTGCAATGCAGAGGTGCTGCAAATAGATTTGCACTAGTGGGACACTAATGGAAGTCCAACAGCCACTTTTAGGATGCCACTAAGTTTACTCAGTGTTTGCTAGTATAATAGCTTAGTAACAATGAGTTTGAGTGTGCAATGCAGTGGTGCTGCAAATAGCTTTGCAGCAGTGGGACAATAATGGAAGTCCAACAGCCACTTTTAGGATGCCACTAAGTTTACTCAGTGTTTGCTAGTATAATGGCTTATTAACAATGAGTTTGAGTGTGCAATGCAGAGGTGCTGCAAATAGATTTGCACTAGTGGGACACTAATGGAAGTCCAACAGCCACTTTTAGGATGCCACTAAGTTTACTTAGTGTTTGCTAGTATAATGGCTTAGTAACAATGAGTTTGAGTTTGCAATGCAGAGGTGCTGCAAATAGATTAGTACTAGTGGGACACTAATGGAAGTCCAACAGCCACTTTTAAGATGCCACTAAGTTTACTCAGTGTTTGCTAGTATAATAGCTTAGTAACAATGAGTTTGAGTGTGCAATGCAGTGGTGCTGCAAATAGCTTTTCACCAGTGGGACAATAATGGAAGTCCAACAGCCACTTTTAGGATGCCACTAAGTTTACTCAGTGTTTGCTAGTATAATGGCTTAGTAACAATGAGTTTGAGTGTGCAATGCAGTGGTGCTGCAAATAGCTTTGCACCAGTGGGACAATAATGGAAGTCCAACAGCCACTTTTAGGATGCCACTAAGTTTACTCAGTGTTTGCTAGTATAATGGCTTAGTAACAATGAGTTTCAGTGTGCAATGCAGAGGTGCTGCAAATAGATGTGCACTAGTGGGACATAAATGAAAGTCCAACAGCCACTTTTAGGATGCCACTAAGTTTACTCAGTGTTTGCTAGTATAATAGCTTAGTAACAATGAGTTTGAGTGTGCAATGCAGTGGTGCTGCAAATAGCTTTTCACCAGTGGGACAATAATGGAAGTCCAACAGCCACTTTTAGGATGCCAATAAGTTTACTCAGTGTTTGCTAGTATAATGGCTAAGTAACAATGAGTTTGAGTGTGCAATGCAGTGGTGCTGCAAATAGCTTTGCACCAGTGGGACAATAATGGAAGTCCAACAGCCACTTTTAGGATGCCACTAAGTTTCCTCAGTGTTTGCTAGTATAATGGCTTAGTAACAATGAGTTTGAGTGTGTAATGCAGTGGTGCTGCAAATAGATTTGCACTAGTGGGACACTAATGGAAGTCCAATAGCCACTTTTAGGATGCCACTAAGTTTACTTAGTGTTTGCTAAGAAAAAAAGGAGCCAGCACAATTTGAAATTGGCATGCATCATATAAAAAGTGAAAATTCACAGATTTATTCCAACTGTACTATAATAAAAAAAATGAGATTTTTAGCAAATAATTGACCAGCTTCCTCCACATGCTGGGACCTGGGCTGGCCTCTATCCACAATTGCCTCTTTTGCAACATAGAAGCGGTTATATATATAGGTTACAGGTATGTGTGCTCCATTATGGTTCTGCTTTTAACTTTATCTAGGAGGCCGCATGGCACATGAAATACAGAATATAGAGTTTTGAGATCTCTATTGAGATTTGCCGTGACGTTGGCAGGGGTGGCTCAAAGAATTGATCAATTATTTGCTAAAAATCTCATTTATATTACAGTACAGTTGGAATAAATCTGTGAATTTGCACTTTTTATATGATGCATGCCATTTTCGGATCGTGCTGGCTCCCCTCTCTTAGTGTTTGCTAGTATAATGGCTTAGTAACAATGAGTTTGAGTGTGCAATGCAGTGGTGCTGCAAATAGCTTTGCACCAGTGGGACAATAATGGAAGTCTAAAGTAGTAAAGTATAGAAGCATGGTCTGATAGAGCGCTAAGGAGGCCACAGTATTAGATTAATTTTTTTTAGAATTTATTGTTTTCTATCAGTCACTTGTGGCTGATAGAAAACAATAAATTCTAAAAAAAATTAATCTAATACTGTGGCCTCCTTAGCGCTCTATCAGACCGTGCTTCTATACTTTACTGCTGATCTTCCCCTCTGTGGGTTCACGGCAAGAGCTGCTTGATACGGAGGTCAGATTACCAGTGATCTGTCATGTGACCAGCTCTTCAGGAATGTTCTTCCCTGGATGGACATCGTGGGCTAACAGGTTAGAAGAGCTCTGACACCACACTCCCGCCTTATACCGTGGTTGTGCGAGGGCTGCACAACCACATCAGGTGAGCAGATTCCTTTTCTCCTCCTCACCGCTATATCCCAGAACCTTCACATGCGCTCCCTTGTTTAATTTTTATCCAAATAATGGAAGTCTAACAGCCACTTTTAGGATGCCATGGCTTAGTAACAATGAGCTTGAGTGTACAAAGGGCAGGAGGGTACAGTGGCAGGGTTGTGGGTCAGTGTACAGGAAAGGAAGCCTCACTTTCTATCCCTCCTAATGGGGAAATGCAGCGAGGAAGTCCCTGAGCTTAGCTACACAAAGGCTGTTATCTTCTGTAGCTGTTAAAATTTGTTTCCACGGACCTGACTGTCACCTATGGCTCTGAGCCTGCTGTTATTAGCCCTTACAAGGGCTAATAGAAACTTCTATCCCTATTCTGTATAGCACTGTGTGTAGAGCGTACACAGCAGTATCGGAGACAGGAGCTACGCCAGCGGTGACTGACACCCAGACGCAGGAGGCAGATAATGGTGCCCGGACGGGCAGATACCCGTTTTTTTAATGCAGGGAACCTGACATGGACATCCTATCACACGTGCCGTTGCTTCTCTGGCTAAAAGTCCACTTAGCTGTGTGTGTGTGTCTGGGATTGGCTGACATGCTGGCCCGCCCCACTACACGTGCGCGCTTAGGGAAGGAAGACAAGGAAAAAAAAAAAATGGCGATCACCATTATCCCAGCAGCAGTGATCTGAATGCGCTGTTTCCGCATACTATACGCTGAAATTTCATAATAGTGTGAGTCACAGAGTGACTTACACTATTACAGCGGAAAGCCAGCTAGTAATTAGCTTGGCTTTTTGCTGCTAGAACCGTTCTCGAACGTAACTAGAACTATCGAGCTTTAGCAAAAAGCTCGCGTTCTAGTTCGATCTAGAACAGCCCCTAAAATCACTCGAACCGCGAACTGGAGAACCACGAACCGCGCTCAATTCTAATTACTAGTTTTAATATCTTATTTGTATTATTAATATAATTTTACATTTGATAACCACTTCATGGTCTATGCTGACATTGTAACAGTTCAGTTATGAAATACTAATGACTTTGATAGTAGAGTTGTTTTACTGTATATTGATAATTGTTATTATTTCTGTGACGTTTTCTTTACATTGGCTAATTAGTAAGAACAAAAGACCAAATAGCTACTGACTTAATTTATTGTACTACATGAATAATCCTATCAGTAAACACAGGGATACTTAATTCTAATTTTGAAACAACTTGGACAGAGTATTGGGAATACCCAGATGCACAAGGGAAAAAGCTAGACTGCATTTGCAAGTCTCTTCATTATCAATCTGCTCTTCTTTTATGTCATTCTTGTTCAGGTTTACCTTGGTTTGTTCTCATAGTCTCATTACATTTAGCATAAGTAGTAATTAGATTCTCATCCCAAGAGGCTTTGTGCATGAATAATCATAATGTGTCCATTTCATGCCAATCTTTTTCTCTCACACAGTGGCATCAGGAATACCCAAAGCTGATCACTGACCCACTTTTTGTATTACATTTTATATTTAAATACAGCAAACAGAAATTGCAATGTCCCAATCAAAGTCTTTTTTCTGCCGATTTTATGGAATTGATTATATAGACAATGATCAGATAATTCACATTCATGTAAAGGAAATATACATGATAAATACATACAATTTTCTTTGTGTGTATTTGCTGCTAATAGAAAATTACTAGATAGCGAAATAATTTAATACTAATCAGATAATCAAATTATTGTCAATTTTGGGAAAATAACTGGACCCAGCAAATTCAAACATATAGTGTTTCAATTTGTGCAAATGGCAAAAAATAGCTGCAACTATTTTAACAATAAACAAGTTTCCATTATTGCTGGGCAAGCTTACCATAATGCCTTGCAAGTATCACATAGTATAAAACAAGCCAACTAAGGCTACATGCACACACTGCATTTTTTGCTGCGTTTTTGTTGCGTGTTTGGTTGCAGTTTTGTTGTCAGAACTTTCTGACATTTGACTTCCCAGCAAAGTCTATCAGAAATCAGACTTGCTATGCGCACATTGCAGTTTATTTGTCAGCATTTTATTTGTCAAAAGTTTGTGACAAAAAAATGCAGCATGTTCATTCTTCCTGCGTTTTTGTCAACATTTGTCACAAAAACACAGCAAAAACGCATGTTGTGAAAAACGCACCAAAAACGCAACATAAACGCACCTACAATTACAAGCATTTTTTGTGACATTTCCAGGCTCTCTGACAAGGTGCAGTTTTGGCTGCATTTTGGCTGCAGTTTTGGCTGCAATTTTGGTTGCAGTTTGTGAACACAAAAAGATGCAGTGTGCGCATGTAGCCTTAGAGGGACTACCATAGCCTGTATAAAAACCAAGGCAGGCAATGCAGCAGCCAATTGGGATTGAATCTCGGCACAGAGAAGTACAAAAAATGTTGGACAAATGCTACAGATCTACACTGTGTGCAGAATTATTAGGCAAGTTGTATTTTAGAGGATTTTTTTTATTGTTGATCAACAACTATGTTCTCAATCAACCCAAAAGACTCATAAATATCAAAGCTTAATATTTTTGGAAGTTGGAGTGGTTTTTTTTTAGATTTGGCTATCTTAGGAGGATATCTGTTTGTGCAGGTAACTATTACTGTGCAGCATTATTAGGCAACTTAATAAAAACCAAATATATTCCCATCTCACTTGTTTATTTTCACCAGGTAAACCAATATAACTGCACAAAATATAGAAATAAACATTTCTGACATGCAAAAACAAAACCCCAAAAAATGAGTAATCAATATAGACACCTTTCTTTATGATGACACTCAACAGCCCACCATCCATAGATTCTGTCAGTTGCTTGATCTGTTTACGATCAACATTGCGTGCAGCAGCCACCACAGCCTCCCAGACACTGTTCCGAGAGGTGTACTGTTTTCCTTCCCTGTAGATCTTACATTTTATGAGGGACCACAGGTTCGGGGTTCAGATGAGGTGAATAAGGGGGCCATGGCATTATTTTTTCATCTTTTAGACCTTTACTGGCCAGCTACGCTGTGGAGTAGTTGGATGCATGTGGTGGAGCATTGTCCTGCATGAAAATCATGTTTTTCTTGAACGATACCAACTTCTTCCAGTACCACTGCTTAAAGAAGTTGTCTTCCAGAAACTGGCAGTAGGTCTGGGAGTTGAGATTCACTCCATCCTCAACCTGAAAAGGTCCCACAAGTTCATCTTTGATGATACCAGCCCGTACCAGTACCCCACCTCCACCTTCCTGGCGTCTGAGTTGGAGTGGAGCTCTCTGCCCTTTGCTGATTCAGCCTCTGACCCATCTATCTGGCCTATCAAAAGTCACTCTCATTTCTTGGCCCAGTCTTGATGTTTTATCTTATGTTTCTTGTTGAAAGGTGGTCGTTTTTGAGCCTTCCTTACCTTGGCCATGTCCCTGAGTATGGCACACCTTGTGCTTTTTGATACTTCAGTAACGTTGCAGCTCTGAAATATGGCCAAACTGGTGGCAAATGGCATCTTGGCAGCTTCACGCTTGATTTTCCTCAATTCATGGGCAGTTATTTTGCGCCTTTTTTGCCCAACACACTTCTTGCGACCCTGTTGTCTATTTGCCATGAAACGCTTGATTGTTTGGTGATCACTCTTCCAAAGTTTGACAATTTCAAGACTGCTGCATCCCTCTGCAAGATATCTCACAATTTTGGACTTTTCAGAGCCCATCAAATCTCTCTTCTGACCCATTTTGCCAAAGGAAATGAAGTTGGCTAATAATTAAGCACACCGTATATACGGTGTTGATGTCATTACACCACACCCCTCCTCGTTACAGAGATGCAGATCACTTGATTTACTTAATTGGTAGTTGGCTCTCAGGCCTATACAGCTTGGAGTAGGGCAGCATGTATAAAAATTATCATGTGATCCAAATACTCATTTGCCTAATAATTCTGCACACAGTGTACGTGATAGCACTGCCACTGATTTATTACACAATAATTTAGTGGAGTTTACAGCTGCTTAATTTCAATTGTTTATTTATTTTTATTCATTCTGTAAAAGCAAGCAGCAACCCAACAAACAGCCCCAATTCATCATTGCTGTTTCTCCAATTTTCTGAAGTAATTTGCTCCTTTTTAGTGGCTTTAGTATTTGTGCCTTATTCTCTATACATTTTGTACCACACTTTAAATGGTCTTTCTTCCTTGCCAACTTTGCTTTTTCAGATTCATGAACGTAGACTTTCTAGCAAATTTTTGTCATTTTTAACTCCAGTTGTCACTTGGAGTAAGATTTCTGGAGTTTTCATTTATTGAATTTTTACGACTTTTTAAAGACCTTATGACTTTTGGTGCTGGAAAGTTGCGAAAACCAGTTAAAGACAAAAAAAAGAACATTTTTGAATCTGCCCACCATCCCTATTGAGGAACAATGTGTGCTATTTTGAAGATTTTGGTAAAAAACAATACAAATGATGAATAAGACTCAATATCACTCAAAAAAATAACTCTAAATTCAGTGTTTGTCAGAGAAAGAGTATATTTCATAAGCTACTGTACAGAATGTTTGCATTTCTAGTTCAGTAAAAGGAGAGAATAACTGTTCATTTCTATGTTATATAGATCTATATATCTATCTCTTTATCTATCTATCTATCTATCTATCTATCTATCTATCTATCGTGCCTTGAAAAAATTTTCTTAACCTGTGAACTGTTCCACCTTTTTTCACGTTGCACCCACAAATTTAAATGTATTTTATGTGATATACAAACACAAAGTAGCAAGTGTTTGTGAAGTATAAAGGAAATGATACATGGTTTTCCAAATATTTTAGAACATAAATCTGAAATTTGTGACGTGCATTTGTATTCAGCTCCCTATATTTATACCTCTAAATAAAATCCTGATTGACCAATTGAAGTCACCTAATTCGTAAATTGAGTAGACTTGTATGTCATTTTTCCTTAGTGTAAGTACACCTGTTCTGTGAATGCCTCATAGTTTTTTTTTTAGAACATTAGGGATTAAACAGCATAATGAAAACCAAGGAACACACCAGAAGGGACAGGTATATGTGGAGGACAATAAAGCAGGGTTGGGTTATAAAAAACAGCTTAAGCTCTGAACATCTCACAGAACACCATTCAATCCATCATCCAAAAACTTAAGGAGAGTAATGTGATGACTCTCCATCTGATCACTTGTGCGAGGGGGGAAGTTACCTGTTCTTAATTATGTCAGGTGTATTGTTGCTTTGTTTGGTAAATCAAGAGAAATGAGCAATTGTTCCATGTCAGACTGACCAAAGCCCTTTTCTCTGCTAATTGTTTGGATTGCCTGCTAATTGCAGATTTCCTCAGCCCCCTTTCACTACATCATTCAGAGGACAATTATGAAGTCGGATTGAACTATTCAACTAGTGCCCAATGATGGAATAGCCAGCTCACACCAATCCTGTAAGACACATTACCCTGAAATGAAAACTGAGGGGTATAAAAGGGCTTTGCTCCTGTCATTATCATCATTCTATATGACTTCAGCTTAGGATCCATGATTACAGCTGGAGGATTATAGAACTGTTTCACTGCCCAACACTGAGCTCATGAATCTGCTTGGAGAACCCATGCTGGTGATGCTAACTAAGATAGTTGCCCCTGGAAGCCCCAAAATCACAAAGATTCCAATCATTTATTTAATTTACATACCATTCTTTGTATGTAAAAACAAGCTGCAAGCTATGTTGGGGAGTCCATTCACCAATACCATCAAATGTTGGAATACTGTCTACAACTTGATCCTGAATGGACCTACCATGTCAACAGGCTAAAATATTTTGAGGAACAAGAGGTCTCCAACATTGCAGTATGTTGTCCTGTAGATGACCCAGATTTAGAGCAGATGCCGGACTAATTGGTGGACTCCAAAAGGGGAATGGGGATAATGAATAAATAATAATAATAATATTAATGGATGTCCCATTGTGGGCACGGCTTGCTCCATCACAAAACCAGCAGTTAACAAACCTGCATGGTTCTTATTGATTCTTTTTCACAAGTCGGCCTGGTTGAACACTCCTTGTCCAGAATCATTTCAACACAGGGTCAGCTACTACACTCCAACAACCCGCCTACCTCTAGTATTGGCAATGATGACTATGGAAGGATCACCAGGCAATGGCTCAATGTTAGAGTTGCTTTCTAGTCCTGTGGAGACCAGAGTAGAGGTGAATATTTAATTTACCCTGGCAGACCCCAGCTGGAATACTTTGTACAGTTTTGGGAGCTCCAATTCAAGAAAGATATCGATATATTGGAGCAATTCCAGAGTAGAGACCCAAGATGGTAGCAAGTCTGCAAACAATGTCCTTTGAAGACTGGCTAAAAGAACTAGGAATGTTTAGTTTGCAAAAGAAAAGGCTGAGAGGAGACTTAAAGGGTTATTCCCATCTCCAAGATTGTATCTCAATATGTAGTAGGTCCAGTCCAGTCCAGAAAAAACAGAGTGGTATTAGGCAATCCGCGCTCGCCAGTAAGAAGGTTCAGACTCCAGTAAAGGAATAATATCTTTATTCTTCCAGTCACCACACTACACGTTTCGGGGATATGTGCTTACCCCTTCATCGGATGTTTAAATGACCATAAAAAAGAAGAACTACCACACACTTATATAAAATCAAAAGACCCGCCCATAAAGAGGGCGGTACATGCACATAGTATACTATGCTCCATAGAATAAAAAATTCACACATTAAACATCATATAACATCAATATACATATCATAATTTGATTAATTTACTCTAAATACAAGAATTATAAAATTCAAATAAATAAGGATATCAATAAAAATTCTTTAAACTTTTCTTTTCAATGGGATTGAAGCCACCACCTTATGTTATATAGCACTAGATTACATCAGTATTAGACCACACTACCACCTCCTGATTTATAGAATATCAGAGTTTTAAAAATATTCAAATACTAGACCCATTTAAATTGCATATAAAATATAGGCATTCTAAAGAAAAAAAGAGAAAAGAAAAAAAGGGGGGCAGGATCAGGGTATGGGGGATATATATGTTTTATATTAATTATAATGTAATGGGGCATATTTAAAATAACATTCACCATCATCACAAAATAGTAATTGTTTAAACTGGCACATCTATAAATAAAGGAATCTTTCAACCTTCTTACTGGCAAGCGCAGACCTCCTAATTAGAGATGAGCGAACCGGTCGCGGTTCGGCTCGAGGTTGGTTCGCCGAACGGACCTCCCGTTCGAGTTCGGTTCGTCGAACGTTCGACGAACCGAACTCGAACTGCATAGGAAACAATGGCAGGCAATCACAAACACAGAAAAACACCTAGAAAACACCCTCAAAGGTGTCCTAAAGGTGACAAACAACTCAAACACATTGGAAAGTGACAAGGACATATACTCATGCGAAAACAAAACAGCTGGACAAGGAAAAAGAGGAGGACACACAGATATAGGCATGGCACGCCCTTCTAAAATCATGTAAAACACCGCAAGGTGACTCCAAGCGGAGTCTCCCTTTTTTCCAAAAATTGGGCCACACACACACCCACCCCTTCAGTGGCAGCACTTGTGCCCCAGTTGTACACTTCACAGCTACATTTGCATCAAGCACATTCAAAAATACGCCATTCTTATCCGTCCCCAGGATGACACCGGGGTAGGTAGCAAAGTCTTTCCTGATCCCAGCTCTGTTCATCTTGGCTTCTTTTAAAAACACAGCAAGCAAGGGTTACTCCAAGCGGAGTCTCCCTTTTTTCCAAAAATTGGGCCCACACACACCCACCCCTTCAGTGGCAGCAGTTGTGCCCCAGTTGTACACTTCACAGCTAGATTTGCATCAAGCACATTCAAAAATACGCCATTCTTATCCGTCCCCAGGATGACACCGGGGTAGGTAGCAAAGTCTTTCCTGATCCCAGCTCTGTTCATCTTGGCTTCTTTTAAAAACACAGCAAGCAAGGGTTACTCCAAGCGGAGTCTCCCTTTTTTCCAAAAATTGGGCCCACACACACCCACCCCTTCAGTGGCAGCAGTTGTGCCCCAGTTGTACACTTCACAGCTAGATTTGCATCAAGCACATTCAAAAATACGCCATTCTTATCCGTCCCCAGGATGACACCGGGGTAGGTAGCAAAGTCTTTCCTGATCCCAGCTCTGTTCATCTTGGCTTCTTTTAAAAACACAGCAAGCAAGGGTTACTCCAAGCGGAGTCTCCCTTTTTTCCAAAAATTGGGCCACACAGACACCCACCCCATCAGTGGCAGCACTTGGGCCCTAGTTGCAAACAGGATGTTTTGATTTGCATCAAGCACATTCAAAAATACGCCATTCTTATCCGTCCCCAGGATGACACCGGGGTACGTAGATAAAGTCTTTGCTGATCCATGACTTGTTCATCTTGGCTTCTTTTAAAAACAATGTAAGCAAGGGTTACTCCAAGCGGAGTCTCCCTTTTTTTCCAAAAATTGGGCCACACAGACACCCACCCCATCAGTGGCAGCACTTGGGCCCTAGTTGCAAACAGGATGTTTTGATTTGCATCAAGCACATTCAAAAATACGCCATTCTTATCCGTCCCCAGGATGACACTGGGGTAGGTAGCAAAGTCTTTCCTGATCCCAGCTCTGTTCATCTTGGCTTCTTTTAAAAACACAGCAAGCAAGGGTTACTCCAAGCGGAGTCTCCCTTTTTTCCAAAAATTGGGCCACACAGACACCCACCCCATCAGTGGCAGCACTTGGGCCCTAGTTGCAAACAGGATGTTTTGATTTGCATCAAGCACATTCAAAAATACGCCATTCTTATCCGTCCCCAGGATGACACCGGGGTACGTAGATAAAGTCTTTGCTGATCCATGACTTGTTCATCTTGGCTTCTTTTAAAAACAATGTAAGCAAGGGTTACTCCAAGCGGAGTCTCCCTTTTTTTCCAAAAATTGGGCCACACAGACACCCACCCCATCAGTGGCAGCACTTGGGCCCTAGTTGCAAACAGGATGTTTTGATTTGCATCAAGCACATTCAAAAATACGCCATTCTTATCCGTCCCCAGGATGACACCGGGGTACGTAGATAAAGTCTTTGCTGATCCATGACTTGTTCATCTTGGCTTCTTTTAAAAACAATGTAAGCAAGGGTTACTCCAAGCGGAGTCTCCCTTTTTTTCCAAAAATTGGGCCACACAGACACCCACCCCATCAGTGGCAGCACTTGGGCCCTAGTTGCAAACAGGATGTTTTGATTTGCATCAAGCACATTCAAAAATACGCCATTCTTATCCGTCCCCAGGATGACACCGGGGTAGGTAGCAAAGTCTTTCCTGATCCCAGCTCTGTTCATCTTGGCTTCTTTTAAAAACACAGCAAGCAAGGGTTACTCCAAGCGGAGTCTCCCTTTTTTCCAAAAATTGGGCCCACACACACCCACCCCTTCAGTGGCAGCAGTTGTGCCCCAGTTGTACACTTCACAGCTAGATTTGCATCAAGCACATTCAAAAATACGCCATTCTTATCCGTCCCCAGGATGACACCGGGGTAGGTAGCAAAGTCTTTCCTGATCCCAGCTCTGTTCATCTTGGCTTCTTTTAAAAACACAGCAAGCAAGGGTTACTCCAAGCGGAGTCTCCCTTTTTTCCAAAAATTGGGCCACACAGACACCCACCCCATCAGTGGCAGCACTTGGGCCCTAGTTGCAAACAGGATGTTTTGATTTGCATCAAGCACATTCCAAATCCACAAGCATTTACTCTCCCCAGGATGACACAGGGGTAGTAAATTCCTTCTGGATCCATGACTTGTTCATTTTGATGAACGTCAGTCTGTCCACATTGTCACTGGACAGACGCGTGCGCTTATCTGTCAGCACACACCCAGCAGCACTGAATACACGTTCAGAGACAACGCTGGCAGCTGGACACGACAAAATCTCCAAGGCTAACTGGAGAGCTCTGGCCATTTTTCTATGTTTGAAGCCCAAAAGGAGCAAGGCTCCAGTTGCACAGTCATGGCATCGATGTTCATTTGGAGATACTCCTGTATCATCCTCTCCAGCCGTTGAGTATGTGTCAGACTTGTTGTCTCTGGTGGCCTTGCAAAAGAGGGTCTAAAAAAATTATGAAAAGATTCCATAAAATTGCTGTTACCGGCACCAGATACGGTCCTACTGGTACGGGTAGACTGGTGAAGATGACGAGACCGTCCCATGTTTGTCAAGTTACAACTGGGAGATTCCCTCCCTGCACCTGCACGGTTGTTTGGTGGAAAAGCCGAGCTAAGATCGAGTAACAGCTTCTGCTGATACTCCTGCATACGTGCGTCCCTTTCTATGGCTGGAATTATGTCACAAAATTTGGACTTGTACCGGGGATCTAATAGTGTGGCAATCCAGTAGTCATCATCATCATTTTTAATTTTGACAATACGACTGTCATGTTGGAGGTAGTGCAACAAGAAGGCACTCATGTGTCTTGCGCAGCCATGCGGACCAAGTCCACGCTGTGTTTGTGGCATAGAGGTGCTAACCGTTCTTTCTTCCTCTGACATCTCCCCCCAACCTCTTTCAACTGAAATTTGACCAAGGTCTCCCTCATCCGCTGAGTCTTCCATGTCCATGGACAGTTCGTCCTCCATTTCTTCATGTTCTCCTGCACCTTGCTCAACATTTCGCCTGCTACTATGCGCCCTTGTCGATCCCTGTTCCCCATGGTCCCATGCCTGCTGCGTTGGTGATGATGAACGTCTGGATCTTGGTGATGTTGTTGTCCCTTGCACATATGAATCCTCCTGTAGTTCCTCCCCTTCATGTTGTCCCACCCCCTGACTCCGAATAGTGTTTAGCGTGTGCTCCAGCATGTAAATGACTGGAATCGTCATGCTGATAATGGCATTGTCAGAGCTAAACATATTCGTCGCCATGTCGAAACTGTGCAGAAGGGTGCATAGGTCCTTGATCTGAGACCACTCCATCAGGGTGATCTGCCCCACCTCTGCATCTCGTTGGCCCAGGCTATACGTCATGACGTATTGCACCAGGGCTCTGCGGTGCTGCCACAGTCGCTGTAACATGTGTAGAGTTGAATTCCAGCGTGTCGCCACATCGCATTTCAGGCGATGAACCGGCAGGCCGAAAGACTTCTGGAGCGATGCAAGTCGCTCAGCTGCGGCGCTTGAACGCCGGAAGTGAGCAGACAGTTTTCGTGCCCTGTTCAGAAGGCCATCTAGGCCGGGATAGTGTGTTAAAAATTGCTGCACGACAAGGTTCAACACGTGAGCCATACAAGGTACGTGTGTCACCTTGCCCAGGCGAAGGGCCGCACCCAGGTTTGCAGCATTGTCGCACACGGCCTTACCAGGCTGCAGGTTGAGTGGAGACAACCATTTATTAAACTCGGACCGCAGAGCTGACCACAACTCCTCAGCTGTGTGACTCTTATTACCAAGACATGTCAAGCTAAAGACCGCCTGATGCCGTTGCGCTCGGCTGCCAGCATAGTAATGAGGCGTGCGTGATTCCTTCTGCGCAGTGAGAACGCTGGTGGCCTGACCAGGCAGGCTTGGGGCGGAGGTGGAGGACCCAGATGAGGTGGAGGATGCAGAAGCTGTGGCGGAACTTGGACAGACAGAGGATTGACACACAAGTCGTGGGGACGGCAAGACTTGTGCAGCAGACCCTTCACCATCTATCACCATAGTTACCCAGTGCCCAGTCAGCGACATGTAACGTC
Source organism: Anomaloglossus baeobatrachus (assembly GCF_048569485.1). Lineage (NCBI taxonomy): Eukaryota > Metazoa > Chordata > Amphibia > Anura > Aromobatidae > Anomaloglossus > Anomaloglossus baeobatrachus. The sequence goes on from NC_134354.1 coordinate 529,643,710, forward strand.
CCTGTCCATGCTTACTGGTCCAAGTATCGGTGGTGAAATGCACCCGTTCACACACAGAGTTTCTCAAGGAAGCGGTGATGTTGTGTGCGACATGCTGGTGTAGCGCGGGCACACCTTTCTTAGAGAAGTAGTGGCGACTAGGCATCTGGTACTGGGGCACAGCGACAGACATAAGGTCTCTAAAATCCTGTGTGTCCACTAGGCGGAAAGGCAGCATTTCGGTAGCCAACAGCTTACAGAGGGATAGAGTCAACCTCTTAGCTTTGTCATGGGTCGGAGGAAGTGGCCTTTTATTTGACCACATCTGAGGGACAGAGATCTGGCTGCTGTGTGTAGACGGTGTTGAGTAGGGTGTCCCTGGAAAAATGCAGGTTTGTGAGGAAAGTGCAGGCGGAGACATGATGTTGCCTTCATCCAACGTTGGTGCTATCGATGTCTGAGAGAGCTGTACACACTCACTTGTTTCCCCTTCCAAACCAACTGACGACCTTACAAGCAAACTGCCTGTTGCGGTTACAGTGGTGGAAGTTTTGCGTGGAAAAACAGGTGTGACAGCTGTCCCCACAGTCCTAGAAGATGAAGAGCGCGCGGATGCACTGGAAGGGGCGGGCGGTGGATGGTTCGCTCCGCTAGCCGGCATTGCAGCACGGTGAGCTTCCCACCGGGACTTATGATATTTATTCATGTGACGATTCATGGAAGAAGTTGTCAAACTGCTGAGGTTTTGACCTCTACTAACAGAATCATGACAAATGTTACATATCACATGAGTTGGGCGATCTTTTTCGATGTGAAAAAAGGCCCAGGCTAGGCAAGGCTTAGAGGCCATGCAACCTGTTGATCCACCCCGAATAATGCTCATAGGCAGAGTGGTGGCTGAGGATGCAGTTGTAGACGTGCTACCAGTGCTCCGACTCTGTCCAGGAAGGCGCAAGGTAACTTCGTCGTCGGTTGCATCCTCCTCCACCGCCTCTGTTGACCTCCTCGAGTGCCTGACTGGGGGTTGACAGTAGGTGGGATCTAGAACGTCATCATCAATTGTTGTGTTTGCACTCCCCTCCCCCTCAGACCGAGCCTCTTCTTGCCCTGACCGAATATTTAAGTTGTCATCCCAATCGGGTATCTGCGTCTCATCTTCATCAGTATGTTCCTCATTGTCTATAACCACAGGTGTTACAGTTTGTGACAAAGGGTCAACATTATGCTCAGAAACTTGGTCCTCACGGCCTGAATCTGAGTCACAAAGGTTCTGGGCATCACTGCAGACCATTTCCTGTTCTGTACTCACTGTAGCTTGGGAGCAGACCTCTGATTCCCAGGCTATAGTGTGACTGAACAGCTCTGCAGACTCAGCCATCTCAGTTCCACCATACTGTGCAGGGCTGATGGAGACTTCAGAGCTGGGAGAAATCAAGTGTGATTGGGATGACAACTCAGAGGAATGGTGTTTTTTGGATGCGGTACTTGAAGTGGCTGAGAGGGCACTTGTTGGACCACTTGAGATCCATTCAAGCATTTTCCTTTTTTGCCCATCATCTACCTTTGTTCCTCTTGTTCGTGTCCGTAAAAAAGGGAGCACATCGGATTGTCCACAATAAGTAGTAGACATCTTACTTTTGCTAGTAGATGGTCTATCTTCAGCAGATGATAATGGAGCTTTGCCACCTTCCCCACTGACAAAACATTTTTTGCCTTTTCCACCACGCCTCTTCCCCTTTCCACCAGCATCTGTCATTTTGCCACTCATGTTGATTGCGACAAGATTGTGGACTGAAAATGTGGTAGTAAAAATTGAGAGGTGGTGAAGATTGCAGTGGTGGTCTAGCTTTATTAACAGCAGAATAATAAAGAATAAATATCCCTGACAATGTAACTTAGTTATAATTCGTTGGAGTGTGCAACGCAGGCAGACGTGCTGCAAATGTCTTGGCACTAGTGGGACTATAGCAAAGTCCAATAGCCACGTATAGGATGCCACTAGGTACACTGAGTGTTTGCTAGTATAATGGCTTCGTTATAATTAGTTGGAGTGTGCAACGCAGGCAGATGTGCTCTGCAAATGTCTTGGCACTAGTGGGACTATAGCAAAGTCCAATAGCCACGTATAGGATGCCACTAGGTACACTGAGTGTTTGCTAGTATAATGGCTTCGTTATAATTAGTTGGAGTGTGCAACGCAGGCAGATGCGCTCTGCAAATGTCTTGGCACTAGTGGGACTATAGCAAAGTCCAATAGCCACGTATAGGATGCCACTAGGTACACTGAGTGTTTGCTAGTATAATGGCTTCGTTATAATTAGTTGGAGTGTGCAACGCAGGCAGATGCGCTCTGCAAATGTCTTGGCACTAGTGGGACTATAGCAAAGTCCAATAGCCACGTATAGGATGCCACTAGGTACACTGTGTGTTTGCTAGTATAATGGCTGAGTTTAAAAAACTTGGAGTGTGCAATGCAGGCAGATGTGCTCTGCTAATGTCTTTGCACTAGTGGGACTATAGCAAAGTCCAATAGCCACGTATAGGATGCCACTAGGTACACTGAGTGTTTGCTAGTAAAATTGCTTAGTTTAAAAAACTTGGAGTGTGCAATGCAGGCAGATGTGCTCTGCAAATGTCTTGGCCCTAGTGGGACTATAGCAAAGTCCAATAGCCACGTATAGGATGCCACTAGGTACACTGAGTGTGTGCTAGTATAATGGCTTCGTTATAATTAGTTGGAGTGTGCAACGCAGGCAGATGCGCTCTGCAAATGTCTTGGCACTAGTGGGACTATAGCAAAGTCCAATAGCCACGTATAGGATGCCACTAGGTACACTGAGTGTTTGCTAGTATAATGGCTTCGTTATAATTTGTTGTAGTGTGCAACGCAGGCAGATGCGCTCTGCAAATGTCTTGGCACTAGTGGGACTATAGCAAAGTCCAATAGCCACGTATAGGATGCCACTAGGTACACTGAGTGTTTGCTAGTATAATGGCTTCGTTATAATTAGTTGGAGTGTGCAACGCAGGCAGATGCGCTCTGCAAATGTCTTGGCACTAGTGGGACTATAGCAAAGTCCAATAGCCACGTATAGGATGCCACTAGGTACACTGAGTGTTTGCTAGTATAATGGCTTAGTTAGAATGAGTTGGAGTGTGCAGAGGACAAGAGGGTACAGTGGCAGGATTGTGGTGCTCTGGGTAGAGGAATGGAAGCCTGCCTTTCTATTCCCTCCTAATGGTGAAATGCAGGGAGGAAATCCCTGACCTGGGCTACACAGACGCTGTTGCTGTTTGCAGGACCTGTCACCTATGGCTCTCTGACCCTGCCGGTACGAGCCCTTAAAAGGACTGCTAGAATGTGCTCTCCCTAAGCTGTCTAACGCTGTGTATGCAGCGCATACAGCTGTATCGGCGATAGGACAAAGGACGGAACTGCGACAGTGATGTCTGACACCAAAGACGCAGAAGGCAGATAATGGCGATCGTGAAGAAAATGTCCGGTTTTATAATGCAGGGACATGTGACATGCAGATCCTATCACACATGCCGTTGCTTCTCTGCCTCAAAGTCCACTTAGCTGTGTGTGTGTCTGGGATTGGCTGACATGCTGGCCAGCCCCACAAGACGCGCGCGCTTAGGGAAGGAAGACAAGAAAAAAAAAAAAAAAATGGCGATCGCCATTATAGAAACAGCAGTGATCTGAAGGCGCTGTTCACGCACACTATACACTGAAATGTGATAATAGTTTGATTCACAGAGTGACTTACACTATTACAGCAGAAACCAAGCTAAGATTTAGCTGTTTTTTGGCTGCTAGAACCGTTCTCGAACGTTTCTAGAACTATCGAGCTTTTGCAAAAAGCTCGAGTTCTAGTTCGATCTAGAACATGCCCCAAAATCACTCGAGCCTAGAACTGGAGAACCACGAACCACGAACCGCGCTCAACTCTACTCCTAATACCACGTTGTTTTGTCCTTAGACTGGATCCTTGTCAGTGGCCGCAGCTGCTAGTCTTATGTTTGTCTGTTGGTTGTGTTTCACACAATCACAGGGGTGAGTATCTGATGATTTTTTAGCCACTGTGTGATTTATTATAAGACCCTATGTGCGCTTTTTCCGTTTATCAGAATATGTAGTAGGTGAAATAATAATAATATTAGTATCTACCTCCAATTAGAAATGTAGTATAGTTCTCCTGATATAGCCATGTCCCTTACCTCATGTACGGAGTATTTCAGCCTTAGCATCCATGGTTATATTAAACCATATAGTGACAGGTAGTTAGTTGCTCATGGTCATAACCATGGATACATAAGTTGCAATGTCCTGCACATGAGGTAAGCGACATGGCTATATCAGGAGAACTATACATTTAAAATTAGAGGTATTTGATAATTTTATTATTACATCTACTAAAATATTAGGCTAGTATCTTGGGGATGGAAATATTCTTTTAATACTGATCTGCAAATACAGTGGGTACACAAAGTATTCAGGCCCCTTTAAATTTTTCTCTGTTTCATTGCAGCCATTTGATAAATTTAAAAAAGTTCTTTTTTTTCATTAATGTGCACTCTGCACCCCATCTTGACAGAAAAAGAACAGAAATACAAACATTTTTGCAAGTTAATTAAACAAGAAAAACTGAAATATTACATGGTCATAAGTATTCAGACCCTTGGCTCAGTATTGAGTATAAGAACCCTTTAAAGTTAGTACAGCCATGAGTCTTCTTGGGAATGATGTAACAATTTTTTCACACCTGAATTTGGGGATCCTCTGCTATTCTTCCTTGCAGATCCTCTCCAGGTCCATCAGGTTGGATGGTGCACGTTGGTGGACAGCCATTTTCAGGTCTCTCAAGAGATGCTCGATTGGGTTTAAGTCAGGGCTCTGGCTAGGCCAGTCAAGTATGGTCACAGAGTTGTTCTGAAGCCACGCCTTTGTTATTTTAGCTGTGTGTTTAGGGTCATTGTCCATTTGGAAGGTAAACCTTCAGTCAAGTCTGAGGTCCAGAGCACTCTGGAAGAGGCTTTCTTCTAGGATATCTCTGTACTTGGCTGCATTAATCTTTACTTCAATTGCAAGTGTGAAGCCCCACAGGTGTAGTGTCGGTGCATTACCTTCAGGGACTCCACGTAGCTGGATCTGGTCACAGGTAGGAGATCTTCTTGTCGTGACGCCACTCTCAGTATTGCGGCCAGTAGGGACCGCCACTGCAGGTTGAGGGTCGCCTGGGGCTGATGGTATGTGCAGTTAGTTGGAATAGCCTCCTGAGAGTGAGGCAAGCCCCAGGGCCCGATGTAGGTGCGTAGTACCACAAGGCGCAGAATGACTCCACACAGGCAGAATGTCTTTCAGGGTTTTTACTCACTTCAGGTGGCAGGGTGAGTAACCCGGGCGTAGCTGGGATGAACCAGGCGGGAACCAGGTGTCCTTCAGGCTGACTTGTGAGGGTGACTACTAACTCGCCTTCCTTAGCCCTTTTTGGTTTGGGGTGACCCCGACTTTTAGTCCCTATGGGGGTCACCCAGGGAAGTTGCTGAAGCCTCACTCCCCTTCGTTTGCCGTGTGCTTGTTGCCTGGGCCAGATCACTCCAGCTTCTTGCCTCCTGTGAGCTATGGGCCCTAACTGTGGCTACGTGGCTGCGGCTTTTTGTGGTGTTGTGGCGTGGGCTTTGAGAGCCCCACACCGGCAGGTTTAGCAAAAGAAAGCTGGATCTATCTCCGCTTCGGGATCTGCCGCCCGTTTGGGCCTGGTACTCTCTAGCAGTCTCCTTACTTCCCACTCCGTTGCTCTCTCTCTAGCTGAAGATGGATTTCGGGTAGCCCTCCTAGGTGACCGTTCTCCCCCGTCGGTAGCCACTGCGCGGACGCTGTTAGACAGCAACAGCCCCACAGGTCTGCTCCTCACTGAGCCCTATGGAGTTCTGCTCTAACTGACTCACTGCCCCTCCTCTCCTGTTCTTGCCTACGCCACCTAGCAACCAGATTCTCTTACCACACCCCTTGAGAGGAGATGGAGGCTTTTGGCCCCCTCCACTATTCCAGTGAAGGTCAAGGCTTTTCCCCCTCCTGGGATCCCCAGGGGTCCTCTCATGGGTACATGTGTGAGACCTGATCACTATGCGCCTGTGTACCACACCCCGGTCAGCCTTCTGGATTACCTGTGTTGTACTGTTCCCAGCATGGGTGCAGTACTCAGTGGTGCCTGACCAGGTCAGGGGCGCCACACAAGCATGACCCTGCAGCTAAAAACAGCCCTATAGCATGATGGTGCCACCACTATGTTTCACTGTTGGGATTGTATTGGGCAAGTGATAAGCAGTGCCTGGGTTTCACCACACATACCGCTTAGAATTATCACCAAAAGTTCTATCTTTGGCCCATCAGACTAGAGAATCTTATTTCTCATAGTGGGAATCCATCATGTGTTTTATTTTTGCAAACTCTATGCGGGCTTTCATATGTCTTGCAGTGAGGAGAAGCTTCCGTCAGGCACTCAGCCATAAAGGCCTGACTGGTGGAGGGCTGCAGTGATAGTTGACTTTGTGGAACTTCCTCCTATCTCCCTACTGCGTCTCTGGAGCTCAGCCACAGTGATCTTGGGATTCTTCTTTGCCTCTCTCACCAAGGCTCTTCTCCCACAATTGCTCAGTTTAGCTGGACAGCCAGGTCTAGGAAGAGTTCTAGTGGTCCCAAACTTCTGCCATTTAAGGATTATGCAGGTCACTGTGCTCTTAGGAACCTTGAGTACTGCAGAAATTCTTTTGTAACCTTGGCCAGATCTGTGCCTTACCACAATTCTGTCTCTGACCTCCTTGGGCAGTTCGTTTGACCTCATGATTCTCATGAGGTCTGACATGCACTGTGAGCTGTGACGTCTTATATAGACAGGTGCGTGCCTTTCCAAATCAAGTCCTATCAGTTTAATTAAACACAGCTGGACTCAAATGAAGGAGTAGAACCATCTCAAGGAGGATCACAAGGAAATGGACAGCATGTGACTTAAATATGAGTGTCTGAGCAAAAGGTCTGAATACTTGTGGCCATGTGATATTTCAGTTTTTTTTGTTTAATAAATTTGCAAAAATGTCTACATTTCTGGTTTTCTTCTGTCAAGATGGGGTGCAGAGTGTACATTAATGAGAAAAAATGAAGTTTTTTGACTTTACCAAATGGCTGCAATAAAATAGAGTGAAAAATGTAAAGGGATCTGAATACTTTCCGTACTCACTGTATCAGAAAGGTAGACACAGTGCAGAGGGAACTACGTTATTCTCATTAGCACAGGGAAGTGAAATAAAAGGAAGGAGATACAGAATAGACATTAGGTAAAACTTTTTGAAAGTGAGGGCAGTCAAATAGTAGACCAGGCTGCCACGGAAGCTGGATAAACATATAGCTGGGATGATGTAGGAAAACCTGCACTCACAAGGGGTTGGACCCGATGGCCCTTGAGGTCCCTTCCAACTCTACCATTCTATGACTTGATGACATAAATATGGGGGTCATAGTTCCTTACCATAGCCCATGGACTGTCAGTGTTGGTGCCAAAGAAGGTTAAAAGAAATCCCTTCTGTGGGGATTACAGAAAACTCATTGAGGTTACTGTTACAAACACCTACCCCATGCCTCGGGTGGATGAACTACTGGACAGATTGCAATGGGGAATTTGGGATTTGGTTCATATCTACCCTTGTGTGAGAGTGAACTGTTCTTAATTAGGCCAACCATATTATTCCTTTTTCAGTAAATCAAAAGAAATTAGCAATTGCTTCATATCAGACTGACTAAAGCCCCTTTTGTCTGCTTATTTGTGTATTGCTTACTAAGTGGGTATTGCCTCTGCCCCCTTTGACTACATAATTCAGAGGACAATAATGCAGTTGGATTAAATGAGTAAACAATGGGGGAACAGCCATCGTCCACTAACCCTGTAAGACACAATATCCTGAAATGAGAACTGAAGGGTATAAAAAAAGTCTTGCTCCTGTCATCATCATCATCATCATCATCATCATTCTACAGCTATGATTTTAGCTTGGGATCCATGATTCCAGCTGCAGGATTATAGAACTGCTTCACTGCCCAAGATTGCTTGGAGAACCCAGTTTGGGGCAATTTGGTCACTTAGTTGCATACCTTGCTGTGCTTGGCCACCATCTCTTCTCAGTGGGTTCCTACAAAAAGTGGAGTACTGCTGGCTGGGATAGTTGGCCCTGAAAGCCCTAAAGTCAGAATGATTATAAGTCCTGGTAAGCCAGCAAAAAGGTGAGACTCTGTTGCTTGTACCATCTTTGCTGTGTTGTCTGGGTAATGTTCTACCCACTAAGAAGGAGTCGCGTGAAGTAGGATGAGCACTGGTCCATGATCTATCTAAAGACAGCCAGGCCAGTGGATGAGAGCAACCACTGACCCTTATGTCTCCACATCTGCAAACCTATCAAGACCTGCCCCAACACCTAAACTGACATCCCGTGCAAGGGGAGCACTAATTATAAAAGCAGCCAAAAAAGCCCATAGTCTCTCTGGGGGAGCTGCAGAGATCCACAGCTCATATGGGAGAATCTGTCCACAGGATAATTATTAATCATATACTCCACAAATGTGGCATTTTGTAAGATTGGAAAGAAGAAAACCATTTTGAAAGCAAGCCATAAGATGTCCTCTTTGCAGTTTTCTACAATTGGCTACAGCAGAACAAAGTGAAGGTTCTGGAGTGGCTATCTCAGTCTCCTGACCTCAATGTCATTGAGCAACTCTGGGGAGAACTCAAGCACACAGTTCATGCAGAAAAATCCCAGGAATTTACAGGAACAGGAGGCTTTTTGCCAAGAAGAATGGGCAGAAAATAAAGAGCCTCATTCACAACTACCACAAAAGACTTCAAGCTATCATTGATGATAGAAGGGGCAATACACGGTATTAAGAACTGGGGTATGTCAACTTTTGATCAGGGTCATTTGGATGTTTTTGGTTGTCATTATGATTTAAAAAGAGAAAACACAGTAGTTTAAGAGATGGCTTCACCCAACCACTAACAGTCAGTGGAAAAAAAGATTTTGTGTTATCATTCATATTCTCTGAAAAAAGGCCAAGAAAGTAAAAAAATCTACCGGGGTATATAAAGTTTTGAGCACAACTGTATATGTATACAGTATATATATATATTTACAGTACAGAAAAAAAGTTTGGACACACCTTCTCATTCAAATAGCTTTCTTTATTTTCATGACTCTGAAAATTGTAGATTCACATTGAAGGCATCAAAACTATGAATTAACACATGTGGAATGAAATACTTAGAAAAGTGTGAAACAACTGAAAATATGTCTTATATTGTAGGTTCTTCAAAGTAGCCACCTTTTGCTTTGATTACTGCTTTGCACACTCTTGGAATTCTCTTGATGAGCTTCAAGAGGTAGTCACCGGAAATGGATTTCATTTCACAGGTGTGCCCTGTCAGGTTTAATAAGTGGGATTTCTTGCCTTTGGGGTTGGGACCATCAGTTGTGTTGTACAGAAGTCTGGTGGATACACAGCTGATAGTCCTACTGAATAGACTGTTAGAATTTGTATTATGGCAAGAAAAAAGCAGCTAAGTAAAGAAAAATGAGTGGCCATCATTACTTTAAGAAATGAATGTCAGTCAGTCCGAAAAATTGGGAAAACTTTGAAAGTATCCCCAAGTGCAGTGGCAAAAACCATCAAACGCAACAAAGAAACTGGCTCACATGAGGACCGCCCCAGGAAAGGAAGACCAAGAGTCACCTCTGCTGCGGAGGATAAGTTTATCCGAGTCACCAGCCTCAGAAATCGCAGTTTAACAGCAGCTCAGATTAGAGACCAGGTCAATGCCACACAGAGTTCTAGCAGCAGACAAATCTCTAGAACAACTGTTACTAAGAGACTTTGCGCAGCAGGCCTTCATAGGAAAATAGATGCTAGGAAACCACTGCTAAGAACAGGCAACAAGCAGAAGAGACTTGTTTGGGCTAAAGAACACAATGAATGGACATTAGACCAGTGGAAATCTGTGCTTTAGTCTGATGAGTCAAAATTTGAGAATTTTGGATCCAATCACCATGTCTTTGACACAGAAAAGGTGAATGGATAGACTCTACATGCCTGGTTCCCACCGTGAAGCATGGAGAAGGAAGTGTGATAGTGTGGGTATGCTTTGCTGTTGACACTGTTGGGGATTTATTAAAAATTGAAGGCATACTGAACCAGGATGGCTACCACAGCATCTTGCAGCGGCATGCGATTCCATCCGGTTTGTGTTTAGTTGAACCATCATTATTTTTCAACAGGACAATGACCCGAAACACACATCCAGGCTGTGTAAGGGCTATTTGACTAAGGCTTGAAACACACATCCGTGAAACACGGGCGTGTTTGGTCCGTTTCCGTGTATACTGGAGACACGGCCAAACGTGCACCAATGTTACTATATCTCTGAGGTTACAATTGCGTTTTTGGTTATGTCCGTGAGTCCGTCTCCGTGATGCGTTTTTTGGTCCGTGTCTCACGCCAGCATGTCCGTTTTATTCACGCAACACGCAGCACGGACCCAATGAAAGTCAATGGGTCTGTGCGCACGTCCGAGTGACACGGACGCATCTCTGTTTGTTCCCTGTATGTTTTGTGCTTTTTTCATGTGATGTCAGTCTTTTTTCTTTTTATGTTTCGTTCTCTCCCTCAGTCCGTCGGTCGGTCTCTATGTCTGTCTGTCCCTCTAGCTGTCTGTCGGTCAGTTCCCCCCTCTCTCATACTTACCATTCCCTGATCTCCGGCGCGGCGCTGCACGGCTGTTATAAAAACTCCGGCGGCTTTTCCTCTTTTGAAAAAGCCGGCCGCCCATTAATCAATCTCGTATTCCCTGCTTTACCCGCCCACCGGCGGCTGTGATTGGTTGCAGTGAGACATGCCCACCACGCTGAGTGACAGGTGTCACACTGCACCCAATCACAGCAGCCGGTGGGCGTGTCTATACTGTGCATTAAAATAAATAAATAAATAATTAAAAAAAACGGCGTGCGGTCCCCCCCATTTTAATACCAGCCAGATAAAGCCATACGGCTGAAGGCTGGTATTCTCAAGATGGGGAGCTCCACGTTATGGGGGGCCCCCCACCCTAACAATATCAGTCAGCAGCCGCCCAGAATTGCCGCATACATTATATGCGACAGTTCTGGGGCTGTACCCGGCTCTTCCCGATTTACCCTGGTGCGTTGGCAAATCGGGGTAATAAGGAGTTATTGGCAGCCCATAGCTGCCAATAAGTCCTAGATTAATCATGTCAGGCGTCTAGGAGACACCTTCCATGATTAATCTGTAAGTTACAGTAAAAAAACACACACACCTTAAAAAATCCTTTATTAGAAATAAAAAACACAAACAAATTCCCTCATTACCAATTTATTAACCCCGACAAACCCTCCATGTCCGGCGTACTCCACGGACCTCCAGCGTCGCATCCAGCTCTGCTGCATGGAGGTGACAGGAGCAGCAGAAGACACCGCCGCTCCGGTCACCTCCACGCAGCTAATGAGATGAGTAGCGTGATCAGCTGCTGTCACTGAGGTTACCCGCGGCCACCGCTGGATCCAGTGGTGGCCGCGAGTTACCTGACTGACAGCAGCTTTAATGTCTGACTGGATACTATTTTTTTGTTATCCAAAAAAACTGCATGATTGGATTTAGGGTACCAATTTCTAATCCAGCATGTTCATGTCTAGTAATGTATGCATGATAGTTCTTCCATCAGATTGCCAATATTTTAGTTATGAAGATTTGAGTTACAGATGCTGGAAAATTGGTGAGGGGCGGGTTTTCAAAGGTTACTGTGTTGATATAGCGTAGGAATGTCTGGGTTAATCTGTTATTGATTGCATTTCCAACTCCTTCCTTCTTATTTCACTGCCTTTTCTTTGTAACTTCTAAAGAAAGCTTTAAGGAATAAGCTAAAATGAATGTTTAGAAAGACTCATCAATTATTTTCATTTTCCCCTGTGTTTTAGAGAAAGAGAATGAATGACATATCCTACAGTTGCCATTTTCTGTTTAAATGTCACTGCCTTTTTCTGCATTTATATTACATCTTTCTGGCACTGCTCTCATCACACAAAATGTAGCATTTTTTGACTTACTCATATTAACATTTTCAATCAATTGGAAGTAAAATCTAAAGTAATTAACAATTTTAGTCTCAAAAAGAAAGAACCAACCAACTTAAAAGGATAGATGGATAAAACAATATAAGAATCAAAGCATAAAAGTTAAGAGTCTGTTTACATTAAGATTTTTACTGTTTGATCAGCACAATTCTAGTCCTCAAAAACACTGACTCCTACTAAAAATCTGACATACCTCAGTAAAAGTCAACAACATTCATCAGGACATATCGGAATCTACATTATTTCAAAATGGATCCACCAAACTTGTTGCAGTATGAGTGCTTTAAGAACATAACCTGTGTTAGTAATGAGACGTGTTCATGGACATTTATTGGAAACATAGTATTAGAACGAACTATTAATCATCGTTATATTAATTTTAAATTGTTCTGCATGCTTCTTGTCATTTCTGGATATGCAAAGTATCCTCTCGTTGGGATTTGCACATGTAGAAACATCATTCCATTGCCCTGAATTAATTTCCCTTCTCAAAAATGTTTACAACAAATCATATGAACAGATCCCTAAATGACTCTCCTTCTGTTCTATGGGCACAGAAAACAGGTAGATGTCCAAGATAAGAACAAAAAACAAAATTGCAAAATTAAAACTAAAATTTGTTAATCTGAAAATGAAAAATGCAGTAAAATCCAATAATGAATGTGGCCAAGCACTCACGTGGAGAACAGCATTATGTACTAACTGTTACGGAGGGACCTACTGATATGGTAAAAGATGAGAATCAACCAATATGAGTGGTCAGGGTCCACCGTGCAGTGGTGGTAAACTGCAGCTGATAGCCTAAAGGCTGCTTTACACGCAGCGACATCGCTAGCGATGTCGCTTGTGAAAGCACCCGCCCCCGTCGGTTGTGAGTCACGGGCAAATCGCTGCCCGTGGCGCACAATATCGTTAGTCCCCGTCACACGTACTTACCTGCCTAGTGACATCGCTGTGGCCGGCGAACTGCCTCTTTTCTAAGGGGGTGGTTCATGCGGTGTCACAGCGACGTCACACGGCTGGCAGCCAATAAATGCGGAGGGGTGGAGAGCAGCCGAAAGAAAGACATGCTCACCTCATTGCTGGGGGATGCAGGTACGGTGTTGTTCGTTGTTCCTGGGGTGTCACACATAGCGATGTGTGCTGCCTCAGGAACAACGAACAACCTGTGTCCTGCACCAGCAATGATATCTGGGATTAGAACGACTTGTCAACGATCAACGATTAGGTGAGTATTTTTGATCGTTAGCGGTCATTCATATGTTTCACACGCAACGATGTCGCTAACGAGGCCGGTTGTGCGTCACGAATTCCGTGACCCCAATGACATCTGTTTAGCGATGTCGTTGCATGTAAAGCCCCCTTAAGGCTCTACTGATATTCAACAAAACCCCAAATAATAATATGCACCTGTGTTACAGGTCACACAGGTGTTAACGAAGGCATAATGAGTACACAGAACCTGCGTGTACAGTCTCCGTGTTCTAGGCCACACAGAAGCTGTAGTATTAATATAACAGGGCCCTGTTGCCTCACAGGACCCAATACGTGTAATAATATATAGTGGACGGGACCCTGTTAACTCACAGGACCCGATACGGGTAATAATATATATGCACTGGAACCTGTTTATGCACAGCACCAGATATGGTGCAACGCTCTCCTGTGACTTTACAGAAGTTAATATAGATAGCATACACAGTATGGATAGGGATGTAAATGCAGAGCACTACCCTTATTCTGCTAGTATACACTCGGGGCATATGCAGGAGTGAGTGTGTAGGGTACTGCTCCTATATCGAGTTGTAATATTGTATAGCCGGTTAACCACCGGTCCCTTAGCAGCACAACCCTGATATATCTGGAGCCCAGCCTAGCTGGCTTCTGAACCTAACTAGGTCTAGATGTGACCATTATGCCTCACCCTAACTTGCCTCCTGGCCCTCAATCAGTCCGGTAGGACTTCGCCGTGTATTCCTACCTAAGGTAGCTGTATGTTGCTGCATGCACAAAGACGAGTGCGCACCTCCATGTGGGTGTCAGGGCTATTGATCACCTCTGTACCACCCACAAGATAGAGGAAGCACATGCAGCCAGCCCCTTTGGCCAATGAGAGCCTTACACGTCACTGATGATGTCACCGCGGCCAATAGAAACTTGCCACGTCACTGATGACCTCACCGCGGCCAATAGAATCTTGCCACATCATTGATGATGTTCGTGCGGCCAATAGAAACGTGCCACATCACTGACATGCTCAGATAGTGTCAAAAGACCTATAGGAGTCTTGCACATGCTCAGTAGGCTCTTTTTGACACTAAAGGGGGCTTTACACGCTACGATATCGTTAATGTTTTGTCATCGGGGTCAAGTTGTTAGTAACGCACATCCGGTGTCATTAACGATATCGCAGCGTGAGAAACTGACCAGCGACCTTAAGCGACCTCAAAAATGGTGAAAATCGTTCACCATGGAGAGGTCGTCCCAAACTCAAAAATCGGTAAGGGTTGTTTATCCAGGTGGTTCGTCGCTCCTGCGGCAGCACACATCGCTATGTGTGACACCGCAGGAGCGAGGAACGTCTCCTTACCTGCCGCCGACCACAAGGAAGGAAGGAGGTGGGCGGGATGTTACGTCCTGCTCATCTCTGCCCCTCCGCTTTGATTGGTCGGCCGCTTAGTGACGTTGCGGTGACGTCGCTGTGATGCTGAACGTCCCTCCCCCTTGAAGGAGGGATTGTTTGGCACTCACAGCAATGACGCCGACCAGGTAAGTATGTGTGACGCTGCCATTAGCGATAATGTTCGCTACGGCAGCGATCACAAACAATCGCATGCACGACGGGGG
Source organism: Anomaloglossus baeobatrachus (assembly GCF_048569485.1). NCBI lineage: Eukaryota > Metazoa > Chordata > Amphibia > Anura > Aromobatidae > Anomaloglossus > Anomaloglossus baeobatrachus. The sequence continues at coordinate 529,658,722 of NC_134354.1, forward strand.
CGGGGACTTACACGCTCACTATCGCTAAAAATTGCTAGCGATATCGCTACCGTGTAAAGCCCCCTTTAGTGTTAGAATTCCAAAAAGTCCTGGTCACCATCCGTGGCTCAGGATACCTGACCGGGTGACCCCGGGTATGGGAAGGTACTACATCAAAAGACAAACGAGGAGCCCCCGTATCCCGGTTGGTGACACTAACCCTGTCACATAGCTGAGCCCTGTATTCCAGACATTAATATACCAGAGAAACCATCGAGCAGAGTGTCAGTATCTGCACTCTGAACAGAGCCCAATGCCATTATGTGTTGGGAAATTTTGTGCAAAACTCCGTGTGACAGAAACCCTCTGTCATGATTCGCCTCCCTATCCACATGGCTAGGGGGTGGAGCCTTCTCTCGGGCCTCACTTCCGGCCCCTGGATGCCTTAACAGCCAGCTGACACTTCCAGTGAACCAGCGCCGGCTATAAGCTTAGCTCTGCTTTGCTTGTGATTGCTGGTCCTGTGAGTGATATCCTGATCTGTCTGTTCCTGTGCCCCTGTGCCCTTGTCTGTGTTCTGTCCCCTGGTCGTCCCTTCTATCCTGTGTCCCCCCTCCTATTCCCCACTCTGTTGCTTCCTCCGGTACTGACCTTAGCCTGACTTTGACTTCGCTTCTGCTTGCTCCTCCGGTCCTGCTTCTGCCCATACGGTGTTTGACCCAGCCTGTCTGACTATTCCTCACAAACCCTGCAGTTCTGCCTCTCAGCTGTGCTGATTAGGCAGTGCATGAGAACGCTGTGCATTTCCTTCCTAGTTCTCAATGCTCTGTGTTATATCGTCTGCTGCAGAGCTCTGACTCCCCCTGGTGGCAGCATTACACCCTCCCTCTAATTTTAATGACCCATCAACTAAGACCGGAGGCAGAGGTATGGGAAGAGGGGTTCCGGAACCCACATTATTTTAAAGGAGATGTATGGAAAACAATATGAATCTTGTAAGATACCGGTAACGCCAGGCATAAAGTAACTGGATCAATGACTGCTGTAATGTTGTACGGACCAACTAACCGACATTCTAACTTCAGTGAAAGTATCTTAAGTAGAGATGAGCCACCCCCTAGAGTTCGAGTTCGGTTCGGTTCGCCGAACGGTGCCCCGTTCGACGAACCGTTCGTCAAACCGTTCGTCGAACTCTCGAACCCCATAGTAAACAATGGGAGGCAATCACAAACACATAAAAACACATTATAAATGTACACATACAGTTAATAAACATTGCCATAACACTTACCTGCCCCCGCAATCCATCCTGCACTCTGTCTCCCGCAGCTTTTCCATCGGATAATCGCTGCGTCCTCTCGGTAACCAGCAGTGATGACAGGACCTACGTCAAAATAGCATGTGACCAGTCACGTGTCTATTTTCTCATTGGCTACAGACTGGTCACATGGCTTGGATGTCATGTTAGGTCCTGTCATTGCATCTCTCCGGTACACGGTGCACGTTTGTGTATCGCCGTGTACCGGCGACATGCTCTGGCACACGGTCGACTCCCCGTTCTGCTTCCCTGTTCCGTTATTGACTGGCTGACACAGCCGGTAAAAAACGGAGATCACTGTTGCCATAGCAATGCGCCTGTTAGCGGTGATGTCTCCGCTGACAGCCGCAGCGGCACCGGGAATCACGTGATCGGAGCACCGTTGCTATGGCAACCCGTCTGTCAGCGGTGACATTACTGCTAACAGCCAGCAGCACTGATCACTCACAGAGTGAAAAGCCTGCACGGGGAGCAGAGTCTTTCTCCCATGCAGTGCTGCTGATGGAGCAGAGCTGCATGTGTTGAAGGAGAAAGAAGACAGAAGACCATGGATCGTGGAGGGATAAGGGGGTGTAATAAACATACAGTCTCTAAGTGTGTCTGTGTATTTATTTCTATTAAAGTATTTTTTCTCTGTGTGGTGTCTTTTTTTTAACCCTTTATTGGAGATTCTTAATGGCCGGGTCAAACTTGCCTGACATTAAGAATCTCTGGCTTAATACTAGCTAGTAAAACAAAGCTAGTATTAACTCATTAGTACCCAGCAAGCCACCCAGCTTCAGGGCTGCTGGAAGAGTTGGATACAGTGGGTGTGAACTGCAATTCACAGCAGAGGGACCCAGAAACCTCGGGCTAACCTGTGCTGCGGATTCCAATCCCCAGCTGCCTGCTGTACCTGGCTAGCATACAAAAATATGGCGAAGCACACGTCATTTTTTTTGTAGTTTTTTGGCAAAAAAAAATAAAAAATGCTTCCCTGGATTTTCCATTGCCAGTGAAGGTAACACCAAGCAGTGGGGGTTGGCAGCCAGTAGCTGTTTGGATTACAAAAAATGCAGCGGGAGCCCATATATATTTTTTTTAATTATTTATTTAAATAACTAAAAAAAAAGGGGCTTCCCTGTATTTTGATTGCTGGACATCACAGTGCTGTAAAAATAAATCTTTAAAAAAAAGACGTAGCGCTCCACGGTATTTTTGATTCTCAGCGCAGATAAAGCAGACAGCTACAAGTTGCCACCCCCATCTGCCTGGCGTTACCTTGGCTGTCAATCAAAATACAGGGAACCCCATTAATTTTTTTTATTTAAAAAAATAGTTTAAAAAAAAAATGACGTTGGGTCCCCCCATTTTTGATAGCCAGCTAGGGTAAAGCAGACGACTGTAGCCTGAAAACCACAGCTGCCAGATTTACCGTGGTTGGGGATCCAATGTGGAGGTCACCCCAGGCTCTTTTTTATAATTATTTTATAAATATTAATAATTGCAAAAAAAAAGTAAGGGTCCCCCCCAAATTGAATCACCAGCCAAGGTAAAGCAGACAGCTATGGTCTGGTATTCTCAGGGTGGGAAGGTCCATAGTTATTGGCCCTTCACAGCCTAAAAATAGCAGGCCGCAGGCGCTCCAGAAGTGGCGCATCCACTAAATGCGCCAATCCTGGCGCTTCACCCCAGCTCATCCCGTGCCCTGGTGCGGTGGCAAATGGGGTAATAAATGGGGTTGATACTAGCTGTAAGGTCACCTGACATCAAGCCCAGCAGTTTGTGATGTCATGGCGTCTATCACATAACCTACATCACAAACTGTCAGTACTAACAAAACAAATAGACCAAAAAAAAATGTATTTGAAAAAACACTCCCCAAAACATTCCCTCTTTCACCAATTTATTGTAAGGAAAAAAAATAAGGGGGTCCCACGATGACTCTGTACCATCTAGAATATGGGGGGACACGCTCAGGGAACGTATCCCCCATTTTCTAGGAGTGCAGACCCTCCATGTCAGGAGTTTGGGTGCAATGAATCTGCACCCACTCACACCGGGTCCACAGCAGCAGAGTCCATGTCGTAAGTGTTGCTACAAAAGCTGCAATGCCCTGCTCATGAGGTAAGGGCATACCTAATCAGGAGAACTATTCTACATTTCCAAATGTTGGTATTTGCTGATATTATTGCTATTCCACCTACTTTATATTGGGGATAGGATCTTGGAGATGGAATACCCCTTTAAGTCCAGTTATCCAGCTGAATGAATACTAAACAACAGGGCTCGCTATTTAGACATGTTTTCTTGTGGCGTATAACGGACTCTCATGTTTGGTAGTCGTTCAGCTGGGCAACTATAGACCACAGCTGGCAGCTTCACCTTGGCTGCTAATCCAAAACTGAGGGCACCCCACGCTGTTATTTTAAATTAAATAAATAATTAAAAAAAAACAAAACAAAATTGGATCACCAGCCAAGGTAAAGCGGACAGCTGGAGTCTGATATTCTCAGACTAGGGAGGTCCATGGTTATTGGACTCTACCCAGCCTAAAAATAGCAGGCCGCAGCCGCCCCAGAAGTGGCGCATCCATTAGACGCGCCAATCCTGGTGCTTCGCCCCAGCTCATCCCGTTGCCCTGGTGCGGTGGCAAACGGGGTAATATATGGGGTTAATACCAGATGTGTAACGTCACCTGGCATCAAGCCCTGGGGTTCGTGATGTCAGGTATCTATTAGATACCCGACATCACCAACCCAGTTAGTAATAAAAAAAAAATAGACGACAAACACATTTTTATTTGAAAAAACACTCCCCAACACATTCCCTCTTTCACAAATTTATTAGAAAGAAAAACAAATCCAGGTCTGCTGTAATCCAAGGGGTTCCCATGACGATCCATACCATAGTCACTGTCCCAGTCAATGAAGAACAGAATGTTCCCCATTGGCTGGGAGAGCAATGCAGTGACCTGAGCTAACATCAATAGGTCAGCCCAGGTCACTGCAGGGCATGACGAGTGCTGCTGTCAGGAGCGAGGTACATTACCTGCGGTGATGATCTCCTGCACTGCTGACAGAAGACCTGTCACTGCCTTCAATGACCGCCACCTTCACAGCCAAGTATCGCGGGAGCCTGTGACGTCACCGCTAGTCACAGTCTTGGGTCGGCAGCGAGAGGAGGAGATGTGACAAGCGGCGGCCATGGAGGACAGTGACAGCGCTAAGGTCGGGCGGGCAGGACTTCATCACCGCAGATAAGCCGAACGGGGCCATGTGTGCGGAGTGCAAGGTGGGTTGAGCCTAGCGGGGTAATGTGTGCAGAGTGCGAGGTGGGTGGAGCCAAGCGGGGTAATGTGTGCGGAGTGCGAGGTGGGTGGAGCTAAGCGGGGTAATGTGTGCGGAGTACAAAGTGGGTGTAGCCTAGCAGGGCCATGTGTGCGGGTGGCGGAGTGCGAAGTAGGTGGAGCCTAGCGGGGCCATGTGGCGCTGAGGACGTCAGTGCCGGGGACTTTATGGCTGGGGACAGGTGAGTGTGAGAGTGTGTGTGTGTGTGTACATGCCGAATGCAGGAGGGGCGGAGCCAATCGGGGAAGTGTCGGCTCCCTGCACACGGAACTAGGGTAAATATCGGGTTACCAAGCAAAGTGCTTTGCTTGGATACCTGATATTTATCTTGGTTAACAGCTTACCGCAGGCTGCCAGCAATGGCTCCCTGCACACTGTAGCTGTAAAAAGCCCTGCTTTTGGTGATCGAACCGTTCTCGAACGTAACTCGAACTTTCGAGCTTTTAGCAAAAAGCTTGAGTTCGAGTTTGATCTTGAGCACCCCCAAAATCACTCGAACATGAAATTGGCGAACCTCAAACATCGCTCAACTCTACTCCTGACAACTCTTCTCAGAAGCCACATCACAAATGTCAACACTAGAGTTATGTAATGCAAACCAAGGGAATCCTAATACCATTTGTGCAGGAATGCCCTTAAGCACATAAGTTATGAATATGAACTCCGAATGGTGTACCCCTATATGGAGTTCCAGCCTCTGTACACATTCAACCAAACCCCCTGAGAAAGAGATGATAAATCAATGTAAAAAATCTATACCGATTAGATAACTCCTTCACCTCTAACCCAGAAGACTGAGCAAATGGTTCATAAATAATTTTTGCCATAGAACTACTATCCAGAAAGACTGTAATAGGAACATTTAGCCCCCAACCTTGCGGGTAATAAATATTGAGACACCATAGTGGAGGAAATACGTAGACCCAGGTTGGAATCCCCTAACCGACTTGATTCTAATCGTTTTCCGACTGCCATATTTCCTTGGACTCGGAGGGTCAGGTACTGACAAAGTGTTGCTTTTTGTGACAGAAAAAAAATAACTCTTCCCCTTTCAGGAGTAGTGGAGTTTCTCACCCCATGAGAAATCCCTACAAGCTGCATAGGCTCAGGTGAGGCCTCCAGAGGTAATGTCAGCACAGTAAGCCCCCCCCCCCCCCAGAGAGTTTTGTTTTTATGAGACCTATGCCAGAAACAGTGATTGATACTTATTACTAGAGACATGGCACCCTTCAAAGAGAAGTAGGAGTTTCATACATTACTGCCCTGGAAAAACTGGCTTTTGAGCGCAGGGTTGTTACACTGATTTTCCATGGACTAGTGCCAGAATTTGGTGCAATAATGCTCTGCAGGACAATTCCCCTGTTGCAGTGAACGGATTTTATACTCAGCTAATGATAAATTGTCTGGATCATCATAGATGAACCTGAGTGATGAGAAAAACCCATCCACTGACAAAAATACCGGTGATTTAGGGGGCAAAAAAAAAATCCATGCTTGTGGGTCCCCACTCAAGAGTATCATCACAGTTCCCACCAACTGTGTCTCACTACCAGAGAATGGGTACGTAGATGTATGTGTAATTTACTTGCTTCCCTAAAGGTAACGAACTGGCTGTGCTCCCCTGAAAATCTTTTTAGGAAAGGAAATTAGAGTTCAGATGATACAGCAACAAGAACAGTTTGTGTGGATGTAGTGGACTGAGTTAGTTGGTGTACCTCTCTCTTAAATTCAGTCGCTTATAGAGAAAAAATTAGCAAATGCCTTGATAGCGCAGCAACTGGGTCCTTGCTGTTATATAAAGTATGGCCAGCTATAATGTCACAAAGACTATGGGATAGTGGGGAATGGGGACTTCAAAGTTGACCCTTAAACTAGGGGACATTATGCTAGCCCTAACCTCAGGGATACTGCTGATGGTAAAGTGGCATGGGTCTCATTCATGACCTTGCTTCTAACCAGTCCTGATCTGATTCCCCCTCCCCCCAGGAAGGGACAGGACAGGAGTGTGTTGAAAACCACATATAAAGACACACAAGGGAAAACCAATACTCTGTCATACAGCACGCAAATAAAAAGGTAAGGACAATAAAAGATTCAGTAGGAAAAACAAGACCAGGAAGGAAGTTCAAAACAACAGGGGTAAACTCCACAAACACTTCAAACAATAGGCACAACTTCATCACAACTTTCACCAGAGAGTCCGGGACAGCACACTTCACAGACCAACATAGAATAAGCTATAGCTGACATAGGAAAAAGGATTCAACCAGCAATAATAGGAGGGGAGCAGATGTGATAAGTCTCCCCACTGTGATTAAAGTAGCAAGCAGACTACCAGAGATTAACTCTTGCTAGCCTGCCTATGAATGAGCACACAGCAGGTCCACGTACAAGCCGGCCTGTGATGATCCCAGACACCAAAGAAACCATAGGGTGGAATGGCAGAATCTGCAATCTGAACACAGCCCAATGCTGCCATGACAGTAGTCAAACTTTATGCAAAGCTCCATGTGATGCATACAAATGTTAATTTTGTTTGTGTGTATTGGAACAAAACAGAGAGAAAAAGGTAAATTAAGGATAATTTTGTTCAAAACTCCAAACATGGGCTGGATAAAATTGTTTGCACCCTCAACTTAATATTTGGTTGCACACCCTTTGGAATAAATAACTGGAATTGCTTCAGATAACCATCAACAAGCTTCTTTCACCTCTCAACGGAAATTTGGACCACTCTTCTTTTGCAAACTGCTCCAGGTCTTTCATATTTGAACAGTGTTTTCTCCCAACAGCAATTTTAACATCTTTCCATAAGTGTTTAATGTCATTTATAAGAACTTGGACCAAGAAAAGTGTTTTTTTATGGTGAAAAATCAATACATTTTGTATTTTTATGTACGTTCTGTGAGCTGAGTGCTTTCTTGGTCCTTGGATCTTTTCTTCTTCATATTGATAAGAACTCGAACTCTTTGCTCTGGGAGTTTCAACCTAGTGGTACCGAGGTTGTGATGACCCGGAGGCGAAGTAAAGAAAATAATTGCCTGCCGGAACAGCAAAGTATCAATGTTTTTCTGTGTGGTTTTATACTTTAGTGTCTTGCCGCTTCCACATGGTGGAGGACGACCATGATTAAAAGGAGAGGAATGTAAGGTGGTGGAGCTGTCATGTTTTCCCCCCTGGAAACAGATATAGGAGGTTGGTAAACTTTTTTCACCATTATTAAGAATTGGGACTCCTATACTGGTAAAGTGAATGGACCATGTGTATGGGCTTCCAAAGATTCGAAGGAAGCACCCCAGTACACCTTGGAAGAAAGGTAAAGGAGGTAAAGGAGGGCCATTGAAAACACATTTTCCCCCATTTTTAAGGAATGCTAGGTTAGTAAAGCCTATGCACTAAGTACAAGGGCTGAAAAACATTTAATCCTGGGGGTATATATAATATAATATATATATTAAGAACTTAAAAAAATAAGAGCGAGAGTCACATCATGACCCTGTTGATGGAGGAAGAGGACATAAAAAAGAAGAAAAGAAAAACTGTCTACCCTTGTTTGGGTGGAAAAGGGTGCATGGGAATACACATGAAGAAAAGGTACATTTTGGTTGACTTTATGATCTGCTGATGTCATCCACTGGGGTTGAGAAGTTAGAGCCAGTCCAGGCCTTGTTCATTTTGATAAGTCAGCCTGTCAGCATTATCAGTTGACAGATGAATACACTTAGCAGTTATTATGCTTGTGGCAGAATCACTAGCCTGCTCTGACAAAACGCTATCGACAGGGCAGGCTAGCACCTCCAAGGAGTACAGGGACAGTTCAAGCCACAAGTCCAGCTTAGATACCCAATATCTAAATGGCTTAAGAAAAACAAAATGAAGACTTTAAAGTGGTCTAGTCAAAGTCCTGACCTTAATCCGATTGAGATGCTGTGGCAGGACCTTAAAAAAGCAGTCCATGCTCGGAAACCCTCCAATGTGGCTGAATTACAAAATGCCTACAATAAAGTTGTTGCTTCTAAGGGTGGCCCAACCAGTTATTAGGTTTATGGGGCAATCACTTTTTAACACAGGGCCCTGTAGGTTTTGATTTATTTATCCCTTAATAATAAATACCTTAACCCCTTCAGCCCCCGGGCGCTTTCTGTTTTTCAGCTTTTTTTTTGCTCCCCTTCTCCCGAGAGCCATAACTTTTTTTATTTTTCCTTCAATACTTCCATATGAGGGCTTTTTTTGCGGGACGAGTTGTACTTTTAAATGAAACCATAAGTTTTACCATATATTGTACTGGAAAACAGCAAAAAAATTTCAAGTGTGGAAAAACTGCAAAAAAAGTGTGATCGCACAATAGTTTTTGGGATATTTTATTCATCATGTTCACTACATGGTAAAACCGATGTGTTGTTGTGATGCCTGAGGTCGGTGCGAGTTTGTAGACACTAAACATGTATAGGTTTATTTGTATCTAAGGGGTTAAAAAAAATTCACAAGCTTGTCCAATAAAAGTGGCATACGTTTTGCGCCATTTTCCGAAACCCATAGTGTTGTCATTTTTTGGAATCTGAGGCTCAGTGACAGCTTATTTTTTGCGTCTCGAGCTGACATTTTTAATGGTACCATTTTTGCACAGATGCCACATTTTGATCGCCTGTTATTGCATTTTGCATATTGCAAACTTGCGGCGACCAAAAAACGTAATTTTGGCATTTGGAATTTTTTTGCCTCTATGCCATTTACCAATCAGAATAATTAATTTAACATTTTGATAGATCGGGCAATTCTGAACGCGGCGATGCCAAATATGTGAATATTTTTTATTTTAACCCTTTAATTTTCAATGGGGTGAAAGGGGGGTGATCTGAACTTTTAGGGGTTTTTTTTGTATTTTTTAAAACTTTTTTTTTTTACTTTTTTAATTTTAGTAGTCCCCCTAGGGGGCTATATGGATCGACAATCCGATCGCTCTGCCCTATCTGCTGATAACAGCTATACAGCTGTAAACAGCAGATATGCTCACTTTCTGCTTCACTCGGCTCCGGCCTGAATGAAACCGGAAGTAATTCATGTCAGCTACAGGAGTCATCACATGACCCTGTGCTACAATGGCAACCACCGGAAGTCACGTGATCACGCACGTGACTTCCGGTGGGGGCGGCGGTAAGTGAAAGTATTGGCCGCGTGCATATATATCTTACTGCCAGACTTTGGCAGCGAGATGTAAGGGGTTAAAAGTTGCAGGTGGAAGCGATTACACTTATAACTTGCAGGCGCATATGTCAGCTGTTAAAAACAGCTGATATGTGCGCAGATTGCCGCGACCTGCCCACAGCAGGGGACGGGGATTAACCTCACACGATACATGATGGATATAACCGTCATGGGTTTTGAAGGGGTTAATTTATTAACTGCCTTTTGTGTTTACTTGTGTTATCTTTCTCTAACATCTAAGAAATCAGGAAGGGGCAAACACTTTTTCACATCACTATAGGTAATAGGGAAGTCTTTGCTGTTAACAGTGCTTTTGCGGAATGTAGACATTGGTTGGAGTGGTCTAGGTATATATTATCTGTCTTTACTGATCACAAAAATTGACTACATATCAACACCACTGAATGCTTAAATACTAGACAGTCCTGGTGGGTCTCTTTTTTTGCTTGGTTTGATTTCTCTGTGACATATCTCCCTAGTACTAAGAATGTTAAGGCTGATGCTTTATATCAAAGCTGTGTTCCAGACTTGAGGGATGAAAGTGTAGTCAAAATTTCATATCAGTTGCGCACCATGGACAAAGGAACATGAAGATCTCTGGAGATGGATTGGTAACCTTGAGATTGTTGATATTTTTCAGCAATTTTTGTTCACTAGTCCTCAGACAGTTCTTTTCTCCTGTTTCTCACACCCATTGACTTAGATTGTCAAGTCTATGCCATTTTACGCGGCCATACGCAGTATGCTGCAATTTTCTCCTCAGCCCGGTTTCGGTTGAAGAAAACCTGTAGATGGACACTGCTTCATTGAATAACTTTGGTGCAAGTGCAATGTGTTTTTTTCTCGCATTACATTCGCCATGTTTATACAGGTGGGAGCGAGGCCTTAGAGCATAAACTGGCCACATTTGACATTGTTTAATGGGTTCAAAGACAGGTGTATAAAAAATCTGAAGGCAGTTTGGTTAAGTGGGTGTAGAGAAAATCAGATAGCCTGTTACCATGAAAAGTATATCAGAGTAATGTTGTGTATTATGGATTTAATTTAGTGACAATGTCTGGGAGAAATAATGGAAATTCAGAGCATAGGTGATAAATAATGTTTTCTAGATAGTGTCCTTTTTATTTCCCAAGGTCTTCAGTTGCCATAGAAGTAGAATACAGCTTTAGAGTCTGTGCATGGAAGCTTCATGATCATCATTTTCATGGATTGAATGATCGGATGAATGTGTTTCCTATTCAAAATGCTGAATTGGACTTGCATTAAAATCCGTGTGACAAATGTAATATGCCGAGTTATTCATATACGTCCATTGCGATAAATTGGTCATTTGCTGGTACTTTGACCAATATTGCACTTCTGACATTTTGACATTGGTTAGTTTTTCTACTATAAATTTTAAGATAGAGCAGCTGCAAAATCAGACATGACACCTCTGCTCCTGCCAGGTCCTTCTAAATATGTATCTGGCAGCTGTATTTAAATAGAACTGCCAACAAAAAAGATAAACAGATGGTTGGTTATGTTGTAGGGTTGCTTTTCTTTGGTACAATGACATAAGGGCACAATATCTGGAGTGTTACTTTTCATGTTGTTTCACATTCTTTTCTGAACACAGCCGTGAAATCCACTTGTGTTCTGCTTATTGTATTTCACAGTTTGTTGATTACACTTAATAACAATTAAAATGGTTAACCACAATTATGGTTATGATTTTAGTGACAAATTACCAAATACAGTATATTTACTCTGATTTATATTTAGTGTGTTATTGAATAACTTTCATTAGAAATTATTTAGTTGAAAGGCAATTTTATTTGTTCCTTTGTAGCATAACCCCTTCATCCCCTTGTCTGTTTTCACCTTCTTCATAAGGCTGCCAAAACTGACAATTCTGACCAGTGTCACTTTATGTGGTTATAACTCTGGAATGTTTCAACATATCCCAGTGATTCTGATTCATAATATACCGTATTTTCCTGATTATAAGACACACTTTTCTCCCCCCAAATCTGGGAGTAAAATGGGGGTGCATGTTACAATCCAAATAAGCCTTACCGGCGCAGTGGTAGTGGAGGGGGATCATAGGAGGCAGGGTCGGTGATACTGAGGGCTTGGAGGGGCAGTTTATAATCAGCTGGGCCAACAAACAGGGGAAGTTTAAATGGCCAATATATCTACCCCCACTATGTATCAGGAATAATCAATCAAGAATTGTCTATAAATAATTGCTATTTTTATTAGAAAAGGAAAAAGACAATACACAATTATAAAATGTATACCTATTAGTGTTACATAGTAGAAAAATATTGATATCACAGTTAAAACACTCAAGATAGACAAAGAATCGTGAGGACTACAGAAAAAGCCCCAAAACAGACAGCACACGGGCACCCAGATCGAGCACAAAAAATTACCAGAGGGATGATATATATATATATATATATATATATAAAAGAGGACCATTCAGTGGAGTAAAGTGTCACGCTCCCCGGGTCCCGGCGCCGTCTGTCACTCACTGCTCCGGTTCCTGGTCCTTCTGCCCATGGCTGCCCCCCTCACTCTCCCTCCTCTGCATCCTCCGTGCCTCCTACCCGCCGGTCCCGGCGTCCCCCTGCGACCCAGGACACTCTGTCTGGTCCCCCTACATCTCCTGCACCGCTTCCTGCTCTGGTCTCTGGCACAAAAGCCTTGCGCATGCGCATTAGGGCGCCCGCGCGTTCACTCACCTCTTCTTAAAGGGCCATCGTCCCGGAAACAGGATATGGTCAATTAGAGCTACAGGATATATTAGGACTTCCTTTCCATGTGGGCGGTGCCTGATCAACGTGTCCCTATAGCTAAGTGTTCGGGTCCCTCTGTGTCTTGTACCCAGATTAACCCTGTCTCTTCCGCAGAGCCCGTCTGCCGTCCTGACCTGGTCCCAGAGTGCCGATTACCCAGGAGGTGTACCGGTGACTGTTTGCTGAGGATCCTGCCATCTCCCATCAGCCTGAACTCGTCACCTGGACTTTACCTGGAAGCTCCAGCCTGCACGTCCCGCTGGATCCGGTCCCCGTCGGCTGTGACTACTCGGCACCTGTACCCGGTTCCCGTCATCTGTGCTGCCTCCGGTTCCCGTTGGACTATTAGTCATCTCCCGTGCCGATCTCTGAAGGACCCATACCCTGTACTCCCTGTATCCCGGCTGCCATGCATTTAGGCCCTCTGGTGGGGTGACCAGACAGTCTCTGTGTAGGGGTTAGCTCTTAGTTGCCTCTCTGGGGGAGTCCGGTGTACGGTCCCGTGAATCCACCTCCAGGATGTTACATAAAGGAATAGTCTACAATAAAATCAAACCCTAGGAGACGCTAAAATAGCATCAAAACCCTATAATGGGGATATATTGTGATATATATTAGGATATATCCTTATCCCAGCCCTAACCCATCTCTTCAACCTATCACTAACAAGTGGTGTATTCCCCTCATGCATTAAACATGCCTCCATTACACCCATCCTCAAAAAGCCCTCCCTTGACCCATCCTCTGTGTCAAACTATCGCCCCATATCCCTTCTCCCCTATGCCTCAAAACTACCAGAACAGCATGTCCACCTTGAATTGTCCTCATGCCTCTCCTCCTGCTCCCTTTTTGGCCAGCTACAATCTGGCTTACGACCACATCACTCTACTGAAATTGCCCTAGCCAAAGTCACCAATGATCTACTAACCGCCAAAGCCAAGCGACGCTACTCTATCCTCCTCCTCCTGGACCTGTCTTCTGCCTTCGACAGAGTAACCATTCCCTACTACTACAGATTCTCTCCTCTCTGGACATCACAGACTTGTCCCTATCTTGGATTTCCTCATACCTAACCGACCGAACTTTCAGCATCTCCCATTCTCACACCATTTCCTTATCTCGCTCCCTATCTGTCGGTGTCCCCCAAGGCTCAGTTCTTGGACCCCTGCTGTTATATATCTACACCCTCAGCCTGGGACAGCTCATAGAGTCCCACGGCTTTCAGTATCATCTTTATGCCGATGACACACAGATCTACCTCTCTGGACCTGACATTACCTCTCTACTAACCAAAATTCCACAATGTCTGTCTGCTATTTCATCCTTCTTCTCTGTGCGATTCCTAAAGCTTAACATGGACAAAACAGAGTTCATTGTCTTTCCTCCTCCTGACTCATCTTCTCCAACAAGCCTTTCCATCAAACTTGATGGTTGCTCACTCTCCCCAGTCTCACAAGCTCGTTGCCTTGGAGTAACCGTCGACTCTGCTCTATCCTTCAAGCCACACATCCAAGCCCTCTTCACCTCATGCAGACTACAATTCAAAAATATCTCCCGGATCCGTGCTTTCCTTAACCAAGAATCAGCAAAAACATTAGTGCATGCCCTCATCATCTCCCACCTCGACTACTGCAACCTCCTATTCTCTGGCCTCCCTTCCAACACTCTTGCACCCCTCCAATCTATCCTAAACTCTGTGGCCTGCTTAATCCACCTCTCCCCTCGCTATTCCCCAGCCTCGCCACTCTGCCAATCCCTTCACTGGCTTCCTATCGCCCAACGACTCCAGTTCAAAACATTAACCATGACATACAAAGCCATCCACAACCAGTCTCCTCCTTACATCTGTGACCTAGTCTCCCGGTACCTACCTACACGCAACCTCAGATCCTCACAAGATCTCCTTCTTCCTTCTCTACTCTTCTCTTATCTCCTCTTCCCACAATCGCGTACAAGATTTCTCCCGTGCCTTCCCCATACTCTGGAACACTCTACCTCAGCATATCAGACTCTCCCCTACTGTGGAAAGCTTCAAGAGGAACCTCAAGACCCATCTTTTCCAACAAGCCTACAACCTACAATAACCCTCAGTCCAGTACACCACTGCGCAACCAGCTCTGTCCTCACCTATTGTACCATCATCCATTCCCTGTAGACTGTGAGCCCTCATGGGCAGTTTCCTCTCTCCTCCTATACCAGTTTGTTTTGTACTGTTAATGATTGTTGTATGTATACCCTCTTTCACTTGTAAAGCGCCATGGAATAAATGGCACTATAATAATAAATAATAATAATTAATTATATTTAATAGTTTGTAAGGGGTTAAACCTGATGTTACTAACACAATCCCCTAGATGGCGCTAAAGTAGTGTCCATAAGCACAAGTAGTTCATTCAAGCAGTCAGATCCCCAACATAGTGACTACAACCACAATCCTCCTATCTTACTCATAATGTGAGAAGTGCCCAGCGTGGGTGCCAGGGTGCGTCTAACCCCAACGTGTTTCGATAAAGTCTTTCTCGGGGGGAGCAGTGTAGCAGCTTAGGAGGGTCTTAGGATGGATGTCTTCGTGGCGAGTGCATTAATCTGACTGCGGGCTCCATTGCATCGTCCATGGTTGACGCGATGAACTTCAAGAAAATGGCCACGGAGGCAGCGCGTGAGCATATTGACTCAATGGACTTCAAGAAAATGGCTACGGAGTCCAATCTGCAGGCGATTCAATGGAACGTGCAGTCAGATCAATGACACTGCTGCCAAGACACCATGTCCTGTGACCCTCCTGAATCACTCCCCTGCAGTAACACCCCCGCAGCCCGCTAGCACATCAATGGCACTTGCCGCCACAACACCCTCGAGCTCGCAGTATCACCGACCATCCTGAGCAGCAATACCCTGTCCTCTAAGCCCGCAGCCTCACTGACCTTGTCTCCTGTGACCTTCGTGAGCCGCTCCACCGCTGCCACTCCCCTCTGGTGAGCATTATGATTGAGACGCACTAGGATTATAAGACGGACCCTTATTTAACATTAAAAATAATTTTTTTCCTATTTTCCTCCTGTAAATTTGAGGTATGTTTTATAATCTGGGGCTTCTTATAAAATGAAAAATCCGGTACGTCATGTTAGTAATAAATATTGATTAATATGATTTGTGTTTATGAAAATATTGAAAATTTTTCAAAAATTTAAAAAAAATGTATGGCCTTAAATCAGATAGTTATATAATACAAAATCATTAATAAATACCATTTGCCACATATCTACTTTACACCAGCATCCTATTTTGAACATTATTTTTTGTTAGGAGGTTAGAAACGTTAAACGTTTGTCAGCAATTTCTCATTTTTCCAACAAAACTTACAAAGACAATTTTTAAGGCACCACATCACATTTGAAGTGACTTTCAGGGGCCTATGTGACAGAAAATATACCAAAATTAAACCATTTTAAAACTTATTTCCCTCAAAGTGTTCAAAACCACAGTCAAGAAGTTTATTAACCCTGCATATGCTTCACAGGAATCAAAGCAATGTTGAATGAAAGAAAAATGAAAATTTAACTTCTTCACACAAAAATATTGCCTTAGTCACAAATTTTACATTTTCACAAGCAAGGGTAACAGGAGAAAATTGACCATAGAATTTGTTATGCAATTTCTCCTAAGTATGCTGACAACCCATGTAGTGGAAAACTACTGTTTGGGTGCACAGAAGGGCTCAGGTTGTAAGGAGCATATTTGACTTTTGGAAAACAAAATTGTCTGCAAAAGAGAGCGGATACCGTGTCATGTTTGCAGAGTCCATGATGTTCCTAAACAGTGAAAACACTCCACAAATAACCCAATTTGGAATCTCAAGAAATTTATCTAGATGTGTGGTGAACACCTTGATTCTGCAGATGCTTCACAGAATTTTAAAATATTTAGTTGAAATGAGAAAATACATTTTTCCACAAAAATGTTGCATTTTCACAAGTATAACAGGAAAAAATGGACCATACAATTTGATGTGCAATTTCTCATGAGTACACCGATACCCCATATGCGGTGGAAAACTACTGCTTGGATGTATGGCATGGCTTGGAATTTAAGGAGCACCATTTGACTTTTGAAGCGCAGAATTGGCTGTAACAGATTGCAGATGCCATGTCACATTTCCAGAGCCCTAGATGTGCCCAAACAGGGAAAAACCACACAAGTAACTCCCACAATTTTGGAAACTATATGTGGTGAAAAATTACTTTTGAGGCACAGTGCTCAACTCAGAATGAAAGGCGTGGCATATTGTAGTACATATTTTGCTGGAATGATTTGAGGGGGCCATGTCACATTGACAGAGCCCCGACATGCCAGAAAAGTAAACCCCCCTCCTCCCCCCAAAGTGATCCTACTATACAAACTACACTCCTCAATGAATTTATGTAGAGGTTAATAAAGCATATTGGCACCACATTTGCTTTACAGATATTTATACCATTGGGAGGTCAAAGAAAAAAATAATTACATTTTTATCACTTAATTGTTGCTTAGCCCCAATTTTATGATTTTTATAAAGGCTAATTGGAAAAATGGACAGCACAGTTTGTCGTGCAATGTCTCCTAAGAGAGCCAACACCCTACATATAATAGAGAAGTAATTTTCAGGTACAGTGGAAAACCCAGAAAGGAAGGAGGGCCATATTATACTGCAGATTTTGCTGTTTTGGTTTGCGGGTACCATGTTACCTTGGAAGAGCCCCTAAGGTGCCTGAACAGCAGAAGTCCCCATAAGTGACCTCTTGTTACAAACTACACCTGTCAATGAATTAATCTAGGGGTGCAGTGATCATATTTACACCACAGATATGTCAATGAATTTTATACCATTGGGCAGTGAAGAAAAAAAAAATTGCCACAAAAATTTGGTTTTAGCCTCAGATTTTACATTTTCACGTGATAAAGTGGGTTAAAATGACAAAATCAATTGTCACACAATTTCGGCTAAACATGGTTGTACAGTACTAATTAGCCACACAGCGAGACTCAGGAGAGAAGGAGTGCTATTTGGCCTTTGGATCTTTGAATTTCCAATTGTTTTCAGACTCCATATACAGATCCCCTAAGTGCCAGAAGAACAGAATTACCCTTAAGTGACCCCATTTTGGAAGTTACACCCTCTGGAAATGTATCCTGTGCTCTGCGCTTAACTTACATTATGGCAATGCATTACACCTGTCAGTGTGACACTGACACAATAACTCGTAGATCATGCTGATGACATGGTCTAACAGGCCACCCTAGCCAGCAAAATTGAAGGACATTATTTGACCTCAAGTTGCCGTGGCAATGATCAAGGCCCCATGATAATATCAAGGGGGTCCCAATCGGGCGGGAGAGAGAGTTTACCTCCTAACTGCTGTTATCGCCATTGATTGTAGCATTTAGGGGATTCAACAGTTTTGGGAACTATTCCTGGCAGTGACAGCCAGATCACTAACTGGATATAAAAAACAATATTGAATGTGGATGTCAGGTTTAGAAAACTCATTTTAAAACATCATGTTAGGACGGTTTCACACTTCTGACATTCACGGCCTCAGTACTGATCACAATGCCTGAACCGAGAATTTGTCTACTGACTAACTCAACGGCATATATGGGGCTGTTGAATTTATCAAATATGGACATTGTGTTCAGTACTAAAATGCAATTTAGTCACTGCTCATCACAGTTGCCGGATGTCGCAGAGCACAGCATGAGCCGGAAGTGACTGCTGCTGAAAGCCTAAGGAGCCTCATTTTCAGGCTCCACAACCTTTCATCTACAGAATTGAGGAACATCATAGAAACCGCTGGACTACGTCGGATCTGCGTGGGAACTTTGCTTTCTAACAAAGTGGTGAATGAGGGACAGTCTCTCGATTTTATTTCTCTCTTCTTTTGTCTTTCAGGTTTCTACAGTATTTGTGAACTACATCTTATTCCCTGGACTATGTTGGATAAAGTATTTTTGTGTGTGTTTTTTTTTGTTTTTATCTACTGGGTTAGTAATTGGGCTGTCTGATAGATAGCCATCCATTACAAAGACCAGGGTTTGATGCCACCTATGTCTTAGGACAATTCACAGGTGACATCAACCCCAAAAACAATATCCCCAATTGCCAACACAGGGCAATTGAGACAAGCGAAGGCTAAGTGCCAGAATTGGCACACCTAATGTGATGCGGAACTTCTGTGGAGGCTGCGGCCTGCGGCTTGGGGTGTTTAACCTGGGATGGAGCCAACCATGGATATTCCCAGCCTGATAATATCAGCCCGCAGCTGTCTGATTTACCTTTTCTGGTTCTCAAAAATAGAGGGGACCCAACGTCATTTTTTCAATTATTTATTTATTTGGTTAAACAAACCTAAACACCATTTTGTACCTCATGATATCACTTAAGGGTGCAAATTTATCATATGTAGGGGGTTGTGACACTGTCTGTCTATCTATCTATCTATCCAATTAATATATTTATCTGTCTATCAATCTATCTATCTATATATCTATCGATCCATTTATCTATCTATCAATCCATCTACCGATCTATCTATACCTTGATATAAGATTGCTTTCTTATTTAAGATAACTAGCTTTAATTTACTGGGAGTATTATAGTATGTAAAAGATGATGATAAAAACACATTGCAAATGGAAGGCATACGCATGTCATACCCATGTCATTTGGATACTAGTAGAGAAAAAAAACACTCGAATAGCACTCACATGACACATGGAGTAAGATACACATGACACTCGTCCCACTTTTTGATATAAGTATCAGAGCAATTTTTTATATGCTAATGGGACTTTGATCTAATGCAGTCATTAGTGCAGTATTTCAGAATCTTGAGCCCCACTTTTAATTTTGCCCAGGGCCACAATTAATCTAAAACTGACCCTGATCTGTACACAGGGTACATAATTCTAAGCTTTTCTGATATCCACTTCCATGGTCATGTCTGGTGCTAGTGCATTTTCAGTAATGCAGGACATTTTGTCTTGGCTTCATTTATGCACTGTGCAAGCAGGACAATTACACAGTGCTTCGCTGTTCATGTGTCAGGACTAAACATCAACACTGCATCCATCCTCAGGGATGTCAATCAAGCCTGAATTGGTAGGATCAATGAATGGCAAGATTGACTTCTCAGCACATTTCCACCTTCTTGAAATCAATTCAGCAATTTGTATATCATTTAAGCCATCTTTAAACAACTTTTATCATCTCAATAAGTCTCCTGTAAGGCACAAAACAGGGATATAAATGTTTGAGAGTAGATTTGAGTGACATTGGTGGCAGTTTGAGGCAAAGAACACGTTGAGGCTACATGCGCACACTGCAGTTTTGTTGTCACAAAAAACTGCACCAAAACTGCACCCAAACTGCACCAAAAACTGCTCCTTGTCCCAGAGAGCTTAAAAATGTAAAAAAAATAAATCAAAAATGCTTGTAATGATTCTATAAAATGTTGGTGTTGTCACAATTAATGGATGTGACAATCCTGGGTGGTTGCAGGCTGCTATTTTTAGGCTGAGGGGACTGCCAATAACTTGCGGGTCTCCCCAGCCTTAAAATATTGGGCCATATGCCAGTTTTTTTTTATTATTTACTTAAATAATTAAAAAAAAAAAACCCACATGTAGTTTCTCCTAATTTGATACTGTGGCGCCTTGGACAAGCCAGGACGTCACAGGTACTGCAACAACACACCCTACACCCCGGTTAGGAACACCGAAGTCAAACACAAACCCTTGTTGCCTCCCTCCAGGGGATGATGTCCACACCAGGTGGGGCAGAGCCAGGCAGTTGGCTCCTCCCACCGAGGAGTTTACAGTCCTGGAGGCGGAAAAGAAGGTCAGATAGATAGGAAAAGGAGTAGAGAGAGGAAGTCAAGGGAAGTAGTAGTAGAGGAGCAGACTGACCGTGTCCGGGTACGTGGCCCGGGCACCTGACAGCAAGGCTGGCAGACGGTGGTGACCGTCTGCAGGAGAGGCCAATTGACATACAACCGTAAGGACCGGGGACGGGCGGTGGCCCGCCGGTACCGGATCAGGGAGCGAAGTGAAGCCAGCACCATCCGGCAGGGCCTACGGACCCCGACCAGGCTAGGAGTCGCCTTAAAACCGGTCAAATCCGTCAGCGACAGGAACCTCCGGGGTTTCCCAGCAGTAAAGTCCCGACTGAAGGCAACCGTCCAAACCGTGAGGGAGATAAAGCTACCGCCAGAGCTAGAGCTCCCAGGGCCAGAGCCTGCGGGCAAAGGAAGGGCTCCCTTAGTCAACATACCGCTGGGGAGCGGGCTATTAGTGGGAAGCCATTGGGGCCGAGAACAGAACACCGGTGCAGGGAGAGACAGTTACTGCCAACCTACCGGGAGTGACCGCCGCAGCCGTCTGTGGGACTCGTCCATCCAGCCGTTTGTTTTACCAGAGACTCCATGTGCGTTACTGGCTGAGTAAGTACCACCGTGAAATCTGGCACTGCGCTGCCCCGCGACCCTGCACCCGGCCAGGCCCCGCAACCCACCTTCCGACCTCCACCACCGGGCCCCGGGACCACCAAACCCCCCTACCCATGGAGGGGAGAAAACATCTCAGCTGCTCCCTGTCAACGCTCCCGGGATCCCCGTACAGAGCAGCGGTGGTGTCCCAACCTCACCACAAACCGTGGGTGGCGTCACGGACAATATCCCTGCACCAAACCACCCCTTTCACTCATGGGCGAGGAGCACCGCTCGAGTCCCCGGGATCCGGCCCACCGCTTGAGCCACCGACCGAGCGAGCAGCAGCAGCAGCCGGACCTGAGCAGTGGGTGAGCGCAGCGCCCTCCCCACCCGTGACAATATACAGCCAAGAAAAATGCACAGCTGGGGCTACAGCTTATAGCCGTGGGATTTATCTGTGCTGGGTATCATAATATGGAGGGACCCTACACCAATTTTTTTATTTATTTACTTTTACTGTACGCTATAGACCCACAGACCGGGTCTGTTATTGGAAGCACCAGACATGTCACTCAGCGTGGGGGCTCGTCTAACTGCAACTAATCACAGATGCCGGTGGGCAGGGAAGCAGTGAATATGTCTGAGTCTAATGAGTGGCTCCAAAAGAAGAATGAGAGGCCGCAGGAGCAGTGTGACAGCCATGCCAGTGATTGGTGAGTACGAAGTGCTTGGCCATACTCCTTTGCACCGGATTCTGATCCCCATAGATTTTCCCCATAGGAGAATTTTACAGATACTGCAAAGTCCTCCCACTACTCTGCTTAAATGGGTCTTCCACTTTGTGGGAAGTGGAACCCAAATTCTTTTTTATACTTAAAGTAATAAATGTAGCAGGAACTCACCCTCCCTGGGTCCAGCTCTAACTCCTCGTCACTGCTTGGGTCTAGCTGTTTTTTCTACAGCGATGGCATCAGGTTAATTTGCTACAGCAGTGAATTAGCCAATCACTGAGCTCAGTGGCCTTACAAAGGTAACAGCATTTTGGGTCCACTTGCCAACCCATTTAAGGCTTTTGCAGCAGGATGATAATTGCTTTGCATTTTAAAGAGCAACTTTATATAGCCTGTCTCGGAAATGTAAGGGTTAAAGTTTTAACGTCTCCAAATACATCATATTCTCTGCGCAGAATATCTGCTGCTATATACCGTCTATGTTTATGCAACACACATTTTCAAGCTAAAATGGAATTTGTATTGTCCTTGCTTGTAGAAGCTGATTGATAGTTGAAAAATAGAAATTGAAACATGGTGAAGGTCAATCTGTCTATTTAATAGCAAAGTGGATCGTGTGAATCAGGAAACATCTCTGGAACTTAGTGAATTAATGGAGCATAGACAATGAACCCATTCTTCTGTGTCAGTTAACTTGAAGTACAAAATGTTCACCCTCAATAATGCTTACAGTACAAAGATCTTGTAGTAAGTGTAAAAATAGTACATGTTTCAAGTCCATTGATAAATGGGACTTAAATTAGTTGAACACAGATGCATTAGACAGAGCTGGAAGCATCTGGCAGATCGGAATATTACCATGAACATTTAGCATAATGCAGACTTTTAGCTGCCTTTATTGTTATTGAGGGGAATAAAACGTGAAAAATTGGTCCTATAAACAGACGCTTCCTATATGGCTGTAATGCACAGAACAATGTAATATATAATAACAGCACAGCAAGCTTGCACCTGCCCTCATCTGACCCTGTGTAACAGACAATAACAAAATATCATGGAGTATATCAGCTATATACAGGTGAGATTGGGAATGGGGGTCCCAAAGTTCCCTGTGTGAGTGGGTCTTCCATTGAAAGTAAATGAGATGTGATGACTTATGTGCTTTACTGCTCCATTCACTCTATGATGTCACATGTCAGGTGATTACACGTCACCCTCGTGCCTCTTTTGGAACGTCAGCGTTCTATTTAAAAAGATAATTTCTATGGACTGTGTGGTGTACATTATTGATTTTGTTCCTGTTATACAGCTCCAAAACGTGTAGAACGTGTAGAACAATAAAATCAGATGTTTTCATCTCCGTCGATCTTCAGTGATCTTCTTCTGGCAGCGATTAACCCTTTTCTTCCATCTACTTCACCCCTTTCACTATGAACAGTTTTTCATAAAAGTAATTAAAATGTAAAAGTATTCTATACTGCGTTTAAAAGAGACAACACAACAATTCTCAGTGAATGAAAGATTCAGGCTGAAAATCTTTACTGATATAAATTTTGCAATTAGCTCGGATCAAAATTATTAACATATCAATCATCAATAGAAAATCATCAACCAAGTGAGGGATGGATTCTAAATCACTCTGAAAAACAACGAAAAACATTTAAACGGCTGGAATATTACATTTCTGTGAATTCATCATAGCAATTCATAATGTGATTTGGTAGTATTGATGACCCCCTCACGGCTTTATGCCGTCCCCAAAATATCTGGCCGTTCTAGTGATGTGGCATCAGTGGCAGTGGTGCTGTGTAGTGGTGTTGGATGCACTGATAAATATTATCTCAGTGGTTCTCAATGTGATTCAAGTCTGTGGAATAATAGGAATAGTCAATGGCATCAATGTCTATGGTATCTAGGAACTGCATAAACACTATGGCCATATGAGTCAGGAAGGAACACAGAGCTAACTACACCATCATTAAGTCTGACAATGGTTTTGAAGATTTTATACTGGTACCAAAGATCAGTAATTAGTCAGCATAACCAATCAATATGGAATTGTCTATCACATGAAGGCTGGTGTGATCTTCCAAGGGTATGCCTACCCAGACCATCACTGACAGGTCATCCTGGATGTGATTGCAGGCAGCATAATGTTTACCCAGCACCTCTAAACTATTTTCCATTTGTGACATGAGCTCAGTTTGCTTTTGCTCTCATCTGTGAAATCTATGGCTGACCCAATGTTCTCTGACGAGTACAAATCGAGCTGCATGGCATTAGATTGAACACAGCTCCCACTAAAGTATGTTGATCTTTCATGTCTATCCACATGGAGGCAGTTTAGGTCGGTTTGGCCACAATCATGCAAACTAGACCCCAGCTGGAGTTAAATTTATTGGACTCTGGCAGTGCCTCTTCTAATCCTATTTGCACAGAGTTACAGATATTATAAGCCTGCTGCTGAGTTGATGCCATTCTCTTTCCATTTCAGACTCTCCTTGGGTAACCTCCCTTGTCCTGGTATCTGCTCCTCATGCTTGAGCCGGGCCGACCTGAAGAGAAGTGGATCAGCTCCATAAGTTCCATCCTCCTGTAAATGAGCAGAGCTGCCCCTGGTGTCAGCTCAGTAGGGGAAGGGCAGTAGTCACAGGACAGAGCAGGGCAAGATACGACAAGGAAGTTGTGATCTGCAGCATGACAGACATAACATAGGAGGTGACAGTGTGTGTACATAAGTGAGTATGAGTGTGAAGAAAAAAAAAAGAAAGAAGGCCATCTTACCGGTAGGAGACTTCCCTCATGTAGCGTCTATGTCCTGTGGAGCTGCACGGAGCAGGGTGGATACTCTTACAGGAGCAAATAATTAAACAGTTTCAAAAATTCCAGCAAACCCAAGTGGACAAAAAGTTTTTACTTATAAAAAAATTCAAAATTTTATTTGTTAACTTGATTAAAAACACTACATATGGGGGCTGCTGATAAGTCTTTGGCTTTACCTAGAAAGAAACGAGATAGGATGATGAAACTTTACATTTAATCCACATACTGTCCACTAATGTCAACACACTTCTTACATCAGTATTCCAAGTTCTGTAAGCTTCTGTAGCCAGGCATCTGTAGCAGCCATTGCATCAGAAATGGTGTGAAATTTGGTGCCCTTGAGGTGTTTTTTCAGGTTTGGAAACAGATGATAGTCGGAGGGAGCTAGATATGGTGAATAAGGTGGGTGGTCAACCAGATGAAAGCCCAGCTCTGCCAGTTTTGCCATGGTCGCTTGTGCAGTGGGAGCAGAGGCGTTGTGTTGCAGGAACAAGATTCCTTAGGACAGTTTGCTGTGCCTTTTGGCCTTCAGAGCTGCCTTTAATTGGTCCAAAAGTTCAATGCAATACCTTGCATTGCTGGTGGAACCCTTTTGAAGGTAGTCCACTAGCAGCACGGCCTCCTTATCCCAGAACACAGACGCCATTACCTTAGTGGCTGATTTTGCACCCTGAACTTCTTTGGACGAGGAGAACCACTGTGTCTCCACTATTTTGACTGCTCCTTGTTTTCAGGGTCATACAAATAAATCAAGGTCTCATCCATAGTGACCAGTCAATCCTGGAAGTTCTTATCAGGTTGGAAACGCTGACAAATGGACCGGGAAGTTTTCATTCACATGCTTCTCTGACCTGTTGTCAAACATTTGGGGCCCCACTTTGCAGATAACTTCCTCATGTCCAAGTGTTCATGGATAATGACATGTTCACGGGAAATCCCCATGATGTCTGCTATTACTTTAGCTGAAATTTGTTGATTCTCCAGTATGAGGTTATGCACAGCATCGGCGATCTCCAACACAGCCACCACTCTTGGTCTCCCAGGGCGTTCCTCATCACTGGTGCTGAAGTGGGCCGTTTCAAATTTGGCAACCCAGTTTTTAACTCTGGAATATGAAGGGCATTGATCCCCAATGTCTACAACATATCACCATGAATATCCTTCATAGACTTTCCTTGCAGAAACAAGAATTTTATCTCTCCTCTGTTCTCAGTTGCTGTGAGTATCACATTAGACTCCGCCATTTTGTTTTTACACGTGCGTAGAACACTGTTGCCATAAGCAACAAACACAAAATTTTGAAAACATATATTAGACACATAAGGCTTTCCTGTGATGTAACATTTGTTACCATAAAAACAAAAAAAGATCACAAAGCCAAAGACTTATCAGTAGCCCCTCATATAAATGGCTGGTAGAAAACTAACAGGATGTCCCACACTATGTGTTTCAACGATATGCTACGCCTTCATCATGGTCACCATTTTTTTTTTTACTTCACTTTATTAACAACAGGATCAAGGATCAGACGGTACAGTTTGGATTAAATACCGTAACATAATAAATCTCAAAAGTGTATACACGCTATGTGAACACAATGATAACGATGGGAAAGCATAAGATCTCCAGAATATCAACTGTACTTGCACCAACATTGTCACCTACACGCTTCGGCGTTTACTCGTCTGGCATGTGCTTACATGCAGTATGTAGACAACCTTATCCAGTATGGTGTGAAATATCTAATCATGAAAAAACAAGAATATATAAAATTGACAACTGTGATTGCAGCAAAAAGAAAAAATATCCAGCAGCATAGATCTTCAAAAAATATCCAGCAGCATAGGTCTTCAAAAAATATCCAGCAGCATAGCAGTCTTCATAGGGAAAATATTTTTCTTAAAATTCCATTTTATTGAAAACTAATTAAAAATCATAGTGCAGCAAGTTATAAACACGCGGTTGACACGTTTCAGACGTTAGACTTCCTTAATCATAACCATAACAAACACTGCAACAGAAAGGGTATAAATGAAAAAGAAAAAAGAAAATAGGAAGGAGGAAGAAACATAATTGTCTAAACCAGAACATGTGTGATTAGAGACCACAAGAATGCAATTAACCCATTATGCACTGGAAGAAATATCAGGCAATGTTCACACTGACAAAGGAAAGAGCCACAAAAAAGTATATATGATTATAAAGGTAAAATTCACTTATATTAAAAAAAATGAGAGATATCCGATTTTTTATTTAGGATATCTAATATTCATCTCAAAAATATATTATGCTTCCATCAAATGTAACTTGCGGGTGCGATTACCGCCTCTCTGTCCTGTTGGAACTAATTCTAATGCATGAATGTAGAAGGCTTTTAAATCGGCATTGTGGCAATGTCTGAAATGAGATATGACTCCGGTCAGGCTACGGGTGGTGTTAGTGTGAACGGTGTCATAAAACAAGTGTGATTAGAGACCACAAGAGTGCAATTAACTCATTATGTACTGGAATAAATATCAGGTAATGTTTACACTGACAAAAGAAAAAAAAAAAAGCCACAAAAATATATGAAAAATTCATTTATATTAATAAAAATGATAAATATCCGATTTCTTATTTAATCCATTAGGATATCTAGTGTTCATCTCAACAATACATTTTGCTTCCAGCATATGTAACTTGAGGATGCGATTACCGCCTCTATGTCCTGTTGGAACTTGTTCTAATGCATGAACTTTGAAGAATTTTAAATCGGCATTGTGGCAATGTCTGAAATGAGATGCGGCTCCGGTCAGGCTACGAGTAGTGTTAATTAGTGATGAGCGAGCATGCTTGTCACTACTCGGTACTCGCACGAGTATCGCTGTACTCGGGCTGCTCGGCGGGGACCGAGTAATCTCGCGATACTCGTGCTGTACTCGTGGTCTTCATTTCTGCATGTTGGCGCTCTTTTGAGAGCCAGCCCTCATGCAGGGATTGGCTGGCAGACCACTGCAATGCCACAGCCCTGTTAGTTGTGGAATTGCAGTGATTGGCCGGCCTGCACAGCGTGACCGAGCCTTTATATCGGCCGGCGCGCTGTGCTCTGCTCACAGCTATTCAGACAGTCAGTGTAGGGAGAGTGTCGCTGATTCAGGGAAAGCTTTGCGGCCCTTTATAGCTTTTTCAGTTGCAGGGCTGCAAACAGTGTGACCAAAAGTCCTTCTCAGGACTATTCTAGTTGTATACAGGCAGGCAGGGTATAGCCAGGTCGGAGTACAGTAGCAGAGTCCTTCTCAGGACTATTGTTGCTATATACAGGCAGGGTATAGCCAGGTCTGAATACAGGCTAGTGACCAAAAGAGTCCTTGTCAGGACTATTGTACCAGTATACAGGCAGGCAGGCAGGCAGGGTAGTGGTGACCGTATACCAGCCTTCATCATATCTGGGGCTGGTGTACACAGTGTAAAACAGTCCAGATAGTGTCTGACTTGTCTGTAATTGTCGCTCCCCAAAAAAACCTGTTAGGTTATTATTGCGTCCGTGCTTGGTTTTTAAAACCGCACGTGTGTGCCTGTTGGTGGCAGCGTACAGGTGCACTTGTGTGCAATTTCCACACACTTTGATATAACGCACAAGTAGTGAATATACACGTCAGCAGTGCACAGCATTGCAAAATGCGCAAGGGCATTGGCAAGGAACAAGGAAGTGGACGTGATGGTGGTGCAGGCAGAGGCCGAGGTCGTGGGCAAGCTCTAATTTCGCCACAACAAAGGGCCACATCTAGTCGCTCGCACGTCCTGTCCCAAATTCTTGGGGACCGCAGCAGTACACCGCTCTTGAACCAAGACCAGTGTCAACAGGTTGTTAGTTGGATAGCAGATAATGCTTCCAGTCAGATTGGCACCACCACAAACACTCTGTCTTCCACACGGTCAAGTGTCAGTAGCCGTGATACTGCACCGCACATTTCTGAACCTGATCCTCCTTCCTACCACCAGGCTGAGTACACGTCCTCCTCGGACATTAATGATCCCACACTTGGACACTCGGAAGAGCTGTTCACGTTTCCATTCACACATTCTGGCCTCTCGCCAGCTCATATTGAAGTGGGTCATGAGGAGATCGTCTGTACAGATGGCCAAATATTTGAGCAGCCATGTTCTCACGAAGTTGGCAACGTGTCTCAACAAGTGGTGGACGATGATGAGACACAATTGTCAGCAAGTCAGGAGGAGGAGCAGGGTGCGGAAGAGGAAGACGACGTGGTGGATGATCCAGTAACTGACCCAACCTGGCAGGAGGATATGCAGAGCGAGGACAGCAGTGCACAGGGGGAGGGAGGCGTAGCATCACAACAGGCAGTAAGAAGCAGGGTGGTGGCCCCAGGCAGAAGTCAGGCAACCGTTCCCCGGAACAACACGACGACACAAGGTGCCTGTACAAATGTTAGGTCTTCCCGAGTCTGGCAGTTTTTTAAGTTGGATCCAGATGATTCAAAAAAGGCCATTTGCAACACCTGCCATGCCAGCATCAGCAGGGGTACCAAAACTAGCAGCCTGACCACCACCAGCATGATCAGGCACATGTCAGCCAAGCACCCGACTTTGTGGGAAGTACAACAGAGTCGAGGAGCAGTGCTTGCTGATGTCACTGCTACGTCTTCGCTGGTTGTGCATGCGAGCCAATCCTCTGTCCATGCTGCCTGCGAACAAGCCTCCTCCACTCCTGCACCTGCAGTTGCCTACGCAGAAAGAACACCATCATCAAGCACGTCCTTGTCCCAGCGCAGCGTTCAGTTATCCATTCAGCAAACCTTTGAACGCAGGCGCAAATACACTGCCAACACCCCACATGCCACAGTTCTAAATGGTAACATTTCGCGACTGCTTGCGCTGGAAATGTTGCCTTTTAGGCTGGTGGAGACTGAAGCATTCCGTGACCTGATGGCGGCAGCTGTCCCACGTTACTCGGTCCCCAGCCGCCACTATTTCTCCCGGTGTGCCGTCCCCGCGTTGCATAACCACGTGTCACAAAACATCACACGTGCCCTGAACAACGCTGTTTCACCCAAGGTCCACCTAACCACAGACACGTGGACAAGTGCTTGTGGGCAAGGCCGCTACATCTCGTTGACGGCACACTGGGTTAATATTGTGGAAGCTGGGACCCAGTCTGAGCGAGGGACGGAACACGTCCTTCCCACACCAAGGTTTGCAGGCCCTACCTCAGTCAGTGTTTCACCCACACTCTACAGCTCCGGAATGTCATGCTCTTCAGCCTCCTCCTCCTCCTGCGCATCCTCATCCACTGTGCCCTCCACACCAGTCACAAGCTGGAAGCACTGCAGCACTGCCTCGGCGAAGCGGCAACAGGCTGTGCTGAAGCTAATCTGCATAGGTGACAACCCCACAATGCAGAAGAGCTGTGGACAGCTCTGAAACAGCAGGCAGATCACTGGCTCACACCTCTGAACCTAAAGCCAGGAAAGGTCGTGTGTGACAATGGCCGGAACCTGGTGGCGGCTTTGAGGCGAGGCCAGCTGACACATGTTCCATGCGTGGCCCATGTGCTCAACCTCGTGGTTCAGCGGTTTATAAAGTCATACCCAGAGCTGTCTGATCTACTGGTAAAAGTTCGCCGCCTGTCTGCACATTTTCGAAAGTCACCTACTGCTTCAGCCGGCCTTGCCGGCTTTCAGCGCCGTTTGCATCTTCCGGCTCACAGACTGGTGTGTGATGTCCCCACGCGTTGGAATTCAACTCTGCACATGTTGGTCAGGATATGTGAGCAGAAGAGGGCAGTTGTTGAGTACCTGCATCACCTAAGCCGTCGGGAAATGGGTCAAACTCCACACATAACACCTGAGGAGTGGAGATGGATGTCAGACCTATGTACCATCCTCCAAAACTTTGAGGACTCCACCAAGATGGTGAGTGGTGATGACGCCATTATTAGCGTCACCATACCGCTACTCTGCCTTCTAAAACGGTCTCTGCTGAAAAACAAACATGATGCATTGCAGGCGGAGCGCGATGAGTTGCAGCAAGAAACAGTAGTGGGTGTGGGTGATAACACACAGCCCAGCCTCGTCTCATCACAACGTGCAGTGGAGGACTATGACGAGGAGGAGGATGAAGACATGGAGCAACTCTCCGGCCAAATTGAGGATATGACATGCACACCAGTCATATCCTCGGTTCAGCGTGGCTGGCCAGAGGACAGGGTAGATGAGGAGGAGGAGGAGGAGGAGGAGGAGGACAGCATGTTCAGTCATCTTGTTGGTCAGGCTACTGAAGTCCTGGCTGTTAAGAGTCTGGCGCACATGGCTGACTTTATGGTAAGCTGCCTGTCTCGTGACCCTCGCGTTAAGAACATCTTGGCCGACAATCATTACTGGTTGGTAACACTGTTAGACCCACGCTACAAGGAGAACTTTTTGTCTCTTATTCCCGTGGAGGAGAGGTCAACCAAAATGCAGCAGTTTCGGAAGGCCATACTCACGGAAGTAGGCAAAGCATTCCCCTCACAAAACGCTAGCGGCATAGGTCATGAATCAGTGGACAACCGAGGCGTACAGCCGAGAGAGGCACAAGTCCAATCCGCCAGAGGTAGGGGAACAGTCTTTAAGATGTGGGACAGTTTTCTCAGCCCCTCACGTACCACAGCCCCTGAGGTGCGGGGTAGTGCCACAAGAAATCCTAAGTTTGCCCAGATGCTGAAGGAGTACCTTGCAGATCGAACAACAGTACTCCGACATTCCTCTGTGCCTTACAATTATTGGGTATCCAAGCTGGACACGTGGCATGAATTGGCTCTCTACGCCTTGGAAGTCCTGGCCTGCCCTGCTGCTAGCGTTTTGTCAGAGCGTGTTTTTAGTGCCGCAGGTGGAATCATTACAGATAAACGCACCCGCCTGTCAACTGAAAATGCTGACAGGCTGACTCTGATCAAGATGAACAAGGGTTGGATTGGGCCAGACTTCACCACACCACCAGCAAATGAGAGCGGAATTTAAAGTTTGCCATGTACCTCCACTCACCCATGGGTACACACTTCTGGACTTTGGATAATCGCTGGACTCCTCCTCCTTCTCCTCATGCGCCACCATGATGATGACCGTTACAAATTGCAATACTTAGGCCTTTGTTTCAGGTATACCCCCAGTGGTAAATTTTTTCGCCCATTCTTTGCAGAATGGACATTACAACGACAGGAGACCCGCTCCTTTGCAATGGGAACAATGTTTTGAGGCCCTCATGCACGTTTCTACCCAGGGACAACGTGGAGCCTCCCAATTTTTGGCTGCCCTGCCTAAGGGCTATACTATAATACACCCACTTCCTTAAAATGGACACTTAAGGTTTTGAGGCCCTCATGCACGTCTCTACCCAGGGACAACGTGGAGCCTCCCAATTTTTGGCTGCCCTGCCTAAGGGCTATACTATAATACACCCACTTCCTTAAAATGGACACTTAATGTTTTGAGGCCCTCATGCACGTCTCTACCCAGGGACAATGTGGAGCCTCCCAATTTTTGGCTGCCCTGGCAAAGGGCTATACTGAAATAGACCCACTTCCTTACAATGGGCACTTCAGGTTTACAGGCCATCATGCACGTCTCTACCCAGGGACAACGTGGAGCCTCCCAATTTTTGGCTGCCCTGCCTAAGGGCTATACTATAATACACCCACTTCCTTAAAATGGACACTTAATGTTTTGAGGCCCTCATGCACGTCTCTACCCAGGGACAATGTGGAGCCTCCCAATTTTTGGCTGCCCTGGCAAAGGGCTATACTGAAATAGACCCACTTCCTTACAATGGGCACTTCAGGTTTACAGGCCATCATGCACGTCTCTATCCAGGGACAATGTGGAGCCTCCCAATTTTTGGCTGCCCTGGCAAAGGGCTATACTGAAATAGACCCACTTCCTTACAATGGGCACTTCAGGTTTAAAGGCCATCATGCACGTCTCTATCCAGGGACAATGTGGAGCCTCCCAATTTTTGGCTGCCCTGGCAAAGGGCTATACTGAAATAGACCCACTTCCTTACAATGGGCACTTCAGGTTTACAGGCCATCATGCACGTCTCTATCCAGGGACAATGTGGAGCCTCCCAATTTTTGGCTGCCCTGGCAAAGGGCTATACTGAAATAGACCCACTTCCTTACAATGGGCACTTCAGGTTTACAGGCCATCATGCACGTCTCTATCCAGGGACAATGTGGAGCCTCCCAATTTTTGGCTGCCCTGGCAAAGGGCTATACTGAAATAGACCCACTTCCTTACAATGGGCACTTCAGGTTTAAAGGCCATCATGCACGTCTCTATCCAGGGACAATGTGGAGCCTCCCAATTTTTGGCTGCCCTGGCAAAGGGCTATACTGAAATAGACCCACTTCCTTACAATGGGCACTTCAGGTTTAAAGGCCATCATGCACGTCTCTATCCAGGGACAATGTGGAGCCTCCCAATTTTTGGCTGCCCTGGCAAAGGGCTATACTGAAATAGACCCACTTCCTTACAATGGGCACTTCAGGTTTACAGGCCATCATGCACGTCTCTATCCAGGGACAATGTGGAGCCTCCCAATTTTTGGCTGCCCTGGCAAAGGGCTATACTGAAATAGACCCACTTCCTTACAATGGGCACTTCAGGTTTAAAGGCCATCATGCACGTCTCTATCCAGGGACAATGTGGAGCCTCCCAATTTTTGGCTGCCCTGGCAAAGGGCTATACTGAAATAGACCCACTTCCTTACAATGGGCACTTCAGGTTTAAAGGCCATCATGCACGTCTCTATCCAGGGACAATGTGGAGCCTCCCAATTTTTGGCTGCCCTGGCAAAGGGCTATACTGAAATAGACCCACTTCCTTACAATGGGCACTTCAGGTTTAAAGGCCATCATGCACGTCTCTATCCAGGGACAATGTGGAGCCTCCCAATTTTTGGCTGCCCTGGCAAAGGGCTATACTGAAATAGACCCACTTCCTTACAATGGGCACTTCAGGTTTACAGGCCATCATGCACGTCTCTATCCAGGGACAATGTGGAGCCTCCCAATTTTTGGCTGCCCTGGCAAAGGGCTATACTGAAATAGACCCACTTCCTTACAATGGGCACTTCAGGTTTAAAGGCCATCATGCACGTCTCTATCCAGGGACAATGTGGAGCCTCCCAATTTTTGGCTGCCCTGGCAAAGGGCTATACTGAAATAGACCCACTTCCTTACAATGGGCACTTCAGGTTTAAAGGCCCTCATGCACGTCTCTACCCAGGGACAACGTGGAGCCTCCCAATTTTTGGCTGCCCTGCCTAAGGGCTATACTACAATAGACCCACTTCCTTCCAATGGGCACTTCAGGTTTACAGGCCCTCATGCACGTCTGTATGCAGGGGCATTGGTGAACCTCACAATTTTGGACTGCCCTGGCAAAGGAAAATACTACAAAGACTCACTTCCTCAAAATGGGCACATTAGACTCAAGAGGCCTTCATGTACGTCTCTTCTCAGTGACATCGGAGTGCCACACAATGTTTTCACGTAAAATCTTTCATGTATTAATCTCAAAAAGTAACATACACCAGCTCTATCTCACTATTGGGTATGTGCCCTTAACATTTCCGCCATGAAAAATCATTTTGGGGTCATTTTGGAAGGTTTTCTGGTGAGTCCGTAAAAATGGCGTAAAACGCGGACAAAATTGTTCACAGCTGTGACTTTTCAGTGATAAATGCTTCAAGGGGTCTTCCCCATGCTGTTGCCATGTCATTTGAGCACTCTTCTGAGACTTTTGTGACATTTTTAGGGTTTCTCCATGCTGCCGGGGGGTCATTTCACAAAAATACTCGGGTCTCCCATAGGATAACATTGGGCTCGTTGCTCGGCCCGAGTACACGAGTATCTTGGGAGGCTCGGCCCGAGCTTCGAGCACCCGAGCTTTTTAGTACTCGCTCATCACTAGTGTTAATGTGAACGGTGTCATAAATATGTTTTGCTATTCTGGTACGTAAAGTTCTCGATGTGCAACCAATGTATTGCAGCTTGCATTCAGTGCATGATATAACATAAATTACAAAGGTACTGCCATAATTAAGAAATTGTTTTGATTTAATTGTAATGTTATTGGCAGTTGAAGAAATATCTTTTGTATTGCACATATACTTACAGAGGCCACAAGAGCTTTTACCACATCTATAGGAGCCTTGTACTGACAGCCAAGTTTGGCGTTTCAAATTATTGCTCAAAAGAGTGTGATCTGAAGGAGATATAATGTCACGCAGGTTACGGCCTCTTTTAGACACAAAATTAACCCCTTCTTCCAAGATGGATTTGTTTTTTTCATCAGTGTATAATACTGGCAAGTATTTTTTGATTATTTTTACCACTTCGCTGTAATTACTACTGAATGTTGTGGAGAAGGTAACTTTGCCAGAATAATCCACAGTGTCTGTGTTATTGTGGTACGGTAGATATGTTTGTCAATCTTTCTTATCTGCTTTTATTTTAGCAGCAGTAATAACTTTAGTAGGATAGCCTCTTGAAGAAAAGAGTGATGGATGATATAATTGCATTCTTTGCGGTACTCCAATTCACTAGTACAACATCTTTTTGCTCGTACAAATTCACCTACAGGTATGTTGTGCAGCACATGTTGTTTGTGGCAACTTTTAGCGTGGAGCACAGCATTACCAGACGCAGGTTTACGATACAATGAACAGAAAACTTGTTTGGATAAATGACATCCACGCAAATTAATATCCAAAAAAGGGATAGAATGTTCTTCGACATTGTGAGTAAATTCAAGATTAAAAGGGTTGTTATTAATATAGTCAATTAATTGGGGGATGACATTCTGTGGACCAGACCAGATAACAAGACCATCATCTAGATATCTGAGATAAGTATAGAGATGGTCAGAAAAAGGATTGTTATCACAGTAAATATAACATTTTGCCCACCAATTCATGACTATAATTGCAATGGAGGTGGAAGATTTTGCTCCCATAGAACAACCAAGACACTGTAGGAAGAATTTTTCTGTGAATTTGAAAAAATTATGCGTTAGCAAAAACCATGTAACATCCAAAATAAAAAGTCTCAAATTTTTACTGTAGTACGAATATTTTTCCATGAAATATTGTAGTGCCAGAAGGGCTAATCTGTGTGGTATGAAAGAATAAAGGGAGGTAATGTCAATGGTAATCCAGCTGAAGTTGATATTCCACTTGACTTTATCAATAATGTTAATTACATGTTTTGAATCGCTTAAAAAGCTGGGTGACATTCTGGTGAAAGGTAGGAGACGTATATCCAACCATTCATGTAAATGTTCCAGTAGTGAATTGATACCCGACACAATGGGGCGTAGTGGTGGAGGAAACTTATTTTTATGAGATTTAGGCAGTGCATGGAAAAGAGGTAATTGCATATTAGTAAGTGCCAAAAATTCTATTTGTTTCTGGTTTAAAACACCAAGATTTTCTCCTGTTTGTAATAATGAGTTCAATTCAGTACAGATCCTATCAGAGGGATCAGTGGGTAAGGGTAAATAAGTGGATTCATCCTTCAGCATAGTCTCTATTTCACATACATATAGAGCAGTGTCAATAACAATCACTGAGCCTCCCTTATCAGATCTTCTTATAATAATATTAGGGATAGATTACTAAATTCTTGTTCAACCAGTTGTTGGAATTCATCCATACCAGAAGTCCGGCTCTGGATAGAATAGTAAGAAGGATTTGGAAAAGCGTCATCATGAAGTTCAGATTTACGATAGTCAGTATCTGATAGTTCAAGTAAATTATTCAGGGTAATCCATTCTGAAAAAATATGTGAATCATCAGTAGGAATAAATTTATTTTTTGCACCACCAGTTTGTCTGACATTGGTATCCGAGTCAAAATAATGTCTCTTTAGAGTAAGGTTACGGACAAATTTATTCACATCCAATAATGTATTAAACAAGTTAAACTTATTAGAAGGAGTGAAGTTCAAACCTTTACTCAAAATAGAGATTTGTTGTACATCAAGAATAGTTGCTGATAAATTCACAACACTGAATGAAGAAACAGAATTATTTACTTGAAAAAAATTTGGCTCTTGGCACATTTTTTGTTTTTTTGGGCTGTAAAAAAGGAGAACTTCTGATGTTGAACACATTAATTCTATGGAAGGGCCATCCTCTAGTTCTCCTTTTTTACATCCCCTAACACGAGGACTTTGTGAGTGACCCAAAAGTGCACCGAGGGATGATCCTCTAGGGTGGGCAAGTAACCATTACCCCATAGCGGTAGCTCTACCACTGTCCCCTTAAAGTGCACTACTTTCTTAGTTTGTCACCATACTGATCGCGCCAACTGAAGGATAGGCAACTGAAAGTGGCAGTTTCCACCATAAATTGTATTTAAGTTTAACATGGTCCATAAGTGTCAGTATGTTCATTTGAAAATCAAGCGTGTGGTTTTTCTGGATATGCATACCTAGGTATTTGAAAATAGAAAAGACGTGCGTGGTTGATAGATGCGCTCTGCACATGGTCAGAACTGCAGGAGTCTTCTGAGCATGCGCAGTGCGTGTCTGAAGCCGACATGCAAACACCTGGATAGCAAGGCTGCGGGAATGTCAAGCACGCACACTCAAGATCTCAAAGGGCTGACGGTGACGTCGCTCATGTAAATCCATGGCATCATTCCTAAAAGGGTGTGATACCACGGAAAGCATGCAAACGCCTACGGGGCGATGTGATGCCCAGGGGACTAGACCCTCTGATCATTTATATAGGGAACATGTAAGTAATAAAAGTTTTTTTTATACATTCATATTACACAATATTAAAACACAAGGATAGGAAGGGGTTTCTAGGCCACACATCATCCTGCTTGTAGGTCAGAACGCATATGGGACCTGACAGGTTCCCTTTAAGGCCCTGGACATTCCACGTTGTAAACACTAATTTAAACCCATGTTAAACGTCTTGCATGAATAAGACCAAGATCCCAGGTAAAAAATGCAAACCTTGTATCACGTAGATAGTACTCCTCCCCCAGCATCCAACTTCTCTTACAAATTCCCCTTGTTAAAAAACAGGGTTAGTATACAGAGCCTACAAGTAGTATTCAACCCCCTGCAGATTTAGCAGGTTTACACATTCGGAATTAACTTGGCATTGTGACATTTGGACTGCAGATCAGCCTGGAAGTGTAAAATGCACTGCAGCAAAAAAGAATGTTATTTCTTTTTTTATTTTTTTTTTAAATTGTGAAAAGTTTATTCAGAGGGTCATTTATTATTCAACCCCTCAAACCACAAGAATTCTGTTTGGTTCCCCTAAAGTATTAAGAAGTATTTCAGGCACAAAGAACAATGAGCTTCACATGTTTGGATTAATTATCTCTTTTTCCAGCCTTTTCTGACTAATTAAGACCCTCCCCAAACTTGTGAACAGCACTTATACTTGGTCAACATGGGAAAGACAAAGGAGCATTCCAAGGCCATCAGAGACAAGATCGTGGAGGGTCACAAGGCTGGCAAGGGGTACAAAACCCTTTCCAAGGAGTTGGGCCTACCTGTCTCCACTGTTGGGAGCATCATCCAGAAGTGGAAGGCTTATGGAACTACTGTTAGCCTTCCACGGCCTGGACAGCCTTTGAAAGTTTCCACCCGTGCCGAGGCCAGGCTTGTCCGAAGAGTCAAGGCTAACCCAAGGACAACAAGGAAGGAGCTCCAGGAAGATCTCATGGCAGTGGGGACATTGGTTTCAGTCAATACCATAAGTAACGTACTCCACCGCAATGGTCTCCATTCCAGACGAGCCCGTAAGGTACCTTTACTTTCAAAGCGTCATGTCAAGGCTCGTCTACAGTTTTCTCATGATCACTTGGAGGACTCTGAAACAGACTGGTTCAAGGTTCTCTGGTCTGATGAGACCAAGATCGAGATCTTTGGTGCCAACCACACACGTGACATTTGGAGACTGGATGGCACTGCAACACGACCCCAAGAATACCATGCCTACATTCAAGCATGGTGGTGGCAGCATCATGCTGTGGGGCTGTTTCTCAGCCAAGGGGCCTGGCCATCTGGTCCGCATCCATGGGAAGATGGATAGCACGGCCTACCTGGAGATTTTGGCCAAGAACCTCCGCTCCTCCATCAAGGATCTTAAGATGGGTCGTCATTTCATCTTCCAACAAGACAATGACCCAAAGCACACAGCCAAGAAAACCAAGGCCTGGTTCAAGAGGGAAAAAATCAAGGTGTTGCAGTGGCCTAGTCAGTCTCCTGACCTTAACCCAATTGAAAACTTGTGGAAGAAGCTCAAGATTAAAGTCCACATGAGACACCCAAAGAACCTAGATAACTTGGAGAAGATCTGCATGGAGGAGTGGGCCAAGATAACTTCAGAGACCTGTGCCGGCCTGATCAGGTCTTATAAAAGACGATTATTAGCTGTAATTGCAAACAAGGGTTATTCCACAAAATATTAAACCTAGGGGTTGAATAATAATTGACACACACTTTTATGTTTAAAATTTATTAAAATTTAACTGAGCAACATAACTTGTTAGTTTGTAAGATTTATGCATCTGTTAATAAATCCTGCTCTTGTTTGAAGTTTGCAGGCTCTAACTTATTTGCATCTTATCAAACCTGCTAAATCTGCAGGGGGTTGAATACTACTTGTAGGCACTCTACATATAACCATAAACAGAAAAACCCTAAAATGAGCTTCAGAACTGCTTCTCGGAGTCCTATCAAGCATCCTGAGTACCAATGGAGATTCCGTCACTGAGCACAGTGTCCTGGTATAGATGGTGTGGGAGTGATCTGCAAGTGTCTGTCCCCGGCAAATGCCTTCAGCGCTGGAGACATATTGAAGTCCCGTGTGTCTCTAAGGGAGATGGCAGAGAAGAGCAGAGTTGAGAAGAAACAGTAACTGGGAGGGGAAGCAAAGACCAATCAGATAGGGCACAGTCTCAGCGTGTCTGCCCCTTAG
Source organism: Anomaloglossus baeobatrachus (assembly GCF_048569485.1). Lineage (NCBI taxonomy): Eukaryota > Metazoa > Chordata > Amphibia > Anura > Aromobatidae > Anomaloglossus > Anomaloglossus baeobatrachus. The sequence goes on from NC_134354.1 coordinate 529,698,342, forward strand.
GCCCGGGATGGAGCTGAAGCCACTCCTCTGGCTCCGCAGGTGTTGAGAAGAACACTGATGATCCCTATACGGAGTCGGGCAGGATACAGCATAGAGTACACAATGTTTTGATCTCTGAGTTTCTTTTTCACGTCCATGAAGTGGGCCAAATGTTTCTGAAGGTCCACAGAGAAGTCCGGGAAGATCCAAGTCTCCTGCTTTTTGGCGCAACAAATTCATGAATCCAGCTACCTTAATTAGTTTGGTTGTCAGTGGCATTACTCTATCTTCCATCCCAGACACCCTCGTCTCAACCTCTGTAGTGCGGGCCCTCAGGGTCTGCAGATCCTGGTGTAGCAGGCCAAATTCTGAGTGTACCTCCTCAATCTTCCCTGTAAGGGAACTTTTACATGTAGATATTGCCTGCAGGAGTTGTTCATATACTTGTCTCAGAGTCAGATCATCTTGGTCTCCAGCATCTTCTACTGCTGTTGCCTGGCCCTTTCGTTTCTCCATGGTTTTGTGAGCGTCGTTCCTCATAGCCCTAGGGGTGTCTGGAGGGTCTCCCCTTGCAAACTCCTTGAGCTTATCCACGGTTCCTGAGTGCCTGGAGCAGCTCATAATGTCCCACTAGGTATTTGTGTAGTATATGTCCCTCTATTCCTGTGCCCCAACACGCCCAATCTAATGCCTCCACGGGATACACAGCCGGAGAGGTGGTATCTGTGTTCTTCTGTCTAGTTCCAGGTAGCCAGGTATCAACTATGTGCATGGCAGTTAGTGTCAATGAGGATCCCTGGTCCACGCTGCGCACCACATGCGATGAATGGTGTGCAATAGGTCCATGCCACGTGGGGTTAATGTAAGTTTCCTTTGTTCTGACCTGAGCCAGGGGGAGAGCTGCGGAGCCCGTTTTTCAGGGCACACACCCCAGATCTCCCGGTTCTTATGGTATTAATGTCCCTCCACTGCCGCCGGCCTTTTCTAGTGTGCTGTGTGATGACCGCTGGCAGGGCAGCTCAATATTTGGGTTTCATCCAGTTCTCACCGTGGCCCGGGCCTCTCCGGTCACCTGCTACCTCCGGGAGCTCCGCTGATTTTTCCAGCCAAACCGCTTCACCACCCGCAGACAGGTCTGCCGCCAGGCGCTGCAACTCAATGGCGCTGCACACTTAGTAGATGTTGTCAGCATGCAGGAAGATGGCTGCTGCATCTCAAAATTACACCTTGATTGTGAAAATTGTAAATAGTTAATAAAAATCAGAGTTGTTCCACTGTTATCACTGAGTCAGTACATTCCCTGTGCTAGTGCATTTGCACACCTGTTTACATAAACACAAAAAACCTGAGCTGAAACAATGTTCAGTAAACATGCAACATTAAGCATGTGAATTGCAGCCTTAAGACTAGAAAAAAAAAAAAAACCAAAGAGAAAAATTGCATGAAAAATACCCTGACTATAAATAAATAAATTGCAAGTGCTTAATAACAGGGTACTTAGTGTATACATTTTTGCAAAAAGGTAAAAAGCTGTCTCACCTCGTCAAGGTGTACCCATCTGAGATGGGTACACCTTGACGAGGTGAGACAGCTTTTTACCTTTTTGCAAAAATGTATACACTAAGTACCCTGTTATTAGGCACTTGCAATTTATTTATTTATAGTCAGGGTATTTTTCATGCAATTTTTCTCTTTGGTTTTTTTCTACACCTGTTTACATGTAACTCCTGTGTACTTTTGTTCAAGGTCTGAGCAAGCAATAGTGGCCGAGCTCCTTGAAAAACAGCTGTACACTATGATTGATAAAAGCTCTCATTGAAGGAGAATGACAGCAGATGTGCTTTGCAAACTTGTTTATTTCAATGCTGGCTAAGTAATTAAAGCAATTTGATAACTTGTTTATACCCCCTTAAGTATTTTCTTAATTTTTTGAGGAGTGTATATTTATTATATGTACTTTTGCTGTTATATAAATGATGCATTTGTACATAATACATAGAAAATAAAAATATTTTATTGCAACTTTTTTGGCATTGTCCTTATAGAGTATATGGATAGGGGGTTGGCATGAAGCAGCTCCTAAAATATTGCTATAAGAAAGGTATATATGGCATTGCAATTTTTGAGATCCTGTTGTTAGTAATTGGAAAAATAAAATGAAATTTTAGTTTATTGCCAAACACACTTTTTAGTTTACTGCCTAAACTTGCCATTGTTCACAGATCAGTGAGTGTATGCAAACATTGTTTTGAAGTCTGAATAAAGCTCTTATTTAAAAAATATTTGGCATTTAAAATACCTACAGTATACATTTTCTTGTTTGTATTAACTATTTGAAATCTTTGTCCTTCCTGTCTTCGTTAGGTATATAAATTATTTTGAGTGCCAAATATTTATACTGTGTAATAGATTGAAAGAGAATGTAATAAATACTCTATATAAATAAAAAAGTTAAATATTTTTTTTTTTTAGGAAAGTCAAAGAGCTCAACTAGTGTTCTCAGGACTGGAATTTAGATGTATTAATAAATACATTAACATGTTTGAGGGGAAGTCACCTTTGATAGTCCTAATTATGTTTCTGCTGAAAAAGATGATTCTGCAAAATATGCTAATATTATTCCCTCAAGCAATTCATCAGTTGCAAGTCTTAATGACTGCATGTTTGACTTTGGAGATATTCTTATAAGCTCAGAGTTAGACATAGAAACATAAATTATTATGAAGAAATATTGACTTTTCAAAGATTCCTTAAAATTCAATATAGTAAACATCAACTAGGAGCATAAAAGAACAATAAAAATAGAAAATGTACCCTTGAATGTGTGATGCATCAATGAGCAATAATTGCAAAATGTAACTTACTTGACTGCTTTTATTCATGTGTAACTTTCAACTTTTTATTTCTGAAAATGTTTAATTGAATTTTCTCTACAAGTTACAATTTACCAAAGCAGTGGTTTTTTTTTTAGAATCCTAGAGAATAGCACTGAAATCAGTATTATCATGCTAATTATAATATATCATGCCAATCAAATAAATTATTATTATTGGAAACAAGACAGATAAGTTCAATATATAATATGTAAAAAAACTTTGGAAAGTGCTATTTGAATTGTTTAGTGCAAAATTGACAGCAATAGCTAGCGGATACCATGCTGCATGTGCAGAGTCGAAGATGTAACTAAACAGGGAAAACTCCCTACAAGTGACACCATTTTGGATACTACACATCTCAAGGAATTTGTCTAGAGTTGCGGTGACCATCTTTAACCCACATATACTTCCTTGAATTTTATCATTTTTTAATTTGCTCCCTGACGAAGAGGCGAAACATACGATGGGGGGAGGGACGCACACAGGGCAAGGCTCTTTAAGTAAGCAATATCACTGAGCTCCTAATATATGCTACATTAACAATACTGGATTATAATTAAACATATACTTTACCATTAGGATCCTAGTATGGGCTATATTGCATTAAATTAATGAATTAGCAGAGTTGTTTATTTTTAGCACAAGCACTTTTTAAGGCTTTGACTGTTATATGTAAGGCTTACCTGTTTTTAAGCTGTGGATACTGTGTTGCCTCCCAATTTTTTATATTTTTATGTAGCACCGCTATAAATTGATTAAATTGAATATATTTTTTATTTTACATACCTGTTGGTTATTTGAAACCTTTTCAACAAATAAGTAATATTTTATTGGCCAGAATACTCTTTTTTGGTTTATTTTATATAACCAGGTTTTTTTGTTGTGATATTTTATGGAGTTGAGCTCTAAATTATTTTAATGCACTATCCTATGTTAACAAGGTTGATATTTACTGAATTTTATAACGTTGAGCCGTGAAAAAGAAAAAATACATGTTTACTACAAACATGTTGCTTCAAGTTACATTTTTTAATTTCCATAAGGGTAGCAGGAGAAAATAACAATAAAATTTGTTGCATAATTTCTCCTGAGTATAGTGATACCACAAATATGGTGGTAAACTAATTTTTGGGTGTACAGCGGGGAAGTAGTGCTATTTGAATTTTGGAGCGGCTTTTTGGCTGGAAAAAAACTGCGAACGTCACACCACATTTGACAAAACAGCAGAAACCCCACAGGTGAATGCATTTTTTAAACTACACTTGTCATGGAATTTTAACCTTCAGGTAATACATGAAATAGTATAACATTGTGCTTTGAAAATAACAATTACCATTTTTTCCTCTAATATATTGCTCTGGGCCCAAAGTTTTAATTTTCAGAAACGAAAATGTTGTAACAAATTGTATGGGTCGTTTAGAGTACGCCAATACCCAATATATGGTCGAAAACTACTTTTGAAGCACAGTGCAAATTTCAGAAGGGAAGGAGCGCCATGTTGGAGGTAAGATTTCGCTGGAATGGTTTGGGGGTGTCATGTTACATTGGCAGAGCCCCTGACATGTCAGAAAAGCAGACCCCATAGCTGACCCATTTAATAAGTTAAACCCCTCAATTAATTGATCGAGGGATGCAGTGCGCATATTGACACCACAGGCGTGTCACAAAATGTTATACTATTGGGTGGTGAAGAAAATATAGCTGAAACCACAGATTTCCAATTTTCACAAGTTAAATAGGTAAAAAACCCCAGTCATATGTGGCAATACCCCACATGTAACTGCACAGTACTGCTTGGCCACATGGCAGATCTTGGGAGGGAAGGAGCGCCATTTGACTTTTAAAGCACAGATTTTCATATAATAGTTTGCGGACTCCATTTTTTACATAGCCCCTAATTGCTAGAACAGCAAAAACCCCCTCAAGTGACCATAATTTGTAAAAAAATGTTGAAAAGAACTGAAGTCCTCCTCAGTGGTTGATACCTTTTAATGGCTAACTGAAAAGATGATAATAATAACACCCCTCTAGGACATCACCTACAGGTGTAGTGAAGATTTTGTCTCTGGAAAACACCCATGGAGTCAAATGCAGTGAATGCTGCAGAACAATGTTATTTATTGGTAATTTTTTTTTTCCTTTTTTGTTCTTTATTTTTTTAATTTTTTAATATTGCAACAATTATTTTTTACTTTTTTTCACTTTCTAATTAGTCCCTATATGCGATAATCATGCTGGTGTAATACATTGCAATGTACACACTTTGCAATACATTACACCTGTCACTGTTACGCTAACAGCACGCCTGTTTGACCATGCTTCTCCCATGGTCTGACAGGCCAATGAAGCAGAATTGGGCCCTTATAATCACATTGTGGGGTCCCAATTCGGTGGGAGAGGGTGCACACTCCCTCTTCTATCCTTGTAAATGCTGACATTTGTGGCATTTAGTGGGCTAAATAGTGGGGCCGGTGCGGGCTTCATCCCCGGGTGTGAAAGTTGGAGCTCGGCACTCCCTTATGCAAGCTCCCGGTGATCATGTGGGGCACAAATCCTGTGCCCCACATGATTGCCATGACATACCTATATGTCATTGGTTGGGAACTCCTGCCCAAACATGATATAGGTATGTCAAATGTCGTGAAGGGTTTAAATTGTAGGACCCCCTAGCTACTATGCATATTAGTCACATCTAATTGTTTCAGATCTGCAAATTAAATTTACCATGAGAGAAATAATACCCAGGTAAGCGTTTTTTTTTGTTTTTTTTAAAAAAACACTTTGTGTGTAAATTTAATTACCCCTTTAGGCTAGGAATTCATAATGTATTTTATAACATTAATTTATTATGATTTAAAAGTATGAGAGTATTTTTATGTAATTGTTGGAATATATTTTACTGGTAAAAGCTTCGTATTCTAGGCACATACCCATAAAGTTTTTATAATGGCCTTTAACTTAAAAAGCACACATAATATATGATATAGTCACAAGAAAACTACGCTGTCAAACACAGCTTCAGGATAGGGTCAGAAAAAATGGTCTGTGCTACGCTTAATTGAGATGTAGCCTGGCAATCCCAGTGGCTGTCATAAGAAAATGTGTGTAAATTGTTTGCTTCTAGTTCTTGGTCATGTAACTGTGAAAAGAGTAAGCTGTTGCTAGACACCTTTGGTATCGGCCTTTCATTCAGGAGAACAAAAGGTCTGTTTGCTATAAACTTGCCATTTGGAAAGGATTGAATTTATATACCAGCTTTATGTTATTGCTGATAAGAAAAACTATTTTGCATGGCTCCTTTATTCATGCTTGGCACTCTACACAAGAAGAAACATTCTCTCTTAGACCACCTTTCCGAGGGCTTTTACTTAGCCAAATTAGACTTCCTGCTTTGCATTGATGAGGGGCACAACTCTGTGTCTGCCATTGGAGTGTTTGGTTTGGTGTTTTAGCCTAAAATATGTGGCAAAGATTAGTAAGGGGTAAACTTTGACTTTTAACACTAGAAGTCCCAGAGAGGGGTCATTTAACATTTCTACCTTTGGAACCCAGAGACAGGTCAAATGACCTTAAGGATTTTAGTTAACATCCTATAATCACCGTCTTTTGTTCTGTAATTAAGGCCATTACTGTCTCACCACAGGAGGTTGTTGTTTTCCATTGAGTTTAGCCATTTAGTTTCTAGTTAGTTCTATTCAGTTTGTACTAAGGGTCATTTGACCCTCTTTCGGGACTTCATGGGGGAGCTCGAAACTTCTGGGACTTCTAGTGTTAGGATTGCTTCCCCCAGTAGTTGATACTTCAGTTTTAGCCCTCTTCCATTCTGAAGAGGATATTTACATATTTAGCAAGAGACAGATATCTCCGAACTACTCTCCCACTACACTCCAACACGTCACCTCCGGTCCTCCCAAGATCTCCTTCTCTCCTCCTCTCTCATTCACTCCTCACGCAACCGACTCCAAGACTTCTCCCGAGCATCCCCAGTCTCCTGGAACTCGCTGCCTCAACACGTCAGACTATCCCCTACCCTTGCAAACTTCAAACGGAACCTGAAAACGCACCTGTTCAGAAATGCCTACAATCTACAATGAACTCGCTGCCGCCCGACCACCGTGCGGAGCTGCCGCCCGACCACCGTGCGGGGCTGCCACCTGACCTACACCCCACCTATTGTCTCCTCCCCATAATCCTATAGAATGTAAGCCCGCAAGGGTAGGGCCCTCTTCCCTCTGTACTAGTCTGTCTACTGTAACTTGTATATGTATTTTGTATGTAACCCCCTTCTCATGTACAGCACCATGGAATTAATGGTGCTCTATAAATAAATAATAATAATAATAATAATAATAATAATATTTCACTTGCTAATTATTCTAAGATCTAAAAAAAGGATTTTCAAGAACTCTGTTACATTGTGATAGCATATTTAAAAAAAAAAAAAATACTTCTTTTTAATATAATTGTATGCAAAGATTGGGATACACCTTTCTAAAGAGATTTTTTCTCAACAAGACTCACAGCCATAAATCATGTTTTAATTTTGCAGTATGAGATAAATATGGTTTAACCTAATTGCTTTGTCGTCTTGTTAGATACTATGTGCAATATTTACCTATGAAATGTCTAACAGGTAGCATCTTAGCATTATTACGCAGTATACAGGGGATTTAGAGGTAACAATTAAGATAATTAAAAATAAACATAATACACAACCTCGTTTGCTGTAAAATGAATCTTAACTGTGGCAAGGTGGCCAACATCTGCACATGTGTTTAATTGCAGTTTATGATATCCAGCCTGTCTGCATAATTTGTAAATTAACAGCTGTGTTTCCTTCCAGCCCTAAATATACTTTATCTTTCAGAGTTTCTATCAAGGCAACCAGGTGTCTAGAAATACTGTACCAGTGTGTGTGGGCTGCATCTGTTCTCCAGAGCTTTGGCAGATAAGTCATGCATGTTCATCAATCATCATTTTGCTTAGTGTAGTCAGCAAAGTTGATCTGAGACCTTGTTTTTAGCATAATGCAAAAATTGCTTAAAATGAGACCTGAATATATGTCATAACTCAAGTCACTCATGTAATGCCATATGCGCGATGTTGAAAAGATATATTCAGGAAATATCTTTTTTAATTTGCTGAACACATCATTTCTTGGGCAACAGTAAAAACATCTAAAGAAAATGTAATATTATGAGATTTAAATATGGTCATTTTTGAATAATCTCTGTATTTAATTTCCATTCCTAATTTTGAATGAAGGATATTGATGCAAGATACCAAAATATTCCAATGTGATAGTGGTTTAGTGTTTACTACTAGTGGTTATACAGTTATTTCTAACTCAGAATAAGTTCACACACGCGTTAAAAAAACTCTTAAAAAATGTAATGTCAACTGTATACATACTGTATGGCATCTATTTTTATAGATCAGCAGTTGTTAAAATTTACAAGTACAAATTCAGCTTCCTATATTAAAGAAATGCATGTACCTGTAAAAATTGGATGCTATATGGATGACAGTGTGAAAAAACGGTAAGCTGAACAGTCCTATTAAATAATATTGGTCAGAGTGTTATCATTTTTTTATGGGTGGTACTTAGACTAAAATTATTGTGTGCATATTGCTTTAGAGTGGCTGCAGCTGTAAGGATTTCAGGATGTAACAAAACACTCATTGAGAAATAGCACTGCCAATAGTTTTCTCTGTAACATTAACATGGAACACTTATTCTTGCAATAGGCCACCAATCCTTCATAAAGGTGTGTCTGACATCTGATATCCAAAATCTATGCCAATCAGTGCAATAATTGTACATTCACACAATTGTATTTTCTCTTGGAGTGCTGTCGGAGGAAAAAGACTATCTTGACATGGACAGCACTCAGACTAATGTTATTCAATTTTCACATGTTTCTCACACCAAGTATCATGAGAACACGCAGCAATGAACTTCAGAAAACTCATGAGTTTAACTCAGTTCACTGTCGCGGTTCTCACTCAAAGTGTTGTGCGAGCCCTCTGCTATACTTGGTGATGGCGTGAGAACCACCGTGGGCATTTAACTCCGGTGAACTCATAATGTCACCATTCATCACTGCCTGCTGCGGCTCACATATTATTGTGTGAACCAGTGCTGTGATCTTGGGTGACATCATGAGGTCATCTCAGTTCAAAGCTTGGGTTCTCACACAGCCCACTGTGTGAGTCTGCAGTGGCTGTTCACCCTGCCAATGAGAAACAATCTGTTCTTTATAAGCTGGGACAGTGAGTCTTGGAATGCCGCGGGACCCCCTTTTTGGTTACAATGGACCTTGGATTAGGATTTTTAAAGATAAATAAATTGATGAATGAGGGTGTCTTGTCTTTATTTCTTTATGTCTTTCTATTTCTTATTGTCTTTATTTCTTCTTAATCATTTTCTCTTTTTATGTCTTTCAGATACACTTTGGGGAATGTCTTAGGAAAACACTATGGATTACATTTTTTAATTTGTGAATGAGGGCTAGTTTGGTGGTGTTTGTTGAAATAAAATATTTTTTTTTCTATTTTCCATTACTTGATTAGTAATGGGGGTGTCTGATAGATGCCCACGTATTACTAATACCAAAGCTTGATGCTAGCTGGCAATTCACACCTAGCATAAACTTCATATTCTACCCCATTTGGCACTGCACCAGGGTAACGGGAAGAGAAGAGTACAGTCCAAGATTTGGATTTGGTGCCACTTCTGGACCACTGCGGGATGCTATTTTTAGGTTGGGAAGGCCAAAATAACCATAGCCCTTCCCACCCTAATAATGTCAGCCCCCACTTGTCTGCTGTCCCTATGCTGTTTTTGAAAAAAAGAGGTGGACCCTACACCATTTTTTTAATTCATAATTAAAAAAGATCTTCATGGAATCCCCTGTATTTTTAAAAACAAGCCAAAGGAAATCTGATAGCTGAGGGTTGCAGCCTGCAGCTGCTGTACCTGTGCTGGTTATGAATATTAGGGGAAACACCATGTCTTTTTTTCCCAATAATTGTTTATTAACTCTACTAAATAGTTGTACAATCTATCTATCTATCTATCTATCTATCTATCTATCAATCTCTCCTTTATTTATCATTTTGCAAGCTTTGCACATTTTTCACCAAGAAAACCATTCATTTTTGTATGGCTAAGGCTGTAATGTCCATGTTTGATAAATTTAGATGGGAAACAAACTATCTTTGGCTAACCTGTGATGTAGTTGCACTTTATGCCTCAAACTCCCATGAACTATCCCTCCAATCATTAAACCATCATTTGAACAATTTAAGTAATTTAATGATGAGATTAAAGAATTCCCAATTATGTCAGTAGACTATCTTCTGTCCTATAACTATTTCACCTTTGACTACAGATTCTTGCTACAAAAAAGGGGAGTCAGTATGGCTGCAAAATTCTTCCATTCTTTAGCAAATATTGCCATGGTGAGATGGGAAGAATTTATACAATGAAGATAATCCTTATGCAGACAGGATTATCTGGATAGGCGGGTTTATAGATAACTTGCTATTTGTGTGGATTGAGTCGAGGGAAGAAACAAAACTCTTCATAGAATATCTTAACATGAACAGCTTTAAATTTAAAGTCAGTAGGTGATGAATGAAGAGAGGTTGCATTAACCCTTGCAGAAAACCTACTAGTGCCAACAATATTCTGGACACTTATTCCTGTCACCCTTCCCATATTACAAAAAATATCCCCGTAAGGGAACTGAGAATAATGAAACATAACAGTACCACCACTAGTATCGATGAAATTAAAAACAAAAAGTTTGAACTAGACTCCAAAAAAGAGGCTACCCAAGGATGTAGTCTAAATTGGGCTAACTATTGTGGGGAACATTAATCGAGATAAGCTGATCAAAAACAGAAAGCATTATAATAATTTAAATAAAATTACCTTCTCTACAGAATATTGCCTTCAATATCATGAAATAAAAAACATTATGAAAAAATGTTTACCAATACTGGACCAAGATCTTAACCGGAAAATAAAAATGCAAAAATGTCACATACAATTTATTATCAGAAAAGCACCCACATTACAAACAATCCTTTCCCCTAGTCTTTTCTATGATAAAACATCAATGACATCCAAAACCTGGTAAGATATAAAAGGCTTCTATAGATGCGGAGCCAATACAAGTAAATACTGGAAATTTATGGACAAAACAGAAAAATTCTATTCATTCAAAAATCAAAAGGTATTTAACATCCAAAGTTTCATAAATTGTAATACCACTTACGTGATATTCCTGACAGACCGTACAATCTGTAAGCTTCAATATGTCAGCTGTACTATGGACCCCCTAAAGAGAAGAATCCGGAAACATTTGTCCAATGTGAAATCCGACTGTGGTTTCTATTTCAGCCGTATTGCGGCATTTTACTAAAGAGCATAAAGGAGATCTCCCAGGATTCAATTTTAAAGGAATCAAGAAGGTTCTCAGCCACATAGGGGTGATAATCCTCATCGGAAACTACTTAACCATCAGAGCAACTGGATCTTTACTCTGGTAAGCCATGTACCGGATTGACTGAACTAGAGAAAAGATCTTATGTGCTATTAATTATCATTATGGAAAGGCTTCGTAAAGGATACCATTAGTAATGTTATATGGAAATTACACTTGGAAGAAACATTTTTTCACTATCAACTATTCTGTATCATTACTATTGTTTTATATATGACTACACAAGCTTGAGACTGTAATAACTGTTCCTTCTTATTATCTCTCTTTTATATCTTATTGATCCTATATAATTGTCTAGGTTTCTACCAATATGGTTAAACTAGAATGAGGAGACTATTTTGTATGTATGTTAATGGGGTGATCCCCACCCCTTTTGAAATAGAATACACCTGGTGAAGGAAACCATTCCATTTGTATATAGAGTGATCAGTAACTTTAGTATGTCAGACCATGATGAAGGGGTGCAGATAACGCCAAAACACGTAGTCCTATCTCTATATCTTTATTAGCTGCTTGCTCTGCCAACTATACAATAGACTGGAATGGAATGTTAATGAATTGAAAAATAAACATTTATACATTTTTTAAATACTATTGGTCCATGATATCAAGTTGTCGCCAGTGGATACAGCTCTACTATTATCTATTCATTTTAGTAACATATGTTTTTTTCTGGTATGATGCCATCCATGTGATGTCCATATTTGACCTGTGCTGCTGGTAAAAAAGTGATATGTTTACATGTGGAGAAATCAGACACATGGATGGTCTACATGGACACACGATCCATGTGAAAACATGGTCCATGTGAAAACACGGAAGTGTGAAGATCTCTATTGACTTTAATTAATATATATGTAAATATGTCTCCAGTACATGTGAAAATGGACATCCCACGGAGGTGTGAAGTGTGACTAAGGGCTTGTTCAGCCAAGCATAGAAATCAGATGTGTGCTATCCTATTTTAAATCACATAGAACAAGGAAAGCACGCTACCTCTCAGTAGTCAATAGTCTAATGTCAATTATTTATTTGATTAATTTGATTTGTTTCACAAACTATGTGATGAGCCAGTCTGAAAGAGGGAACTTTTTAAATGGATGTACCTGGAAGACAGCCAAACCTTATCTCAAGAAAGAAATGGCGGCGAATCCAGGCGCTTCTTGTTAGCATGCTCCTTGGTCCAAACCAATGTCTGCTCTAGGGAGGACCTGGTTTTAGCCCAGATTCAAGAAAAATCCCTGGCCAGATACTAAGCCGCAGGGTTGCGGGAAACGAGAGGCAGTGGAGTCAGAATTCTAGGATGTTGTCCATAAACAATATAAAATGCGGAATTAGAGGAAGCCTCCCCAACATGATTATTGTAATAGAACTGTTACGGGGGCTGTCTGATTATAAAAACCAAACGGATATCAGACAGTCAGGGTCCACCGTGCAAAGTCTCTGCTGCAGACTATGGCAGAGGATAAGGGGTATCTTGTACTACGGAAATGTGGCGCCCTGGACAAGCCAGGTCGTCACAGAACAACATCTACACACCCCACACTCCCGGTCAGGCACACCAAAGTCAGACACAAACCCTTGTTGCCTTCCTCCAGGGGCTGATGTTCACACCAGGGAGTGGGCCAGGCGGTTGGCCCCGCCCACCGAGAAGTTCACAGTCCTGGAGGCGGGAAAAGCAGGCAGATGAGTTGAGGAGTGGAGAGAGATTAGTGTTGGAAGTTAAAGTGGAAGGAGGGAAGTGGCAGAAGAGAAGCCTGAAGTTGGTCTGGGTGTGTGGCCCGGACGGATCAGCAAGGTTGGCAGACGGTGGTGACCGTCTGCAGGACTGACCTATTGGTACTAGCCGTAAGGACCGTGGACGGGCGGTGGCCCGGCGGTACCTGACCGGTACACAAAGAGAAGCCAGCACCACCCGGCAGGGGCTTACGGACCCCGGCAAGGCTAGGAGTCGCCGTGAATTTGCCAAATCCGTTAGCGAAGGGAAACTCCTGGGTTTCCCAGCAGCCAAGTCCCGTCAGAAGGCAACTGTCCAAACGAGAGAGGGAAACACAGTCACCGCCAAGGCTAAAGTTCCCAGGGCCAGAGCCTGCGGGCAAAAGGGGCTCCTTCAGCACCCATTCAAGCTGGGGAGCGGGTTACCGGTGGGAACCCATTGGAATCGTTACACTACATAGATGCAGGGAAAGGCAGTCACCATCAACCTGCCGGGAGGAGAAACACCGCAGCCGTCTGTGGGACCCGTCCATCCAGCCGTGTGTTTTACCGAGAACTGTGTCCTCATCATTGGCTGAGTGAGTACCACCGTGCCGTGCGGCACAGCGCTGCCCCCACGACCCTGCACCTCGCCAGGCCCCGTAACCCGCCTGCCATCCATCCCTACCCCATCACCGGGCCCCAGGAGAACCAACCCCCTACCCACGGAGGGGAGAACTAACATCCAGGCTGCTCCCTGTCATCGCTCCCGGGATCCCCATCCAGAGCAGCGATGGTGTCACCAATCTCACCACAACCGTGGGTGGCGTCACGGACAATAACCAAATCCCCGCAATCCTATCCCCACCCTTTTCACTCACGGGCGAGGAGCGCCGCTCGAGTCCCCGGGATCCGGCCCACCGCTCGAGCCACCACCGAGCAGCAGCAGCAGCCGCAGCCGCAGCAGCCGGACCCGAGCAGTGGGAGAGCGCAGCGTCCCCTCCTCCGCCCGCGACAACTTGGCGTCACGAACAGGATCTTACCGCTCTGCCGTCTGGTAGAGGTGCACCTTGTTACCGCCGGAGGTGTCCGGCCGAAAAATTGGAGAAGCCGCCATCTTGGGCGCGAAAAATTCCCGCTCAAGCGTCTCCTCGAGTAGTGGAGGCGCGAAGGCCAAAACCTCACCCCTGTAGAGGAGGAGCCAGAAAGAGACTAAGGGGGACGGAAACAAGATGTCTGCGCCCGACGGAGCCGCTGGAGGAGCAGCGGACGCAGTCGTGGGAGCACCCGTAGATGGGAATGGGCCTGCCCAGGTCCCGGCCGCGCTGGCGGGGGGCGCCACGGCCCCAGCTCTCGCTCAGGTGATGCCGTTCTCTTTGCCCTATGTGCCCGGAGCTGCCTGGCTACTGCAGTATGATGGGAAACCTGACGCCTTGCAGGTTTTCCGAAAAAAACTCAGTCCGCTACTAGAACTGTACCCCCTGACTGATAAGCAACGTGCAGCGCTAGTGCTGGGGCAGCTAACCGGCGCGGCTGAGCAAGAGGCAGAGACCTGGGCCGAGGGGGACCGGTCCTCTGTAGCCACCATCTTTGAGAAGCTGCAGACTGCCTTTGAGACCCATACCGAAGCAGAGTTGCGGAAGCAGTTCTATCAATGCCGGCAACGGCCCGCAGATAGCATTCTGGACTATGCCTTGCGCCTGCAAACCGCACTCCGCACACTGAAGCGGGTGGATACCATCAACAGTGCGGACAGTAACAAAATGCTAAGTGAGCAGTTTGTGCAGGGGATGAGGTCCTCAGAAGACCGCAAACAACTTTGGCTGTGGGCCCTAGAACACCCTGATGTGGACGAACGGGCCATCAAAGCTCTGCAACCCCCCGCATCTGAAGCCCCTGAGCCAGCCCCGTGGCCGGTTGAGACTGCTCCCGTCATGGTGGCCCCTACCCCACCAGCACCTCCAGTGCCTGCAGCCCCAAGCAGAACGATGGAAGAACTCGCTGCTCAAGTTCGCCGCATGGATGGGGACCTTGCTAAGATCCTCGCCGCACTCCAGCCTCCGACCAGATCCCAGGCCCCGGTGAAGATGCAGCTCGCCGACAGCCCTGAGGACGTCCCTTGGATGCAGCGGAGAAGGGCCAATGACTCACGGTATGGACCCCCAATCTGTTACAGGTACAGCAAACCCGGCCACTACTCCCGACGGTGTCCATTAAATGAGCAACCCCTGGGGCCACGGGCCAATCCTCTGGAGTAGAACCCCATGGCCCCCCAGACTGGCGGGACCGGTACATTGGGGCCCGGCCCGTCATCCCCGTGGCTGTGGACAGCATACCGGTGATGGCTCTCCTGGACACTGGATCACAGGTAACCACCATACCATACACACTGTATCAACGGTATTGGGGAAAAGACGAACTGGCTCCCCCAGATGCCAGTATGACACTGATTGCTGCTGATGGACTCCCAAGTGGGGTACAAGCAAGTGGCCATGACTGTGGGACGAGCTGAACTGCAACACCAGGGTATGATTGTGATAATGAATGAACCCAGTGATCTTAACCCGAAGATAGTGCTAGGGACTAACGTGATGGAGCACTGTATGAGTGATGTGCTGTCCCTACTGCAGCAGCTGGCCGCTACGGCGGCGGGGAGCCGACAGAGAGCTGTGCAGCGTGAGATCCGAGCCCTGATGTACCGCCAACATGTGAACTTGACAGGAGGAGAGATTAGTGGGGTAAGAGTGATGGATGTTGCCCCTTTGATTGTGCCTCCCAGGAGCGAGATGATGATTTAGTGTAGGGCAGCGGTAGGGCCCCAGGGGCGTGACTACCCCGCCATGATAGAGCCCATGCCCTCTGAACACTGGCCCACAGTAATGGCCGCCCGAGGGGTGGTAGATGTAAAGAAGGGGAGAGTGCCCGTAAGGGTGCTGAACTGCGGGGAGGAAGAAGTCAGGCTTCCCCGGTACGCTATCCTTGCCAAGTTGTTCACTCTGGATCCCCACACCATCCGCGAGGCCGTTCCCCCAACCTCACCACCTACTGCCAGCAGTCACCCATCCCCAGGGGAGTTAGACGAGTGGTGCCGACAGCTACATGTAGGCACTGACGATACCCCTACACATCACAAAGAGGGGGTATACCGGGTGGTACGAGAGTATGAGCGAGTTTTTAGCAAACATTCCCTGGACTTTCGGCAGATTAAAGGGGTCCAACACCATATCCCCACTGGTGAACACCCCCTTATCAAAGAGAGGTACAGGCCTATTCCCCCTGCACACTACCAATGTGCCAAGGACATGTTGAGGAACATGAAGGAGGCAGGGGTTATTAGGGACAGCTGTAGTCCCTGGGCCGCCCCGTTGGTACTGGTTAAGAAGAAGGATGGCACCATGCGGATGTGTGTGGATTACCGAAAAATTAACCAGATAACGCATAAGGACGCTTACCCTCTGCCCCGCATTGAGGAATCTCTGGCTGCGCTGAGAACCGCTAACTATTTTCCACCCTTGACTTCACCAGCGGGTACTGGCAGGTGGCTGTGGCGCCAGAAGACCGAGAGAAGACTGCATTTGCCACCCCTATGGGACTCTGCCGTTCGGGCTGTGCAATGCCCCTGGAACCTTCCAACGGCTGATGGAATGCTGTCTGGGGCATCTAAATTTTGAGACTGTCCTGCTGTACCTGGATAATGTGATTGTGTACTCCCAGACATATGAAGCCCACCTGGAGCACCTAGCTGAGGTGTTCGCGTCCCTTGCCAAATATGGGATGAAGTTGAAGCCCTCAAAGTGTCATCTGCTGAAACCCAGAGTGCAGTACCTAGGGCATGTGGTCAGTGCAGAGGGTGTTGCCCCTGACCCTGAGAAAATCTCCGCCATCCAGGACTGGCCGAGGCCGACCACGGTGAGAGAGGTGAGGCAGTTCCTAGGCCTAGTGGGGTATTACCGTCTCTTCATCAAGGGGTACACGAAGATGGCTGCCCCCATGCAAGACCTCCTCGTGGGACAGACCAAAGGTGGTAGACCCCTAGGAGCCCCATTGGTGTGGGAAGAAAGGCATGAGGAATCCTTCCATCAGCTGAGAGTGGCCCTAACCGGAGAAGAAATCCTAGCATACCCTGATTACAACCACCCCTTCATCCTCTACACCGATGCCAGTCCAATCCCAGGTCCAAGACGGAAAAGAAAAAGTGATTGCTTACGCTAGCCGAAGGCTTCGACCGACTGAGAGGAACCCTGAGAACTACAGTTCTTTCAAGCTTGAACTCTTGGCACTGGTGTGGGCTATCACCTAGCGGTTCCGCCATTACCTGGCAGCGGCTAAGTTTACCGCTTTCACGGATAATAACCCGCTGACCCACCTGGACACAGCCAAGCTGGGCGCGTTGGAACAGCGGTGGGTGGCTAGGCTAGCCAACTACAATTTCACCATCAAGTACAGAGCCGGCCGTGCCAACGTTAATGCCGATGCACTCTCTCGGATGCCCCACCTGTTGGAAGAAGGGCCCGAGGATGATGACCTCGAAGAGATTGAGATGCCCGCGTTTCATCAGGCACCGACTGAAAAGGTGCATGTCCATCAACAACGGGTAAACCTGGACCCACTGCCCAGCCAGGAGTGGCAAGAAGCCCAGGACCAGGCACCCGCTGTCCGCCTAGTCAAGATCTTGGTGGAACAAGGCGCTGCTGGGATAGACCCTGCCACCCCAGCTGAAGCCCAACTCCTGTGGCGAGAACTGACCTGGCTGGACACCAGGGGAAGTTGTACCGTGAGCTGATTAACCCGAAAACCCATGAGAAGATCCACCAGTTGGTGATACCCCAAGCTAACGTGCACACCATCCTGCAAGCATACCATGATGGTGCTGGTCACTTCGGATGGAAGAAACTAGAGATGCTGTTGAGAGAGCGGTTCTATTGGAGTGGAATGCGGGAATCTGTAGAGGCCTGGTGCCGAGAATGTGGCCCTTGCACGCTGAGAAAGAAGGATGGGCCAGCCAGAAAGCACCCCTACACCCGATCGTTACACATCAACCGCTGAAGCTGGTTGCCCTGGACCATGTAAAGCTCACCCCCAGCCAAAGTGGGTACACCCACGCTCTAACCATTGTAGACCACTATTCAAGGTTCATGGTGGTTGTCCCAATCAAAGACCTAACTGGCCGTACCGCCGCTAGAGCGTTCCAGGCTTATTTCTGCCGACCACATGGATACCCTGAGAAGGTGCTTACTGACCAAGGCCCGGCCTTTGAAGCGGAGGTGTTCCATGAATTTTGTCAGTTGTACGGCTGCAAGAAAATCCGGACCACGCCTTACCATGCCCAAACCAACGGCATGTGTGAAAAGATGAACCTTAGCCTTATACTAAAGCCTTATATAGCCTTATACTAAAGCTCCAGAAGCAAGTACTAGGGGAAACTATATGCAACTGGGTAAGGAATTGGCTAAAAGAATCCGGACCACGCCTTACCATGCCCAAACCAACGGCATGTGTGAAAAGATGAACCTTAGCCTTATACTAAAGTCTTATATAGCCTTATACTAAAGCTCCAGAAGCAAGGACTAGGGGAAACTATATGCAACTGGGTAAGGAATTGGCTAAAAGATAGGAAACAAAGAGTAGTCATAAATGGAACATTCTCTAAATGGACTATAGTCAGCAGTGGGGTGCCGCAGGGATCTGTGCTAGGACCAATTCTTTTTAATCTCTTTATTAATGACCTTGTGGATGGGATTGATAGTAAAGTGTCAGTCTTTGCTGATGACACCAAACTATGTAAGATATTAAAAACTGACCTTGATAGTATAATATTACAAAAAGATCTGGATAAGATGTCAGAATGGGCAGATACTTGGCAAATGAGATTTAATGTTGATAAATGTAAAGTAATGCACCTAGGACGGAGTAATCCTATAACTGCTGTGAGGTAGCAGCGTTGTTTGGGCAAAAACGTGAGGCAGTGAGGCAGCAGCGTGTTCACACCAACAGTCTATTTATTGTTGCAGCATAAATAGATCCAATTTCCCACAGTCAAAGTCTCTTCCGGATCACAGCCGGTGCATATAGACAAATTCTTTGCATCAAAAAGTCTTGTTACCTTGGGACCCCGTTAACCGCAGGGATCTGTGTAAGGTTCTCCTAGGCTCACACTCTTGGCCTGTGTTCACTCCACACAGAGTCAGCCCAGCTCACACGGCATGTGTTAGCTTCACCAAGCCTGGCTCTCAACTGAGACACACCCTGCTGTGCTCGGCCTGATTTAAACGAAAATGCCAGACATGAGGATTGCTACAAAACCTGGACTGGGAGGAGGGATCTGTCTCCCTGTTACCCTTTGTGCTATACTCCCAGTAATAGCTATAGCAAACTCAGAGGGTTTCCAGACACATTCTGGGGGACACATAGCGGTCTTCAAATATTACCCCTGTCACTGCCTCACATATCCCCCCCTCAGTTCAAACGGGCGGGGTTGAACTTTTGCCAACATACAGGGACCTCTGGACAGGGCATCCGCATTGCCCTGCAACCTACCAGCCCGGTGTTCCACAGAAAAGTGAAAGTTCTGCAAGGAGAGAAACCACCTGGTGACTCTAGCATTTCTCTCCTTAGCATTCCTCATCCAGACCAAAGGGGAGTGGTCTGTCACCAGGCGAAAGTGTCGCCCCAGCAGGTAGTAGCGTAGGGATTCCAGAGCCCATTTTATGGCCAGGCACTCCTTCTCCACTATGCTATAGTTCTTCTCTGCCGGGGTGAGTTTTCTACTCAAATAGGTGACTGGATGCTCTTCTCCATCTACCTCCTGGGACAGAACTGCACCCAGACCCACCTCAGAGGCATCTGCCTGTACTATAAACTCCTTTTGAAAGTCAGGGTTGACAAGGACAGGCTGACAACATAGGACTACCTTTAGCGCCTGAAAGGCTTCCTCTGCTTGTGTAGTCCAGTGGACCATGACCGACTTCTTCCCTTTTAAGAGATCGGTCAAAGGCGCCGACCTTCCAGCAAAATTGGGTATGAATCGTCGGTAATACCCCATTATACCCAGAAAGGCTCTTACCTGTTTTGTGGTAAGGGGACGAGGCCAGTTTTGAATGGCTTCGATTTTGTTTACTTGTGGCTTGATAACCCCTTGGCATATCACATACCCCAAGTAACGGGCTTCTTTGAGACCCATAGCACATTTGCTTGGATTCGCCGTCAGACCAGCAGCTCTGAGCGAATCCACTACCGCTTGTACCTGAGATAAGTGGGTGCTCCAGTCACTGCTATAGATGATGATGTCATCCAAATATGCGGAGGCATATGGTTGATGGGGTTCTAACACTATGTCCATTAATCTCTGAAACGTGGCCGGAGCCCCATGTAAACCAAATGGCAAGACGACATAGTGATAGAGCCCCCCTGGCGTGACAAAAGTGGTCTTTTCTTTTGCCGCCTCTGTCAGCGGCACCTGCCAGTAACCTTTAGTGAGATCGAGAGTCGTGAAGTACTGGGCCCGTCCCAGTCTCTCTATCAGCTCGTCGACCCTGGGCATGGGATACATATCAAATTTCGAAACCTCATTTAACTTTTGGAAGTCATTACAGAATCTTAAAGAACCGTCTGGTTTCGGGATCAGCACAATGGGACTGGCCCATTCGCTCGTGGATTTTTCAATAACCCCTAGTTGGAGCATCTTTTCTACCTCTTCCGCAATGGCTTGCCTACGAGCCTCTGGTACCCGGTATGGCCTCAGGCGTACCCTTACTTGAGGCTCGGTGACAATATCATGGTGGATTACGGTTGTTCGGCCTGATAGGCTGGAGAACACATCCATATTCCGCTGCACTAACCTCCGAGACTCCCGTCTCTGCTGTTTTGAGAGAGAATCCCCTATCCTCACTCCTAATTCATCATCAGGGGACTCCTCCTTTGTTGTTGTCAAAGCACCTGAAAAGGTTAGGTCCAACGTTACGTCAGCCACCATACATTCCCTGTCTTTTCACGCCTTCAGCAGGTTTACATGGTAGATTTGCTCTGGTTTTCTTCTACCTGGCTGATACACCTTATAGTTTACTTCCCCCACTTTCTCCCGGATCTCATAGGGACCTTGCCATTTGGCTAAGAACTTACTTTCTGCAGTAGGTATTAGGACTAAGACATGATCTCCCGGTTTAAAAGACCTGATGGAGGCCTTTCTATTATATTGAGTACTTTGGGCTGCCTGAGCATCCAGCAAATGCTCTTTAACAATGGGCATTATTGCCGTGATACGATCCTGCATACCCATAACGTATTCCACTGTGCTTTTGTGAGGGGTGGGCTCCTGTTCCCAAGTTTCCTTAACTATATCCAGCAGTCCCCGCGGATGTCTGCCATACAGTAACTCAAATGGCGAGAACCCGGTGGAAGATTGTGGGACCTCGCGGATAGCGAACATTAAATAAGGCAATAACATGTCCCAATCTTTCCCCTCTTTGGAGACCACCTTTTTCAACATAGCCTTCAGGGTTTTATTAAAACGTTCCACTAGACCATCAGTCTGGGGATGGTACACCGACGTGCGTAGCTGCTTGATCTGGAGGAGTTTGCACAGTTCCTTTGTAATTTTAGACATAAAGGGAGTGCCCTGATCGGTCAGGATTTCTTTGGGTAACCCCACGCGACAGAACATAGCAAACAACTCCCGAGCAATAAGCCTCGCCGAGGTGTGACGTAGTGGAATGGCCTCCGGATAACGTGTCGCGTAATCCATCACTACCAGGATGTGCTGGTGACCACGGGCTGATTTTACAATGGGTCCGATCAGATCCATAGCAATCCGCTCAAAAGGCACCTCTATAATGGGTAAAGGTATCAGAGGACTACGGAAACGGTGCGTTGGTGCGGTCAACTGACAAACTGGGCAGGACTCACAGAACCTCTTGATTTCTGCGCCGACCCCTGGCCAGTAAAACCGCTGAAACATGCGTTCCCGTGTTTTCTCTTCACCTAGGTGCCCACTCATTAGGTGGTTATGAGCCAATTCCAAGGTCTGACGGCGGTACGGCTGAGGGACCACCAACTGTTCCACTATTTCCCCCCGGATTGTATCAACCCGATAGAGCAACTCTCGCTTTAGAGCCATGTAGGGAGTTTCCAGCCTGACACCAGGCCGCTGGGGTACCCCATCAATTACCTGTACATTTCCACGTCCAGGAGCCAAAGTGGGGTCCCGGAGCTGTGCGGTTCCGAAATTATCTGGAGACACGTTCAACTCTGGGATTGCCTCGGGTGGCTCAACCTCTCCTGCCATTACCTCTAGGGGGAACCTGGCAGGGTTACACTCTGTCCCTATACTGGTGACCCCTACGGCAGGTATCCCTGAGTCGGGATCGTCCGGCTCAGGGCCTGGTTCAATCATACACCTCGGAGGGCTAGGTCGCCTCCCACATAATGTCCAGAACAGGGGCAAGTCTCTTCCCAAAATAACAGCATATGGAAGTCTTTTCATCACCCCCACTTCATGTTGAACCTCTCCACACGAGGTAGCAATGGTGACCCTTTCCATAGGGTATTCCCGTAGGTCTCCATGAATACAAAGTACCCCTACTTTATGTCCCGTAGGGTTTTCCCCGGAGACCAAGGAGGCATGTACAAGAGTCACTACACTTCCTGAGTCCAACAAAGCCTCTGTTGTATAGCCATTAACACGTACTTTGCAGAGATGGGGCTCCTCCCCCATAGTAACAGTGCTTGCGGTACAAACAGTATGGGCATACATTGATACCCGGCGAGCGTACCGGCAGTCCATTGGTTCTGATGTGAGTGGGCACTGTGCCATCACATGCCCGAGCTGATGGCACCGCCAACACATAACAGCAGAGGTGTCCCTGTTTCGGGTGTCTGACTTTGGGGAACCGGGACTCCGGCTAACCTTAGTCTGGGGTTTACTCTCTGCCAGGGCTGAAGACGGGACAGCACACGAGGCTGGACGGGAGTCTTTTACCAACTGTGAAGGGGGCGTATCCCTACGGAGTGCCCGCCGTGAAGCAGAGTCCCGGACCAACTCCTGGGTAGCTGTGTAGCGTTCCACCAAATTCACTAGCTGGTCTAGGGTACCGGGGTCCCCCTGTCCCACCCACCGTTGAATGGGGGCTGGCAAAGTCCGCACAAACCGTTCAATCACCACCCGCTCAATCATCTGTCCGGGGTTCAAGGTCTCCGGCTGCAGACATTTTTTTACAAGGTCCAGTAAGACATGGGCCTGTGAGCGTGCAGGTTTTCCCTCCTCAAAGGACCACTGGTTCACTCGTTGGGCCCGGAGATAAGTGTTAATCCCCATTCGTGCAAGGATCTCACCTTTCAGTATGCCATAGTCCTTGGCATCCTCCGTGCTGAGATCCAGGTAGGCTTTTTGGGGTTCACCTACCAAGAACGGGGCCATGACATCAGTCCAACGGTCGGTAGACAATTTTTCCCGCTCAGCGGTCCTTTCAAACACGGAGAGAAAGGCTTCTGGGTCGTCCTCTGCACTCATCTTCGTAAGTTCCGCCCTTACTCTGTCCTGGGCCGCAGGAAGGACTGGATGACCTGGAGTTACCGCTGGGACCGCTTCTCGCAGAGCAGAAAGCTGCTTAGCCAATAAGCTGTTTGTCTCCTGTTGCTGAATGAACGCCCGCTGGAGCTGGACATTGGTTTGTTGCTGCTGAGCATTAGCCTGGGCCAGCTGCTTTACAAGATCCTCCATAGTGGCTGCTGAGTTAAACTGTAACTTTGCAGGCTTGATCATAAACATGTGAAAACTGGGTTGTTGCCCCTAGCAACCGGGCTGCAACGCCTGTAGGTTTCGTGGACCTGCTGATCCACCGCAAACAGTCAGTAAAAAAAAAAAATTTTTTTTTTTTCCGGGTAAGTACCTCTTAGGCCATTGCCCTTAGCAACCAGGCTGCCATGCCCACATTCTCCACCATAATGTGAGGTAGCAGCGTTGTTTGGGCAAAAACGTGAGGCAGTGAGACAGCAGCGTGTTCACACCAACAGTCTATTTATTGTTGCAGCATAAATAGATCCAATTTCCCACAGTTAAAGTCTCTTCCGGATCACAGCCGGTGCATATAGACAAATTCTTTGCATCAAAAAGTCTTGTTACATTGGGACCCCGTTAACCGCAGGGATCTGTGTAAGGTTCTCCTAGGCTCACACTCTTGGCCTGTGTTCACTCCACACAGAGTCAGCCCAGCTCACACGGCATGTGTTAGCTTCACCAAGCCTGGCTCTCAACTGAGACACACCCTGCTGTGCTCGGCCTGATTTAAACGAAAATGCCAGATATGAGGATTGCTACAAAACCTGGACTGGGAGGAGGGATCTGTCTCCCTGTTACCCTTTGTGCTATACTCCCAGTAATAGCTATAGCAAACTCAAAGGGTTTCCAGACACATTCTGGGGGACACATAGCGGTCTTCAAATATTACCCCTGTCACTGCCTCACATATCCCCCCCTCAGTTCAAACGGGCGGGGTTGAACTTTTGCCAACGTACAGGGACCTCTGGACAGGGCATCCGCATTGCCCTGCAACCTACCAGCCCGGTGTTCCACAGAAAAGTGAAAGTTCTGCAAGGAGAGAAATCACCTGGTGACTCTAGCATTTCTCTCCTTAGCATTCCTCATCCAGACCAAAGGGGAGTGGTCTGTCACCAGGCGAAAGTGTCGCCCCAGCAGGTAGTAGCGTAGGGATTCCAGAGCCCATTTTATGGCCAGGCACTCCTTCTCCACTATGCTATAGTTCTTCTCTGCCGGGGTGAGTTTTCTACTCAAATAGGTGACTGGATGCTCTTCTCCATCTACCTCCTGGGACAGAACTGCACCCAGACCCACCTCAGAGGCATCTGCCTGTACTATAAACTCCTTTTGAAAGTCAGGGTTGACAAGGACAGGCTGACAACATAGGACTACCTTTAGCGCCTGAAAGGCTTCCTCTGCTTGTGTAGTCCAGTGGACCATGACCGACTTCTTCCCTTTTAAGAGATCGGTCAAAGGCGCCGACCTTCCAGCAAAATTGGGTATGAATCGTCGGTAATACCCCATTATACCCAGAAAGGCTCTTACCTGTTTTGTGGTAAGGGGACGAGGCCAGTTTTGAATGGCTTCGATTTTGTTTACTTGTGGCTTGATAACCCCTTGGCATATCACATACCCCAAGTAACGGGCTTCTTTGAGACCCATAGCACATTAGCTTGGATTCGCCGTCAGACCAGCAGCTCTGAGCGAATCCACTACCGCTTGTACCTGAGATAAGTGGGTGCTCCAGTCACTGCTATAGATGATGATGTCATCCAAATATGCGGAGGCATATGGTTGATGGGGTTCTAACACTATGTCCATTAATCTCTGAAACGTGGACGGAGCCCCATGTAAACCAAATGGCAAGACGACATAGTGATAGAGCCCCCCTGGCGTGACAAAAGCGGTCTTTTCTTTTGCCGCCTCTGTCAGCGGCACCTGCCAGTAACCTTTAGTGAGATCGAGAGTCGTGAAGTACTGGGCCCGTCCCAGCCTCTCTATCAGCTCGTCGACCCTGGGCATGGGATACATATCAAATTTCGAAACCTCATTTAACTTTCGGAAGTCATTACAGAATCTTAAAGAACCGTCTGGTTTCGGGATCAGCACAATGGGACTGGCCCATTCGCTCGTGGATTTTTCAATAACCCCTAGTTGGAGCATCTTTTCTACCTCCTCCTCAATGGCTTGCCTACGAGCCTCTGGTACCCGGTATGGCCTCAGGCGTACCCTTACTTGAGGCTCGGTGACAATATCATGGTGGATTACGGTTGTTCGGCCTGATAGGCTTGAGAACACATCCGTATTCCGCTGCACTAACCTCCGAGACTCCCGTCTCTGCTGTTTTGAGAGAGAATCCCCTATCCTCACTCCTAATTCATCATCAGGGGACTCCTCCTTTGTTGTTGTCAAAGCACCTGAAAAGGTTAGGTCCAACGTTACGTCAGCCACCATACATTCCCTGTCTTTTCACGCCTTCAGCAGGTTTACATGGTAGATTTGCTCTGGTTTTCTTCTACCTGGCTGATACACCTTATAGTTTACTTCCCCCACTTTCTCCCGGATCTCATAGGGACCTTGCCATTTGGCTAAGAACTTACTTTCTGCAGTAGGTATTAGGACTAAGACATGATCTCCCGGTTTAAAAGACCTGATGGAGGCCTTTCTATTATATTGAGTACTTTGGGCTGCCTGAGCATCCAGCAAATGCTCTTTAACAATGGGCATTATTGCCGTGATACGATCCTGCATACCCATAACGTATTCCACTGTGCTTTTGTGAGGGGTGGGCTCCTGTTCCCAAGTTTCCTTAACTATATCCAGCAGTCCCCGCGGATGTCTGCCATACAGTAACTCAAATGGCGAGAACCCGGTGGAAGATTGTGGGACCTCGCGGATAGCGAACATTAAATAAGGCAATACCATGTCCCAATCTTTCCCCTCTTTGGAGACCACCTTTTTCAACATAGCCTTCAGGGTTTTATTAAAACGTTCCACTAGACCATCAGTCTGGGGATGGTACACCGACGTGCGTAGCTGCTTGATCTGGAGGAGTTTGCACAGTTCCTTTGTAATTTTAGACATAAAGGGAGTGCCCTGATCGGTCAGGATTTCTTTGGGTAACCCCACGCGACAGAACATAGCAAACAACTCCCGAGCAATAAGCCTCGCCGAGGTGTGACGTAGTGGAATGGCCTCCGGATAACGTGTCGCGTAATCCATCACTACCAGGATGTGCTGGTGACCACGGGCTGATTTTACAATGGGTCCGATCAGATCCATAGCAATCCGCTCAAAAGGCACCTCTATAATGGGTAAAGGTATCAGAGGACTACGGAAACGGTGCGTTGGTGCGGTCAACTGACAAACTGGGCAGGACTCACAGAACCTCTTGATTTCTGCGCCGACCCCTGGCCAGTAAAACCGCTGAAACATGCGTTCCCGTGTTTTCTCTTCACCTAGGTGCCCACTCATTAGGTGGTTATGAGCCAATTCCAAGGTCTGACGGCGGTACGGCTGAGGGACCACCAACTGTTCCACTATTTCCCCCCGGATTGTATCAACCCGATAGAGCAACTCTCGCTTTAGAGCCATGTAGGGAGTTTCCAGCCTGGCACCAGGCCGCTGGGGTACCCCATCAATTACCTGTACATTTCCACGTCCAGGAGCCAAAGTGGGGTCCCGGAGCTGTGCGGTTCCGAAATTATCTGGAGACACGTTCAACTCTGGGATTGCCTCGGGTGGCTCAACCTCTCCTGCCATTACCTCTAGGGGGAACCTGGCAGGGTTACACTCTGTCCCTATTCTGGTGACCCCTACGGCAGGTATCCCTGAGTCGGGATCGTCCGGCTCAGGACCTGGTTCAATCATACACCTCGGAGGGCTAGGTCGCCTCCCACATAATGTCCAGAACAGGGGCAAGTCTCTTCCCAAAATAACAGCATATGGAAGTCTTTTCATCACCCCCACTTCATGTTGAACCTCTCCACACGAGGTAGCAATGGTGACCCTTTCCATAGGGTATTCCCGTAGGTCTCCATGAATACAAAGTACCCCTACTTTATGTCCCGTAGGGTTTTCCCCGGAGACCAAGAAGGCATGTACAAGAGTCACTACACTTCCTGAGTCCAACAAAGCCTCTGTTGTATAGCCATTAACACGTACTTTGCAGAGATGGGGCTCCTCCCCCATAGTAACAGTGCTTGCGGTACTAACAGTATGGGCATACATTGATACCCGGCGAGCGTACCGGCAGTCCATTGGTTCTGATGTGAGTGGGCACTGTGCCATCACATGCCTGAGCTGATGGCACCGCCAACACATAACAGCAGAGGTGTCCCTGTTTCGGGTGTCTGACTTTGGGGAACCGGGACTCCGGCTAACCTTAGTCTGGGGTTTACTCTCTGCCAGGGCTGAAGACGGGACAGCACACGAGGCTGGACGGGAGTCTTTTACCAACTGTGAAGGGGGCGTATCCCTACGGAGTGCCCGCCGTGAAGCAGAGTCCCGGACCAACTCCTGGGTAGCTGTGTAGCGTTCCACCAAATTCACTAGCTGGTCTAGGGTACCGGGGTCCCCCTGTCCCACCCACCGTTGAATGGGGGCTGGCAAAGTCCGCACAAACCGTTCAATCACCACGCGCTCAATCATCTGTCCGGGGTTCAAGGTCTCCGGCTGCAGCCATTTTTTTACAAGGTCCAGTAAGACATGGGCCTGTGAGCGTGCAGGTTTTCCCTCCTCAAAGGACCACTGGTTCACTCGTTGGGCCCGGAGATAAGTGTTAATCCCCATTCGTGCAAGGATCTCACCTTTCAGTATGCCATAGTCCTTGGCATCCTCCGTGCTGAGATCCAGGTAGGCTTTTTGGGGTTCACCTACCAAGAACGGGGCCATGACATCAGTCCAACGGTCGGTAGACAATTTTTCCCGCTCAGCGGTCCTCTCAAACACGGAGAGAAAGGCTTCTGGGTCGTCCTCTGCACTCATCTTCGTAAGTTCCGCCCTTACTCTGTCCTGGGCCGCAGGAAGGACTGGATGACCTGGAGTTACCGCTGGGACCGCTTCTCGCAGAGCAGAAAGCTGCTTAGCCAATAAGCTGTTTGTCTCCTGTTGCTGAATGAACGCCCGCTGGAGCTGGACATTGGTTTGTTGCTGCTGAGCATTAGCCTGGGCCAGCTGCTTTACAAGATCCTCCATAGTGGCTGCTGAGTTAAACTGTAACTTTACAGGCTTGATCATAAACATGTGAAAACTGGGTTGTTGCCCCTAGCAACCGGGCTGCAACGCCTGTAGGTTTCGTGGACCTGCTGATCCACCGCAAACAGTCAGTAAAAAAAAAATTTTTTTTTTTTTTCCGGGTAAGTACCTCTTAGGCCATTGCCCTTAGCAACCAGGCTGCCATGCCCACATTCTCCACCATAATGTGAGGTAGCAGCGTTGTTTGGGCAAAAACGTGAGGCAGTGAGACAGCAGCGTGTTCACACCAACAGTCTATTTATTGTTGCAGCATAAATAGATCCAATTTCCCACAGTTAAAGTCTCTTCCGGATCACAGCCGGTGCATATAGACAAATTCTTTGCATCAAAAAGTCTTGTTACATTGGGACCCCGTTAACCGCAGGGATCTGTGTAAGGTTCTCCTAGGCTCACACTCTTGGCCTGTGTTCACTCCACACAGAGTCAGCCCAGCTCACACGGCATGTGTTAGCTTCACCAAGCCTGGCTCTCAACTGAGACACACCCTGCTGTGCTCGGCCTGATTTAAACGAAAATGCCAGACATGAGGATTGCTACAAAACCTGGACTGGGAGGAGGGATCTGTCTCCCTGTTACCCTTTGTGCTATACTCCCAGTAATAGCTATAGCAAACTCAAAGGGTTTCCAGACACATTCTGGGGGACACATAGCGGTCTTCAAATATTACCCCTGTCACTGCCTCACACTGCGTATACATTAAATGGAAGTAAACTCGGGACTACAGAACAGGAGAAGGACTTGGGTATTCTCATTACAAATAAGCTGAGCAGCAGCACTCAATGTCAAGCAGCAGCTGCAAAAGCAAACAAGATTCTAGGGTGTATAAAAAGAGAGATTAGATCCCGTGATCCCAACGTATTGTTATCCCTCTATAAATCACTTGTAAGGCCACATCTGGAATATGGGATTCAGTTTTGGGCTCCACATTTTAAAAAGGACATTCAGAAGTTAGAGTCAGTTCAAAGGCAGGCAACTAGACTACTACAAGGAATGGAAGGCCTCCCATATGATGACAGGTTGAAAAAGTTAGATATGTTTAGCTTAGAAAAAAGACGTCTCAGAGGAGATCTCATTTATATGTATAAATACATGTGTGGTCAATATAAAGGACTGGCACATGACTTATTTCTTCCGAAGACAATACTAAGGACCAGGGACCAGGGGGCATTCACTGCGAGTGGAAGAAAAGCGATTCCGACAGCTAAATAGGAAAGGGTTCTTTCCAGTTAGAGCAGTCAGATTGTGGAATGCCCTACCACAAGAGGTAGTAATGGCAGATACTATAACAGCTTTCAAAAAAGGGCTGGATGATTTTCTCAGTACACACAACATTGTTGGTTATAAATGACTTAGTGACCAAATGTAGAACTGGTGGAGGAAAGTTGAACTAGATGGACCTAGGTCTTATTTCAACCTTAGTAACTATGTAACTATGTAACCACCTGGTCCTGGGCCTCCTCAAGACGTTGCCGCTAGAAGAGCAGAACCTGTGGCCGGAGAAGCTACCTGACTTGGTCGACATGTACAACTATATCCCTTCCAGCTCAACGAAATGCACCCCAGCATACCTGACGAGGGCCCGCCCCGGCCGGCTACCGGTGGATCTGGACATGGGATTAGAAGCCCAAGAAGCACTCCCTTCGACAGCTGAATGGGACACTCTGCGGAGGGTGCAGTATCGACAAGTCGGAGTCGGGAACAACAGGAGCAGCGCTTCAACCAGAAGGCATCTGCTGGCCCTTTCCAGCCTGGGGATGTAGTGCTGAAGCGAAAGAGGAGGACCCACAAACTGGATGATCAATGGGAGCAGGCCCCATATGTCATACAGCCCACAGGATGGGAAGATGGGAAGGCCTACCAGATCAGTCGTGACCAAGGGGGCACTTTGGCCACGGTTTCCCAGGACCATCTCAAGAGGTGCCCACCAGCATTGAGGGCAGCAGCTGAAGCTCCGGTTCCTAGACCGGCGGAGAAGGCAAAAGAGGTAATCCACACCGTGATGGGTGACTTTCCAGCAGACTGGCCTACACAGAATGGCGCGGTGATTCTTCCAGTGATACTGTTCCCACAACCCGTGGATGAGGAAGTGATGGAAGTGGTCAACCAGGAGCCAGTGCCCAGGGATGAACCTGTACCCAGCTCCCCTATGCCTTCGCCTGCCCCACACGATAGCAGGGAAGAGGAACTGATTGTTCCCTCTGCCCCACTGCCTGTCCCCACTGACACTGGACCCCGGAGGTCCACTCGTCCTAACCTAGGTAGACCCCAACTTAGGTACAGGGAAACTACTCTTTAATAGGGGTGAAATTGTGTCTGTATGTGTTAAAAGTACCGTTTAAAAGTTTTAAAAGAATGATAAGAAGTGAGTGATCAACCGAAGTTCACCTGATTTGAAGCCTTGATTAGCACCGGTCGTTGCCGGCAACTGGTCCCCGTTGGGACCCCTTTACCAAATGCGTAGGAACTACTACGGACAAGCCCGAGAACTGGCACGGCAACCACGAACTTGTGGTCTGTAAATAAAAATGATGTTTTTAAGGCTTTACCGTGACCGCCTCCGGAGAGGCTGATTTGGAGGATGGGCCTGGAGGGAAGAGATGGCCCAGGCCCGCCACTACCGCAACCGGTGGCAATCCTCAGGGGTTCCCCATGGACGTGGGTCCCCTGAAAAGGACAGAACCCACTCGGGTAACTTGTGCTGGACTGGGGTCAAGGGGTGCTGCCTGTTTGCTTAGGGGCAGCATGAGGGCCAGGTTACTTGGGTGGGAGAGAGCGGAAGCCGTAACCGTTTCGCAACGTTTAAGTAAGAGTACCTCCCGATGTGGGAAGATGTTATTATATTTGTAACCTGTTTTACCGTTTTATCTTTTCCAGTTTGTGAAAATAAAACCGGTGATGGACGGGCAGCCCGCGGACGGTCTGCATTTTACTAAGGGGGAATGTGGCACCCTGGACAAGCCAGGTCGTCACAGAACAACACCTACACACCCCACACTCTCGGTCAGGCACACCAAAGTCAGACACAAACCCTTGATGCCTTCCTCCAGGGGCTGATGTTCACACCAGGAGGTGGGCCAGGTAGTTGGCCCCGCCCACCGAGGAGTTCACAGTTCTGGAGGCGGGAAAAGCAGGCAGATGAGTTGAGGAGTGGAGAGAGATTAGTGTTGGAAGTGAAAGTGGAAGGAGGGAAGTGGCAGAAGAGAAGCCTGAAGTTGGTCCGGGTGTGTGGCCCGGACGGATCAGCAAGGTTGGCAGACGGTGGTGACTGTCTGCAGGAGTGGCCTATTGGAGCTAGCCGTAAGGACCGTGGACGGGCGGTGGCCCGGCGGTACCAGACTGGTACGCAAAGAGAAGCCAGCACCACCCGGCAGGGGCTTATGGACCCAGGCAAGGCTTGGAGTCGCCGTGAATTTGCCAAATCCGTTAGCGAAGGGAAACTCCTGGGTTTCCCAGCAGCCAAGTCTCGTCAGAAGGCAACCGTCCAACTGAGAGAGGGAAACACAGTCACCGCCAAGGCTAAAGTTCCCAGGGCCAGAGCCTGCGGGCAAAAGGGGCTCCTTCAGCACCCATCCAAGCTGGGGAGCCGGTTACCGGTGGGAACCCATTGGAACCGTTACACTACATAGGTGCAGGGAAAGGCAGTCACCATCAACCTGCCGGGAGGAGAAACACCGCAGCCGTCTGTGGGACCCGTCCATCCAGCCGTGTGTTTTACCGAGAACTGTGTCCTCATCATTGGCTGAGTGAGTACCACCGTGCCGTGCGGCACAGCGCTGCCCCCGCGACCCTGCACCTCGCCAGGCCCCGTAACCCGCCTGCCATCCATCCCTACCCCATCACCGGGCCCCGGGACAACCAACCCCCTACCCAAGGAGGGGAGAACTAACATCCAGGCTGCTCACTGTCATCGCTCCCGGGATCCCCGTCCAGAGCAGCGGTGGTGACACCAATCTCACCACAACCGTGGGTGGCGTCACGGACAATAACCAAATCCCCACAATCCTATCCCCACCCGTTTCACTCACGGGCGAGGAGCGCCGCTCGAGTCCCCGAGATCCGGCCCACCGCTCGAGCCACCACCGAGCAGCAGCAGCAGCCGCAGCAGCAGCGGCCGGACCCGAGCAGTGGGAGAGCGCAGCGTCCCCTCCTCCGCCCGCGACAGAAGCAGTACTGACACTGATACGTCTCAGTGACACTAGAGCCAATCACGGCGTGTACTGTTAAAGTCACAGCGACTACCGTATTTAGCATTAACGTAAAAGGGATAGGTTAATGAGTGAGGAAGAGTATATAAGTGTGCCACTGTAAATAGTAGTAGCACAAGTGCAGAGTGCAATACCTCTGCTAAAGTCACAGAAGCATATAGTTAGGAAATAAAGCGATTCCTCCCTTACTTGGAGGGTGTGTGGTATGGTCTCTGTTAATGATCACAGAGACAAAAGCAGTGAGTGTGGAATGGCACCTACCTAGGTCGGTTCCTCTAGTGTCAGCGTAAGCCGCACAAAGCTCCTACCTGCGTTCGCTCCACTAGTGTGCGAGGACACGAACCCCTAGATATGGCACCTGCCTAGGTCCGCTCCACTAGTGGTGAAAAAGAGACGGACAGCAGCACAAGCAGCACAAAGCTCCTACCTATGTTTGCTCCCCTAGTGTGCGAGGATACGAACAACTGCCAGACGCAGTATAAGGAACGTTACCCTTGCACCAACGTCCACCTACGAGTAGAATCACATGGTCCAGCCAGACCATGTGCCTCAGGCACCTGCCTATGTCTGCTCCACTAAGATGTAAGGATACGGACCGCAGCCGAAGCTGTAAGGTACAAGAACGCTACCCTGCCAGTAGCACTCAACTAGCATAGACAGAGAGATGCCTGGAGGGACGTGCACAGAGCGTCTACTCTCATGCATGAACCAAGAGGACTGAGCCCCGGGCGGCGTGCGTCAGGGTCTTATATAGACTCTGTGCCTGATCCAAGATGGAGGACACCAGAGCCAATCTGCTGCCAGAACGACAGCAATGATGTCACGCTGGCCTATCACCGAGCAAAGCGTCAAAAGCACATGACCAGCGACCAATCGACATAGAAGGTGTCAGAGACATGTGACCTCGTGTCAGCGATGATGTCACCCGCACATGTGCAATGGCTCCAAGATAGGACTTAGTCTCCAGCGCTTGCACATGTGCAGTAGCAAGAAATCCGAACATAGTCTCCAGTGCTCGCACATTTGCAGTAGCAAGAAATCCGAACATAGTCTCCAGTGCCACAGCAACCGTAATAGTACCTCCCCCTCAAGGGCCCCCCTCCCGGTGACGCAGGTAATCGGCAACTAAGTCGGGAGCATGGACAGCCTCCTCAGAGCGATGTTCCGGTCTGTAGCCCTCCCAATCTATCAAGAAGAACCTGCGCCCTCAAACCATCTTAGAACCAACTATGGCTCGTACCTCATAGCTAGAGCGAGAGGAATCAGAGGCAGGAGAGTGCACTTCATGAGCGTGAGGTAAAATAGCCGGCTTTATCAGTGAAACATGGAATTTGTCATGGATCCTAAGATGGACGGGTAACTTCAATTGGTAGACTACAGGATTTACCTGTCGAAGAACCTCATAAGGACCCAGGAAGCGAGGAGCAAATTTGACAGAGCTCACTCTAAGTTTCACGTGTTTTGCAGAGAGCCACACAAAGTCCCCCGGAGAAAAGACAGGAGCCGGGCGACGAAACCGATCGGACACCATCTTCTACGGTCCTTAGCTGCTTGGATCAACTCTTGAGTCTGATCCCAAACCTCTCTGGCATTAGTTGCCCAGTCGGCCACAAGAGGAGGAGGTGCAGCAGCGGGAAACGGTACCGGTACCCTAGGGTGTTGCCCATTATTGAGTATGAACGGTGTCTGCCCAGTTGCCTCAGCCAGCGAATTGTTAAGGGCAAATTCTGCCCAGGGTAGGAGGGAGGACCAGTTATCGTGGTTCTCAGCAACAAAGTGTCGAAGGTATATAATCATGGATTGATTGGTACGCTCAACCAAACCATTGGTCTCCGGATGGTATGCCGAAGAGAGATTCAACTCAATTTGCAGAAGGCTACAAAGATCTCACCAGAAACGGGAACCAAATTACGGGCCTCTATCACAAATGATACGATCTGGCATCCCGTGAAGCCTAAAGACATGCTTGAGGAATAGTTTGGCTAGTACCCTGGAAGATGGGATTCTCGATAACGGTACGAGATGAACCATCCGGGAGAAATGGTCCGTAATGACCCACATAAATCTATGTCCCTGTGAACACGGAAGATCACCCACAAAGTCCATGCCTACCACCTCCCATTGTCTATCTGGCAATGGTAAAGGATGCAAGAGCCCAGCCGATCTCTGCCGTAACGGACAGTTGCAAGCACACAAGTAGCAGGAACCGACATATCTCTTGACGTGGCTGGTTAAGTGTGGCCACAAATACCACCTCTCGAGTAACTCTCATGTCCGTCTAATACCAAAATGCCCACCCACCTTTGAGGTGTGGGCCAACAACAGTATATCATTCTGTCGATCAGGCCGAACAAAGGTCTTGCCCGGTGGGATTTGGTCTAACGTCACAGGGGAGAGAGTATGAAAAACCCTGGAGGGAAGGATAAGACGAGGTTCGTCAATCTCTTCCTGGGTAGAAACCATAGCGCGAGACAGGGCGCCTGCCTTGTTATTCTTACTCCCAGACAGATAGTTGATGGAGAAGTGGGAGAAAAACAAGGACCAGCGGGCTTGTCGAGGATTCAGACGCTGAGCGGTTTGTAAGTACGTCAGATTCTTATGGTCTGTATAGACCTGGAAAGGATGCTTCGCTCCTTCTAGCAAGTGACGCCACTCCTCCAAGGCTAATCTCAGGGCGAGCAGTTCCCTATCCCCAATGGTATAGTTTCTCTCTGCTGGTGAAAAGGTTTTAGCAAAGAAGAAACACAGCCTTTTTCTACCTACATCGTTCTTTTGATACAAGACCGCACCAGCACCCACTGAAGAGGCATCAACCTCCAAGAGGAAGGGCTTATTCTCATTGGGTCTTTGAAGAACGGGAGCAGTTGAAAAGTGTCTTTTTACTGCCTCAAAAGCCTGGGATGTCTCAGTAGACCATACTTTTGGATTAGCACCTTTCTTAGTCAAGGCCACCAAAGGGGCCACCAAAGTGGAGAAATGTGGTATGAACTGCCGGTAATAATTTATGCATCCTAAGAAGTGTTGCACCGCCTTCAAGGAATGAGGTTCGGACCATTCCAGGACAGCAGAGAGCTTTGCAGGATCCATAGCCAGACCCTCTTGTGAGATAATGTAACTCAAAAAAGGCAAGGATGACTGCTCGAATACACACTTTTCGAGTTTAGCAAACAATGAGTGCTCCCTTAGCCGGGAAAGGACACGAACGACATCCTGACGATGAGTCTCCAGATCAGGAGAAAAAATTAGGATGTTGTCCAGATACACCACGACGGAGGATAACAATAAATCCCTGAACACATCATTTACGAAGTCCTGAAATACTGCGGGTGCATTACATAAACCAAAAGGCATGACGAGGTATTCATAGTGACCGTCTCGGGTGTTAAAAGCGGTCTTCCATTCGTCACCCTCTCGAATTCGTACCAAGTTATACGCACCCCGCAGATCCAACTTCTTAAAAATCTGAGCTCCCCTCAGGCTGTCAAAGAGCTCCGAAATTAAAGGTAACAGGTATTTGTTCTTTATTGTGATTGTGTTGAGACCCCTGTAATCTATGCAGGGACGCAAATCACCCTTTTTCTTCCGAACAAAGAAAAACCCAGCTCCCGCGGGAGAGACAGACTTATGAATGAACCCCTTCTCTAAACTCTCTCTTATATAGGTCGACATGGCCTCCGACTCAGGTATTGACAGGGGGTAAACCCTACCCTTAGGTGGAACCGAACCTGGGATAAGGTCTATGGCGCAGTCATACGGCCTATGGGGTGGAAGAACCTCAGCCCCCTGTTTGGAGAACACATCAGCGAAATCCAAATAGGGTGTAGGTATGGGAGAGAGATCAGTTGATGCAACCGCAATGACCTTAGGTGGTAAGGGAAGACATCAGGACTGAAATTTCAAACCCCAACTAATAATGCTGTCGGACTTCCAGTCAATTAGAGGAGCATGAGTCCGAAGCCATGGGAGACCCAGAAGGACATCGTCTATACCCTCAGGCAAAACAAGAAAAGACATCTTCTCTATGTGACCCTGAGACAGGGAAAGGCGCAAGGGAACTGTCCTCAATGTAATGGAGTCAGGCAACAGTCCCATTAACAACACGGACAGGACTAGGCGCCTCTAACATGATAGAGGGAATATTGTGTCTCTTTACAAATCCTGAGGACACAAAAGTCCCG
Organism: Anomaloglossus baeobatrachus; assembly: GCF_048569485.1. NCBI lineage: Eukaryota > Metazoa > Chordata > Amphibia > Anura > Aromobatidae > Anomaloglossus > Anomaloglossus baeobatrachus. The sequence continues at coordinate 529,735,575 of NC_134354.1, forward strand.
TCAGCTCCGGCATCCACAAAAGCCATAATAGGCCATGTATTCTCAGAGAATGAGAGCTGACCTGGGATACTACACTTAGAGGGTGCAGAAGACGTCTCTAGTAACCCCCCTCTAATGGTTACTAGGCCTGGGAGTTTCCCTGACGGCTAGGACACTTGTTGGCATAGTGCCCAGCCTGACGACATACGTAACATATAGGAGGACCAGACTTGCAAAGTCTGGAGGACGTATGACCTAACTCCATAGGAGTGGGAGATGTTTCAGATGCTGAGGAAGATGGTGGTGGACCCTCAACAACTGCAATAGCCCGATGCTTAGGGCGTGAGGAGGAGACCTCGAGTCTACGTTCCCTATGGCGTACGTCGATCCTCGTTGCTACTGTGATCAAGTCCTCCAGAGAAGCAGGGACCTCATGAGTAGCAAGGGCATCCTTGACATAGCCTGTCAACCCTCTCCAGAAGATAGGAATCAACACCTTCTCTGGCCAATCTAGTTCTGCCACCAGAGTTCTAAAAGTAATGGCATAAGAACTAGTGGATAACGAACCCTGATATAGATCTAACAGTCTCAGGCCGCATCATGGGTAACCTGTGGACCCATGAATACCGCTTTAAGAGCATCAAGAAAGTCTTGATGTCTCAGAGTAACCACATCAGAGCGCTCCCATAGGGGAGTTGCCCATTCTAAGGCTTTGTCCTCAAGTAAGGAGATGATAAAGCCTACTCTGGACCTCTCCGTAGAGAAGCGAGAAGAGTTGACCTCTAGGTGTATCTGACACTGACTAATGAAACCACGACATGATCTGGCATCGCCAGAATATCTGTTTGGCAGAGCAAGTCGAGGATCATGTGCAGATGTCACCATGGTCTGAGGTTTATCCGTTTTATACTCTTGAGCCGCGACTCAAGTACTTGTATGTAACGGTGTAACTGCTGATATTCTGCCATAACTGCCAGACCCTTGGCTCAGTCCTAATGTTACGGGGGCTGTCTGATTATAAAAACCAAAGGGATATCAGACAGTCAGGGTCCACCGTGCAATGTCTCTGCTGCAGACTATGGCAGAGGATAAGGGGTATCTTGTACTACAGAAGCAGTACTGACACTGATACGTCTCAGTGACACTAGAGCCAATCACGGCGTGTACTGTTAAAGTCACAGCGACTACCGTATTTAGCATTAACGTAAAAGGGATAGGTTAGTGAGTGAGGAAGAGTATATAAGTGTGCCGCTGTAAATAGTAGTAGCACAAGTGCAGAGTACAATACCTCTGTCAAAGTCACAGAGGCATATAGTTAGGAAATAAAGCAATTCCTCCCTTACTCGGAGGGTGTGTGGTATGGTCTCTGTTAATGATCACAGAGACAAAAGCAATGAGTGTGAAATGGCACCTACCTAGGTCCGTTCCTCTAGTGGTGCCAGGAGACAGACAGCAGCGTAAGCCGCACAAAGCTCCTACCTGCGTTCACTCCACTAGTGTGCGAGGACACGAACCCCTAGATATGGCACCTGCCTAGTTCCACTCCACTAGTGGTGCAAAAGAGACGGACAGCAGCACAAGCCGCACAAAGCTCCTACCTATGTTCGCTCCCCTAGTGTGCAAGGATACGAACAACTGCCAGACGCAGTATAAGGAACGTTACCCTAGCGGCAACGTCCACCTACGAGTAGAATCACAAGGCCCAGCCGGACCATGTACCTCAGGCACCTGCCTATGTCCGCTCCACTAAGATGTAAGGATACGGACCGCAGCCGAAGCTGTAAGGTACAAGAACGCTACCCTGCCAGTAGCACTCACCTAGCATAGACAGAGAGATGCCTGCAGGGACGTGCACAGAGCGTCTACTCTCATGCATGAACCAAGAGGACTTAGCCCCGGGCGGCGTGCGTCAGGGTCTTATATAGACTCTGTGCCTCATCCAAGATGGAGGACACCAGAGCCAATCCGCTGCCAGAACGACAGGAATGATGTCACGCTGGCCTATCACCGAGCAAAGCGTCACAAGCACATGACCAGCGACCAATCAGCATAGAAGGTGTCAGAGACATGTGACCACATGTCACAAGCACATGACCAGCGGCCAATCAGCTTAGAAGATGTCAGAGACATGTGACCTCGTGTCAGCGATGATGTCACCCGCACATGTGCAATGGCTCCAAGATAGGACTTAGTCTCCAGCGCTTGCACATGTGCAGGAGCAAGAAATCCGAACATAGTCTCCAGTGCTCGCATATGTGCAGTAGCAAGAAATCCGAACATAGTCTCCAGTGCCACAGCAACCGTAACAAGAACTCTGCCCAGGGAAGTAGCTGAATCCAGTCACTGTGGTGTCCATTCAGAAAGTGTTGCAAATAGTTGGTAAGGACTTGGTTAACTTTTCAACCTGACCATTCAATTGAAGATGATAGGCCAAGGAGAATTCAAGAATGACATCCAACTGCTTGCAGAGGGACCACCAGAACCGGGAGACAAATTGAACCTCTCAGTCAGACACAATATCGAGTGGGAGACCAACCAGGCAGAGTCATGCTGGATGAATAGTTCAGAAAGTTTTGGAGCAGCAGAAAGGAATAAAGTTTCCCATTTTGGAGAACTGCTCGACCACCACCCAGATTACCGTATAACCAGATGATCTTGACAAATCCGTGAAGTCCAGGGCGATGTGCTGACGTGGAACTGACAAAATCGGGAGATGAATAAGGCAGCCAGCTGGAAGTCTCTTGGGTATGTATTACATACACATGAGGGACAGGCTGCGGCAAAGTCTAGAACATCCTGGCGGATGGTGAACCACCAGTAGTGTTGAGAGATCAACTGTAAGGTTTTCTTTTGACCAGCATGACCAGCCAGCTAAGAAGCATGACCCCAACATAAGACCTGTCTCCTTTTCTCACTGACAAGAGTCTTACCGGGGGGAAGATGGGAGAGACAAACCGGAGCCACAGTGATCATCCTAGATGGTTCAATGATGTGCTGAGGTTCCTCCTCATGGTCATTGGAAAGGAAAGACCTAGATAACGCATCAGCCTTGACATTCTTCTCTGTAGGATGAAAGTGAAGAAAAAAATTGAACCTGGCAAAAAATAATTACCATCATGCCTGGCAAGGGTTGAGTCTCTGAGTAGAATGGAAATACGACAGATTTTTATGGTCCGTATAGATGATGACTGGATGAACTGCACCCTCAAGCAGATAACCCCACCCCTCTAAAGCTAATTTAACAGCTAGTAACTCTCGATCTCCAATCAACTAGTTACGCTTGCAGGGAAAAAAAGACTTAGAGAAAAACTCATAGGTCACTATCTTACCCGTAGGCAGTTTTTGTTTGAGGACTGCTCTGGCTCCGGAAGAAGAAGCGTCTACCTCTAGAAAAAACTGTTTATTGATCTTTGAAAAGCAGGAGTGGTTGAGAAAGCTTCTTTGAGGGAAATGAAAGATGATTTAGCCTCAGGAGGTCAATCCTTAGGTTTGGTACCTTTACAGGTCAGAGTGGTGAGAGGTATTACCAGGGAGGAGAAGTGAGGAATAAAATGCCATAATAGTTGGTGAATCCCAGGAACACTGAATGGCCTTGATTCGCACCGGAAGCACAGCCGAGACCTTCCAGGATCCATCTGGTGACCTGAATCAGAGATCATGTAACCAAGAAGGGGTAAGGACCTCTGTTCAAACAGAAATTTCTCAAACTAGGTGTACAAGCGATTCTGCCTTAATCTTTGAAAGACAAGACAAACATTCCTCCTGTGTGTTGGCAAGTTGGTAGAAAGCACCAGAATGTCGTCCAAGTATACCACTACACAACTATAGAGAAGGTCATGAAAGATGTCATTGACAAATTCCTGAAAGACGGCTGATGCATTGCTTAACCCGAAGGGCATCACCCAATATTCATAATGACCATCTTGGGTGTTGAAGGCGGTTTTCCACTCATCCTCTAATAGTATCCGAACGAGGTTGTAAGCTCCACGGAGATCCAATTTTGTGAAAATTCAGGACCCTCGAAGTCAATCAAACATCTCAGGAATTAAGGGGAGAGGATATTTATTCTTTACCGTAATAAGGTTGAAACCACGGTAATTGATACAAGGACGGAGAGACCCATCCTTCTTCTTGATTAAGAAGAATCCGGCATCTGGTGGAGAGAAGGACTTCTGGATAAACCCTTCAGCCAAATTTTCCTTGATATAATTGGACATAGCCTGAGTCTCTGTGGGAGAAAGAAAGTAAATCCTACCTCAAGGCAGTGTAGATCCCAGAATTAGATTGATGGGACAATCATAAAGCCTGTGAAGAGGCAGAATCTTGGCTTCCTTTTTGTCAATGACATCTGCAAAGGACCAGTAGGCCGCAGGTAACCCGAGTGGAGCTGCCGGAGGTCGTGGAATGGATCACGGCCATACTGATTTGAGGCAATGATTGGGATAAGCCTGACCCCAATGAAGGACATCCCCAGATCGCCAGTCCAGGAAAGGTTCGTGGAGGCATAACCACAGAAGGCAGATTAAAAATGGAGGAGAAAGATTTGGTAATATATAAAAGACAATTTTCTCTCATTGAAATGCTTCGATCTTAAGCTCCACCTCCCTGGTGACAACTAGAATAGAATCCTACAGATGTCTCCCTTCTACAGAAGTAATGTGTCACGGTTGTTGCAGAGGAGTGATAAGAATCCTGAACTGCTTGGCCACTGCTAGTTGGATTAAGTTTTCTCCTGACCCGGAATCCAAATAGGCTATCTCGGAGAACCGGATTTTTCCAAAGAACACCTAAATAAACACAGTTAAAGGGAAAGAGGAATCATTCTCACCTAGGGAGGCCATCCTTATTTAATCTAGGTGAAAGAGTTTTTTGACTTCCCGGGGCAGCTGTGTTGATGGTGAGAAGATTATCCTTTATCCCAGTATGGATGCCTTTCAGGACAATGCTGAGACCGATTTTCCCCTACCTTGACATGGTCGAGCTCCATGGGTTTGCTTTCAGAAGCAGAGGTAGTACCTTGTGGAATGCAGGATCCAGAAGAAGACTATGCACAACAAGGAAAGCGTCTCTCGAGAAAACTCTTCCTAAAGCGCTCCCGGAGCCACAGATCAATCTTTATACCGAGAGTTATAAGGTCATCCAGTGTCTCGGGTAGATTACAGACTGCTAAATCATCCTTGATCCTTCCTGATAAACCTCACCTAAAGACACCAAGGCTCATTGGACCATTGAATCTCCTATTCCAAAGTGCAGAATTGGATGGTGTACTGACCGACTGAGAGTACCCTCTTGCAGGTTAAAGAGAGACTCCATGGCGGATTTAGAACAGCCTGGCACATCAAAAATCATGCGGAAGGTGTCCAAGAACTCCCGAAGATTCGACACGATGGGATCATTCCGCTCCATAAGAGGCTTGAACCAAGCTAAAGCCTCTCCTTGCAGGTGAGTGGCTAGAAAAGCCACCTTGGCCATGTCAATGGGATAATGCAGAGGCAAAATTCATTCCGAATAGTGAGTACAATGCAAGTCAACGGGAAATATGAGTAATTTTCTGCTGGTCCCAACAAAGAGGTCTGGGGGCCTGAGGAAAAGGATGAAATGGATGTGATGAAACTGAATGGCGAGAGCCTGAAGAATATGCCTGCATGCATTTCTGACTCACATACTGTATGATTTTTGGGATTCCCTGAAGCCACAAGGAAGAACTTTCGTGTGGTTTCAGTCTATCAGTGCCCCTGCAGTGCATGTCGCACTGCCGTGACCAGCCCCACAGTGACTCACACAGCAGTGGGAGTAGCTGCGGAATGACGAGCGCCGACATCAAGAGGTTAGCTCAGATCATTACTGGCTGTAATGATCTCCGCTGAACTCGTAACGTCAGTGCTTAACGTCAGCGCTCGTCACTGACTTCCATGACGCCATGTTCTCACATCAAGTCTCGCAGATGGCCCGAGACTGTGACTAGCAGTGATGTCATGGGCTCATGGGACAGTTTGCGTGACAACGCAGCAGCCATGGAATTCAGTGAAAAGTGTTGACCTCACAAGTTCATGACATTGGCGCTCGTTATGCCCTGCAGTAACCTGTCCTGACCTAATGATGTTAGCTCAGTTCACTGCGCTGCTCTCCCAGCCAATGGGGATTATTCTGTTCTGGGACAGTGAGTATGGTATGCATTGTCATGGGACCCCCTTATTGGATTACGCCAGACCCGGATTGATATTTCTTTTCAATAGATTGGTGAAAGAGGGAATGTTTTGGGAGTGTTTTTTCAAATACATTTTTTTGTTGTCGATTTTTTTATTACTGACTGGGTTAGTGATGTCAAGTATCTGACAGATGCAGTGATATCACTAATGCCAGGGCTTGATGCCAGGTGACATTACATTGCTGGTATCAAACCCATACAGTATATTACCACGTTTTCCACCACACCAGGGCAACGGAATGAGCTAGGGCGAAGTGCCAGCATTGGCACATCTAATGGATGCTTCACTTCTGGAGCGGCTGCGGCCTGCTATTTTTAGGCTGGGGAGGTTTCACAAAACCATGGACCTCAGTAGTATGAAAATATCAGACCACAGCTGTTCGCTTTACCTTGGCTGGTAATCCAATTTGGGGGGACCACATGTTTTTTGTTTTCAATTATTTATTTACTTTAAAATAACAGCGTGGAGTGCCCTCTGTTTTGGATTACCAGCCAAGGCGAAGCTGCCAGCTGTAGTCTGCAGGCTGCAGCAGTCTGCTTTAGCCTAGCTTGCTACAAAAAAGAGGGGACCCCATGTCATTTTTTTAGATTATTTATTTTTTGGCTAAATACAAGGCCAAGCACCTTTTAGTGCCACATGAAAGGCACTAAAGGGTGCAAGATTACAAAATGCAGGGGACATTATATCTATCTATCTATCTATTTATCCATCCATCCAGCTATCTATCTATCCAGTGATCTATCTCTCTAGCTTTTGACTGTATGTAACCCTTCTTCCATTTTGTTTTGCGGTCCGTAAAAAAAAACGGAAGGCACACTAGTGGAAAACGGACCGTATACAGAACGGAAAGGATGCGGTTGTCACACAGATGTGCATTGTTTAAAAAAATTAGCCCTATGGCCTGAGTCATGGTTGATGCAGAAAGTCCCCATCATAAGTGCCTCTAATGACAAATAGTAGTTAGGCTGCAGTAGGAGTACTGTCCTGGCTTGTTCACCACTACACAATGTGCATAATGTTTACAAAATTTTGGTTTGGCTTGTTCTCATGTGGAGGGATTGCAAAAGGTGGAGAAATGCAGTCCTTGTTGAATTTAATCACAGTAAGTCTGTCTGCATTTTCTGTGGATAGGTGTGAGCGCCTATCAGTGACAATTTCCCCTTCAGAACTGAAAACATGCTCTGACATCACACTAGCAGCCGGGCAGGCCAGCACCTCCAAGGCGTATAAGGAGAGATCGGGCCAAGTGTTCAGCTTGGACACCCAATAATTAAAGGGAACTGAAGAATCAGAAAGGATGCAAGTATTGTCACTTAAGTACCCCTTGACAATGTTGTGCAACTTCTCCCTCCTTGGCATTGTTACAGGCACAGATAGCCCTTACTGATGTCCTGGTTTATTGAAAATGGCCCAGTTTGCATACATTTTTCCCCCACCTCTGTAGGACCTGGTGTTGGTGTCCTTGGTGTTGAAAAGAGCTGGTAACTCTGTTGCCAGCATCGTCTGAGGGTGATGTTTTCATCAACTGATCTACAACGACCCTCTTGAAGAATTCCATTGCGCTACCCTTTGGTGACTCCAAAAGGAGAGAAGGAAATTTCCCCTTGTACCGTGGGGTCCAGAAAGGTGGCAAATCAGTAAAGGTTGTTGGATAAAATGTGTATAATGCGAGGGTCTTGCCCCAGGCACTTAAACATGAACTGTGACATGTGGGCCAAGCTGCAAACAGGCAAAGCTTCTGTATCCCCACCAGAAGGATCAATAATACTCATCTTCTCCTCACACTGGCTCGCCTCCTCCTCCTCCTCCACCTCCTCTTCTCCAGCCCATCCATCCTGGACAGACATGAAGCTGCGGTTAAGAGTCTCCTTTGTAGCATTGGGAGTCCCCTGGGTAGCACAGAAAAAAGTTTCTTCCTCCTCATCCTCCCCATCCTCCTCATCATCACCCAATGTTGCCTCAGAATATTTGCTGGGCTAGGTAGTATCACCCATGGGGAAATCTGGCTCCATAGCCACGTGCTGGACACTCAAAGCTTCCTCTTTGAGATTATGTAGTGATTGTTTCAACAGACACAGCAGTGGGATGGTTAAGCTGATAATAACCTGATCACCACTCATAAGCTTGGTGCAGTACTCAAAGTTCTCAAGAACCTCAAAATTGTTAGCGATCCACACCCACTCAACAGTTGTTATGTGTGGTAGCTGACTCTCAGTCCAATGGGCATATTGGAGCTGGTATTCAGCTACTGCCCTCTGCTGCTCAGTAATCCTCGCCAACATATAGATCACTGAGTTCCATCGAATGGGCAAGTCACACATGAGTCGGTGACTTGGCAAATTAAAGCACTTTTGCAACGCTGTAAGACCAGCAAAAGCGGTAGAGGAATGGCAGAAATGGGCACTAATACGGCACACCTTTTTAAGTAGGTACGGCAACTCAGGGTATGTTTTCATAAATTTCTGAACAACTAGATTCAGCACGTGAGCTATGCATGGCATGTGTACCAGCCTGCCGTCCTTTAAAGCCGCCATCAGGTTACGCCCATTGTCGCAGACGATCAGGCCAGGTTGGAGGTGCAGCAGGAAGAGCCACTGATCTGTCTGCTTTTTTATACCTTGCCCAGCTCTGCTGCAGTGTGTGGCTTTTGACCTAAACTATTACCTAAACAGAGCAGCTTCAGCAGAGCGTGTTGCCGCCTTGCCGATGCGCTGCTGCACAGTTCCCAGCTTGGCAGTGATTGGGAGGGTAATTTATCAGAGAATGAGGAGCAGGAGAAGGAGGAAAAGGGAAGACAGGAAGTGGCATATGATGAAGCAGAAACGCTAATAGAAGTTGGGCCCGCTATTCTTGGCATGGGTAGGATGTGTGATGTTACAGTTTGCGAGTTTGTCCCATCCACCACCAGGTTCACCCAGTCTCCCATGACAGATATGTATCGTCCCTGTCCACAACAACTTGTCCATGTGTCTGTTGTTAGGTGGACCTTCCCGATTGCAGCGTTGGTCAGAGAGCGATTGTGATTGTTTATCATGTGCTTGTGTAAAGTGAGGACAGCAAAACAAGCAAAATAGTGGCGGCTAGAAACACTGTATTGCAGGGCAGCCACAGCCAAGAGATCACGGATACACTGTGTTCACACAAGCAAAAAACGGCAACATCTGCACGGCTAGCAATTTGGCAATGGGCGAGTTTAGGTTTTGTGACCGTGGCTGCATGGCTGGGTATTTACGCTTCCTTTCCAAGATCTCAAGCACGGACAGGTGAACGCTTTCCAGGGACAAGGAAATGGATGTGGTTGGTGTTTGCTGTGTCTGTGCAGATTGCACCTTGTGGGCAGAATGTATGAACGCTTGCTTCCTGGACAGCAGATTGTGAAGGACATAGCACAGGCGACATGGCAGTGGTTTGATCCGCAGACACAAATTTAGTACCTTTGTGTTCTGCCCACCTACTGGGGTGCTTGACTGCTATGAGGTTCCGCATAGTGGTGATGCTCAAGTTGCCTTTGCACTGGCCTCTGCTCAACTTGGTATGGCAGATTCTACAGATTACGTTTTTCTCTGAAGGACTTTCAGAAAAAAAAATTCCAGACAGCGGCTGACCGCCCCCTTGCACTGACTTGGGCCACAGTGGGGGTGCTCTTGGGAACAGTTGACCCAGTTCTCACTATGGGCAAACCACTACACCTTGGTGCATGTGTTGGTGCTACATATCCATCTTCTTCTGTGTTGCTGTGATGGCTATGCATATCAACGATCCAAGCCGGATTAGTGATTAGTGGACTCATCATCGACCATCTCGTCTTCCATCTCATCTTCCTTCCCACTTGAGATTGTAGACTGACCTGATGGCAACTGTGTCTCATCATCATCAGCCTCCACCTCAGGGAAAATTAAATCAGGTTCCTCAAAATGGCTTTCTTCTGGCAGTAGGTCCTCAAATACTTTGGCATCAACGCATGCCACCTCCTCACGTCCCTCTTCGATGCTGCATGGCGAGAGGCCAGAGCCAACCAATAGGTACATACAGAATAGATCCTGATACGTCACCACCGGAGTCCGATCGCCAGGCGACGCCGTGTTCCTGCCGTGGATGGTGCTGGTGATGGAAGAGGAGTCGATGCCAGCGGCGCCAGTGGGCGCAGGCTCTGCTTATCCACTGGGCTGGGTTTCCTTGGGATCTGCAGTACCACTGGCTGAGTATAGGTGGCGTGTGTCTTCCAGCTGAAGTTACCATCATTCAGCTACAGCCAATGGGAAGACACCACACCCTTCTTAATTCCCCTCCTGTCTGCTGACCACTGCCAGAGATAGTTCTGATATTCTGGCTCCTGTTCTGCCCTGTTCAGTGATTCTGGTGTTCTGACTTCTGCTTGTTTCCTGACTACCTCTCTTGCCTGCTGTTTATGTACCTCGCTGCCCGATCTGGATTTGACCTCTGCTACGTTTTCTGATTACGTCCTTGCCTACCGATTCTGTCCCTGTTCTGCAATTCCTGGTTTGACCCTACCTAACGACTACTCTCTCGGATTGCTGCTTTCCACAGGTAGTGATCTCCAGGGCCCTGTGTAATTCAAAATCCCTGTATAGGGGTTAAAGGCTTTCAGGGTTCTGGGGGTCCTGCTTGGTGAAGTGGTTTCTCTCTAGCCTGTCCATTACAGTCCATCTGAGTCTGTGGATCCAGGCAGACGTTACATTATCTCTGGCCCATCTAACCAAAAAAAAATGGATTCTCTCCATACTTGATAAATCAGTTGCACACCCTGTCTGGCCTTGTTCAAGCACTTGCACAGCAAGTGCAAGATCTCCAGTCTGTTCAAATTGAAGCCCCTGCAGCACCTAACCCAGCATGTCCAGAGTTTCGTCAACTTCAAGGGAGCACACCACGTTGTGAAACCAATCGTGGAGAGCCTGGATCTCAGAAGTAATCGCTTCTAAAGCAGCAGCAGCACCTGAGTGAGCCACAGGATACTCACTCAGGTGCCCAGGTACTCCCTGCAGACCCTATAAGGTTAATGTTACCTGTCCAATTGGCTCACCAGGGAAAATCTTTGCGGCTGCAGGCGTTTGTTGATTGTGGCTCTGCAGCTAATTTCATAGACTCTATTGTAGCAAAAGAGCTGGATTTGCCTTTGCTAAGATTGAATGCACCTATTAGAATCTCTGCTATTGATAGTACTCCTGTCACCCAGGGTGTGGTTAATTTTGTAACTCAGCAAGTTTCCATACTTGTTGGTGCTTTGCATGTAGAATCTGTGCCATTTTTTGTTCTTGAGAACCTGATGTCAGCAGTGGTATTGGGCATGCCATGGCTGCGCAAACATAACCCAGTCATAGACTGGCACCAGGGTGAGATTGTACGCTGGAGCCCTGAGTGTCAGGAGACATGTATTTCTTTATCTGTTAACCTGACTAGAGCTGAACCTATCTTCATACCTCATGCACTCAGGGATTTTGCTGATGTGTTTTCTGTATCTGAATCTGAAAAATTACCTCCGCACAGAGATTATGACTGCCCCATAGATTTGGTCCCCAATTTACGACTCCCCAAGGGTAAAATTTATAATCTTTCTGGTCCAGAGCATCAGGCCATGAAAGATTATATAGCAGACAGTCTGCAGAAAGGGTTATCAGACCATCCAGATCACCAGTCGGCGCTGGATTATTTTTCGTTAATAAAAAAGATGGTGGCCTCAGACCTTGTATTGACTACCATGAACTTAATGCTATTACTGTAAAGAATCAGTACCCTCTGCCACACATCCCCGATCTCTTTAACCAGCTCATAGGAGGCTGGTGGTTCATCAAGCTGGATCTCAGGGGAGCATATAAAATAATCCGCATCAGAGAAGGAGATGAGTGGAAAACGGCATTTAACACTCCAGAGGGACACTATGAGTACTTGGTAATGCCTTTTGGGTTAAGTAATGCGCCGGCTGTCTTTCAGAACTTTGTTAATGACATTTTCAGAGATATTTGCAGTCAATATGTGGTGGTCTATCTGGATGACATCCTGATTTACTCTCCTGATGCTACGTCACATGTCCAACATGTTTGCACTGTACTCCAGAGACTCAAGGAGAACTCCCTATTTGCTAAATATGAGAAATGTGGTTTTTTTTGAGGCAGAGGTTAATTTCCTGGGTTATATTTTGTCTGCAGAAGGCTTCCGCATGGATCTCTCTAAGCTTCAACCGGTTAAGGAGTGGTTGCAACCCAAGTCTCTGAAAGCCTTGCAGCATTTCCTTGGGTTTGCTAATTATTATCGCAAATTTATTAGAAATTTTTCCAAAATTGCCAAACCCCTCACCGAGTTGACTAAAAAGGGGGCTGATGTGGTTAATTGGAAGCCAGAGGCGATCCATGCCTTCTCTAAATTAAAAGAATGTTTTTCCTCAGTCCCAATTCTGGTTCAGCCTGACCTTATGCGTCCGTTTATTGTAGAAGTCGATGCATCTGAGGTTGGAGTGGGAGCGGTGCTATCACAAGGTACTTCATCTCTCACTCAGCTTCATCCTTGTGCTTTCTTTTTCCGCAAGTTTTCTCCCACAGAGAGAAATTATGACATTGGTAATCGAGAGCTGTTGGCAATTAAATGGGCCTTCGAGGAATGGCGCCACTTCCTCGAAGGCGCCAAACATAAGGTCACAGTTATCACAGACCATAAGAATCTTACTTATCTGGAATCTGCTAAGAGACTCAATCCTAGGCAAACTAGGTGGGCATTGTTCTTCTCCAGATTTGATTTTGTGGTAATGTTCCGGCCCGGTACCAAGAACACAAGAGCTGATGCACTTTCCCGTAGCTTCTGTCCCTCTCAGTCTGAAAACTCTGAACCAGTTCATATTTTAGCTAAAGGCATTATTATGTCATCTGTTTCCTTAGATTTGATAGAACAGGTCCATAATACCCAAGACCAAGCTCCTGAAACCACTCCTGACCATAAACTGTTTGTCGCCCCCTCACTTCGCCTATGGGTACTCCAGGAATCCCACAATTCTGTGCTTGCAGGTCACCCTGGTATAGGCAATACCCTCTGACTAGTAACCAGGAATTTTTGGTGGCCAACCGTAGCGAAGAATTGTAAGGAATATGTACTGGCTTGTGACACTTGTGCTCGAGCCAAGGCACCGCGTACCCGCCCTGCTTTATTTCTCCAGTCCCTACCTACTCCAGTAAGCCCTTGGACACATCGCTCCATGGAATTCATCACTGACCTTCCACCTTCAGAAGGGAAGAGTTGAATCTGGGTAGTAGTGGATAGATTCAGCAAACGGATTACCTAATTTGAAACTCTTAGCAAGTTGTTTATTAGGCATATTGTGCAGTTACACGGGGTTCCGGAAAATATTATTTCTGACCGAGGAACACAGTTCGTCTCGAAATTCTGGAGGGTGTTCTGTAAAAAGATCAATATAGAGTTATCTTTTTCATCTGCCTACAAACCAGAGACCAATGGTCAGACTGAACATTCTAATCAAACCCTTGAACAATATCTCCAGTGTTATGTGTCTGACCATCATTCTGACTGGGTGGAATATCTGATGGTAGCTGAATTCGCCATCAATATTCAGTATCAGGAATCTATCCAGACTACCCCCTTTTTCTGCAATTTAGGGTTGCATCCACGTTTTGTTTCTTTTTCTTCCACTGTGGTAGATATTCCTGAGGCTGAAATAGCCTTCAGCTTGTCCACAGTTATCTGGTCGGAGGTGAAAGAGAACTTGCAGAAGGCAAAGGTTGGTCAAGCCTCCTCTGCTAATAAGAGACGTTCCAAGGGCCCTAGCCTTGGAGTTGGGGACAAGGTATGGTTATCAACACGAAATATTAAACTCAAGGTCCCTTCTGCTAAACTGGATCCCAGATTTATTGGACCTTACGAGATAATCGAGGTCATTAATCCCACAGCTTTCTGCCTGCAACCCCCCCATCCTTTAAGATATCAAATGTGTTCCACATGTCCCTCCTCAAGTTATATCGTGTCCCCATTCACCCAGTCAGGGCCCCCACTCCTCCTGTTTTGGTTGAAGGTAACTTGGAGTATGAGGTACAGAGAATACTTGATTCCTGTATTGCCAGAGGGGCAGTACAGTATTTGGTGCATTGGAGGGGATATGGCCCTGAGGAGAGGTCATGGGTGCCTGCGAGTGATATTCATGCCAAGAGTCTGGTCCGGCGGTTTCACCTCCAATTTCCTGGCAAGCCGGGTTTTGAGGGTCTGGAGGCCCCTCGTGGAGGGAGGTATTGTTACCTCACCACTGGAGTCCAGCGACTTCTACTCCAATTGCCAGACGACGCCGTGTTCCTGCCATGGATGGTGCTGGTGATGGGAGAGGAGTCGATGCCAGCGGCGCCGGTGGGCACAGGCTCCACTCATCCACTGGGCTGGGTTTCCTTGGGATCTGCAGTACCACTGGCTGAGTATAGGTGGCGTGTGTCTTCCAGCTGAAGTTACCATCATTCAGCTACAGCCAATGGGAAGACACCACACCCTTCTTAATTCCCCTCCTGTCTGCTGACCACTGCAAGAGATAGTTTTGATATTCTGGCTCCTGGTCTGCCCTGTTCTGTTTTGTGATTCTGGTGTTCTGACTTCTGCTTGTTTCCTGACTACCTCTCCTACCTGCTGTTTATGTACCTCGCTGTCCGATCCGGATTTGACCTCTGCTACGTTTTCTGATTACGTCCTTGACTACCGATTCTTTCCCTGTTCTGCAATTCCTGGTTTGACCCTGCCTGACGACTACTCTCTCGGACTGCTGCCTTCCACAGGTAGTGATCTCCAGGGCCCTGTGTAATTCAAAATCCCTGTATAGGGGTTAAAGGGTTTCAGGGTTTTGGGGGTCCTGTTTGGTGAAGTGGTTTCTCTCTAGCCTGTCCATTACAGCCCGTCTGAGTCTGTGGATCCAGGCAGGCGTTACAGATCCTCAGAATGGCCAAGATTGGGGTCGTATGTCTCCTGTGACTGAAGAAGAGGGAAGAATGAGGACCAGGTTGAGGATTGGATGGGCCAGCCTTCTGTGTATCAACAGTAGACTGTGTGGTCATGGAAGATTAGTTGCTGCTTGACAAATACGAAGAGGCCTTGTCTGCCATCCAAGACAAAATCTGCTCTCCTCTTCTGGCTTCCACACATATATACGTTCCAGACTGAGAAATTTGGCAAGGAACATAGTGGATGCATCAAGCTTCTTCTGACTGGATACAAACTCAGTTCCTTGTTGGCCACCACTGACAACATCAATCCCACGTTCATGTCCCTGTCCCTTAACGACTGCCTTTTTTGTCATTTTGGGTTTCGCTGACATGTTTGCAGATGTTGATAGCCCAAGCCAAGAAAACTTTGGCCCAAAAAATATTGTGGAGAAAGTACAAGTGAGTTCTACCAGGCAGCACAAAATGCTAGAGTACTGCTTTGTATATGCAAAGGCCACTAGCAACATATGAATGTGGCTGACATGGACGGACGGCACAAGTCAGGCTGGGAAACCCTAAATATTGTGGAAACAGGAATGGTACTTTACTGTATGAGGCAGCAGTTTATACTAGAGTACTGCTTTGTAACGATTTGCAAAAGCCAATAGCAACCTATGAATGTGGCTGATGTGGACAGATAGCACAAGTCAGGCTGTGAAACCCTAAATATTGTGGGAACAGGAACGGTGCTTTACTGAATCAGGCAGCAGTAAATACTAGAGTACAGCTTTGTAAGTATTTGCAAAAGCCCACAGAAACGTATGAATGTGGATGACGTGGACAGATAGCACAAGTCAGGCTGAGAAACTCTAAATATTGTGGAAACAGGAGCGGTGCTTTACCTCAGCTTTTTTTAACAGATGGTGTTATATTTGCATCAAGAATTTGTTGAAATTTCATTGAATCCATTCATCCCTCTATTCATGAAATGTACCCTGTGCTATTGGCTGCAACACAACCCCCAAAACATGATTGATCCCCCCCGATGCTTAGTGGTTGGTGATACAGTCAGGGCCAGAAATATTTGGACAGTGACACAAGTTTTGTTATTATAGCTGTTTACAAAAACATGTTCAGAAATACAATTATATATATAATATGGGCTGAAAGTGCACACTCCCAGCTGCAATATGAGAGTTTTCACATCCAAATCAGAGAAAGGGTTTAGGAATCATAGCTCTGTAATGCATAGCCTCCTCTTTTTCAAGGGACCAAAAGTAATTGGACAAGGGACTCTAAGGGCTGCAATTAACTCTGAAGGCGTCTCCCTCGTTAACCTGTAATCAATGATGTAGTTAAAAGGTCTGGGGTTGATTACCGGTGTGTGGTTTTGCATTTGGAAGCTGTTGCTGTGACCAGACAACATGCGGTCTAAGGAACTCTCAATTGAGGTGAAGCAGAACATCCTGAGGCTGAAAAAAAAGAAAAAATCCATCAGAGAGATAGCAGACATGCTTGGAGTAGCAAAATCAACAGTCGGGTACATTCTGAGAAAAAAGGAATTGACTGGTGAGCTTGGGAACTCAAAAAGGCCTGGGCGTCCACGGATGACAACAGTGGTGGATGATCGCCGCATATTTTCTTTGGTGAAGAAGAACCCGTTCACAACCTCAACTGAAGTCCAGAACACTCTCAGTGAAGTAGGTGTATCTGTCTCTAAGTCAACAGTAAAGAGAAGACTCCATGAAAGTAAATACAAAGGGTTCACATCTAGATGCAAACCATTCATCAATTCCAAAAATAGACAGGCCAGAGTTAAATTTGCTGAAAAACACCTCATGAAGCCAGCTCAGTTCTGGAAAAGTATTCTATGGACTGATGAGACAAAGATCAACCTGTACCAGAATGATGGGAAGAAAAAAGTTTGGAGAAGAAAGGGAACGGCACATGATCCAAGGCACACCACATCCTCTGTAAAACATGGTGGAGGCAACGTGATGGCATGGGCATGCATGGCTTTCAATGGCACTGGGTCACTTGTGTTTATTGATGACATAACAGCAGACAAGAGTAGCCGGGTAAATTCTGAAGTGTACCGGGATATACTTTCAGCCCAGATTCAGCCAAATGCCGCAAAGTTGATCGGACGGCGCTTCATAGTATAGATGGACAATGACCCCAAGCATACAGCCAAAGCTACCCAGGAGTTCATGAGGGCAAAAAAGTGGAACATTCTGCAATGGCCAAGTCAATCACCAGATCTTAACCCAATTGAGCATGCATTTCACTTGCTCAAATCCAGACTTAAGACGGAAAGACCCACAAACAAGCAAGACCTGAAGGCTGCGGCTGTAAAGGCCTGGCAAAGCATTAAGAAGGAGGAAACCCAGCGTTTGGTGATGTCCATGGGTTCCAGACTTAAGGCAGTGATTGCCTCCAAAGAATTCGCAACAAAATATTGAAAATAAAAATATTTTGTTTGGGTTTGGTTTATTTGTCCAATTACTTTTGACCTCCTAAAATGTGGAGTGTTTGTAAAGAAATGTGTACAATTCCTTCAATTTCTATCAGATATTTTTGTTCAAACCTTCAAATTAAACGTTACAATCTGCACTTGAATTCTGTTATAGAGGTTTCATTTCAAATCCAATGTGGTGGCATGCAGAGCCCAACTCGCGAAAATTGTGTCACTGTCCAAATATTTCTGGACCTAACTGTATGTTATTTGCTTGCAATGTTGTGCTCTTTTTTCACTACATATACCTTTGAGGATTGTGGCTAAAAGTTCTATTTTAATCTCACCAGTCCATAAAACTTGTTTAAAAAATGAAAGCAAATTTGTGTATAATGGCCACAAAAACAATTAGCAAAATTAGCCGGGCACAGAATTAGACAAGGTATTTGAGAACAAAAATAAAATATAACCTGTAGCTAAAATGTTAAAACACACACACACATATAATTGCCTTATTCTGTCTGTCTGTCTGTCTGTCTGTCTTGCTCCAAAATTGTGTCCTTACGGTGACACAAAGCTGATTGGCCGCTGGGCTCGCCATGGCCCTGCCCCCCGCACGGATTGGCCGCTCGCCCAGGCAACTCGCCCACACCCCGCCCCCCTCACACAATGCACGCTCGCTCTGGCCCCGCCCCCCACACGCATTCCCCGAACTGACCGACACGGAGCCACGACTCCAAGGTGAGTACTGTACCCCCGGGAGCCCACATCAGCCCTCGCATTGCTGGGGTTGCCGCCGTATGCTGGTGTGGGCTCTCGTGCGAGCGGGGGACGGGATACGCTGGTAACCATGGTAGCATAGTTACCAGCGCATCAAGGTCCTGCAGCGGCAGAACATACACACACGCACGCACACACACACACATCAGATCACACTCACTCTCACACACACCTCACACACACATCACATCGCATCCACACACTCACAACATCCTGGGATATCGCTTGCTTCTCGGCGGCGATACTGTGCAGTGAACTTCCAGGACCTGCCGGAGGATCACATGGCCAGAAGCATGTGGTATGTCCGGATGTTGTGAGTGTGAGCGCGTATGTGCAATATCGTCAATGTGTGTGTGAGTGTATGCGATCGGGTGTGTGTGAGTGTATGCGATCGGGTGTGTGTGAGTGTATGCGATCGGGTGTGTGTGAGTGTATGCGATCGGGTGTGTGTGAGTGTATGCGATCGTGTGTGTGTGTGTGTGTGTGTGTATGCGATTGGATCTGTGTCGGCAGAGGAGCATGGCGTGCTGGAGCAGGCTGGGAGGAGAGAGGCTGATCCTGGGGAAGGCTGGGAGGGGGAGGCTGAGAGAAGAGAGACTGATGCTGGGGGAGACTAAGGCTGGGGTAGGCTGGGAGGAGAGAGACTGATGCTGGGAGGAGAGAGGCTGATGCTGGGAGGAGAGAGGCTGATGCTGGGAGGAGAGAGGCTGATGCTGGGAGGAGAGAGGCTGATGCTGCGGGCAGAGAGGCTGATGCTGCGGGCGGAGAGGCTGATGCTGCGGGTAGAGAGGCTGATGCTGGTGCAGCATGGGGGATGGAGCACGATGGGGGGTGCGCAGCATGGGGGATGGAACACGATGGGGAGTGCGCAGCATGGGGGATGGAGCACATTTGGGAGTGTGGAGCATGGTGGATGGACCACATTTGGGAGTGCGCAGCATGGGGGATGGAGCACGTTTGGGAGTGCGCAGTATTGTGGATGGAGCACGTTTGGGAGTGCGCAGCATGGCGGATGGAGCACGATGGGGAGTGCGCAGCATGGGGGATGGAGCACGATGGGGGTTGCGCAGCATGGGGGATGGAGCACGATGGGAGGTGCACACCTCCCCCCAACACACACACACACACACACACACGCGCACTGCACAACACACACACACTGGGAACCACAAACACCGCCCTACACAGACACCCACACACACAGACAACACTGCACACACACAACACCCAACACACAAACACCGCGGCATACATAAATATACGCACATACCGCACAACACACACATTGCACAAAACATACCTCCCCCAAAACACACCACACACACACAAACCGCGCAACACACACACACAACGCTACAGACACACAGCGCTCCACAAACAACGCAACACACGCAACACACATACAACACCGCTCTCACCCCCGCCACACCCAGACAACACCCAGAACATGTACAGCGCCCTACACAAACACTTGGTAAGTACACACAACAACATCTATATACAGTTAGGTCCAGAAATATTTGGACAGTGAAACAATTTTCGCGAGTTGGGCTCTGCATGCCACCACATTGGATTTGAAATTAAACCTCTACAACAGAATTCAAGTGCAGATTGTAACGTTTAATTTGAAGGTTTGAACAAAAATATCTGATAGAAATTTTAGGAATTGTACACATTTCTTTACAAGTAAAATATATCTTTGTACCGTGTTAGCCAGTAGAGATAAAAAAAATTGTTTAAAAGAACTGAGAGTCCTCAGTGGTTGATACCTTTTAATGGCTAACTGAAAAGATGGTAATAATTGCAATTATTACCATCTTTTCAGTTAGCCATTAAAAGGTATCAACCACTGAGGACTCTCAGTTCTTTTAAACAACACATTTCTTTACAAACACTCCACATTTTAGGAGGTCAAAAGTAATTGGACAAATAAACCAAACCCAAACAAAATATTTTTATTTTCAATATTTTGTTGCGAATCCTTTGGAGGCAATCACTGCCTTAAGTCTGGAACCCATGGACATCACCAAATGCTGGGTTTCCTCCTTCTTAATGCTTTGCCAGGCCTTTACAGCCGCAGCCTTCAGGTCTTGCTTGTTTTTGGGTCTTTCCGTCTTAAGTCTGGATTTGAGCAAGTGAAATGCATGCTCAATTGGGTTAAGATCTGGTGATTGACTTGGCCATTGCAGAATGTTCCACTTTTTTGCACTCATGAACTCCTGGGTAGCTTTGGCTGTATGCTTGGGGTCATTGTCCATCTGTACTATGAAGCGCCGTCCGATCAACTTTGCGGCATTTGGCTGAATCTGGGCTGAAAGTATATCCCGGTACACTTCAGAATTCATCCGGCTACTCTTGTCTGCTGTTATGTCATCAATAAACACAAGTGACCCAGTGCCATTGAAAGCCATGCATGCCCATGCCATCACGTTGCCTCCACCATGTTTTACAGAGGATGTGGTGTGCCTTGGATCATGTGCCGTTCCCTTTCTTCTCCAAACTTTTTTCTTCCCATCATTCTGGTACAGGTTGATCTTTGTCTCATCTGTCCATAGAATACTTTTCCAGAACTGAGCTGGCTTCATGAGGTGTTTTTCAGCAAATTTAACTCTGGCCTGTCTATTTTTGGAATTGATGAATGGTTTGCATCTAGATGTGAACCCTTTGTATTTACTTTCATGGAGTCTTCTCTTTACTGTTGACTTAGAGACAGATTCACCTACTTCACTGAGAGTGTTCTGGACTTCAGTTGATGTTGTGAACGGGTTCTTCTTCACCAAAGAAAGTATGCGGCGATCATCCACCACTGTTGTCATCCGTGGACGCCCAGGCCTTTTTGAGTTCCCAAGCTCACCAGTCAATTCCTTTTTTCTCAGAATGTACCCGACTGTTGATTTTGCTACTCCAAGCATGTCTGCTGTTCTGCTTCACCTCAATTGAGAGTTCCTTAGACCGCATGTTGTCTGGTCACAGCAACAGCTTCCAAATGCAAAACCACACACCTGTAATCAACCCCAGACCTTTTAACTACTTCATTGATTACAGGTTAACGAGGGAGACGCCTTCAGAGTTAATTGCAGCCCTTAGAGTCCCTTGTCCAATTACTTTTGGTCCCTTGAAAAAGAGGAGGCTATGCATTACAGAGCTATGATTCCTAAACCCTTTCTCCGATTTGGATGTGAAACCTCTCATATTGCAGCTGGGAGTGTGCACTTTCAGCCCATATTATATATATAATTGTATTTCTGAACATGTTTTTGTAAACAGCTAAAATAACAAAACTTGTGTCACTGTCCAAATATTTCTGGACCTAACTGTATATAACAAAAATCATACATGAACTACACAATACGTAAATTCTAGAATACCCGATGCGTAGAATCGGGCCACCTTCTAGTATATATATAATTGGCTACGTCACAACCAATACTAGGACAGAAGAAAAAGAGAAGCATCTACTAGATAATAATCACAGAAACCTCTCTATTGATTCCACAGATTGAAATATGCTAAGAAATGTGATGACCGGAAATGTCCACCAAATGCGGTACAAAATACCAAATGGTTATGATAAAAGATAAAAATGTCTACCAATAAACAGTGTTGTCCAGTACAGGGGGGGGGGCAATTTTTCAGCCTCACAATACCCCTTATTGGCAACACTTTGACCTTAATTGGTAACAAGTGCTCCTGGATCTCCCGACGAGTTTCATAATTTCAATTTCAATTTCGTCAGGGGAACAGTGGCCAAGAGAGCAGAAGATGTAAATGGAGCAGTATAAACATAGGATAATGTCTGTGAATAAACACAACAACACCACCTTCCAGCTTAAGTAAGACATGGATCCTACCTTAGCATTCGCCAATAACGGGCCTCCATCAAGTAGTGTCCGAGCATATCAAAGCGCCCCGAACTAGTGAATGCCTTCCTTAAATACATCTCAAACTAATGTAGTCCCCGCCCACTATGTAGCCAAATGAGGCATGGAACACAAAACCCCCAGGTATAGAGCGCGGGGACAATAGTTACCATTGAACACCGGAGGTTATAATATCCGGGTGCAGGATGTCCATTGTGCACGTCTGCACCCTCCGCGATTGCGCAGTCAAGCACACATTGCTGTAAATATCCTGGTGCTGGATTGTATGTTGGACCGCATCATGCAGCGCTACCGCACATGTCAGCCCCCACTGCAGTTGCGCAGGAGGAGCCAAACGTCACATGATGCTCTTGCTGCTGGAATGCACGCTGGAACACAACCAGGAAGTGCAGTCACGCCTTTCAATCATGACTGCAGCTATGCCATAGAAGAGACACTGTGTCAAAAACAGGGCACCAGTGACAGCGCCGCTAAGCGCACATAGGACTCACTCCACGGCGCCACATGAAACATAATCATCCAGATAAAACTTACATGATAATCAACATGAGAATCGCTACTGCAAATATTAATATACAGGATGTTGATAGATGATGGCAATCTATCAAATTAATAATGCCAAATGCAGGGGACACAGTGCAAAACCCTCAAGGGATTGTTAGATGATAAAATATACGTTATTAATGCAAATAAAGGGTAATAAAACTGTTCAAAAAAAGTGTTCAGGGGCCAACTAATTTTAACAATGATAATCAAATCCATTTTATATTGATCCTGTGAACGTAAGTAGACCGTCCTAGGGTAATTAGTCATACTAAAAATACCCATTATTAGTAGAGAGCCCACTGTGTATACACATATTGGCATCAAGCAGATGATCACAACCAAACAAGGACACAGAGAAGAGGGGAGTGAGAAGAAGGAGACTATGTAGACAATAATATAGAGGGATATGAACATGGCGACGTCCAAGAGATCATTGGCAAGCAGGGAAGGGACCCCAAAAAAAATATATGACCCTGGAAAGACCCTATTACTTTTCCCTACCTACCAACGGAGTGTAACAACAACATAAAGTACCGAGTGCCCTGTTCAATAGCGGCTAACCCTAGGGTCCCTACAAAGCCCTAACTACCTAGCCCTATGTTTTTAACGTGTAAATGCACTTGCTTTCCCGTTGGAGGATTTTACGGTCCCAATTACCACCCTGAATAGGATAGTCGATTAGGTCAATACCCATAAAGGTAAGACCAGACATATCTCCAATGTGTATCAATTGGATATGTTTGGCCAAAGGGATATCTCTTTTATTTGCCACATCCCTAAGGTGTTCCTTAACACATCTCCTGAATCTCTGCTCGTCTTGCCCACATATTCCAGACCGCAGATATATCTAACCTTATAGTTTACACCTCTTGAATGACAATTAATATTTTAATTTTGTTCTCACAAACCTTGTCTAATTCTGTGCCAGGCTAATTTTGCTAATTGTTTTTATGGGCATTGTACACAAATTTGCTTTCATTTATTCTACTTAATTGGAATGGCAGGTTTTCTTACAATTGGCCTGAACACGGTAATTTGGTTGTGGAGGCTAGGGAGATTTAAAAAATTTTCACAACCGCAATACACTCCTACTCATAGTGCAGCGTTTAGACAATTGACAAAAGTTTATAAACATCAAATTACATCTTAGTGGGAGGTGCAGAGCCTCGAGAATTATAGTAAATCCGATATCATTCCACGCCATCCTAGGGATTCATTGCTCCCGGGTTTAAGATACAAGAGCTCCACTCTCCTAGAAATGTGGGAAAGAGAGGCCAATAGTTCCTTGCAATTTATAAAATTGCTTTTGGAAGAAGAAAAGCAGACACTTTCAGTCCTGTCAGAGAAATTTAAAGAACAAATTGATGTCACAATTTTTTTTTCAAGCGAACCAGATTTTACTTCCAAAGAAACAGCCTTACAGGTCCAGTATCACCTTAAGGAACACAAATACAGGTACTTTGTAAGGGAACTGCAGGACTTCAGGGACAGGAGGGCGTATTGTTTTTCTAATCCCAAGACCACAGTAACTAATTTTGACACTGATTTCTCCTCAATGGATATGAAGTTATCCAATAGCGAGAATCATAAAAAGGCTTCATGAGGGAGATAACGTGGATGGGGGAGTAGGAGAGGCTTTCAAACTGAGACCCCCAGGTGTACGTTTTTTAGATCAAGGGTATTACCTGAGAAGTCGATCAAGGACACACAACCAGGCAGACAGCCACAGGTCATAAATTTATCCCTGTGTGTATTGACCCCAGAAGAGATGTGTATTTTGAATAAGGGCCTCTCTTTTGTGCCAACCTCGGACTTCCAACTGTTCGAGGGCATTAAAGATTTACACTTATTTGAAGGAAAGTTAAAATAGCACAAACATTTCTTGTGGGAGGAGAAATGCACAAGTAAGGAGCTAGGTGTTCTGGAGGATATTTTGGGAGACATACGCCTACTTTATCACCTATCTGATATTGACCCTAAATTTAGTGGTAAGGTTCCTTTTACATCATTGAATAATAAAAGCAGTCATATGCCTCCTAATTTGAATGATCTATCTATCACTGATGTCTTTGTGGAGTTGGTGTTGAGGGATTTGGAACAATTGTTGCACAAAAGAAAATCAAAAGTGTTCAACCTCACTAAATAGGAACTGATGGCTTTGCAGGTTTTGGAGAAAGATCGTTCAATTCTCATAAAATGTTCTGATAAGGGAGTAATATTGTAATTTTGGATATTGAACAATATAAAAACATGTGCCTTACCATTCTCAAGGATAGGGATTTCTATGTGAGAATGAATAGCAATCCCCTTTCAGAATTTAGGACAGAGTTAAAAGAAATGCTAAGGGGTACTTTGCATGCTGCGACATCACAGGCCGATGCTGCGATGCCGAGCGCGATAGTCCCCACCCCCGTCGCAGCAGCGATATCCTTGTGATAGCTGCCGTAGCGAACATTATCACTACGGCAGCTTCACATGGACTCACCTGTCCTGCGACCGTCGCTCTGGCCGGCAACCCGCCTCCTTGTTAAGGGGACGGGTCGTGCAGCGTCACTGCGACGTCACACGGCAGGCGGCCAATAGGAGCGGAGGGGCGGAGATGAGCGGGATGTAAACATCCCGCCCACTTCCTTCCTTCCGCATATCCTACGGAAGTCGCAGTGACGCCGGTAGGAGATGTTCCTTGCTGCTGCGGCTTCACACACAGCGATGTGTGCTGCCACAGGAGCGAGGAACAACATCGGACTGTCGCGTCAGCGTAATTATGGATTACGCCGGCGCTGCACCGATGATACGATTACAACGCTTTTGCGCTCGTTAATCGTATCATCGAGCCTTTACACACTACGATGTCGCATGCGATGCCGGAAGTGCGTCATTTTCAATTTGACCCCACCGACATCGTACCTGCGATGTCGTAGTGTGCAAAGCCCGCCTAAGGAAAGGCTTGAACGAGTGATTGATTGATAAGAATGAGTATGATTTTTTGCTTCCATCGCACCCCGTTCTGGCCACTTTCTATTGTCTACCCAAGGTCCACAAAAAAGTTAAAAAGTTTGTTTTTACCTTGACCGTATGTTGAAGCCTTTTGTTAGTGCATTGAATTCCTTTACTCGGGATTCTACTGACTTTTTGAGGAAAATTGAGGATATTGTTTTGGACAACGAAACTATACTTTGTTCTATTGATGTTG
Organism: Anomaloglossus baeobatrachus; assembly: GCF_048569485.1. Taxonomy (NCBI): domain Eukaryota; kingdom Metazoa; phylum Chordata; class Amphibia; order Anura; family Aromobatidae; genus Anomaloglossus; species Anomaloglossus baeobatrachus. Next base: position 529,761,536 of record NC_134354.1, read on the forward strand.
AAGCATTGTACTCTACCGTACATGATGATGGACTCAGAGCAGTTGAATATTTCTTGGTTGTCAATTGTCTAGACATAATGCATGGCTACTCAAATTGTTACATTTTTGTTTGACAAGAATTTTTTTTCTCTTTGATGGGTACTTCTTCCACCAGCTCAGGGGCACTGCCATTTGTATTCCATGTGCACCATTGTATGCCAACTTGCTCCTGGGCTGGTGGGAGATGAATCTCATCTTTGGGGAGGGATCTCCCCTAGATCTGGAAAGGATTGTATTTTGGACATGTTACAAAGATGATGTCTTTGTTATGTGGCAGGGTGACATGGACACCTTTAACAACTTTGTCTCTGCACTCAATGATAACCCCTTAGGTTTGTTTTTTATTGCACAAAGTGATGATAGAGAACTCCCCTTTCAAAATATTTTGGTTAAAAACAGTCTAGATGGTACTTTATCCACAAAGGCCTTTCAAAAGACCACTTCCTCCAATTCGTTATTACAATATTACGATGGGAGAGTAACCAACCAAGACCGTTGAAGACCGGAATCCCGAAGGGTCAATACCTAAGGGTCCGACGTAATTGTTCAACACTTTCGGACTTTTCCAGACAGGCTGATGATTTGCGCTGTCATTTTAAGGAAAGGGGCTATTCGGTCTATATTCTTTCCCAAGCCATTAAAGATGCACAATCCAGAGAAAGGGCACATTTTTTTATCCCGACTCACCAAAAAGACAGAGATACTGAAGCCAAATTTTGTTTCATTTCCACTTACAATAATAGTTCAGCAGTAGTGTTGAGCGAGTATGCTTGTCACTACTCGGTACTCGCACAAGTATCACTGTACTCGGGCTACTCGGCGGGGACCGAGTAATCTCGCGATACTCGTGCTGTACTCGTGGTCTTCATCCCTGCATGTTGGCACTCTTTTGAGAGCCATCCCTCATGCAGGGATTGGCTGGCAGACCACTGCAATGCCACAGCCCTGTTAGTTGTGGAATTGCAGTGATTGGCCGGCCTGCACAGCGTGACCGAGCCTTTATACCGGCGGGCGTGCTGTGCTCTGCACACAGCCATCCAGACAGTCAGTGCAGGGAGAGTGTTGCTGCTTCAGGGAAAGGTTTGCGGCCCTTTATAGTTATTTCCGTAGCAGGGCTGCAAACAGTGTGACCAGAAGTCCTTCTCAGGACTATTGTAGTTGTATACAGGCAGGGCAGGCAGGGTATAGCCAGGTCGGAGTAAAGGAGCAGAGTCCTTCTCAGGACTATTGTTGCTGTATACAGGCAGGGCAGGCAGGGTATAGCCAGGTCGGAATACAGGCTAGTGACCAGAAGAGTCCTTCTCAGGACTATTGTAGCTGTATACAGGCAGGCAGGCAGGCAGGGTATATAGCCATTCCTAGTGGTGACCGTATACCAGCCTTCATCATATCTGGGGCTGGTGTACACAGTCTAAAACAGTCCTGATAGTGTCAGACTTCTCAGTAATTGTCGCTCCTAAAAAGCTGTTAGGTTCTTAGTGCGTACGTGCGTGCATTTAAAAACCGCACGTGTGTGCCTGTCGGTGGCAGCGTACAGGTGCACTTGTGTGCATTTTGCACAAACTAGTATATAACGCACAAGTCTAGTGAATAATACACGTCAGTCAGCAGTGTCTGATAGTGTCAAACTTCTCAGTAATTGTCGCTCCTAAAAACCTGTTAGGTTCTTATTGCGTCCGTGCTTGCATTTAAAAACCGCACATGTGTGCCTGTCGGTGGCAGCGTACAGGTGCACGTTTTGCACAAACTAGTATATAACGCACAAGTCTAGTGAATAATACACGTCAGTCAGCAGTGTCTGATAGTGTCAAACTTCTCAGTAATTGTTGCTCCTAAAAACCTGTTAGGTTCTTAGTGCATCCGTGCTTGCATTTAAAAACCGCACGTGTGTGCCTGTCGGTGGCAGCATACAGGTGCACTTGTGTGCGTTTTGCACAAACTTGGATATAACGCACAAGTCTAGTGAATACACGTCAGCACAGCATTGCAAAATGCGCAAGGGCGTTGGCAGCGAACAAGGAAGTGGACGTGATGGTGGTGCAGGCAGAGGCCGAGGTCGTGGGCAAGCTCTAATTTCGCCACAACAAAGGGCCACATCTACTCGCTCGCACGTCCTGTCCCAAATTCTTGGGGACCGCAGCAGTACACCGCTCTTGAACCAAGACCAGTGTCAACAGGTTGTTAGTTGGATAGCGGATAATGCTTCCAGTCAGATTGGCACCACCACAAACACTCTGTCTTCCACACGGTCAAGTGTCAGTAGCCGTGATACTGCACCGCACATTTCAGAACCTGATCCTCCTTCCTACCACCAGGCTGAGTACACGTCCACGGATATTACTGATCCCACACTTGGACACTCGGAAGAGCTGTTCACTTTTCCATTCGCACATTCTGGCCTCTTGCCAGCTCCTGTTGAAGTGGGTCATGAGGAGATCGTATGTACAGATGCCCAAATATTTGAGCAGCCACGTTCTCACGAAGTTGGCAACGTGTCTCAACAAGGGGTGGACGATGATGAGACACAATTGTCAGGAAGTCAGGAGGAGGAGCAGGGTGCGGAAGAGGAAGACGACATGGTGGATGATCCAGTAACTGACCCAACCTGGCAGGAGGATATGCAGAGCGAGGACAGCAGTGCACAGGGGGAGGGAGGCATAGCTTCCCAACAGCCAGTAAGAAGCAGGGTGGTGGCCCCAGGCAGAAGTCAGGCAACCGTTTCCCGGAACAACAACATGACACAAGGTGCCTGTACAAATGTTAGGTCTTCCCGAGTCTGGCAGTTTTTTAAGTTGGCTCCAGATGATTCTAAAAAGGCCATTTTCAACACCTGCCATGCCAGCATCAGCAGGGGTACCAAAACTAGCAGCCTGACCACCACCAGCATGATCAGGCACATGTCAGCCAAGCACCCGACTTTGTGGGATGTACAAGAGAGTCGAGGAGCAGTGCTTGCTGATGTCACTGCTACGTCTTCGTTTGTTGTGCATGCGAGCCAATCCCCTATCCATGCTGCCTGCGAACAAGCCTCCTCCGGCCCTGCACCTGCAGTTGCCTACGCAGAAATAACACCATCATCAAGCACGTCCTTGTCCCAGCGCAGCGTTCAGTTATCCATTCAGCAAACCTTTGAACGCAGGCGCAAATACACTGCCAACGCCCCACATGCCACAGTTCTAAATGCTAACATTTCGCGACTGCTTGCGCTGGAAATGTTGCCTTTTAGGCTGGTGGAGACAGAAGCATTCCGCGACCTGATGGCGGCAGCTGTCCCACGTTACTCGGTCCCCAGCCGCCACTATTTCTCCCAGTGTGCCGTCCCCGCATTGCATAACCACGTGTCACAAAACATCACACGTTCCCTGAACAACGCTGTTTCAGCCAAAGTCCACCTAACCACAGACACGTGGACAAGTGCTTGTGGGCAAGGCCGCTACATCTCGTTGACGGCACACTGAGTTAATATTGTGGAAGCTGGCACCCAGTCTGAGCGAGGGACGGAACACGTCCTTCCCACACCAAGGTTTGCAGGCCCTACCTCAGTCAGGGTTTCACCCACACTCTACAGCTCCGGAATGTCATGCTCCTCAGCCTCCTCCTCCTCCTGCGCATCCTCATCCACTTTACCCTCCACACCAGTCCCAAGCTGGAAGCACTGCAGCACTGCCTCGGCGAAGCGGCAACAGGCTGTGCTGAAGCTAATCTGCATAGGTGACAAACCCCACATTGCAGAAGAGGTGTGGACAGCTCTGAAACAGCAGGCAGATCACTGGCTCACACCTCTGAACCTAAAGCCAGGAAAGGTCGTGTGTGACAATGGCCGGAACCTGGTGGCGGCTTTGAGGCGAGGCCAGCTGACACATGTTCCATGCGTGGCCCATGCGCTCAACCTCGTGGTTCAGCGGTTTCTAAAGTCATACCCAGAGCTGTCTGATCTGCTGGTAAAAGTTCGTCGCCTGTCTGCATATTTTCGAAAGTCACCTACTGCTTCAGCCGGCCTTGCCGGCTTTCAGCGCCGTTTGCATCTTCCGGCTCACAGACTGGTGTGTGATGTCCCCACGCGTTGGAATTCAACTCTGCACATGTTGGTCAGGATATGTGAGCAGAAGAGGGCAGTTGTTGAGTACCTGCATCACCTAAGCCGTCGGGAAATGGGTCAAACTCCACACATAACACCTGAGGATGTTTGACCTATGTACCATCCTCCAAAACTTTGAGGACTCCAACAAGAAGTGAGTGGTGATGATGCCATTATTAGCATCACCATACCGCTTCTCTGCCTTTTAAAATGGTCTCTGCTCAAAAACAAACATGATGCATTGCAGGCGGAGCGCGATGAGTTGGAGCAAGAAACAGTAGTGGGTGTGGGTGATAACACACAGCCCAGCCTCGTCTCATCACAACGTGCAGTGGAGGACTATGATGAGGAGGAGGATGAAGACATGGAGCAACTCTCCGGCCAAATTGAGGATATGACATGCACACCAGTCATATCCTCGGTTCAGCGTGGCTGGCCAGAGGACAGGGTAGATGAGGAGGAGGAGGAGGACAGCATGTTCAGTCATCGTGTTGGTCAGGATACTGAAGTACTGGCTGTTAAGAGTCTGGCGCACATGGCTGACTTTATGGTAAGCTGCCTGTCTCGTGACCCTCGCTTTAAGAACATCTTGGCCGACAATCATTACTGGTTGGTAACACTGTTAGACCCACGCTACAAGGAGAACTTTATGTCTCTTATTCCTGAGGCGGAGAGGTCAGCCAAAATGCAGCAGTTCCGGAAGGCCATAGTCACGGAAGTAGGCAAAGCATTCCCATCACAAAACGCTAGCGGCATAGGTCAGGAATCAGTGGACAACCAAGGTGTACAGCCGAGAGGGGCACAAGTCCAATCCGCCAGAGGTAGGGGAACAGTCTTTAAGATGTGGGACAGTTTTCTCAGCCCCTCACGTACCACAGCCCCTGAGGTGCGGGGTAGTGCCACAAGAAATCCTAAGTTTGCCCAGATGCTCAAGGAGTACCTTGCAGATCGAACAACTGTACTCCGAAATTCCTCTGTGCCTTACAATTAATGTGTATCCAAGCTGGACACATGGCATGAATTGGCTCTCTATGCCTTGGAAGTCCTGGCCTGCCCTGCCGCTAGCATTTTGTCAGAGCGTGTTTTTAGTGCCGCAGGTGGAATCATTACAGATAAACGCACCCGCCTGTCAACTGAAAATGCTGACAGGCTGACTCTGATCAAGATGAACAAGGGTTGGATTGGGCCAGACTTCACCACACCACCAGCAAATAAGAGCGGAATTTAAAGTTTGTAACGGGAATTTGCCATGTACCTCCACTCACCCATGGGTACACACTTCTGGACTTTGGATAATCGCTGGACTGCTCCTCCTTCTCCTCATGCACCACCATGATGACCGTTACAATAGTTAGGCCGTTGTTTCAGGTATACCCCCAGTGGTAAATTTTTTCGCCCATTCTTTCAGAATGGACATTACAACAACAGGAGACCCGCTCCTTTGCAATGGGAACAATGTTTTGAGGCCCTCATGCACATCTCTATCCAGGGACAATGTGGAGCCTCCCAATTTTTGGCTGGGCTGCCAAAGGGCTATACTACAATAGACCAACTTCCTTACAATGGACACTTCAGGTTTACAGGCCCTCATGCACGTCTCTATCCAGGGACAATGTGGAGCCTCCCAATTTTTGGCTGCCCTGCCAAAGGGCTATACTACAATAGACCCACTTCCTTACAATGGGCACTTCAGGTTTACAGGCCCTCATGCACGTCTCTATCCAGGGACAATGTGGAGCCTCCCAATTTTTGGCTGCCCTGCCAAAGGGCTATACTACAATAGACCCACTTCCTTACAATGGGCACTTCAGGTTTACAGACCCTCATGCACGTCTCTATCCAGGGACAATGTGGAGCCTCCCAATTTTTGGCTGCCCTGCCAAAGGGCTATACTACAATAGACCCACTTCCTTACAATGGGCACTTCAGGTTTACAGGCCCTCATGCACGTCTCTATCCAGGGACAATGTGGTGCCTCCCAATTTTTGGCTGCCCTGCCAAAGGGCTATACTACAATAGACCCACTTCCTTACAATGGGCACTTCAGGTTTACAGGCCATCATGCACGTCTCTATCCAGGGACAATGTGGAGCCTCCCAATTTTTGGCTGCCCTGCCAAAGGGCTATACTACAATAGACCCACTTCCTTACAATGGGCACTTCAGGTTTACAGGCCCTCATGCACGTCTCTATCCAGGGACAATGTGGAGCCTCCCAATTTTTGGCTGCCCTGCCAAAGGGCTATACTACAATAGACCCACTTCCTTACAATGGGCACTTCAGGTTTACAGGCCCTCATGCACGTCTCTATCCAGGGACAATGTGGAGCCTCCCAATTTTTGGCTGCCCTGCCAAAGGGCTATACTACAATAGACCCACTTCCTTACAATGGGCACTTCAGGTTTACAGGCCCTCATGCACGTCTCTATCCAGGGACAATGTGGAGCCTCCCAATTTTTGGCTGCCCTGCCAAAGGGCTATACTACAATAGACCCACTTCCTTACAATGGGCACTTCAGGTTTACAGGCCCTCATGCACGTCTCTATCCAGGGACAATGTGGAGCCTCCCAATTTTTGGCTGCCCTGCCAAAGGGCTATACTACAATAGACCCACTTCCTTACAATGGGCACTTCAGGTTTACAGGCCCTCATGCACGTCTCTATCCAGGGACAATGTGGAGCCTCCCAATTTTTGGCTGCCCTGCCAAAGGGCTATACTACAATAGACCCACTTCCTTACAATGGGCACTTCAGGTTTACAGGCCCTCATGCACGTCTCTATCCAGGGACAATGTGGAGCCTCCCAATTTTTGGCTGCCCTGCCAAAGGGCTATACTACAATAGACCCACTTCCTTAGAATGGGCACTTCAGGTTTACAGGCCATCATGCACGTCTCTATCCAGGGACAATGTGGAGCCTCCCAATTTTTGGCTGCCCTGCCAAAGGGCTATACTACAATAGACCCACTTCCTTACAATGGGCACTTCAGGTTTACAGGCCCTCATGCACGTCTCTATCCAGGGACAATGTGGAGCCTCCCAATTTTTGGCTGCCCTGCCAAAGGGCTATACTACAATAGACCCACTTCCTTACAATGGGCACTTCAGGTTTACAGGCCCTCATGCACGTCTCTATCCAGGGACAATGTGGAGCCTCCCAATTTTTGGTTGCCCTGCCAAAGGGCTATACTACAATAGACCCACTTCCTTACAATGGGCACTTCAGATTTACAGGCCATCATGCACGTCTCTATCCAGGGACAATGTGGAGCCTCACAATTTTTGGCTGCCCTGCCAAAGGGCTATACTACAATAGACCCGCTTCCTTACAATGGGCACTTCAGGTTTACAGGCCCTCATGCACGTCTCTATCCAGGGACAATGTGGAGCCTCCCAATTTTTGGCTGCCCTGCCAAAGGGCTATACTACAATAGACCCATTTCCTTACAATGGGCACTTCAGGTTTACAGGCCATCATGCACGTCTCTATCCAGGGACAATGTGGAGCCTCCCAATTTTTGGCTGCCCTGCCAAAGGGCTATACTACAATAGACCCACTTCCTTACAATGGGCACTTCAGGTTTACAGGCTCTCATGCACGTCTGTATGCAGGGGCATTGGTGAACCTCACAATTTTGGACTGCCCTGGCAAAGGAAAATACTACAAAGGCTCACTTCCTCAAAATGGGCACATTAGACTCAAGAGGCCTTCATGTACGTCTCTTCTCAGGGACATCGGAGTGCCACACAATGTTTTCACGTAAAATCTTTCATGTAATCTCCAAAAGTAACATACACCAGCTCTATCTCACTATTGGGTATGTGCCCTTAACATTTCCGCCATGAAAATTCATTTTGGTGTCATTTTTGAAGGTTTTCTGGTGAGTCCGTAAAAATGGCGTAAAACGCAGACAAAATTGTTCACAGCTGTGACTTTTGAGTGATAATTGCTTCAAGGGGTCTTCCCCATGCTTTTGCCATGTCATTTGAGCACTCTTCTGAGACTTTTGTGACATTTTTAGGGTTTCTACATGCTGCCGGGGGGTCATTTCATAAAAATACTTGGGTCTCCCATAGGATAACATTGGGCTCGGTGCTCGGGCCGAGTACACAAGTATCTTGGGATGCTCGGCCCGAGCCTCGAGCACCCGAGCTTTTTAGTACTCGCTCATCACTATTCAGCAGAAGTATGTACAATTCCTTGTAGGGACCCTAGGGTTAGCCGCCGTGGAATGGGGGCATCTGGTACTTTATGGTGTTGTTACACTCTGTTGATAGGGTGTGTAGGTGTCTGTGTGTGTATATGTGTGTATATGGCTGTACGCTGTGTGTTGGTGTCTGTGTGTATATGTGTGTGTATATGGCTGTATGCTGTGTGTATGTGGCATCTGTGTATATGTGTGTGTATATGGCTGTACGCTGTGTGTAGGTGTCTGTGTGTATATGTGTGTATATGGCTATACGCTGTGTGTACGTGTCGTCTGTGTATATGTTTGTGTATATGGCTGTATGCTGTGTGTAAGTAGTGTATGTGTATATGTGTGTGGGTGTATGGCTGTTCGGGGTGTGTAGGTTTCTGTGTGTGTATATGTGTGTGTATATGGCTGTATGCTGTGTGTAGGTGTCTGTGTGTATATGTGTGTGTACATGGCTGTACGCTGTGTGTACGTGTCATCTGTGTATGTGTGTGTGTATATGGCTGTACGCTGTGCGTAGGTGGCGTCTGTGTATATGTGTGTGTATATGGCTGTACGCTGTATGTAGGTGTCTGTGTGTGTATATGTGTGTATATGGCTGTACGCTGCATGTAGGTGGCGTCTGTGTATATGTGTGTGTGTATATGGATGTGCACTTTGTGTAGGTGGTGTCGGTGTTTATGTGTGTGTATATGGCTGTACACTGTGCGTAGGTGGCGTCTGTGTATATGTGTGTGTGTGTATGGCTGTATGCGGTGTGTAGGTGTCTGTGTGTGTATATGTGTGTGTAAATGGCCGTACGCTGTGTGTAGGTGTCTGTGTGCATGTGTAGGTATATGGATGTACGCTGTGTGAAGGTGTCTGTGTGTGTATTTGTGTGTGTATATGGCTGTACGCTGTGTGTAGTTGGTGTCTGTGTATAAGTGTGTGTATATGGCTATGCGCTGTATGTAGGTGGCATCTGTGTATATATGTGTATATGGCTGTATGCTGTGTGTAGGTGGCATCTGTGTATATGTGTGTGTATATGGTTGTACGCTGTGTGTATGTGGCATCTGTGTATATGTGTGTATATGGTTGTACCCTGTGTGTAGGTGTCTGTGTGTATATGTGGGTATATGGCTTTACGCTGGGTGTACGTGTAATCTGTGTATGTGTGTGTGTTTGGCTGTCCGCTGGATGTAAGTGGCGTCTGTGTATATATGTGTGGGTGTATAGCTGTTTGCGGTGTTTAGGTGTCTGTGTGTGTATATGTGTGTGTATATGGCTGTACGCTGTGTGTACATGTCATCTGTTTATATGTGTGTGTGTATGGATGTACGCTGTGTGTAGGTGGCGTCTGTGTATATGTGTGTATATGTCTGTACGCTGTGTATGTGTCTGTATGTGTATATGTGTGTTTATATGGCTATACGCTGTATGTAGGTGTCTGTGTGTGTATATGTGTGTATATGGCTGTACGCTGCGTGTAGGTGGCGTCTGTGTATATGTGTGTGTGTATATGGCTGTGCGCTTTGTGTAGGTGGCGTCTGTGTATATGTGTGTGTATATGGCTGTGTGCTTTGTGTAGGTGGCGTCTGTGTATATGTGTGTGTATGGATGTACGCTGTGTGTAGGTGGTATCTGTGTATATGTGTGTTTATATGGCTGTATGCTGTATGTAGGTGGCATCTGTGTATATGTGTGTATGGCAGTACGCTCTGTGTAGGTGGCGTTCGTGTATATGTGTGTATATGGCTGTACGCTGTGTGTAGGTGGCGTCCGTGTATATGGCTGTATGCTGTGTGTATGTGGCATCTGTGTATATGTGTGTGTATATGGCTGTACGCTGTGTGTAGGTGGCATCTGTGTAAATGTGTGTGTATATGGCTGTACTCTGTGTGTAGGTGGCGTCTACAGATCTGGTGGGGGGGACTGAGGGCATACAGATCTGGTGAGGGGACATACCGATCTGGTGGGGGGCTGGGGACATACAGACCTGGTAAGAGGGGCTGGGAGCATACAGATCTGGTGGGGGGGCTGGGGGCATACAGATCTGGTGGGGGGGCTGGGGACATACAGATCTAGTGAGAGGGGCTGGGGCATACAGATCTGGTGGTGGGGGGGGCTGGGGGCATACAGATCTGGTGGGGGGGGCTGGGGGCATACAGAACTGGAAGAGGGGGCACGTACAGCGCTGGACCCGGTGACATTCCTTGGTGCTGCAGCTCCTCTTCCACCAGTCTTTTCATCTGTGGGACAGGAGCTCAGTGTGTCACATGGTAGCTCTGCCCAGAGATGAATTTCCATATAGAAGCAGCCAAGCGGTCAGCAGTGCACGCTGTGCTGCAGGTGCCGGGTTTAAGGCGCCAGCAGCCAGGTAAGTGCAGCTGCCATCGACCCCATTCGTTAGCAGCAGCACAGAGTCAGAGCCGTTTGAAGTAGCGTGCTCGGCTCTGCTCTGCTCACGTGGATAGGAGGGAGAGGGAGAGAAAGCGAGATGGGAAGCATGACTCGCGGCCATGACAACGGAACACCGACCGGAGCTTCTGCTACTTGCGCATGCGCAGTTTGTGCACCGAAGCTGCGGTAATGTGATTGTTCAAACTATGCCTGCGCAACTGTGTCACGGTGCATGACGGAATAGTGTTACAGAAACTGGAGATTATGTATGTAGATTATGAAACGCGTCGGGAGGTCCAGGAGCACCTGTAACCAATTAAGGTCAGAGTGTTGCCAATAAGGTTTATTGTGAGGCTGAAAAATGCCCCCCCCTGTACTGGACAACACTGTTTATTGGTATAGGTTTCATCTTTTATCATAAACATTTGGTGTTTTGTACCGCATTTGGTGGACATCTCCGGTTATCACATTTCTTAGCATATTTCAATCTGTGGAAGGAATCAATAGAGAGGTTTCTGTGATTATTGTCTAGTAGATGCCTCTCATTTTCTTCTGTCCTAGTATTGGTTGCAATGCCACCAATTATATATGTATTTGTGTGTTTTAAGTATTTTATTTACGTGATTAAAGGTTATATTTTAATTTTGTTCTCACATACCTTGTCTAATTCTGTGCCCGGCTAATTTTGCTAATTGTTTTTGTGGCCATTATACACAAATTTGCTTTTATTTTTGAAACAAGTTCTATGGACTGAAGAGGTTAAAATAGAACTTTTTGGCCACAATGCTCAAATGTATGTGTAGTGAAAAAAGAGCACAGAATTTCAAGAAAATAACCTCAAAAGGCTAAGCTGAAGGTTTTACAATGGCCCAAACAGTTCCCTGATCTGAACATCATTGAAAATCTGTGGCTAGATCTTTAAAAGAGCAGTGCAAGCAAGACGAGCTAGTAATCTCACTGAACTGGAAGACTTTTCCAAAGAAGAATGGCTAAAAATCCTTCAAACAAAATTCAAAAGAGTCTTAGCTGGCTACAAAACATTTACAAGGTGTGATTCTTACCAAAGTTGGTGCTACTACTAAGTTCTAACCGTGCAGGGTGCCCAAACTCTTGCATCTGACCATTTTCATTTCTTGTTCATATAAAAATCAATATATTGAATTGAAATATATATATATATATATATATATATATATATATATATACTGTATATATATAGCCTAAAATACAAAGGACATAATGTGTCATCTTTAACTTTATGCCTTTTAGAGATCATATCATCTTAAACTTGCTTAACTGTTAATAATATCAGTGATTTTGACCAGGAGTGCCCGAACGTTTGCATGCCACTGTATAAACAATTCAGAGAGATGCACACCATCAACAAAATAAGATTTGAGAGGAAGAAAAAGCAGTGCAGAATTGTTCTTATGAACTACTCAAATAATATTTTTGGATTATTTGTATTTATCGGTTCAATATTAATTAGATAGTAATTGTTGAAATTTATATTTCATGTGGTTATGCTATGTGTACTAAAAATATCAGCTCTCGTGGACTGGTGCATATTTATAGGTATTCCCTCTATGCACCTCTACATAAAATCAAATCTGCACAGGCAATTGCTTTTTGTTGAAAAGTCTGCTAATTTAAAGCAGCATGTCATAACATATTGGGCACTGCATGGTAGCTTTATGTATATGTATATGTATGAAGATGTGTGAACAAAGATGTTTTTGGCAATTAATTAAGAAGGCCTGTCGGGGGGTAGTCTCATAACATGAACAAATTTGCACACACAGAGAAATAATCAAAATGAAAAATAAAGTGCAAAGTTCCTAAATGAAAAGATTAAACAAATGTACTAGACAGAGCTATTTTGGGCTTAGAGGAATGTGACACCACTCTGGTGTTCTCCATATCTTTAATTTATGCAATGCCACCATTGACCCTTCAATAGACACACCAGATGGTTTGCCTGCAGTGTCCCTTTAACCCTCTCAATCCCCTGCATAACAGTATGAAGAGTAGAGTGTAGAGTTCAGAATCTTTTTAATGCCAAATTGTGCTGTTTCAAAATAACGTGAATACAATCTTGACCTAATTTTTAACATAAATAAAATAGACTTTACAACAAGTTTATTCAGGACTACTATGGGTGCTTAAAATAACATGTTCACGTGGGATGTACTTTCCTTACATAAATATTTTGTCATTTTATAGCCAAAGAATTAATCTATGAACAGGTTAGAAGCAATATGGCTGCTACTTGTTGATGCTTTAGATACCAAAGTCCCAGATATCCCATTTAGAATAGCAGGGCACATTGTGGACTGGTAGGCCATGTGCCCACGGGTTTTCAGAATTTTCCAGATTAATCCGCAGGTTTCAGCATGCACAGACACTCCCTATGTTATCCTATGGGACATGGGGAGTGCTGTGTACATGCTGCGGATACGTGCGGCTGCGGAATATGCTGCGGATGTCCCGCAGCCGCACATAATTGCATGTCAATTCTTTCTGCAGATTTACCTGCGGAAATCCTGGCCCTCCACTATGGAGATAGAGGCCTGGACTTCCGCAGGTAAGCCACACGAATGTCCGCAGGTTTTCCGCAGCTATTTCGCTGTACTACTGCAGCTAAAAATAGCTGCGGATTCCGGTGAACAGCTGCGGGAAACCTGCGGATGTACCTGTGGATATATCCACAGGTACAAACTCCTGTGGGCACATAGCCTTATAGGAATTTTAGCAGTTTACACCTTTTTTTGTAAACTTGTATTTTAAATTTTTGACAGAGACAATTGAAAAAATGTAGCAAAAAATCGTAATAAAGAAAATAATTTTGACTAATTATGATTAGATGTGTAAAAGCAATATGATTTCAGTAATGGCAGCTTCTAGACATAAGTGAAATTCAAAATGTTTACTTTAACCTCTACCAACTTGTGCATTTTATAAAGTAGAAATGAGGGCAGCAGATTTGTGCACCTGTGAGGCCAAGCCTCTTCAAGTCCTGTCAATGATGACTTGTGCATGTAGATCCACAGCACCACTGGCTGGAGTAACCCTAGAGGGGCGTAACTAGATGACTACCTGGTCTTCACTAGAGCCCTCCACTATGTCCCCTTCTTTTTTAGTCAGACCAAAGGAGGCATCTCACAAGAATGGTAATGGAGCAGTTTGTTGCAGCAGACTCCCCAGATATTTCCTCAGGAACAGAAGTAGAGGCAGGAGAAATTCCCTTCTTGTATGTATGAGACTTCATCCAGGATGGAATTCTTCTCCTCCTAGCAGCAGGAACAAAGGTCTCATCCAGGGGAATGTTTTTAAAAGAATAGTAGCAGCTCCAACAGTCCTAGCCCGGTTAAAGACGCGCTGAGTCTCTTCCATATAATCCATCATGTTAGAGGGTTGAGAGAAGGCATGATGTTGGTGGTCAGAGAAGAAAATTTCAAAGGCACAGAAAGCTGGGACTTGTACAGAATGTTGACCAAGTGTTGACCAAGCAGTTGGTAGTACTGAATTAACCCCACTGAAGCATCTGACTGGTGGACAACTTGCGCATGTAGATGCAGCCATGGAGGGCCCAGAAGAACAGAATTCAAAGATTTACGTATCATATAAACAGATTTTTTTTTAGAATGGAGGGCTCCAATCTTAAGCTTGACTGGCATCATTGTTTATTGGATAGGCTCTGCTAGCAGCTGTCCATCGATGGTGGCAATAGCCAAGGGATCATCCAACTGTTGTGTAGAAAGCTAATGTTGAATTATCAGATCTAGAGTTGAGCAAGTACCTTAATGGGGAAAAACTCACAAAGTAACGAGTAACCCAAATGCCGTACTATTCATGTGATTAGCAAATAGTACAGCATTTGGGTTACTCGTTACTTTGTGAGTATTCCCATTGACTTGCATTGCACATGCTATTCAGAACAAGTACGCGAGTATTAGACAGCACTCATTATGAGTATAGTGAATACAAATAGTTAGGTACTCGCTGAACTCTAATCAGATCTTGATGAATGAAGTTGGCAGTGGAGCCAGAGTCCATATGACTTAGAAAAGGATTAGCATTAGAAAAGGACCTTCCCTTCCAAAAAAGGGTGACCTTACTCAATAGTTTTGGAGAGCAAACTTTCTCACCTAGGGTCACCTCTCTGACCAACCCTAGATGCTGAAGTCTTCCCAACGTTGCAGGACACTGAGGAAGATAATGCCTTTTGTCTCTATAATACATGTACTTGTTCTCTATAAACCTTCTCTGCTGTTCTTGCACAGAATTTTTTGCCCACTTGACTTGTATAAGCAATGAAGCCTGGGAAGTTTCCTGTGACAGCATGGGGTATAAGGAATTTGGCCCAATAGCATGGGGTGTGGCCTGTGGCAGAAAGGAATGCTGGGAAGTCAGGACTGGCCTTGGTGTACCTCATAATCATGAAGATGCTTGGGCTTGTTCCTCCAGAGCACAATCGTAGAAATGGAGGTTAATCATAGTAGACGAGTGAATTAGGGTATTCAGGGAAGATGATAGATCTCCACTAGAAAGTTCATCCTTGATAAAACTGGACAGCACCTTCCAGAAGATCGCCATTAGGACTTCTTCATTCCAAGCCAACTAAGCAGCCAGGGTATGGCTATCTGAGCCACAGTATCCATTGACTAAGAATAGGAAGGGATGAGGTGACTGAGGTAGTGCATCCTGGAACCTCGAATACGACATGCAACCTTTCCAGGAACTCCGCTAGGTTGCAGATTTCTGGACCCCATGCTACCAAATGGGGACCAGGGGGATGAGGAATATAGAAGGGTGGTGTTGAATTTTGTGGATTGGTGCCATGGTAACTATCTACAACTAAATGTTAAGAAAACTAAGGAGTTGGTGGCCAACTATAGCAGGAGAAAGATGGAATGTTTACCGATCACTATTGCTGGTCAGGAGGTAGAGCAGGTGGAGAGTTACAAATATTTGGGGGTCCACCTGGATAGCAAACTGGACTGGAGATGCCACTCAGAGATGGTCTACAAGAAGGGGATGAGCAGATTGTATTTCCTAAGGAAACTGAGGTCTTTTAATGTGTGCAGCAAAATGTTAGACATGTACTACCAGTCTGTAGTGGCAAGTGCCATCTTTTTTGCACTCATATGCTGGGGTAGTAGTGTGCGGGTCTCTGATGCTAATAAGCTGAATAAGCTTATCAAGAAGGCAAGCTCTGCTGTTGGGTTGGCTGCAATCTGGACTCTTTTGAGGAGGTAGTGGAGAGAAGAACTCTGAAAAGTGTATGGCGATTATGAATAATAATGCACATCCATTATATGAGCTATTCATGAGACAGAAGTGCACCTTCAGTAACCGGCTAATCCTTCTGAGGTGTAAGAAGGAAAAATATAGGAAATCATTCGTGCCAACTGCTATGGGAATGTACAACAATAACATTAGTGTTAAATCATCAAGGTGAATGTCTACTTTATTTATTCTACTTTCAGTTCACCCGCTGTGTATGTCTTAATCTAATGTATAATGTTCTTCTGTCAACTCTACTGTCTTGTCAATTATGTAATTCATGTTATGATTTAAGTTGTGCTGCTGTGATATCATAATTTCCCATGGGATCAATAAAGTGTATCGTATCGTATCGTATCGTATTGTATCATAAATGGGATTTGCTCAAGCCAAGGGCTTGTCCAGACAGCAGAGAGACAATGAAGGCTATCTTGGCCTGGTCTGAAGGAATAAGATGGGCATGAAGCATGAAGTTGATTTAGCCTTGGTTGTTGATGCCACGACTCTCCTTGGAACCATTATTGAAGCAAGATGGAAGCGGAATCTGGAACTTGGCTGCTCCACCAGAACTTGGTGCTAGAAGATGGTCCCTGGAGAGGTTTTCGATCTTGAAGGATGGCCTGTACCAGCAGGGGAGTGGGACTGAATGGAGACTGAGGAGGAAAAATCCTACTGTTGAGTTGCCACCACATTTATTACCTGCACTAGTTGGTTGAAATGCTCCCATTGTGAACGTACATCTTCATATAGACTTGCACTTTAGACTTGGCATCACTGGGACCAGTATTTCTCAGTGGGGTCCATGGACTGTGACGGCTGCTGGATTTAATCCCACAGTGCCACTGGCTGGGCTTACCCTGCAGGGGCAAAGCTAGGTGTCTTCTTGGTCTTTACTTGGGCCACTAGTTGTTAGGATAGGCTTGAGCCCTACATGAGTTCAGTCCCTGGGCCTGTAACAAATGGCCTACAGGTCAAGGTGCAGGTACAAGGCAAAACCAGAGACATGGTCAGATGGTTCAATGTTGGGAAAGGCAGCACAAATTCAGTAGCAAAGGTCAAAAGAAGAGAGGTCAGGATAAACAGTTAAACAGGTCAGGTCAATAACAACAACAACAATAACAAGAAAGTCTAAACAGAATCACACCAGACAAAGTAGAAGACACTGACTGATTGACTGAAACCAAAGATCAGGAAAAGTGTGGAGAAATGAGTTGCTTAATATGCTCACTGCAAACAGGAGATTGGCAGAGGAAACAGGACACAAGTGGACAAGTTTCTGCAGATTCTGGCCATGCCTCCCTATGTCTGGGTGTGGGCTCTTCAGATACAGCAGTATGCAGCTGTGCTGGAAGGACCAGAGTGATAGCTGCAGTGAGTAGAGTGGCACATACAAGCCATGAAAGGCACAGGCATAACACTGCCATAGTACTCTAGTACACTAACTTTGCAGTGGCAGAGTCACAAAAAAATGCTGCCAAGGTTATTACTCATAGTAGTAGAAATAGAAGAAGTTTCTTCTGGAAATCTAAGAAAAAGCCTACAAAAGAATTAAGACAATTGTCCTTTAATGGAACAATGTCTCTATTATTATCCTACAGTGTTGGAGTAGTTGAACAGTAGTCTTGACAATGATGCATCAGAAAGTCTATTGAAGAAACTTATCCAATCATTCAGGTAAGTAACTACATGAATCCCTTGTGGTATCATGGCAGCTATTGTGGACAACACATTAGAAAGGTTGTGTCCCACAACCTGTGGGGAAACAAAGAGATAGTAGACAGAAGAGCTATGAATTACAGGTGCTTAATGCTGCTTATTTTTCTCAAAGCTGCTCTTAGAAGGTTAACTACCCTCTTGGCCAGAAATATCAAGAAAACCGTTTCTTTCCCAAATGGAGATTATTGAGGTCAGTGCATACTATGGGGTTTACCTGTAATGGGCAACTATTAGCTGTGCATTTCACTACATGGCAATTGCTAGTTGTCACATTGCAATTGTTAAATGTAGAAGTTTTCCTACATGGGAATTGCTAATGATAAAGCTTACCCTAATGATCTCAGAGCAAAAGCTCTGCTTGACACTTACTTTAACCCACAAAAAGAAACTAAAAACACTAATTACAATCATGGTTAAAGCACTACTCCAGCGCTTTTTTTTTTAATTTTACTTCTGGAGTGGTGCTTTTAATGTAAGTTCCATGACCCTACTCAAATACAGAAGGCAAAATAAGTATTGAAAACATCACCAATTTTCTACATAAATATATTTATAAAAGTGCTACTAACATGAAATTCTTACAAGATGTGGGTAACAACCCCTCCAATCCACAAAGAGAAAGAAATTAAACCATAGATTTCCATACTGTAAATTAAGTTATGTGTAATAATGAGAAATTACACAGGGAAAAATAATTGAACACATGAGAAGAGGTGCAAACAAATATGCAAAGTCATGACACCAGCTGAAATCTATCCGTAATTATAAAGCAATTCTCCCACTTAGTAAAACATAATATCAGCTGGTTCAACTGATGGTCCATAAAAAGATGTTATGTTTTATTACCAATGTGCCACACAAGAAATATCTCATGATGGATAAAATCAGTGAGCTGTCTCAAGAGCTTCTTAACCATTTTGCTGCAAAATGTCCAGACAGCATTGGTTACAGAAGAATAGCTAAACTACTGAAGATTCCAGTGAGCACCGTTAAGGCCATAATCTGGAAGTGGAAATAACATTGTTTCAGCATAAACCAGATATGACCAGGTGATCCCTGCAAGATTTCATACAGAATGTGAAGAGAAATATCAGAAGAGTTGTCCAGGAGCCAAGGACGACATGTGGAGAGCAATAGACAGACCTGAAATCAGCAAGTACAATATTTGCAAATAAATCTATAAATGATGCACACAACCTCCATGCACACTCACCACACAAAACTCCATTGCTAAACAAAAATCATTTTCCAGCACGTTTGAAGTTTGGTCAACAACATTAACATTAAGTCTGTGACTAAAGCTGGGTTCACACACAACGACAACGACGTCGCTGTTACGTCACCATTTCCTGTGACGTAACAACGACCATAGATGATCGCTAGTAAGCTGTCAAACATGTAATTTTAAGCAGCGACAGAGCAGCAATCATAGCGACCTCGACGGTCGTTGTGCGGTGTCACACGCGTCTCTGTGCAACGACTCAGACCTTGATAGAGGCGTGGTGTTTACCCCTAGACATGTTTTGCGTTGCCTCTTTTCACGCTCCTCTGTTCCGATTGCTGATCACTACAGCGCCTTTGTGTTGCCTTTTTTCACGCCCCTCTATTCCGATTGGTGATCACTACAGTGGCGCCTGATTGGGTGACCGTACCAAACAAAGGAAGACGCAGTAGTGCTTTCATTCATTTTATTTCATTTCATTCAGATCCACAAAGAACGACACACTAGCGACACCAGACAGAGAATCTACTACGTGGAACAAAGAATGGAACTTAAAGAATGAAATCACTGTAACGCCTTCGGCAAGGTACCCAATCGGAACGCTGTTGTAACCACTAGTGATGAGCGAGTACCAAAAAGCTCGGGTGCTCGAGGCTCGGGCCGAGCATCCCAAGATTGTCGTGTACTCGGCCCGAGCACCGAGCCCAATGTTATCCTATAGGAGACCCGAGTATTTTTCTCAAATGACCCCCGTCAGAATGTAGAAACCCTAAAAATGTCACAAAAGTCTCAGAAGAGTGCTCAAATGACATGGCAACAGCATGGGGAAGACCCCTTGAAGCATTTATCACTCAAAAGTCACAGCTGTGAACAATTTTGTCCGAGTTTTACGCCATTTTTACGGACTCACCAGAAAACCTTCCAAAATGACACCAAAATGAATTTTCATGGCGGAAATGTTAAGGGCACATACCCAATAGTGAGATAGAGCTGGTGTATGTTACTTTTTGAGATTAATACATGAAAGATTTTACGTAAAACATTGTGTGGCACTCCAATGTCCAAAACGCACGTTTTGTGCTTTTTACTAGCGATGTCAGTCATTTTTTTTTTCATTCTATCTCCCGTCGGTCAGTCTCGCTCTGTCGGTCTCTCTCTGTCTTGTCTGTCCCCCTCTCACAGTCTGTCGGTCAGTCTCCCCCCTCTCTCTTACTTACCGTTCCCCGATCACTGCCGCGGCGCTGCACAGCTGTTCACTAAACTCCGGCGGCTATTCCTCTTTTGAAAAAGCCGGCCGCTCATTAAACAATCTCGTATTCCCTGCTTTCCTGCTTTTCGGCGCCTATGATTGGTTGCAGTGAGACACGCCCCCACGCTGAGTGACAGGTGTCTCACTGCACACAAACACAGCAGCCGGTGGGTGTGTGTATACTGTGCAGTGAAATAAATAATTAAATAATTAAAAAAACGGCGTGCGGTCCCCCCCAATTTTAATACCAGCCAGATAAAGCAATACGGCTGAAGGCTGGTATTCTCAGGATGGGGAGCCCCACGTTATGGGGAGCCCCCCAGCCTAACAATATCAGCCAACAGCCGCCCAGAATTGCCGCATACATTAGATGCGACAGTTCTGGGACTGTACCCGGCTCTTCCCGATTTTCCCTGGTGCGTTGGCAAATCGGGGTAATAAGGAGTTAATGGCAGCCCATAGCTGCCAATAAGTCCTAAATTAATCATGTCAGGCGTCTCCCCGAGATTCCTTCCATGATTAATCTGTAAATTACAGTTAAAAAACACACACACACCCGAAAAATCCTTTATTAGAAATAAAAAACACTAACAAAGTCCCTGATCACCAATTTATTAACCCCGACAAACCCTCCATGTCCGGCGTACTCCACAGTCCTCCAGCGTCGCATCCAGCTGTGCTGCATGAAGGTGACAGGAGCTGCAGAATACACCGCCGCTCCTGTCAGCTTCACACAGCAACTGAAGACAGCCGCGCGATCAGCTGAGCTGTCACTGAGGTTACCTGGATCCAGCGGTGGATGCAGCGGTGGCCGCGGGTAACCTCAGTGACAGCTCAGCTGATCGCGCTACTCACCGCCGCTCCGGTCAGCTCCACGCAGCAACTGAGGTGAGTATTGCGATGAGCTGAGCTATCACTGAGGTTACCTGGATCCAGCGGTGGATGCAGCGGTGGCCGCGGGTAACCTCAGTGACAGCTCAGCTGATCGCGCTACTCACCGCCGCTCCGGTCAGCTCCACGCAGCAACTGAGGTGAGAATAGCGATCAGCTGAGCTGTCAGTGAGGTTAATCACGGCCACCACTCCAGCGGTGGCCGTGAGTTACCTGACTGACACCGCTCCAGCGGTGGCCGTGAGTTACCTGACTGACAGCAGCTGATCGCGCTACTCACCTCAGTTGCTGTGTGAAGCTGACAGGAGCGGCGGTGTATTCTGCAGCTCCTGTCACCTGCATGCAGCAGAGCTGGACGCGACGCTGGAGGTCCATGGATTACGCCGGACATGGAGGGCTTTGTCGGGGTTAATAAATTGGTGATGAGGGACTTTGTTATTGTTTTTTATTTCTAATAAAGGATTTTTCGGGTGTGTGTGTTTTTTAACTGTAATTTACAGATTAATCATGGAAGGTATCTCGGGGAGACGCCTGACATGATTAATCTAGGACTTATTGGCAGCTATGGGCTGCCATTAACTCCTTATTACCCCGATTTGCCAACGCACTAGGGTAAATCGGGAAGAGCCGGGTACAGTCCCAGAACTGTCGCATCTAATGTATGCGGCAATTCTGGGCGGCTGCTGACTGATATTGTTAGGCTGGGGGGCTCCCCATAACGTGGGGCTCCCCATCCTGAGAATACCAGCCTTCAGCCGTATGGCTTCATCTGGCTGGTATTAAAATTGGGGGGACCGCACGCCGTTTTTTTTATTTATTTATTTATTTTACTGCACAGTATAGACACGCCCACCGGCTGCTGTGATTGGGTGCAGTGAGACACCTGTCACTCAGCGTGGGGGCGTGTCTCACTGCAACCAATCATAGGCGCCTGTGGGCGGGGAAAGCAGGGAATATGAGATGGCTGTGTGCAGAGCACAGCGCGCCCGCCGGTATAAAGGCTCAGTCACGCTGTGCGGGCCGGCCAATCACTGCAATTCCACAACTAACAGGGCTGTGGCATTGCAGTGGTCTGCCAGCCAATCCCTGCATGAGGGCTGGCTCTCAAAAGAGCGCCAACATGCAGGGATGAAGACCACGAGTACAGCACGAGTATTGCGAAATTACTCGGTACCCGCCGAGTAGCCCGAGTACAGTGATACTCGTGCGAGTACCGAGTAGTAACAAGCATACTCGCTCATCACTAGTAACCACCAATCGGAGTTGTAGGGGCGTTGCAAAATACACCGTAAAAACTCGCCCTTGTCCTGCCTTCAGTCCTACGTCACTGCCTTCAGCGTCGTCGCGAATGTCGCTGCTGCGGTGTCAAACACAAGGATGCAGAGCTTATCATCATGGCGCAGTGGGATAGCAGCGATCAAAAAAATGACCTGGATCATTCAGGAGCGAGCATTGATTTCGCAGCAGGGGTCTGATCGTTGTTATGTGTCACACACAGCGACGTCGCTGTTGAGGTCGTTGCTACGTAACAGAAAATGGTGACTTAGCAGCGATGTCATTGTCGTCGCTGTGTGTGACACCACCTTAACAGACCTATAGATCTGATATTGTATCTGGTCTATTTGAGATTACCAGTTCCAGAAAATTATTTCCACTGGTTAGTTCATCAAACAACTGAGAGAGATAATTGTTTTGAATTAATTTAATTAAATTAAGTGTCTGGAAAGTTAAAACCTCCATAATAAGGATCCTATTATTATTTGCTGACTTTTCCAATTGTTGCAGCATTTTTTCTTCAGACCTGTTCAGATATGTTAGTAGGCTTATTGAAAACTCCAATTAGCTTACCATTATTGCAATCCCCATGTATATTTATGTGTCATGCCTGTTACTCATGCGGCTGGTAAGTGCCTTCCTACTCATTGCCGTCACTGTTCTGTTCTTCCCATCCTTGGTTTGTCTCTCTTAGCTGCCTCTTGTAGCCTTCGACTCTGCTGATTTCCCTAGCCAATTCCATGCCCATTGGTTGTATTTCAGGCAGCTCTTCCTACTACTCATTGCCTGGTTATTAGTTCCCAGTTGCTTGTCTCTGGATCTTGTGGGTGCATGTTTGTTCTGTCTCTCCAGTTCTTGACCTGGCTAGCAAATCTGTCCTGTCTGACCTCTCCACTCCTGATCTTGGCTTTGTACTCTGATCCTGTGCCACCTGCTCTCAACTAGGACTATCTGAGTATACCTCTGTCTTGCCCTCCACTACCTCGTTCCCGCACCTCTGAACCCTTTGGTCACCTGCTGCAGTCCCGGTCAATAGGACATGTGTCTACCAACAGCCCAGCCTTTCCTCAACATCAGACACTCTAGAGAAGACCCAGTAGACACTTAGTCACTCCCCTGCAGTGTAATCCATCCCATGGTGCAATGCGCCCACAACCACCATTACTCATACTGACTTTACATTTCTTAAGTTGCATGTAATGCAAATACACACCCATTCCCTTTTATTGTCTTTCCTGTCCATTCTGAATGTGGTGTAATTCTCTTTATTTGTTGCCAAGTTTTGGCTCTCGTATGTATGGGCACACCAGAACAGAAGGAGCAGCTCAGTTAACACCACTGAGCTGCCACTGAAGGACTAGATTGGTAGTGCAGAAACGGGGAAACTGACCCTACCAGTACCTCACCACATTATCTTGGTGTGACGGGCATCGCAGCCTAACCATGCCTACTGCTTCTAGAGTGTATTGGCGCTATTGCTGCTGTATAGCTGCACAGCTCTGAACCACTCCACCGAGCATATGGGACATGCACAGCCATGTGCATCATACAGATCTTTTAAAAACTAAGCCCTGCCCCAAGCCAAGCACCAGATGGCAAGGCACCGGCAGCAGCCACTCAGGGACCACCATATGACCAATGACTTCATCGACGGCCAATCAGCGGCTACCGGGTCACCGGTGATGTCATTGATGGCCAATTAGTGGCTTCCGCCACACAGGTGACGTCAGCAACAGTGAATCAAAAGCCGCCGCGTCACTGGTGATGTCACATGCATGTGCAGTTGCGAAAATTCCGCACTTAGAGCCAGGAAAGGCAGCGGGAACCCGTGCATATGCGGTAGGGCAAAACGGGGACTTAAGCGGGCTTTACATGCTACGATATTTCTAGCAATTGCTAGCGATATCGTACGCAAAAGCACCCACCCCCGTCGTGCATGCGATATCGTGTGATCGCTGCCGCAGCGAACATTATCGCTACGGCAGCGTCACACGCACTTACCTGGTCGGCGGCGACGCTGTGACTGCCGAACAATCCCTCCCTCGAGGGGGAGGTGCGTTCTGCGTCACGGTGACGTCACCGCGACGTCACTAAGCGGCCGGCCAATCAAAGTGGAGGGGCGGAGATGAGCGGGACGAACATCCCGCCCACCTTCTTCCTTCCAATTTGCGGGCGGGACGCAGGTAAGGTGAGGTTCCTCGCTCCTGCGGTGTCACACACAGCGATGTGTCCTGCCGCACGAGCGACCAACAACACCTATAAATAACCATTAACAATATTTGGTTTTAGGTTCCATGGTGAACGATTTTCACCACTTTGGAGGACGTTTAAGGTCGCTGGTAAGTGTTACATGCTGCGATACCGTTAATGACGCCGGATGTGCATCACTAACGATGTGACCCCAACGATAAAACATTAACGATATCGTAGTGTGTAAAGCCCGCTTTAGCCTCAGAAATCACAAACACCCTGGATACCAGATGCTTAGCAGCTAGGCACCTGGAGCTGTGGACAGGTGGTAAAGGAGAGCCAGCCGGCATCACAGCAGGGGCCGAAGACGGATCAGGGTGGTTCGAGGCTCGGAAGAACCCCAAACCGTAACACCCTCCCTCCTAAATCCTAGTTTAAAAGCTCCTCCATCCCCCAGAAGTGATCTATTTATAGCAGGTTGCAAATGGGCAGAGACCCAAACTGCCCAAGTGACTTCCATTGGGGTTCAGGTCAAGATTGGGACTCATACCAAACATTAACCAAGGAGACAAAAAGCTCAGGCACATATGAATGCAAACCAGCTGATATAGAAAGAATTAAATATAAATAAAGCCTTTATTGCAAACAACAGAACACTGTTAAAAGCATTTAAAAAATGTGTAGGTAACCATACCAGCAGCCCCACAACAATCAATTTACACAAATATATCATAGATTTAGTTAGCCATTGCCAAGGAAATATTTGTATGAATAGTTGTATGACGTCCTTTTCGTCAGTTTGTGATGATATTGTGGTATGTCTTGGTTCTTGCCACCATTTCATCTTCTGGACCCTTCCCCCTTGGAAGAGACAGTTGCTACTGAATCATTTTACACAGATGTTCTATTTGGTTCATAATTATGTATCATGGTGTATACATTTTCTAGATAGAATTTTTTTTTTCCACTCGTGCCACTTTTTTGACAGATATCATATGGCATTATTCTATATTGTGGCATTTGGTAGCTGCAGATCATGGTGTTGCATCATATTATACAGGTACAGTGCCTTGCGAAAGTATCAAACCTTTTCCCACATTTCAGGCTTCAAACATAAAGATAAAAATTTTAATGTTATGGTGAAGAATCAACAACAAGTGGGACACAATTGTGAAGTTGAACTAAATGAATTGCTTATTTTAAACTTTTTAAAAATGAATAACTGAAAAGTGGGGCATGCAATATTATTCATTCCCTTTACTTTCAGTGCAGCGAACTCACTCCAGAAGTTCATTGAGGATCTCTGAATGATCCAATGTCCTAAATGACTGATGATGATAAATATAAGCCACCTGTGTGTAATCAAGTCTCCGTATAAATGCATCTGCTCTGTGATAGTCTCAGTGTTCTGTTTAAAGCACAGAGAGCATCATGAAGACCAAGGAACACAACAGGCAGGTCCGTGATACTGTTGTGGAGAAGTTTAAAGCCGGATTTAGTTACAAAAAGATTACCAACACTTTAAACATCCCAAAGAGCACTATGCAAGCAATCATATTGAAATGGAAGGAGTTTCATACCACTGCAAATCTACCAAGATCCGGCCGTCCCACAAAAATGTCATGTCATACAAGGAGAAGACTGATCAGAGATGTAGCCAAGAGGCCCATGATCACTGTGGATGAACTACAGAGATCTACAGCTGAGGTGGGAGAGTCTGTCCATAGGACAACAATCAGTCGTACACTGCACAAATCTGGCCTTTATGGAAGAGTGGCAAGGAGAAAGCTATTTCAAAAAGATATCCATAAAAAGTGTAATTTAAAGTTTGCCACAAACCACCTGGGAGACACACCAAACATGTGGGAGAAGGTGCTCTGGTCAGATGAAACCAAAGTCAAACTATTTGGGTACAATGCCAAATGATATGTTCGGTGTAAAAGCAACACAGCTCATCACCCTGAACACACAATCCCCACTGTCAAACATGGTGGTGGCAGTATCATGGTTTGGGCCCGCTTTTCTTCAGCAGGGACAGGGAAGATAGTTAATATTGATGGGAAGATGGATGGAGCCAAATACAGGACCATTCTTGAAGAAAACCTGTTGGCGTTTGCAAAAGACCTGAGACTGGGACTGATATTTGTCTTTCAACAAGACAATGAGTCCAAACATAAAGCAAAATCTACAATGGAATGGTTCACAAATAAATGTATCCAGGTGTTAGAATGGCCAAGTCAAATTGCCCTGTCACACATAGAGATAAATCTGCGGCAGATCTGTGGTTGTAGTGAAATTGTGGACAATCAGTGCCAGGTTTGTGGCTGTGTACAAATGGAACACTATGTCCATTATTTCACTGCAACCACAGATCTGCCAAAGATTTATCTCTGTGTGTGATGGGGCCTAAAGTCCAGAACTGAATCCAATCAAGAATCTGTGGAAAGAGCTGAAAACTGCTGTTCACAAACGCTCTCCATCCAACCTCACTCAGCTCCAGCTGTTTGCAAAAAAAGAATGGGCAAGAATTTCAGTCTCTCGATGTGCAAAACTGATAGACACATACCCCAAGTGACTTGCAGCTGTAATCGCAGCAAAAGATGGCGCTACAAAGTATTAACTTAAAAGGGACTAATAATATTGCACGCACCACTTTTCAGTTATTTATTTTTTTTAAAAAGTTTAAAATAAGCAATAAATTTCGTACAACTTCACAATTGTGTCCCACTTGTTGTTGATTCTTCACCATAACATTAACATTTTTATCTTTATGTTTGAAGCCTGAAATGTGGGAAAAGGTTGAAAAATTCAAAGGGGCCGAATACTTTTGCAAGGCACTGTATATGTGGTCATTGCCACAAATGGCATTATATATGCTTCAATTATTAATTTATCTAGATTCAATCCATTTTATTCATGGCTAGCATTATATAAATAATTTAAATTGTGTTTAATATTGTTATTGGCACTGTATTACAACAACAAGGCTGAGCGGACCCGGACTGTACTATAGCAGCCTTACCTATGAGCACTGAACAATCTATAACAGATCACTCTACATCTGAAGTGGGGTCGGCCTGTATGAAAAAGATATTAAATGACTGTCAACCAGAAAACATTGTCAGTCCATGGTTGTTTAACAATGAACATTGCACAATGGAAATGAACCCTAAGAAAACCATCTGTCTAAGTCTACACACAACAAAAAGACACAAGCTAGGGAGTGCTAAATACCCTTTTATTGGGTCAAGGGGGCTATCGATCAATAGTGTTTAATTTGATTAATTAAAAATTCTTTCTGTCCTATTATTACACAGGGCAGAATAACCTCATTATTGTGCTGCTGGTCAAGAAAGTATTCTTTTTTCCATTAAAGATTAGTAAATTGGCTAATTGAGTCAAGCTTTTAATAAACTTTATTGTTTTCAAGCCTGTGGTTGATTATTTTTCTTCAATCTTCATTATTTCATTGATTATGGTGATGACATACACTGACTGTTGACTCTTCTGTCCTCACTGCTGAGTTATAAATTGGCTGACATGATAGTTTCTGGAAAGTCATGTTAAAGGTCGATCATTGAATCTTCTACGTCAAATGTACAGGGCAACCTTTAATTATTCAGTCATCACTCATAATATTGCTTCTTGTATTTTAAATGAATACAGATGAAACCTTCTTCAAAGTTACACATGCTTGCCATAATGCATGATATTTCAATAAGAATTTAACACAGGAGCAGATATTAGGTCTAATTTTTAAACCTAGGATAACAATCTAGTAAATAAGCCATGCCAATATAAAGATAATTGGAATAATGTTGCATGCATATTTTGCCCTTACAGTCAGGGCCAGAAATATTTGGACAGTGACACAAGTTTTGTTATTTTAGCTGTTTACAAAAACATGTTCAGAAATACAATTATATATATAATATGGGATGAAAGTGCACACTCCCAGCTGCAATATGAGAGTTTTCACATCCAAATCAGAGAAAGGGTTTAGGAATCATAGCTCTGTAATGCATAGCCTCCTCTTTTTCAAGGGACCAAAAGTAATTGGACAAGGGACTCTAAGGGCTGCAATTAACTCTGAAGGTGTCTCCTTCGTTAACCTGTAATCAATGAAGTACTTAAAAGGTCTGGGGTTGATTACAGGTGTGTGGTTTTGCATTTGGAAGCTGTTGCTGTGACCAGACAACATGCGGTCTAAGGAACTCTCAATTGAGGTGAAGCAGAACATCCTGAGGCTGAAAAAAAAGAAAAAATCCATCAGAGAGATAGCAGACATGCTTGGAGTAGCAAAATCAACAGTCGGGTACATTCTGAGAAAAAAAGGAATTGACTGGTGAGCTTGGGAACTCAAAAAGGCCTGGGCGTCCACGGATGACAACAGTGGTGGATGATCGCCGCATACTTTCTTTGGTGAAGAAGAACCCGTTCAAAACATCAACTGAAGTCCAGAACACTCTCAGTGAAGTAGGTGTATCTGTCTCTAAGTCAACAGTAAAGAGAAGACTCCATGAAAGTAAATACAAAGGGTTCACATCTAGATGCAAACCATTCATCAATTCCAAAAATAGACAGGCCAGAGTTAAATTTGCTGAAAAACACCTCATGAAGCCAGCTCAGTTCTGGAAAAGTATTCTATGGACAGATGAGACAAAGATCAACCTGTACCAGAATGATGGGAAGAAAAAAGTTTGGAGAAGAAAGGGAACGGCACATGATCCAAGGCACACCACATCCTCTGTAAAACATGGTGGAGGCAACGTGATGGCATGGGCATGCATGGCTTTCAATGGCACTGGGTCACTTGTGTTTATTGATGACATAACAGCAGACAAGAGTAGCCGGATGAATTCTGAAGTGTACAGGGATATACTTTCAGCCCAGATTCAGCCAAATGCCGCAAAGTTGATCGGACGGCGCTTCATAGTACAGATGGACAATGACCCCAAGCATACAGCCAAAGCTACCCAGGAGTTCATGAGTGCAAAAAAGTGGAACATTCTGCAATGGCCAAGTCAATCACCAGATCTTAACCCAATTGAGCATGCATTTCACTTGCTCAAATCCAGACTAAAAACGAAAAGACCCACAAACAAGCAAGACCTGAAGGCTGCGGCTGTAAAGGCCTGGCAAAGCATTAAGAAGGAGGAAACCCAGTGTTTGGTGATGTCCATGGGTTCCAGACTTAAGGCAGTGATTGCCTCCAAAGGATTCGCAACAAAATATTGAAAATAAAAATATTTTGTTTGGGTTTGGTTTATTTGTCCAATTACTTTTGACCTCCTAAAATGTGGAGTGTTTGTAAAGAAATGTGTACAATTCCTACAATTTCTATCAGATATTTTTGTTCAAACCTTCAAATTAAATGTTACAATCTGCACTTGAATTCTGTTGTAGAGGTTTCATTTCAAATCCAATGTGGTGGCATGCAGAGCCCAACTCGCGAAAATTGTGTCACTGTCCAAATATTTCTGGACCTTACTGTATATGCCAGCAGATGGATTTACTGGATAGGAAGAAACAAAAGCGCAAATAGTGTAGTATGGTGAACCTATAATTAGGTTTTGTTCACCTGGGGGGTTTTGTCAGGCACAGCTACTAGAAAAAAACATGGAAAACCAGCTTCTGTGGCCGCAGTATGGAGAATACTTGGTGATTGCCTGTAGCAGTGGAAAGGTTTATTGCCATGCTGGTGTGCAATAAAGATGGGCTCTTTATTTTTAAGATGTGACTTTATTCTACGCTTTTCGGAGTTATCCTCCTTCATCAGGTGACCCTGATGGAGGGTAACTTTGAAACATGTAGAATAAATGGATTTATTAATGCTAATTAAGTCTCTCTTTGAATATAACATCAGGAAAGTAAGGGCAACTCTGATATAAATCGTAAAGTAATTAGAGATATTTGAAGAGTTTCACGAAGTGGTGACAAAATCAAAGCAGTGTTTTCGATACTCAGGGGAACGTGTTGACTTGACCTGCACATGAATAAAGAGATTAATTAATCAACATTGCTTCTTGGTAATAGCACGGCATTCAAAACCCGTTCTTATTTATATCTACAATTGCAAACAATCACAGGAACTGTCTGCGAGTCACAGTAAATTGGAGTAAAAATAAATAAAGATATTGGTATAGGGTTCCCCCAAATTATGATACCCTTCACAGATAAAGCATATGGCTACAGGATGCAGCCCCCAGCCATGCACTTATCTCGGTTTTGTATAAAAATAAGAGGAACCACATGCGGCTTTTTATTATTATTATTATTATTATTACTATTATTATTATTATTATTATTATTTAAATAGATAATTGAAAAAACAGAATGCGGTTCCCCAAAGTTTGAAACCCAGCCATGATAACACCCGACAACTGAGGGATGGTATTCTCAGGCTGGTGAGACCCATGCTTATTGGCCTCCCGGATAAAAATAGCAACTTGCAGCTGCCCAGAATTGCTACATCCATTAGATGCGACAATGCCGACACTTTACCAAGCTCTTCCTGATTGCCCTGGTGTAGTGGCAATCTGGGTAATAAGGGGTTAATGTCAGCTCACAGCTGCCACTAAACCCTAGATTAGTATTAGGAAGCATCTATAGACCCCCCCTTTACTAATCTGTAAGTCAAAAGAAATCAATACAAACATCTCAAAAATCCTTTATTTGAAATAAAAGACAAAAAAGCACCATCTTTCACCAGTTTATTAACCACAAAACACACCTGCAAGTCCGTATTAATGCACACAAGGTCCCACGACAATTCGAGTTCTGCTAAATCTGAACACACTGTGAGCGGCCATAGAACAATGACCGCATGTAGTGAGCTTCAGGCAGAGACTGTGTGAGCTGCACGATCAGTGCTGAAGTCACTCAGGTGATTTGCAGTCACAGGTGAAGAACCGTGGGAACCTCCAGCTGTGACAAAAAATCTCCTGGACCTTTCAACAAACTTTATTAGCATATGAACAGCATCCAAACTCCGAACTTGGACATGAACTTCTGTGAAAATTCCATGTTTAAAATTGAGTCCTGGACACCCGGTGTCCGGTACGATCCCCAAACTTTACCGTTCCCCACTTTAAATATATCCCAGATCTGTGTTTGTCTTTTACTGCTGCTGCATCACACTGCTGACTCCTGTGCTGTCTGTGATCTATTAGTATACCCAAGTCTTTTTCACATGTGCTGTTTCTTAGTTCTATTCCTCCCATTCTGTAGATGTTATTTTCATTGTTCTTGCCCAGATGTAGAATTTTACATTTCTCCCTGTTAAATACCACTGCCCATTTTTCCAGCTTACCTAGATCCTGCTGAATGTTTTCTCAATTTTATCTAGTGTTAGTTATCTATCTAACATCATCTATTGGTCCAGTCTAAAAGCTCCTGTCCCCTGCTTTCTCTCTATTCACTGTGGCAGTATAATCGGTCCAACCCTAAATTTTGTCATGGACTCAGTTACTCCACTATTAAGGTAGTAGCATGCCTTGTCCCTTCAGGTGGTGGATTTAAAGGGTGCAGTATTATTATTATTATTTATTATTATAGCGCCATTAATTCCATTCCAGTATAGCAACAAGCTCAGTCTGCCACTTCAGCGCAATCCAATCCATTTTGGTTGCTGAACCCAAACTTCCCCTCCCGTAAAGCTTTTCTTGAGAGCGCAGCCAGTTTGTTTCTTTCAGGGAAGGATGCAAATTGTATTTCAATCTTCATCTCCACTTCTCTGGTAGTGAGGCAAGTGTGGGGTAGAATTGTGGTCTCACTCCTGAGTGGAGACCCACAAGCAATGGCTTCTTCCTTGCCCATTGAGTCACCTGTGTTTGTGTTGGTGGACTGTTTTGTCTCTGCACTTCATCTTATCTGTGATGATCCAGGTAAGGTATCTTTAGCAGAGTCTAAAATCCATTCACTGCACCAGGGTAATCAACCAGAAGAGGATTATTGCAATGAATTCCAGGGCTGGTCCATGGACACTCAGTGGAATGACCCTGCAGTAAAAAAAAAACATTTTTTTTAGGGTGTGTCCCAGATGGTAAAGTAGCTGTTGGCCCCCGTGCAAAGTTTTGGACTGCTCCCTCCCCTCTCACATGGGCCATTGTAGCATTCTACATCTTAAAAAGACATTTGAGTTGCTTCCCCCTTCCCTTTCATTATGTAGTAATGTCCCCCATCCTGTACTAATTTCTCCCATTCTGGGTCACTTCCTGTTAAATTTGTTCGCCATCCTAATATATATGCCCCCCATTCTGGTATATTTGTTGCCATCCTGGCCCCATCCTGGTATATATCCCCATCATATCCCTATCCTGCTATATGTCCCAATCATGTCCCCATCCTCGTATACTGTATGTCCCCATCATGTCCCCATCCTGGTATATGTCTCCATCATGTCCCTATCCTGGTGTATGACCCTATCATGGCATACTGCTCCACACATGCATGGCTTCATTGCAAAGAGGTAAGCAGGATTATGGGAGTGCGGAGCAGTGAATATCCATACCCTTTATCGATGGGCACATTGTAGTGCAGGGACCAGACAGGTCTCCATCCTGCAATACATTTCAGCTGGATTTGTGCGATTGAAGTACATCCAGTTAAATCAGGTACCGGGGTATGCAGGACACCCAGCTCACGGGCTCCACAGCAGTCTTGTGGCCTGTCGCCATTGACGGTATGCATCTGATATCTACCTAGAGTGTTGTCTGATCATTCACCTATCTGTGTGACCCTGGACATACTTATATATAATAGACCCACTTGGAATCCATTTTGGATGTAGGTCATTGACAATGAAAAAGTGGAGGGGGATCTTAGGGAATACCTTGTGATAAACAAGTATACAACATCAAAAATATGTGTGGGAAGCACTAAACGCGTATCTATATCTAAGTCCCATACTAAACAGCAGGAGTGGCTTGTATTACAACAGCTGAGGAAGGCAGAGGATGAGATTCCTCATTTTTTTTCTATGATCCTTGGAAGCACCTGAAGCGATTTCATCCAATACGCATTAACGGGTGGGTACATTCAAGGGATTTTTATATCATAGAGTTTCTTTTTTACTTGCTATGAGTAAGAGA
This sequence comes from Anomaloglossus baeobatrachus, assembly GCF_048569485.1. NCBI lineage: Eukaryota > Metazoa > Chordata > Amphibia > Anura > Aromobatidae > Anomaloglossus > Anomaloglossus baeobatrachus. The sequence goes on from NC_134354.1 coordinate 529,795,153, forward strand.
CATTGGCCTTGAAATACATACATTTTTCACATATTAAGTTAATTTTTCCTCATCTTTAATTTTTAGGTATGTCAGCCAATTGAGTCCTTTTTCAGGAATTGGAAATAAATCTTTTATTTTAGTGGCGTTGGATTGTTTTTTTGGACTTCATAGTTTGCTGTGGGTGCCTTGTCATATCCAGCCTCGAGTGTACCGTCAGAGAGGTGATTCAGTACAGCCAGGAGAAGTGGGAAAACCCTTACATTTGTCAAAATGAATCAGGCATGGATCAGTGCTGACATTCATTCATCTATGGTTGATGTCAATCAGCTAAACTATTTGTCTTTCTGTCTGTTATCTGTCTTCTAAACAGTTTTGCTGCCACCAGTGCTGATGGCTCAGTCAGGCATTTACTCCCTGTCCATCATGTAATTGTATACTGTTGTAATGTTGCTGCTGGAGCTGCTGTTGCTGATCCTACATTACAAACAGCTCCTTTTTTGCTCTGTCCTATTGTTGCCATGTGGCTACTACCACTGCAACTGCCCAGCCATACTGGCGAGATATCACTTGGCTACATACTGTTTAATATTTCTATACTGTACGTCTAGTGCCAGTGTTACCATTGCTTGCCCTACACTGCCAGGGATCTCCTTGTGTGATCTGTCTGTCCTTCCATGTGCTCTTTTCTCATATTAAACTCATCAGTTAAAGGGAATCTGTCAGTAGGATAAACTCTGCTAAGCCATCTGTATGTCACGAGTGTGGCACGGCCTGATGTGATCTTGAACTGTTCTGGGATTAGAAGGTCACAGTGCATTGTGGATCGCAGATTTACTTTAGTGCCAGTGTGGCGCCCCTAAGGCTTCAGTCACCACAGAGTATTGCATCTGTCTTAAGGTGTAAAGGGTGCTTTACATGCTGCGACATTGCTAGCGATCTCGTTAGCGATGTGACACGCTAGATCGCAGATGCAATCTGGCATGTCACATCGCTAATGAGATCGCTAGCGATGTCGCAGCGTGTAAAGCACCCTTAATGGTTATCCCGGGTAAGAGGAGGTTAATATGCTGGTGCTTGGTGCTTACACAATACACTTACATAAACACCCAGTTAGTGAGGCAGCACTTACATTACTCTGGAAGCCAGGCTGGGAAATTCCCGGGCAGAATGAGTCATCAAAAAGTTTGGGGGCTACCTGGGAAGGGAGTGAGCACACTTAGTTTCACTTTAGAAGAGTTTTTACCTCAGAACAGTTTGGACACAGAAGAGAGCAGACAGCCTTAGGAGAGCAGCGTTTAGCAGGAAGGCTGGAGGAATTGCTCCCAGGACCAGGGGCCATGACACCGCACTGAGTTTGCACATGAGAGACTGGGAGAAGCAGGAGATGACCAAGTGCAGCTGTTAGAAAGAGGAGAAACTTGGTAGCTGGAGGGTGAGCCCCCAACAGCCCCTTTGGGATCGGCACCAGTCAGGGTGCAGAACCCTTGGTTAGGGGAACCCGTATGGACTCTAACAAATCTGCAAGGAAAAGAGATTGCACGTCCCATTGCCCACCACCAAATGTCCCGGGGCACCACAGCAGATAGAGACCGGAGCCATGGCCACGGTCGGGTCCATAACAAGTTTCGCGCTGCCTGCGTATGGGATGGCAACTAAAGCCAAGGACACTGGTGTCCCCAAGTAGCTTCACACCACGGGGATCCACACTACAAGGTGCAAGGAAGAAGGTCTCACATGCTTCACAACACCTTTGGTGACGTCTGCTTCTTCCGGGATCGGCTGTGGCCCATCACGGCAATGACTGGTACTCTGTGGATGCAGCACATGAGTAACAACACCTGGAACCGCAGCCCCTGTGTGGGACTCTGATTTGTCGGCGCCGCCGTTCCACGCTTCGGCGCCAACGGCCCTTCCCTCGTCACCACCGTCTTCTCTAGGGCTCGCTCCACCTGTGGGGAACTGGACTATCTGAGCTGCGGTAACTTCAGCCCTGGAGGAGAGCAACATTTCACAGTGGCAGCTAATCCCTGGCAACACACCAAAGGTGGCGCTGCAAAGCAAACCCCCATTCCCACCTTTTTGACTCTCTCTTTGCCTGTAGACGATGGGGCCACAGAGCCAGGTCAGGCCATTCATATCAACCCCACAATACCACTGTCCCAGTGACGAGTTATGCCCTGCAGGTCCCGTGGGGTGCTACACCAGCTCATCATTTACGCTTGGAGCAGATTTAATTTCATCTGGCAATGAAGGACTTAGGGTTCAGTTCTATCTTACAGTGTTCTAATAGATAGTTGTAACCTAAGCTGCAGTCACTCCTTTCTGTTTTAAGTATTCGCTCCTCACTTCTCCATAGGCCGACTATAGCTCAAGCCTATGCTGACCAGGCTGAAGGAGCTCAATGCTACATATCTGGGGTGTCGATTCTATTACTGCTGTAAAGGTCCTTGGTATAGAAACCTAGGAGTTTTTGCTGATAGGGTTTTTCCTACCCATTTGTTTTACCTACCGTGTGTTGCTTTACTGTATTAGCGAGACTAGGGTCTCGCTGGCCTTGACCAGCTAGGGTGAGTTTAGGGTCAGCAAGGTCCTTGGCATGTGATCGGCGAATGGGGGGAAAGACCCATCTAGGGATGCTAGGGAGTACAGGGTTTAGTTTAGGTGAGTGCTAGAAGTTGACCCTGCTCCCCTCTCCCTAGTGTGAGGGTCCTTCATTGTATTATTTTCCTGGTGTAACCTATGTATTGTGTCACTCACCGAGGGTCCACTCCTGTTCCTGCAGTGTCTTGCTGTACCGCCCCAGCGTCAGCTGCTGCTTGGATCCGGATCCGCGGTGGCTCGAGGGGTCTCCGGACCTGGGAGGGGTCGCGTGGTCACTCAAAATAAAAGGGGGGTATTTACAGGGGATTTTTTGTTTAGAGTTTGTGACGCCACCCACGGTGTGTGGTAAGGTGGAGTACCACCACTACTGTTGGGAGTGCCCGGTGGCAGTGGAATGGCAGCTAGGTGTTTAACCCCTCCGTGGGTAGGGGGATAATGTCCCGGGACTCAGAAATGGTGCGAGGGAGATGCTGTTGGAGAGGAAAGGGTCACTGCGTACTCACTCAGTCCAATAACGCTGACACCAACAACTTGTAAATCGAAATTCTGAGCACCGCTGCAGCAAGGAGGAAGCATGCCTGGATCAAGTGCCCGATGGTGTTGCTTATTAGCCTGTGACCTTTCCCTTGGCACCTTCTTTACTGGTTGGCCCCTGTAGTATAGAACTAGTCGGGTCCCGCTCACCCGTATGGCTAACGGAGTGAGCTTGCTCTCAGGGTTCACGCTTGGGATTTTCTGGACTATGTATTGGAAAAGTCCTATCCCCCTCGTTGCGCTAGTACCTCAATTTTGGAGTGGGTGGAGAACGAATCTTGAAAACTTCGCCCTCGTCGGGTAAATTACCAGGACACTTGAATCTACTTCCCGGCCTAGGGTCCACGTACCCCGTCATGCCCTGGCCCCTGCCTGGAGATGGCTCAAGGCTGCCGGCTGCCCTCCTCGGCAGTTTCATGCCTCTTGACATGATCCCCTGCAACCGGGGTTCCAGCTCCTACCAGGCCCAGACCAACGTCTGCCATCTAGTAACTCCACTTGAGAGTCACCACACGACTGACTTACTCCTGACACTCCTGACCTTCCCAAACCAACCTCCCAAGTAGGCAGCCCTATTCCGTTCAGGCTACCCATTGGTGTGTCTGGTGGGTGTGGTGCAGAGTATTTCTAGGATTTTAATTAGCTTGTTCTTAGCAACACCAAAGGCCCGGGACCCGTAACCAAGGAGGAGATGGATATCATGCAGAAGGGCAGATTGCACAATATCCTGTGATGACCTGATAGGCCAGATCATCACATTGCCACTCACCAGGAATCCTCCCATGACAAGGCAAGAAACTTGAAGTCACATTGTGACATTATATGGGCATGTAGGTCATGGGAAGATGAAAACAATGATAGCTTGATATCTGTGCTCAGATATTTTATTCCAGAGATATCCATGTTTTTCTGCTATATAAATGAGTTGTTTAAGTATATAGGTTTGGACACTGATGTGCATGAAAATCTGCTTCTGGAGCTTATTTTAAATAAAAAGGGAAGTCACCATTGTGAAACGTGTAGCGGACACAGCAGTGCGCTGCCATGTTGGCGTCCTCAGGCATAAATGAAATCCCACATGTGCAGATCTAACAAGGCATCTTGCAAGCTCAATGTTTTTACTATCACTGACATAGGCACAGAGGGTTGGGAGGGAATATGGATGCATATTTACTTAAAGTTACATATGCAGAATTATCTGGCACACGATTGTACTTGTTGGAGTTTACAGCAAGAAAACAAAAGAAGTTATAGCAATAAAATTTACATATTCTGAAAGGGCAGCCCAAACACTTTTTTAGGATACGAATACTACCCTACTAAAAATTACCTGACATATTCCCTAAAAACAACTCTATGAGATCAGACCAAGACTGTTGTTCCTGCGTAATTCAGGCAAAGGAACATTTCAGCATGTATGGATAAGAGGAGCATTGCTTGAGGTTATGTTACTTATACTGGTTGATTACTGTCACATTAACTTATTGTGTTTTTTCCTTCTTTGGATTTAATAATGAGCAATATGTGTGGCGCCCCTGAGACTTCAGTCGCCACGGAAGTACTGTACCTCATCCAGAGGTGTGGTATTCGATCCTGGAAAAGGAGGAGGTCACAACAGATTTACACAAAAGCACAGCACCCAGGCTCAGAAACACCTCATCAGACATGGCAAGGGCATGATTATGTGGATTATGTGGCGCCCTGGACTAGCCAGGTCGTCACAGGTAACACACACACACCCCCCCACCCCCATTAGACAGTAACATTAGCCAAATATAAAATCCTTGTTGCCTCCCTCCAGGGTCTGATGTCCACACCGGGTGGGGCGGAACCAAGAGGTTGGCCCCCACCCACCAAGGAGTTCACAGGCCTGGAGGCGGGAAAAGGGCAGTGAGAAGTTGGAGTTCAGTGGAGGAGGTTGAAGTGAGAGGAGCAAAGTGGAGAGTGTCTGGGTTTGTGGCCCAGGCACTGACAACAAGGTTGGCAGACGGTGGTGGCCGTCTGCAGGAGTGGTGAATCGACGCGGAACCGTAGGACCGGGGTCGGGTGTTGGCCCGCCGGTACTGACCGGGAAGCGAAGTGAAGCCAGCACACACAGGCAGGGCCATCGGACCCCGACTAGGCTTGGAGTCGCCGTCAACAGTCAAATCTGAGTGTGACAGGAACCCCAGGGGTTTCCTAACAGCCAAAGACCTGTTAGAAGGCAACCGTCTGCACCGTGAGGGTATACAGCTACCGCCTAAGGCTAGAGACCCAAGGGCCAGTGCCTGCGGGCAAACGGGCTCCTCCGGCATCCATACACCGGGGAGCGGACTACCGTTGGGGATCCATCGTAGTCAAATCACAAAGGTGTACACAAAGTACACAAAGGTGCGGGAAAGACAGCCGCCATCACCTGTCCGGGGAGAGACACTGCAGCCAGCTGCGGGATCCGTCCATCCAGCCGTTTGGTTTACCGACGACTTTGTGCATCTCTTGCTGAGTGAGTACACCCGTGCCATCCGGCACCGCGCCGCGCTGCCCCTGCAACCCTGCACCTCACCGACCCTGCCTCCCCGTCACACCACCGGGCCCCGGGACCACCGACCTCTACCCACGGAGGGGGAAAACAACATCCCAGCTGCTCCCCACCATCGCTCCCGGGATCCCCATCACCAGCAGCGGTGGTGCCCATCTTCACCACAACCCGTGGGTGGCGTCACGAACTAAATCCCCCAAACTAACCACCCTTTCACTCACGGGCGAGGAGCGCCGCTCGAGTCCCCGTATCCGGCCCACCGCTCGAGCCACCGAGCAGCAGCCGCAGCAGCGCCGGACCCGAGCGTTAGCGAGCGCGCAGCAGCGGCGTCTTCCCTACCTGCGACAATTATACCCAAAATCAGGCTGAGGGGGGTGGAGTCTTAGGAATGGGAACACAATAGAACAAGTGGGAACACAGTGTGAAGTGTGAAGTTAGTCAGTTGGAGCAGTGAAGGAGCAAATACCTGTGGCCTGGAGCTGGTGCAGCTCGCCCAGACAGAAAGGGTCCTAGAGACCATGGGAGTTAACCTTTCGTGGCCTTGTTCTACATATATCTACAGGTGGAAGGACTAGGTCGCAACATGGGGACTGGTCCCTTGGCTAGAGGAGAGAAGCCTACGTACTCCATTAGCAAAACCAGCGGCTGAGGTGACTTCAAGCACCACAGCCACATCCGCACACAAATTCGCTGGAAGGTGACCCAGGCATAGAGCTTCACGCCACCCAATAGGGTCCACGGGCACTGGCACAGGGTTCAGTCAGCGAGGGTGCAAGGCAGGAGGGCAAAGCAAGAGCAGGAAGATGACCAGGGAAGGTACACTTAAGAACGGTACACCGGACTCGACCTCTGAACTTCCCGGGATCGACTTGAACCCATTACAGTGGAACCCAGCACTCCAAAGGTAGTCACTGGCATGTCGTGTTACCCTGGAACCTGCTACAGTGAGCAAAAACCTTGAGACTGCATCCCTGTGTCGTTCCGTTATTCGTCTGTGCCTGCCATCATAGACTACTACTACCACCCCCATCTGACCTGTGGAGAGCTATACCATCTAAGCTGTGTCACCATCTGCCCCTGGGAGCCCCACCCCGCAGCGGCGGCACCCAACTTGCCGCATACAACAGGTGGCATCACAAATAAACTGTCATCATCCCCTTTATATTTAAATGATACCGCCGGGGTCACGGAGCTGGGTCACACCACGACGGTGCCCCAGAGCCAGAACCTCCACCCGGTATCGAGTCACTCCACGGCTCTGGGCCGGGCGTGTCATATGCATGGGCTCCTTTTGATATAATACATTTGAAAAACACAGGCACCACCATAAAATAATTAAAGTTAGGTGACAGAGACCCTAATTTCAGTGATGTGTCACTTTCTGAGCTGTTTGCTGTCATTTTGATAAAATCAATGTTTTCTCTGCTGCAGATCTAGCAGTTATACAGAGCTCATGAATATTCTGGACTACCTGGCAGCACGCCAAGTAGTCCTGTAATGATAATCTGCTGCTGATTAATCAGTGATTTTATCAAAGCTACACTAAGTAGCCCAGTAAGTGACACACCGCTGGAATCAGGATCTAAACCCCTACGTTATGCTGATCTTAAGGGTGCTTTACACACTGCGATATCGCTAGCGATAGCTAGCGATGTCGTGCGCGATAGCACCCACCCCCATCGTTGGTGCGATATGTGGTGATCGCTGCCATAGCGAATATTATCGCTACGGCAGCGTCACACGCACATACCTGTTTGGCGACGTCTCTGTTGATGCCGAACAATCCCTCCTTCAAGGGAGAGGTGCGTTCGACGTAACAACGACATCACAAAACGGCCGTCCAATAGAAGAGGAGGGGAGGAGATGAGCGGCTGGAACATGCCGCCCACCTTCTTTCCTCATTGCCGGTGGACGCAGGTAAGGAGATGTTCGTCGCTCCTGCGGTGTCACACATAGCAATGTGTGATGCCGCAGGAACGACAACAACCTCGCTACTGACCAGACGACGATTTTTGGTAAATGAACGACGTCTCACAGACCAAAGATTTTTGCCTCTTTTGCGATCGTTTAAGGTCGCTCCTACGTGCCACACACTGCGATGTCGCTAGCTACACCGGATGTGCATCACAAACACCGTGACCCCGACGATATATCATTAGCGATGTCACAGCGTGTAAATGGCCCTTTAGATTAGGTGGCAAAATCCATGTGACAGATTCCCTTTAATAATAATTAAAAAGAACTACTAGATCATTAAAGGGGAATTTATTACAAATAGGGTATTTACAATGGTTTACATAAGGGAAAGCTAACTAAGGGAAAAGAGTACAAGGAAAGTAAAAAGGTAGTAGGAGAGGCTGGTGGAAGATGGGAAGAGCCTACGTATATTGTTGTGCTACCTTCATATCAGCTAGTCAAACATAGCTGGCACATTGATGATCCCTGTAACACCTCCACATGATAGTGTACCGCCCCCGCGTCAGCGGCCGAGCTGCTCGGATTTGGAACCGTGGTGGGTCAAGAGGTCTCTGGACCCAGGGGTTCACGCGGTCACTCGAGTTTGAAAAGGGGGGTATGTAACAGGGGAGTTAGAAGTTCGTGATGCCACTCACGGTGCGTGGTAAGATGGAGTACCACCGCTGCTGTTGGTGGGGGAGGCCGGTGGCGGTGGTATGGCAGCAAGGTGTTTAACCCCTCCGCTGGTAGGGGATTAGTGCCCCGGGGCCCGGTGGTTGTGCAGGGGGGGTGCCATTGGAAAAAGGGAGGGTCACTGCATACTCACTCAGTCCAAGAGTACTGACACCGACAGCTTGTAAACCAGAGTTCTGAGCACCACTGTATCAAGGAGGGAGCACGCTTGGATCCGTGCCCTTGGTGTTGCTTGTTAGCCTGTGGCCTTTTCCGTGGCACCTTCTCACTTGTTGGACCCTATAGTCTGGAACTAATCAGGTCCCACTCACCCGTATGGCTAACGGAGTGAGCTTGCTCTCCGGGATCACGCTTGGGATTTTCTAGACTGTGTTTGGGAAAGTCCTATCCCATCGGTTCGCTAGTACCCCGATTGTGGAGCGGGTGAGGGATGAATCTTGAAGACTTCACCCCCGTCGGGTAAATTACCAGGACGCTTGAAGCTACTTCCTAGCTTAGGGTCCACGTACCCCGTTGTGCCCTGGCCCCTGCCCGGAGATGGCTCAAGGCCACCAGCTGCCCTCCTTAGCAAGTCCGTGCCCCTTGACATGATCCCCTGCAAACGGGGTTCCAGCTCCTACCAGGCCCAGACCAACGTCTGCCACCTAGGATTCCACTAGAAGCCCAGCTCCTCACCCTTCACTCTCCATTTCACAACTCCTCTCACTTTTTCACTTTTTCCTATCAACCCCCCAAGTGGGCGGCCCTATTCCCTTCAGACCCCCCAATGGTGTGTCTGGTGGGTATGGTGTAAAGTGTTCCTAGGGTTTTGACTGGCTCTGATCTTAGCAACACCAAAGAACAGGGATCCGTAACCAAGGAGGATGTGGATACTGTGCAGAAGGGCAGATTGCACAATACCCTGATAGGCCAGGGCGTCACAATCGTACCATCCACTCAGGTCACAGTCTTTGTGTGCTCTAGTAATATGCACAACATTGCTGATGTCGACACTTGGGTCCAGAATTAGAGGGTCAAGGATCTTTACAAACGTGATTTTAGGGGTCTTCATTTTCCTACAAATGGAGTCTTTGCATATAGGAAACGTTTTGTGCCAAAGGCCTGAGGAGATGTTTAAACTACATTTGGGCCATATATGAAATGTCTATCTCAAGAACAATGGTTTACATTCCAAACACCACAGGGGTTGTGTACAGATATACATTAGAAGAGCCCAGAGACAAGATATCCATCTCAACAGAACAAAGTGAAATACACCACAGTACACACAATTGCCTTTCTGCCTCATAGGTTTTATGACCCCCTAGCAGCACATAGTCTATCTCTTTGAGTTCATGGATCAGTTTGTGAGTTCAGTGATTCATATTACACATATTCTAAATATTGTTCATGCTAGCTTCCTTAAAATCTGATACATAAAGCTGAGTGTATGTATGTGTGTATGTGTGTACTGTATGTATGTCCGCTAAAGGAATCCGCACCGTCACATTTATAATCATGAAATTTTGCACAGACGCCTCATGTGACTCAGGGAATATCTTAGACTATATTTTAATGGGAAAATGTAACCCTGTGCTTTAAAGTTACTCTCCAAAAAAACCTGCCTCCATTAAAGTCAATGGAGATGCGAGCTACAAGTTATTAATAGCAGCTGTGATTGGTTGCTATAGGAACAAAATAAATTGTTAGTATAAGAAGCCGATGTGTGAGGTAATAAGATGTTGGTAGAGACAGAAAGACATAGGCACAGACAGAGTAAGAGGCAGACAGTGAAAGAGACAGACAGAAACAGACAAGGAAAGAGACAGAGAGAAAGAGAGAGAGAGAGACAGACAGTCAAAGAGACAGACAGAGGCAGATAGACAGGGAAAGAGACAGAGAGAAAGAGACAGACAGGGAAAGAGACAGGCAGACAGGAAAAGAGATGCACAGAGACAGACAGAGATAGACAGGGAAAGAGACAGACAGACAAAGAGACAGACAGGGAAAGAGACAGACAGGGAAAGAGACAGAGACAGGGAAAGAGACAGAGACAAGGAAAAAGACTGGGAAAGAGAAAGAGAAAGGGAATGAGAAAGAGACAGATGGCGAAAGAGACAGACGGGGAACGAGACAGACAGGGAATGAGACAGACAGGGAAAGAGACAGACAGGGAAAGAGACAGACAGTGAAAGAGACAGAGCTCGAATGAGACAGACGGGAAAAGAGACAGATGGGGAAAGAGACAGATGGGAAAGAGACAGACAGAAAAAGAGACAGATGAGGAAAGAAACTGACATACAGACACAGAGATAGAGAGACAGACAGACACAAAGATAGAGAGAGACAGACAGACACAGAGATAGAGAGAGGCAGAAATACACAGACAGACACAGAGATAGAGAGAAAGACAGATACAGAGATAGAGAGAAAGACAGATACAGAGATAGAGAGACACAGGCAGACACAGAGATAGAGAGAGACAGGCAGACACAGAGATAGAGACACATACACAGAGAGATAGAAAGACAGACAGAGAGACTGACACAGAGAAAGAAAGAGAGATAGACACAGACAGATAGACATGGATAGAGACAGACATGGATAGTGACAGACACACAGACACAGAGACAGACAGAGACACACAGGGAAAGAGTCAGATAGAGAGACAGACACACATTGACAGACAGGGAAACAGGCAGACAGAGACAGACACACAGAGACAGACACAGGCTGGGCCACACGGAATGTGATGTTTTATCGCACTCCACTCGCACCGATTTTCTCGCCTTGTGGCTTAGGCCACACAGAGACAGACAGACAGATAGAAAGGCAGAGATAGACAGACAAACAGAGACAGACTGACAGAGGCAGACAGACAGACACAGACAGACAGACACAGACAGACAGAGACTGGGAGAGAGACAGAAAGACTGTTACTATCCCGGGCAACGCCGGGTACTACAGCTAGTAGTTTATATAATTTTCTTTTCTAAAAAAAATAGTTTAAAAGGTGTAGTCCGCAGAATAAAATAATACAAAATTGAAACTGTTCCAGCAACATTGGAGCTGCGTCTCCATGCACTAGTGCTCTGAATTTCTTCAGAGGAAAGTGTCAGCAAAATACTAGAGGCCGCTGATTGGCTGCAGCCAGTGTCGCACTGGCTACCGGAGGAACCTCCAGTGATACCAGTCCTGGCTGCGGTTACCTGCATTGAACTCCGGAGCTCTCACCTGAGCTCCGGAGTGCAGCCTGAACTGAACTCGGGGTTTGCAGGACTGAACTGCAAGCACCGACTGATTCCCCGGCGATATATAGCCAATCTTATTCTGACCGCAGAGCTCCTGTGACATTAACATTTCACACAAAGGCCAAGAGACCAGTTGCTTATAAAATTGAGTTGTCCAAATAATGGACAATGCCTCTAATATTCTTTTTCTGTTTATGAGATTGTAGACCAAATTTCTGAGGAAGAGATAGAGGGGTTACAGAAACACTTTGGACAAAATAAATTCTACAGAAATAACTGTCATAGCTATTAAAACTATTACAATATGAAAAAAATGATCTGCATATCCATGGGGAATGTATGTCTAATAAATTGTTTGTATTTCATGGAAAATCATCATATTAGAGCCATTTTATAAAACACATATTTCCATTGATGGTTTTTGCATAATTTAGGCCAAACAATCACTGAGAAGAATCTTAATCCTAATCTCTAATTATTCTCAATCAGAAGTATATTCATATCCATTATATATAATAATTAGTGATGAGCGAGTACTAAAAAGCTCGGGTGCTCGAGGCTCGGGCCGAGCATCCCAAGATACTCGTGTACTCGGCCCGAGCACCGAGCCCAATGTTATCCTATGGGAGACCCGAGTATTTTTGTGAAATGACCCCCGGCAGCATGTAGAAACCCTAAAAATGTCACAAAAGTCTCAGAAGAGTGCTCAAATGACATGGCAACAGCATGGGGAAGACCCCTTGAAGCATTTATCACTCAAAAGTCACAGCTGTGAACAATTTTGTCCGCGTTTTACGCCATTTTTATGGATTCACCAGAAAACCTTAAAAAATAACACCAAAATGAATTTTCATGGCGGAAATGTTAAGGGCACATAACCAATAGTGAGATAGAGCTGGTGTATGTTACTTTTTGAGATTAATACATGAAAGATTTTACGTAAAACATTGTGTGGCACTCCGATGTCCCTGAGAAGAGACGTACATAAAGGCCTCTTGAGTCTAATGTGCCCATTTTGAGGAAGTGAGTCTTTGTAGTATTTTCCTTTGCCAGGGCAGTCCAAAATTGTGAGGTTCACCAATGCCCCTGCATACAGACGTGCATGAGGGCCTGTAAACCTGAAGTGCCCATTGTAAGGAAGTGGGTCTATTGTAGTATAGCCCTTTGGCAGGGCAGCCAAAAATTGGGAGGCTCCACGTTGTCCCTGGATAGAGACGTGCATGAGGGCCTCAAAACATTAAGTGTCTATTGTCAGGAAGTGGGTGTATTATAGTATAGCCCTTAGGCAGGGCGGCCAAAAATTGGGAGGCTCCACGTTGTCCCTGGATAGAGACGTGCATGAGGACCTCAAAACATTAAGTGTCCATTGTCAGGAAGTGGGTTTATTATAGTATAGCCCTTAGGCAGGGCAGCCAAAAATTGGGAGGCTCCACGTTGTCCCTGGATAGAGACGTGCATGAGGGCCTCAAAACATTGTTCCCATTGCAAAGGAGCGGGTCTCCTGTCGTTGTAATGTCCATTCTGCAAAGAATGGGCGAAAAAATTTACCACTGGGGGTATACCTGAAACAAAGGCCTAACTATTGTAACGGTCATCATGGTGGCGCATGAGGAGAAGGAGGAGCAGTCCAGCGATTATCCAAAGTCCAGAAGTGTGTACCCATGCGTGAGTGGAGGTACATGGCAAATTCCCGTTCCAAACTTTAAATTCCGCTCTCATTTGCTGGTGGTGTGGTGAAGTCTGGCCCAATCCAACCCTTGTTCATCTTGATCAGAGTCAGCCTGTCAGCATTTTCAGTTGACAGGCGGGTGCGTTTATCTGTAATGATTCCACCTGCGGCACTAAAAACACGCTCTGACAAAACGCTAGCGGCAGGGCAGGCCAGGACTTCCAAGGCGTAGAGAGCCAATTCATGCCACGTGTCCACCTTGGATACCCAATAATTGTAAGGCACAGAGGAATGTCGGAGTACAGTTGTTCGATCTGCAAGGTACTCCTTGAGCATCTGGGCAAACTTAGGATTTCTTGTGGCACTACCCCGCACCTCAGGGGCTGTGGTACGTGACGGGCTGAGAAAACTGTCCCACATCTTAAAGACTGTTCCCCTACCTCTGGCGGATTGGACTTGTGCCCCTCTCGGCTGTACGCCTTGGTTGTCCATGGATTCCTGACCTATGCCGCTAGCGTTTTGTGAGGGGAATGCTTTGCTTACTTCCGTGACTATGGCCTTCCGGAACTGCTGCATTTTGGTTGACCTCTCCGCCTCGGGAATAAGAGACATAAAGTTCTCCTTGTAGCGTGGGTCTAACAGTGTTACCAACCAGTAATGATTGTCGGCCAAGATGTTCTTAACGCGAGGGTCACGAGACAGGCAGCTTACCATAAAGTCAGCCATGTGCGCCAGACTCTTAACAGCCAGGACTTCAGTAGCCTGACCAACACGATGACTGAACATGCCGTCCTCCTCCTCCTCCTCCTCCTCCTCATCTACCCTGTCCTCTGGCCAGCTACGCTGAACCGAGGATATGACTGGTGTGCATGTCATATCCTCAATTTGGCCGGAGAGTTGCTCCATGTCTTCATCCTCCTCCTCGTCATAGTCCTCCACTGCACGTTGTGATGAGACGAGGCTGGGCTGTGTGTTATCACCCACACCCACTACTGTTTCTTGCTGCAACTCATCGCGCTCCGCCTGCAATGCATCATGTTTGTTTTTGAGCAGAGACCGTTTTAGAAGGCAGAGTAGCGGTATGGTGACGCTAATAATGGCGTCATCACCACTCACCATCTTGGTGGAGTCCTCAAAGTTTTGGAGGATGGTACATAGGTCGGACATCCATCTCCACTCCTCAGGTGTTATGTGTGGAGTTTGACCCATTTCCCGACGGCTTAGGTGATGCAGGTACTCAACAACTGCCCTCTTCTGCTCACATATCCTGACCAACATGTGCAGAGTTGAATTCCAACGCGTGGGGACATCACACACCAGTCTGTGAGCCGGAAGATGCAAACGGCTCTGAAAGCCGGCAAGGCCGGCTGAAGCAGTAGGTGACTTTCGAAAATGTGCAGACAGGCGGCGAACTTTTACCAGCAGATCAGACAGCTCTGGGTATGACTTTAGAAACCGCTGAACCACGAGGTTGAGCACATGGGCCACGCATGGAACATGTGTCAGCTGGCCTCACCTCAAAGCCGCCACCAGGTTCCGGCCATTGTCACACACGACCTTTCCTGGCTTTAGGTTCAGAGGTGTGAGCCAGTGATCTGCCTGCTGTTTCAGAGCTGTCCACACCTCTTCTGCATTGTGGGGTTTGTCACCTATGCAGATTAGCTTCAGCACAGCCTGTTGCCGCTTCGCCGAGGCAGTGCTGCAGTGCTTCCAGCTTGGGACTGGTGTGGAGGGTAAAGTGGATGAGGATGCGCAGGAGGAGGAGGAGGCTGAAGAGCATGACATTCCGGAGCTGTAGAGTGTGGGTGAAACCCTGACTGAGGTAGGGCCTGCAAACCTTGGTGTGGGAAGGACGTGTTCCGTCCCTCGCTCAGACTGGGTCCCAGCTTCCACAATATTAACCCAGTGTGCCGTCAACGAGATGTAGCGGCCTTGCCCACAAGCACTTGTCCACGTGTCTGTGGTTAGGTGGACTTTGGGTGAAACAGCGTTGTTCAGGGCACGTGTAATGTTTTGTGACACGTGGTTATGCAACGCGGGGACGGCACACCGGGAGAAATAGTGGCGGCTGGGGACCGAGTAACGTGGGACAGCTGCCGCCATCAGGTCGCGGAATGCTTCTGTCTCCACCAGCCTAAAAGGCAACATTTCCAGCGCAAGCAGTCGCGAAATGTTAGCATTTAGAACTGTGGCATGTGGGGCGTTGGCAGTGTATTTGCGCCTGTGTTCAAAGGTTTGCTGAATGGATAACTGAACGCTGGGCTGGGACAAGGACGTGCTTGATGATGGTGTTATTTCTGCGTAGGCCTCCAAAAGAGAGCCTCAGCACCACCAATGAATAATATAAAAACCACTGTGCCACGTATCTAACAAAACATTGGAACAACAATTGATACAAAAAGGCACCAGGGTTCAGGATGATAAATAACAACTTGGCATGGACCTTGATTAGTGCGAATGATATAAATTTTATTATACATGGGGTGAAAAAATACTCACATTTAAAATCATTTAAAAACATACATACAAAATACTGTTTCCTGCATGGTTCAAACCTGGCACATGTTCAATAATTCAAGGTAAACATATATAATCCAAGATGGAGAATGGACTCTGTCCCCTAGGGAACTCTAAGTACTCTATATATGCATCCCATATACAATCAAGTGTGCCTGCATTGCACCTACTGGTTTTGAAAAGCCCGAAGACTACCACCAAGTAATATAAATCACAGCTGAAATAGCCAGATTTAAGTCTAAATAACGACTATACAGGATTACCCAGGCAGCAATGCAAGGTGCAGGAAACTCAGTACAGGACCCGACGCGTTGCGCCAGTCAAGCTGGCTTCATCAGGAGAATATGATCCTGATGAAGCCAGCTTGACTGGCGCAACGCGTTGGGTCCTGTACTGAGTTTCCTGCACCTTGCATTGCTGCCTGGGTAATCCTGTATAGTCGTTATTTAGACTTAAATCTGGCTATTTCAGCTGTGATTTATATTACTTGGTGGTAGTCTTCGGGCTTTTCAAAACCAGTAGGTGCAATGCAGGCACACTTGATTGTATATGGGATGCATATATAGAGTACTTAGAGTTCCCTAGGGGACAGAGTCCATTCTCCATCTTGGATTATATATGTTTACCCTGAATTATTGAACATGTGCCAGGTTTGAACCATGCAGGAAACAGTATTTTGTATGTCTGTTTTTAAATGATTTTAAATGTGAGTATTTTTTCACCCCATGTATAATAAAATTTATATCATTCGCACTAATCAAGGTCCATGCCAAGTTGTTATTTATCATCCTGAACCCTGGTGCCTTTTTGTATTTCTGCGTAGGCAACTGCAGGTGCAGGACCGGAGGAGGCTTGTTCGCAGGCAGCATGGACAGGGGATTGGCTCGCATGCACAACCAGCGAAGACGTAGCAGTGACATCAGCAAGCACTGCTCCTCGACTCTGTTGTACTTCCCACAAAGTCGGGTGCTTGGCTGACATGTGCCTGATCATGCTGGTGGTGGTCAGGCTGCTAGTTTTGGTACCCCTGCTGATGCTGGCACGGCAGGTGTTGCAAATGGCCTTTTTAGAATCATCTGGAGCCAACTTAAAAAACTGCCAGACTCGGGAAGACCTAACATTTGTACAGGCACCTTGTGTCGTGTTGTTGTTCCGGGGAACGGTTGCCTGACTTCTGCCTGGAGCCACCACCCTGAGCGACTAGATGTGGCCCTTTGTTGTGGCAAAATTAGAGCTTGCCCACGACCTCGGCCTCTGCCTGCACCACCATCACGTCCACTTCCTTGTTCCTTGCCAACGCCCTTGCGCATTTTGCAATGCTGTGCTGACGTGTATTCACTAGACTTGTGCGTTATATCCAAGTTTGTGCAAATCGTGCACCTGTACGCTGCCACCGACAGGCACACACGTGCGGTTTTTAAATGCAAGCACGGACGCACTAAGAACCTAACAGGTTTTTAGGAGCGACAATTACTGAGAAGTCTGACATTATCTGGACTGTTTTAGACTGTGTACACCAGCCCCAGATATGATGAAGGCTGGTATACGGTCACCACTAGGAATGGCTATATACCCTGCCTGCCTGCCTGCCTGCATGTATACTGCTACAATAGTCCTGACAAGGACTCTTCTGGTCACTAGCCTGTATTCCGACCTGGCTATACCCTGCCTGTATATAGCAACAATAGTCCTGAGAAGGACTCTGCTACTGTACTCCGACCTGGCTATTCCCTGCCTGCCTGTATACAACTTATTGTATGTCCTGAGAAGGACTTCTGGTCACACTGTTTGCAGCCCTGCTCCGGAACTAACTATAAAGGGCCGCAAACCTTTCCCTGAAGCAGCAACCCTCTCCCTGCACTGACTGTCTGGATGGCTGTGAGCAGAGCACAGCGCGCCCGCCGGTATAAAGGCTCGGTCACGCTGTGCGGGCCGGCCAATCACTGCAATGCCACAACTAACAGGGCTGTGGCATTGCAGTGGTCTTCCAGCCAATCCCTGCATGAGCAAGCATTGTTGACCTTAGGGAGATCAACATATCCACTGCGGAGACACCATCACGTGTTTCTCAACGCAGTGATTCTAGAGCATTGCCCCCTGGGAAGTATGCAAATAAGAAAGCCGCGGAGACACCATCACGTGTTTCTCAACGCTGGCAGAAACTAGCCAGGTCTTTCACCGGGAAGGAACAACCACGGGAAGGGCAGTCTCCAGTCAAGGAGACCACCTATACCAACATGGTATCCATCCACAGACAGCCATTTCGGGGTATTTGCCGCTCATCAGTGTGGAGTAGGAATCTGGCTAGTGGGGGCAATGCCTAGTATAAGACTACTTAAGCAAGCATTGTTGACCTTAGGGAGATCAACATATCCACTGCGGAGACACCATCACGTGTTTCTCAACGCAGTGATTCTAGAGCATTGCCCCCTGGGAAGTATGCAAATAAGAAAGCCGCGGAGACACCATCACGTGTTTCTCAACGCTGGCAGAAACTAGCCAGGTCTTTCACCGGGAAGGAACAACCACGGGAAGGGCAGTCTCCAGTCAAGGAGACCACCTATACCAACATTGTATCCATCCACAGACAGCCGTTTCGGGGTATTTGCCCCTCATCAGTGTGGAGTAGGAATCTGGCTAGTGGGGGCAATGCCTAGTATAAGACTACTGTCTGTGGATGGATACCATGTTGGTA
This sequence comes from Anomaloglossus baeobatrachus, assembly GCF_048569485.1. Classification (NCBI taxonomy): domain Eukaryota; kingdom Metazoa; phylum Chordata; class Amphibia; order Anura; family Aromobatidae; genus Anomaloglossus; species Anomaloglossus baeobatrachus. The sequence goes on from NC_134354.1 coordinate 529,813,548, forward strand.
TAGGTGGTCTCCTTGACTGGAGACTGCCCTTCCCGTGGTTGTTCCTTCCCGGTGAAAGACCTGGCTAGTTTCTGCCAGCATTGAGAAACACGTGATGGTGTCTCCGCGGCTTTCTTATTTGCATACTTCCCAGGGGGCAATGCTCTAGAATCACTGCGTTGAGAAACACGTGATGGTGTCTCCGCAGTGGATATGTTGATCTCCCTAAGGTCAACAATGCTTGCTTAAGTAGTCTTATACTAGGCATTGCCCCCACTAGCCAGATTCCTACTCCACACTGATGAGGGGCAAATACCCCGAAACGGCTGTCTGTGGATGGATACCATGTTGGTATAGGTGGTCTCCTTGACTGGAGACTGCCCTTCCAGTGGTTGTTCCTTCCCGGTGAAAGACCTGGCTAGTTTCTGCCAGCGTTGAGAAACACGTGATGGTGTCTCCGCGGCTTTCTTATTTGCATACTTCCCAGGGGGCAATGCTCTAGAATCACTGCGTTGAGAAACACGTGATGGTGTCTCCGCAGTGGATATGTTGATCTCCCTAAGGTCAACAATGCTTGCTTAAGTAGTCTTATACTAGGCATTGCCCCCACTAGCCAGATTCCTACTCCACACTGATGAGGGGCAAATACCCCGAAACGGCTGTCTGTGGATGGATACCATGTTGGTATAGGTGGTCTCCTTGACTGGAGACTGCCCTTCCCGTGGTTGTTCCTTCCCGGTGAAAGACCTGGCTAGTTTCTGCCAGCGTTGAGAAACACGTGATGGTGTCTCCGCGGCTTTCTTATTTGCATACTTCCCAGGGGGCAATGCTCTAGAATCACTGCGTTGAGAAACACGTGATGGTGTCTCCGCAGTGGATATGTTGATCTCCCTAAGGTCAACAATGCTTGCTTAAGTAGTCTTATACTAGGCATTGCCCCCACTAGCCAGATTCCTACTCCACACTGATGAGGGGCAAATACCCCGAAACGGCTGTCTGTGGATGGATACCATGTTGGTATAGGTGGTCTCCTTGACTGGAGACTGCCCTTCCCGTGGTTGTTCCTTCCCGGTGAAAGACCTGGCTAGTTTCTGCCAGCGTTGAGAAACACGTGATGGTGTCTCCGCGGCTTTCTTATTTGCATACTTCCCAGGGGGCAATGCTCTAGAATCACTGCGTTGAGAAACACGTGATGGTGTCTCCGCAGTGGATATGTTGATCTCCCTAAGGTCAACAATGCTTGCTTAAGTAGTCTTATACTAGGCATTGCCCCCACTAGCCAGATTCCTACTCCACACTGATGAGGGGCAAATACCCCGAAACGGCTGTCTGTGGATGGATACCATGTTGGTATAGGTGGTCTCCTTGACTGGAGACTGCCCTTCCCGTGGTTGTTCCTTCCCGGTGAAAGACCTGGCTAGTTTCTGCCAGCGTTGAGAAACACGTGATGGTGTCTCCGCGGCTTTCTTATTTGCATAATCCCTGCATGAGGGCTGGCTCTCAAAAGAGCGCCAACATGCAGGGATGGAGACCACGAGTACAGCACGAGTATCGCGAGATTACTCGGTCCCCGCCGAGTAGCCCGAGTACAGTGATACTCGTGCGAGTACCGAGTAGTAACAAGCATACTCGCTCATCACTAATAATAATGTGTCTTTGGCTTGGATGTGTGTAGCAACTGAATAAGCTACAAGTGTGACACTGATAAAGTCTGAACAGCCTGCTATTAAAAACTGACTGCAAAGAGGGATTGATTAACACTAGAGCTGATGGAACAGCCAATAATCCGGGGCCGGCGGTTCACTAACAGTTTTAAAAAAGAATCCGATCCGGAATTCGGTGCCCATATAAGTCAATGGGGACCGGAATCCGGAGGGTAAAAACATTTGTGGAGGTGCTAGGGGGCTAGGAGCGAGCTCGGCATACTCACCGAGGCGTTGTCATGGCGGCACACTCCTTCTGGGTTACGCTGTTACCTTCCGGAGCCGACAATTCAATATTCATTGTCTTCCCCGCCCACCGGGGCATGTTGGTTGCAGCTAGACACGCCCCCACCCTGAGTGTCAGCGTGTCAGCTAACTGCAACTAATCACAGGCGGCAGGATGGCCAGTGGGCGGGGAAAGCAGTGTGTCCGTCGCAAGTGTGACTCCGGCTTTTTTTTTTCAATATTATTAAACAAATAATTAAACAACCCGATGTGCGTTCCCCCCTAATTTTCATCCCCAGCCATGGTAATGCCGGCCAGGGGCTGGTATTTCAGCCCGTAGCCACCCGGTATAGTTGCATGTATTACATGCGGCTATACAAGTACATTACTGGCTCTTTCCGGCGGCGTGATGTGGTGCCAGTCAGGGTAATAGGTTTGTGATCGCACGGGCGTCTGTGAGACACCTGCATCACAAACCTGCAAATGAATGTAAATAAACACACAGAGAAATCCTTTATTTACAATAAAGTACAAACACAGCCTCGTTCACCATTTTATTACCCCAACACCCTCCGGCATAATCCATGTGTCCCAAAACGACATATCAGGCTCTGCTACATCTCACAGCTAGCAGCCGTAAAGCACGGCTACCCGCTCTGAGTGTAGACACTGACTGAGCGGCTATGACAGGCTGGGCTGTGATATTATCTCCGCAGCTTCAGCTCCTCCCCTCCTCAGTGCCGGCCGCAGCAGAGGTCTGCTCTCACTGACCTCAGTGGCAGGGTCGTACACTCGCATGACACTCGGCTCTGCCGTACTGCCAGCGTGAGCCGTGTGTCATGCGATGGGATCGCACCGATGAACGCGGAGACAGTGGAGGAGATGGGAAGAAAGTGCTCCCTCTATCTTCTCCGCTCCTGTGATGCGATTGCAAGATCGCATCACAGTCTCATGACCCTCGGCTGACACCCGCAGCAGAGGGTCATTTGCATATCGCTTACGACGCTGTCGCATCGGAAGCAGTGCGCAAGTGTACAAGAGCCTTCAGATCATCATCGGGTGATGCAATGTCAGACTCGTGCGGGTCTGACATGACATCACAAGGCACAGCCTGCCACTGTCTGAACATGAGCGTGCATGTACCTAGAAACACATGCACGCTCCTGTCAGATGTGTGTGCGGCTGTGCTGCGATGTCACACTTGTGGGAGTCCCACGCTGTGACTGCTGCCTAAGATAAACCGCATGCGTTTTCATTTCCAGCCATGATAACACCGGCTGGGGGCTGGTGTAGTCTCAGCCCGCAGCCGCCCGGTATAGCCGCATCTATTAGGTGTGGCCATTCCGGTGCGATATCGGCTCATCTTGATTGCCCTGGTGCTGTGGCAATCAAGGTAATAGCAGTGGTTAATAACAGTGCACGGCTGTTATTAAACCCCAGGTTTGTGATCGCACGGGCGTGTGTGAGATACCAGCATCACAAACCTGTAAATTACAGTAAATAAACAAGACACAGAGAAATCCTTTATTTGGAATAAATTACACACGCAGCCTCCTCCTTCACCACTTTATTATCCCAACACAGCCCTGCAGCTCCGGCGTAATCCACACGAGATCCAACAAAGACACATCCAGCTCTGCTACATGTCAGAGTGAGCAGCCATAGAGCACGTCTGCCCGCTCTGAGTGCAGCGTAGTACCGACCGCGATAAGCGATGACTGCATGGCAGAACTGTCACAGGCTGGGGGTGTGTCAGCCAGGAACCAATCACAGCTGAGAGGACAGCCGGTGGGCGGGGAAAACACGGAAAGCTGTGTGATTGTGTGCACAGCAGAGGAAGTGAAAGCGTGACCCGGAAGCAAGTGTGCCGCCATGACAGAGTCTCGGTAAGTATAAAACGCTAATTTATTTATTGTTTTTTTTCATTTTTAGTAATTGCCGATTCCGGATCGTGCAGCCGGAATCCCGCGCCCGGGTCCGGCCCGGGGATAGTGCTGAAACCGCGCGGATCCGGACGTTTACAGTCCGGGTCCGCTCAACACTAATTAACACCTCAACTATGCTGCATCGTGAAACCTGCATTGGGGGAGATACAGTATGTACTACCATGGCATGGCTATAGCGATCACTGTAACTGTGTCATATGATTAAGCTTAAGTGTCAAAAAGTATGTACATATGAAGAATACACTTTACTTAGGTAGACTGCTCACATATGTAGAGTCCATTTGGAACTATTAATCCTACCCCTAAGATTGTCCTTTAAATGTACTAATCTGTGCAATTTCACAATTATCTGTTTTTTGTATGTTTTGATTAATTTTTATGTATATTTAATAAAATAAAGCCCATTTAATTATAATATTGACCTCCTTAATTCCATTGGTTATAAAATGTTGGTTTGAAGCTCTAATATTGATTATTTTTAGAGATGGGGAATAGTCAGATACTCAGGTTCTAATTCTTCATGCTGAACTCTTTCTATCACAGCACAACAAATAAACACTTTTTGTCTGCTACTTGGCAAAAAACATGTGCGCTATACTAAATCGAATGCGCTGAATCCAAATCTGAAGTTAGTTTTTTTGTAGCACGTCAGGATATTAAGTTATTCCAATTTTTGTGAAAATTAAAATAAGCAATTAATAAAGATACAGAATCGTTATGTCCCACAGTTTCACAACATGTATTATCATTTTTATTGAAAAAGAAGTATAGGTAAATAAACCAAAAAACTTAAAAATCACTTATAGTAGCTTAAGAAATCGCCTTGAACTCAGCAGAGTACTTTTAAAAGTGCTTCAGGCACTTGCTTTTGCGCTTGTGAGTGGTCCTAGTGGCCCGTTGCAAAAACCAGCAGTAATCGCCCATCATGTTGGGGTTAAAGCGACCTGGGTATCTTTTTTCCATAGTAGAAATGTCCTGGTGGAATCTCTCACCATGTTCGTCACTGACATTACCCATATTTGGAGGAAAGAAGTCAAGATGTGAATGTAGGAAATGCATTTTCAATGATATTCGGGCACCATGCATTTCGTATGCTTGAAGCATATTGTCTATTAGTTCAGCATAGTTTTCTGCTCTTTCGTTTCCAAGGAAGTTTTGAACTACTAATATAAATGCATCCCATGCAGTTAGTTCAAGTGGGGTGAGTTCTTTCTTGAAGATTTCATCATGGATTAGTTGGTGGATTTCAGGACCAATAAAGATTCCTGCTTTGAGTTTGGCCTCAGTTTTCAATGCACTAAACTTTTCCTTCAGATACTTAAATCCATTCCCTTGACGATCCATTGCTACTACAAAATTTTTCATTAGTCCTAGTTTAATGTGAAGAGGTGGAAGATAAATTTTAAGTGGATCGACAAGTGATTCGTGTTGAACATTGTGCTTACCAATCTTATGTTCATCTCTATTGGGCCACCGTTTAATTTTATAATGGTTGTTGTCATCTCGACTATTCCATAGGCACAGAAAGCACATATGCTTAGTGTAACCTAACTGCAAACCAAGGACTAGTGCAACAACTTTGAGGTCAGCACAAATGTTCCATTGATGTTCTAAATATTTAATCAATTTCAGAATGATCTGCATAGAAGCATAGGTCTCTTTCATTCCAACCGCATGTGCAATGGGGACAGATGGCTTTTCATTGCCATTGTGCAACAGAACAGCTTTCAAGCTTGCTTTACTAGAGTCTATGAACAGTCTCCATTGATCTGGAAAATGTCTACAACCCAACTCTAGCATAAGCCCATTCCCATCAGTACAGAAGCAGACACCATTTTGCCTGAATAGGCGTATGGCCTTTTCTAAGTATAACTCAAAATCTGGACGTGCTGTGCAAATTCTGAGTTCATATTTGGAATCAGCATGTTCAAATTAGTAAAGAACACATGTTTTACCCTCAGTAGCAAAAACATTGTTGTGCTGTGTTATGTGTGTATTTGTACCGAATAATGAATCTAATGCAAGTCAATGAGAAACTCAAATAATTTTCTGGAGGGCCTTGGAAGTAGGTTTGGGAGGGCTGTAAAAATGCTCCAATGGATGGAAAAGTGCCTGAATGCATTTCTGAATCACGATTGCTGAGAATAATGTTGTCAGAGTATTATGGGAATTAAAGCAGGAGAATTACACTTACTGAGGTGAGGTCACTGAGGTCAGTAACAGCTCCAGCTGTCTGCCTTATCTTGGCTGGGTATCAAAATTGGGGGAGCACACAACATTTTTTGAAGTTATTTATTTAAATAATAAAAAAAACGCATGGGGTCCCTCGTATTTTGATACACAGCCAAGAAAACACACACAGCTGGGGGTTGCAGCCTGTAGCTTTCTGTTTTATCTTCTCTGGGTATCAAAATACGGGGGACCTCGTATAATTTTTTCTAATTATTTTTTTATCTTTCCATTCCATTTTGGAGACACAGACAGCTAGTGTGAAGGCAACCATTCACAGGCACCGGCACACAGGGTTGGCGGGGTAGGCAGCACTGCAACCAATCCCAGACACTGTTACAAAAGGTGAGCGGGGAAAGCAATGCATATTCATGAACTTTAATGATCGGACAAGGAAGCAGTGGGACAGCCACGGAGAAACTCAGTAAGTATAATTCTCCTGCAGTAATGCCAGTATCAATGATGGCTCCAGCATTGCTGTGATTGGTATGCAATCCCTGCATGTCTAGTGGATGAAAACCAAGCAACAAACATGTGGAGAGAGGACTCGAAACTCACGAGGTGATTACCAAAATGCTTGTCAAGTAATAGATATTGCAAATGCCTTAATATTCATGGGAGTAATGCATACCTCCCAACCGTCCCGGATACAGCGGGACTATCACGATTTGCATTGTTTGTCCCGTTGCTCCAGGCGGGGGGTCCGTATCCCGTGGCTCCGCATACCCACTCTCTCCCCGCCTCGCTGCTTTTCCCTCCTACCATCCTAACACGTGACGTGAGCATAACAGAGCGGAGTGCGCTATCCGAAACTAGTCTCTTTCTGCTCTGTGGTCTGTGCTGCTGCTAAGGTATGAAAACTGACTCTCCCCAGTGCTGATTCCCCTCCCCCCACCACCAGCCGGAGCGTGAGATCCTCTAGCTGTTTCTCTGACTCCCGTGTGCCCTTATCTATCGTGTGTGCCTGCCCTGCAGCATTGAGAACAAACAGTGTTTGCTTCTCAATGCTGCAGGCACACACCACGGTAGATCAGGACATTGGGGAGAGGACACAGTGTGTACTTACCACTTGTGTCCTCTCCTGAAGGTGCACAGACAGCACTGGCCGGTAATATGCAAAGATAGAAGCATTGCAAATGCTTCTATCAGCTACCAACCACATGATCCCCTGCCTGGCAGAGCTGCTGTTCACACATCAGTTTTTTCCAATCAGGCACAATCTGGTTTGTAAAAATACGAGAAGCTGAGTTTCATATGGCCAAGCATAATTTGAAAAGATAGCTAGTACACCCAAGTATGTAGATAAATATTTATTACAAAAAGAACATATACAGATAGGGGTACTGTTATAGAAACTGAATTTATAAAAATGTATAACAGTGAAAGGTTACCGAACTGACAGAGATCACCCTTCCAGGGACCTAAATAGCATTTATCAATATTCTATATAGGCAGACATAATGCATAGTCTACAGGATGAAGTATCATGGTGAAGCCCACCATACATATCACACAAGAAAACCCATAGGCTGTGCATGAATTAAAGCAATCGCTTACCCATAGTAAATGCCTATATAGTAGCCGTGTCAAAGGTCCGGTAAAGAAGAGGGAAGAACGCCCCGACGCGTTTCGCTTGTACTGCTTCCTCGGGGGGCGATACCCTACCTAATTGCACAATCTGGTTTGTGCCTGATGCGATGGATCTGTTTTTTTTTTTTTTTTATGCTGAGAGAGAGAGACACCACACGCACACACGCAGGCACTACCTCGCACGCATCATCACCGCACACGCCGGCACTACTCAGCACGCATCATCACCGCACACGCAGGCACTACCCAGCATGCATCATAACCGCACACCACTGCACTACCGCACGCATCATCATTGCACACCCCTGCACTACCACACGCATCATCACCGCACACGCCGGCACTACCCAGCACGCATCATCACCGCACATGCAGGCACTACCCAGCACGCATCATCACCGCACACGCAGGCACTACCCAGCACACATCATCACCGCACACGCAGGCACTATCCAGCACGCATGATCACCGCACACGCAGGCACTACCCAGCACGCATCATCACCGCACACCACTGCACTACCCAGCATGCATCATCACCGCACACCCCTGCACTACCGCATGCATTGTCACCGCACACCCCTGCACTACCGCACGCATCATCACCGCACACGCCAGCACTACCCAGCACGCATCATCACCACACACGCAGGCACTACCCAGCATGCATCATCACTGCACACGCATGCACTACCCAGCACGCATCATCACCGCACATGCAGGCACTACCCAGCATGCATCATCACTGCACACCCCTGCACTGCTTCACGAATCATCACCGCACACGCAGGTACTACCCAGCACGCATCATCACCGCACACGCAGGCACTACCCAGCACACATCATCACCGCACACGCAGGCACTATCCAGCACGCATGATCACCGCACACGCAGGCACTACCCAGCACGCATCATCACCGCACACCACTGCACTACCCAGCATGCATCATCACCGCACACCCCTGCACTACCGCATGCATTGTCACCGCACACCCCTGCACTACCGCACGCATCATCACCGCACACGCCAGCACTACCCAGCACGCATCATCACCACACACGCAGGCACTACCCAGCATGCATCATCACTGCACACGCATGCACTACCCAGCACGCATCATCACCGCACATGCAGGCACTACCCAGCATGCATCATCACTGCACACCCCTGCACTGCTTCACGAATCATCACCGCACACGCAGGCACTACCCAGCACACATCATCACCGCACAGGCAGGCACTACCCAGCACGCATCATCACCGCACACCCCTGCACTACCGCACGCATCATCACCGCACACGCAGGCACTACCCTGCACGCATCTTCACCACACACAACCCGGCATTACCTCAGTGACATCACCGCTGACAGCGCGACTCCCTTCAGTTGCTGCATGGAGCTGATAGAGAGAGGCGGTGTTCTATTGCAGTTCCTGTCAGCTTCATGTAGTAGAGCTGAGAGCGTCGCGGGACCTCTGTGGATTACGTCAGAGGGGTATTTGGGGATTTTAATAAAATGGTGAAAGAGGGTTTTTTTTTGTCTTTTATTCCAAATAAAGGATTTTTTTGGGTGTATGTGTTTATTTACTTTCACTTACAGGTTAATCATTGGGGGTGTCTCATAGACGCCTGCCATGATTAACCCCTTATTACCCCGATTGCCACTGCACCAGGGCAATTCGGGAAGAGCCGGGTAGAGTCCTGGGACTGTTGCATCTAATGGATGCGGCAATCCTGGGCGGCTGCTGGCTGATATTTTTAGGCTGGGGGGCTCCCCATAACGTAGAGCTCCCCATCCTGAGAATACCAGCCTTCAGCCGTGTGGCGTTATCTTGGCTGGTATCAAAATTGGGGGGGGACCGCACGCCATTTTTCTTTTAGTTATTTATTTATTTTACTGCACAATATAGACCCGCCCACCGGTGGCTGTGATTGGTTGCAGTGAGACAGCTGTCACTCAGCGTGGGGGTGTGTCTGACTGCAACTAATCATAGGCTCTTGTGTGAATACGAGATTGAATAATGGGCGGCCGGCATTTTCAAATCAGGAGAAGCCGCCGGAGCAGTGTGACAGCCGTGCAGCGCCGCGCCGGTGATCGGTGAGTGGGTGAGAGTGAGTGAATGAGTCAGTGAGTCAGTCAGTGAGTGAGAGAGTTTGAGAGAGAGTGATTGCTTGATTGATTTTCTGACAAGCAATGAATATATATCACTTCTGGGCATGCTCAAAAGTAAAAATCGGATACGGTACATGCTTCCGGCGTTTGAAGCATGACACCGTATCCGGCTCGCATAGACTTTCATTTTGCACCATGCCGCGGCGCTATGCATTTTTTTGCCGCTGGCAAAAAACGTTCCTCTCTGCGTCCTGTGCGGCCGCCAGAGTGACGATTTTTGCCGCATCCGGCAAAAACCGGATCAAACGTAAGTACATGCGGCACAATCCGGCGCTAGTAAAAGTCTATGAGGAAAAACCGCACCCGGCGGCAAAAAAACCCAGATGCGTTTTTCCCGCAAAGCGCCGGATTGTGCTGCACAGCAAAAACCTGATGTGTGAACATACCCTTTGCTGCACACCATGTTCAGCTCTCTTCCTAGGTCCTAGCTGCCTGCACACCCTGTTCAGCCCTCCTCCTGGGTCCTAGCTGCCTGCACACCCTGTTCAGCCCTCCTCCTGGGTCCTAGCTGCCTGCACACCCTGTTCAGCTCTCCTCCTGGGTCCTAGCTGCCTGCACACACAGTTCAGCTCTCCTTCTGGGTCCTAGCTGCCTGCACACCCTGTTCAGCTCTCCTCCTGGGTCCTAGCTGCCTGCACACCCTGTTCAGCTCTCCTCCTGGGTCCTAGCTGCCTGCACACCCTGTTCAGCTCTTCTCCTGGGTCCTAGCTGCCTGCAAACCCTGTTCAGCTCTCCTCCTGGGTCCTAGCTGCCTGCACACCCTGTTCAGCTCTTCTCCTAGGTCGTAGCTGCCTGCACACCCTGTTCAGCTCTTCTCCTGGGTCCTAGCCGCCTGCACACCCTGTAGTTACTCCCTACCTGTTCTGCACATTGCTGATCTGTGGCGGCTCAGAGCGATCACGGACAACTTCTGCAGTTTCAGTTTGCTGGATGGGTGTAGATGGGGAGTGGATATGGGTGTGGCCGTTTGTAAAGTGGGTGTGGTTAGGGGAGCGTGGCCTAAAATTGCCGCGCGTTGCGCGCCGCAAACTTTGTCCCTCTTTCCCTTCTTTAAAAGTTGGGAGGTATGTAATGAATATTCGCTCATCACTGATTATGTTCCGTATACTGATTGGTCAACACATGATTATAAATGTAGGTGTCTCTTGCGTGATATATATATATATATATATATATATATATATATATATATATATATATATATATATATATAGTAAGTTAGATTGGTGTAAGAGAAGTAATTATTGCTGACATTAATTTTGATCATAGCTGACTGACTTTTCCTATTCTGTATTCACACAGTATACAGACTTTTAATCCAAATGAATCTATAACTTAAGAGATCTTGGAACGCTGAAATGTAATGCCACTTCTTGTGCCTTGTTGTGCCACTAGGTATAACTCATTCATGCTTTAAATAGTTTTCTTTGTTGAGGGGATTTTGTGCTCAGCAATTACTGCTACTCTTGCACTTTACAATTATGCTTGGTGTTATTCCTGCAACACCTGGGATTTTACACTAATTATCTTACAGTCATTTAATTTGGCTTCTCAGCAACTATTTCTAAGGTACAGCATTCAGTCACTTGTGTCACTTGTTTGCTGCTGAAGGCAAAAATAAAAAATATACCATTGAATGCACAGTGCAGTATGCTTTGCTAAACATATTCAGAGAGCTGCTCTGTGCCAAGTATTTTAGGCTTTCATGCACAATGTGGGAGTTATCTAGGTCTGCATCATTTGTGTAATGTTTAGTTCTCTAGAGTGACTTATTTTAAAAGGAAACTGACCACGACATATTAAAGGCTTAATCATGGAGGTCAAATAATTGATACATGGTTTATCCTATATTAACTCCCTTCCTGACTTACTTTTTAACGTACTAGTATTATTCACTGCAAATGATGGCTGATTTATTCGCACCCCTGGGGAGTAAGTTATACTGCTCCCATTGGCGTGCCCGTGACATGATCGCAGGGTGCTGATGGGTTGTCATGACAGCCAGGGTATTAGCTGATGACCCCTGTCACTGTCATTACAATCCTCCTGTGAATGCTGACTGCAAGCCGGTTTTGACACTTTCAGTGCAGTTTTCTTACAGGAAATATAAATTTGATGCTGAAATCTGGTACAGAGATTTCCGCACCAAATTTGCACCTTCTAGAAGAAAACTGCACCAAAACAGCGTCAAAACCGTTCTTGTGCATTTTTTTTTGTCAAGAGATGCAGATTTGGGCTAACATTTTTATACCATATTCCTGCACCCAATCTACACCTCCTGGCAAAAAAATCGCATCACTATTACATCATACCGCATGCGCCAAATCTACATCTCTTAGCAAACAAAAATCCGTTTTCTGCCAGGAGATGCAAGTATGTGAACTCAGTGAGAGTTCATTGAGGTCCCATGAGGTCAGGTAACCTGCAGTCACAGGTGGAGGGCAATGGGAACCTCCAGTTGTGACCGCAACTAACCTGAGTGATGTCCCCGCTTATCACTGAGACTCATTCTCTGCCTGAAGCTCACAGCGTTCTGTCATGTTCCATGATTGTGTGCTGTGGCTTCAGAAGTAGCAGAGCTGGAATCATTGTGGGACCTCAAAGTGTGGATTACGTCAGACCTGGGTGTTTGGGGTTAATAAATTGGTGAAAGAGAGATAGTTTTTTTTAAATAAATTAGTTTTCTGTGTGTTTGTGTTTATTTCTTTTTACTTAAAGGATTAGTGGTGGGGAGATCTCATACACCGCTACCCATCACTAATCCAGTGAGCTGTGGGCTGCGATTAACCCCATTGCCACTGCACGAGGGCAATCAGGAAGAGCTGGGTAAAGTGCCAGGATCATTGCATCTAATGGATGCGGCAATGTTGAGCGGCTGCAGGCTGCTATTTTTAGGTCGGGGGGCCCAATAAGCATGGGTCTCCCCAGCTTGAGAACGCCAGCTCCCAGCTGTCGGGCTTTACCTTGGTTGCATTTCAAAATTGGAGGGAACGGCTTACTTATTTATTACCAGTATATGGACACAGACAATGTTTTCCAAGCAATCACAGATGCTGTCTCAGAGGTGGGGGTATGGTCCAAAGATAGCCAATCAGAGACGACGGTGGAAGGGGAAAGCAGTGAATATCGATGAGGGATACCTGTCAGCCATGGAAGTAGCACTGCAGCTGTGGGGAGACTCGGTAAGTATGCACTTCTTTAACACTTTTTTATTTTCTATTTTAAACAGCCCCCATACACATTTTACAACACATTACTTTTGCCTCCCATTATATTTGATAAGTTCTGCTAGGATCAAGGATTGCATCACCTAGGATGGTCAATACGATCAGCGATATCAGGCGGGCTTGGTGATCCGGAACCGATCCGATCCTTGGCAGGATCGCTCCTCTCTAGCGACGAATCAAAACCAGCAATGCCTATCGGACCAGACCATCCCGCAGGTGAGTATAATAAAGGGTCTTTTTTATGTTATTCACATCAACTTGCTTGAGGACTAATATACAGTATTCTAGAATACTATATATAAGGGCTTGGTGGCTGGTGGTGGCTATAGTTGATATGGTTCCCTTTAAATTATTGTGCATGCAAACTATTTAGTGTGCCTTTTTAATACATTGCACTTTTTGTTCTTGTTGCTGTCTTATGGTTTTTCTATTACCCCACTGTTAACCAGAACTGAGAGGTAAAAGAAAACTAAACTCTTTCTGTTGAATATATTTACATGGTTTACTATATTTCAGAGAAGCAGTCAGTTTAGAGGAAATTTATGGCTTCCATCTGGGGAAGTTTATTTTAGAGAAGAGGTTGAACAGTAAAAAGATCCCTTTAAAAATCCACTTTTAAATTGGAAATTTTACAGACCAAAACAACTTTTTTGGTTAATACATTATAAATTAAATAACTTTTTAAGATGTTGCATGAAAGTTTCTCTACTGCCCAAAAATACCAAAGGTTTTCATTATTTGCTTTCTAGTATAAAACCTTATAACAGATAAAAATATATCGGTAGAATATGGGTTCATTACAATGTAGAGCTTCACAGATTTATCATGCACCAGTCAGGTAGTGTGAACAGAACCTAATTTCAGTGGTTTGAAGTTGAAATTATAAATTATATTCCTCCACTCTATTAGTAGGAGTGTAATGTATGCAAATGTTATATGCAGGTATGCAACCAAATTGTGTTCTTTTAATTTAAAAGAAAAACAAATCAAAGATGCAGTAGTTTTTACATTATAAGTTGTGTCATTCTGTTTCTACAACTCATTTGCAGACTTATGTGTCTCTATAGTTACAACTGGATCTATCTCCAAATCAATGTAATGCTGACCTTTTAGTGTACAGGAATGAAGACAGAAGGTTCCAATTATTGTATGTTATAGCACCTAACACTAGAATCAAAGGAGTAGGACTAGTGTGGATGGTGTGATGGGAAGGCTTTTTCATGATATTGCCGACAAGTTGTTCAGACGAATCTCTGGCTATCATTGCATACAACAAAAAAGTCGGAAGAGGGTAGACCATCTGTCCAGCCCCCATTGCCGTCTTGATCCTAACTTCACCATGATAGCTTTTGATAGTGATGGAGTGAGGTCAAAGGAACAGCTGGAAATCTGGCTCGTAGCACAATATCATGAAAATATGTTGACATTGACCATAGACTTGATGTGTGACATCCAATTTCACTTGCAATATAGAAATGACAGATCGTCCAACAGGGGTACAACCATTTCTCTAAATATTCACATATAAATTTTTCAACATGACCATTCCAGGCTGCATATTGCTCATGGTACCAGCGTGCATGATCTAAATGTGCTACTATGGACTGCATCATGGTTTCTTATCAATCACATCTGGAATGATATTTGTCAGCAATAGAAAAAGGAGCTGCCAGCAGCGGATCTTGATGATTTTCCTGTCCAAGTACATTCCTCAGAAAACTATTAATAACCTCATTGATAGTATGCCATGGTGTGTCAGTGCATAAACTCCTCTACATGAAACTCATATTCGAAACTGAATAAATTGAGATGTTTTGTTGTTTCCATTCTCTCATAATTTGCATATCATTACCATGTATATTGATCTATTAATTACCATATTCCTATATCTTTTACATCTTAGTGTTTCAATTTCAATGTTGAGGAGTATGACATTTAAACAGTATTATAACAGCTGTACCTAATCCATCACTTTATTATTAGAGTTGAGCGCGGTTCGCGGTTCTTCAGTTCGCGGTTCGAGTGATTTTGGGGGGTGTTCTAGTTAGAACTCGAACTCGAGCTTTTTGCTAAAAGCTTGACAGTTCGAGTTACGTTCGAGAATGGTTCTATCAGCAAAAGCAGGGCTTTTTACAGCTACAGTGTGCAGGGAGCCATCACTGGCAGCCTGCGGTAAGCTGGTAACCAAGATAAACATCGGGTATCCAAGCAAAGCGCTTTGGTTAGTAACCCGATATTTATCCTAGTTACGTGTGCAGGGAGCTGACACTTCCCCGCTCAGCTCACTCCGCCCCCTCCTGCACGCGGCATGTACACACACACACACACACTCACACTCACCTGTCCCCAGCCATGCAGTCCACGACACTGACGTACTCAGCTCCACGGCCCCGCTAGGCTCCACCCACTTTGCACTCAGCCGCCCGCACACATGGCCCCGCTAGGCTCCACCCACTTCGCACTCCGCCGCCTGCACAAATGGCCCCGCTAGGCTCCGCCCACCTGGCACTCTGCACACATGTCCCCGCTAGGCTCCGCCCACCTAGCACTCTGCACACATGGCCCCGCTAGGCTCCGCCCACCTGGCACTCTGCACACATTGCCCCGCTAGGCTCCGCCCACCTGGCACACTGCACACATGGCCCCTCTAGGCTCCGCCCACCTGGCACTCTGCACACATTACCCCGCTAGGCTCTGCCCACCTGGCACTCTGCACACATTACCCCACTAGGCTCCGCTCACCTGGCACTCTGCACACATGGCCCCGCTAGGCTCCACCCACCTCGCACTCCACACGCATTACCCCGCTCGGCTTACCTGCAGTGATGAAGTCCCACCCTCCCGACCTCAGCGCTGACACTGTCTTCCATGGCCGCCGCTTCACATCTGTCACTGCGGCCCGAGACTGTCACTAGCGGTGACGTCACAGGCTCTCATGATACTTGGCTGTAAAGGTCATTGAACTCAGTGACAGCTCTGCTATTACCAGTGCAGGAGATCATCACTGCAGGTAATGTACCTCGCTCCTGACAGCAGCACTTGTCATGCCCTGCAGTGACCTGGGCTGACCTATTGATGTTAGCTCAGGTCACTGCATGGCTCTTCCAGCCAATGGGGAACATTCTGTTCTTCTTTGGCTGGGACAGTGACTATGGTATGGATCGTCATGGTAACTGCTTGGATTACAGCAGACCTGGATTTGTTTTTCTTTCTAATAAATTGATGAAAGAAGGAATGTATTGGGCAGTGTTTTTTCAAATAAAAATGTGTTTGTCGTCTATTTTTTTTTTATTACTGACTGGGTTGGTATCTGATAGACATGTGACATCACGAACCCCAGGGCTTGATGCCAGGTGACATTACACATCTGGTATTAACCCCATATATTACCCCATTTGCCACCGCACCAGGGCACGGGATGAGCTGGGGCGAAGCACCAGGAATGGCACATCTAATGGATGCGCCACTTCTGTGGCGGCTGCGGCCTGCTATTTTTAGGCTTGGGAGAGTCCAATAACAATGGACCTCCCTAGTCTGAGAATATCAGACCTCAGCTGTCTGCTTTACCTTGGCTGGTGGTCCAATTTTGGGGGGACCCCTACGTGTTGTTTTTTTTTTAAATTATTTATTTAATTTAAAATAACAGCGTGGGGTTCACTCAGTTTTGGATTACCAGCCAAGGTGAAGCTGCCAGCTGTGGTCTGCAGGCTGCAGCCGTCTGCTTTACCCTAGCTGGCTACAAAAATAGGGGGAACCCCACGTCAATTTTTTAAAAATGTATTTATTTATTTTGGTAAATACAAAGCTAAGCACCCCTTAGTGCCACATGAAAGGCACCAAAGGGTGCAAAATTACAAAATGCAGGAGAGTGGGACATTATGTGTCTTTCTGCCATTATAATGACAGAAAAGACTGATATGAAGTGTACAAGCAGAAGAAAATCACCAGAGCGCTCTACGCTGTGAAAAGCAGTAGAAAATGGCACTGGAGTGAACATGTGACCGCCTCATCTAGGATGAAGCTATGGATCCTGGGTAAATTTATGTATTTTCCCTCCTTCAGTTTTTTGAAGGTACGCCAAAAAAACGGAAGGCACACGGATGACAAACGGATGACATACGGACCGTATACGTGTCACGCTCCCGATGCCTCGGCACCGCTCCTTACCCACTGATCCGGTCGCACCATCCCAGCACCACTCATTACCCACTGATCCGGTCGCACCTGCACGGCACCGCTCCTTACCCACTGATCCGGTCGCACCTGCATGGCACCACTCCTTACCCACTGATCCGGTCCACATGCCCACCGGTCACAGCTGCCGCTCCCGCTCGTACTTTCCTGTGTCCTGTCCCCAGTCTCATGTGTCTGACTCATGCTTCTGTATAGGGTTGGGCGCTCACTCACCTGGTCTTATGGGCCCAGCACTGCTGCAGCAGGATATCACATGAGGCTGTGCTGGGTATATAAGACTGGCCTTGCCATGTGGGCGGGGCCTGATCAACGTGTCTTGTAAGCCTTGTCTTGAAAGCTAGGTGCTCAGGTCCCCCTTGTGCCGTGTCCTGTGATCAATACTATTGCCTGACATTCCTACCCGGCACCTGTGCCGAATTCCTACACTGTCTCCAGGAACTCTGAAGCCCCAGTGACTGTTCTACCCATCCCCTGTGGGACGCAGTCCCTGCCACGCTAGTGCTCCGGCTAACGTGCACCCAGGCCTCCGGTGGGGTGCACGGCCCAGTGGATCCACCACCCGGACCTAACAATACGGAATGGAAACAGATGCCACACGGATGCACCCGTGAAAAAAACACCGTTTTTTGCGGACTTCAAAAACTGATCGGTCGTGTGAATGTAGCCTTATTCTAATCTGCAGTTTATAAACAGCAGGCAGAAATAAGTGAATAGCGCCCCCCAGCGTCAGAAAATCTCCGGGGTTTTAGGGGTAGCTGAGACCCTGGAGATCATGATTTAGGCCGGTTTTTCCGGTCCCAGCTCACGTGATCACCAGTATACACCGTATACCGATGATCACGTTACAGTAAATGACAGCGCCGGTAAAAAAAAATTATTTATTTCCCATCTGGCATGAACAAACATGTCAGATGAGAGATAAATATCCTCCCCGGTCCCCTCTGGTCCCCCGGTGTCACCAAAGTGCCCCCCCCCCGACCCCCTCCCAAAAATCCAAGATGGGCATGCGCACAGCAGCGCGCCGGACGCATTCACCCTACTCCTCTGATTTCTGTCGCATGTGCCATGACACATGCGACAGAAAACTCCTCCCCAGGCCCTGCCAGGTCAACCCTGGTGATCCAATTTGGGGGGGGACCCTACTTTTTTTTGTAATTATTAATATTTATAAAATAATTATAAAAAAAGAGCCTAGGGTGACCTCCACATTGGATCCCAAACCACGGTAAAGCTGCCAGATGTGGTTTTCAGGCTACAGCCGTCTGCTTTACCCTAGCTGGCTATCAAAAATGGGGGGACCCAACGTCATTTTTTTTAAACTATTTTTTTTAAATAAAAAAAATTAATGGGGTTCCCTGTGTTTTGATTGCCAGCCAAGATAACGCTAGGCAGATGGGGGTGGCATCCCATAGCTGTCTGCTTTATCTGCGCTGAGAATCAAAAATACCGCGGAGCGCTATGTCATTTTTTTTAAAGAATAATTTTTACAGCACTGTGATGTCAGGCAATCAAAATACAGGGAAGCCCTTTTTGTTTTTAGTCATTTAAATAAATAATTAAAAAAATATATATACGGGTTCCCACTGCATTTTTTGTATTGCTAGCTAAGGGTAATCCAAGCAGCTACTGCTTGGTGTTACCTTCACTGGCAATGGAAAATCCAAGGAAACATTTTTTATTTTTTTTGCCAAAAAACTACAAAAAAAATGACGTGAGCTTCGCCATATTTTTGTATGCTAGCCAGGTACAGCAGGCAGCTATGGGCTGCCCCCAACCCCCGGCTGCCTATTTGTACCCGGCTGGGAACTACAAATATAGGGAAGCCCTTTGTTTTACTTAATTGATGAATTTTATGAAATAATTAAAAAAAACAAAACGATGTAAGCTTTGCCCCATTTTTGTGTCCAACTGGGTACAGCTAGGCAGCTGGGGATTGGATCTACAGCACAGGTTAGCCCGAGGTTTCTGGGCCCCTCTGCTGCGAATTGCAGTCCGCAGCCGCCCCAGAAAATGGCGCTCTCATAGAAGCGCCATCATCTGGCGCTATATCCAACTCTTCCAGCAGCCCTGAAGCCGGGTGGCTTGCTGGGCAATAATGAGTTAATACTAGCTTTGTTTTACTAGCTAGTATTAAGTCAGAGATTTTTAATGTCAGGCACGTTTGACCCGGCCATTAAGAATCTCCAATAAAGGGTTAAAAAAAACACCCCACATAGAAAAAATACTTTAATAGAAATAAATACACAGACACATTAGAGACTCCATCTTTATTACCCCCTGTCACCCCTCTCAACGATCCTGCTCTTCTGTCTTCTTTCTCCTTCAACACGTGCAGCTCTACTACATCAGACAGCACAGCTGCATGGGGGAAGATGCTGTGCTCCGTGCAGAAATCACTCTGTGAGAGTGACCACAGGCTCCCGGCTGTAAGCGGTGGCACGGGTTGCCATAGCAACTCTGCTCCGATCACGTGATTCTGATCCCGCTGCGTGCTGGTAGCGGGACGTCACCATCACCACTACCAAGCGCATTGCTATGGCAACGGTGATCTCCGTTATTGACCGGCTGTGTCAGCCGGTCAGGAGCCGGCTTCTGCGGACCCTGGTAACTACGGTAAACATCGGGTAATCAAGAAGCCCTTTCCTTGGTTACCCGATATTTACCTTCGTTACCAGCGTCCACCGCTCTCACGCTGCCAGTGCCGGCTCCCTGCACACATAGCCAGACTACACATCGGGTAATTAACCTGATGTGTACTCTGGCTAGGAGTCACTTGTATCCTTAACCAAGAATACGTACGATGCTAGTTTTCCTTACAAAAGTGCATTTTATTGATGAAAATTGATTCATAAAATTACACATCTAGACATGACGGCACAACAAGGTGAGAGGACAAGTACCTACAACTCCCATACATTGGGGAAGGGGGGGGTATAGAACCTACAGCAGATCCCTCATACAAATAATAAATACATAGGGACCATTGATCTGCCCGCAGATTGTACGACACTGCACACTGCTATATAATAGAGCCACTGCCAAGTGCTAGTATGTTAGATATCAGACAGAAAGACTAAACATTAATTACAGCAGATGGTAATGCATTAAACATAGAGGTTCTCTATCAACATACTGCTTCCAATATTTGCTGGAATATGAAGGTACAATTTATTGGTATCTGGGGGTATAGTTAAGATACACATCCAAAGTCATTGATGGCAATAGAGTACCTTCATTAATGCCAACAAGCGCTGCATATCTCCCCCTTATATAATATCAATCAGTAATCCTGAGGAAGCCCAGTTGGTGAAACGCGTTGAGGCGCGGAGGGTGGGAACCGCAGCAATTACTATTCAGGTCTGTACTACTACTGTGTACTATTGTCATGATTGTGCTCTGCGTTTTACACTGCTGTATATAATGGTGGATACTAAGCTGTGCCTGTGCAACCTATAGACTAACAAGTGAGCAACGCTCATTTTTCTGCTTCATATGTTTGTGGGGATATGTAGTACTTAGGGTATAATATGGTCTGATTGATATTATATAAGGGAGAGATATGCAGCGCTTGTTGGCATTAATGAAGGTACTCTATTGCCATCAATGACTTTGGATGTGTATCTTAACTATACCCCCAGATACCAATAAATTGTACCTTCATATTCCAGCAAATATTGGAAGCAGTATGTTGATAGAGAACCTCTATGTTTAATGCATTACCATCTGCTGTAATTAATGTTTAGTCTTTCTGTCTGATATCTAACATACTAGCACTTGCCAGTGGCTCTATTATATAGCAGTGTGCAGTGTCGTACAAACTGCGGGCAGATCAGTGGTCCCTATGTATTTATTATTTGTATGAGGGATCTGCTGTAGGTTCTATACCCCCCCTTCCCCAATGTATGGGAGTTGTAGGTACTTGTCCTCTCACTTTGTTGTGCCGTCATGTCTAGATGTGTAATTTTATGTATCAATTTTCATCAATAAAATGCACTTTTGTAAGGAAAACTAGCATCGTATGTATTCTTGGTTAAGGATACAAGTGGTTTCTAGGTTGGTAGGTGGAATGTGTGGTTATATCTGGCTAGGAGTGCAGGGAGCCAGCGCTAAGCGGTGTGCGCTGGTAACCAAGGTAAATATCGGGTTGGTTACCCGATATTTACCTTAGTTACCAGGCACAGCATCGCTTCCACGCGTGCTGCTGGCTGGGGGCTGGTCACTGGTTGCTGGTGAGATCTGCCTGTTTGACAACTCACCAGCAACCCGTGTAGCGACGCTCCAGCGATCCTTGCCAGGTCAGGTTGCTGATGGGATCGCTGGAATGTCGCTTAGTGTGACGGTACCTTAAGGGAATGGGGAAGCAGAGCAGGGAGTCGACCGTGTGCTAGAGCATGTCGCCGGTACACGGCGATACACAAACGTGCACCGTGTAACAGAGAGATGCAATGACAGGTCCTAGCATGACACGTCATAGTCATGTGACCAGTCTGTAGCCAATGAGATAATAGACACGTGACTGGTCACATGGCTATTTTGACGTCACGATAGGCCCTGCATCACTGCTGGTGTTCCCGGAGGACGCAGCGATTACCGATGGAAAAGCTGCAGGAGACAGAGTGCAGGACGCATCCCGGGGACAGGTAAGTGTTATGGCAATGTTTATTAACTATATGTGTACATTTATAATGTGTTTTTATGTGTTTGTGATTGCCTCCCATTGCTTCCTATTGGTTCGAGTGGTTCGCCAAACCGAACTAGAACCAGACCTCGGTTCGGCGAACCGAGCTCGAGCCGAACCGCGACCGGTTCGCTCATCTCTATTTATTATACAGTACTAGTTCTTAGTGAATAGTAATAATAATAAAAATAATAATACCATTTTTTTATTTTTCCTATTCCTTGTATATTGTATTCATAACATCTACAGCCTGTGTATCTGCCCTCATCGCCTTTGAATCACTGAAAATTGTCATTTTACTTCAGTACCTCAAATATATTAACCTTGCTTCCTAACCTTGCTATAGATTTATAGGAGCAAGGGCTTAGGCTGCTCTCATGATCATTGTAAGTTTACTGCACTAACAGTAAAGGAAATAAAAATGAAATAAATTATTACTTTTAGGAAGTTGTAAGCAGGTTCACAAAAGGTTCAGCTGTATTTTCGCATTGTTTGAATTTGGGCTATAAATCAAAAGGTGTGCATTTGTATTATAACAAAGTAACTAGGTGAAGTACATGAGACAACCTTCATGTAATTGTAGCTGCATATCAGATATAAAACTATAGTAAAACATTGACATAGTTTTACTAGATTAACTAGTGTGGAATGCATGGAAGATAAAAATGTTAAGGTAAGACTATATAGCTATATGTAACATAAAGTTGTAACAACTGCACAGGATATTTCCTAAATTTCCCATGTATAATTCAAATGAGGCAAATGCAAAAAAAAATAGAAAATATTTATTATAATATAATTAAATATTATTAATTTTTTTTAGGAGTCTGTACAGCGACAATATATGCAGTGGTGTTTGGGCTAATAAAACAAGCAATAAATATGTCAGGGATAGTGATGAGCGAACCCGTGAATATTCGGACGCCAAACCAGTACGGATCTAAAACAAAATCGGATTCAACAGCCAAATGTGACCCCGAACTTGAGCCAAAACAACAAACCCCATACAAGTCAATTGGGAGCCCAAGTTTGGGGCTGTAAAATGGTTGTATTAAGGGCTAGGGGGCTGCAAAAGAGACCTAAATGTGTGTAAGAGCAGGGCAATTGCAAACAAATGTGGATAGGTAAATGACTTAAATGGCTTCTGTCACCATAGCAATTATGGTAACATAACGAGTCAATGAGAAAACTAAAACTTTTAACAGCAACTCCACAGAGATGGATTTCAGAGATTGTTCTTAGACCAACAAATTAAAAAAGGACCCTTACACAGCTTATACAAGTTCACCCACACAGTTAAGAAAGGTAAATTTCCCCACTGAGCAACAATGTTAAGACGTCCCATGCTGAGCCCATCCACAGCTCCAGCTTGGTGAGGAATTTCAACCCCAAATAGCTGAGTCTCAGAACAACCTGCTGTTTTTTCCCCCTCGTTGTGACTTTCAAATTAGCACTTGCACGAAGCGTTCACAACCAAGCGCTGCATTTAGGGGCATTAAAGTTCATCTGTGGTTGGAGCTGGTGCACTGTGTGCTCCCATTCCACAGAGGAAGAGGACCCCAGCACTGCCAGCATCTCGTCAAGCTTTATGCCCTCTCCACCCCAGTGCCGTATCCCCCAGAGCTGTATGTCCCCTACACCCTAGTGCTGTATACTCCCCAGAGCTGTATGTCCCCTTCACCCCAGTGCTGTATAACCCCCCAGAGCTGTATGTCCCCTCCACCCCAGTGCTGTTTACCCACCCAGAGCTGTATGTCCCCTCCACCCCAGTGCTGAATACCCACCCAGAGCTTTATATCCCTTCCACCCCAGTGTGGTATACCCCCAGAGCTGTATGTTCTCTCTAACCCAGTGCTATATACCCACCCATAGCTGTATGTCACCTCCAGCCTAGTGCTGTATATTCTCCAGAGCTGTATAACCCCCCTAGCTGTATGTCCCCTCCACCACAGTGCTGTATACCTCCCAGAACTGAATAATCCCCCAGAGCTGTATGTCCCCCCACCCCAGTGCTGTATACCCCTTAGAGCTGAATGTCACCATCACCCCAGTGCTGTATACCCCCCAGAGCTGTATGTGCCCTCCACTCCAGTGCTGTATAACCCCCAGAGCTGTATGTACCCTCCACCACAGTACTGTATACCACCCACAGCTGTATGTGCCCTCCACCCCAATGCTGTATAACTCTCCAGAGCTTTATGTCCCCTCCACCCCAGGGCTTTACACTCCCCAGTGCTGTATAACCCCCCAGAGCTGTATGTGCCCTCCACCGCAGTACTGTATACCACCCACAGCTGTATGTGCCCTCCACCCCAATGCTGTATAACTTTACAGAGTTTTATGTCCTCTCCACCCCAGGGCTGTATACCCCCCAGAGCTGTATGTCCCCTTTACCCCAGTGCTGTATACCCCCAGAGCTGTATATTCCCCCATTCCAAAGTTTAATGTCCCCCTCTAGAGCTTTTTGCCCCCCTCCCCAGTAATATGTATGCCCCCAGTAATGAGTGTGTCCCCAGCCTCTCCTGTGATGTATATATAGCAGTGTCAGTGTGTAATGTGTGCAGCCATGTCTGTTAGTCACAGCCACCAATGAGAGTGGGGCAAAAACATGCCCAAGTGGAGCTGGATGGGAGACAAACAGGGGAGGTGAGTGAGGCTGCTGCCGGATTCCCCATATTAAAAATACCTCTAATGCATCTGTGTGCATGTATGATGCGTTTATCTATGTGTGTCAGTGTATATGACTGTATATTATGTCTATTTATATGTGTTTTTCTGAAGTTGTCTTTAAATATGTATATGTACATATGACTGTATGTGTGTGTACAGTATCTGTGTATGTGCATATCTGCGTGTGGATAGGGCCCACTGAGACTTCACCTGGGGCCCACAAAAACCTAGAGCCGGCCCAGCTTGGCAGAGTATACCAATGTCTGTTTGTGGGTGGTCTAGTTGTCTACTTAGGATGGACAAGTCTGGTGTCATCCACGACATTCATTTTAATGAAAGTCAGCTTGTTCACATTAGCTGAGGACAGACAGATGCACCTGTCTGTGATACCCCCCTGCCGTGCTGAACATATGTTCAGACAGTACACTTGTGGCAGGGGAGGCCAGCACCTACAAGGCTTATTCTGCAAGCTCAGGTCATGTATTCAATTTTTCCACTCAGAAATTAAATGGTGCAGAACCATCAGCTAGCACTGATATGTAAGTACACCTACTCTTCTACCATGTTTGCTAAACACTGACTCCTGGAAATATGCACTGTAGCAGATGGTGTTGCTAGATGATGTGGAGGGCTGCACATGAATTGTTGCCATGTTGCTGCCATGATGACCCTCTCTTCGGAGGTGTGGATGGTGCAACTGCTTCGTTGTTTACTTCCTCCTCCTCCTACACTGCCTTGTTGTTCCGGACCAGTGGCAAAAGGAGCAGTACTACGTTGTCTTTATAGCATAGATCCAGGAGGCTCGCTACCCAGTAATCACCACTGGTCAGAATCCTTGCAACTTGAGGATTGTTGCGCAGGCACAACAGCATGTATTGGCTCATGTGTGCCAGGCTTCCCAGAATGAAGAAGCTGTCCTTATTCGCAGGAGTCAATTATTCGTGGATTGGCTCCTTTTTATCCCTCCAGCAATGCTGCAGTGATGCCCTTGACCTAACTTCCTGACCACCCTGCTGGGAAGATGGTTTCTCCTCCGAAACTGGCTCCTGGCTAGAAAGTTGAGGACATTGCTTTTCTTCCTCCTTTGCCACCACCTTGTCCATCATGTACTCCAGCAATTTTTCCAGCAAACATAAAATCAGTATAGTGATGTTGATTATGGCATTATCAGTGCTATCCATGTGGATAGAGTATTTAAAGCAGTCCAACATGGCACAGAGGTCCTGCATGGAGGCCATTCTTTGGTAGTGAAGTAGTGTTGGCCCACAAAGTAATTCTGTCGTGCGGGCTGCAGCTAAAACTACACCATTGTCTGCTACTGCTCGCATAGTCTCTCCACCATATCCAAGGTGGAATTCCACCTTGTTGGTATGTTGAATGTGAGGAGGTAAGCGGGAAAGCCAAAGTGTCTTTGCAGTGCACACAGGCAAGCAGCATCAGGGTGAGAACACCGAAAGTGTGCACATACTGCTAGCACTTTCAGAGGAAGCTTTGATATAAATGGTTCATTTTTGAGGAAGCTCAGTGCCACCAAATTCAGCACATGTGCCAGGCAAGGGATGTGTGTCAAGCTGCCTGGACCCAGAGCTGCTTCTACATTTCAGCCATTATCGCACACCACCAGGCCGGGCTGTAGGTTCACCATCATGAGCCACTCATTTGTTTGTTATTTATGCCAATCCACAACTCCTGTGTGGTGTAAGGTTTGTCCTCCAGGTAGATGAATTTAAGAACGACCTGCAGTGGTTTACCCTGGCTGTGCTGAAGTTTGTAGTGCAGGTCTTAGGGGTACTTTGCACACTACGACATTGCAGCTGCGATGTCGGTGGGGTCAAATCAAAAGTTACGCACATCTGGCGTCGCTGTCGATATCGGAGTGTGTAAATAGTTTTTGATATGATTAACAAGCGCAAAAGCGTCGAAATCGTATCATCGGTGTAGTGTCGGTCATTTCTATAATTTCGGAAGGACCGATGTTACGATGTTGTTACTCATTCCTGCGACAGCCTACATCGCTGTGTGTGAAGCCGCATGAGCGAGGAACATCTCCTACCTGCGTCCTGTGGCTCACGCCGGCTATGCGGAAGGAAGGAGGTGGGCAGGATGTTTACGTCCTGCTCATCTCTGCCCCTCCGCTTCTATTGGCCGCCTGCCGTGTGACGTCGCTGTGACGCCGCATGACCAGCCCCCTTAGTAAGGAGGCGGTTCGCCGGCCAGAGCGACGTCGCAGGGCAGGTAAGTCCATGTGAAGCTGCTATAGCAATAATGTTCGCTACGGCAGCTATAACACAATATCGTATGTGCGAAGGGGGTGGGGACTATCGCGCTCGGCAACGCAAGCATCGGCTTGCGATGTCGTAGTGTGCAAAGTACCCCTTATTCTGACCGGATTAGCAAGAGGTGGAGAAAGTGCAGGGAGTGGAGTAGAAGAGAATCAACACTGACCGACAAATGTCCCACAATCTGAGGTGGTAGTAGGACATGCTGTTAGGGCCAGGTGGACGGGCAGACCCAGGAGGTGGATCCACTGGGCTGAACACCTCACTGAGGGCAAGGTGCCCGGTAGCCGGGGCACTAGCAGGACAGTCCGTTTAGAGGAGTGGAGTAAAGAAGTCCCTGGGACCACGGGTCTCTGATGGTAGTCCGGGTGACAGAGCTCAGGTTCGGAGGCCGAGATGTCGTCAGGCAGAGTCCGGAACCAATGGAGCGAGAAGATGGGTCACCACAGGGATCGGAGATGGCAGGAGCTGACGGGATGGCAGGCCGTCACCATTCGGGGTTCGGGTATCGTCAGGACCGGTTGGCGAGGCAGGATCGGCTCTACGAGAGAGATAGGTGAGTATATCACAGACACAAGGAGACCTGACTCCTAGCTTAGAAAACACGAAGAACAGGCCCCGCCCACTTGGAAAGGATCCCCCTATATACCCAGCACCTGATCCTTCAATATCCTGTTGGAGGACACTGGCCCTTTAAGAAAGGGTCAATGACCGCGCGCGCGCCCTAATGCGCATGCGCGAGGCCCGGGTGCCAGAAGCCAGGGCAGGGAGCGGTGAACAGGAGGCAGGGGAGCCGGCCTGGAGCAGAGCTGCCGACGGGCGCCGGGAGCGGGGACCGAGCCGCCTGGGGAGCGCAGGTGATGGGGGCTGGAGGCTGTGGAGCGGGGGACGCCTGATAGAGGAGCCGGGGAGCGAGGCAGGGAAGCCGGGGAGCGTGGCAGGTGAGCCGGGGAGCGAGGCAGGGGAGCCGGGAAGCAAGGCAGGGGACCCGGGGAGCGTGACACATGCGCTTAAATACCTGGTGCCTCATGCCCAGCGGCCACTGCTCTTACCCAGTGTGCAGTTAGAGAGATATACTTTCCCATGCTTACTAATCTAAGTACCCGTAGTTACGTGGACCTTTGCCCTTATGGCGTTGTGGCGTGAACAACGAAATTGACATGCCAAGCTCCAGGGCCGGGGGTACTCAGTACCGGGCACGACTAGTCCGGTTATGTCACGGCGGCGTGGCTCGGTTCCGTGACCCTGGCAATGTCTTTGAATAATAAAGGGATGTTGATTATGATGATGGCAGTTGTAGTTAAAAGTAAAGGTTCGTGATGCCACCCGTGGTACTGCGGCTATCTGGGCCGCCGCTGCGCTGTGTATTCCCCAGGGCAGATGATGATGATGCAGATGAGGTGATCTTGCTCCCCACAGGTGGAGTAGTACACCGGGGCAACTGTTGGAGAGTCTATTTTTGGGCAACTGGTGGGCTTCAGGGTGCAGGGCCAGGAATGTGGACAATAACGGACAAGGACTACAGTTTCGTTACCTTTCACTTTACTGGGTAACTGATGAAGATGTGCTGGGAGACTGGTACAGGTGGTGATGATGGTGGTCCGATTAGCCTGGAAGCAGTCAGAGAAGCCTCCCTGGCTAGGTGGGTGTGAGGCCTACCTTCTACACTCTTTCCTGGTTTTCAGGGCCACCGCTGCATTAGCTACGCTGAGGCCCTCTCCTCTGTCACTTGTGGTAATTATCTCACCCGTATGGAAGGCTGAGCGGGCCGTCACAGGTACTGCTTTGCTGACAGCAGCTCCCGGTGCATAATCTGCGGCTTTGTCTTCAGGTAGTCTGTGGGTCCAGGAGACTTGTAATCCTCCTACCCTCCAGATTTAGCTACCGGGGCTCGAATATCCGAGCAGCCACGAACTCCGGTGTCTGGTTTCTAGCGTGCCCTTCTGGGGTGAGCCAGATTAGCTCCACTCCCCAGAGTCATCCTCCTTTTTGCCTCTTTGTCAGACTCCATTCCCTTAGGCTGAGCTTCTTTCAGCTCCCTGACCTCAGGAGAAACCGGTCTGCTCTCCTCAAACTCATGGCTCCAACTCCTCTCTCCAACGGTCAACTCCCAATTGTAACTCCTCTAACTCCTTCCCCAGGTCAGAGCTTCTGGGAAGCTTCTCAGAACACTAGGTTTAGAGCTCCCTCTGCTGGCCCGAAGTAGGAACTGTGTTGATTGTAGGTACTTACTGACCAAGGGACCCCTCGCTTGCTTCCAGGCTTAGTATTAACTCCTCTGTGGCGGCAACCCTACTGTGACAACCAGACCACTGGGGTGCCACAGATTTGTTCTGCCACATGTGCATGAGGGCTGGGATGACACACCTGGAAAAATGTAATGCGGGACAGCCACAGACATCATTTGTTGGAAATTATCCGTCTCCACCAGACTGAATTGCAGCATTTCAAAGTAAGCATTTTCGAAATGCTGTCATTCTGGGCCAGGGTTTGTGAGTGGCTAGGGGGGTAGTTCCATTTTCTATCAAGAGTTTGGGGGATGGAGATCTGGAGACTTCCATGGGACAGTGTGGATATAGTAGGTAATGCGATGGTTGTAGTGGTGGTGTTGGTGGTTGTTGTGGTGCTGTTGCTGGTGCCACATCATGTGCTTGTGTGGCCCTGGTGGCCCTGGTCATTATGAGTGGATGCAAGATGCTGACACCACAGCTGAAGAGACCAACACAATAGCAGAAGAGGGAGCAGAAAGAGCCAGAGTTCTTTACTGATTTTTCAGGAAACTACTCCAATGTACCTCCTGTTTGAAAGTCAGATGACACTTCATGCAGGTGGTGTTCAGGTTGAGAAGATTATTCCCTCACATCAGGCTCTGAAGGCACATCTTGCAAACCATTACTCTCTTGTCATCAGCATATTCCTGGAAGAAATGCTTTTTTGAGCTGGTTTTGCAGGGAGGTTTTCACTGACATGACAGGCAGTAGCAGCCAATTTACTGGCTATGGGCTGTCCAGAGGCTTTTGCCCAATGCTCCCTCTTTTCCTATGCTGCTGTTTTGCCTGCCTGAACACTTTCTCTTCAACGGAACTGTGCACATCACTTTTCATGGCCTTCGCTCCAGGTTGGGTCAAGCAGCTCGTCGCCATCATTCGCATCGTCCTCCACCCACTTCTCAGTCCCGCCTTCCTTTCAGCCTGCACACTGAGGAAAGCCACAGCAGTTAGCACTGGTATGTCAACATCCTCTGATCTGTCGGGCAGTGGGCCACAGGCCACAGACCAGCCCTCCCTCGGACTCATTCTCCAACACAACAAATGGTTTTGCGTCAGTGCATTCAGTCTCTTCCACCTCTGGGGCAGGGCCAGGTGGATGGGCCATGGGACCCGAGCCAGGAGAGACATCAAAAAGCATAAATGACTGCTCCATGACTTGTGACTCCCACTGCTTGACTGGTTTTGAATAGGTTGAGGTGGAGGAAAGATGATGATGAAACTTAGGCCATGACTCTGAGCTTTCAGGTGTGGACTAGGTGGAAAACAATGCAAAGGAACTGAAGGCACTGGTAGCCATAAAATCCCAATTCTCCTCAACATGTTCAGGGCTCACCATTTTGCCTTGGTATTTGGGCCTTTGAAATGACGAACACCAACCTGCGGCCTGTGTGCACCAGGGGAAGGTCCCACGATGCTTGCATAATGATCCAGCGACGTCTGAGACATAGTACTCAATGCAGCCTCATTCCATGAACGAGGCTGTAGGGGTAACTCCAAGACATTTCTCACAGTTGGTGATGTCAACACATTACCGCTCGCGAGAACTTCAGGGCCTCACAAGCGGTAATAGAGTGATGTCACCGACCGGCAGTGACCCTGCAAGAAATCAGAACCAAGGTCCCACAGGGTCACTGCTGTATGAGAAATACTATTGGGGGGGGAACACATACATCAGAAATGAAAGCTGTAATATCTATCAACCATTTCCATCATCTATCTATCTATCAACCTATCCATCATCTATCTATGTATCTATCTATCCCTCTATCTATCTACCTATCTATCCCTCTATCTATCTAACCTATCTATCCATCCATCCATCTATCTATCTATCCATCACCTATCGATCTATCCATCATCTATCTATCTATCTATCTATCCATCTATCCATCCATCCATCCATCTATCCATCTATCCATCTATTATCTATCTATCCATCTATTATCTATCTATCCCTCTATCTATCTATCTATCTATCTATTATCTATCCCTCTTTCTATCTATCTATCTATCTATCTATCTGTCTATCTATCCATTATCTATCTATCTATCTATCCATCCATTAGCTATCTATCTATCTATCTATCTATCTAAGAAAAAGAAGGAAATAACATATATATATATTTTTCTCAACGTGCTTTATTGCATTAAAGGCATAAAAACACAGGTACCAATCCGTGGAAGAAACGCAGCAAAACTGCGACAAAACCGCGGAATACTGCAGCAAACTGCGGTAAAACCGCATGCTGTTTTTGGGTGCTGTTTGCTGCGATTTTTTTACCACAGGTGCAGTAGCCTTTCAGAGGGTGAGTAATTTTCTGAAGAAAATTCCATTTTCTAGTACGCACAGGGCCTAACTCGGGTGACAAACCTGAAAAGGAACAGGACGTACAGTCAGAAGTCTGTGTTCGGGGGTCAGCACCGGACACAAGGTGTCCACCAAAGACCTCGAACTTAGGGACCCTGAACTGTACAGTTCGGGTTGGCTCATTCCTCGTCACTGGAAGTTAAAAAAAAAGGTTTACATGAACAGCCCTAACCATGGTGCACCAAACAAGCCAAGTACACGTTCTCAGCCTCATATTCAGAGGTTGTGTGTTTAAAATAGACATCAGTGCTGCCAGCATTGATGCAGAGGTTAATGGAGTGGGGGGGCGGGGGGCAGCCTGTCAGTGCTCAGGTCATACGTGACACAGTGCATCAAATTGGTCTGCATGACTCTTGTCCCAGAAGGAAGCTTCTTCTTAAGATGATGCATAAGCAATCCCACAAACAGTTTGCTGAAAACAAGTAGACAAAGGACATGGATTCCTGGAACCCTGTCTTGTTTCTGATGATGTCAGATGTCTTATTTCAGATGATGTCAAGCATGTGTGGTGGCAACCAGGTGAGAAGAACAAAGACAAGTGTGTCTTACCTACAGTCAAGCATGATGGTGGGAGTGTTATGGTTTGGAGCTGCAAACGTACTGCTGGCTGTGGGTAAATATAGTTCATTAAGGAAACCATGGATTCCAACTTATACTGTGACATACTGAGGCAGAATATGATCCTTTTCCTTTGGAAACTGGACCGCAGGGCA
This sequence comes from Anomaloglossus baeobatrachus, assembly GCF_048569485.1. NCBI lineage: Eukaryota > Metazoa > Chordata > Amphibia > Anura > Aromobatidae > Anomaloglossus > Anomaloglossus baeobatrachus. The sequence continues at coordinate 529,845,793 of NC_134354.1, forward strand.
GTATTCCAACATTACAACGTTCCCAAACACACCTCCAAGACACCCACTGCCTTGCTAAAGAAACTGAGGGTAAAGGTTCTGTATTGGCCAAGCATCTTTAGAATTGAAACCTATTGAGCATCTATGGGGCATCCTCAAACGCAAGGTGGATGAGTGCAACGTCTCTTAACATCTCCCAGATTCGTGATGTTGTAACCTGTATATAACCGCTTCTATGTTGCAACATGGAAGCGGCTATATACAGGTTGCAGGTATGTGTGCTCCATTATGGTTCTGCTTTTAACTTTATCTAGGAGGCCGCATGGCACATGAAATACAGAATGTAGAGTAGGACCCCCCTATTGAGATTTGCCGTGACGTTGGCAGGGGTGGCTCAAAAAATTGATCAATTATTTGCTAAAAATCTCATTTTTTTATTATAGTACAGTTGGAATAAATTTGTGAATTTTCACTTTTTATATGATGCATGCCAATTTCAGATCGTGCTGGTTCCCTTTTTTTCTCTGTTTTGACCGTAGTTATGCTACAAATCTGGTGTCTGACCAACACCATACCATGCACGCCTGATTTTGGCTTGCAATATATTCCTCCTGTTGGTAGCTGTTCAGACTCAGTTACCTCACCCCTTTCCACAGGCAATGCTAATTAAGCACCATTCTTGGATCTGGTCCGCCTTTATCAATGGTTGCTTTTTGACACTGGGAGGATCAGTTCTGATATAGTCCTGGTATGTGTAGGGCTTGCTCCACATGCTGGGACCTGGGCTGGTCTCTATCCACAAGTGCCTTTTTTGCAACATGGAAGCGGCTATATACAGGTTGCAGGTATGTGTGCTCCATTATGGTTCTGCTTTTAACTTTATCTAGGAGGCCGCATGGCACATGAAATACAGAATGTAGAGTAGGACCCCCCTATTGAGATTTGCCGTGACGTTGGCAGGGGTGGCTCAAAAAATTGATCAATTATTTGCTAAAAATCTCATTTTTTTATTATAGTACAGTTGGAATAAATTTGTGAATTTTCACTTTTTATATGATGCATGCCAATTTCAGATCGTGCTGGTTCCCTTTTTTTTTTCTCTGTTTTGACCGTAGTTATGCTACAAATCTGGTGTCTGACCAACACCATACCATGCACGCCTGATTTTGGCTTGCAATATATTCCTCCTGTTGGTAGCTGTTCAGACTCAGTTACCTCACCCCTTTCCACAGGCAATGCTAATTAAGCACCATTCTTGGATCTGGTCCGCCTTTATCAATGGTTGCTTTTTGACACTGGGAGGATCAGTTCTGATATAGTCCTGGTATGTGTAGGGCTTGCTCCACATGCTGGGACCTGGGCTGGTCTCTATTCACAAGTGCCTTTTTTGCAACATGGAAGCGGCTATATACAGGTTGCAGGTATGTGTGCTCCATTATGGTTCTGCTTTTAACTTTATCTAGGAGGCCGCATGGCACATGAAATACAGAATGTAGAGTAGGACCCCCCTATTGAGATTTGCCGTGACGTTGGCAGGGGTGGCTCAAAAAATTGATCAATTATTTGCTAAAAATCTCATTTTTTTATTATAGTACAGTTGGAATAAATTTGTGAATTTTCACTTTTTATATGATGCATGCCAATTTCAGATCGTGCTGGTTCCCTTTTTTTTTTCTCTGTTTTGACCGTAGTTATGCTACAAATCTGGTGTCTGACCAACACCATACCATGCACGCCTGATTTTGGCTTGCAATTAGTGATGAGCGAGTACTAAAAAGCTCGGGTGCTCGAAGCTCGGGCCGAGCCTCCCAAGATACTCGTGTACTCGGCCCGAGCAACGAGCCCAATGTTATCCTATGGGAGACCCGAGTATTTTTGTGAAATGACCTCCCGGCAGCATGGAGAAACCCTAAAAATGGCACAAAAGTCTCAGAAGAGTGCTCAAATGACATGGCAACAGCATGGGGAAGACCCCTTGAAGCATTTATCACTCAAAAGTCACAGCTGTGAACAATTTTGTCCGCGTTTTACGCCATTTTTACGGACTCACCAGAAAACCTTCCAAAATGACCCCAAAATGATTTTTCATGGCAGAAATGTTAAGGGCACATACCCAATAGTGAGATAGAGCTGGTGTATGTTACTTTTTGAGATTAATACATGAAAGATTTTACGTGAAAACATTGTGTGGCACTCCGATGTCCCTGAGAAGAGACGTACATGAAGGCCTCTTGAGTCTAATGTGCCCATTTTGAGGAAGTGAGTCTTTGTAGTATTTTCCTTTGCCAGGGCAGTCCAAAATTGTGAGGTTCACCAATGTCCCTGGATAGAGACGTGCATGATGGCCTGTAAACCTGAAGTGCCCATTGTAAGGAAGTGGGTCTATTTTAGTATAGCCCTTTGCCAGGGCAGCCAAAAATTGGGAGGCTCCACATTGTCCCTGGATAGAGACGTGCATGATGGCCTGTAAACCTGAAGTGCCCATTGTAAGGAAGTGGGTCTATTTCAGTATAGCCCTTTGCCAGGGCAGCCAAAAATTGGGAGGCTCCACATTGTCCCTGGATAGAGACGTGCATGATGGCCTGTAAACCTGAAGTGCCCATTGTAAGGAAGTGGGTCTATTTTAGTATAGCCCTTTGCCAGGGCAGCCAAAAATTGGGAGGCTCCACATTGTCCCTGGATAGAGACGTGCATGATGGCCTGTAAACCTGAAGTGCCCATTGTAAGGAAGTGGGTCTATTTTAGTATAGCCCTTTGCCAGGGCAGCCAAAAATTGGGAGGCTCCACATTGTCCCTGGATAGAGACGTGCATGATGGCCTGTAAACCTGAAGTGCCCATTGTAAGGAAGTGGGTCTATTTCAGTATAGCCCTTTGCCAGGGCAGCCAAAAATTGGGAGGCTCCACATTGTCCCTGGATAGAGACGTGCATGATGGCCTGTAAACCTGAAGTGCCCATTGTAAGGAAGTGGGTCTATTTCAGTATAGCCCTTTGCCAGGGCAGCCAAAAATTGGGAGGCTCCACATTGTCCCTGGATAGAGACGTGCATGATGGCCTGTAAACCTGAAGTGCCCATTGTAAGGAAGTGGGTCTATTTTAGTATAGCCCTTTGCCAGGGCAGCCAAAAATTGGGAGGCTCCACATTGTCCCTGGATAGAGACGTGCATGATGGCCTGTAAACCTGAAGTGCCCATTGTAAGGAAGTGGGTCTATTTTAGTATAGCCCTTTGCCAGGGCAGCCAAAAATTGGGAGGCTCCACATTGTCCCTGGATAGAGACGTGCATGATGGCCTGTAAACCTGAAGTGCCCATTGTAAGGAAGTGGGTCTATTTTAGTATAGCCCTTTGCCAGGGCAGCCAAAAATTGGGAGGCTCCACATTGTCCCTGGATAGAGACGTGCATGATGGCCTGTAAACCTGAAGTGCCCATTGTAAGGAAGTGGGTCTATTTCAGTATAGCCCTTTGCCAGGGCAGCCAAAAATTGGGAGGCTCCACATTGTCCCTGGATAGAGACGTGCATGATGGCCTGTAAACCTGAAGTGCCCATTGTAAGGAAGTGGGTCTATTTCAGTATAGCCCTTTGCCAGGGCAGCCAAAAATTGGGAGGCTCCACATTGTCCCTGGATAGAGACGTGCATGATGGCCTGTAAACCTGAAGTGCCCATTGTAAGGAAGTGGGTCTATTTTAGTATAGCCCTTTGCCAGGGCAGCCAAAAATTGGGAGGCTCCACATTGTCCCTGGATAGAGACGTGCATGATGGCCTGTAAACCTGAAGTGCCCATTGTAAGGAAGTGGGTCTATTTCAGTATAGCCCTTTGCCAGGGCAGCCAAAAATTGGGAGGCTCCACATTGTCCCTGGATAGAGACGTGCATGATGGCCTGTAAACCTGAAGTGCCCATTGTAAGGAAGTGGGTCTATTTTAGTATAGCCCTTTGCCAGGGCAGCCAAAAATTGGGAGGCTCCACATTGTCCCTGGATAGAGACGTGCATGATGGCCTGTAAACCTGAAGTGCCCATTGTAAGGAAGTGGGTCTATTTCAGTATAGCCCTTTGCCAGGGCAGCCAAAAATTGGGAGGCTCCACATTGTCCCTGGATAGAGACGTGCATGATGGCCTGTAAACCTGAAGTGCCCATTGTAAGGAAGTGGGTGTATTTCAGTATAGCCCTTAGGCAGGGCAGCCAAAAATTGGGAGGCTCCACGTTGTCCCTGGGTAGAGACGTGCATGAGGGCCTCAAAACATTGTTCCCATTGCAAAGGAGCGGGTCTCCTGTCGTTGTAATGTCCATTCTGCAAAGAATGGGCGAAAAAATTTACCACTGGGGGTATACCTGAAACAAAGACCTAACTATTGTAACGGTCATCATGATGGCGCATGAGGAGAAGGAGGAGCAGTCCAGCGATTATCCAAAGTCGAGAAGTGTACCCATGGGTGAGTGGAGGTACATGGCAAACTTTAAACTCCGCTCTCATTTGCTGGTGGTGTGGTGAAGTCTGGCCCAATCCAACCCTTGTTCATCTTTATCAGAGTCAGCCTGTCAGCATTTTCAGTTGACAGGCGGGTGCGTTTATCTGTAATGATTCCACCTGCGGCACTAAAAACACGCTCTGACAAAACGCTAGCAGCAGGGCAGGCCAGGACTTCCAAGGCGTAGAGAGCCAATTCATGCCACGTGTCCAGCTTGGATACCCAATAATTGTAAGGCACAGAGGAATGTCGGAGTACAGTTGTTCGATCTGCAAGGTACTCCTTCAGCATCTGGGCAAACTTAGGATTTCTTGTGGCACTACCCCGCACCTCAGGGGCTGTGGTACGTGAGGGGCTGAGAAAACTGTCCCACATCTTAAAGACTGTTCCCCTACCTCTGGCGGATTGGACTTGTGCCTCTCTCGGCTGTACGCCTCGGTTGTCCACTGATTCCTGACCTATGCCGCTAGCGTTTTGTGAGGGGAATGCTTTGCCTACTTCCGTGAGTATGGCCTTCCGAAACTGCTGCATTTTGGTTGACCTCTCCTCCACGGGAATAAGAGACAAAAAGTTCTCCTTGTAGCGTGGGTCTAACAGTGTTACCAACCAGTAATGATTGTCGGCCAAGATGTTCTTAACGCGAGGGTCACGAGACAGGCAGCTTACCATAAAGTCAGCCATGTGCGCCAGACTCTTAACAGCCAGGACTTCAGTAGCCTGACCAACAAGATGACTGAACATGCTGTCCTCCTCCTCCTCCTCCTCCTCCTCCTCCTCCTCCTCATCTACCCTGTCCTCTGGCCAGCCACGCTGAATCGAGGATATGACTGGTGTGCATGTCATATCCTCAATTTGGCCGGAGAGTTGATCCATGTCTTCATCCTCCTCCTCGTCATAGTCCTCCACTGCACGTTGTGATGAGACGAGGCTGGGCTGTGTGTTATCACCCACACCCACTACTGTTTCTTGCTGCAACTCATCGCGCTCCGCCTGCAATGCATCATGTTTGTTTTTCAGCAGGGACCGTTTTAGAAGGCAGAGTAGCGGTATGGTGACGCTAATAATGGCGTCATCACCACTCACCATCTTGGTGGAGTCCTCAAAGTTTTGGAGGATGGTACATAGGTCTGACATCCATCTCCACTCCTCAGGTGTTATGTGTGGAGTTTGACCCATTTCCCGACGGCTTAGGTGATGCAGGTACTCAACAACTGCCCTCTTCTGCTCACATATCCTGACCAACATGTGCAGAGTTGAATTCCAACGCGTGGGGACATCACACACCAGTCTGTGAGCCGGAAGATGCAAACGGCGCTGAAAGCCGGCAAGGCCGGCTGAAGCAGTAGGTGACTTTCGAAAATGTGCAGACAGGCGGCGAACTTTTACCAGCAGATCAGACAGCTCTGGGTATGACTTTATAAACCGCTGAACCACGAGGTTGAGCACATGGGCCACGCATGGAACATGTGTCAGCTGGCCTCGCCTCAAAGCCGCCACCAGGTTCCGGCCATTGTCACAAACGACCTTTCCTGGCTTTAGGTTCAGAGGTGTGAGCCAGTGATCTGCCTGCTGTTTCAGAGCTGTCCACAGCTCTTCTGCATTGTGGGGTTTGTCACCTATGCAGATTAGCTTCAGCACAGCCTGTTGCCGCTTCGCCGAGGCAGTGCTGCAGTGCTTCCAGCTTGTGACTGGTGTGGAGGGCACAGTGGATGAGGATGCGCAGGAGGAGGAGGAGGCTGAAGAGCATGACATTCCGGAGCTGTAGAGTGTGGGTGAAACACTGACTGAGGTAGGGCCTGCAAACCTTGGTGTGGGAAGGACGTGTTGCGTCCCTCGCTCAGACTGGGTCCCAGCTTCCACAATATTAACCCAGTGTGCCGTCAACGAGATGTAGCGGCCTTGCCCACAAGCACTTGTCCACGTGTCTGTGGTTAGGTGGACCTTGGGTGAAACAGCGTTGTTCAGGGCACGTGTGATGTTTTGTGACACGTGGTTATGCAACGCGGGGACGGCACACCGGGAGAAATAGTGGCGGCTGGGGACCGAGTAACGTGGGACAGCTGCCGCCATCAGGTCACGGAATGCTTCTGTCTCCACCAGCCTAAAAGGCAACATTTCCAGCGCAAGCAGTCGCGAAATGTTAGCATTTAGAACTGTGGCATGTGGGGTGTTGCCAGTGTATTTGCGCCTGCGTTCAAAGGTTTGCTGAATGGATAACTGAACGCTGCGCTGGGACAAGGACGTGCTTGATGATGGTGTTCTTTCTGCGTAGGCAACTGCAGGTGCAGGAGTGGAGGAGGCTTGTTCGCAGGCAGCATGGACAGAGGATTGGCTCGCATGCACAACCAGCGAAGACGTAGCAGTGACATCAGCAAGCACTGCTCCTCGACTCTGTTGTACTTCCCACAAAGTCGGGTGCTTGGCTGACATGTGCCTGATCATGCTGGTGGTGGTCAGGCTGCTAGTTTTGGTACCCCTGCTGATGCTGGCACGGCAGGTGTTGCAAATGGCCTTTTTTGAATCATCTGGATCCAACTTAAAAAACTGCCAGACTCGTGAAGACCTAACATTTGTACAGGCACCTTGTGTCGTCGTGTTGTTCCGGGGAACGGTTGCCTGACTTCTGCCTGGGGCCACCACCCTGCTTCTTACTGCCTGTTGTGATGCTACGCCTCCCTCCCCCTGTGCACTGCTGTCCTCGCTCTGCATATCCTCCTGCCAGGTTGGGTCAGTTACTGGATCATCCACCACGTCATCTTCCTCTTCCGCACCCTGCTCCTCCTCCTGACTTGCTGACAATTGTGTCTCATCATCGTCCACCACTTGTTGAGACACGTTGCCAACTTCGTGAGAACGTGGCTGCTCAAATATTTGGCCATCTGTACAGACGATCTCCTCATGACCCACTTCAATATGAGCTGGCGAGAGGCCAGAATGTGTGAATGGAAACGTGAACAGCTCTTCCGAGTGTCCAAGTGTGGGATCATTAATGTCCGAGGAGGACGTGTACTCAGCCTGGTGGTAGGAAGGAGGATCAGGTTCAGAAATGTGCGGTGCAGTATCACGGCTACTGACACTTGACCGTGTGGAAGACAGAGTGTTTGTGGTGGTGCCAATCTGACTGGAAGCATTATCCGCTATCCAACTAACAACCTGTTGACACTGGTCTTGGTTCAAGAGCGGTGTACTGCTGCGGTCCCCAAGAATTTGGGACAGGACGTGCGAGCGACTAGATGTGGCCCTTTGTTGTGGCGAAATTAGAGCTTGCCCACGACCTCGGCCTCTGCCTGCACCACCATCACGTCCACTTCCTTGTTCCTTGCCAATGCCCTTGCGCATTTTGCAATGCTGTGCACTGCTGACGTGTATATTCACTACTTGTGCGTTATATCAAAGTTTCTGGAAATTGCACACAAGTGCACCTGTACGCTGCCACCGACAGGCACACACGTGCGGTTTTTAAATGCAAGCACGGACGCAATAATAACCTAACACAGGTTTTAGGAGCAAAAATTAAGAACTCTGACACTATCAGCCACTGCTGACTGACGTGTATTATACACTACACTTGTGCGTTATATAATAGTTTGGTAAACGCACACCAGTGCACCTGTACGCTGCCACCAACAGGCACACACGTGCGGTTTTAAAAACCAAGCACGGACGCAATAATAACCTAACACAGGTTTTAGGAGCAAAAATTAAGAACTCTGACACTATCAGCCACTGCTGACTGACGTGTATTATACACTACACTTGTGCGTTATATAATAGTTTGGTAAACGCACACCAGTGCACCTGTACGCTGCCACCAACAGGCACACACGTGCGGTTTTAAAAACCAAGCACGGACGCAATAATAACCTAACACAGGTTTTAGGAGCAAAAATTAAGAACTCTGACACTATCAGCCACTGCTGACTGACGTGTATTATACACTACACTTGTGCGTTATATAATAGTTTGGTAAACGCACACCAGTGCACCTGTACGCTGCCACCAACAGGCACACACGTGCGGTTTTAAAAACCAAGCACGGACGCAATAATAACCTAACACAGGTTTTAGGAGCAAAAATTAAGAACTCTGACACTATCAGCCACTGCTGACTGACGTGTATTATACACTACACTTGTGCGTTATATAATAGTTTGGTAAACGCACACCAGTGCACCTGTACGCTGCCACCAACAGGCACACACGTGCGGTTTTAAAAACCAAGCACGGACGCAATAATAACCTAACACAGGTTTTAGGAGCAAAAATTAAGAACTCTGACACTATCAGCCACTGCTGACTGACGTGTATTATACACTACACTTGTGCGTTATATAATAGTTTGGTAAACGCACACCAGTGCACCTGTACGCTGCCACCAACAGGCACACACGTGCGGTTTTAAAAACCAAGCACGGACGCAATAATAACCTAACACAGGTTTTAGGAGCAAAAATTAAGAACTCTGACACTATCAGCCACTGCTGACTGACGTGTATTATACACTACACTTGTGCGTTATATAATAGTTTGGTAAACGCACACCAGTGCACCTGTACGCTGCCACCAACAGGCACACACGTGCGGTTTTAAAAACCAAGCACGGACGCAATAATAACCTAACACAGGTTTTAGGAGCAAAAATTAAGAACTCTGACACTATCAGCCACTGCTGACTGACGTGTATTATACACTACACTTGTGCGTTATATAATAGTTTGGTAAACGCACACCAGTGCACCTGTACGCTGCCACCAACAGGCACACACGTGCGGTTTTAAAAACCAAGCACGGACGCAATAATAACCTAACAGGTTTTTTTGGGGAGCGACAATTACAGTACAGACAAGTCAGACACTATCTGGACTGTTTTACACTGTGTACACCAGCCCCAGATATGAAGGCTGGTATACGGTCACCACTACCCTGCCTGCCTGCCTGCCTGTATACTGCTACAATAGTCCTGACAAGGACTCTTTTGGTCACTAGCCTGTATTCAGACCTGGCTATACCCTGCCTGTATATAGCAACAATAGTCCTGAGAAGGACTCTGCTACTGTACGCCGACCTGGCTATACCCTGCCTGCCTGTATACAACTAGAATAGTCCTGAGAAGGACTTTTGGTCACACTGTTTGCAGCCCTGCAACTGAAAAAGCTATAAAGGGCCGCAAAGCTTTCCCTGAATCAGCGACACTCTCCCTACACTCACTGTCAGAATAGCTGTGAGCAGAGCACAGCGCGCCGGCCTATATAAAGGCTCGGTGACGCTGTGCAGGCCGGCCAATCACTGCAATTCCACAACTAACAGGGCTGTGGCATTGCAGTGGTCTGCCAGCCAATCCCTGCATGAGGGCTGGCTCTCAAAAGAGCGCCAACATGCAGAAATGAAGACCACGAGTAAAGCACGAGTATCGCGAGATTACTCGTTCCCCGCCGAGCAGCCCGAGTACAGTGATACTCGTGCGAGTACCGAGTAGTGACAAGCATGCTCGCTCATCACTACTTGCAATATATTCCTCCTGTTGGTAGCTGTTCAGACTCAGTTACCTCACCCCTTTCCACAGGCAATGCTAATTAAGCACCATTCTTGGATCTGGTCCGCCTTTATCAATGGTTGCTTTTTGACACTGGGAGGATCAGTTCTGATATAGTCCTGGTATGTGTAGGGCTTGCTCCACATGCTGGGACCTGGGCTGGTCTCTATCCACAAGTGCCTTTTTTGCAACATGGAAGCGGCTATATACAGGTTGCAGGTATGTGTGCTCCATTATGGTTCTGCTTTTAACTTTATCTAGGAGGCCGCATGGCACATGAAATACAGAATGTAGAGTAGGACCCCCCTATTGAGATTTGCCGTGACGTTGGCAGGGGTGGCTCAAAAAATTGATCAATTATTTGCTAAAAATCTCATTTTTTTATTATAGTACAGTTGGAATAAATTTGTGAATTTTCACTTTTTATATGATGCATGCCAATTTCAGATCGTGCTGGTTCCCTTTTTTTTTTTTTTTTTCTCTGTTTTGACCGTAGTTATGCTACAAATCTGGTGTCTGACCAACACCATACCATGCACGCCTTATTTTGGCTTGCAATATATTCCTCCTGTTGGTAGCTGTTCAGACTCAGTTACCTCACCCCTTTCCACAGGCAATGCTAATTAAGCACCATTCTTGGATCTGGTCCGCCTTTATCAATGGTTGCTTTTTGACACTGGGAGGATCAGTTCTGATATAGTCCTGGTATGTGTAGGGCTTGCTCCACATGCTGGGACCTGGGCTGGTCTCTATCCACAAGTGCCTTTTTTGCAACATGGAAGCGGCTATATACAGGTTGCAGGTATGTGTGCTCCATTATGGTTCTGCTTTTAACTTTATCTAGGAGGCCGCATGGCACATGAAATACAGAATGTAGAGTAGGACCCCCCTATTGAGATTTGCCGTGACGTTGGCAGGGGTGGCTCAAAAAATTGATCAACTATTTGCTAAAAATCTCATTTTTTTATTATAGTACAGTTGGAATAAATTTGTGAATTTTCACTTTTTATATGATGCATGCCAATTTCAGATCGTGCTGGTTCCCTTTTTTTCTCTGTTTTGACCGTAGTTATGCTACAAATCTGGTGTCTGACCAACACCATACCATGCACGCCTGATTTTGGCTTGCAATATATTCCTCCTGTTGGTAGCTGTTCAGACTCAGTTACCTCACCCCTTTCCACAGGCAATGCTAATTAAGCACCATTCTTGGATCTGGTCCGCCTTTATCAATGGTTGCTTTTTGACACTGGGAGGATCAGTTCTGATATAGTCCTGGTATGTGTAGGGCTTGCTCCACATGCTGGGTCCTGGGCTGGTCTCTATCCACAAGTGCCTTTTTTGCAACATGGAAGCGGCTATATACAGGTTGCAGGTATGTGTGCTCCATTATGGTTCTGCTTTTAACTTTATCTAGGAGGCCGCATGGCACATGAAATACAGAATGTAGAGTAGGACCCCCCTATTGAGATTTGCCGTGACGTTGGCAGGGGTGGCTCAAAAAATTGATCAATTATTTGCTAAAAATCTCATTTTTTTATTATAGTACAGTTGGAATAAATTTGTGAATTTTCACTTTTTATATGATGCATGCCAATTTCAGATCGTGCTGGTTCCCTTTTTTTCTCTGTTTTGACCGTAGTTATGCTACAAATCTGGTGTCTGACCAACACCATACCATGCACGCCTGATTTTGGCTTGCAATATATTCCTCCTGTTGGTAGCTGTTCAGACTCAGTTACCTCACCCCTTTCCACAGGCAATGCTAATTAAGCACCATTCTTGGATCTGGTCCGCCTTTATCAATGGTTGCTTTTTGACACTGGGAGGATCAGTTCTGATATAGTCCTGGTATGTGTAGGGCTTGCTCCACATGCTGGGACCTGGGCTGGTCTCTATCCACAAGTGCCTTTTTTGCAACATGGAAGCGGCTATATACAGGTTGCAGGTATGTGTGCTCCATTATGGTTCTGCTTTTAACTTTATCTAGGAGGCCGCATGGCACATGAAATACAGAATGTAGAGTAGGACCCCCCTATTGAGATTTGCCGTGACGTTGGCAGGGGTGGCTCAAAAAATTGATCAATTATTTGCTAAAAATCTCATTTTTTTATTATAGTACAGTTGGAATAAATTTGTGAATTTTCACTTTTTATATGATGCATGCCAATTTCAGATCGTGCTGGTTCCCTTTTTTTCTTTTTTTTCCCTTTTTTTTCTCTTTTTTTTCCCTGTACCTTTTGCAGAATATCAGTCGGTCCCTGATGTTTTTTCTGGAGAGAAGTGGCTTCTTTGCTGCCCTCCTTGAAACCAGGCCTTGCTCAAAGAGTCTCCGCCTCACAGTGTGTGCAGAAGCACTCACACCAGCCTGCTGCCATTGCTGAGCTAGCTCGGCACTGCTGGTAGTCCGATTCCGCAGCTGAAACAGTTTTAAGATACGGTCCTGGCGTTTGCTGGTCCTTCTTTGGCGCCCAGGAGCCTTTTTGGCAACAATGGAAGCTCTCTTCTTGAAGTTCTTGATGATGCGATAGATTGTTGACTGAGGTGCAATCTTTGTAGCTACGATACTCTTCCCTGATAGGCCATTTTTGTTCAGAGCAATGATGGCTGCACGTGTTTCTTTAGAGATAACCATGGTTAACTGAAGAGAAACAATGATACCAAGCACCAGCCTCCTTTTAAAGTGTCCAGTGGTGTCTTTCAGTGTTGATTCTTTCTTAATCATGACTGATTGATCGCCAGTCCTGTCCTCATCAACACCCACACCTGTGTTAATGGAACAATCACTAAAACAATGTTAGCTGCTCCTTTTAAGGAAGGAATGCAATGATGTTGAAATGTGTTTTGGGTTAAAGTTCATTTTCTTAGCCAATATTGACTTTGCAAGTAATTGCTGTTAAGCTGATCACTCTTTATGACATTCTGGAGTATATGCAAATTGCCATTAAAAAAACTTAAGCAGTAGACTTTGTAAAAATTAATATTTGTAGCATTCTCAAAACTTTTGGCCATGACTGTAGTTATACAGAGCTCATAAATATGCTGGACTACCTGGCAGCATGTCAAGTAGTCCTCTAATGGTAATCTACTGCTGATTAAACAGTGATTTTATAAAAACTACACTAACCAGCCCAGTTAGTGAAAAACCACTGCAATCAGGATCTCTGCCCTTACATTATGCTGCTCTAAGATAAGGTGATACAAATCTGGTCACAGATTCCCTTTTAATGGCTGCTTGTTGAGTTATTTAAAGGCCACATCGAATTTAAGCTTTTATACAAGCTACATACTGACTACTTTACTTTTCATCAAAGTGTCATATGTATTGTGTTGTCCTATGTAAAGATAAAATTAAATATTTACAAAAATGTGAGGGCTGGACTCACTTCATCACAGAATTATCATCATCATCGCTTACTCATATAATACTTACCATTATGTGGAAATTGGCTTGAGCTCCTTGCTTTCTCCCACCATTATTTCCACATTGACTTTTCCTGCAAAGCCACGCCACTATCACTGCCTGATAAAAAAACATAATCAACAATTCTATATTACTTGGTAGTGTAGTGAGCCAGAGTAGATACTACTAGAATGTCCCCTGATGGGCCATGTGTTTTTCTATACTGTTGGACATTATCTGTGCCTTCTGAAGCCTTGCTCTGAGAGTTGCAGCATCTACACTGACCTCTGCTGGCCTTTCTAAAAACTACCTTTGCCTTATATGGTAAAAGGAAGTGAGGCAGCAGAGGGGGACATTTCCAGGTCCTTTTCTGACAGGAAAAATAAGAAAGATGTCTGTGGCTGATGACTCAGGAGGTGGGGACTGAGTTTGGTGGGAGAGGTGTACGAACGCTGGAGTCAGTGGGCCTTCTTCCAGTAATTTATATCCTCAAGTGACTGTGTCTGGTAAGAGGAAGGAATTTCTCTGTAGAAAAGAAAAATCCAGGCTGCCATTTATTCAAAATAAAGGTAGACCTTGAACATAGATCCAGAAAGCACAATAACTGCTCAAAGCCAAGACAGTTATAGATGCCAACATACTCTCAGAGCTTGGGTGAGAGAGAGTTAATCCTGCTGATACAGAGAGAACTGTAATATAGGCTGTGGAAACTGTTATATGGAAAGGCTTGAGGTGTGCATTGTCACCAATGCAGTTTATGTGGAGTAAACGTTCCCTCTCGTTGTTCATGAACCTACAGTGTCTGTGTTTCTTGTGGGATTGATTTCACCCCGGCTACTACTACCTCATGGCATATGAGCTGGGTGTCTGTGCATGCCAGTAACTACATGAAAGTCAAACCAGACCAGGGAGCATAGCCACTACACATACCGGGACTATGGAGTCAGCCCCTGCACCACCTACTAACCTTCCCCTAGTACCTTTTACATTTGCCTACCAACCTGTGGATGCCTAAGCCGTCAGAGGCAACGTGACAGGATTAGACTCCGAGTTCTGAAGCCCTGCGTTCCTGCTGGAGGTTGTGGAAATTTGTACACACCCAGAAAGGAAATTAAGCAACTGCCTACAGTATTGTCGAGGCACATATGGTTCTAAAACTGTATTAGCAAAACAGGTATGCAAAATGTTAAATGTTTTTAATATATAAATATTTTAAATAGATGTTGATATAAAAAGGAAACAACCCAAAAAAAGCTACGTTGCTAGGTAGATACATGCCTAACATGGAAAATGAGGAAACAGCACACAGTATTGTTGTAGAGTGTATGGCTGTTAAATTGTACTACTTTTTCGGAAAGATATATAGCTCCACTTTTCAAAACAGTATGAGACAATAAATGCTCAGGAGGTGAACATCCTAAAAGAAAAAAAATAGTAAATTTGGACCATTAACCCCATCCCGCCAAGGTTTTTGGTTTTATTTCCGTTCCTATCCACAACTTTGTTATTTTCCATACATACTGTATAGACAACTGTGGGTCTATTTTTTGTGGGATGAGCTGTACTATTGAATGACATCATTCATGTTATTATGTTATATACTGAAAAGCATGAAAAAAAATCCAAATATGGTAGAATTGCAAAAAAAAGTTCAATTCCATAACTGTTGTTTTTTTGTTTAAATTTAAAATGTTTACTATAAGGTAAAACTGACCAGGTAATTCGGTTCTCCAGGTCTTTACGATTTCACATATACCACACATGAAAAGTCTTTCTCTTTATTTAAATAGTGAAATAAAAATGGGAGATTTGTAAGAAAAAAACATTTTGCTTGTGTCGCGATTTTCAGAGACCCATAACGTTACCAATTGTCAGTCTATGGGGCTGTGTGAAGGCTTTATTTTGCACCTTCAGCTGAAATGATGAATTTATGTATAAATAGGATGTTTTGATCTCCTCATATTGCATTTTTTTGTAATGTCATAGTGGCTAAAAAACAGTAATTCTGAGAATTCGATTTTTTTTTCCTTCTCATTACATCGTTTACTAATGTATTTCATTGAGTTTAGATTTTGATAGATCAGACTTTTACGGATATAAAGATACCAAATATATTTTTGTTAAAAAAGAAAAAAAACTTTATTTTTAATGGGGAAAAACTGGAATCATTTGAACTTTTATATTTTTTAAAATAATTTTTCAATTTTTACAGTATTTGTTAGTCTTGGAGGAATTGAACCTGTGATCATCTATTTGCTTGTACTGTACACAGCAATACTACAATACTGCTGTGTACAACAAAAATCACCTATGAATACCACCTATGAGTACCAGCTATGGGCTGACTTTCACAGGAGTAACTTAATGACAGGCACAGAGATCTTTGGCAGACCCCCCGCACCATTGGACACATAGAATTACAAGCCCTCATTTAAATGCTCCACACTGTAAATGGTGCTGTCATAGATTGACAGTGTAGTGGTAATTGGTTTGGCCATGCTGTGGGGGTATTTTTCCAATGTATTATTCGGTCAACACTTGGTAATAATATGTTGTCTGACAATGGCATGGCAGTATTTGTCTCCTGTATGTGGTATTATTTGGTCACTATATGGTAATAATACAGTATTTCTCAAGACCAGATATAGGGTGCCGAAAAGAAGATGTCACCAGAAGAGGAGGGTGTTGGCTTTGACGATACACAGCAGAGGTGATGTTTGACTAAAAGATCATTAGGGGCAAAATCTGTATAATGCTTGCAGCTGCGAGCAGGAAGGGGACCCACTGGATCACAGCACACAGAATACCAGAATACCTGAGGTTTGTGACTATGGCTCACACCAGGTTTTCATCAGAGCCTCTGATGGTGAGGGTGGATTTGAGCTGTAGGTACAAACCAGATGCCATTCATGAACACTCGATGCTGTGACAGCTAACCTCAAGGGTATGGAAATGGACAGTCTCTAATGAGGTAAGTGCAGCTGGGATGGCTGATGTGGCAGGCTCGGACGATAGGCTACAATGCAGCAATGGCCGGGATAGCAGGCTTGGCCGATATGGTATGATACAGCAGTGACCGGGACAGCAAGCTTGGCTTATATGGTACGATGTAGCCATGGCCGGGACAGCAGGTTTGGCCGAATCTCTAGGATTAGACCACATTGCCCGGCACCTCATCACCCATAAGGGGAGGGTTCCTGAAATAACTGGTGCCTCTCAGCCAGAGGCTGAGAGACACTTCTGGGTTAGGGCACTCACCCTTTAAGAAAAGGTTAGTGTGCGCGTCCTAAGAGTGCTCCCAGGATGCCTGTATGACATGTGCCGGCCCCAGGACTCGGTGGCAGGGACCGGGGAAGGAGCAGCCACTGCTGAGTGGCTGGGAGGGTGAGTGTGCTGCGTGCCCACAGTAGGATAGGCACAGGACAGTACGGGGATGCCAGTATGGGCGTTACAATCTGTTTCTTGTCGGTGGCTCAGGAGCAAGTAATGCAGCACCTGGAAGAATTTTTTACAGATAGTTAAGATATATGGGCACAGGATCAAATGCAGTTTACAGATAACAGTCCATTATATATATTATTAAAACCAAATTTTATTGGAGTCTATTAAAAACCTACAAAATATACACACTAAAGTAAAAATAGTGCAAAGATGTGGGAAAAAAATCCAGCAGGTAGGACTTTTATGAGGCTTTTGTGGAGCAAGAATTACAGGGTCTAATAGAATGTGAAATAAATAAAATAAATACTAACTGTTCACTGAGTAACTCAATATTCTTAATAATGGAGGTTGGCACCCCAATTGATGTAGCGCACATTAAGCTCTGACTTTGATGTGCATGGCTATTGGTGACTGGGCCTATCTCCTAGTGTTCTCCTGATGAACTATGCTTTACAAAAAAAAGAGGCAAATGCTTTGAGAAGGGGGAGCCAAGAAATCGTCACGACATTATGCCTGCATTGTCATTGAATAAGCTAAGTACTATGTAAGCTTTCTATTTATTGTTCCAGTTTATAATCACTTTTATAGCGCTTTGCATGGGGTAAGGGATTTCTGAGGGACAGCGGTCAGTGAGCGGGGGAGAATCATCAATTACTAGTAAAGATGATCGAACCCGAGGTTTGGCGTTCGGTGGTCGTACTGAACACAGACTTTACAAAAAAAACAGAGTTCTGGTTCGGAGTTTGGGTGCATTGCATATGCAAACCACTCACGCGAGCATAGCTGTGCTCGGGTACGCTTGGTGCTCAACACAGTGTGAGCTGCTTGCAGTGTTTGAATTCCTTTCTCTGGAGATAACAATAGCATGATTGGATGTAGTGTGTACCAAACAAAAAAAAAAGGAAAAACCAGGCTACCTGCCCCTGGACGTGATCTGTTTATGACTGGCTGCATGTGGGCAGAGACCCAAACTGCCCAACTAGTGACTTTCATTGGGGTTCAGGTAAAGTCTGGGTCCCAAGCCATACTCTATTTAAAGTCCAAACTCTGTCCATCATGTCATCTAACTTCCATCTTGTTTTTCTCCCCTTTCTTCTCCTTTTTTCCTGATTCCACACCTCATTTATCATTTTAAATAACTGAATTTTTCTACGTTCACTTTTCTACTTTTTGACTAGATCTCTCACTGCATATATACTTGTTAATACTGACCTTTTTCCCTCCTTTTGACCCTTCCCTGCCCTGCTACATTCTCAATTCTACAGGGAGTGTTTCTTCATTTACTTTTGGCACCCATTTCAGGATCCTATGTGCACTGCCCATTTGCTTTTTACACTTGAGAAAGTTGACTCTTTTAAATTATTGAATCAAGGATCTTCATTTTGGGTGGCACAGCCCAAAGTCAGGAATTGTCTTTTTCTTCAAGCATCCTGGTGGCGTTCATCCCCTAGCCACAAGGCAGCAGCAACTGTTATTGAGCCACACAACTCCCTCAGCTGAGCACGTTACATGGATCTATTATATCTTCTTATGAAGGTATCACCCTGTGCACTGATGTTTCTTTACAGTTTTTACTTATCATGTCATCTATACTGTGCTACTGCTGCCAGACATATCCTTGCCATCCCCATCATTTTTCTAGACTAAGCAGATTTTGCCCTGCCACTTGACAGCCACAACAAAGTACTGCTGCGACTGCCAGACATCTGTTTGCCTGCCCCGTCTTATTCTAAACTATGCAGTTGCTTTTTCATTTTTTAAAACACTTACCATTTTCCCTATTTTTCATAAAGAAATATCTTTTGGTTGACTTGACAAAAGCTATTGTAATTATTCATTCTTTTTACAAAAATGGATATATTTTCATTATTTGTTAAGAAGCCATTGCATCTTCACTTTCAAAACAATATACCAAATACCATGGCTTATTTTTGCACTGCTTGAGAATTTCCAATTGCTTCTTCCTTTTTTCAAATAACAAATATCTGGTTGATCCTAAAATAGTGATAATTTTTGTATAGCTAAAGAAAGGTTTTGCTGATCACAAAGCAGAGATTTTTGGGCATGGTTGGGGAAAAAGCTAGCACTTCATCATTTAGCAAACAACACACTTTTTTGATACTCCGCAAGCAGGGATATTTT
Organism: Anomaloglossus baeobatrachus; assembly: GCF_048569485.1. Classification (NCBI taxonomy): domain Eukaryota; kingdom Metazoa; phylum Chordata; class Amphibia; order Anura; family Aromobatidae; genus Anomaloglossus; species Anomaloglossus baeobatrachus. The sequence continues at coordinate 529,864,760 of NC_134354.1, forward strand.
TTGCACCACCCCTTGTGAAAAGCTAGGCCTTCTTCCATGTGTACCACCTATGTATAACACACCAGCACCAAAAAGAGAAAATTTTTGAACTATTTTTTGCATTTAAAAAAGCTTGAAAAATATGTTAGAATGTGCCTTATTTTATTAAATAGACTGTTGGTTACCACCGGTTATCATCCAGGTACCTTTTATGTGGAGGTCACTTGGACATTACTAAGGCTATATTTGTGTTAAAAAGTCTAAAAAGGGGTTAAATATAGTCTTAAGAGTCCTCAGAATGTTTTATGTGTTCTCTGGGCAATTTTAAAAAAATATATATAAATATATATATAACAGAGAATTGGGCAAATTTGAATTTCAAAATATTCAATCATCTCTAATACTCAAATGAGTGTTTAAGTGCATATGCTTACAAATCACTTTTCTGTTATAAGACAGATATTTTAAACAAAGCCATTCATAAGATCTCCACTTTATAGCTTGATGTATACTGTAACTAGCATCCAGTTGAAAAGGATGTTTGTGAAGAGCATTGTGAGAAATCCAATTCTGTCAATTGCTTGCAGCCAATCTGCAATACTCAGAGCATTACTGGCTGAGAGCAGCAAAGTATCAGACAGCGGCTTTTAATACTCCTCTCAAATGACCATTTAAGCCAGATCCCTTCTTCTAAAGTGTTTTTTCTTTCTCTTCATTTCAGCAGTAAAAAAACCCCCATTCATTATAGGGCTAGTAGTATATTGGATGCAAGAACGTTTATATGTTGTAACCCACTTGGAGACTAATATTCAAATATTACAGAAAAACATGTAATATATTATTTGTTTGATTGGTTTGAGGTTTGGGGATTGTGGGGCAAATACAACACCTCTGCTTCATTGACATTGAACTATTTGACAATTAATCTCGACATATGCTTCAGGTTGTTATCCTACTGGAACACTATGTCATTCTTCTCATACCCATAGTACTCGATCGTATGAAGTAATTCATCTGGTAAGATACTCACATATAGCTCCGCATTGAGACCACCATCAATTCTGGTCAAGTTTCCATTGCCTTTGGCTGTGACACAACCCAATATCATCAGGCTTCCATCACCAAACTTGACAGTTCCTTTAGTCTCTCAATTTGTTAGCCCCTTTTTCCCTTGTTTCTTCCAGACACATTTGTACTCACCAGGGTGTAGTCTACTGACTTTCATCTCATCGCTGGCATTCAGCTGTTTCCAGTCTTCTACTGTCCACTTTTTGTACTTCTTTGCAAATTTAAGCTGACTCTTCTTATGATGATAGTGAAGACAAAGCTTTTTCACCTTTTTTCTGGCTTGCATGGATGCTTGCATGGATGTGTGTGATCTCACTATTATGAAGCAAACAAGTCGCCTCCACTGCCATGTTTGTCACACCAGAACTGAGAGACCTTGTGATAAGCAAACTCTGATATTTTGCCTGGATGTCCACCTATTAGCTTTTGAATGAATGACTGGACTTCATTTAATATTCTTTCGACTATCATGGCACTCACATGATGAAGTTTGGCAATTTTCTTGGCCGAAAGACCGCTATCAATGAGCTGGATAATGCTGTTTCTGTTTTCTTAGGAAATCTTCTTCATGGCTGCTCCTTGTTTTGAACCAGTGACCTTTCACTGGGGAATCAACCTAATAAAACACCGAGCTATTAAGGAATGTGAGAACAGGTTGCAAATTCCAACAGCAGGAGCAAACAGTAAAAATGCTTTAACATGACAATAACTAATCATATCTTAAAGGGGTGGTTCACCTATATTCATTATTGGCCACAATGATATTATATTGAGAAACAATGTTTCTCTCAAATACCTTGTGTTGCCAATAGTGCCTCTGAGCAGCTCTATTGCAGTCTCCTCTACCCCATCGCCGAACCCTGGGCTCTGTGACCTCGGGGATCCTGTGATATCATGTCAACTTCCTGCTTATCTGACATCACCGCGGCCTGCCCCAGTCTCTGGGCAGTGGGCGGAGTTTGCCCGCTCATCACAGCCCAGCATCGCAGTGCAGCACCTCCCTGCTCCCTCCTCATTCACAGCAGAGCGCTGCAAGCAGGAAGGATGCTGGGCTGTGATGAGCGGTGAAACTTTACCCACAGCCCAGTGACCCATGGAGACTGGGGCCAGCCGCGGTGATGTCAGGTGTGCAGGAAGTTGACGTGACATCACCGATCCCCAAGGTCACAGAGCCCTAGGGGTCAGACGATGGGGAAGAGTGAACTGCAATAGTGCCACTCACAGGCACTATGGGCAACACAAGGTATTTGAGAGAAACATTGTTTCTCAACATAATATCATTTTGGCCAATAATAAATATCAATGAACCACTTCTTTAAATAGCTACAAGTAAACTTTATGTATGTGATAGCCAAGATGATTGTTTATAAAATGAAGGTAGTCTTACACTCATAGCTGTCGTGGATAGTGAGATATGGAGCCTGAAAGTCAAAAGTTCAAAACATTGTTACCTTTTTGCTTGTCACTATATATAGCTTATCAGTACAAATTCTCTGCATTAAACAAATATATCTGTAAATAAAAGTTATCCTCAATTTCTCAGCTCAGGAAACTCTTGTTACTTGTCAAAAGTCTTAGGCTTTGTGTGCACTGGAAAATGGAATTTTCTCAAGAAAATTCCGCAAGCACTGAAAGATTACCGCACCTGTGGTAAAAAAACGCGGCAAACCGCACCTGAAAACCGCATGCGGTTTGCCGAGGTTTGCTGCGGCTTTACTGCGGTATTGTTCGTGGTATTGCCGCGGTTTTGCCGCATGCGGGTTGGTACATGTGCTTTAATGCATTCAATGCAATAAAGCACATTGAAAAAAAAAATAAAAAAAAAATAATTCCTTAGATAGCAGATAGATAAATAGATAGAAGAATAGATAGATAGATAGCTAGATAGTTAGATAGAGGGATAGAGGGATAGATAGACAGAGTCCCTGTGAGTACACGCTGCATTTCTCACGGTCGGTAGTGTGTTCACATTACCGGCCGTGGGAAATGCCCTGTGGTTACCTCTGCTGTCTCGCTGCGAGGCTGCATTCAGCGCTGTGTCTGTGTCAGTCGCGGCTGGATGCGAGCATCGCAGGACGTGGATTACGCCGGAGTGGTGTGTTTCGGAGGGGTTAATAAATGGGTGAACCAGGAGCTTTTTTGTGTTTTATTTAAAATAAAGGATTTTTCGGTGTGTGTGTTTTTTCACTTTACTTACGGGTTGATCATGTCAGCTGTCTCATAGACGCTGCCATGATCTAGCCTGGACTTAGTGGCGGCGAACCGCCGCCATTATCTCCTTATTACCTGGATCGCCACCGCATCAGGGCATCTAGAAGAGCTGGGGACACTCCGGTACTGCCGCATAATGCATGTGACAGTCCCGGGGCAGCTGCGGCTGATATTCTCGGCTGCGGGAGGTGGGAGGGAGGCGGGGGACATTAACCCTGCCCCTCGCCCTCCCCAGCCTGAGAATACCGGGCCGCCGCTGTGTGCTTACCTCGGCTGGAAGGTAAAAATACAGTGGAGCCCACATGGTTTTTTTTTCCTATATTTCCGTTTGCTTTCTATGTGTATTCTATATGTCTGTGTCTGTGTCTATGTGTCTGTGATGTCTGTGTGTGTCTGTGATGTGTGTGTTTACTCTCTGCTCCGCTTCCTCTTCCTGTCATAATGACATCACTTCCCTGCAAACCGCAGGCAGCGATGTACATTACCGCAGGTAAACCGTGAAATACCGGAGAGGAAAACGCAATGAACCACACAGAATTTGCTGCCTGCGTTATTCCCTGCGGGATTTCACAATTACATTGCAGTCAATGGAGTGAAATTCCGCAGCGACGTGCGGAAAAGAAGTGACATGCAAGCTGTCAAATTCCGCTTAGTGCGCACAGGATTTTTTTTTTCCCATAGGATTTGCTGGTGAATCACTGCACAGATGTTATGAACATTTTCTGTAGCGAAACATGCAGCAAATCCGCAAAAAATCTGCGGCAAAAAACGGCAAGTGCACACAGGGCCTTAAAGTTTTAACAGTATATGTTTCTGTTTTGATGTGTTCAAAACAACAAAGAAAGGCTCTTAGTGGAGGTTATGATTTTCAGTGTAGTCATTATTATTCTATCTAGAACTTGGCATTTTAGATTAATTTAAAATATATGTATTGCAAATTTGATCAAATTCCAGTACCTGTGTAAAAAATGTCAATACTTTTTTGATCACAATTAAAAATATGTAATCATGTGTCGCAGTCATGTGCTGAGCCTACGTGTTTTTGGTGTGCCTTCTCTTACTCATAGTTATATATAGTATGTAGTACATGTATTCATGTAGCTTGTCTATACTACAATACTTAGTCCATCATATATAATTATAGTATAAAGTGTTCAAGTCCTTTCACTGCTACAAACATGAAATGGGTCCACAAGCAATAATGGTGCAAAGTCCTTAAACAACTAGCCTAATCAAATAAAATAGCTTTAGTGTGGTTATGTCTATCGTTAGATGATAATATTTCACAAGTATTATACTCTCTTGATATAATCTTGGTATATAACTTTTTTATGATTGCACACTCAGCATTTTAAAAAATGAGACAGGTAAGTTTAGACCCACTATTCCCTATAGAACTCATTATATAACTTATGGGTTCTCAGCAATTTCACAGAACATGATATAATGTGATCTTTAGGCTCAATGGGACTCTTCCTCTTGAGAAGACTACAAATATGTCTTTTTTGTGTAGAGTTTCCAGCACTTTCGGATAATCTAACACGCTGATGTTTGCTTAATGTCTATTTGTCATTGTATTAAAAAAAAAAATCAATGCACATACTGTATGTTATATAGCCCACTGAATATTTATTTTGTGTTTATCCCATTTATACCTCTCAGTTTGTTCCACAGTGTCTTAATACAGTTGTACCATGTCCTGACATTCACTAAATTTCTGTGGAGCATGTGCTAGTTGTAATATTTGCCATCACGATACATAGTGGTGCATCCTTTTATTTACTAACAGTAATGCATTGCGCTTCCACTGGAAGGGCAAATATACGAGCATTGACCAATTGGATTCCCCCACCGAATATAAGGCCTGATGGTCTATCATGTCTGTCAGCACAGGAGGCGAGCATATACAGATGAGGAGCTTAGTCACTTTCTTCTATCCATATTGCCATTTTTAGATTTCTCCTAAGAATAACTATGGACGGGAAGCTACCAAGGAGGTAAACACCTAGTGTACAATATGGAGGCAAAAAAACAAATTTGGGTAGCAATGTAAAGTAGAATATTATATAAGTCACAATCTTTTATTTAGAAACAAACTTGTGTGAAACAACAGTGACTTTTTAAGTAGCAATATTGTATGTCATGAGATGAATGCAAGCATACAAAGTAGTAGTGTATAATTCCTTTTACATTTGAAGGAAGACTGAGCAGGAATATGAAAACCAAAATGTTAAAGAAATTACTAAATGCTTTTACATTTATTTATTGATCAGTCTTTGCAAAACTATGAATTAATTTACTCAATTGAGTTATCTTGCTAACTTTTTTACCTTGATGTTAAAACCTGTGCAACCGAATGTCCTGGCCTATAGTGAAAAACAGGCAAATATGGTATACAGCTGCTGAAAAAAAAGAGGTCCTGAGGACCGGTCGATGGGCAGCGAGCGGAGGGAGAGGTGAGCAGTGAGGTGAGTATTAGATTTATTGTTTTAACATCTTACATTTATTGTGCTCTGAAGGAACATTCAATTGGCGGATAATAACTTTACTACAAATTTAATTTCCAAGAGAAATTTGCACTATTGGTCTAATTTGATTTTCAAATGATCTGTTCATAACCACTGTTAACCCAATGTATACTGTAGATCACTGATAAGTGGTAATAGGAATCAGAGGATTTCAATGATATGGAACTGATTATTTCAGCTCCCTCTATTACAAAATCAAAAGTAACATTAGGCCTCCTCTGTGTTTAAACACGTCCGTGGAAAAATGGTTACAGGTATCTTCAGTGTTTTGGATCAGTGTGTCATCAGTGTACGGTCCGTGTGTCTGTATTTGCCATCAGTGTTTTTCACAGATAGCTAAATAAATAAATAAATAAATGACAAAGCTTCTCCTACATGTTTCAATGTTAAACACTTACAGCACACCAATCCTGATGATCCTTGATCATGATCCTTATACCAGGAGTCCTAGCTGCCCAGACATGGAGGTTAGTCCAGATAGTGGCATTTCAAGTTAGATTTTTTTAGTCTAGCTGCCCAGACAGGGATGTTTTTAACCTAAATAGTGGCATTTTAGTTAGGTACCCCGGAATATTGAGATTTACCTTGCTTTTGGTTTCCGGGCTTACATGCATTGGCCAATTCATAAACTAAAAATCTCATTTTTTTCATATAGCAGTAATGCAGTACCAGAGTTCCCTTATACATTGATGGCATTTAGTGTGCAGCTGTATCCATTTTGTATTTGCTATGTTTTTTCAGCTGGCACCTATACACACTTGTAGGATGTGCGGGTTTTTTGAAATATTTACAACACACCAATGGTACATGGAGGCCATCCATCTGTGGTACATGTTTTTCACGGTGCAATAAACTTGCATTGGCCCTCGTCTGCCGTGCTGCTAGAAAAAACTGACGTCTTGGTGTCTTTTTTACACATTTGAAGAAGGCGTAAAGCTGTGACAGTCCCATTATGTATATTGCACAGTAAGTAAGTTAGCCCCCTTGAGCAGTGATAGTTTATGTGCGGTGGGTGGTTGGTTGGGGGTGAAGGAAACCTCACTTCAGAATTTTGCATAATAAGCTGACTCCAGTATCTTTTTAGCAATCTAATATCCATAACATAGATTTTTTTTTGTATTATTTTATTTTGTGTAGATTGTATTTTAAAAATTCATATTCAAAATCTGCTTACGTGTGTAACAATCTGTTGTTTCGATTCATCAAGATGTTACAGCATCCCATGGAAGCCCAAAGAGTTGTCCTGTTGAACCTACCCAGGTATATGAATTGATTGCACCATGGGTGTCACACAATGTTTTGCACTGCAGTACACGTGCCGAGTGTCCTGGCGGCATCAGATGCTGTTGAGACCACAGACTCTGATACTGCTCACTATACTCTCTCTTTTGCTTCTGAGTTGCACAGACAGGCGGGAGCAGGGGTAGGAAGGTGTCCAATACATCATCACCATCAGACTTATATCTGGGATCAGGGACAGCTAGGGCCCCCCCTAGCCTGAGGGCCAATTTAGTAGCCCTGGTCCCCTGTTGTCCCCTACCATCCCATGACAGTAGGGTGGTGATGTTTGATACAATGTCATTGAAATCCCACTCATGCTCTATTTCCAAATGTGGTCAGAACGCCTCTGCCATGCACGGTAAGTGTCTGGAGGCGGAGCTGTATACAAATTCAGATGCTTACTGCACATGGCAGAGGTGTTCTGACAACATCCAGCAACAGAGCATGAGTGGGATTTCACCAACGTTGCCTCTGACATCCCCAGTCCATGGAGTGATCAATTTAAACACATGGGCAGGTTCAACGGGAAGAAAAATTTAATATATGAACTTATAACACAACATGTGAACAAAATAAAAATTAAAAAACATCCTAATTATGGAAAGTGCATTGAAAACTGAACCTTTCATTCAGCAAAACTCTATGTGAGGTTCTCTCTAAGACCAAACATACTACTCTGTTCAATAATCATCGTATAGTGGATGAGTAAAGTAATTTAGACCCTGTCATAAAATTATTTACTAGGCTTTAAAAGTGATATTTTATTGATTTGAAATTACTTTAGTATATTTGATAGTAAATGTTATATTGATCATTGAAAAACTGTCAAATCATTATAAATTGTTTACTTTGTTAGACTTAAGGCCGCTTTACACGCTACGATATATCTAACGATATGTCGTCGGGGTCACATTGTTAATGACGCACATCTGGCCTCGTTTGACATATCGTAGCGTGTAACACAAATGAGCGACTGTGAACGAGCAAAACTACTCACCTTATCGTTGCTCGTTGACGCGTCGCTCATTTTCAAAAAAATCGAACGTCCTTCTGTGCTCCGGTTGTTCATCGTTCCCGAGGCAGCACACGTCGCTCCGTGTGACACCCCGGGAACGATGAACTGCAGCTTACCTGCTGCCGACAGCAATGCGGAAGGAAGGAGGTGGGCGGGATGTTTACGTCCCGCACATCTCCGCCCCTCCGCTTCTATTGGCCGGCCGCTGTGTGACGTTGCTGTGACGCCGAACGTCCCTCCCCTTCAGGAAGAGGATGTTCGCCGCCCACAGCGAGGTTGCTCAGGAGGTAAGTACATGTGATGGGGGTTACAGAGTTTGTGCGACACGGGCAACAAATTGCCCATATCGCACAAACGATGGGGGCGGGTGCGATCGCACATGTGAACGCACGATAAATTGATACGTGTAAAGTGGCCTTTATCATGTCTCCCAGATCTAAAATATATAAAAAATATATAAGACTCTGTTCATATTAGCATTACTGGGTTTTATCAGACTTACAATTATCTTTGATGACATGAATAGTGCAGTTTGCAATGTTTTTCCTTAGTCACTGGGGTACGTCATAATCTGCCAGTGTCAATTTGAAAGTATTTCTACATTATTAGCCCAAATCACAGTGCTAGTATTAGCAAAGGCTAAGTACATTGGGTTTGTAGCAATCTAAATTGCCCGATGCAATATATATATATGTATATATATATATATATATATATATATATATATATATATATATGTTATGTATACTGTGTATATGATTTTGTCCAATAAATTCATTACAGTCACCTATTTTCCTATGTGATAGTATCTATATACTGTGCTGCTCTGCATTTCGAATTCCTATTATTCTGATATAATCTTTTTTTTTTATTTAAATCCTGGTTGCAGATGGCAGATTAAAATGAACAAGCATTCCCTCCTGACCCAGAGTCATCTGTTAACCTTATTTGATCCTCTGTCATCTTCTCTACTTATTGCCTTGCTGATTATTACTGCATTACTTCACTGCTCCAGGGATGCCTTCCATACATATGAGTGATTATGCAGGATAAAGTGAAGCCACAGAAGACAAACCATTTTCATTGCAAATATATGTCCTGCTGTTTTTAAACCTCACTAATTTTATTTTACTGCCCAGTCAGTGCTTCATTTAGCAGTTTTTAAATTTGATGTGCCCCTCTGGGTCTGCAAGATCTATTCTCCATAGTCATGCATATTATATGGATAGATATTGTCCAGTAGACATGATATTGCCAGCTCAATCTACCAATTACATGAGTGATCATCTAACAACTGTACCTTGCCAAACTTCAATATTAGCTCCTTATTTCTGAGTCAGCAGATTCTGCTACTTCCTCTCATCCTACCTATACCTGCTGTACTAACTTTCGAGAATAAAAAGTATTATTCTACTGTTAGAAGATAGGAGATAAATGTAAGACGGTAAAAATTTAAAGGGGTTGATGCATGTATCTGTCACTTTATTCTCTTTCTGTGAATCTTATTTGGATGTCATTGGATTGGTTTTCAAAAGTCTGACCATCTGAACATATTCTTCTGGTTCTTAGAAACTGGCCTGTGGGCACACCTTATTTTGTGGTTTTAAAACCACATCATCCCACTTTAGCAACTCTTTTAGGGTTTTTTGTTCCTCTGTATCCAAATTATGTTATATTATCCTGTGTCTGCTTGGGCATCTCACTTACGTCCTTAAGGTTGTCTGTTGTCTTTGAGTGTGCCTAACCAACCTTGGACAGACATTTCTATGGACTTCATTATGGATCTACCCTACTCCATTGGGAACATGGTCATTTTTGTTGTGGTGGATGGGTTTTCTAAAATGACACATTTTATCGCTTTACTATCGCTACCCAATGCTAAGACTTTAGCTCAGGTGTTTAGACGGGAGATTGTCAGACTCTCTGGAGTCCCTTCTAATATTGTTTCTGATAGAGCAACTCCGTTTATTGCCAACTTTTTGAAGCCTTTCTGCTATTGGTTAGGGATTAAACTGTCTTATTCATCGGCATTCCACCCTTAGTCTAAAGCAGAGGTCCCCAACTCCAGTCCTCAAGGCCCACCAACAGTGCAGGTTTTTGGGATTTCCTTAGTATTGCACAGGAGTTAATGTAATTATGACTCACCCACCCCAGGGCTATGGGACACCCGGTGCCGGGCCGGACTAGTCCGGGGGTCGTCAGTGGTGGCGGGGCCCGGCTCCGTGGCCCTGGTGGGTGTCAATTAAATATGGCTGGTGAATAAAGTTTATGGTTGTCGTGACGCCACCTGTGGTTTGCGGCTATTAAGCTGCCACTGCTGTATGGGGCCTCCGGGGCTGATGGAATGGCAGCTTGGATGGTCCTGCTCCCCACAGGTGGAGCGGTACCCCGGGGCAACAGTTGGTGCTCGTGAGAGTCTATGGTGTGATGTTGTGTGAATAATACGGTGCAGGGCCGACAGGCAGTGAAAGAAACAGGCACAAACAGTAGTCTCTTTACCTTCTCCTCTTTTACTTGGCAACAGTTTAGTCCAGGGAGACCGTCACAGGTGGTAATGATGATCCGGCCGGCCTGGAAGTGCCTGGGGGTGATCTCTTTGCCCAGTTGAGTATGAGGCCTACTCCCTGATCTTTCTTTTCTTCTACAGGACCCTGCACTCTGAATTTAGCAATGGCTCTCTTGCTGCTGGGACCAGTGGTTTGTGCCTTTTTCTGTGTGGTAGGCTGCGCAGGCCCTCTCGGGTGCTTCTCTGCTGGAGTCCACACCGGGCCCTTGGAATGCAGCTGTACCTTCAGATTGCTTTTGGGCCAGGGGGCTTGCAGCTCTCCTGCCCTCCGGATTCGGCCACCAGGGAAGGATTTTATACCCTGGCAACCACAGACTCCGATGTCTGAGTCTCTTCTGTGCCTCTCTGCAAATCTTGCTTCACTGCGCCAAGCTATCCCAGCTCCAGGCCCCAGTTCCACAAGACAGCACTACTCTGCGTCTGCTTCCTCTGCTTTCTCTCTACAGACTAACCACTAACTCCTCCCTCAGGTCAGACTTAAGGAATGCTCCCTGGAACTCCAGGTTCAGAGCTCCCCCTGCAGGCCTGAGAGAGAAACTGCGTTGGATGTTGAACTTGGCCAATGATTCCCCCAATTACCTCCAGGCTCAGCATTAACCCTTTGGAGGGGCAATGCTGTTGTGGCGACCAGGTCCTGGGGCGCCACAATTACCTGGCCAGGTGCTGGTTCCAACAGCAGTGCAATGCTAAGGAAATCCTGAAAACATGCACTGTTGGTGGGCCTTGAGGACTGGAGTTGGGGAACCCTGGTCTAAAGGACAAACAGAATACATGATCAGAGTCTGAAGCAGTATTTGCGCTGTTTTGTTCCAGATAATCATAAGTAGTAGTTCTCATTCCTTCCTCTCGCCAAATTTGCCATCAATAATTGTTGCCACGGGGGGGGCAGAGTGATGTAGCGTGGTGAGCGTAATTTTAGACTAGCTTAGTACCCACTGTACCTTGTGCACATGCACAAGTTACTTGGCAGCAATTAGGAAAGCATAAAACAACATCTGGTCTAATGTATCAGAGCATAACTCAAATCAGGGGCAAACACTGTCAGCTTGGGGCCCCTGTGCAAGAAATTGTTCCTGGGTCTCCATTTCTCTTATGGTGACAAAGCTGCAGATATATATGTATATAGATATATATTATATAGTGTCCTCTTTTGTAATACAAAGCACCATTCTTTACATATTGGATTCTCTTGTTATTTTTGCTATTTATTTCATAGCATTCTCTCTTGTTAGATATAAAATGACCTGACTACTGATGGAACACGGTATTCTTGTTTTCTAATGGAGGAGCTGATGGACTGGTCATCTGGTCAGATGCTGCTCCTTCAGCAGTCATTTTACATATAACAAGGGAGGATTATATAATAAAGTGAGGGCGCTGTGAATAACAAAAATAACAAGGATACCCTATATAAGAGACAGTGCTATACATAACAAGAGAGGACACTATATATTAAAGGACATAACCATACATAACTAGCAAGGATGCTAACAAGGGACAATGTAATAATTATTAAAGGGGAAACTATGTAATTAAGGACATTGCTTTACATAGTGGGTACACGAAATACTAATGGATGGTGCTATACATAAGAAGGAAATATTCCTGCATCTGTGTGCAGCGTCAGTGTAGTGTCTGATGTTTTTCTTGGACAGTGCACAGATCCATGGAGTATGTCCTATTCCTCATTATCAAATCAGAACAGCACTTTCTCCAAGTCTTGCAGATCTCATTCTCGGATCTGAAAATTTCACAGATATGTAAATGGATCTATGAAACTCTAGGAGTCTGTGTGCCATCTGATAAAAAGTCTGACACCACACGGACATATCACATGAATGTGAGAATGCGAATGCAGCGTAAGGGATTTAACATATAACAGCAATACTCAACGTCACACCGTACAGAATAAATATTTACGGAAAGTTACTTCTCGCTGATGTCTCATCTGCTTAGTTATTTTCTCTTGTTTCTTCTCCATTTGGTCAGATCTTCATGTCGCCATTTTCCAGCTACGACTCGTCTTGTCACACTGATTACCACAGACTAGCGATGAGTGAGTACCAAAATATTCGTAATCACTACACTCATAACGAGTACATTGTAATACTCGCATGTTCGTTCCGAATAGCAAGTACAATGCACGTCAATGGGAAATGCGAGTATTTTTCTGCTGCACCAACAAAGAGGTCTGGGGGCCTGAGGAAAAGACTGAAATGGATGGGTAAGTGATTAAACTGAATGGGGAGAGCCTGGAGAATATACCTGCATGCATTTCTGACTCACATATGGATTTCGGGAATAAGGATGTCACAGTATTACGCCACTTTTACAGATGCACAAGAACACCTACGAAACCTAACCTAAATTGCATTTTACAGGCTAAAAAGGTTAAAAACAGTTTTTCCTGCATAATCACTTGTATATAAGGATAAATAAACTGGGGAAAAAAATATCCCTTTTAGCGTTTGTTCACATGTAGTGTTTTGACTTTTTTTACTCTTACAATTGGGAGGGCCCTGACTTATACATTTTGTAGGTTCCTCTGTTATACATAATTTCTAGTTAGGTATTCCCCAGTACTTTACAAGGCCAGCTAGAACGTGCCCGTTGGTATGTTGATCTGTCACCTGAGGGGCCTCAAGTGGTCCTGTAAATAAGATTTGGAGTGTCTGCTGTTACTTATACATTTGGGTGGTCCCTCCCTCATTGAGACTCACATAGTGGAATACATGTTCCATAGCAGTTTACAATGAGCCCATTGTAGCGTTGGGTGGTTTCACTCTTCTCCTCCTCCTCCATGTTAAAGGAAAGGTAAATACCCAGCCACGCACCCACTGGCACAAAACCTAAACTCGCACATTGCTAAATTGCTAGCCATGGAGATGTTGCCATGTAGGCTTGTGGGAACACAGTGTTTCTGTGATCTCTTGGCTGTGGCTGTCCCACAATACAGTGTTCCCAGCCACCACTATTTTGTCCGGTTTGCCATCCCCTCATTACACAAGCATGTGTTAAACAATCTCATACATGTTGTGACCAATGCCGTAACCGGTAAGTTTCACCTAACAAAAAAAACCACATGGACATGTTGTTGTGGACAGGGATTATACATATCTGTCACAGCAAACTGGGTGAACCTGGTGGAGGCTGGGACAAAGTCACAAACTGGAAGATTACACATCCTACCCACGCCAAGAATAGCGGGCCCAATTTCTACCAGCGTTTCCGTCTCATCATATGCCACTTCCTGTCTCCCTTCCTGCTCCCCCTGCTCCTCATCCTTTGTCCCCATCACTGTCAAGCAGGGAGCTCTGCAGCAATGCATCAGCAAAGTGGCAACATGCTCCACTGAAGCTGATATGTTTAGGTCACAAACCACACACTGCAGCAGAGCTGTGGCAAGGTATAAAAGCGCAGACCGATCAGTGGCTCTCTCCGCTGCACCTCCAACCACGTCTAGTTGTCTGCGATAATGGGCGTAACCTGTTGGCGGCTTGGGCAAGCTGTAACACATTCCATGCATGGCTCACATGCTGAACTTAGTTGTTCAGAAATTTATTAAAATATACCCTGACTTGCCGTACCTACCTGAGAAGGTAAAAAAATTAGAAACAAAAAACAAAAAAGTGAGCAGGAGTTTGAGTTGGTGTACATGCAATGTGTAAGCTCATGTTCACTTGAGAAAAGTATGCCGTATCAGTGCCTATTTCCGCTATTCCTCTACTGCATTTGCTGGTCTTAGAGCACTGCAAAAGTGCTTGAATTTGCGAAGACAACGAGTCATATGCGACCTTCCCATGCGGTTGAACTGTACATATCATATGATGGTGAGGAGGATTAGTGAGCAGGAGAAGGCAGTAGCTGAATACCAGCTTCAACATGCCCATCAGGCTGATAGTCAGTCACCACACAAACAACTGTTGAGTGGTTGTGGATTGCTGACATTTGTGAGGTTTTTGAGAACTTTGAGTACTGCTCCAAGCTCGTGAGCGGTGATCAGGCTATTATAAGCTTAACCATCCCGCTGCTGTGTCTGTTGAAACAATCACTGCATAATCTCAAAGAGAAAGCTTGCCCAGCATGTGGCTTTGGAGACAGATTTCCGAATTGGTGATACTACCAGCCCAGCCAATATTCTGAGGCAACATTGGGTGATGATGAGGAAGGAGATTACTTGTTTTTCTGTGCTACCTATGGGACTCCCAATACTAGACTGGGGACTCTCAACCTCAGCTTCATGTCTGTCCAGCATGGTTGGGTTGGAGAGAAAGAGGTGGAGGAGGAAGCGATTCAATGTGAGGAGAGGATGGGTATTGTTCCTCCTGGTGGGGACACAGAACCTTTGCCTCTTTTCAGCTTGGTCCACATGGCACAGTTCATGTGTAAGTGTCTGTGGCAAGACTTTCACGTGACACACATTTTATCCAACAACCTATACTGGTTGGCAACCTTTCAAAACCCAAGGTACAAGGAGAAATTTCCTTCTCTCCTTTTAGAGACACCACAGGGTTGCACAATGGAAAACTTCAAGAGTGTCTTGTCGATCAGTTGATGACAGCATCACCCTCAGACAACGCTGGTGGCAGAGTTACCGACTCTTTTCAAGGATTAATGGGGAGAGACACGAACTCCAGGTCCAACAGAGGTAGGGGGAAAATGTGCGCAAACTGAGCCATTTTCAATAAACCAACAAGGGCTATCTGTGCCTGTAACAATGCAAGGAGGGAGAAGTTGCACAACATGGTCAAGGAGTACTTAAGTGACCATATCTGCATCCTTTCTGATGCTTCAGTTCTTTTTAATTATTGGGTGTCCAAGCTGAACATTTGGCCCGACCTCTCCTTATACACCTTGGAGGTTCTGGCCTGCCTGGTTGCTAGTGTGATGTTAGAGCATGTTTTCAGTTCTGCTGGGGCAATCATCACTGATAGGTGCACACGCCTCTCCACAGAAAATGCAGACAGACTTACTCTGATTAAATTCAACAAGAACTGCATTTCTCCACTGTTTTAATCCCTCCACACGAGAGCAAGACAAACTGAATTCCCCAAAATGTTGATTTTGACTACTGCTGTTAGCATCCACCCCTTCCCATATAAAGTCGTTTCCTTTCTGAGTCAACCATGACTCAGCCCATAGGGCTAATTTTTGTAAACAATGAATACTGTGCACTGGACAAAACATGACAGTAGTCATACCAAACTAATATTTGTCATTGCAGACCCTTGTTATGGATTGCCCCTCATTGTGACTGAGATAGGGGCTACATATTAAAAAGCAATCTACAATTACTCTTGATGAACAACTGATGATGACCCTCTGAAAACTTGAATTGAGGACTGCAGAATGACATGGAAGAGGATGAGGAGGGTAAAGCCCAATGCTACAATGAGCACATTGTAAACTGCTATGGAATATGTATTCCACTATCTGAGTCTCAGTGAGGGAGGGACCGCCCAAATGTACAAGTAAGAGCAGTCCCTCCCAAACGTATGTTACTGGGCCACCTCTGACCCAGCTGAGAACACGCTCTGACATCACATTAGCAGATGGGCAGGCATACAAGGAGAGGTGCATTTAGTGTATCAGGCAACACAAAATGGTAGAGTACTGCTTTGTATTTGCAAAGGCCACAATGTATTAATGTGGCTGATGTGGACGGACAGCACAATTCAGGGTGTGAACCCCTAAATATTGTGGAAACAGGAACGGTGCTTTACTGTATCAGGCAGCAGTAAATGCTATAGTACTGCTTTGTAACTATTTGCAGAAGCCACTAGCAACATATTAATGTGGGTGATGTAGGATGTGGTCGGACATTCCAACTCGACATGTCTTTTGAGACTGTCCATTTATTTTGGGACCAAAATCAGTTTTTCTTTTATTCTTGCACCAACTGGGCTATTACACATTTTTATTTTATCTTGTCTATGACTATTTCCTAAATGATGAATATCCTGTACTGTGCTTGCTGAAATTCATGTCAGAAAGAACATGTGCGTTCATTTGCACTCGCCTTAACAATATTTTTAATACAGCTGGTACTAGAGTGTATTTAATATAGTCTAAGATGAATCTCTACCCTATACGTTATCAGGGCCCAGTACACTCTCTCTAATCCCAGAGGCTTTGACAAGCCTCCGTCCCTTTTTCTAAGTAACAAATGATGACTGTGTTCTCTGATGGGGTTTTTTAGCCGAAACTATGTGGGTGTGTTGACACACTCTTCTTGTGTCTCCTTCCTTGAATCTCCTCTATGATCTAAATTATTTTTTACCTTGCATCTTGGAAGTGCGGCGTCCATATTTGTATTCCTGGGGGTATATTTGGTGGTCTCTGCTTTAATCTACACTCAAGTGCGTGTGTCTCTGTGCTAAATTAGTATTCTGCCTAACTGCACTTGTGTCGCTGCCTTGTGCTTACCTTGTGTCTAATATAAACTTTAATGCTTTCTACTACAACCCTTGCCTCGTGTTCGCTGTTGTGCCAGTTGTATGCACTTTTAGACAAAAAACATATACTGTATTTTTCGCTTTATAAGACGCACTTTTGTTCCCCCAAATTTTGGGGGAAAGTAGGGGGTGCGTCTTATAATCCGAATATACGGGAGGGGGTGTATATATATACAGAGTCCAGTGGAGGTGCGGGCAGCTCTGGAGCGGTGCTGGGGGCTGCTGGGGACAGGGAAAGCTGGGAGCGGCAGCGTTTTATCTCCTGCTCCCGCTCATATAATATGCACAGCTGCTGTCCATCAGAAGCGTGGTGCTGAAACTGCATCGCGCTGATGGGCTGGGGCAGCGGGGCATATTATATCTGCCTGTGTTTACCTTTGATCGCACAGGATCCCCCCTCCCCCTGTGTTAGATATGGCCCTCATGCTGCTGCCCATAGTAAAATAATAAACTCTTTACTCACTTCCTCCAGCGTCTCCCCGGTCTCCCTCCTGCTGCTGTGATTAGGCACGCAGAGATATCTCTCTGCTGTCCCAATCACATGAACTGCACTAGAACCAGGAAGTAGGAAGTGCAGGAGACAGGAGGAGCTCAACCCCGAGGAGGGATACACGAGACAGGACAGCGCTACAGAAGGTAAGGAAAGAGTTTATTTTACTAAAAGCAGCAACATGGGGGCGATATCTAACAGAGGGTGATGTGTGCCTGCCACAGTGGGCCTGTCTGCCTGCCACAGTGGGCCTGTGTGCCTGCCACAGTGGGCCTGTCTGCCTGCCACAGTGGGCCTGTCTGCCTGCCACAGTGGGCCTGTCTGCCTGCCACAGGGGGCCTGTCTGCCTTCCACAGTGGGCCTGTCTGCCTGCCACAGTGGGCCTGTCTGCCTGCCACAGTGGGCCTGTCTGCCTGCCACAGTGGGCCTGTCTGCCTGTCAGAGTGGGCCTGTCTGCCTAATGTGGCGCCCTGGACAAGCCAGGTCATCACAGAACAACACCAACACACCCCACACTCCCGGTCAGGCACACCGAAGGCAGACAAAAACCCTTGTTGCCTCCCTCCAGGGGCTGATGTTCACACCAGGGGGTGGGCCAGGCGGTTGGTCCCGCCCACTGAGGAGTTCACCGTCCTGGAGGCGGGAAAAAGAGTCAGTTTAGTTGAGTTGGGAAGTGAAAGTGAGAGGAGTTGAGCAGTTTGAAGTTGGTCCGGGTATGTGGCCCGGACGGATCAGCAAGGTTGGCAGACGGTGGTGACCGTCTGCAGGAGAGGCCTATTGGAGCCAGCCGTAAGGACCGTGGACGGGCAGTGGCCCGGCGGTACCGGACCGGCGAGCAAAGAGAAGCCAGCACCATCCGGCAGGGGCTTACGGACCCCGGCAAGGCTAGGAGTCACCGTGAATTTGCCAAATCTGTTAGTGAAGGGAACCTCCTGGGTTTCCCAGCAGCCAAGTCCCAACAGAAGGTGACAGTCCAACCGAGAGAGGGAAACACAGTCACCGCCAAGGCTAAAGTTCCCAGGGCCAGAGCCTGCAGGCAAAAAGGGCTCCTTCAGCAACCTTCAAGCTGGGGAGCGGGTTACCGGTGGGAACCCATTGGAACCGTTACACTACACAGGTGCAGGGAAAGGCAGTCACCATCAACCTGCCGGGAGGAGAAACACCGCAGCCGTCTGTGGGACCCGTCCATCCAGCCGTTTGTTTTACCGGAGACTCTGTGTACATCATTGGCTGAGTGAGTACCACCGTGCCGTGCGGCACAGCACTGCCCCCGCGACCCTGCACCTCACCAGGCCCCGTAACCCGCCTGCCATCCATCCCTACCCCATCACCGGGCCCCGGGGCAACCAACCCCCTACCCACGGAGGGGAGAACTAACATCCAGGCTGCTCCCTGTCATCGCTCCCGGGATCCTCGTCCAGAGCAGCGGTGGTGTCACCAATCTCACCACAACCGTGGGTGGCGTCACGGACAATATCAAATCCCCGCAATCAATCCCCACCCTTTTCACTCACGGGCGAGGAACGCCGCTCGAGTCCCCGGGATCCGGCCCACCGCTCGAGCCACCATCGAGCAGCAGCGGCAGGACCCGAGCAGTGGGAGAGCGCAGCGTCCCCTCCTCCGCCCGCGACACCTGCCACAGTGGGCCTGTCTGCCTGCCAGAGTGGGCCTGTCTGCCTGCCAGAGTGGGCCTGTCTGCCTGCCAGAGTGGGCCTGTCTGCCTGCCAGAGTGGGCCTGTCTGCCTGCCACAGTGGGCCTGTCTGCCTGCCACAGTGGGCCTGTGTGCCAGCCACAGGGCTGTGTGCCAGCCATAGAGGATGTGTGCCAGCCATAGGGGAAATGTGGCATCACTGGGGGATGTGTTCAATATAAGCTGGCCATATCCAGATTAAGGCGGCTAATTTTAGGATGAGGGGGCTATGAGGGACATATACCCTATATTATTTGTTAGACGGACACTGGCATTATAAGACGGACCCCATTTATTAAAAAATTCTCTATTCCTTCACAAAATTTGGGGGTGCGTCTTATAATCAGGTGCGTCTTATAAAGCGAAAAATACGGTATATAAAAAATAAAACATTTTTCACTTTTTTTTTTTCTTCACTGCGCCTTTGCGCATACAATGCTTTCTACTACAACTCTTGCCTCGTGTTCGTTGTTGTGTCAGTTATATGCACTTTTAGACAAAAAACATATATATTTTTTTCTTTTCTTTTTTCACTTCTGCTGTGCATCTGAACCAACACTCCTCTTTGAATATCACTAGCGCTGTGCCTGTCACACTTGTGTTACGTAAGCATCACACCCTGTAGTCATGAGGGTGTTGTCATTCTGAAATTTGGTTATTCTAAAATGTTTATAGTGCTGCGTCTCCTGCACATGCGCATTTAAAGCATTACTTTCCCATATTGCTTTTCTTGCGAATGCGCAGTGCAAACAACAAAAACAACGCGATAGGTCTGAATCATTTGATTCAGCCAAGATGGCGGCCGCCATCAGCTTAACTATGCGCCTTGCCTCTCTAAAGCTACACACTGGTAAGTGATTACCAATTAATGACAGTTAAATAGGGCACGCTTTGAATGGTTTTTTTGCCCCTTTCTTTCCCCTGAGGAAGCCACTTCCCAAAGTGGCGATACGCGTGGGGTAGGGTAATCACGCCAGAACCCATCCTCTCTGCACTATCGGACCGGTTAGGTAATCTGCCTGGGCTAGTCTATGGATTTTTATAATGCACTATTTGGGGCATTTGGCCCTTTGTAGGCTTGCCTACATATTTCTGCCAGAGTAGCAGTGTTTTATGGGATCTCTCATTTTGCTTGTTGTTTTGGCTTTTTCAGTATGTTACCATTGATCTCTTGCTAGGACTGCTATTTTATATATTGCTTTATCGCAGGTATTCTAAGCACTATCTGGCTTAGGCTGCTTTCACACATCGGGCTTGAGCTCTGCGGCTCAATCCGGCTGTGCAAGCTATGCAACGGATGCGGTGAAAACACCGCATCCTTTGCATAAGTTTTTCCCTTGCGGCCCGTCCGGTTTTTGCCGCTTGCGGCATGCTACTGAGCATGCGCAGTGGCAAAAACCGCATGCGGCAGCCGGATGCGGTTTTTGCCGCATCGCGCCGCATCCGGTCGCTATAGGCATGCATTGAAAAATGCGCCGCATCGGCAGAATGCGGCGCGATGCGGTTTTTTTTGCCGCACGAAAAAACGTGCTAGGCAACGTTCCATCCGGCCGCCGCATCGGTTAAATCTGCCGCATGCGGCACAATGCGGCACTAATTAAAGTCTATGCAGAAAAAACGCAACCGGCAGCAAAAAAAAAACGGTTGCGATTTTCCTGCAAAGTGCCGGAGTGTGCCGCATTGCAGAAACCGGAGGTGTGAAAGCAGCCTTAGTGATGCTTTGTATTACCTGGTCTGCCTTAGGTGGATTATATTCTAAATTGCTCCAGAATCTGTTTTTCAAGCCTCCTGTGCATGGGTGCACCTGTGCCCTTTAGGAGCCGTTTGTGAACAGTGTGCCATTGTGCATTTATTCAGTACTGTTTCTCATATACTGTGTATATACTTCCATTTCCCAGCCATTTTTTTGGTCTATATAAAACTGACTGTATGGTATTATATCTTGTTGGAGTATTTGATACACAAATTTGCACTTGTCCCATTTATTCCAATAGTGTTTAGTTCACCCAGGACTAAGCCCTTGACCTACCCTTATATGTATTGTATTGTATTATAGCAGGCCAGTACTAATTTGTTAGTCTAGCCAATGTGATTATATCCTTGTTATACCTGTAACTGCATTAATATATGTATTCTATCGGTCCCTTAGGCATTGACCTATCTATGTCTCCTCTGAGGAGCTATATGTGAACATTGCTATTCTGTACTTATTTTGCATCTTTTTTTCCAGATACTATGTATAGGTATAGGCCTTAATTAATTAACAATTGTTTTTTTGCCTACCGGTTTCATTATAGAGAGGTTCCTACAAGCATTTTATATGCTACTATTTCCGCATAGAGGGTTCTGACTTTGAACCTGACTTTGTATGCCTGATTGGCTTTTTTAATTGTTTTTAATCTACATTTCTTGGGTGTCCCACACTGCCAGCGTGTTTGGTAGTGTGGTTTCTGTGCTTTCAAATAAAGATTATGTATCTATTTAAATACATGTGTTTGGTGATCCCTGTTATGGTATACTCTTTTTCTTGATGGTCTAGTGTGCTTTGGTATACTGGGAGATCCCATAGAGTGGTGCCCTTCCCCCATAAGTTGTCTCAGGATGTGGTCAGACGGCACAAGTCAGGCTGTGAACTCTAAACATTGTGGTAACAGGAACGGTGCTTTACTGTATCAGGCAGCAGTAACTGCTAGAGTACTGCTTTGTAGTTATTGGCAAAAGCCACTAGCAACATATTAATGTGGCTGATGTGGACGGATGACACAAGTCAGTCTGTGAACCCCTAAATATTGTGGAAACAGGAACGGTGATTTACTGTATTATACAGCACTGATTCCTAGAGTACTGCTTTGTAACTATTTGCAAAAGCCACTAGCAATGCATTAATGTGGCTGATGTGGATGGACAGCACAATTCAGGCTGTGAACCCCTAAATATTGTGGAAACAGGTCCCGATTTCCTACCTTATCCACAATATCTCCTTCTATGCTGTGATTTTGTTCAGTGCTATCAGCTTTTAAAAGAGTTATTGTATTTTAGTTTCTAGACGGTACTATGGAGGTAGTGACACACACTGCTTTAGGCCTAAAACACATTTCCGCAAAAAAACCGTACGTGTCTTACGGTCCGTTTTTCGGGTCCGTGTTCCGTTTTTTAGGGGCGTTTCTCCGGTAAGTATGGCATTCATGTGATGGCGTATGCGAGCCGTGTGTGCGTGTGGAATGTCCGTATTGACATAAAATACGTACGTGTGCTGTCCGTGTGCTGTCCGTTTATAAAGGCCCGCATTCTTACCCAATTAACGATTTTAATCATTCATCATCCTGGTGTTGTTGTTTGCTTTCCATTGTCCTGATAGATTGGAAACAAGTGTTTCAGATTTTGTGATGAAAAACGTACACGGACGATACGTGCTGAATACGGACATACTCCGTGTGCGGTCCATGCAGGCATGGACCCATAGACTAAAGCGGGTCCGTGCCTGCGTGCTGCCGACCAAAAACTGACATGTCGCCCGTGTAGAAAAGCGCACACACGTACTTACCACACGGACACACGTTCCGTGTGATTTTTACGTGTGTGTGCCATCTACCATTGAATAACATGGGTCTCCGTGTCTCCGGTACATGCAAATACGTACCGCACACATACAAAAAAACGGATGTGTGTTGCGGGTCTTAAACACTGTCCCTGCTTGGAAATCTGTCCCTACGTATGCTACATTGACCTACACTACAAGTAGCCATGAAAAGGGCTTTTTGTGTTATTAAGAGGCCGACACTCTCCCTAGAAGCTGCTTGCTCTATCCCTACACTAATACAATGCTGACTCCAGATGCAATGTGCGCAAAATGGCGGCGAAGGGTCTTTTATAGACCCTATGACATTGAACAGTCAGTCAATCACAGTAATGCCACAACCAAGATGGCTGCAGCATTACTGTGATTGGTTAAGAAGCCCAGCATGTTTATTGGCTGCAAATCAGCCGTCAAACATGCTGGGCGGGACATCCAAGTATAGCGAGGTGAACGCACCCTTACTCGCAATATAATGAATAGGT
Organism: Anomaloglossus baeobatrachus; assembly: GCF_048569485.1. Classification (NCBI taxonomy): domain Eukaryota; kingdom Metazoa; phylum Chordata; class Amphibia; order Anura; family Aromobatidae; genus Anomaloglossus; species Anomaloglossus baeobatrachus. Next base: position 529,888,103 of record NC_134354.1, read on the forward strand.
CAAATACTGTACTATTCTGTGACTAACGAATAGTGATGAATACATTCGCTCATCACTACAGCAGACCTGAAAATATCAAGGTCACATATATTGTATTCATTTGCCTCCTGAATAAAAAAAATCCCACAGACTGCACTCCTGAATATAAATATGTACCAGACTATATATATTATACAATTAGCCACACACCATTTACAATATAAAGTGATAAATAAGCCGCACTGTGCCCCCATTAACTATAATCTCTGACGCCCAATGAATATAAACTAATCAGTCTCTGTGACTCTCCTCCCAATTAATTTTAAGGCTATGTGCACACATTGCGATTTTGCATCAGAAAATATGCAGTTTTTTACAGTTACAAGCAAAACCTGTTTTTTATGTAGTGTTCTTCCTGCCATCACATCATGATTTGCAGCATATTTTGCTACAAATCCTGAACATGTGCATATAGCCTTATTCCAGTCATATGTCCTCCCGCAACACTGTATCATAAGTCCCTGATAGCTTCATAATGAATTAAGGGGTGGAGGGGACAAGACACAATCAGGGCCATATAATTTGTGGGATGGGGAATACAATATGGGGGCCATGTAATTGTGGCGCCCCTGAGGCTGACATCGCCACAGAGGTACTGCACCTCAGTCAGAGGTGTGGTGCCCCATCCTGGGTAAGAAAGAGGCCATCTATCGGTTCACACACCAAAAACTCACAGACTCTCAATTATTAGCTCACACATTGGATCAGGGTCCGGGCAGGTCCCATTAATGCTTAGCGACCAGTAGTCTGGTTATGGCACTTAAGCCCCGTGCACTGTCTCTAGAACCATCCAGGGAGTGGAGCTTAGTGGCTGCGCTGTGTGAGGTAAAAGGGGTGGAGCTAAGTTTGAAAATTGGTGGTCAGCAGAGTCAGTCAGTCAGTCAGAGGGAGGGGGGAGACCAACTAGGGGTGAGGTCCCCAAGGGTCCTTCTCAACTCTGAGGAGATGGAAGAAAGAATCCAGGTGACTTAGAGGAAGCGTGTCAGACACCCCTATAGTCACGTTTCCAAGACAGTAGCTCAAAGTGAAGGGATTGGTCGCAAACGGAGTCCCGGTCCCTAGACTAGGACAATACTTCAGGACTTCCTAGAAACAACGGAGTCCTGGGTGGCTGTACGCACCTTTGGGCCACAAGCAGCACACGAATCCGCTGGAAGGGTGCCACAGAGGACCAGGGAGCCAGGCAGGCAGAAATCCTTTTGAAGGTCCCTAGAGGGAGCCAGGGAGGCAGAAGTCCCATTACTGGTCCGCGGCCCCTGGCCCACGGCACTGTGTGTGGAGGCGCAGGACAGGAGGGTGAAAGTCAGCGCATAGAGACGATCAGGAAAGGCAAACAAAAGGAGAACCGGTACTGGCCTCAGACTTATTCGGGATCGGTGGTTGCCATCACTGAGGATCTCAGCATACCATGGTGGACTAATCTGGCTGTTAACTGAGAATTAGTACAGTGAGTAAAAGACTGTTATTGCAAAGCCATGGTGTCGTCTCCATTCCTCCTGCGTCACAGCCTGCTCTCATAGACCTTTCATTTAATCAACGGTTATCTCGGGGCCTCGCTCTACCTGTGGGGAGTAAAACACCTCAGCTGCCCTGGGAAACCCACAGCACAGCGATGGCTCACAAAGCTGCAAAACCACAGGTGGCATCACGAACTATTAAAATATCCAAAAATACAACTCCCATCATCATCCCCCTTTATTATAAAGACAAAGCCAGTGTCACGGAGCCATACCCCCACCACCGCTGACATCCCCGGACTAGTCCGGCCCAGTTCCGAGTACCCTCGGCCCTGGGGTGGGCGTGTCAAAATGATGGGGTGGGAAGGAGGCTATGAGACCATATAATGAATTGTGGAGAGGAAGCTATGAGGAACTTAGCATTCTCCCCACGGCAACCTATCAGGTCTCCCTATGCCCTCCAGCAGCATTCACATCTTTATGTCAAAATGCCCTGCCTAATCAGCCCTGTATAATGTTATTCACTAAAATGACTGTTTAAAAAAAGCATTTCTAAAGTGCGCTGTTTCTATGCTAATTAGGGCTTTCGATAGGGCGTTGTTTCCCCAGGCTAGTTGGCCTCTTTCCCTGCTATCACACCCCTGTGGGCATAATAACATGATTTCCACAAGCCGGCGTCATCGCCAGCCCCTGGAAATTTTACTCATGCGTGTGCCTATGTTTTCTCACATTGAGCCTCATCTGAAGTCAGGTATACACGTCCCAGATTCAGAGAGGCGCACTGCACATAATCAAAAGTGCAGAAGCTGTTCTTCCCATCATGCACAGTGCTCATCTCTGAAGCCGAGATGTGTACACCTGACTTCATATGAGGCTCAATGTGAAAGAACACAGCCGTGAGCATGCACAACATTTCCAGGGTCTGGCGGTGATGCCAGCTTGTGGAAATCATGCTATTATGCCCACAGGGGTGTGATCACGTGGATAGAGTCTGGGGAAACAATGATCCATCGACTAGTCAAGGCCATATTTAGCATAGAAACAAGGCACTTTAAAAATGCTTTTTTCTATACCTTAATTTTAGTGAATAAAACTTCACAGGGTTGATTAGGCAGAGAATTCTGACATACAGATATGAATACTGTTGGAGGGCATAGGGGGACCTGACAGGCTGCTTTAAAATTCACATATAATGTCCTCCTTCCCCATCCCACCCAGCCTCCTCACTCTCCTCTGCGTTCATCATAAGGCCCTAAAGCCCCTCTTCAATCCTCTTCTGATCACAATCCTTGCCCTCCTTATTGTCCCCTTTTCAGGTTATTAGTCACCCCTCACCTCCCCCCTCCTTAGGTTATTAGTCACTGCTCACCTCTCCCTCCTTATTGTACCCTCTTCAGGCTATTAATCACCCCTCACCTCCCCCTCCTTATTGTCCCCTCCTTAGGCTATTTATCACCCCTCACCTCTTTGTACGGGCCCCACCGCGCAGCTGCTTCTCCTGCCTGGTACTTTTCAAATGACTCAGGTGCGGCTTGCTGACATCATCAAGGGGCACATGCGCATGTATCACAGAGAAAGTGCCAAGCAGGTAGCAGAAGACAGAATCCTGAGTTCCGCTGCCTACACTGTGTGGCGCTGCAAGATCACTCCCTGCCCGACATGCTGCATGTGATGGGGATGATCTGGCCAGGGCCCCCCGGGAGTCCGGAGCTCCGGACAATAGGTCAGATTACCCTCATTATTAACCGGCCAGCAAGGGCCCCCTGAACCTCCGGGCTCCGTTGCAGCTGCATTGGTTGCACCTGCACTATGTCCATCACTGACTCAGATGAGTCAGGTATTTTACTGGGTCAATAAAACAGTACAGTTCAAGCAAACATCTTCCTGTAAAGGGTTTGGAAATACAGTATTTGCTTACAGAAAAAGGGAATCAAAATAGATATTATTTAATCTTCCCAATCAGAAAATATTCCATAGTATGTAAAGAAAATATTATTTATCTAACCTGCTCAGACGTTTTATCAAGATCATTACAATGATAATTAAATTCAGGAAAGTATTGTATTATGGAGAAATTGCAACATATAGAATGGTTTAATCATTTTGTACCATCACCAAGACGATCAATAAATCGTATTAGGCTATGTCATCCCAAATCACATGTGGCTAATTGCAAGTCAATAATAGCCGTCTTCTTATATCCTCCTTTTGTTAAGAAATAATCTAAGCTTAGTAACTGCAAGATGTGTCTATTTAGAAGCAAATTGATGTTGAAACAGACATGCAGAGCACAAGGCTTATCTCAACCAAGCTTAGAAGACAATTTTTTTTTCTCTGCTCCTTTAAAATAATATATATATATATATATATATTTCTATTTATATTAAACAAAAGGCAGAGAAGGAGCATTAAAGGGCCATACATCATAATAAATAAATATTGAGACTCCTTGTAATGAAAAATTATTGACAGATTTATTGCAACATCACAGTAACAAGGAGACAACATTACAATTAATACAGTGTACACACTGCCCCACGAAGAAGCTAACGCAGCGAAACTCGTTGGGGCTTCCTTCCTCTGTACCGGACCCCTGCCTGGGCGTTAACATAGCACTCTTGCACCTTTTTTCCTGATGGGTAAGCGGCAATATGTGTATTACTTATAATGTACTGGACTTGTACTGCTGACCCAGTGATGTTAGCCACTATGGCAGGGGCCCACGGTCTGGGAACTTTTTCTGGAACCATTTTTCCTGCACTTATGCACTTTTTCTATTAATTGTAATGTTGTCTCCTTGTTACTGTGATGTTGAAATAAATCTATCAATAATTTTTCATTACAAGGAGTCTCAATATTTATTTATTATGATGTATGGACCTTTAATGCTCCTTCTCTGCCTTTTGTTTAATATAAATAGAAATATAAACTTTTGGAGTGGCCTAAGAATATTTATACTTACCCCATCTGTTACCCTGAGATTTTGTAATATTTCTATTTATGTAGCACCAACATATTCAGAGGGGGCATATACATGATATAAAAACAATATCAGACATTACAGAGTAACACAATTCAACAGGTACCAAGAGGAGTGAGGGCCCTGCTCACCAGCTTACAGGCTAAACTGTGCAGAATTATTAGGAAAGTTGTATTTTAGAGGATTTCATTTATTATTGATCAACAACTATGTTCTCAATCAACCCAAAAGACTCATAAATATCAAAGCTTAATATTTTTGGAAGTTGGAGTGGGTTTTTTTAGATTTGGCTATCTTAGGAGGATATCTGTTTGTGCCAGTAATTATTACTGTGCAGAATTATTAGGTAACTTAATAAAAACCAAATATATTCCCATCTCACTTGTTTATTTTCACCAGGTAAATCAATATAACTGCACAAAATTTAGAAATAAACATTTCTGACATGCAAAAACAAAACCCCAATAAATCAGTGACCAATATAGCCACCTTTCTTTCTGATGACACTCAACAGCCTACCATCCATAGATTCTGTCAGTTGCTTGATCTGTTTACGATCAACATTGTGTGCAGCAGCCACCACAGCCTCCCAGACACTGTTCCGAGAGGTGTACTGTTTTCCCTCCTATAGATCTTACATTTTATGAGGGACCACAGGTTCTCTATGGGGTTCAGATGAGGTGAACAAGGGGGCCATGTCATTATTTTTTCATCTTTTAGACATTTACTGGCCAGCCATGCTGGGGAGTAGTTGGATGCATGTGATGGAGCATTGTCCTGCATGAAAATCATGTTTTTCTTGAACGATATCGACTTCTTCCTGTACTTGCTTGAAGAAGCTGTCTTCCAGAAACTGGCAGTAGGTCTGTCAGTTGAGCTTCACTCCATTCTCAACCCGTACAGGTCCCACAAGTTCATCTTTGATGATACCAGCCCATATCAGTACCCCACCTCCGCATTGCTGGCATCTGAGTCGGAGTGAAGTTCTCTGCCATTTACTGATCCAGCCTCTGGCCCATCCATCTGGCCCATCAAGAGTCACTCTCATTTCATCAGTCAATAAAAAATTTGAAAACTAAGTCTTAAGATATTTCTTGGCCCAGTCTTGACGTTTTTTCTTATGTTTCTTGTTGAAAGGTGGTTGTTTTTCATCCTTCCTTACCTTGGCTATGTCCCTGAGAATGGCACACCTTGTGCTTTTTGATACTTCAGTAATGTTGCAGCTCTGAAATATGGCCAAACTGATAGCAAATGGCACACACTTCTTGTGACCCTGTTGGCTATTTGCCATGAAACGCTTGATTGTTCGGTGATCACACTTCAAAAGTTTGGCAATTTCAAGACTGCTGCATCCCTCTGCAAGGAATCTCACAATTTTGGACTTTTCAGAGCCAGTCAAATCTCTCTTCTGGCCCATTTTGCCAAAGGAAAGCAAGTTGCCTAATACTTAAGCACACCTTTTATAGGGTGTTGATGTCATTACACCACACCCCTCCTTATTACAGAGATGCACATCACCTGACTTAATTAACTATACAGCTTGGAGTAGGACAACTTGTATAAAAAGTATCATGTGATCAAAATACTCATTTGCCTAATAATTCTGCACACAGTGTATGAGGAAATAGGGGAGGCACAAAAGGTTGTTGGTAAAAAGTGCTTGTATTGTATGGTCTACCCATCAATATAATAAGTATAGTAGTCAAATAACTGCATGAACCGGTTACCAGCCAGTATGTACAAATAGAGATACAGAAGGTTTTTAATTGCATGGAGGGGGTGTGTTCAAAATAATACCAGTCTGATGTTAAAGGGGTTATCCGGTTTCTTTTGCTTATTTTTGTTTATTGCATTATTGATCTACATAGGGGCAGGTAAGTAGATAGTAAAGGGGGCTTTTCACGCTACGACATCGCTAATGCGAACTCGTTGGGGTCACGGAATTGGTGACACACATCCAGCCGCATTAGCAATGCCGTTGCGTGTGACACCTATGAGCGATTTTGGATCGTCGCAAAAACGTGCAAAATCGCTCATATGTGACATGGGGGTCCATTCTCAAAAATCGTTACTGCAGCAGTAACGAAGTTGTTCCTCGTTCCTGCGGCAGCACACATCGCTCCGTGTGACACCGCAGGAACGAGGATCCTCTCCTTACCTGCCTCCCAGCCGCTATGCGGAAGGAAGGAGGTTGACGGGATGTTACGTTCCGCTCATCTCCGCCCCTCTGCTTCTATTGGGCGGCGGTTCAGTGACGCAGCTGTGACGTCGCTGTGACGCTGAACGAACCGCCCCCTTAGAAAGGAGGCGGTTCGCCGGTCACAGCGACGTCGCTGGACAGGTAAGTAGTGTGACGGGTCTGGGCGATGTTGTGCGGCACGGGCAGCGATTTGCCAGTGTCACACAACAGATGGGGGCGGGTAACCACGCTAGCAATATTGGTACCGATATCGCAGCGTGTAATGAGGCCTTAACTTATCTACCTGCCCTACTGTCAGCCCCTCTACCCTGGCTCAGAGCAGTCATGTGACCGCTCCTGCTGGGATTTTACTGTGTCCTGTGATGTCATGTCGAGAGGGGCAGGAGCTTATGCTTGCCTTGTAGACGGGCATCACAGCCGACATCATGTAGCCGCCCTGCTGGGCATGTACAGTGCATCGGACTCCCCGTCCCCCTTTCCCTGCACCCTCCCACACATTCCGTACTCTCCCACTCCACTGCTGTGGGACCCATGAGCTGAGGAGAGGGGCCTGGAGGCGGCTGCCTGCGGTGTTAGCCCCAGCATCGGGCCCCCTTCTCAGGAATGCACATTCAAATCTATCAGTATCCCAGATGCCAATACATTTGAAAGCACTGATGAGAGGGAGCACTGCGCTGCTTCTCATCATTGTCCCATTGTCTGGGCTCTCTGACAGCTCAGTTCAACAGTGACGTCACTACTGTGCTGATATGGGCAGAGCACAGTCAGCGGGTGAACGAGGAGCAGCGGCAGGGACCGAGGAAAGGTATTCACTACACGGTGGGGACTATAATGGGCTGCAAAGCCCTGTGTAGGGGGTATAGAGCCCTATGTGGGGGGAGCAGAGTGCTGTGGGGGGTACAGAGTGCTGTTTGAGGGGGTGCAGAGCACTGTGTGGGGATGCAGAGCGCTGTGTGGGGATGCAGAGCGCTGTGTGGGGGAGTGCAGAGTACTGCGTGGGGGGTGCAGAGCACTGTTTGAGGGGGTGCAGAGTGCCGTGTGGGGGGTGCAGAGCATTATGTGGGGGGATGCATAGCCCTGTGTGGAGGGGTGCAGAGCACCATGGGGGGTGCAGAGCACTTTGCAGAGCACTATGTGGTGGGCGCAGATCCCTGTGTCGAGGTGTGCAGAGCACTGTGTGATGGAGTGCAGAGCGCCATGTGGGGGGTGCGTTCAGAGTCCTATGTGGGGGGAGCAGAGCCCTATGTGGGGCTATTACTTGCAATTCTATAGTGATGAGAGGTCAGTGCTGGACAGAATACTGACAGCCAATGAGTGTACAGAGGGCGGGGCTGGATAGTGAGGCTGGGCGGTGCCAGCTCTGACTGTGAGGTTTGGCATAGGAAGATTTCATGTTTTGTTGAGCTGCAGGCATATAAAGTGTCTGCAGAGAATAAAGGGATAATTCAAGAGGAACAAAAGTTAGAAAACTAAAAATAAATATTGGGATGATTTATATGACAATACAGCACAGATTAGCTTAAAAAAAAGTTTGAGTTTATGTCGGACAACTCCTTTAAAACTAGTGAGGTCAATCATTCTGTGAAGAAACAGGTGTGAATCAGGTGGCCCTTATTTAAAGGGAACCTGTCAGGTCTCTTATGCGTTCTAATCTAGAAGGTTTATTACTTACTGTACATGTTTCCTATGTAAATAATGAAAGACTCTAGTCCCCTGGGTGTCGCATTGCCCTGTGGGCGTTTGCATGGTTTCCGTGGTATCACACCCCTGTGGGCATGATACCATGGATTTACATGAGCAACGTCCCCGTCGCTCCTTCAGATCCCACGCATGCGTGCTTGCCATTCCCGCAGCCTTGTTATCAGGGTGCTCGCTTCTCAGCTTCAGACGCGCACTGCTCATGCTCAGAAGACTCCTGTAGTTCAGACCATGCGCAAAGCGTGTCTGAAGCTGAGATGCAAGCAACTGGGATAACAAGGGTGCAGGAATGTTAAGCGCGCATACGCGGGACCTCAAGGAGCAACGGAGACATCACTCATGTAAATACATGATATCACGCCCACAGGGACATGATACCACAGAAACCATGCAAATGCCCACAAGCCAATGCGACGCCCAGGGGGCTAGAGCCTCTGATCATTTACATAGGGAACACGTAAGCAATAAAACATATTTTTATACATTCATATTTCACACTATTACAACACAGGGATAGGTAAGTAGCAGATACTAGGCCCCACATCACCATGCTTCTAGGTTAGAATGCATAAGGGACCTGACAGGTTCCCTTTAAGCCCTTAATGACCACGTGCAGTAACATTATGTCCTAGCTGTCATAGTGTAAAGGCCCCGTTACACGCACCGACGAATCTAACGATATATCGCCGGGGTCACGGATTCAGTGACGCACATCCGGCATCGTCAGCGACGTCGTTATGTGTGACAGCAAGGAACGGCCGTTAACGATGGGAAATAATCACCTTATCGTCCATCGTTGACATGTCATTCCTTTTTAAAAAATCGTTGATTGTAGAGGACGCAGGTTGTTCGTCGTTCCTGCGGCAACACACATCGCTACGTGTGACACCTCGGGAACGACGAACTGCTGCTTGCCTGCGACCGCTGGCAATGCAGAAGGAAGGAGGTGGGCAGGATGTTATGTCCCGCTCAATCTCCGCCCCTCCGCTTCTATTGAAAGGAGGCGGTTCATCAGCAACAGCGACGTCGCTAGGCAGGCAAGTCAGTGTGATGGCTCCCAATGATTTTGTGCATGACACACTAGCGATATTGCTGCATGTAACACCCCCTTTAAGGCCCACGGTCTGCTGCAAGCAGCTTGTAGCAATCGGCACACATAGCTGATTTTTACAGCTGACATGTGTGCCTGCTAAGCACGAGTGGAATCGCTATCTGCTCGTGTCTTTTAACCCCTTAAATGGTGCTGTGAATATGTGACAGCGCCATTATAATGGCGACAACGGTAAACATTTTCTCACGGCCGATCCCAGAAGTCACGTGACATGATAATGACTTCCGGTGGTTGCCATGGTAGCACAGAGTCATGTGATGACTCCTGTAGCTCACATGACTCACTTCCTGCCTCACACAGCCGATAGGCACACATTTGGTATCGCTGCGTTCAAAAATGCCTGATCAATTAAAATATAAAATCAATTAATCTGATCGGTAAACGGCGTAGCAGCAAATAAATTCCAAACGCCAAAATTATGTTTTTTGGTTGCCACAAATTTTGCGCTAAATGCAATAACAGGCGATCAAAACGTAGCATCTGCGCAAAAATGGTACCATTAAAAACGTCAGTCCAAGACGGAAAAAATAAGTAAACACTGAGCCATAGATCCAAAAAATAAAGAACACTACGGGTCACGGAACATGGTGTAAAACAAACGCCACTTTTTTCGGACAAACTTCAGATTTTTTTTAACCCCTTAGATAAAAGTAAACCTATGCTTGCTTGGTGTCTATGCACTCGCACCAACCTCAGGCATCACGCCCATAAATCAGTTTTATCAAATAGTGAACACAGTGAATAAAATATCTCAAAAACAATAGTGCTATTACACTTTTTTTGCAATTTTTCTGCATTTGGAATTTTTTTGCTGTTTTCCAGTACACTATATGGTAAATCTCATGGTTTAATTTAAAAGTACAGCTTTTTCCCCAAAAAATGAGCCCTCACATAACCATATTGACTGAAAAATAAAAAAGTTACGTCTCTCAGAAGAAGAATGGCGAAAAAAAACGGAAAGCCCAAAATCGGCTGGTCATGATTAAGTATGAAGCCACCATATGTTGTACATGTATTTCTCTTTGAAAGCCTGAGAAAAATGGGTCATTCAAGAAATTGTTCAGATAAATAGTGTACGTTGATTAAAAAGTGGATTGAAGAGGGTAAAACTTATAACGAAGTGCAGACAATGATCGGCTGTTCAGCTAAAATGATCTCCAATGATTTAAAATGGAAAGCAAAAACAGAGAGACATGGAAGAAAATAGAAGACGACCATTCGAATGGATAGAGGAATAGCCAGAATGGCAAAGGCTGAGCCAATGATCAGCTCCAGGATGATCAAAGACAGTCTCAAGTTACTTCTAACTTGTGACAGTTATAAAATGTAAAGCTAATCTATTAGCAAGAAGTCCCTGCAAAGTCCCACTGTTAAAAAATACATGTGCTGAAGCAGATACAAATTGGCAAAGAACACATCAATTGGCCAAAAGAGAAATGGAGAAGCATTTTGTGAATTGATGTAAGTAAAATTGTTCTATTTAGGTCAAAGGGCCGCAGACAGCTTGTCAGACGACCGCCAAACTCTGAATTCAAGTTACAGTACACTCTGAAGACAGTGAAGCATGGTGCTGCAAGCATCATGATATGGGCATGGTTATCTTACTATGGTGCCAGGCCTATTTACCACATTCCAGGGATCATGGACCAGTTTGCATATATCAAAATACTTGAAGAGGTCATGTTGCCTTTCGCTGAAGAGGATAAAACTTGAAATAGGTATTTCAACAATACAATAAACCTAAGCATACCAATAAATGAGCAAAATCTTGGTTTCAGTCCAGTACAATTAAGGTTATGGAGTGGGGTGACATAAAAAATGCAGTTTCCGAGGCAAAAACAAAAAAGCCAAATAAATTGTGGGATGTAGTCAAAGCATCCCGGGCTGGAATAACAGTTGACAGGTTACAGAAGATGGTTGACTCTATGCAACATAGATGTTAAGCAGTTCTACTAAACTGCTGTTATACAACTAAAAATTAGGTTAGTGATTCACAGGAATGCTAAATCCTAAATAAAAAAAGGACAGATTTTGAGTCTGTAAAGACAAATGCAGATACTGCTATTTTTTGGAACAACCCATTGTTCATTTTTTTGATATTTTATGTAAAGTAGTTAAAAATAATATACCGTATATTTCGGACCATAAGACGCACTTTTTTTCCCCCCAAATGTTGGGGGAAAGTGGGGGGTGCATCTAATGGACTGAATATAGGGCTGTGGCCGGGAATGAGGGTGCTGCGGTGGAGTGGTTCATCGGGGGCACAAGCAGGCTGTGGCAGTGTCTGCCGTGACCACGTGGGCCCGCTCATTACATATGCACGCCCATCATTCCGCCCAGCATCTCTCAGCGCTGAAGCCAGCACTGAGGTAGGCGGGACGATGGGCGGGGAATGCGCGCATAATTATCAGCCATCCGTGATCACCCCTGGCAACTGCAGCCTGGAGTGTTTATGTGCGGCTGTATTCACTGCCCCCCGCACATCATCATCAGCGCGGGGTGCATTGAATCAGTATAACTCACCATTCTCCTGCAGCTTCGTGATCTCCTCCTGTCTGTGCCAGTCAGCTGATTTGTGTAGAGAGCGGTGAGCACAGCGATGACGTGATGGCTCCACACTCCAGCGACACTGCTACTACCGCAGACAGGGGGAGGAGCATTGCTGCATGGAGCGAGGAAAGGTGAGTATAAATGTTTTTTTTGTGTGATACAGGATACATGCCATATAGCAGGATGGATGGGGGTATATAGCAGGATTGATGGCTATATATAGCAGGATGGAAGGGAGTATATAGCAGGATGGATGGAAGTATATAGCAGGATGTATGGGAGTAGAAAGCAGGATGGATGGCGGTATATAGCAGGATTGATGGGAGTATATAGCAGGATGGATGGGGGTATATAGCAGGATGGATGGCGGTATATAGCAGGATGGGATTATATAGCAGGATGGCAGTATATAGCAGGATGGGGGCATATAGCAGGATGGGGGTATATAGCAGGATGGGAGTATATAGCAGTATGGGAGTATATAGCAGGATGCCAGTATATAGCAGGTATAAGGGCATATACCAGGATGGGGTATATATACAAGGCAGGAGGATCATTACCAGGATGGGGTACCTTAGTAGAGAATTTGGGGACATTACCCCCATAACACTGTCAGCAGCAGATCCTCTCCCCATAACAGTGTGTCATGACCACATTTTTTGCTTAAAATTTTATTTTCCTATTTTCCTCCTCTAAAACCAGGGTGCGTCTTATGGTCCGGTGCATCTTATAGTCCGAAAAATACGGTACATTTCTTTGTTTTGATTTAGAAAACAGTGTGCAACATTCCCAATGCATGGAAATAAAAATTATTATAAAGATTTTGAACTTAACTCATGTTTTTGAGCACACTGCTATTATTTTGAACAGAACTGTACATCAGGGCAAGGAAAATGAGAAAAGCATATAGAAAATGAGAGGATCAGGACTAAATAACATAACGTGTGAAAAAGACTTGGGCATACTAATAATTCACAGACTGAACATGAATCAACAATATGATGTAGCAGCAAATAAAGCAAAAATAGTTTGGGAAATATTAAGAGAAGCATAGAGTGTAGATCACGGGAAGTCATTATCCCCCGTGGTATCAGTTTTTTTAAACAATGTTTTTTCTATCTACTGGCTAACTCGGCACAAAGATGTATGTTGCCTGTATCCCCCTCTACTCTTCTTTGGCCAGACCTCATCTGGAATTCTGTGTCCAGTTCTGGGCACAACATTTCAAAAATAGATCAGCAAACTAAAGAAAGTTCTGAGAAGAGTGACCAGAATGTTGACTGATCTGCAAACCATGTCCTATGAGGAATGATTACAGGATTTGGTCATGTTTAGCTTGCAAAAAAGAAGACTGAGAGGAGATTTAATATCTCTGTGCAAATATCTAAAGGATTGTCACACTGTAGAAGGATAATAATAATAATAATAATAATAATAATAATAATTTTATTCATTTATATAGCACTGTTAATTCCACAGTGCTTTACATACATTGGTAACACTGTCCCCATTGGGGCTCACAATCTAGAGTCCCTGTCTGTATGTCTTTGGAATCAGTCCTATTCTCTTTTGCACAGGTTAAGACTAGAATTAATTGTATGAAACTAAATAGGAGAAGATACAGATTAGATATTAGAAAAAAACTTTTTGACAGTGAGGGTGATCAACGAGTTGAACAGGCTCCCACAAGAGGTAGCGGGTTGCCCTTCAATGGAATTCTTCGTAAAGAGATGGGACAGACATCTGAGCGAGATGATTTATTGAATCCTGCTTTGAGGGGTAGGGGGTGGACCAGATGACCCAAGAGATCCCTTCCAGCTTTACCATTCTACAATTCCATGAGGGCTGGGGGTTTGCTAAAGATCACTGTGCCTTTCACGATGGCACTCCTGTGAAAGCCAACCATTAGCTTTTATTCACAGGAGGCCATGATTTTTGCTATCCACAACAGTATTGTAGTGTTGCAAACTAAAGACTAAAAAATAGAATAAAAAGTGAAAAAAAGTTTTTAAAAATATGAAAAAAAAGGAAATATATATATATATATATATATATATATATATATATATATATATATATATTCAGTCATATGAAAAAGTTTGGGCACCCCTATTAATGTTAACCTTTTTTCTTTATAACAATTTGGGTTTTTGCAACAGCTATTTCAGTTTCATATATCTAATAACTGATGGACTGAGTAATATTTCTGGATTGAAATGAGGTTTATTGTACTAACAGAAAATGTGCAGCCCGCAATTAAACAAAATTTGACCGATGCAAAAGTATGGGCACTTCAATATAAAAGTGACATTAATATTTTGTAGATCCTCCTTTTGCAAAAATCATAGCCTCTAGTCGCTTCCTGTAGCTTTTAATGAGTTCCTGGATCCTGGATGAAGGTATATTTGACCATTCCTATTTACAAAACAATTCCAGTTCAGTTAAGTTTGATGGTCGCCGAGCATGGACAGCATGCTTCAAATCATCCCACAGATTTTCAATGATATTCAGGTCTGGGGACTGGGATGGCCATTCCAGAACATTGTAATTGTTCCTCTGCATGAATGCCTGAGTAGATTTGGAGCGGTGTTTTGGATCATTGTCTTGCTGAAATATCCATCCCCTGCGTAACTTCAACTTCGTCACTGATTCTTGCACATTATTGTCAAGAATCTGCTGATACTGAGTTGAATCCATGCGACCCTCAACTTTAACAAGATTCCCGGTGCCGGCATTGGCCACACAGCCCCAAAGCATGATGGAACCTCCACCAAATTTTACTGTGGGTTAGCAAGTGCTTTCTTAGGAACAAGAAACAAGATCACACATAGCCGCAGAAACCAAAAATTGAATATGCTACTGGTCTTAGAAAATGGCAACATAAGCGCAATTTATTCTCAAATAAAAAAAATTTTCACCACTAACATAAAAAAAAACAAAACTATGCATATTTGGTATCTCTGTATTTGTATAGTCTGTAGAATAACATTGCTGAACATATTTCCATATAGTGAACACTGTAAATAAAAAAGGCAAAAAACAATTGCGGAATTGCACTTTTTTTTAACAGTTTTTCTGCAATTGGAGTTTTTCCCGCTTTCCAGTACATTACACAAAAAAATGAATTGTTTGAGTCAAAAGTACCGCAAGCTTTTATACAGCTTTGTGCATGGAAAAAATAAATAGTTATGGCTAATGGAAGAAGGATAGGAAAAAATGGAAATGAAAAAAGGGAAAAAATCATGTTGGCAATGGATTAATTAACAATTTTTATTCTAAAATTATGTTTGCTACAACTCTGATGCATCTAGCACCAGAATTCATGTACAACTATTATATAATATGTGCAATAATGTGTTGCTTATGTGGTGCCCCTGTGGTTAGGCGCTACAGGGGAATACAGCACCTTAACATCAAGGTGCAGTTTCCTTTGGTTACAGGTGAGAGAGGAGATGCAGAGTCTTATATTAGATTGAGTAACATTGACTCAGCAGCCGCTACCTTCATATTCCTGGGACTGTTTATATAGTAGGTCCATAGGGGGGTGAAGCCTAGCTGAGCGTGAGACGGGACATGATTGACAGGACGACTGGGTAACAGTTAGTCAGTTAACAGTCATTCAGTGAGGAGCGACAAGAAGAGACGAGAGTAAATTGATGACGGAAAGAAGGGCTAGAAATAACATAGGCCCGACGGCCTGAGCGAGGGTACCCCAAAAGAAAAGAAAGACACAGGAAAAGGGGTAACCCAGACGGAAAGGGGACGCTTTAGGTCTGGCGAGAGCCGGCTGAAGTGTTCAGGTTGACACCAGTATAACGGAACCGAGGAGGTTTATCCCCAAATCATTGACCGTTAAACTGGGATCCTAAATAAGAGGAGTCCCGGTACCCATCAAGAGTCTGACTACTAACCCCAAGCCGAGTTCACGACGCTGTTGCGGGATAGATAAAGAAATCGTGCAGCATCAGATCCCTGGGAAAACCAGTGACGAGACTAACGAGTGGTTAAAGAGGGAGTCACAGATCCCTCAGAGCAGGGACCGAGAAAGAGACAAAGAAAGATTACCTCAGAGAGAGACTCTGTCAATAAATCTCCTCCAAAACTTGTGACCATTGACCTTCTGGTAACCGAACTGTTTCTGCTGTGTACTGTGCAAAACACACTGATGCTAGAAAAAAGGACTTGTTTGAGCTGATGTGGACTCCGTGTGTCGTCTCTCCGCTGTTCGACAGGACCCTGCGACGTCAGAGAAGAAGGCAGACATCACTGCTAGGTCGCTTCCCTCCTGGTCAGCGATCCGCCGCCCTGAGGTAAAATAGCTCCACCTGTGGGGAGCTGAGAAGTCTTAAGCTGCCGTCACCATCAGAGGCCGGCCGCGGGCAGCGCTGGTATATCCCGCTTACCAGACACCACAGGTGGCGTTACATATATCCCCAAAATCATCCCTGTACCCCATTCCCCAGCTGCAGAGTGAGCGCCCAGGACACGAAGCTGGGACCAACCACCTGTGATAACCCCATCGAGAGTAAAGGAGCCATAGTCCCGGCGCCAGAGTACCCCCTACCGAAAACCCTGATGGTCGACTCACTTACATACTCATAAATATGTAGCAAAATACATACAATAATAAGGACATACAGATGCATCTCAATAAATTAGAATATCATCAAAAGGTTAATTTATTTCAGTAATTCAAACAAGGAAATGGATATATTATATAGAGTCATTGCAGAGTGATCTACTTAAAGTGTTTATTTCTGTTAATGTTGTTGATGGCTTATAGCCAATGAAAACCCAAAAGTCTTTCTCAGGAAATTATAATAATTACCACACAACACCTGCAAAGGCTTTCTAAGTGTTTAAAATGGTCCCTTAGTCTCGTTCAGTAGGCAACACAAGGGGAAGACTCCTGACTTGACAGATGTTCAGAAGGCACATTTGACTTCTGCAGCCAACCCAAGATCTAAGCAGCCTCATGTTGTTTTGTTTTAAGGCCAATGATTTTCCACTGCAGTCATATGTGGTATACGGCAAGTTTTTAGTGGGACGAAATACAAAAAACACTTTCAGCACTGAAACTTGGATGGGCTTAACAAGTAAGTAATATTTCTTTTATAGTTTTATCACACACCCCTCTTTCTGATTTTTCACATTTTGAGATTTCCAAAAATATCTTTAATGCAATATAATAAATGTTATCTCTTTTATTTTTTTTACTTCTGTGTAGAGCGAATCTGATAGCAAGAACACATTTCCAGCTTTTCAACTTTGTAATGTATTCATGGTATCCTGAAATTTGCAGCACAATGATTTAGCTTTGTTAATCATTGCTACGCATAGGAGTTTACAGTCCATACATTTTTGTCATGATCAGAATTTTAAATAGCAAAAATGAAGTGTAAAACATATTCAAGACATGACATAAGCAGCTAGAATGAAGCAAATTCAGAACATACGGAATAATGCAACAAATAAGTAGTGTATTCAAATTATTATCCTACTAAGTTATCAGGCGATTTTACCTGCATTAGCAACTCTTCTAATATTGTTAAGTCTTGGACATTTACAATGTGGGACATTTAGGACTCATGAAAGTGATTGTTCTAAGACATTCTACAAACTACAGGAGTGGACAAGTCTCAAGTAGTAAAAGTGGAGATGATTGCACTCATCTCAAAATGGAAAAAACAACCAGGATTACTTACCAGTAATTAGATTTTCCAGACCCTCGACAACACCCAGGAGAGAGGATTCACCCAAAGGACAAGAAACCTACAGCTTTAAAAAGGTGGGTCTTCACTGTACACGTCAGTGGTTTACAGAGCATACACTTATTATTATGCATATTGAAGCAATTTTTACCATATGAATGTTTGACATTTATGTCCCCAATCCCTTTTTTTTTTTGTCACCTTGTGAGAAAAGAAAAAATCCATACTAGTGTAACACGCCATCACCAAGGATCAAACAAGAACTGAAAATGAGGGAGGTAAAAATAGAGGGTACTGTCGGGGGTCTGGAAAATCTAATTACTGGTAAGTAATTCTGATTTTTCCCTTCCCTACGACAGCACCCAGGAGAGATTTCACAGGAATCCCTAGGTTAGGACCACCATTTCTAAAACTTTTCTACCAAATGAAAGGTCATTAGTAGAAATCCCAGGTAGACCGGCATAAAGAAACAGAGTTCAGGTTCGGAGTTCGGATGCTTTACGTGTCAACTCTACTCACATGAGCTTCACTGTGCTCAGGTACACTTGGTGCTCAGCCCTCTTGCATTGTTTGAACGGTTCGCACTGGAGGTAACAACAGCGTGATCACATGTAGTGTGAAACAAAAAAAAATTGAAAAAGCCCATCCAGCCTACCCCCAAAGTGATCTGCTTATGTTTGGCTATGTATGGGTGGAGACTGAAACTGCCAATCAATGTTTTCGAACTGGACTCAGGCCAGGTTTGACCAAGTGGAGGTTCAGTTTGATCGCTGCTAGAGAACCAAACCTCCAAAGATTCGCTCATTTTGCTAATTAGCACCCAATCGAACCTGTAGTATCTGAAAAAGGTGGAACATGAAGACCATGTGGCAGCTCTACAGATTTGTTCAAGAGAGGCATCAGCCCTGTCCGCCAAAGAGGTGGATATGGGCCTGGTGGAGTGTCCCTTTAAGCCCGAAGGAGAATACTGACCCCCGACTTGTATGCCAAAGAGATCCTCGATTTTACCCATCTGGCTAGAGAACCCCTAGATGCTTTCCGGCCTCTAACGGAACCCTGAAAGAGAATAAAAAGAGTGGACTGTAAAACCCTTTCCCTATTTCTTTTCCTGAAACCAGCATGAGCACACCTTTCCTTAGCAATAACCTGACTTTGCTTTCTAAAGCTTGTTGGCCACCATCTTAGCAATGGGTACTTGTGGCCATAAATCTAATTGGGGGAGGGACAGTAAACTCAAGTTTTAACCCCTCGGCTATTGTGTCCAGAACCCAACGGCTCGCTGAAATCTCCTCCCAGGCAGGAAGGAACATTAAAAGCCTCCCAGTTACCTATGTCCTGACGTCATTGTTTTCTGGATCTTTTGAAAGCCCTGAAAAAAAACACTATCCAACTTGGAATACTTCCTTTTCCATCTAGGATTCCTCATCTTCGGGGCCCTGGTCTGTCTACTTCACCTGGAGGGTTGGAAGGATCTTTAAAACTCAGGAAGTCAGAAGGGAATTTCTTCTTTGAATCAGACGCTTTTACTAAAATTTTGTCTAGAGCTGTTCCAAAAAGAAATTCCCCTTTCCAATTTTTTAAGCAGAGCATACTCCTGGCTGAGTTGGAAGGGGACCATGTACGTGCAGTAAGTTTTACTGCATCCACCAACCAGAAATTCTGCCACCTTTGTGGTAATTGGAAAGTTTGCTAATAATTGGTCCTTTGGGCAATTGTTCTTAATCTGAGTTTCCAGCTAATTTATCCATACCACAAGCAACTTCGCTGCACATGTGACCGCTATATTTAGCTTTAAGGTCCTGGTCCTCACTTTCAAGCCCTTTTCAAGAAGCTATCTGCTTTCCTATCCAAAAGGTTTTTTAACAGACCAGCGTCATCAAATCGGAAAGCAGTTTTTTGAGAGACTTTTGAGACAGTGACATCTATCTTTGGGACCTTGTCCCAGACTTCTAATTCCACTGGATCAAAGGGGTATTTTCTCTTCATTTCTTTTGGAATGAAGGCTTTCTTATCTAGTCTTTTCCATTCTTTTTAAATTAACGCTGTTATATTTTGTGGACTGGAATGCATCTGTGCTTGCCTACTTCCAGCCCCACAAACATTAAATCCTGCTTGGATTTAGGCTCCCTAATATCTTCTATTCTCATGGTAGCTTTGGCCGATTTGACAAGTTTCCCCTTTTCTTCCATAGGAAAACATGACCTCAATAATTATCTGAAGATGATGAGGATGAGGATTTGTCTGAATAAAATCCATCCAACTCTCCATGTTCCCCCTCCTCCACTAGGCTAGACTATCCTGTAGCCAACTTTTTCCCTGAAGACGTACCCAGCTTCATTTCTCTTAATGATTTTTTAACCTCACTTCTGATTAGGGACTTCATGCTTTCCAAAAGAGATGGAGATTCTTCCAAAAGCATCCTATCATTGCAGGCCTTACATATCTCTTGATATAGGTGGGGGGGAGGGGGGCAAACTTTGCTTTGCACTGTGAACACTCTTTATGCTTAGTCTTGGACTGAGCCTTCCTAGACTTGTCCTAAGATAACACAAAAAAACAGAACTCACAAATAAAATCAACATTTTTGTATCAGGGAACCCCCTGAGTTCACCCCACCAAGGAGCCAGTATACCAGGGAGGGTTCAATTTCCTCCATGATCTCTGCAGGCTTATCTGCATCCAACTTGTTGAGAAACAGTAAAATCTCTCCTGATGAGCTTTAAATTTGTGCTGTACCTCCTTCCGATCCGGGTCACAGAGGCGCCTGCAGACAGCACTGGGATGCCGCACACCCAGGAGACTTCCATCCCAGGCGTGCTTCTTTCTGCCCGCTGTCCCGGTGCTGAATCAGGTCATGCTCCTTATTCCGGATGTCACCAGGGGCCTGCATTGGGAATGCACTTATGTCGAACCATGCCGTGCTCCTACCCCTCCCTGATGACCGTTCAGATGATCTCCAGATCTTCAATCTTTTCCGGCAGTGCCAGGAACTCTAGGTCGCCCCCAAAGAGCAGGAAACCACTGAAATGTACAGAGAGGCTCTAACTTTTATATCTGTAAGTTTACTGTCCTTTGGGGTGAATCCTCTCTCCTCGGTGCTGTTGTAGGGAACTGAAAAATCTTTTTAATTATCCCATAGCAAGCAATACAATTCAAGTGGGGGGAACACAGGCATACAAGAGCAGGCTATGGCCCTTTTTTGTCTACTTACATTCTATCTATTGGTGAAGACTGTACAGCCTCCCAGAGGCCCAAGAGGTTAGGTGTGCTGCCCTGGAGGCCTCTGATATCATGGTGGTGACTTCAAGCGGGGACATGGTTGTAACGGGCATGAGCATCAGGCTTTTTTTAATGGGGAGTAAAAATATTTAAACAGGGGAGGAAAAAAAATAAAGTAAATAAAGAGTTTGTGTAATGCCAGTTAGGATATTCGACTGTAGTATGGCCGGGAACTGCTGATGGGCCCCAGGAGTTAGGTGGTGATGCGCAGTGCCAGAGGGTTGTCTTCTCGCCCCCCCACTAGGTCTTGGTCCTGGGGGATGTGTTGAGGTAGGGATGGCGCAGCAGGGAATAAATGAGCCAGAGACAGGACAGGGAGCTTTTACCTTTTACTGAAGCTTTGCACAACAGTCCGGACAAGGAGACACACACACGCACAAGGAGAAGCTGTATGGGAGAGTAATGCAAAAGAAGCCATTTTTGCAAGCATGCCACAAACATAGTCGCCTGAGGTATGCAAAAGCACATTTGGACAAGCCAGTTACATTTTGGAAGAAGGTCCTGAAACTGATAAAACAAAGATTGAGTTGTTTGGTCATACAAAAAGGCGTTATGCATGGAGGCAAAAAACATGGCATTCCAAGAAAAGCACTTGCTACCCACAGTAAAATTTGGTGGAGGTTCCATCATGCTTTGGGGCTGTGTGGCCAATGCCGGTATCGGGAATTTTATTAAAGTTGTGGGTCGCATGGATCAACTCAGTATCAGCAGATTCTTGACAATAATGTGCAAGAATCAGTGACGAAGTTGAAGTTACGCAGGGGATGGATATATCAGCAAGACAATGATCCAAAACACAGTTCCAAATCTACTCAGGCATTCATGCAGAGGAACAATTACAATGTTCTGGAATGGCCATCCCAGTCCCCAGACCTGAATATCATTGAACATCTGTGGGATGATTTGAAGCGTGCTGCCCATGCTCGGCGACCATCAAACTGAACTGGAATTGTTTTGTAAACAGGAATGGTCAAAAATACCTTCACCCAGGATCCAGGAACTCATTAAAAGCTCCAGGAAGTGACTAGAGGCTGTTATTTTTGCAAAAGGAGGATCTACAAAATATTACTGTCACTTTTATGTTGAGGTGCCCATACTTTTGCACTGGTCAAATTTTGTTTAAATGCGGATTGCACATTTTCTGTTAGTACAATAAACCTCATTTCAATCCAGAAATATTACTGAGTCCATCAGTTATTAGATATATGAAACTGAAATAGCTGTTGCAAAATCCCAAATTGTTATAAAGAAAAAAGGTTAACAGTAATAGGGGTGCCCAAACTTTTTCATATGACTGTATATTGTTTGGCGGAGTGTTAGGGAGGTCTCTGTCCCGATCTGTTCCCCTGGGTAGTGGTGGAGGTGGGAACATAGTCATCAAGGCCAGGACAGGTGACAGGGCTATTTTGGAGGCTCGACCTTAACTACCATCTAGACTACCATCTAGTCTACCATCGGGATGAGGGACAGCACAAGGTCCCCAGACTTAGGGGTACTTTACATGCTGCGACATCGCTGCCGATATATCGTCGGGGTCACATCGTTAGTGACATACATCCGGAGCCGGTAGCGACATCGCAGCATGTAACACAAATGAGCGACGATCAACGAGAGCAAAAACGTGCAAAATCGTTGCTCGTTGACACGTCGTTCATTTCCATGATATCGGTGCTTCTGCAGGTATGATGTTGTTTGTCGTTCCTGCGGCAGCACACATAACGTGCAAAATCGTTGCTCGTTGACACGTCGTTCATTTCCATAATATCGGTGCTGCTGCAGGTATGATGTTGTTTGTCGTTCCTGCGGGAGCACACATCGCTGTGTGTGACACCGCTGGAACGACAAACATCTCCTTACCTCCATCCACCAGAAAAAGAGGAAGGAAGGAGGTGGGCGGCATGTTCCGGCCGCTCATCTCCTCCCCTCCTTTTCTATTGGGCGGCGGTTCAGTGACGCTGCTGTGACGTCGCTGTGATGCTGAACGAGCCGCCCCCTTAGAAAGGAGGTGGTCCGCCATTCACAGCGACGTCGCAGAGCAGGTATGTGCGTGTGACACTGCCGTAGCGCTAACGTTTGCTACGGCAGCGATCACCACATATCGGCCGTGCGACGGGGGGGGTGCAATCGCGCTCGACATCGCTAGCAAAAGCTAGCGATGTCGCAGCGTGTAAAGTACCCCTTAGGGTCAGCCTAGAAGCCCCTGTACCATCTGTACTGCTCCGTGACATTAAGACAGAGATGTGAACAAAAAAAAGTCTTTTGCTCAGGTCCCACATTTCGGTACTATTGAGAGTCCTCGTGGATAATCGTGGAAATTTGGTCTTTGTAGATTTTAGTCATTTCCTTGAAAGCGTAGTTAAGAGGGAGTAGAAAAGGCCCGATCAGAAAATACCTCTTGCCTCGGTAAACCAATTATTAGTATCGATTTCTGTACTAGGATAACCAAATAAACAAATTTAAATAACAATGAAACTTCTGTCATGAAGTAGAAAATCTAGCAAACAGATATGGTTCTCATCGTGGGTAGAAACATTAAAACATAACTTTTAATCATAAATTGTAATAAAAATAGTATTGATACTTAACCAGGGGCTAAGTTCACCTAAAACTTGTGTGGTCGTGCAAGGTATTATTATTATTTAATATTATTATTGCGCCATTTATTCCAAGGTAGCAATATTGCACTAGCCCACAAGTAATAACGTACCCAAAGTGCTGTAAACAATACATAAATATACAAATGGGTGGAATGAACCCTCTCAGAAAAAGAAAAACAAAAATGATACAGTATTGCACAGTATGAAAGACTCAGGTGCGCAAATTAATGGCTGATGGTCCAGCAATCATGGGGTTGAAAACATAGACCCGAGGAGGTCCCATTGCACGTATTATGCACATCCTGCTTACAGTGTTGACTCGCAACCCGATGAGGGGCAGCAGGCATCTCCTGTTTCAGTAAGCGGGGTGCAAATGACTGATCTGTTGTACTCAGGGGGTTTGGTGACCCTAAAAAGAACCACACTTCCTCATCGGCTGATTCCTGCAAAGATGGTGTACATCCGCTGTATCCACAGGGACACCAAATACTACCCTGTGGCGCAGGTGGACATAAAGAAAAACTGTTCAATAGGATAAAGCAATTCCACAATTATAGAGTTCCGTATATGGGGTGCTCACGTAGGTTTCCAAACCATAAAGTGAGTTAAAAAGCACAAGGCACTCCCAGATAAATTGAAAAACATGAATTTTTTATTGTTATTTCATATTCAGTGCAGTTAAAAGTTTCGGTCAATGTATGACCTTCGTCAGTAACTAGCACATGAAATTAACAAATGCACAAGATATCTGGCTTCACAAGTCAGGGATAGCTGTTGGCACGCTAATGATTAAGCCTCAATACTGTCCGTCTGTAACAAGCGGTATCCGCCGCTGTGTGGTAGAACCTAGATATGCTTAATTGCACTGTATATGAGATAACAATAAAAACATTCACGTTTTTCAATTTATCTGGGAGTGTCTCATGCTTATTAACTCTATAAAGACAAACTGTGGCACTAAGTCCTATGAGCAGCACCATATTTACCACTGGGCACTAGAGGGCAGATGCATAGAAATGCATTGAGGTGGGGCTGGTGCCACCTAGTGGTGAGAAAAAAAACCTTTTTAACTGCTTCATTTGTCTTGCTCCAGACTTGTAAACAGTTCAGGTTTCTCAGTGGGAGGGGGAGAGGTGTGCAGACAGAGCAAGCTGCAGAGGGTGGCAGTAATAAACAGTGAGATAAAGAATGTGCAGCTCTGATTGGTGGAGCAGCAGTCAGCAGGGGCTGTGTCCAATGGTTCACCAATCAGAAGACACATTTCCTGCAATCTGTGCACAGAGAAAAAAGGAGGCAGTGCTGAGAATGAGGAAGCTCTGCCCTCCAGTCATCCCTTGACGACTATGAGATTGTCCTGCAGCCAAGTGTAAGTACAGAGCTTTACACTAACACTGTTTGTTGTGCTTCTGCATACCTCCCTGATTCAGCCGGACTGTCCTGACTTGAGTGCTCACTCCCACAGTCCTACTCTTCACCACTATTGTCCCGCCTCACCACAATGAAAAGTGCACTGCATTAATTCATTCTCATGTGTTCTGGACAGGACTACAACTCATGAGTGCTGTGTCCATAGACAGCAGCTCTACTTGTAACCAGAATATTCAAGTCTTTCTCCTGTTCTGTAGTGCAGAGATTAGTTCATTTTAATGTATACGCAGCAATAAGATTATTCCGTCATAGGTGTATTACTTTACATTTATCAGTATTAAAGCTCATTTGCCAAGTGTCTGCCCATTTTGATATCTTATCCAGATTGTTTTGTAATACTGTACTATCTAGGTCAGATTTTAATATCCTACTGTCACGGAGTAACTTAGGTGAACCCAGGAAAGCATATACTGGCCTTATAGCTAGGATTCCTGCGCTCACCCTAACCCTGGAGGTACCCTCGATGGTAGGGAGGTCCAGGTCACCACCCTAGGCCCTATCTCCTGTCCTCGACCCTGATGTATAGACCCCCTCCACAACCCACCACCCGGGTGGAATGGACAAGAACAAGAGTCAACACCCCATGAACAAATATGG